>NW_028321909.1:3782500-5125833 GCF_036245765.1 Copidosoma floridanum
CGATGATGACTATGATGATATTGACTTCAACGATGATGTTGACTACGATTTCGATGAAGATGACGTTGGTATTGGTTATTACCTTTTTTATTAGACGATTAGTTGTAGTGTCGAATTGTCATCTAATAATTGTTAGTTGAATCAAACTTTTTTCGATCTTAATTATTAAGAGTTATTCTTTTATGTTTTTAGCTGGGACAAGTCGTTTTTAATTTGTTATTAATTCACAGTTTACAACATTATGCGGTTTTTTTTATAAAGCTTGTGTGGTTTCTTAGGAGAATTTTAATTTTAGTATGATTGTTTAAACCTTGATACTTTAACATACTTAAGGCTTTTTGTTCATGCAGTTATCAGGTGTACCTTATGTTGTTGAAATATTATACAATTTTTAATGTCTATTACCTGTTTTTGGTTGTAAGGTTGTCTTGGTCCCATTATGCTTTTTTGAACTTTTTTCATGCATTTCCGCTTCATATGGATCATCCAGATCTGGAGTTGTTTCGTCCTCTTCCATATCAGACAAGTTTCCATCTTCGCAGTATACAACCCCCTCTGTTGTTTCAATGAAGTCTGTTTGAGCTAGTTCTAGTAACTGCGAGATTTCTATGATATCTGTTGTGCCGTCAGGCTGCTGGTAAATTGACTGGTGTATTTCCTTGTCATGACCCATAAACTTAGATAGTTTTTTTGTTTGATTTTCTGACAGATTCAAGTTTATAGCTGTGGTTGCAATGTGTTTACGTAGTTGAGTACCTCTCAACCGGGTCGGAAAATCTGCTCCACTTGCTGATGCGTATTTGGGTATTGTTGTGCTTGCTTCAATCCACTTATAACCATCGTGGTCTGATGGCAGTCCAAACACATATGGATTTTTTTTATCAACACCAGCTTCCTCACGATATTTCAAAAACATATCAATCCTTTCGACCATGTCATTATCCAGCAGGACGGGTGTAATTTTAGCATTTTTTTTTCCTTGTAGTCTTACTCTTACGTACTTGTCAGCTATACATTGTGATTTTTCGGAAAGCTTTCGATAGCAATCTGGATTAGTTTCTCGTATGCTTTCTCTAGCGTTTTGATAAGATGTGAAAAGCATTCTTGACAGTTCTCCTGGACGCTTTCTATTAAATGCAAGGACTGATGCTTGCGTTGATTGGCCTAGTTCTGTCCATGACTTTACATCGAACCTCTTCTTTAGTTTTTGCAATGATTTGCGTCTTATATTGATTATATAATCACTCATAGTTTGAATGTCTTTTGTAGAAGGAAGTGTTACGATTCCTTTAGCTATTTCAAGTTTTGACTGAGATTCAGAAACCATTTTTGTAATCATCTTTGGAAATTTTAGTTTTACCATATGGAGAAACTCTTCTGCCATTTTTTTTTAACTGTTCTTTATTTTGAATACACTCTCCAATCCAAAGATTAAATACGTCTACTGTCATTCTTGCAACATCTCTTGCGGTCGCTGGAGCATCAAATCTTTGCTCATGAAAGTTAAATCGACCCAATTCGTTTGCTACCTCAATATAAAGTTTAGTGTAGCTCGGATCCATTGTAGAAGCTAAATCTGTTACCCGATCACATTTTCTGTTCAATGCATCCAGAATTCTTGCCAACAGTCGTGCTTCTGCTCTTATCTGTTTGTTGTGGTGGTTTGAGTTTCGAAATTTGAAGGCCTCGTCATTTCCATATAGGATAATAAGCAAATCGTGTTTGGCTATATTACCAATATTGTCTTCATGTAATCTTGAAAATACAATTCGGAGATATACACTTGCTTCGGGATGAATATCGCCAACAGCAATATTACTTAAAACATTTGATGTTACATGCTTTACTGCGTCTTGACCTCTGCAGCGCTTTAAGTGCTTATGAATACCTACCAAAAGGAGAAAAGAAAGACAAAAACCACACACCCAGTAGTCTTTTAGAGTTTTTTGCTTACCATCCCCTAAATTACGGACACGCCTTGGAAGCTGAATCTCTTCTAATGAATTTGCTTTGATGTTATGTAAAAAGTTCCCTTCGTCTTTGATTTTCCGTAATCTTCTTAGACGTTCAAGTTGTTGGACTGATAATTTTGATACGATATTTTTTTCTGGATCTGCTTTTACACGCTTTGCTGGAGGTAGCTGAGATATAATTTTTACCTCAGGCTCGTCCATGTGCATGCGAAAAAGATGGTCTACTAATTTACCTTTGTAAATAATTTTTTTAGGTTTATCTTTTTCTTCTGCACTTGCGTTTTTCCGAAAACAATAAGGACAACAATAAGTTTTAGGATAGATTGATGTTATAAAATCCGTTTTGTTCTTCATGCCAGGACCTAATGGTGTCATATTAATGTTTTGAAAGTTTATTTTTTCTCCATTTCGTGGATGAAACTGAAGTTTCTCTGATATAGTAGCCATTGGTGGCTTTTTAGCCTGTAAATGATTTTGTGCGTCACTTTCTTTTTTCGTGGGAGTTTGTTGTAACAAATTAGTTGTCTTATCTTGAAATACGTTTACGTTGTTGGTACTCCTAATTAATTCTTGGTTAACTTCTGGTGAAAAATTTTCAGGTCCGCCAACAAAATTTTGTTTCTTGTCATCAAATAATAAAGCATTTGTTTTTGTATTTGAAGAATCATCTTTGTCCAATTTTTCATCGTCAAAATGTTCATTTATATCTGCAATTCCAAAACTTTTTCGACGTTCTTGTTTGTTTTCAAGTGTTTTTGAATCTGATAAAATTTCATTAAATATTAAATTTATATAAAATTTAAAATAAAATTACCGGAAGAAATAATTTTTAGTATTTATTGAAAATTTTATAGTACCTAAATCCATTGGTTCAATAGCTTCTGGGCTAAGAAGTCTAAGATTGTTGTAACTGCTTTCATTATTATAACTAAAATTTTTTTCTTCAAGAGTTAAATTAGGGCTATGATAATTACTAATACACTTATTTGAGTTATGAGAGCTATTGCATGCGTCGTTTTCAAATTTGATGCATGAATAATCTGGAAAAAGCTTAACAAAAAGTGAAAATCGTTAAACATTCAATAATTGGCTAATACATAGACTGACAACTAATACAGTTTTAATAAATGCTACCTTACAATAATTGTTTGAAAAATAAATATAACTATCTTATGCCAAACATGCTGCAATAAAAAACAAGCAGCACGTAAACAATATATAAGATATTAAGGGTAAAAATAAAAAACAAGCAATTCGCTTCGAGAATAAAGACAGCCAGCGATCGAGTCAGCGATTTTTTACAACGCTGGCTGGATTGTGGACTATTCCCACCATGCGAAATCTAGAAAAAATATTCATTGCAATTAATAAAATTAATAAATGGTTGTGCAAATGTTGTTAAAAGATGATACTATGTTTTTTATTACAAAAAGAACGTAAAATAAATTTAATGCGCCTATATCTCGTACGCAATAAAAAAAAATTTTACGTCATGTTTTCTTCTGGTAGCAGCATCCAGGCTATTTTGCTTGACTTTGCTATTGGCGTATGAGTTATAGACCCACCAAAATCATTTCACACATTTTTTGAAGTCAAGAACATTGTTTACATCATTTTTTAATAACAATTGCTTAACTATACAAAAATTTTATTAATTGTAATCAACATTTTTTCTAGATTTGACACTATAAAAGTCGTCCACTATCCAGCCAGCGTTGCAAGAAATCGCCGATTAGAGCACTGGCTGTTTTCACTCTCATAGCAAATGGCTAGTGCATCTTTAAGTATAAAAACAATTAAATAACTAATAATTATCAAATAGTATGAAAAAGTTAACGCAAATGCTTCTAATTAACTTAAATAATAAGAAGGTAATCAAAAAGAAAACCACTTTATTTTTAGAACACTTAGAGATCGAATTTGCTTGTTAAAACGTATTGCATACTTTTGTCCATAAATAGTTACAAACAATTTTAGATAGTTTAAAATGATGTTTTTAAGAAACTTGGGCTCTATTCCATGTTTAAAAAAAAATGCACTGTTTTATTTAAAATTATATTAAAAGAAGATACTAACACAAGTTACAAATCGAAAAATATACATCATAACATCATACTTCAGTTGAGTAATTTATCTACTCTTTCTATTAGGAGCTACGTTATTAAGTCTGCAATAATTGTTTAACTAAGTACAATATCGTTTTACTTTACGGGCTTGAACCCTTTGTGCGACATTTGTGACCTAGAACCAAGAACTAAGTTGAAGTTACTACTTTATTAATTGAAATTGTTTTTTGAGTCATTATAGAAGAATGTTGGGCATTTCGTTTTTGTCACAGTCATGATGTTTAGTGACTAAACATTTTTACTTATTTTTTGATCATGTAAAACTTATTATTTAAGTTACATTTTTAAAACAAATTGTAGATGGTTATTGAATTTAATTAATAGGTATATTTATTCCACTTCATAAATGAGTAAAGGATGGCATACACGTTATTCTCTTACAATTGCGTACCTGTATTCTCTTGAATTAGTTCCGACTCTAGAACGGGTTTGTTGTTAATTTGCTCATCATCATGTAAGTATATAAAATCTTCAATTTTGTTAATGTCAAAAGAAGTTTTCATTTCTCCATTTTTGTCACATACAGCTAGTACTTTGTAATTATTGTTAGAGACATCCGTAATCGGTTTTTGGAAAACACTAATTTCTAAAAGAATTGTAGGATGAATTTATAAACAATAATACATGGTTAGCTGTCACAAAAGAAATACTTTTATAGGATCTCAAAAAAATTTTTCAGGTTCAAGTGTTATAAAATTGGTATGATCATAATTTTTTTTGGAAGAAACAGCTTGTCAGTAAATTCTTTAGCTACGTAAGAAATATTATTTATTCTTTCAATAAAGGCATTTGTATCTCTTTTTAAATAAATTTAAGGAACAGAAATTAAAACAAATTTATACCACTTCACAGTAACAGTATACCTTTTTTACTATATCTCTCATGTGCATTTAAGATTCGATCACTTTTTATTTTAGGTCGACAACGCCTTTCTTGAAGTGGCATATCAGAGCCTGTAAACATTTATCAATTATATTTCTATTTTATGAGTCATGACTAACAAACGTAATTTTACTTGCCAACAGGATTATCTAGTAATTTTGGTATCTGCAGATTTTCAAATGTCGATGCCTTATGAATAAATGACAAATCCATGCTAGACTCTAGTGAATCACTAGAAATTTGCATCGATGCATTGCTGGAAGAGTTCAGTGACTCGTTAAAAATTATTGTCGAGTTACGCATATTTTGAGAGTGAGAATGTATTTCTGAAAGCCTATAAAAAGTATGAAAATAATAAGAGTTTCTTATAAGACACTAGTTTTATTGTAGTTTGTGTGATAAATATATAAAAGAAAAGCGAAAATCTAATTCAAAAATTTTTACTTGACATTTTTTTCATTAATTTTAACCAAAAATTAGGTATGTTTGGTTTAATGGACATGCAAGGCAGTATTAAAGAGTAAAATATAATATTTTTACCGTAGATTTTCCGTAAATAGAATACTTTTCTCCATATTTAATGATCCATTCCTTGTGAATTCTACAAAAGTTATTTTAATAAGTATTATTTAATAAGATAATGAAAAGCTTATACACATTAAAAATAACGGAATTAGAAATTTTTTATTACAAAGCTAGAACAAGTTCTAAAAAGACGTTTATGAGGTGAACAAGACTAAGCTTACTTTTTATAAACCGTATAAGTATTTTCCAACATTATGGTTGGTCTAGAAAACGTCTTAAGAAAAAATGTCAACTGCTAAAAAAAAAGACGTAAAAACCAAACATTTTATTTTCTTAAAAATTCTAAGAAAAACGTGTAAAAAGTTACATAATACTATCACAGAAAGAGGAAAAAAGTTAGTCTTTCGCTAAAAACAACTTTTTGTTACTGATACACATTTTTAGTACAGAAATTTTATTGCTTTTGTTAGTAACATTAATGTGACTCTTTTTTTTTATTAGAAATTAACTTTTTATAAACAATTTATGTTTCTTCTTTGCAGGTAAAACAGTTCGAGATTGTTAAAAATATATGTTATGTATTTCTTAGTAAGAATACCTGTACTCTATTAAATAAGTTTGTCTGTGTCAGTATGTTAATGTTAGTTGTCAGTTACATGTTAAGGTTTTACCGACTGATTCTCAAAATATCTAACAAACTTCATTCCTTGATACCTATCACAACTGGAAAATGTTTATTTTATCCATGAGTTCTTTTTCTATTCAAATTTTATTTTAATTAATTTTTCCAAAGGTCAGGGGAGGTAGGATTTTGCTTTTTCATCGTTAAAGGATATTTTGTTCACAAAATTTTGAGATCGTGAGATGTTGTACACAAAATGCTATTAAATGCATTTATGTGTACGCCCGTATAACTTGATATGAACGCACCATATTAAATATTTTAACTATTGAAACCCATTTTAATTAGCTTGTGTTCGTGAAATGATAACTATCATCATTTAAAAAACAAATTTAAGGTACTATTTTTTCAAAACTTAATTCTAGTAACTTTGGAAAGAATGTTTTCTTCTTTAAATAAGTTTCTTACTTTTTATTACTGATTCATAATATTAAAACACAGAATGATCATGAGCATGATTCTAACTAGGCATATGAATAAAGCTTGTTGTATTTCTGGACTGGATTGATGCAAGATAGGACTATATTGTTGTTATATAGTACTTATTGCCGCTAAAGGACGTTCCATATAGATAGTTGTCTATAATGATAATTTCTTTAATTTAGACTAGATTTCCATATAATTTTTATAATGGGCAGAGTTCACTTCCAAGTCATTTTTCAGTTTAATTTTTTAAAAATAAATTACTTCTGCTTTCAATGTAAGAGTTCTTGAATTAAAAAATTCTTAAATAAAAAGCCCACAATGCCCTACAGATATGAAGAATATATGGTTAGTAGTGGGGAAAACTCAAGCCTTCTTGAGTCTTTCAAGTCACTCCAGGACTTAGCTGATAGTGCCAGTGATGCAGATAACGTCATTCAGACTGACATCATTGAAATAAAAAAAAGGTGTCTATAACTTTATGGTCGACGTCAACCAAATTAAAGCTATGGGACTAAAGATAAACGACTCAGAGCGTGGCTTATAGAATTGACATAAAGAAGAACAATCAAAAAGTTGTGTGCCTGCTATTGGCGATAGTGCTGAATTACCTTACGTAAGTTACGTGTTCTAAGAAGTTTATAAATGTAATAAAAGAGTACAATAAAAGACCTAAAAAAATAGCAAACGTATAATTGTTTGGTACATTTAAACATTTGTCTCAAGATCTTGGCAATCAGGTGATATTGACAACACGGTAATAGGTAATGTTCTTTGAAAAAATCTCAAAGATGCTAAAAAGATTTCTGTTATTGGAGAAGTGAAGAAAAGACGGCTCAAAAAATCTAATTTTTAAGTTACCTATGTGGTTGATTATCCAGAGTTTGAACTCCCAACATTAGCTACTGCATGTCCTCGCCATAATGGTTGGTATATATCTATGTATACCAACCACAATGTCAAACGACTGAAAAAATTCTACTTTCATATAAAATGGTACGATGTCACTGATTCTGAAGAAGATGTTTAATAAAAACTCAATAAAACTGTATTTTTTAAAATCATGTTATAAGTAAATGTATTAAATCATACTATTGTTACTATTTATGCAGCCCTCACCACAAAAATAGATTAAGATTAAAATATTAAAAACCAATGATTTATTCTGATAAAACACACACATACTCGTGTAGTGTAAGACGTATAGGGGAGAGGCGGGTATGGCCGGCAGGGCGGATCGATTTGGCACCTCCAATTTATCCTCAGTAGTAATAAATTTTCATTTGATTCAGCACAAAAACTAATCTTAGAAGCATCCTCGATATTCCTCACTATATACGCAATAAAAAAAGTAAACCGTAAATTTCTAAGACACTTCTAAACTTTTCATCGAAAAACCGTCCGTCCTGTCATTTTTTATTTTGTTTGAAAAATAATAGCCAATATGTTGAGGGGTAAGAGATACTTACCATCTGTTAGATAAAGTCTTAAGCTTTAATTTCCAATTTGTTGCGTTAGCATTGGATGCACGGAAAAACAATTATGTTAATTTTAAATAAATATGTCAGGGCGGGCAGGTTCGGCACCTCCAGGCGGGCATGACTGGTATGAGCAGCGATCACAGAGCCGTAGACTAAAAATATAACGAACTGACCTAACCTTGCATTTAACCAAAAAAAAGTGTTCAAAAACAAAGTGCAAAGGCACTTATTAAGTATTACTTAGGTATATTAATATGAATTAACAATAGATTATAAGTAAATGAGTAAATTGAGAGTTTATAAGTGCCATTAAAAGATAAGATGGTAAGATGCAATTTGGTTCTTGGATAATTAAAAAAACTGTATATTATAACTAGTCAAGTTTTATAATTAATAAATAAATGTCTAAAAACATGATCGATAAAATTTCACCGTAATTTTCTCTCTACTTTTACGTAAAACGTTATCGTAATAATCACGCAAGTGCATACCTATATACAGCATTCTGCTCGTTGCCAGCTTTCCTATGCCCATTTTGCCCGACCCTCATGCCAGCCATGCCCGATAGGTGGGCATAACCGGCAGTTTTTGATGGTTCTGTTGTTCGTTAAATAAATAAAAAAACGAATCTTCTAGTATTGATTTAACGAGTCCAATACTATCCTTACATGCTTCTTTTTCTTATCGTTTTTTCAGATAATGAAAAAACTTTAAAATAAAATTGCAATAATTATTTTAAGTTAGGGTGCCGGCCACACCCACCTCTCCCCTATAAACGAGTTTCGGCGCACAGTGCTGCTTAGTTTATCACGTGGCATCGAACGTCGCAGATACGCGATTATGTCATAGTTAGTCCAACGCTTTTGAGCAGTAAAATAATAATGGATCATTACACAAATTATGTTACAGAGAATTAAAGGTTTTCTCGACGCTTCTCAAAAGTTTTTACCAAAAGAAGGGGCTGTGGTATCTCTTGAGACACCAGCGATTAGTCATTGGATTGTGCGGTCCCCGTGCCATTTTTCTACCTTACCTGTGGATGTGCGCCGAAACAACGACTTCCAGTTGAAGTGAGTGCATGGACTTCGCTTGTTCGAGGGTGATTGTTTCATTGAAAAGTTATAGCAATATTTGTACACTGTAGCAATAAATAAAAATTGAATTTACGTTTATGAAGATAATAGAGCCACTTATTTGGAATCTACCATAAGGTGTACTGTAATTAACATTCAGCAGTATATGGTACTATTGCGTTACATTCTTAGTATGGGATATTCAACAAGGGCGTTAATGTTTGGTACTCATAAGGTACAAAAAGTCTACGCAGAAAACAATTTTGCGTACTAAGTAATGTATATCAAATTAAATTGTGGCTTTGCTCTTTGGTGGAAAATAGCATTAAACCAGACTCAGAATGTTTTTTAGACGCGCTTAATAGTTATAAGAAGAACATTTCCAAAATGCTTCCCAGTTGCGATACTGTTAATGAATTTAATGCTGCTAATACAAATACTGATAGTGACTCTAAAACTGTTACTCATGCTATCGCAAAAAACGATGACCGTGTGTAGGCAAAGAGTAAGAGCATAAAAAAACACAAAATTTAAGATCAAAAAATTAAAGTATATCTTGCCGTGTGACAAAGAAATTAGTGCCATCTTATAAACTAATAAAAATTTGTGTATATCTTTAGTTATTCTGTGACGATTGTGCAGTCAACATTAATAACATGGGTCGATACTTTAGCAAACCAAAATACGAGAGCCTCAGTAAGGAGAAGGAGGATGAAAATAGCCGAAAACCTCTTATAAAAAAGCATATTGAGACATCTTAACCAAAAGTGAAGGGAAATTTTTACTCCGAAAATATTCGCTCTTATCTAAAGAAAGATGGATATGATATATTAAAAAAAAAAAAAATTAATAATCAGTTATTGTTAGGACGATAAAAATTTCCGTATTTTTTGAAGCCACTACAAATATATGTATTAAATTAAAAGTGTTGATAATTATTAAAACCTATTTACTTACTATCCTACTAATCTCACACTTAAATTTATTAGGTAGCTGTATTCCTTGGCAAGGTATTCAGTCTAGTAAGCCAGCGTTAGTTAGTTGACAGGCATACGTGATCCGCTTTTTGCAATGAGAGAGTGTAAATTTTCTCTCCAAAAACTCCATATACCCGCTCTTGAGAAGAACAAAATAATAACAATTGCGCTGAGATGCCTAAAACAATGAGTGGAAGAAAAAAAAATGTCCGCTGATAAGAAATACACGTTCTTGCTTGATCATCTTCCTCTCGCTGTGCTTTAGGCTTGTCAATATAGCCTACACCTCTCAAGCCATTCTGATGACGTCACAGTTCTATTCGCAGCCACAAGGAAGGGAAGTGGTTAGTACCATCTGACGTCACAGCAACCAGCGTTACCATCCGAGCGGTCCTCACCGCCCAATCCGCCTTACCACCGAGTGGCCCAATCCCTTCCCCCTCCTCTAACGCCCTATTGTGCAATTGCTTAAGCCTCTCTCCTACCACCATCTCCACTGACAGCTCAACTATAACTAGAGCCTCTCTCCCTACCATCACCTTAAACTCCCGATCATGCAATAGTTTGAGCCTTTGCCCCTACCACCACGGCCTCTCCCCCCACCAGCGCCTCCACCAGCAACCCGACTATAGCTAGAGCCTCTCCTTCACCACCACTCCAGGGGAGAGCTTGGGTGGTGCCAGAACCCCGCTTGTTTACCTACTACCATTATAAAAATGCATAAAGTTATGTTATAAATATCGTTATTTTGTACACGATAATGCACGATTCCTATACAAGTAAAAATTGGAGCTAGCTTGTTAGGTATAAGCTTAAGATATGAGTGAACATTAAAATGTGTTTATTGCGTGTACTATGGCCAGCATTTTAATTTTTAATATGTCTTAGTTCAATAAAAAGTTAGTAATTGTCAATAAAAATAATAAAGTTTGTGAAATCAACTTTTTTTTTACAAAAGTACTGATATATAAGATAATAACAGATCTTACCATTCGTGGTCAACGGTGATACTATAAGACTACTTATTTCAACTTCGTCACAGCTCGAATCATCCCCACTTTCGTACAAGGAAAAACAAGGCTTGTTACTTATATCATCTTCATGATACTCTGAACTAGAATCTTTAAGTATATCTGTAAGTAAACAAGATGGGCCTGGAAGTGCTTGAATAGTATCATCTTTCTTTAGTATGTTTGTGTTTCCTGTAATTTTAGTTTTATTAATCAGTAAGTAGACATAAAGACTCATAGCAAAAAATTACAGTTTTCTATTTGCTCTCTACTGATAACTTACTATTTTCATAAAATATCAGTGTACAGAAAAAAAAATTATTGTGTAGGATTAGTTAATGAAAATCAACAAATGCAAATAGATGTATGGAATCCTTAAAAGAAATGGTGAATTTTTTGAATGATTTTTTTGTAAATGACGTAAACATTGAAAATTTTTTCATTCTTTTCTCTAAGATACGTGAAGTCCAAGCTAGTTGAAAGCTGCTGGGCTCAAAGTTTATGTTATTTTCCGAAGTTTACGTTACTTTGATGCAGTTTTTTTTTAATTTTGAAAAAGCATTAAGGTACTGTTTTGCGGCGTTAAAGCCACAAGTTAGAGTTTTTTTACGAAGTTTTGTTGCCTACTTCTACCCTCAAGGCCCTTCTAAATACTTTCACCATCTAACAAATAATCTCAAATTTCTTCGTGATAAGGGGCGTTACGATAATTTCCGTTCATTTTACCGAAGAAAATGCTCTAAATTTGCTACACTACGAATAGCCAAATATAAATTTGGGGCAGATAAAACGCGTATACTATGGCTAGCATTTAAATTTTGAGTATATCTTAGTTTAAAAAAAAATTTATAGTTGTGCACAAACATAATAAGCTTAGTGAAATCATTTTTACTTTTTTACAAAAGCAGTTATGTATAAGATTATGATAGATCTTACCGTTCGTAATTAACGATGGTACTGATAGACTACTTATTTCAACTTCGTCACAGCTTGAATCATAATCACTTTCATACAAGGAAACACGAAGTATGTCACTAATATCATCTTCATCATACTCTAAATCCAATTCTTCAAGTAACTCTGTAAGTAAACAAGATGGGACTTAAAGTGCTTTACTAGTATTATCTTCTTTAAGTATATTTGTGTTTCCAGTAAGTTTATTTTTTTTTAACAAGTAACTAGATGTAAGGATTCATAGCAAAGATTTTAATTTTCTTTTCGCTCCCTACTGGTAACTTACTATACTCTTAAAATATAACAGTTTATAGAAAAAAACTATTGTGTAGGTTTAATTCATGAAAATCAACAAATGCAGATTCAAGTATAGGTTTATTTTTAAAAATCGGTGATTTTTTAATAATAACGTTTAGAGTTTGTTCATTATTTTCTCCAAGATATGTTAAATTCAAGCTAGTTGAAAGCTGCTGGGCGTAAAATTATCGTTATCTTTCGAAAATCTACGTTAATTTAAATGCAATATTTTTAAATTTTGAAAAAGCGTTAGGATACCGTTCTGTAGCGTTAAAGCCGCAAGTTAAAGTTGTTTAACGAGATTTTATTATTTACGTCTACTAAAGACCCCTCTGAATACTTTAGCTATCTAACCAATAATTCAAAATCTCTTTGAGATTAAGGGTGTTACGATGATCTCCGTTTATTTTACTGAAGTAAATGCTTCGTATTCACTACACTACAAATAGCCATATACGACTTTTGGGTTTAAAAATGATTTAGTGTTTTCGTTCACTCTGGAAGGAAAATAATAAATTCCAAAAATTAAAAAATTAATCACTTGGTTAAATTAAATTACTTGTATAGTTCTCAAGTGCTATAAGTAAGCTCTATGAATGAAACGTCCCGTTTTTAAGAAAACAAAATTTTTTTTTTTAACTATCAAAAAAAGTGCCTAATACCTTAAATATTTAGGTAGTATACAGTCAAAAATTGAAAAAACCAACATCTAGGCACTAGAAATCTCACAGAATGAAATTTTTTAATGCTTCGTGTTATGATAATGACATTTTGGCGTCTTTTTAAATTGTACGGCTATGCAAAAAATTTTTTGTACTTGATCTCAAAAATATATTTAAGAAACATTTATTTACACCATTAAAAAAACTTCTTACTTGAAATAATACAATCCGTAGTTTTTTAATATTGGCTTTATAGAGTATCGTTGTTATTTGTACCCATGTATACACGCAAATATTTTACAAAAAAAGATACATAGTCCATGAATATATACATTTTTAATAGATAATATTTTGACTAAGGTTACCATGGTATGTATCATAGATTTAAAAAAAGTTTAGTTTCAAAAAAAAAAAAAATTTTTTCTTTTAAACACTAAGAGTATTTCAGTATTGTTAAGCATAAATATATTATAAAATTATACTACGTACCATCTTTCTGTACTGCATTTCCATGAATGTCAATAGAGTCAAAGTGATCCAAATATTGAAATTTATCGTTTGTGTTATTAACTTCCATTATTTACTGACTTTGTTAATTTTATATGCATACTCATATCTGAAAAAATTATTAAATTTTGTGTTGTTATATGCATTTGATCTATTAATATTTGTATAATGCTTAAGTGCATTTAGTATTGGATTCCAATAAACACCACAAGTACTCTCTGCTAAGAGCTCAAGCATATCGATCAAGGGCGCTGTGTATTTGCTGTAACATTTTGACTTGTAAGAAAAATCTTTAAACCAATTATTGTTAATAATATTGCCTAGCTAATGTTTTACTTATTAGTTAAGTATTTTAGCGATACGCAGTCGAAAATAAACTGTAACTTTTCATTATAAATGGAGAATATAGTTTAAAACTTTATGGATATCACAAATAATAAGCAATTTTTTAATTTCTGCGTATTTTAATTCATTTGACCCGCGTATAACAACTAATATATCAAGGTTTATGTCAATTCTTTATATTTATCTGTATATTATTACTCGTCGTTAACAAATACATTTTTGAAGCAATGCTCATTGCATACAATAGTTACAACTAATGGCAAAGTTATCATAACTTATTGCAGCCAATTTATCACTCTAGGTACGATTGACTTACAACTACTTATTCTCATTCCATAATTTTTTATGTTTAAATAGAATAAATACTTCTAAACAAATTTAAGTATGTTTTCAATGGAAAGCAATCTTTCATATATTTTTAAAAACAATATTACCGCTACAGTTGGTACATAGCTTGGCTGGAAAATAAAAAAACTGTTAACAACATTCTTTTTTATCAAAATTATACTCAAATGTTTAAGAGCAGTCTAGAGATAGTTAAAAGTTTCTGTTTTATCGATGAGGCTACTTTGGTTGTATAACTTTATAAAACTATTTATTCAACAGCTAGCTATTTTGTCAAAAAAATAAAAGTAGAAGCACAGTCTTGACACTACTAAGAATAAATCAAGCCCAGACTCGGCAAGATTGATGGAGAATTCAAAGCAAAAAGTAAAAAATTAGATGTTGGATTGATAAAGTGTGATCTGATTTTTCACTTTTCTTCTTCATGTTTTACTATATTTCGCCCAAGATCAAGCTATATTTATTTCTTGCAGATTAAAGAATGTGCGTCTACTCTTACCTTCTTCCAAAAATGATGTAGGTTAATTACTGACGTATATAACATCACCTAACAGAATAAGGCATTACATATAACTTTGTGTTAATCAGTTTCTTACTCTACTGGTAAAATTTGGAACATTGACGCATCAGAAAAAGAGTTGACGCACATCGTTTAATTCAGAAGGAATAATTATAGCTTGATTTTGGCTAGATTCATTAAAATATTAAGCAGAAATGTGAGAAATCAGATCATACCTTATAAACCCAACATCTGATTTTTCACTTTTCGCCTTGGATTCTCGATCAAGCTTACCAAGTTTGGGCTTGATTTATTCTTAAAAGTGTCAAGACTGTGCGTTTACTCTTATTTTTTCAATAAAATAGCAAGCATAACTCATCCAAATAATATGAAAGATAATCATAATCTTAATGATAATAATATTCTTATTACTAAGTGTCTTGATCTAGTAAAAATATAAGGAAATATTCCTATAAAATTATTTTATAAAATTATTATAAATAATCTAATTAAAATTAATAAATTTATAAAATTTAATTTTTTATTCAATAATATTCTAAATTCAAAATTTAAAATAATAATTACATTATTCAGTGCTCAATTTATTCGAGAGGGGATCAATCAATAAATCATAGGAATAAATAAAAAAATGTAAATTCTTCTTATTCAATTTAATTAATAATTTATAGATAAAGAAGGATCATGAATTAAAAATAAATTATTTATCATTTATTAAAAAAAATAATTTTAAAATATTTTTCTATTATTTTTATTATTAATAGTATTAAAATTATCAATATAAAAAATAATAATTATTATTATAGCAAATAAAATTGAAAAGTATAGGCTTAATGATAATCATATTATTGGTCTTATTTGAGGAATTAAAAATTATTAAATTAATTAATTATTTTAATTTGACAAATTTATGTTATAAGATTAACTTTATTTTTATTTCATTTGGTATCTTAAATTTGAAGAATTGATTTTTTAAATTAAAAATAGTAAGTATAACTTTAAATAAAATATTAATTATTATTAATTTAATTTATGAAATTTTTAAATGTATTTCATTCTAATACAATTAGTATAAATCTATGATTAACTCTACAAATTTCTAAACATTGACCGTAAAATAATCCTGGACGATTTAAAATTATTCTAATTTGATTTAATCGTCCTGGGATTGCATCTTCTTTTATCCCTAATCTCGGAACAGTAAATGAAAGAATAACATCTATTGATCTAATTATAAATCGTAAATTTAAATTTATTGGAACGATTAATAAATTATCAACATCTAATAATCGAAAATTAGAATTTTCTATATCAGAAATTATAAAAGAATCAAATATTAAATCTTTAAAGTCTGAGTATTCATATGATCAATATCATTGATGACCTGAAATTTTAATTGACAAGTACGGATTAAAAATCTCATCTCTGAAATATAGAATTTTTAAAGATGGAATAGCTAAGAAAATTAAAAAAAAAATTGGAACGATCGTTTAAATAATTTCAATTAAATGACCTTCAAATATAAATAAATTTAGAAATTTATTTGATAAAATGTAAGTTGTTATATGTACATAATTAAAATTATAATTATTACAATAATAATTATTGCATAATTATGAAATATAATTAAATTTTCTATAATAAAAAAATTAGAATCTCTGAAATATAATGTTTGCTCATGAAGATATCAATTAAAAATTTATTAGAAATTTTATAACTTCTAAAAATAAAATAATTTATGTAAATAAATCTTAAATTTATTGCTTTAATCTGCCATATTAGAAATTTAATTTAATTAAATATAAATTTTTGGGATTTCATAAAAAGAATGAGATCTAGGGGGATAAGAAAATATTCCATCAATTGAATTATTAGAAATTTTCATAAATAAAATTAAACGTATTCTTATAAATCCTTCTAAGATAATGTAAAAAATAGCAATGTTCTTATTAATCAAATTAAAGATCCAATTAAAGAAATTATATTTTCACATACATATGAAGCAGAATAACCTCTGTATCGTCGTGGTATTCTACTTAAGCTTTAAAAAATGTTGGGAAAAAAAAGTTATATTTACTTCTAAGAATATTAGAAAAAATTAAATTTTTAATATTATTTTATTAAATAAAACTCCGAAAATCAATGGATATCATTAAATAAATCTCCCAAAAATTGCAAATCCTGCTCCTATAGATAAAACATAATGAAAATGAGCTACTACATAATAAGTATCATAAAAAACAATTTCATTAGAAGAATTACAAAGTATAATTCCTGTTAATCCTCCTAAAGTGAATAAAAAAATAAACCCTTATAATCATAAATTTGAAATATTTAATTTAAGTCTTATTCCATTTAATGATGCTAATCATCAAAAAATTCTAATTCCAGTAGGAATAGCAATAATTATTGTTGCAGAAGTAAAATATGCTCGTTGATCTACATCTATCCCAATAGTAAATATATGATAAGCTCAAACAATAAAACCTAATAGTCCAACAGAAATGATAGCATAAATAATTCCTATAATACCAAATACTCCTTTCTTTATTCTTTCATTACAAATTATATGAGAAATTAAACCAAATCCTGGTAAAATTAAAATATAAACTTATGGATGACCAAAAAATAAAAATAAATGTTCATATAGTACTGGATCCCCCCCTCCAACTGGATCAAAAAAAGAAGTATGAAGATAACGATCAAATAATAATATAGTAATTGCTCCTGCTAAAACAGGAAGAGATAATAATAATCAAATTGCAGTTAATAATATTGCTCAAGCAAATAAAGGGAATATCTCTAATTTGAAAATTTTCATATTTAAAATTGTTGAAATAAAATTAATAGATCCTATAATAGATAAAGCTCCTGTAATATGTAAAGAAAAAATAGATAAATCTACTGATGGACCTTTATGTGATAAATTGAAAGATAAAGAAGAATAAACAGTTCAACCTGTTCCTGTTCCAGATCCAACAAATATTCTAGAAATTAATAGTATGATTCTTGGAGGAAGTAATCAAAATCTTACATTTTTTATTCGAGGGTAAGCTATATCAGGAATTCCTATAATTATAAAAATTAAATAATTTCCAAATCCTCCTATTATAACAGGTATAACGAAAAAGAAAATTATAATAAATGCATGAGCTGTAACTTAAGAATTATAAATTTGATCATTTCCGAATAAAGATCCAGGATTTTTCTATTCTAATCAAACGAAAATTCTTAATCTCAAACCTACAATTCCAGATTGTATTCCAAAAATAAAATATAATATTTTAATATTTTTAAAATTAGTAAAAAATATTCATGCTTTCATTTATTTATATAGTTTGAATTTTTAAAACATTATATTTTCAATATTAAAATAAAATTAATTTTTATAAAAATTTAAAAATATAAATGTTTTCCAAATTTTTTCATTATTAAATTTTAAAATAAACTACTTGAATTTAAATTATTATTATACATGAAATAAATAATCCTATTATTATTATTATATTTATTATAAAACTATTGAAATAAATTTAAAAATTTATGAATTTTAAAATTTTAATGATAAAATTTTTAAAGATAAAATTAATTATCCCTTTATTAATTAAAAAATAATATTTTTTTATTATTTTCAATAAAGAAAAATTTTAATAAAAATTTAAACAATATGAAAATATATTTTTCCCAAAAAAATATTATAAAATTATTTTTAACATGTTTAAATTTAAATAAATAAGATCTTAGAATAATTAAAATCAGACATAAAAGGAAATTTTAATTTTTTTTAATTCGAATAAATAAATTTCTTTAAAATATATCAGAATTTTTATAAAAAAATATTTTAAAAATATCAATAAATTAATTATTAAAATTATCATAAAAAAATTCTTAATTTTAGTATCTTCACTATTAAAGTAATTTATAAAGTTTATTTTCTTATTAATTGAATGATAAATTATTCAAATAAAATATATAACTTCTAATATTGTTCTAATAATCAGCATAAAATGTAAAATTAAAAAAAAAATAATTTATAAAAATTTTTTCTAAAATTAAATCTTCAGAATACAATCTAGAAAGAAATGGCATACCACATAAAAAAAAATTAGAAATTATTATTATTATTATAGGTATTGGCATTAAATTTATTAAATTTTCTATAAAACAAATATCTTGATAATTATTTATTAAATGAATAATAATTCCTGAACACATGAATATTATTGATTTAAATATAGCATAAATAATTAAGTGAAAATAAGCTAAAAGATGTTATTTTATTCCATAAATTACTAATATTCATCCTTATTGTGACAGAGTAGAATATGAAATAATTTTTTTTAAATCGTATTCGAAATTTGCTGATAAACCAGCTATTAGTATAGTAATTATTCCAGTAATAATAATATAAAATAATAATATTCTATTTTTATTTATTAAATTATAAAATCGAATTAAAATACAGATTCCTGCCGTTTCTACAGTAGATAAATAAATTAATGATGATACTGGAGTTATAGCAGCTATAGCTGCTGAAAGTCAAGAAGAAAAAGGAAATTGAGCTCTTTGAGTAATGGCTCTAATTAAAAACTAAAATTAATAATATTTTATTATTAAAATTTAAATTTATAAAATTACAAGACCCATAAATTATTATCAATCTAATAGGTAATATAATCGTATCTTCAATTCGATTTATTAAAATTGTTAATATTCCAGAATTATGAGAATAAAAGATTTAATAATAAATTACCTAACAATAAGAAACTTACCCTAAACCGTCTCATTCTAAAATTAAAAAAATTATATTTGGTCTAATAATTATTAACAATATAGAAATAATGAAAAAAAAATACTAAATAAGAAAATCGAATATTGTATAAATCATGATTTACATATTTACAACAATAAAATAAAATTATTAAAGTAATTAAAAATACAGTAAGTAAAAAAAATATAGTCATACAATCTATATTAATTATCATATTTATTGATAAAGAGTTTATAATTATTAAATTTTATTTAATAAATAAGGTTTATCTTATAAATATAAATATGTGACCAAAAATTGATATTAATAATCTTATTATTAAAAAATAAATTCCTCTTAAATAGTATAAAATAATGTATTTAAAACAAATTTTGTATGTTTAATTCCACAAATCAATATTTTTAATTAAATTATTTGAATTAATAAAAAAAATCAGTTTTTAAGATTAATAAATTTAAAGGTAGAAAATGAAAAGATTATATTAAATATTCAACGATGTTGTTAGAATTAAATTTTATTAATTTATTATTTCATATTTCATAAAAACAATATAAAAATAAATAAATATTATAACGTGCTCTAAAAAATATTCTTAAAATTAAAATAATTATAATTATTTTTCCTTATTTTATTATAATTATAACAATTATGATTTTTCTTAATAAATTTAGAGAAAGTGGTTAAGCTTAATTATTTATTCATAATAAAAATCAAAATATTATGACCGATGGTATAAAATACACTATTCCCTTATTTATTATTATATTTCGACTTTTAGATTGTAAATAAAAATAATTAACTAAAACAAATATTCTTGATGAACATAACCCATAAGCAGTTATTATTATTATTCCACCATAATATCCTAAAATTTTTATTGAAAATAATTTAATTATTATTATTTTTATATGGACGACAGATGAATAAGCAACAATAACTTTTATATCATAATGTCGAAGACATAAAAATCTTGAGAATAATATTCCAAAAAATCTTAAAATTATAATTAAATTATTAAAAATTAAAAAATTAATATTTATTATTACAATTATTCGATACAATCCGTATCCCCCTAATTTTAATATAATTCCTGCTAAAATTATTTAACTAATAACAGGAGCTTCTACATGAGCTTTAGGTAATTAATTATGGAATAAAAAAATAGGTAATTTCACTAAAAATGCTTTAAATATTAAAAAATAAAAAATAACTATTCAAAATTTATTTAATAAAATAATTTCTAAAAATATAAAAAATCTTATTTAATTTAATATTTTTTAGAAAATGAATAATAAAATTAATGGAGGAAGAGAAAAAAATAATGTATTAAATAATACGTATTAAGGTGCTTTAAGTCGTTTAGGTTGGTATCCCCAACCTTTAATTCATTAGAAAGTAGAAATAAGACTAAATTCAAATATAAAATAAAATATAAATAAATTGATAAACATAAATCTTATTAATAAAACTAACATTAAAACGATTAACAAAAATAAATAAATTGATATGTATTGAAATTTTTTTTTCTCACTATAATTACTAATCTGAAAAATAGTAATGTTAATATAATTATTATAACTCTTTTTATATAAATTATAGAATGAGAATAAATTATTATGAAATAAATGTTATTATTAAATAATTATATATTCATAAATAAAAATATAAAAATTCAAATTCTTAAAAATAAATACATATTAATATAAAAGGAATTGAAAGTTAAAATGAATATAATTAAATAAATTAAAAATTTTATGATAAATTTATTAATAATAATTTTAATCTGTCTCTTTCTTTATTTTGGATTAATAATAATAATAAAGTTAAATCTAAAACTCTTTTACAAAAAACAAAAATTAAATAAAATAATATTAAATTAAAAAGATTTATTGTATTTACTATTAAATAAAAAATATTAAGTATCTTGATATTTAAAATTTTAGTCTTATTAAATTTAGTATTAAGTTTTTATATAAGCAAGAATAAAAAAACAATGAAATAATAGATGTAAGAATGTATAAATAATAATTCAAAAAATGATTCAAAGCAAAAATAAATTTATTATTAATCTCTAAAATTAATATTTTAAGATAAAACGATCTTAAAATAATTATTAATTCAAAAAAATATTAATTTTGTAAATTAAATTTATAAATTTCAATTATATATAATTAAATAACAATAAAATTTTTAATCGATATACTCATAATAAATTTATTTTAATTACCTTTGATTTCATTGATTATTAACTCTTTACCTTTTTATTATGAAATATTTCATTCAAAAATTAAGGATCAATTCTTTTATCATACAATGTAATATGTTCATTTAATTTTTTAATTTTTAGAAGAAATAATTGATGATCATACATTAGATTTTTAATTATTAAAGAAAAAATAATAAATTTATTTTCATATTTTACTTGATTTATTAATGATATAATTACTTGAATAAAAAAAATTTTTTTTAAAAATTTTGTTATTAAATCAATAATTATATTTTTATTATTTATCATTATAATTACAAATGTTAATAAATTTTAAATTTAGTACAATAATTTTAACGAAATTTTCAGGGTATTCATATTAAATAAATTAAATTTAAATAATATAAATTTAATATTATATATATATATACATACAATATTAATTTGAATTTATCAATTTCTATTATTTATATTTTAATTGTTTTGAGATTAATTGTAAAATTAATTATTCTAAATAAATAAACTCTACGTTAAATAAATTAGATAAAAAAATTAATTTCAAAATTAAATAAATTATTAGAAATTATTTATTTTATAATTGTAATTTTACCTACTTCTTTAAATATTTCTATAATATGAAATTTTGGTTCATTATTAGGAATTTGTCTAATCATTCAATTAATCACAGGATTATTACTATCTTTACATTATTGCCCTAATATTGATTTAGCATTTAATAGAATTATTCATCTTATACAAGATGTTAATTATGGATGATTTTTCCGATTATGCCATATAAATGGAGCTTCTATATTTTTTATTTGTTTATTTATCCATATTGGACGTGGAATTTATAATAATTCATTTTTTTTCTATAAAACTTTAAATTCAGGAATTTTCATTTTTTTAATCACTATCATAACAGCTTTTTTAGGTTTCGTATTACCATGAGGTTGAATATCTTTTTGAAGCGCAACAGTAATTTCAAATTTACTTTCAGCTATTTCTTACATTGAAAATGTTTTAGTTTTATGATTATGAGGAGGGTTTTCTATTAATAATGCTACATCAAATTGATTTTATTTATTTCATTTTATTATACCATTTGTAGTGTTAGCTTTAGTTATTTTTCATTTAATATTTCTTTATGAAACTGGTTCTTCTCATCCTTTAGGATTAAAAAAAAATTTTTATAAAATTCCTTTTAATCCTTATTTATCAGTTAAAGATGATTTAGGATTTTTTTTTTTTTATTATTTTTTTCATTATTTGTTTATCAACCTTTATTACCTTATGGATTATCAGATCCCGGAAATTACAATAAAGCTAACCCTATAATTACCCCTATTCATATTCAACCTAAATGATATTTTTTATTTGCTTATGCAATTCTTCGTTTTATTCCTAATAAATTAGAAGGAATTGTTGCTTTATTATTTTTAATTTTAATTTTGTTAATTAGACGATTTAACTTTAAATATAACATAAAATCATTGAAATTTTATTTTTTAAATTAAATTCTATTTTGAAATTTTGTTGGATTATTTATTATTTTAACTTAAATTGGAGCCCGTCCAGTTAAAAATCCTTATATTTTTATTGGACAAATTTTTAAAAATCTTTATATTTCTAAAAAATTTGATTTATATTTAAATAAATATTTATTTAGTTTTTTAAACTATATCTTTTAAATTCATATGTAAGAAATTAATTTTTCTAATAATTTGTAATTTTAAATAATCAAATAAATATTAAATAATTTAACCCTACAGGTAAATAACTTATTCGAGTTAAATATATTAAATTATTATATCGAAACCAAGAAAATGTTCCTCGAATTTGAATTCCTAAAAATAAGATTATTAAATAAATTGAATTAAATTTTATTTTAGTTGAATTTCCTCCTATAAATATAAATATAAATAATATTATTATAAATATTATTACGTATTCTGCAATAAAAATTAATGCAAATCTTCCTCTTATATATTCGATATTAAATCCTGATACTGAAATTGATTCTCCTTTAGAAAAATCGAAAGGTGTTTGATTTATTTCTGCTAGTAATCTAACAAAAAAAATTAATATAAATAAAAAAAAAAAAAAAAAATCAAAAATATTTTTGTTAATTTATTAAATTAATTAATTGAATTGTTTCCCTTAATAATAAAATAAATAAAATTATTAAAATTATTCTTACTTGATAAGAAATAGTTTGAGCAACTCTTCGCAACCCTTCTAACAATGAATAAATTCTAATGGATGATCACCCTCTAATTATTAAAGGATGAACTCTTAAACATATAAATCATAAAATTAATATTAAATTAATTTCACTTAAAATCATTATATTTGAAAAAGGAATTTAACTTCATAAAACTGATATTAAAAATATACTTAACAAAGGACTAATTGAATTAAATAAATAATTAGATTTAAAAATTAACGAGATTTCTTTATTGAATAATTTAATTGCATCACTGAAAGGTTGAAATAACCATATTTTTTCAACTTTATTTGGACCCTTTTGAATTTGAATATACTCTTAAACTTAACGTTCTAATAATGTAATAAAAGCTACTCTAATTGTAACTATTAAAATTATATTTAATCTTCTAAGAGAGAAGTTTAAATACATATATATATAAATATATATATAATTATTATTTAAAAAAAAATTTTATTAATAAATTCTAAATTTAGTACACTTATCTGTCAAAATAATTATTTTCATTTTCAAAGAAATTAATCATTAAAAAACTAAAGTCCTTTCGTACGAATAATTTTTTAAATTATCAAAATAGAATCCAATCTGGCTCACACCGATTTAAACTTAAATCATGTAAGTTTTCAAAAGTCGAACAGACTTAATTTATAAATTTCTTTATTAATAATTTATCCTAATTAAACATCGAGGTCGCAATCTTTTTTACCAATATGAACTTATATAAAAAATAACGCTGTAATTCCCAAAGTAATGTATTTTAATTATTATAATTAAGTTTTTAGATATAATTTATTCATAATAAATAAATAAAAAATTTATTTAAATTATCTTATATCCCCAATATAATATTTTTAATTTATAAAAATATTTATTTATTGATTATAAATTAATGATATAAAATTCTATGGGGTCTTCTCGTCTTTTATAAATATTTAATATTTTGAACTTAAATATAAAATTTAATTATTTAATTTTATAAAAATTTAATTTCATTTATTCTTTTATTCTAGACTTTATTAAAGAGCCAAGTGATTATGCTACCTTCGTACAATAATGCGGCTATTTGAAAGAATTTTCATGGAGCAGAAATTTTTTATTATTATTAATACAATAAACTATGTTTTTATTAAATAGATAAATAATAATTGTTGCCGAATTCATTAAATTAATTTTTGAATTTTAAAATTTTACAACTTAATTTTTACTAATTTAATTATTATTAATTTAATTTCTTCATTAAATTAAATAATTCTATAGATATTAAAATATAATTTAAATGATTTTAATGTAACAAATTTATTATTATACATTATGAAAAAATAAAAATTTTTAATTTTATTTTCAAAATTGATTTATTTTTAGAATTATTAGAATAATTTTTAAGCTTACCCCTAAAAAATTTATTTAAAGAATGTATATCAATTTTTTAATTAATTTTAATATTAATTCTAAACTAAATTAAATTTAATTATAAAAAAATAAGATATTAATAATTATAAATAACATATAATTTGAATCAAAATATTTAAAATATTAATTTTCAATAATTTTCACATTTATTTAATTTAATTATTTTCGAAAAAATAAAATGAATTATTTAATTTTAATTAACCCTGATACAAGAGGTATAAAATAATAAATTTATAATCTATTTAATTAAATTTACTTTTTTTCTCAATACTTTAAATATTAAATTATTTAATTTAAAAAAAATAAATAACCTACATATTTATTATTTATTTAAAAAAAAATTAAAATTAAAAATATTCAAAATTTATTCTATTTATCATTTTAAAATAATATATTAAAATAATTTTTATTAGCAAAATAAATGTTTCAAATTTAACTATATTTCTATTCCTAAATACACTTTCCAGTATATTTACTTTGTTTCGACTTATTTTAAATAATTCCTAAAGGTAACGGGCAATTTGTACATATTTTGAATTAAATTAAAAAAAAAAATTTTTTTTTTTTACATTTAAATCCAATTTCAAACTAATAATTTAAATTATTCAAATAAATTTAAATTATTGTATTTCATTTGTATTCTCATATATAATAACATTAATTTTTAATTTCATTAAATAAATATTTGAATTATTAAATTTTTGAAAAAAAATTTCATTACAAACATACATAAATCTTATAATATGAGTTTATTTTATCGTGGAATATCAAATTAGATAACAAAATCCTCTAATAAATTAAAATACCGTCAGAATTTTTAATTTTTATCTTTTAAAAATTGAAAATTTATACAGATGTTTTTAAATAAAATAGTAAATTTCCTACTCCTAGTTTGTATTGTATTTTGATAATTATCTTTATTAAATTTAAAAATAAAATTATTAATAAAAATTTAAAATTTTATTTTAGAATTTTTATTTTAATTATTCATATTAATTTATATTCATAAATTTATTTATATAAATTTATTTATCTATATGCTTTGTATAACCGCAAATGCTTGCGCAAAGTAATTTCATATTAATTTTATATCTATCTATTAACTTATTAATATTTAATAATTCTATATATCAATTTTAATATAAATTATTTAAATTAATTCATATCATTAAATTTCATATATACAAATTAAAAACAAATTTTTGACTTAATTGAAATTTATAAAATTTATTTTTAATAATCTTCTTTTTTATGTATAAAAAAATTTTTTAATTAACTAAAATTTTCATTTTGAGAAAAAAAATATATTTGTTTTTAAATTATGAATTTAAGGACTTAAAATTAGTCTGTTTTTCAAAATTTTATTATTTAACTAATTAAAAATTCAATAAAATAATATATTTTAGATATAATCCTGCCCCAACGGTACCTACCTTAG
The DNA here is from genome assembly GCF_036245765.1 of Copidosoma floridanum. Lineage (NCBI taxonomy): Eukaryota > Metazoa > Arthropoda > Insecta > Hymenoptera > Encyrtidae > Copidosoma > Copidosoma floridanum. The sequence continues at coordinate 3,809,332 of NW_028321909.1, forward strand.
AATATTTTACACGGGTACATTGATTACATACCTAGTAAGAGAAATGATTTATATTTTGCAGTATACTCTTCAAAATTTCTTTGTTTAATAACATTTTTTAGATAGAATCCTGCCCCAACGGTACCTACCTTAGAATATTTTATACAAGTACATTGACTACATACTTTGTAAGAGGAAATGATCGATATTTTGCAGTATACTCTTCAAAATTTCTTCGTTTAATAATATTTTTTTGATAAAATCCTGCCCTATTGGTACCTACCTTAAAATATTTTATACAGGTTCATTGATAACATACTTTGTAAGAGGATTGATCAATATTTTGCAGTATACTCTTCAAAATTTCTTTGTTTAATAATATTTTTTAGATAGAATCCTTCCCTAACGGTACCTACATTAGAATATTTTATACAAGTACATTGATTACATACCTTGTAAGAGCAATTATCAATATTTTGCAGTATACTCTTAAAAATTTCTTCGTTTAATGATATTTTTTAGATAGAATCCTGCCCCAACGGTACCTACCTTTGGATTTTTTATACATGTACATTGATTACATACCTTGTGAGAGAAATGATCAATATTTTGCAGTATACTCTTTAAAATTTCTTCGTTAAATAATATTTTTAAGATAGAATCCTGCCCCAACGGTACCTACCTTAAAATTTTTTATGAGGGTACATTGATTACATGCCTTGTTAGAGGAAATGATAAATTCTTTGCAGTATACTCTTTAAAATTTTTTCGTTTAATAATTTTTTTTAGATAGAATTCTGCCCCAACGATACCTACCTTAGAATATTTCATACGGGTACATTGATGGTAGTATCATATTAAAAATATTTATTATTCATTATTTATTTATTTATTTAATAAATTTATTGATAAGTTTAAAAATATTTGTATAATATAATAATAAATATCTATTTTTTAAAAAAATATAAATAAAATTTGATTTAAATAATTTTATTATTTTTATAAATTCTTTAAATATTATTAGCTCAATTTTTAAAATAAAATGTTATTAATTTTAACTATTTTAGTTAAATTACTATAAAATTTTTTTTTTTATAATCTAAATTCATGTTTTCACGTTAAATAGTACATATATATATGAATTTATTAGTTATAAGATATTTATTTATTGAAGAGACATATAAAATTAAAAAAAAATTATTTAAAAATTTAATATAATAATAATTTCATATTTATTTATTAAAAAAAAAAATATATATTCGTATAAAAAATTTATTATATATAAAAATCTTAAATTTAATATTTTATTATTTTTTATATTTTAATTATTCAATTAATATTAATGAATTTATTTGATTAAAATAATAATAATAATAATAATATTATTGATAAAAAATTATATACATCTATACCACCATTAAATTCAGTAGACTTTTATTTACAAGAAATAATATATCTCTTTTTGAGGACTTTCGCGAAGTAGCCCCCTTACAGCCTCGCTGGGAGACAATGTTTGGTCACGATTGATGCAAGCTTGTAGTCAATCTCAATTTTCTTTTTTAGGGTTAAACACGAAGGTTAAAGCGACGTGCGATTAGAGAGAGAGTTTCGCGAGAAGTTAAGTTGTGTGCGCAAAAAGCCGGAGATTTTTTCATATATTCCGATCGTCTTTTCTTTACATTTTCTTGTCAATTTGTGCGCACGAATCTTACGACTTTTATCGAACACCGGGATTCGTATTTTTTAAAAGAATGAACTACACAACAGCACTACTATGGGCACTTAGCACTTTACGGAAAATTGTTGTTACCAGAATAAGCTATACCAAAAGTGATGAGCATGAAAAAATAACGTACAGGTCTTGAGATTTCTGCAACCAGTCTCACATTTTTACATACTTATCTGGATCACCTAAAAACCTGTGACTAGTCGGTTTTAAAACTATACTAGTACAAGTTTTTCAGTAGCTTTGGTACAGGATTTTTCTGTACCATGGATAGTCTATTAAATTTGTATACTGCGCATGGCTTTCTACTGTACCGCGCATAGTACGTGCGCTTATATATAGTGGAGATATGTACGGATATATACATATATATATATATATATATATATGTTTATGTATGGGGACTTATGCAGACACTAAAAAAGCATATAATTTTTGGTATACATGGCTTCAGAATGTTTTTCTGATCCTAAAAATATTAATATATATTATTAGAATGTTTGTGATAATGAATAAATGTCCAAATTAAAATTCATAATTGAAGAGTCACTTATGCTTACATGTCTTTATTTAATTGTTAACTGTGTCTTCATAAGTCTACTGTTATTATGCAGACACTAAAGTACTTATGCAGACACTAATGTACTTATGCAGACATCAATAAGTTAATACTGACAATTGAAAAAGGTTCATCTACAAAGATCTTAACTATTCTATTTTTAACTTTCTGTTAATATCAGAATAGTATGCCTTATGGTGTTGTAAAATTTCTGGTGGCATGACTTAACAATCATATTTTTTGTCAACATACATTTTACACTGATTTTAAAATTATTTACTACATTTTACAATTATGCAAAACATATGATAGTTTCCGACTACGTTACCAAATTCACAAGTTTGACAGATTATATCATAGCATAAGTAAAGTAGAAGTAGCTTAAAACGTAGGTGGGCTTCATATTTCTGCTCATGCCTTGCATATTTTAATAATATATACTCTAACAAATGTTGCCTGATCTTAACAGCCTTTGATATGCTCATGATAATTTTTAAACAAATTTAATAATAACTACATTACACGAATTTAAAACAGTTTAACCTAACAAGAATACTTCGTACCTAAAAATAGCAATATAATTTAAAATTATGCTTTGTTTAAGACTAACGTAAATTTTAAATTATGATAATTGTTGTATTACGTGATACAAAAATTGAGTTAAATGCAAATTTGAATTCTAAAAACTGATGCTAAAGTCTTACTTATGACCATTCTTGAATTTCACAGCGTTATTTAAATAACTACAACCGGAAGGAAACTTATGCGGACAATTCAATTAGTGTAGAGATACATATGCAGACTCACGAATGAATAAAAACATGCTAATATATGCGTATTATTATCCTTAGTTTAACAATGGTTAATAGATATCATAAGCGATAGAAAAGGTTGGAAAAAATTATTTTCATAATAGTTTACAGTTATTTAAAAGTTTAGTCAAAGCTTACAGAGGTTTTAAGTTGTAATGTACATTGAAGAATGTGTTATAGGAATACTTTTAACAGAATTGGTACTTATGCAGACACTTGAATAAATGTTAAGTTACTTATAAAGACACTTGAGAAAGTACAAAGATATTGACGATTTTACTTACTAGACCGAAGAACTTTGTAGGCTAACTATCTAATAAACGTTCTATTGCTACGATTTTTGAGCATCAGTCTATACGTGCAGAAATATACGTGCACAATAACAGACTACTCTTATGTAGGCCTTTGTATAAAGCTAGCGGGAAATAGAAACATAAGTTTTAAAAAACTGAAAGTTTTTTTGGAGTTACCAAAACATCAACATCACACTTCTTTACGTGATGTTAACACTTTCATCAAAACGGGAAGTTACGGAGAATTAACTAGGTAAAGTGATGATAATAAACTGTTTCGAAGAAGTAAAAACTTTTTAATATTTACATTAACTTAATCTGAAAACTTGAGGTACGTTCTACACATTAACTTAATTTGAAAATTTTAAGTACGTCCTACTAACATTTTTTTTAAACATTGGTTTATTTATATCATTAGAAATAAAAGAAGTGGAAGAACATGTTTTTTTTTTTAATTTGGCTATTATTATTTTGGACATTGTAAAGAGCTAATATAATAGTCAGTTCATGGTAAACATTCTTTTAAGTGATTACATATTAATAAATCACGCTTGAATAAAAGGATAAATTAACTATAAGTCGCACTTATCATTAACCTCATACATAAAACAGCATATTAATTTTTATAACAGAAAGGATACTTATGCAGACATTTTAGTAAATGTAGGAAGACTTATGAAGACTCTTAAGTAAGTTTATAAGCATTAGTATGTTATCATCACAACCAATAAAAAAGCTGGAGAAATAGTTGTACTAAAGAAGGCTACAATTATCCAGGACGTTGTGTAAGACAAACGGAAATTTCAGATTGTAATACATTTATTGTTTACTACTGACGATATTGTAGGCAAAGATGTAAGAAAAACTCATAAAGTCAAAGTAATGAGTGTAGAGATAGTATTAAACTCTTTAGATTAAATGCAAACTAATTTGAATTCATATCAGCTTGATATAAGAATAATAAGTACGCACCACTACCACTTCTTTTTAGTCAATAATTAATTGCAATTATGAACAATAAAAAAAAAAAAAAATTCTTTATTTTTAAATAGGCTACCCTTATTCAGAAGATTGATAAGATCTAGCAAAGCTCAAAGTTATTCTAAATATTAAAATAAATTAGTGAATAATGATATACAAAGTAAAATAAAAAAAGAAAAATTTATTTTAAGTCCCACTAATCACAAACCTTCTTCTCAATAGCATTATTTAAATCCTTAAAACAGAGAAGGTAGTTATGCAGACACTTTAATTAGTGGAGGGGTACTTATGAAGACTCTAAAGTCATGTAAAGGTATCGCCATAAGCAACAGTATGGCTCAAAAAAATACTTACTAAACAATAAGCTGAAATAATTCAGAATAGTGTTTAAATTTAATAGAAGTTAAAATTTAGAAGAAATATTTATACAATAGTGACGTATCAGCAAGAGATGCTGTAGTAGGAAGATAAATGTATTTCAAGTCATCCTTATTACGAAATACTCACTTTAATGCACATTAAATACTTACAAAAAAGAAAGTACTTCTGCAGACTTCATAATATACATGGAAATACTAAGACAGACTTTTCAATAAGTTTGAAAGCCCTAACGTCAATATTCTTCAATAATTGTCAATATATTACTGCATTATATAAATACTTACTACAAAAAGAATTCTTATGCATAGACTATAATCGGTGTAGAGAAAATAGTGAAAATTTTAAAATAAGTTCAAATGTCCTCACGTTAATATTGAAACTATTATAAACAATGTAGTTACATAATTTTTGTGTATAAGTTTACCGTTTTTATCAGAAAAATTCATATGAAGTGGTCTTAAGTCTGTTAAGTTAATTCTTTTTCTATTTTCTCAAGCATATAGGATTATAAAAACCGAGCTATAATATATTTTTGTAGTACAAGTATTTTACATTGTTGAAACAAAATAATTAATTATATTGTAAGACAAAAACATAGCAACTATAATAAGAAATTCTGTATTTTAATTTCACATAGAAATGCTCAAAATCTATAAAAATGTGAAAATTTTTCACAAAAGACAAATAAATAACATTTTGTTCTTGGCAAAATAATAATTACTTTATCAATTGATGAAAGGCTTACGTATGTTTTATACAACTAACAATTCTCAAACAATTTTCTAATTTTTTATCCAATTGCCTAAGGAAAAACGTTTTCATTTAAATCAGTCAGAGCAAACGTTTATATGGAGTAAAAAAAGAAATCTTAGTGTCCAATTTCTATAACAATATAGATACATGAATCTTTGACTAACAAACAAACCAAAGACAAACTGCTTTTGCAAAAGACAATTCAAGAAAAATATTTTCAAACAAGGTGTAACATTTATTAGTCCATGACTCGAGACAAGATGTATAAACCATAATAAACGACATATTATAATAATACTGTAAACATTTGGCTAATATACTGAACTTGATTTTTAGATTTCAAACCGCAATCTCGCGACCCTCAAACTGAACGAAAATTAACCTTTGCGGACTAAAAGCAAAAAGTTTCTTGGTTGTGTGATGTGTAAAACATTAATTATACGTTAAAGTCATTGTAATATACATTTATTAAAAAAAAAAAATAATAATCAGACAATATTTTAATTTTTACTATATTGATAACACTATATTCTATTTTGAAATAATTGACCTATTGTAATTTACTCTGTACTTGACAATATATGGTTGTAAAAAATGTCACTGATTCAAAAAATTTATAATCTTTACGCTTTTTATGTAAAAATTATAAAAAGCAATATTTACATTAAAAATCAAGCTACGTATAACTTAAATTTCTTTATTACATTTGCCAAAAGTATTTAATTTTAAGCACAAAAGGAAGCATCCCTTTTTTATAGCTTTTTGATCCGGAATGAATTATCTTTATTACGTAACATTTAAAACATGGCTCTTAATTAAGAAGCTTCATAAGTGCTACTGAAATTGTGTTACAATCAATCATTATTGCTTATAGTTAAAAGATTTAATATACAAAAACAAAAAACATAAATTGACGAGGGATTTAAAAAAATTATTTTTTAAAATTTTTTTGAACCACGATTTCGTGACCTTTGATATGGTGTCCTTCACAACTACATAGTAAATATTAAAATAAATCAAAAAATCTGTTAAGCTATTACTTGTGGAAAGCAACTACATATATCAATAACCTATTACGGTATCAAGAGATACAAAATAAGATTATAATAATGATTACTTTTACAATACGTTATAATTAATGAAAACCAAAATTATAAAAAAAAACTTGTTAAAGGGTTAAAACGTACTAGATTTGTTATAAAGACTTAGAACCTACATTAACTTACATAAATCTCATATATATGTGTCCTCCCGTAAATTAATTTTTTTTGTTTATCGGATAAAAAAATCGAAAAAAAAATTTTCTAGAATCTCACCATTATCAAACCTTGATATAAGGGCGCGACTTTAGGAATAAAAATAGTGAAAATTGGATTTTAAAAATAATTCAACTCAATTCTGAGTAGTATTAGCTTTATTAGAACATAACTGAATTTATTGTCGTATTAAAATTACTTGCATAACGACAATAAATATGAGTACGATTTAACAACATGTCTTGAAAAATTCGTGAGAAATTCTTAAGTAAAACTTTATTATTTATTTGTTTAAAAACAAATAAAAGAAATAACAAACATCTCCACGTACGCAGAATCTATGATAATTGCAGATTTAAGTTTTATAAGAGCGCAATTCCGTGACTCGTGATTGAGCGCACTATTAATATAAACACCCTGCTTTTATGTTGAGTTATGCAATTTTAATCAGTTGGTTTATTATTTTATATAAACAAAACAAAATCAATTTTTTTATTATGTCAGAGGTAAAGGCGTTAATAAAACAACGAATTTTAATAGCTGCTCAACAAAAAATGATAATTTTCTTTTACACAACGATTTAGCAACCCCTTAGCAGTTGTGGTTATTCGACTAACACCATTATTTGTTTGCAGATAATGATTGGAGATTTAATATTGAGAAATATTTTGCCAGAAAAGTTTTCAATCTACGTAATGAAAAAATTTTTTTTCTTCTAAAGGATGCTCTACTTTTGAAATCATGAGCCAGTACAATATTTTTTGTCCAAGTCACTGTATTATAGTGAATGAGTCCCTACGTTACTAAAAGGTGCAATGAATTGAAATTTAACAAAAAAGTCCCTAAACGTAGAACGAACTGTTATATTTTTTCTTCTAACAACATATATAATAATTCATAACTTAATAATGCTATAAAAAGTATTTGTTTTAACATACAGAACTTTATTTTCAAATTTTTAACCACAATTTCGTGACCTTAAAATCATACAATCATGAACCTTCGCAGACTTGAAGCGATGGATTTCTTAGATGTGTTGAACATAATTTATACTCTTCAAGTAAATAAAAGGTACACTAATAAGCAAAAAATATAATATTTGGCAAATATAATTTCTCTCACAATATTGAACTTAGTTTATTTTATCTTACAATAATCGACTTTAATGTAATTTACTCTGTAATTAACGATACAATAAAATATGTCAACGATTTGAAAAATGTATAGTCTGTGTGCTGTTTATGTCTACATGAATTAGAGAAATAATAACATTAAGAATTAAGCCCTGTACAACTTAAATTTTCATGAGACATTTGTCAAAAATATTTGATTTCATGCTCAATACAAAACATCCCCTTTTTATAGCATTTTAAACTTGCATTAATTGTGTTTATCACATAACACTTAAAAATTTAATTTTAATAAAGGGGCTATATAACTGTTATTAAAATTGTGTTACAATTCATTAACATTGCAGATAGTTAAAAAACTCACATACAATAACAAAAAATATTAATTTACTAGGGATTTAAAAAAAAATTTTTTTTTTAATTTTTCGAACCGTCATTTTGCAACCTTTGCTAGGAGGACTTTTACTACAATAATAAGAACGTCACTGTAGTTGATAAATTGTAATTAAACATAAAACATATTAAAACAAATCACAAAACCCTCTTAGCTATTAGAACAATTACTTCCTATCAATTATCTATTACGATATTAAAAGATAGAAGATAAATTTATGTTTATAATTGATTTTTACAATACGTTATAGTTTATAAAACTTAAAATTATAAGAAAAAAATTTTTTTAATTAAAAGTGTATTAGAACTGTTATTAAAACTAAGACAACTTATTAACTTAAAATAGTCTAATATTTAAGTTCTCTCATAAACTAATTTTTATTGTTTATCGAATATGAAAACAAAAAAAAAAGTCTTCTAGAAGCTTACAACTATCAAACCTTGCTATTGTAGCGCAAGTATAGGTATGCAAATACTCAAATCCTGATTTTTTAAGTAATTAATGTTAATTTTAAGGGGTACAAACTTTATATGAACAAAACTAAATATTTCATCTTATTTAAATAAAATGAATAATAACCATATACAAACTGAATACGAACATCTCCACATTTTGAGAATCTTTGATAATTGCAGATTTAAGTTTCATAAAAGCGCAATTAGGTGACTCGAGATAAAAACCAATATTAACATAAACACGTTATTTAAACGTTGAGTTATGTAATTTAAATCTGTCACTCAATTATTCTACATAAATAAAACAAATTTATCTAGCATTGTGCATGGCCAACAATATTATACGATTAGTTTACGCTGATACGTATAACTGACTCAATTTTAATCGAGACTCTGAATTCGTAAAAATTCCGGAAATATCTTATTTCACTTTCGAGGAAATGAAAAAAATTATTTATTAATAAATAACTCAAACGTATTTAATCAATTAAACAAATATTAACTGGTCTTAAAATTTGCTAACGCAAGATTCTTAATACGTTTTTTTAACATTTATTTGTTAGAAATAAACAATTTTTTTTATGTCAGAAGTAAGTACGTTAATAAAACAATAAATTTCAATAGTTGCTTAACAGAAAATAATGATTTTTTTATACACAGCGATTTAGCGACCACTATGCAGTTAAAGATGTCCGACTAACACGATTTCTTGTTTGCGGATAATTATTGGAGATTCAAAATAAAAAAAATATTTTGCTAAAGAAGTTTCTAAACTACGTAACAATAATTTTTTTTGTCAAAAAAATGCTTTACTACTGTATTTATTAGCCAGTACAATGTTTTATGTCCGAGTCAACAAATTGAAATATATAAGTCCCTTAGTTACTTAAGGGTGCAATGAATTTAAATTGAAAAGAAGTCCTTAAAAAGGGGACAAATTGCTCTGTCGTTTCTCTAACAACATATAATACACGACATAATTCAATAATACTATACAAAAAATTTGTTTTAACATTTAGAACTTGATTTTCTCATATTAAATCGCATTTTCGTGACCTTCAAATTTTATAATATTAAGCCTTTGCAGACTTAGAAAAATGAATTTCTTAGATGTGTAAGATAATAATAATTAGTAATTAAATTGTTACAACGTTTACAAATCAAATAAAAGGTCGTGACTTAGAACAGAATACATGTCCCAGGAAGCACTAAATTTTGAAATAATACTGTTAGAAATCTTCGGCCCATTATACAGAAGTTTATACTCAGATTCCAAACCGCAATCTCGCGACCTTTAAATTAAACAATAATGAACCATTGCAGACTATAAGCAACACATTTTTTGGTTATGTAGAACATTAATTAAACGTTTTAAGTCATTGTAATTTAAATTTATCAAAAAATTAAAATAATAGTAATAACGTGCAAAATTTGATTTTTAAATTCTAAACCGCAATTTCGCGACCTTAAAACTGAACAACCATGAACCTTCAAACACTCAAAGCGAAGGTCTTCTTGGATGTATAATATATCAATTGTACTTTTTAAGTGAATATAAGGGTTACTTAGTAGCGAAAAAAAAAAAAATCAGCAAAAATAATTCCTCTGACTGTATGGGAGACATTTTTTTTCGAATAATTGACCTCATTAGAATGCATTCTGCAAATATCGATACAATATAACACAATGTGTCAAGGATTTAAAAAATTCATAATCGATTATTTTTTTATGAGTTTATAGATAGTAGAAATAATAATCTTATCTTACTTATATATAAAGCAAAGTCGCTAAAACCGTTGTAATCGCTAACCGTGAAAACTACTGAACCGATTTTGCTGAAATTTTGCACACTGATTTATGATATTTCCTAGATGGTTTTAGTATAGTTTTTATCTTAAAAAATTAAATAACAATAGCAATAAATGAGCTCAAAGTTTTGCAAAAATTTGCCCGCTTTTTACTTTAGTTCAGTAAAATCCGCTAGGTGGCGTCGACATAAAATCGAAGCTACCTGCAACATAATTAAATGAGTGTAGTTATAATAAGCCGGAGCGTCTTGATCGTAATGTAGTCGAGCTTAGGCAGTTCAACGAGCTGTATAGAAAATGCTGAAGATAGTTTTACAGCTGGGTATCCCGGTTACGGACGACACTTTCCTCTAAGGGGGAAGGAACCAAGGTGTCCATTCACCCTGAATCTCAATGAGTGCGATCGAAAAAAAAAAAAATTAATTTTAACCGATGCCGTCTCTGCCACAATACCAGGAAACATATCTAGCCAGAGCACAATCTGCACCAACTCTTCAGAGTTGTATGGCAGTCCCACCTGGTGCAGTTAGAAAATTTGTGGCTACAAATGTAAGCAAGGGAAAACAGCTCTAAGGGGCACGGGCAGCCACAACGGCTACCTTCTTGGTCGTCGCGTCCCCAATGCGCTTACCCACATGTTCCCGTCTAACGATGAGCGGTTGGTTATCCGGGGATCGACCCAAGACGAGATATTCTTTGGTCAGTGGCGTATCTCCCTCGATCACAGTCTCCGTGCATCGAGACTCCCAGGGTAAGAATCAAGCAACCTGTAGCCAGCTCTTCATCATCAGGAATAATAATAAAGAATAGCCTGGAAGTTTCACCACTGGCGCTTTTTAGGGTCATTATAAGTATTTACGTTCCCTACTTAACTATCAATTTCATCGGTTCTTTTGAGAATCCACCTAAGTGTAAACGATCTTGCCAACAAATACATTCTTATTACCATTTCCGAAAGCGATTCGTCGACTAAAAGACTATATTAACTAAAGACGAACACTATTAAACCAAGTCAGCCATTCACTAGCAGACGTCACCTGCGGAGTTGTTCTTCGCAAGGCTGGAAAACCCGGAGACCGACGACCCTATATTACCCTCTCGACTCTAAGCATTCAACCAGGAATCACTGATCTTTTCCCAGGTCTGCGGTGGGCAAACCTATAACAGCTATAAAGAAAAAAAAATTTGAGCCAATGGAACAACCTCCACTGGACAAGTATCACTAACCAATCTCCCCATCTAAGATCAACAAAATGAACTGAATCTGCAAATAAAAAAGGTGCTTTAGACACCAACGTCTTCGACGTTATACCGGGAGACGTTAGGAAAGAGCACTACAAATAGCCCCAAAGCTTCGGACTTTGTAATTTTTCTTCCAATCAGTCTGGGTCTTCGACAGCAAGCCAGAGAAGATCACCCTGAGGTATCCAGGCAGTCACAATTGCTGTTAACTGCAGTCAAGAAAGAGTTAACTTAAGAAGCTCACCGGTGATTTTTAGGGCCGTCGGACGTCGAATTACCTTGCCAACAAATATATTAGAACTTAACAAAGTTGACAGAAAACAGCTTTTAGGGATCACAAAAATTTTAAGCATGCCAAAAGTCGCAAAAGGGTGAATTGGAAGAAAAACTTCAAGTGTATATAATAAATACAATTTTTCTTAGGCGTCAAGAAACTGACGCAGAAAATTCATCGAGATTGAGACAGCAGCGTCAAAATCGACAACTGAAGAGTCCATTACATGAGAGATCAGCTTTTCATTGTACCCTCACAGCAATCTCTGAAATCTTTAAAGATCCTATTCAGATTTTTTGATGAGTAGAACATATATTTGCGTTTTTGTGCCAATAAAAATGTAGAGATTAAAGTCCAGGACTTTGTTGCTCTGGTAATAAAACTGTGAGATATGAGAAAAAAAATTTTTTTTTAATTTAAATTTTTTGGGGGTTTAAAATCTCAACAGTTTAAAAAAAAAGCCGTTTTTGTGAATTGCACAGAAAGAACTGTAAATCAACGGCTTCTTATGGCCACCGATTATTTTATGGCATAAAGAACGCACGGTACTTTTCAGCATAATAATTTTTTTGAATTTTTATACCTTATTATTTGACCAAATAAACTATATGGATTCCGAAAAAATATGTTTTCAATAGAAAGTTTTTAGTTCTGAGATGCATCAGGAATATGTGTAGAATTTCTTACTAAAAATGTTTTACATTACATGTCAACACACTACGGTGTTTTATTTAGTAAGTCTCGGGCGAAGCTAAGACGGGGGGCTGCTAGTTATTTATATTAAGCCACGTGCAACTATAATTTTTATGATACAATTGTCAAAAAATTATAATTATTAGCCCAATATAAAACAATCACTTTTTCTGGCATTTTCAACTCAAATTAGGTGTTAATTACGTAACCTTTGGGAACAAAATTCCTATCCAGTAACTTTAATACTACCCTTTGAATTGTGTTACAGTTTATTAATATTGCAGAAACTTAAATCCCTGATGGTTCCAATTAGGTTAAATTTGATAAATGTCCTAAGTCAGAGGACGAAAATTTTTTATCCACTTTCTAATGACATATAATACACAACCTAATTTAATAATACTGTAACAAATATTTTGTCTAATATACAGAACCTTATCTTCAATTTGTGCGACTTTAAATCATACAATATTAAACCTTTGTAGACTTAGAGCAATAGATTTCTTAGACGTGTAAATCATGTGTTACACTAATAAAATTATTACAAGGTTTACCAATAAAATAAAAGGCTGTGACTAAGAACAAAACACATGTCTCAGAAAACATGACATTTCATAAAAATACTGTTAGAAATCTTCGGGCCATTATACATAAAGTTTATATTCAGATTCCAAACCGCAATCTTGTGACCCTTAAATTAAACAATAATGAACCATTGCAGACAGTAAGCCAAACATTTTTGTGTACAAGTCATTGTAATTTATATTTGTTGAAAAATAAAAGAAATAATGATAACATACAATATGTGTTTTCTAATTCTTAACCGCAATTTTGCGACCTTAAAACTGAAAAGCCATGAACCTTTGCACACTCAAAGCAAAGGTCTTTTTAGATGTATGAAATATTAATTGTACTTTTTAAGTAAATATAAGAAAAACTTATAAGCAAAAAAAAAAAATTAATTGGAAAACATAATTTTATTAACTGTATGGGGGACAATTTTTTTTTGTAATAATTATCGTCATTAAAATTGATTTAGCAAATAACGATACAATATAAAGTAATGTGTCAGGGATGTAAAAAATTTATAAACTTTGTTTTTTTCATGTGTTCATAAATTAAAAAAATTATAATAATAAAAATTAAGCCACGTACAACTTCAATTTTTATAATACAATTGCTAAAAAATTATAATTTTTCGCCCAAGAAACAATCTCTTTTTCTGGCATTTTTAAAACTTTATTTAACTTTTGAAACCGCCATTTCACAACCTTCGCAATGATATTCTAACTACAATAATAAGAACGAAAGTGTAGTTGATCGTTCGTAATCGAACATAAAACATATTAACACAAATCACAAAATCTCTTTAGCTTTTACTTGAGAGGAAAACATAACTTGTATGAATAATCTTTTACTATTTAAAGGGTTGAGGATAATGTAATGTTAATGATTAATTGTCACAAAAAGTTATAGTTTCTGGAACATAAAGATGTATAATAAATTTTTTTTTAAGATAAAACCGTAAGAGAATTATCATAAGAACTGAAAAATTACACAAACTTACATAAGTAAAAGATTTGAGCTATGTCGTGAGTTACATTTTATTGTTAATCGAATATAACAAACAAATCTAAACTTTCTAGAATTCAAAAATTGACAAACTTTGGCATTGTGACATGATTTTCAGTGTAAAAGGGTTAAAATAAAAATAAAACAATAAATCAACTGCATTCTAAAAAGTTTATATTCTTATGAGACAAAACTTAATTTTTTGTCGTAATTTAATACATCTCACAGGAACCATAGATATCAGTAAGATTAAACAACTTGCTTTAAAAAATTTTTAAAATATCCCCTTAATAAAACTTCATTATTTGTTTGTTTAACAACAAATAAAATAAAAAACGACTACCTCCACGTACGCAGAATCTATGATAATTGCAGATTAGAGTTTGATAAGAGCGTAATTTGGCGACCCGCAATTAAATGCACTTATAATATATACGCCCACTAATAATATAAAGACGTCATTTTAACGATAAGTGATGCAATTTAAATTTGACAGTTAATTGTTTTCTGTAAATAAAACAAATTATTCTAGTATTTTGTATGGCCAACAATATTATGCATTTAGTTTACGCTGTTACGTAAAACTGACTAAATTTTGATCGAGATTCTAAACCCGCGAATTGGCCAAATTATTTTATTTCACTTTTAAAAACATTAAGAAAACTATTTGTTTATAAATAACTAAGACGTATTCAATAAAATCAACAAATGTAAAATGATTTAATGATTTGCTTACGCAAAATTTTTGATACCTTTTTAAAATTTATTCGTAAAAATAAAATATTGTTTTCATGTCAAAAAAAAGTCCGTTTAAAAAACCAACAAGCTCCAGAAGTCGCTAAACAAATATAATAACTCTTTTTTACACAGTGATTTAGCAACCCCTTTGTAGTTTTAGTTGTTTAATTGACACGATTTTTGTTTTTGAATAATAATTGGAGATTCAAGATAAAAAAATATTTTGCCAGAGAAGTTTTTCAACTACGAAAATAAAAGTTTTTCTGCCTAAAAAATGCTAAACTTTTGTATTCATTAGCTAATTAATTGTTTTATGTCCATGTCAACAAATTAAAATCTTTAAGTCCCTTAGTTACTAAAAGGTGCAATGAAGTTAAATAAAAAAAAAGTCCTTAGACAGAGAACAAAATGCTTATTTCTCTTACATCATATATTATCCGACGAAATTCGATTTTTCTTTACAAGAAATTTGTTTTAACATCCAGAACTTGATTTTCTGACATTTAATCGCAATTTCGCGACATAAAAATTATATAATTTTAAGCCTTTGCAGAATTAGAACAATGAATTTCTCAGATGTGTGAAATAATAATATTGAGTATTTAAATTATTACAACGTTTACAAATAAAATAAAAGGCCGTGACTTAAAACAAAACACATGTTAAAAAAAAAAAAAAATTAAAATACTACAGATAGAAATCTTCGGCCCATTATACAGAAGTTTATATTCAGATTCCAAACCGCAATCTCGCGACCTTGAAATTGAACAATAATGAACCATTGCAGACTCTAAGCAACACATTTTTTTGTTATGTAGAACATAATACGTACGTTTTAAGTCATTGTAATTCATATTCATCTAAAAATAGAAAAATAATAATAACGTACAAAATTTGATTTCTAATTTCTAAACCGCAATTTCGCGACCTTAAAACTGAACAACCATGAACCTTCGCACACTCAAAGCAAAGGTCTTCTTGGATGTATAATATATCAATTGTACTTTTTAAGTCAATATAAGGGTTACTTAGTAGCGAAGAAAAAAAAAATCGGCAAAAATAATTCCTCTGACTGTATGGCAGACATTTTTTTTCGAATAATTGACCTCATTAGAATGCATTTTACAAATATTAATACAATATAATACAATGTGTCAAGGATTTAAAAAATATATAATCAATTATTTTTTTTATGTGTTTTTAATTAAGTTAAATTGAATTAATGTCCTCAGTCAGTGGACAAAAAATTCTTCATCCACTGTTTAATAACATATATCACACAACCTAATTTAATAATACTGTAACAAATATTTTTTGTAATATACAGAACTTTATCTTTAATTTTGTAAACCACAATTGTGCGACTTTAAATCATACAATATTAAATCTTTGCATACTTAAAGCGATAGAATTTTTAGACGTGTAAATCATGTATTACACTTATAAAATTATCTTGAGGTTTACAAATAAAATAAAAGGCTGTTATTTAGAACAAAATACGTGTCTAAGAAGACATGACATTTCATAAAAGTACTGTTAGAAATTTTTTGCCCCTTATACAGAAGTTTATATTTAGATTCCAAACCGCAATCTTGCGACCCTCGAATTAAACAATAATGAACCATTGCCGACAATAAGCAAAACATTTTTGTGTTATGTAAAACATCAATTATACGTTTCTAAGTAAATATAACAATAACTTATAAGCAAAAAAAAAAATGAATTGAAAAACATAATTTTATTGACTGTATGAAAGACAATTTTTTTTTGTTATAATTATCCTCATTAGAATTTATTCAGCAAATAACGATACAATATAAAGTAATGTGTCAGGTATGTAACAAGTTCACAATATTTGTTTTTTTCATGTGTTAATAAAAAAAAAAATTATAGTAATAAAAATTAAGCCACGTGCAACTTCAATTTTTGTAATACAATTGCCAAAAAATTACAATTTTTAGCCCAAGAAACAATCTCTTTTTCTGGTATTCTTAAAACTTTTTCTTAACTGTTGAAACCATCATTTCCCAACCTTGGCAATGATAGTCTAACTACAATAATAAGAACGTAAGTGTAGTTGATAGTTCGTAATCAAACATGAAACATATCAAAACAAATCACAAAAACTCTTTAGCTTTTACTTAAGAGGAAAACATAACTTATATGAATAATCTTTTACTATATTAAAGGGTTGAAGATAATGTAATTTTAATGATTAATTATCACAAAACGTTATAGTTTCTAAAACATACAGATGTATAATAAATTTTTTTTAAGGATGAAAACGTAAGAAAATTATTATAAAAACTGAAAAATTGCACAAACTTACATTAGTGTAAGATTTAAGCTATGTCGTGAGTTACATTTTATTGTTAATCGTATATAACAAACAAAAATTAAACTTTTCGGAATTCTAAAATTAACAAACTTTGGCATTGTAACGTGATTTTTAGTGTATAAGGGTTGAAATAAAAATAAAACGATAAATCAACTGCATTCTGAAAAGTTTATATATTTATGAGACAAAACTTAATTTTTTGTCGGAATTAAATACATTGTATAGGAACCATAAATATCAGTACAATTTAACAACTTGCTTTAGAAAATTAAAAAAAAATCCCCTTAATAAAACTTTTTTATTTGTTTGTTAAACAACAAATAAAATTAAAAGCGATTACCTCCACGTACGCCGAATCTATCATCATTGCAGATTAGAGTTTGATAAGAGCGTAATTTAGCGACCCGCAATTAAATGAACTTATAATTTAAACGCCCACTTATAATATAAAGATGTAATTTAAACGACAAGTAATGCAATTTTAATTTGTCAGTTGATTGTTTTCTGTAAATGAAACGAATTATTCTAGTATTTTGTATGGCCAACAATATTATACATTTAGTTTACGCTGTTACGTAATACTGACTAAATTTTGATCGAGATTCTAAACCTGTGAATTGGCGAAATTATTTCATTTCACTTTTAAAAAGATTAAAAAAACTATTCGTTTATAAGTAACCTAGACGTATATAATGAAATCAACAAATATGAAATGGTTTATTGATTTACTTTCGCAAAATATTTAATACGTTTCTTTAGCATTTATTTGTAAAAAATAAAACATTTTTTTCATGTCAAAAAAAAGTCCGATTGAAAAACCAATAAGTTTCAAGAGTCGCTTAGCAAAAAATAATAATTTCATTTTACACAGTAATTGAGCAACCCCTTTACAGTTTCAGTTGTTTAATTAACACGATTTTTGTTTATTAATAATAATTGAAGATTTAAGATAAAAAAATATTTTGCCAAAGAAGTTTCTCAACTACGAAAATAAAAGTTTTTTTGTCCACGAAATGCTAAACTTTTGTATTTATTAGCTAGTTAATTGTTTTATGTCCATGTCAACAAATTAAAATCTTCAAGTTCCTTAGTTACTGAAAGGTGCAATGAAGTTAAATTAAAAAAAAGTCCTTTGACAGAGAACAAAATGCTTTTTCATTTCCCTAACAACATATATTACACGACAAAATTCGATTATTCTTCACAAGAAATTTGTTTTATTATCCAGAACTTGATATTCTGACATTAAATCGCAATTTCGTGACATAAAAATTATATAATTTTAAGCCTTTGCAGACTTAGAACAATGAATTTCTTAGATGTGTAAGATAATAATATTTAGTATTTAAATGATTACAACGTTTACAAATAAAATTAAAGGCCGTGATTTAAAACAGAATACATGTCTCAAAAAAAAAGAATTTTGAAATAATACTGTTTTAAATCTTTAGCCCATTATACAGAAGTTTACATTCAGTTTCCAAACCGCAATCTCGCGACCTTCAAATTAAACAATAATGAACCATTGCAGACTCTAAGCAACAAATTTTTTTGTTATGTAGAACATAATTCATACGATTTAAGTCATTGTTATCTATATACATCAAAAAATAAAATAATAATAATAACGTACAAAATTTGATTTTTAAATTCTAAACCGCAATTTCGCAACCTTAAAACTGAACAACCATAAACCTTCGCACACTTAAAGCAAAGGTCTTCTTGGATGTATAGGATATTAATTGTACTTTTTAGGTAAATATAAGAATGACTTATTAGCAAAAAAAAAAAAAAAATCAGCAAAAATATTTCCTCTGACTGTATGGGAGACATTTTTTTCCAATCATTGACCTCATTAGAATGCATTCTGCAAATATCGATACAATATAATACAATGTGTCAAGGATTTAAAAAATTCATAATCGATTATTTTTTATGTGTTTGTAGATAAAAGAAGACATAATTATTTATATAAAGCATCGTACAACTTTAATTTTTATGATGCAATTGTCAAAAAATTACAATTCTTAGCCTAATATAAAACAATCTCTTTCTCTGGCATTTTCAACTCAAATTAAGTGTTGATTACGTAACCTTCGGAAACTAAATTCCTATCAAGTAACTTTAATACTACCCTTCGAATTGTGTTACAGTTTATTAATATTGCAGAAAGTTGAAACCCTGACGTTTCCAATTGAGTTAAATTGAATTAATGTCCTCAGTCAGTGAACAAAAAATTCTTCATCCACTTTTTAATGACGAATATTACACAACCTAATTTAATAGTACTGTAACAAATATTTTTTGTAATATTCAGAACTTTATTTTTTAATTTTGTAAACCACAATTGTGCGACTTTAAATCATACAATATTAAACCTTTGTAGACTAAGAGCGATAGATTTCTTAGACGTGGAAATCATGTGTTACACTAATGAAATTATTACAAGGTTTACCAATAAAATAAAAGGCTGTGACTAAGAACAAAACACATGTCTCAGAAAACATGACATTTCATAAAAATACTGTTAGAAATCTTCGGGCCATTATACATAAGTTTATATTCAGATTCCAAACCGCAATCTCGCGACCCTCAAATTAAACAATAATGAACCATTGCCGACACTAAGCGAAACATTTTTGTGTTGTGTAAAACATCAGTTGAACGTTGACAGTCATTGTAATTTATATTTATTGAGAGATAAAAAATAAAATGATAACATACAATACTTGATATTCTAATTTTTAACCGCAATTACGCGACCTTAAAACTGAACAATCTAAAAACTTTGCTCACACAAAGCCGAGGTCTTCTTAGATGTATAAATTAATAATTGTACTTTTTAAGTAAATATAAGGGTTACTTATAAGCAAAAAAAAAAAATAATCAGGAAAAACAATTTCTCTGACTGTATGGGAGACACTTTTATTCTAATAATTGACGTCATTAGAATGCAATCTGCAAATATCAAAACAATTTAATACAATGTGTCAAGGATTTAGAAAATTGATAATTAATTATTTTTTCATGTGTTTATAGATAAAAAAAATAATTATAATTGATATAAGACCACGTACATTTTAAATTTTTATAAAAAAATTGTCAAATAATTATAATTTTTAGCCCAATTTAAAACAATTTTTTTCTCCGGCATTGTCAACTCGAAAAAAGTGTTAATGACGTAACCTTTAAAAAATAAATTCTTATCCAGTGGCTTTATTACTTTCGTTAGGATTATGTTGGGGTTTATTATTATTGCATAAACTTTAATCCCTTATGGTTCGAATTAAATAAAATTTAATAAATGTCCTAAGTCAGAGGACAAAAATTTTTCATCCACTTTTTATTGACATATAATACACAACATACATTAATAATACTGTAATAAATATAACGTCTAATATACAGAACTCTGTCTTTAATTTCTAAACCACAATTTTGCGAGCCCAAAATTATACAATAATAAACCTTTGTAGACTTAGAGCGATAGATTTATTTCATAGACATGTGAATCATGTATTATACTTCTAAAGTTATTACAAGGTTTACAAATAGAATAAAAAGCTGTGACTCTGAACAAGATACATGTCTCAGAAAACACGATTTTTTGTAATAATACTGTAAGAAATCTTCGGCCCATTATACAAAAGTTTATATTTACATTCCAAACCACAATCTCGCGACCCTTAATTTAAACAAAAATTAACCATTGCAGACTATAAGCAAAACATTTTTTTGTTATGTACAACTGTAATTTTACGTTTTAAGTCATTGCAATTTATATTTATTAAAGAATAAAAAGAATAACGATAACATACAATGCTTGATTTTCTAATTCTTAACCGCAATTTTGCGACCTTAAAACTAAAAAACCATGAACCTTCGCACGCTCAAATCGAAGGTCTTTCTAGATGTATACAATTTTAATAGTACTTTTAAAGTAAATATAACAATAACTTATAAGCAAAATAAAAAATTAATTGGAAAACATAATTTTATTGACTATATGGGAGACAATTTTTTTTTGTAATAATTATCCTCATTAGAATTGATTTAGCAAATAACGATACAATATAAAGTAATGTGTCAGGGATGTGAAAAATTTATAATCTTTGTTTTTTTTATGTGTTAATAAATTTAAAAAATTATAAAAATAAAAATTAAGCCACGTACAAATTCAATTTTTATAATACAATTGCCAAAAAATTATAATTTTTTGCCCAAGGAACAATCTTTTCTTCCGGCATTTTTAAAACTTTTTTTTAACTTTTGAAACTGCCATTTTACAACCTTTGCAATGATGTTCCAACTACAATAATAAAAACGTAAGTGTAGTTGATAGTTCGTAAGCAAACATAAAACATATCAAAACAAATCACAAAATCTCTTTAGCTTTTACTTGAGAGGAAAACATAACTTATATGAATAATCTTTTACTATATTAAAGGGTTAAAGATAATGTAATGTTAATGATTAATTTTCACAAAACGTTATAGTTTCTGGACCATACAGATGTACAATAAATTTTTTTTAAGGATAAAAACGTAAGAGATATGTTATAAAAACTGAAAAATTACACAAACTTTGATAAGTGTAAGATTTGAGCTATGTCGTGAGCTACATTTTATTGTTAATTGGATATAACAAACAAAAATTAAACTTTTTAGAATTTTAAAATTGACAAACTTTGGCATTGTGACATGATTTTCAGTGTAAAAGGGTTAAAATAAAAATAAAACGATAAATCAACTGCATTCTCAAAAATTTATATTCTTATGAGAATATGACAAAACTTAATTTTTTGTCGTAATTAAATAAATCGTATAGAAACCATAACAATCAGTACGATTCAACAATTTGCTTTTAATCATTTTTAAAAAATCTCCTTCATAAAAGTTTATTATTTGTTTGTTTAACAACAAATAAATATAAAAGCGATTACCACCACGTACGCAAAATCTATGATAATTGCAGATTAGAGTTTGATAAGATCGTAATTTGGCGACCCGAAATTAAATGCACAAATAATATAAACAACCACTAATAATCCAAACACGTTATTTTAACGACAAGTTATGCAATTTAAATTTGTCAGTTAAATGTTTTCTAAAAAAAAAACGAATTAATTTGGTATTTTGTACGGCCAACAATATTATACATTCAGTTTACGCTGTTACGTAAAACTGACTAAATTTTGATCAAGATTCTAAACTTGTGAAATGGTTAAATTATTTTATTTCACTTTTTAAAACATTAAGAAAACTATTTGTTTATAAATAACTAAGACGTATTTAATGAGCCCAACAAATATAAAATTGTTCAATGATTTGCTCACGCGAAATTTTTGATACAATTTTTTTAACATTTATTCGTAAGAAATAAACAATTTCTTTTATGTCAAAAAAAAAGTCCGTTTGAAAAACCAATGAGTTCCAAGAGTCGCTTAACAAAAAATAATAATTTTATTTAATACAGTGATTAAGCAACCCCTTTGCAGTTGTAGTTGCTTAATTAACACGATTTTTGTTTTTAAATAATAATTGGAGATTCTAGATAAAAAAATATTTTGCCAGAGAAGCTTCTCAACTACGTAAATAAAAGATTTTTTTTCTAAAAAATGCTAAACTTTTATATTTATTAGCTAATTAATTGTTTTATGTCCATGTTAACAAATTAAAATATTCAAGTCCCTGAGTTACTAAAAGGTGCAATGAAGTTAAATTAAAAAAATGTCCTTAGACAGAGAACAAAATGCTCTGTCGTTTCTCTAACAACATATATTACACGACATAATTCAATTGTTTTTTACTAGAAATTTGTTTTAGCATTTAGAACTTGATTTTCTGACATTAAATCGCAATTTCGTGACATTAAAATTATGTAATTTTAAGCCTTTGCAAACTAAGAACAATAAATTTCTTCGATGTGTAAAACATTATTAAATAGTAAATTAATTATTACAAGGCCAACAAAAAAAATTAAAGGCCGTAACTTAAAACAAGATACATGTTTCAGGAAACGGGACATTTTATGATAATCCTCTAAGAAATCTTCGGACTATTATACAGAATTTGATATATAGATTCAAAACCGCAATCTCGCGACTCTCGAACTAAAAAATAATAAATTATTGCAGACTATAAGCAAAACATTTTTTGGTCATGTAGTACATTAATAATACGTTATAAGTAATTGTGATTCATATATATCGAAAAATAAAAAAAATAATAATACCGTACAAAACTTAATTCTCAAAAATTAAACCGCAATTTTGCGACCTTAGAACTAAACAACCATAAACCTTCGCACACTCACTGCGGAGGTCTCCTTGGATGTATAAATTAATAATTGTACTTTTTTAGTAAATATAAGGGTAACTTATAAGCAAAAAAAGAAAATAATCAGCAAAAACAATTTCTCTGACTGTATGGAAGACACTTTTATTCCATTAATTGACCTTATTACAATGTATTCTGCAAATATCGGAGCAATATGATACAATGTGTCAAGGATTTAGAAAATTGACAATTAATTATTTTTTTATGTGTTTATAGATGAAAAAAATAATTATAATCAATATTGAGCCACGTACATTTTTAATTCTTATGATACAATGGTCAAATAATTACAATTTTTAGCCCAATATGAAACAATTTTTTTCTCCGTCATTGTCAACTCGAAATAAGTGTTGATGACGTAACCTTTGAAAAATAAATTCTTGTCCAGTGGCTCTATTACTACCCTTATAATTATGTTACGGTTTATTAATATTGCATAAATTTAGATCCCTCATGGTTTCAATTCAGTTAAATTTAATAAATGTCATAAGTGAGAGGACAAAAATTCTTTCTTCACTTTTAATGACATATAATACACAACATATATCAATAATACTGTAACAAATATGACGTCTAATATACAGAACTCTGTCTTTAATTTTAAAACCATAATTTTGCGTGCTCAAAATTATACAATAATAAACCTTTGTAGACTTAGAGCGATGAATTTATTTCATAGACATGTGAATCATGTATTATACTTATAAAGTTATTACAAGTTTTAAAAATAGAACAAAAAGCTGTGACTCTGAACAAGATACATGTCTCAGAAACCATGATATTTTATAATAATACTGAAAGAAATCTTTGGCCCATTATACAAAAGTCTATTTTTAGATTCCTAACAACAATCTCGCGACCCTTGAATTAAACAAATATTAACCATTGCAGGCTATAAGCAAAACATTTTTTTGTTATGTTAAACATCAATTATACGTTTTAAGTCATTGTAATTTATATTTATTAAAGAATAAAAAGGATAGTTATAACATACGATGCTTGATTTTCTAATTCTTAACCGCAATTTTGCAACCTTAAAACTAAAAAACCATGAACCTTCGCACACTCAAAGTGAAGTTTTTTTTAGATAAATAAAATATTAATTGTACTTTTTAAGTAAATATAAGAATAACTTATAAGCAAAAAAAAAAAATTAATTGGAAAACATAATTTTATTGACTGTATGGGAGACAATTTTTTTTTGTAATAATTATCCTCATTAGAATTAATTCAGCAAATAACGATACAATATAAAGTAATGTGTCAGGGATGTGAAAAATTTGTAATCTTTGTTTTTTTTATGTGTTAATAAATTTAAAAAATTATAATAGTATAAAATAAAGCCACGTACAACTCCAACTTTCATAGTACAATTGCCAATAAATTATAATTTTTTGCCCAAGAAACAATCTCTTTTTCTGACATTTTTAAAACTTTTTTTTAACTTTTGAAACCGCCATTTTACAACCTTCGCAATGATGTTGTAACTACAATAATAAGAACGTAAGTGTAGTTGATAGTTCGTAATTAAACATAAAACATATCAAAACAAATCACAAAT
This sequence comes from Copidosoma floridanum, assembly GCF_036245765.1. NCBI lineage: Eukaryota > Metazoa > Arthropoda > Insecta > Hymenoptera > Encyrtidae > Copidosoma > Copidosoma floridanum. The sequence continues at coordinate 3,834,615 of NW_028321909.1, forward strand.
TCTCTTTAGCTTTTACTTGAGAGGAAAACATAACTTATATGAATAACTTTTTACTATATTAAAGGGTTAAAGATAATGTAATGTTAATGATTAATTTTCATAAAACGTTATAGTTTCTGGAACATAAAGATGTATAATTAATTTTTTTTAAGGATAAAAACGTAAGAGATATGTTATAAAAACTGAAAAATTACACAAACTTACATTAGTGTAAGATTTGAGCTATGTCGTGAGTTACGTTTTATTGTTAATTGGATATAACAAACAAAAATTAAGCTTTTCAGAATTCTAAAATTAACAAACTTTGGCATTGTGACATGATTTTCAGTGTAAAAGGGTTAAAATAAAAATAAAACGATAAATCAACTGCATTCTCAAAAATTTATATTCTTATGAGAATATGACAAAACTTAATTTTTTGTCGTAATTAAATAAATCGTATAGAAACCATAACAATCAGTACGATTCAACAATTTGCTTTTAATCATTTTTAAAAAATCTCCTTTATAAAAATTTATTATTTGTTTGTTTAACAACAAATAAATATAAAAGCGATTACCACCACGTACGCAAAATCTATGATAATTGCAGATTAGAGTTTGATAAGATCGTAATTTGGCGACCCGAAATTAAATGCACTAATAATATAAACAACCACTAATAATCCAAACACGTTATTTTAACGACAAGTTATGCAATTTAAATTTGTCAGTTAAATGTTTTCTAAAAAAAAAACGAATTAATTTGGTATTTTGTACGGCCAACAATATTATACATTCAGTTTACGCTGTTACGTAAAACTGACTAAATTTTGATCAAGATTCTAAACTCGTGAAATGGGAAAATTATATTATTTCACTTTTTAAAACATTAAGAAAACTATTAGTTTATAAATAACTAAGACGTATTTAATGAGCCCAACAAATATAAAATTGTTCAATGATTTGCTCACGCGAAATTTTTGATACAATTTTTTTAACATTTATTCGTAAGAAATAAACAATTTCTTTTATGTCAAAAAAAAAGTCCGTTTGAAAAACCAATAAGTTCCAAGAGTCGCTTAACAAAAAATAATAATTTTATTTAATACAGTGATTAAGCAACCCCTTTGCAGTTGTAGTTGTTTAATTAACACGATTTTTGTTTTTAAATAATAATTGGAGATTCTAGATAAAAAAATATTTTGCCAGAGAAGCTTCTCAACTACGTAAATAAAAGATTTTTTTTCTAAAAAATGCTAAACTTTTATATTTATTAGCTAATTAATTGTTTTATGTCCATGTTAACAAATTAAAATATTCAAGTCCCTGAGTTACTAAAAGGTGCAATGAAGTTAAATTAAAAAAATGTCCTTAGACAGAGAACAAAATGCTCTGTCGTTTCTCTAACAACATATATTACACGACATAATTCAATTGTTTTTTACTAGAAATTTGTTTTAGCATTTAGAACTTGATTTTCTGACATTAAATCGCAATTTCGTGACATTAAAATTATGTAATTTTAAGCCTTTGCAAACTAAGAACAATAAATTTCTTCGATGTGTAAAACATTATTAAATAGTAAATTAATTATTACAAGGCCAACAAAAAAAATTAAAGGCCGTAACTTAAAACAAGATACATGTTTCAGGAAACGGGACATTTTATGATAATCCTCTAAGAAATCTTCGGACTATTATACAGAATTTGATATATAGATTCAAAACCGCAATCTCGCGACTCTCGAACTAAAAAATAATAAATTATTTGCAGACTATAAGCAAAACATTTTTTGGTCATGTAGTACATTAATAATACGTTATAAGTAATTGTGATTCATATATATCGAAAAATAAAAAAAATAATAATACCGTACAAAACTTAATTCTCAAAAATTAAACCGCAATTTTGCGACCTTAGAACTAAACAACCATAAACCTTCGCACACTCACTGCGGAGGTCTCCTTGGATGTATAAATTAATAATTGTACTTTTTTAGTAAATATAAGGGTAACTTATAAGCAAAAAAAGAAAATAATCAGCAAAAACAATTTCTCTGACTGTATGGAAGACACTTTTATTCCATTAATTGACCTTATTACAATGTATTCTGCAAATATCGGAGCAATATGATACAATGTGTCAAGGATTTAGAAAATTGACAATTAATTATTTTTTTATGTGTTTATAGATGAAAAAAATAATTATAATCAATATTGAGCCACGTACATTTTTAATTCTTATGATACAATGGTCAAATAATTACAATTTTTAGCCCAATATGAAACAATTTTTTTCTCCGTCATTGTCAACTCGAAATAAGTGTTGATGACGTAACCTTTGAAAAATAAATTCTTGTCCAGTGGCTCTATTACTACCCGTAGAATTATGTTACGGTTTATTAATATTGCATAAATTTAGATCCCTTATGGTTTCAATTAAGTTAAATTTAATAAATGTCATAAGTGAGAGGACAAAAATTCTTTCTTCACTTTTAATGACATATAATACACAACATATATCGATAATACTGTAACAAATATTACGTCTAATATACAGAACTCTGTCTTTAATTTTAAAACCATAATTTTGCGTGCTCAAAATTGTACAATAATAAACCTTTGTAGACTTAGAGCGATGGATTTATTTCATAGACATGTGAATCATGTATTATACTTATAAAGTTATTACAAGTTTTAAAAATAGAACAAAAAGCTGTGACTCTGAACAAGATACATGTCTCAGAAACCATGATATTTTATAATAATACTGAAAGAAATCTTTGGCCCATTATACAAAAGTTTATTTTTAGATTCCTAACAACAATCTCGCGACCCTTGAATTAAACAAATATTAACCATTGCAGGCTATAAGCAAAACATTTTTTTGTTATGTTAAACATCAATTATACGTTTTAAGTCATTGTAATTTATATTTATTAAAGAATAAAAAGGATAGTTATAACATACGATGCTTGATTTTCTAATTCTTAACCGCAATTTTGCAACCTTAAAACTAAAAAACCATGAACCTTCGCACACTCAAAGTGAAGGTCTTTTTAGATAAATAAAATATTAATTGTACTTTTTAAGTAAATATAAGAATAACTTATAAGCAAAAAAAAAAAATTAATTGGAAAACATAATTTTATTGACTGTATGGGAGACAATTTTTTTTTGTAATAATTATTCATAGTTTTCATAGTACAATTGCCAATAAATTATAATTTTTTGCCCAAGAAACAATCTCTTTTTCTGACATTTTTAAAACTTTTTTTTAACTTTTGAAACCGCCATTTTACAACCTTCGCAATGATGTTGTAACTACAATAATAAGAATGTAAGTGTAGTTGATAGTTCGTAATTAAACATAAAACATATCAAAACAAATCACAAATTCTCTTTAGCTTTTACTTGAGAGGAAAACATAACTTATATGAATAATTTTTTACTATATTAAAGGGTTAAAGATAATGTAATGTTAATGATTAATTTTCATAAAACGTTATAGTTTCTGGAACATAAAGATGTATAATTAATTTTTTTTAAGGATAAAAACGTAAGAGATATGTTATAAAAACTGAAAAATTACACAAACTTACATTAGTGTAAGATTTGAGCTATGTCGTGAGTTACGTTTTATTGTTAATTGGATATAACAAACAAAAATTAAGCTTTTCAGAATTCTAAAATTAACAAACTTTGGCATTGTGACGTAACTTTCAGTGTAAAAGGGTTAAAATAAAAATAAAACAATAAATCAACTACATTCTAAAAAGTTCATATCCTTATGAGACAAAACTTAATTTTTTGTAGTAATTAAATACATTGTATAGGAACCATAGATATCAGTACGATTCAACAACTTGCTTTAACAAATTTTTTAAAAATCCCCTTAATAAAACTTCTATATTTGTTTGTTAAACAACACATAAAATTAAAAGCGATTACCTCCACGTACGCCAAATCTATGATAATTGCAGATCAGAGTTTGATAAGAGCGTTATTTGGCGACCCGAAATTAAATGCACTAATAATATAAACAACCGCTAATAATATAAAGACGTAATTTTAACGACAAGTTATGCAATTTAAATTTGTCAGTTAATTGTATTCTGTAAATGAAACGAATTAATTTAGTATTTTGTACGGCCAACAATATTATACATTTAGTTTACGCTGTTACGTAAAACTGACTAAATTTTGATCAAGATTCTAAACTCGTGAAATGGCAAAATTATTCTATTTTACTTTTTAAAACATTAAGAACACTATTCGTTTATAAATAACTAAGACGTATTTAATAAGCTTAACAAATATAAAATGGTTCAATGATTTGCTCACGCAAAATTCTTGATACATTTTTTCAACATTTATTCGTAAGAAATAAACAATTTTTCTCATGTCAAAAAAAAGTCCGTTTGAAAAACCAATAAGTTTCAAGAGTCGCTTTACAAAGAATAATAATTTTATTTTACACAGTGATTGAGCAACCCCTTTGCAGTTTTAGTTGTTTAATTAACACGATTTTTGTTTATTAATAATAATTGAAGATTCAAGATAAAAAAATATTTTGCCAAAGAAGTTTCTCAACTAAAAAAATAAAAGTTTTTTTGTCCAAAAAATACTAAACTTTTGTATTTATTAGCTAGTTAATTGTTTTATGTCCATGTTTATAAAGTGAAATATTCAAGTCCCTTAGTTACTGAAAGGTGCAATGAAGTTAAATTAAAAAAATGTCCTTAGACAGAGAACAAAATGCTCTGTCGTTTCTCTAACAACATATATTACACGACATAATTCAATTGTTTTTTACTAGAAATTTGTTTTAGCATTTAGAACTTGATTTTCTGACATTAAATCGCAATTTTGTGACATTAAAATTATGTAATTTTAAGCCTTTGCAAACTTAGAACAATAAATTTCTTAGATGTGTAAAATATTAATAAATAGTAATTTAATTATTACAAGGCCAACAAAAAAAATTAAAGGCCGTGACTTAAAACAAGATACATGTTTTAGAAAACGGGACATTTTATGATAATCCTCTAAGAAATCTTCGGCCTATTTTACAGAATTTGATATATAGATTCAAAACCGCAATCTCGCTACCCTCAAACTAAAAAATAATAAATTATTGCAGACTATAAACAAAACATTTTTTGGTCATGTAGTACATTATTTATACGTTATCAGTAATTTTAATTCATATTTATCGAAAAATAAAAAAAATAATAATACCGTACAAAACTTAATTCTCAAAAATTAAACCGCAATTTTGCGACCTTAGAACTAAACTACCATAAACCTTCGCACACTCACTGCGGAGGTCTCCTTGGATGTATAAATTAATAATTGTACTTTTTTAGTAAATATAAGGGTTACTTATAAGCAAAAAAAGAAAATAATCAGCAAAAACAATTTCTCTGACTGTATGGGAGACTTTTTTATTCCAATAATTGACCTCATTAGAATGCATTCTGCAAATATTGGAGCAATATGATACAATGTGTCGGGGATTTAAAAAATTTATAATGTATTTTTTTTCATGTGTGAATAAATAAAAAAAATAATAATAATAAAAATCAAGCCACGTGCAAATCTAATTTTTATAGTACAATTATTGTCAAAAGATTATAATTTTTTTCCCTATTATGAAGCGATCTCTTTTTCTGGCATTTTCAACTCAAATTAAGTGTTAATTACGTATTCTATGAAAATTAAATTCTTATTCAGTGGCTCCATTACTACCCTTAGGATTATGTTACGGTTTATTAATATTGCAGAATCTTGAAACCCTTATAGTTCTAATTAAGTTTAATTAAATAAATATCCTAAGTCAGAGGACAAAAATTCTTTATCCACTTTCTAATGACATATAATACACAACATGTTTTAATAATACTGTAACAAATATTACGTCCAATATACAGAATTTTATTTCTAACTCCTAAACCACAATTTTGCGAGCTTAAAATTATACAATAATAAGCCCTTGTAGACTTAGAGCAATGGATTTCATAGACGTGTGAATCATGTATTATACTTATAAAGTTATTACAAGGTTGACGAATAAAATAAAAGGCTGTGACTCTTAACAAGATGCATGTCTCAGGAAACTCGATATTCTATAATAATAGTGTAAGAAATCTTTGGCCCATTTTACAGAACTTAATGTTTAGATTCCAAACCACAATCTCGCGACCCTTAAATTAAATAATAATAAACCATTGCAGACTATAAGCAAAACATTTTTTTGTTACGTAAAACATTAATTATACGTTTTAAGTTATTGTGATTTATATTTCTCGAAAAATAAAAAAATAAGATAACGTACAAAACTTGATTTTTAAATTCTGAACCGCAATTTCGCAACCCTAAGACTGAACAACTATGAACTTTCACACACTCAAAGCGAATGTCTTCTTAGATGTATAAAATATTAATTGTATTTTTTAAGTGAATATAAGAATTACTTATAAGCAAAAAAAAGTAATCAGCAAAAATAATTTTTCTGACTGTATGGAAGACACTTTTCTTTAATAATTGACCTTATTACAATGCATTCTGCAAAAATCGATACAATGTAATACAATGTGTCAGGGATTTGAAAAACTTATTACCGATTATTTTTTCATGTGTTTATATGTAAAATAAATGATAATAACTATAATTAAGCTACGTACAACTTTAGTTTTTATGATACAGTTGTCAAAAAATTATAATTTTCTGCCCAATATGAAACAATCACTTTTTCTAGCATTTTTAACTTGAATTAAGTGTTAATTACGTAAACTTTAAAAACTAAGTATTTATCTAGTAACTTCACTACTACCCTTAGAATTGTGTTACAGTTTATTAATATTGCAGATAGTTAAAAGACCTACGTACTTAAACAAAAACATTAATTTACAAGAAATTGAAGAGAATAGTTTTTTTTTAACTTTTGAAACCGGTACTTCACAACCTTCGCTATGATGTTCTAACTACAAGAATAAGAACGTTACTGTAGTTGATAATTCGTAATTGAACATAAAACATATTCAAACAAATTACAAAATCCGTTTAGCTATTACTTGTGGAAAACAATTACTCTATATTAATTATTTATCATGGTATTAAGGGGTAAAAGCGTAATGTATATTAATAATTGATTTTTACAATGTGTTATAGCTTATTAAACCTGAAATTATGAAAAAAATCTTTTTTAAATTGATTAAGCGTTTTAAAATTCCTACAAAAACTCAAATAGTAGATTAACTTACGACTGCCTTATATTTGTGTTCTCTTAAAAATTAATTTTTGTTGTTTATGGAATATAAAAACAGGAAAAATAAATTATCTAGAAGCTTACAACTTTGAAATCTTGCTATTGTAGCTCTAGTATAGGTATGTAAATACTTAATTTCTAATTTTTTAAGTAATTTAAGTTAATTCTAAGAAGCACAAATTCTATTAGAAGAAAACTAAATTTTTCGTCTTATTTAAATCAACTGTATGATGACCATAAATATGAGTACGATTTAACATCTTGTCTTAAAAAATTTATAAAAAATTTCCTTCATAAAACTTTTTCATTCGCTGGTTAAAAAACAATTTAAATTAAATATAAACATCTTATTTGTAGAATTCTTGATAATCGCAGATTTAAGTTTGATAAGAGCCCAATTTGGTGACGCGAGATAAAAAGCACTATTAATATAAACACGTTATTTTGACGTTGAGTTACGTAATTTGAATCTATTACTCAATTATTTTATATAAATAAAACAAATCTATCTAGCATTGTGTATGGCCAACAATATTATACTGTTTGTTAACGCAGTTACGTTGAACTGACTTAATTTTTATCGAGATTCTGAATTCATAAAAATGGCGGAATCATTTCATTTTATGTTTGAGGTCATTTAGAAAACTATTTGTTAATGAACAACTAAGACGTATATAATGACCTTAACAAATATTAAATGGCTTTATAATTGACTTACGCACGATTCTTGATATGTTTTTTTAAGATTTATTGTAAGAGATGAGAAATTTTTCTCATGTCCAAGGTAAGTTCGTTGGTAAAACAATGAATTTTAATAGTTGCTTAACAAAAAATAATAATTTTCCTTCACACAGCGATTAAGCAACTCTTTTGCAGTTGTAGTTGTTCGACTAACACGATTTTTTGTTTGCGGATAATGATTGGAGATTTAATATAAAAAAATTTTTCGCCAGAAAAGTTCTTAGACTATGTAACAATAAATAATTTTTTTGTCTAAAGGATATTTTCTTTGTTATCATAAGCCAGTACAATATTTTATGTCTTCGTCAGCGGAGTATTATATTTTAATCCCTACGTTACTTGAGAGTGCAATAATTCAAACTAAAATAATGTTCTAAGACACAGGACAAGAATCATTTATCCTTTGCCTAACGACATATTACTATATGTCGTACACGACTTGATTTAATTATACTGTGAGAGATATTTAGCCGAATATATAGAACTTGTTTTTCAAATAAAAGTATTAAAGTCATTATAAAAGATATATAACCCTTCTCTGACTTGAAGCAATGGATCTCTCAAATTTGTGAAATATTAGTTATACTCTTTGAGTAAAAATAAGGTATACTTATAAAAAATAGAAAAAAAATGATTACCACATACAGTTTTTTATGGTACGTTTAAGATACTTTATTTTATTTTAAAATGATCAACCTTATTGTAAGTTACTCTGTAGTGACGATACAATAAAATGGCAAAATTTTACCGATTTAGATTAATTTATAATTGGTATGATTTTTATTTTTGAATTTATTAAAACCATATTTACATTTTTAATTAAGTGATATGCAACTTTAATTTTGTATGTCATTTTGCAAGAAATTTAGCTTTTAGCTATAACACGAAACATCACTTTTTTATAGCTGTTTAAACTATAATTAATTGTCTCAATTACGTAACATTCAAAACTTGACTCTTAATTTATTGGCTTTATAACTTAAACTTAAATTATTTGACGATTTATCAATACTGCAGATAGTTTGAAGATTTAAATACAATAACAAAGAATATAAATTTACTGGGGATTTAAGAGAACTTTTTTTTTTATATTTTTCAAACCACAATTTCTCGACCTTTGCTTTGATGTCCTTTTTACTATAATAAAAACGTTAGTGTCGTTAATAATTTGTAATTAAACATAATAAATATTTAAACAAATCTTCAAGTCCATTCAGCTATTATTTGTGGAAAACAATTAGTATGTATCAATAATCTGTTACAATATCAAGCGATAGAAAATAAAATTATGCTTATGTTTTTATTTTACAATACGTTATAGTTTATAATACCAAGAATTATAAAAGGAAATGTGTCAAAGGATAAAGACTCACTAGCATTGTTATAACGACTCAGAAGCAACATGAACTAACATTGGTCTCATATTTGTGCTGTCCCGTACATTATTTTTTATTGTTTATAAAAACTGAAATATAAATTTTGTAGTTTCTCACAATCATCGAACCTAGTTATAATTTGCAAGCTCCTATTGTTTCGTAAACATTTAAAACAGGCTTATAAATGTAACTTATTTAAATACTAAGTAGAGCTATCACTATTTAATAAAAACATTAAATATTTGGCTCTCTAAAGCAAATTTTTTAATGACAATCATTAGTATTTTTCAACTACTTGTCTAGTAAAGTTTTGTAAAAAATTCTTAAGTAATAATTCTTAACTTGTTATTTTGGATGAAAATCAAAAACAATAATAAATAACTGCAAATACATCAATTTTAAGATAATTATAAATTCGAATATTGTAGAAGCTTTTTGTACGACTGAGGTCCAAGAGTTTTATACATATGAATAACTTATTTTTACCGTTCTTATTTTTTGACTCTAAAACAATGTCAAATTAAATATTTCAGACACGCAATGGTATTTTGTTACTTAATTATTTTATTTAAAAAATTTATCGATTTAGTATTTTGTGAGACCAACCAAATTAGTTTATTAATTTTATTTCTGGAAATGGCAGAATTATGTATTCTATTTAAAAAGCATTTCAAAAAAACATTTGTTTGTAAAAGCTTCAGGTGTGTTCCACACACTTAACAATTCTCAAACTGTTTTAAAACTTGACATTGTAATAACTTATTACGTTTTTTTAACGCCTATTTATTTTAAATAAGCAATTTTTATTAAGGTTATCTCTATTTCTATTTTTTCTATTTTTATTTTCTATTTTTCTATTTTTTTATTTTTTATTAAGGCTAATAAGTGATGGTTCAAAATAAAAAAATAACCCTAGAGAGTGCCCTTTTTCTGTATGTATAAGCCAATATAATATTTTATGTCCAAGACAACGGAATATGATATCTTACTCCTAACGTTACTAAATGATGCAATCAACTTGAATTAAAGAAAAATCCTAAGACACAGAATAAAAATGCTTTATCCTATTTATCACGATTAATAATACACGACATAAACTAAATTACTGTGAAAGTTGTTTGGCTCTATATACAGAACTTCATTTTTAGATTTCAAACCATAATCTTGCAATCCTAAACTCAAACAATCATGAACCTTAGCTTACTTTTAGCTCTGGCATTTTGATACTTGTATAACATCAATAATACTTTTTAAGAAAAGTTAAGGTACACTATTTAAAAAATAAAATATTGACTATCTTTTTTTCTTTTTTTTACTGTTTTCAGGGCTCATAATTTAATTTAAAAATATTTGATCTGATTGTAATTCATTCTGTTTCTGACGATATGATAATATAAACTACCATCACTTAAAAAAATTTATACATAATATATTTTTTTTAAAAACTTTAATGTATTAATATAATTTTTTTAAACTCAAGCTCTGTACAGTTAAAATGTATTTATTTTATTCGACATTATATTGATATTAGGATTCATAATAATCATTAGTGTCTTATAGCATATTTAAACTTGTGAAAATGTCATCGTTATGTGACATTTAAAAACTAGCTCTTGATAAAATTTTTCTATAACTATAATTCAAATCCTACTGAGTTATTCATCATTTAAAAAAGTTAAAAAATTAAATTACAGTAACAAAGTTCTTATATCTACAGAGAGGATTGAATAGATTATTATCATTCTTCTTTAAGGACCACAATTTTGTTACCCTTAGCTATTTAACTATTTAACGAGAGTTATAAATTCTGAGCTTTTTGAATAAAATTATCTGGTGACAATATCTATTAATTTTTCTTAACCACCTATTATGACAAGTTCAACAAAATTTTTTAAATATTAATTCATGAAACATAATTCTAGAAAGAAGATTAAAACAATAACAAATATTTTATTCTTACTAAAGCGCAATTTTGTGACTAATGCTTAAGTTTATTTTAAATAAAAATACATTGTTGTGACCGTAACAGAGAAAATAAAGCTTAAAAAATTAATCTCAAGCTTATTTGAGTTTTGAAGCAAGCTGTAAAATTTAATTATTTTTTAGGATTTTTTTATACAAATCAAACAATATCTCAAATATATTGTTAAATAATTTTAAATAGCCTGTTTCGCTCTATAAATTTTGATTGTCATTGATTTATTCGTTCTGTTATTGGTTGAGACCTGTCTTGGGCACGTAAATTAAAAAATAAGATTAAATAATTAGTAGTATAAATTTTTGCATTAAAAAAATAAAATTTATAAATTTTAAGTTATTTATACATTAAATTACTTACGATGTCAGAAAGCAAAAATAGTTTATTATTTTCGTAATGTCGTATACCCTTACTCCTCCCCTATTTTGTGATTAAACTTGTTTAATTCTTCAGTCTACGGTCAGCACTAGTTTTTTTAATGTTCAGACCTTACAACTGTCATACGAAAAAACTATGTATTACTTTAATACTATTAGTACTTTCTTCTTAAATATTACTTACTACTGAATTCAAAGCTTACGTGATTAAAGATTTTTTTCGGTGTATAAGTGAATATGCAGTTTCTCTAGGCTTCTGTGCTTTTAGATATATTTTGTATATCTTAAAATATACATTGTGATTTACCCTGTATAACTATAGTTATATACACAGTGAGAGTGCTAAGAGTTTGGACTGTGAGACTAATTTTATGCAAAACTTCTAGTAATTTATAATCTTTAAATGAACAATTATAGAAGAACCTTATAAGATTAAAACTTATGTTTACATATACCTCATTGAGTAGTCTGAAATATTTACAACGTACGTCACACTCATTTTTTGTGAACAGCAATTAGTTAACTTAATTTATCTTTCTAAATATAATTAAATTTTAAAAATAATTATGTGAGTTAATAGTATTATAGACGTCATACATATTGATTTCGACTTATTTATTTGGACACATATATACATAGATAAAGCTTACAAGAAAATCTTAGAAAATTTTTGTTATTTTAGTATGTGTTATTTTAAACAAAAGTTATACAATGGAGTAACAATGCTAGTGTACTAAAAAATTCATAAAATATTCAAAGTATTTGAAGTGATTCCATTGTAACTTTCAATAATTACGTTAATTTATGAACGATGTCTAAAAACGCTTATAATACACATATTTTAGAACTTTACTTATTGCACGATTTTTTGTGCTTCCAAAATGTTTTTTTTCTATAAAAACATTGACACTTTATACACCTCACATCATCATGAAAAATTGCTTGCAATTTTGCAGCTCCTATTGCCACTCCCTTTTGTTCTAGGTATAGTCTGTACCCTGCTTTACGAATGTTTATTATAAGTTTTCTTCTCTTCGCTTCGTTCGTGGTCATTTTAATCTTTTCAACTTCTTGTTTATCATCATGCTGTGTAAGTAGATGAACATGAAATTTGGAGATTAATCGTAAAGGTTTACAGAACACACAAACAGCTTTTTGTCGACAGCGTGAAGTATCTAGAATAGTAAATAAAATTAAAAATTTTACACAAGCCATTTAAAGTAGTTTTATCTAGAACATATAAACGGTTTCAAGGAAGACTATCCTTGTGTCACGTGACACCATGTTATTTTAAATGAGGTGACATCACGCTAGGATGGTTTTCCTCGCAACGGTCGATACATCTTAGTAGATTAATGCAATTAATTAAAACAAGAACAAAAATCGAGTACAGTTATAAGGTCCGAAAAATTGAGTTGAAAGTGCATGTAATAAAACAGAACACGAGATCTTTTCACGAATAAATACTTCTTAGTGGGGCTTTGCCCCTTGTGCATTTTGCGCCCAAACCTCTACTACCAAATAATAATGGAATAAATGATTCACTACCATATAACAATTAAATATGTTAAATATAATTGTATTTAAACTATGATATTTGAATAAAGTGATACAATTTCAATATTTCCGTAAAAAATGACAAAACAAACTTAACTTTGACATTGAGAAGTTAAGAATATGGGAATTTATTTTCGAATATTATTTAAACTAAAGGATTAACCATACATTGAAAAATAAATCATAAACTTTTTGCTTAACTTGTAGAAAAAATTTAAAAAAAATTGTTTTATAATTTAATTATGATTGGTTTTTCATGAAGTTATGAAATAAAGTATGAGGAGCAGCATCGTTTAAAAGTTAGATCACGTATCACAACTTTTTAAGAGAATGCTATTGTACTGAGCTTCAAACAAATGATTTTTTGTTTGATGATATTTTTGGAAAGTGTGGCTATAATATTTTTTCATTAGTTGAGAAAATTTTTGTTTATTCTATATTTAAAAACAAAAATAGAAAAAAACACAATTTCGTATATTTGACCTAAAGGTTTTTACTCATCACAAATTTTTTTCCAAATCCAAATTATTTTTACTTTTTGATTACACGATATTTTTTTTAATTTATTATAGATTATAAACACAGAAAAATTGGAACAAAAGTTTTTAATCCATGAATTATTTTTAATACAAGAAATGCATGACTATTGTTTTTTATTTTGAACTAAAAACAATTTGCTGAAGTCTTTACGTTTTCAATGACTATTAACAAATCTTAAAATGACAAATGGTTAAATTTAATACAAAAAATCTTTATATTTCAATAAAAAGGAAAAGAGGATTTTTTTTAACGTCATACATATGAACACTTGCAAGATCAACTGGATAAACATTTCGTAAACGTATTAATTGTTTTTTGACTAAGTATGATATCTGTAGTACAAGTAAAAATAAAATTTTGTTTTAATGTTTAAAAAAGATTAATAGGTACTAAACCAGTTCCATTAAAAAATATAACGGAATAATTTTCTTCTATTTTTATCAAGCAAAGATCAAAAAAGAGTTGTAAAGCTAAGTAAATCAATTATAAAGATTTACCAACTAAAATAACTAACCACATAAAAATTTTAACTTATCATAGTTAAGGCTGCTAAAGTGGGAATAAATAGGTGTCAGAGAGCATTAGGATGTATATGCTACAATAATAGATGTACTCCATTAAATAATGGACAAACTTTATAGTTTGTACGTACTATTATTGAAGACAAGGGGAGCCACGGAGGTTCTATAAAAATAAGGGGGTGAGGGTAGGAGGGGCAAATAGGTAATTATGATAGATAATGGCTTTAAAGGGTATATTATCAAAATAAGGGGGGCTAAGTTAGTCTAGAGATGATCATTGGGGTAGTGAAAAAGTGGAGGGCAGGGTACGTTAATTGAATATTTCACCTTATTTCAATAATATAACGCAGAAATTGCAAAAACTCTAGCTTGTTTTAAAGGTGGTTGACAAGGATCTAAGGGTGCTGAGGGAGAAAAAAAGGGAGGATGTTTGGAATGACCCTTGAAAGTCACTAGTTCATATAGGTAGATATATAAATCATAAGCTTAAGTTTATATCAGTTATGATGATATATGTAGTGACTTTATAATTTTCTGTTGAATATAACATTAATTTTTGAATCTCTAGGCTAAAAATATTTTAGGTGCTTATAAGTATGACTATCATTATTACAGAAGGTGCAACACAGTTACTTATTTATTATATTACAAAAAGCATTAATAAAAGCTTTAAGCTCAAGCAATTTTAATACAATTTTCTAAAAAAATATTCATATTTTAAGACAAAAGTGTCTAGAATGTTTTTTAGTCATTAGTTCACTAAACCGATCATAGAGCAAGTTAACTTTCTGATAACCGTGAGAAAAATTCATAAGTTTTAATCAATAGATAAAGAATAATTTTTTTTGTGATTCATAGCAGCCATTCAATCTGATCGCATTAAAGTGAAAATAACCGCTCTCAGTTGCATCGTACGATTTTTTTTTTTTCATAAATAAGCAATAACTTTGGAAGCTTTTATATTAAAAAAAATTAAGACTTAATCACCCGATATTGTTACCAAGGTTGACAGTGCTACCTCTCTTAATGCTACTTTTCTCGAAGGACTCCAAGGAAAAATAATATTATTACTGTGTGCATAGGTATATGAAAATATTTTCTTGTAATTCTATCAGACGCTACTTTGAAAGATTTATTTCACGTCACCAGAGCATTTGTTTTTGTTTCATGATTGGTTAAAACTGGTCAGAAATGAAGTGTATACTACTTTCTTATTTATTTGTAAAATATGAAAATTCTCATATATTATTACAGAAAATGTGTCAATAATAAAGAAGGCGTAAAGCGCGCTTAACATAACTAGAAATAGGAAAATACATATGTTGTGGACCAATAGTGCTTACGCCTGTGATTATTCACATGAACACTTATAATACATTTTATAACTTGTATTGCACTGTGAATGAGTATTCGTATTTTAAGTTATATAATTTTAAGGAAAATCAAGTTAAACCTGAGCTATGATTTTACAAAAACATTAGAAATTTATAGTTTTCCTTTTCTCTCCCTGATAAGCTCTTAACAGATTATTTGCTAATATTTAGATCTTTCAAGTTATTAAATGACGAGTGGTCTTCAACAATAACCATTCTGTAGTTTATCAGAAAACATTCAGAATTACTTTTGAAAAAAGCAAGCTAACTATCTGAAATAAAACACGAAAAAATGTAGAAATGCTTAAAAGTTTTTTTCAACTTTAAAAAAAAAATACAAAAAACGTATAAACAATTATTTCTATATTTTTAAATCATTAAATTTATAAAAGTTGAAGAAATATATATTAATGTAAAAAATGCTGCTACAGAAAAATTTTCCGTCGATTTTAAATACTATTTAGTTATACGAAAATCATTAGTTACTAAAATAGATACTTTATAAATTTATATTATTTATAATCTTACCAAATAAAAGTAAAAACAATTAATTAGTGTTTACATTAAAAATAAGATATGAACCACACGATAAAAAAAAAATTGATTTTGTTTTAATGAGACCTTTTACAGCGAAGTGGATGAGATATTTGGCTCGTGTGCAAAAGATCCCTGGCTTATATCATGAGAAATTTTTTTTTTCTTAGAGAATTAATTATATAGTTAAAAATAAAACTCAAATTTAATTTCCGTCACAGTGTGCTTTGGTTAGGCGGTGTGGTGGTGTGATGGGGTGGGGCGGGTCGAAGGGGTAAGTAAAATAAAATACTTATTTCCATCCTTTTTTTAAGGGCAGAGCTCTCAAATCATTGATTTACTTTAGTGCAAAACGTACCTATTAAAGTATAATGTAAAAAATGAAAGTCATGATCGTTTTTCCTATCTACAAACTTTAAATGAAATGATTATCGTATACATTTATTAAATAATTACTTACTTTTATTTAACAAACATGCTTCTTGATCACTAATGCTTATTAGAACGGAGCAGTTAAAATTATCTTTTTTTGCGTTTAGCAATACATTATTCATTGATGTTATCGAAGAATTTGTAGTTTCTGAATTTTTTCTAAGTCCTAGAACATTATCCGTTTATAGTTTTAGTACAAATTGGTGACTCAAAATACTTTTAATAGTGAGGCTCTGTAACATACTTGTTTCCTTAGATGAATCCCTGAAAACCTTTTCTCGTTGATTTTTATATATGTCATTATTTGTTTTAAAATTTCTTGTTTCTAAGAAGGGTAGCTAAAACAGTACATATAAGTTAGATCGGTAAAATTGTAAGCTTTGTTGTAGTAGATTTTTAAAGTATCGTAGCCGATATTTATAAATTAGAAAATGTTGACAATCGACTCAATCTTAATTTATAAATGAACTTACTAGTTGGATGCTCTTCGAAGGCTTAGAAATATCAGATGTAAATGAAACACTGTAATGTAATTGAGGTTTTTTTACATCAGAATCTTTATGTCCTGGCATAGCGCTTGTACTTTTTTCTAAAACAACTTTCAGAACTTTCAAACTTTCATGCGGGTTCTTATTCTTCAAATCATAATCAGGTTTCATAGAAGTGACTTTGGGTTCTTTTTTCTCGTTATTTGCTTCAAAAAATATTTGCTTTAATTTTTCTAAAAGATAATAAAATTATATGTAAAACGTGTGAAAACTTTGATAACTAACATCATTTCAACAACTTTTTATTTTTTAAATTTATTTAACAAAGTGATACTGAGTCAAAGTACTGCTCATATAAAACCATAAAAAGATTTTAAATGTTAAAAAACATAACTATAACTTAAGAGAATAATAAACGTGTGAAAGTAATATTATATGACAAAGTTTAAAGTTTCTAATGTGTTAAAATATGTTGAACGTATTAATGTGTTAACAAGTTACATAGATAGTCGATAGTATAATGAGAAAAAAAGTGAAAGAGTGGTGTGAATTCTTCGACTAGCAAATATTACATGAATAAACTAAATACGTACCACTTTGCTTTTCTTGTCTTCTTTTGAAACAATTCTCACATTCGCAGTCAACGTTGTTACTCCCAAAATAATTTGGACCATAGCTAACAAAGACTTCTTGATTTTTTTTTATATCCTTAATAGTTTTTATCGACACAGTCGTTTTACTTAGCGAAATATATTCGCAGTTTGGAGCACAGTCATGATTAACTAAGGCCAATGGACCCAACATCAACATTGAACAGTTCTTTCGTGCACTTCGTAAAACTGAAAAGTCTTTCTTTCCATTCACAAAAATTTCTTCTTCATAAGCTTGCATCTCCTTACAAATCCCAAGAAGGTTATTTATAATAGAATGCTTTTTGATGTTAGTTTTTGCTACTACAGTGACACCTTTACCACTATCTAAAGAGTATCTTTCACATCTCTCGATGCGTATCACAGAATCTGGATGTAAACATCTCAAATATAGCTTCACATGAGCACTAAAGTATTTCATTCGGGGAATGCTATATTTGTACAATAAATTTTGCTTTTTAGCTAAATCAGTCAGTTCGATAGAACACTGCTTCATGCATGGAGATATTTTAAATCTTTGTATGATTTTTACAGAATTCTGAGTTTGATCATTGCTATATTTTTCGACTGATTTTCGAGTTTCTTGCCCAATATATGGATCTAAAACAAGAATTTTAGAAAGATCATCCACCCTACCTAAGGTGAGACAGTTCATCTTTCTTGACAGTAATAATTTTAGCTTGATTTAAGGAAACTACTTTATTTGGTTTATCGTAGAGTGAACAAAAATACTGAGTTACTGATTCTATATGCCAAAATAACTTTATGGTTTGCACACGAAAAAAAAAGGTGAAAAAAGCATGATATTGAGTATAAAGAGATTCTATACGTGTAGTACACGTCCATAGACCTATAGAGGATAGACTGCTTATTTAAAGCATGGGAATTAGAGTGTCTCTATAAGGAGTGAGATGTTGGGGGCAGTCAGTCCTTTTTTGCACACTCATAACGTAGGGGTATGTATGTATGTATGAGAACTGTAGGAAAAGTCTCCGCTGCACAAATATTTATATAGTTCTACCTCATAGGTCAGGTGCACGACCAGTGCTGCCCTCATTTTGCCCCTAAAGCCCATGTTAAATTTTATTAAAAAAATAGTTTATGTGGCCGTCATTGGTGAATTTACCCTTACAACCCATAAGACACAATGTTACAGTTACTAGCGGTGCACAGTGTGGCAAAAGGCACTTTTTTTCCGTGAATAAGATATCTTGAGAAGGAATCGTGAGATCCTAATGGTTTTTTTTAACAAACAGCTATGGGATTGTAGTTTATGGGAAAATTGGTCCAATCACTTGGCTCCATATTAGAAAGTTGCTAAATAGTCCTAACCTAACCTACAAAATGATACTGTCGTATTAAAAGTTAAATAGCTTGCTTTTTTTATTAAGAAATTTAGTGAAAATTAGTGATCGTAGCTTCTAAGCTATGCTTGTTATGAATTTATGCATGAAAGTGCAATAATTAAAATGGCGCACTTAAGATGGTGGACCAAAAAGTAATTTTTTTAAGTAAATCACATAAAATGAAAAGAAATCGATGAATGTATCTAGGTTTGATTTCGTATATAATCAAGAGTAATTTGATATGCAAATTTTTGAAACGAGTGTCAGCTGATAATGTTAGTGATGAAATACAACCATAAACTAACCTCAAAATGTCTTTTTATTTCGATATAATAAATATCTCGAGAAGTTATCGGTAGATCTTTCAGTTTTTTTGTTATTCATTGGAAGAGTTGTCCGAATACTTACAACGATAGCAGAAGGATGGTTAATAGTCTTAACCTAACCTACAAAATGATACTGTCGTATTAAAAAATAAATAACTTGCTATTTTTACTGAGAAATTCAGTGAAAATTAATGTATGTATCTTCTAGACTATGCTTGTTATGAATTTATGCATAAAAGTGCAATAATCAAGATGGTGGACAAAAAATAATTTTTTTGAGTAAATCTCGTAAAATTGAAAGAAATCGATAAATGTATCTAGGTTTAATTCTGTATATAATCAAGGGTGATTTTATATTCAAATTGTTGGAACGAAATATTAATTTATAATGTTAGTGATAAAAAACAACTGTAAACTAACCGTAAAAGAACCCTCTTTTTATATAAAGTTAAATAGGGTATTTAAATAACATAGTCTTTCTAAACGTACACTGAATATCCAAGGATTCTAAATTATAGTAACATTTACTTATTTTTATAATTTTTTTTACGCAAAATAGCTGAATTAATATGTTTAGAGGATTTATTACATTCTGTACGTTCCAAGCACATAGTAAAAGTAATTAAATTTTTATAGCAACGGTAAAAAATATACGAGATTCAATTAAACATTATACAGAATCTGGTTCAAAAATTTTGAAAACGTTAGTAATATACAACAAAATCTCACAATTAAAGATTGTAACAGTTTTTTGTATCATTAACTGAAATAGTCAGAGTCTCGAAGATTTCTCGGAAAAAAAAATTTGCCATTTTGATTATTGCCTTTTGAAGCATGTACTTGTAACAAGCATAGCCTAGAAGCTACGTACACTAATATTCACTGAATTTCTCAGTAAAAATAGCAAGTTGTTTAACTTTTAATACGACAGTATCATTTTGTAGGTTAGGTTAGGACTATTTAGCATCCTTCTGCTATCGTGGTAAGTATTCGGACGACTCTTCCGATGAATAACAAAGAAAAACAGAAAGATCTACCGATAACTTTTTGAGATATTTAATATATCGAAATAGAAAGACATTTTGAGGTTAGTTTACGGTTGTATTTCATCACTAACATTATTAGTTGATACTCGTTTCAAAAATTTGCATATCAAATTACCCTTAGGTTAGGTTAGGACTATTTAGCAATCTTCTAGTATGGAGCCAAGTGATCGGACCAATTTTCCCATAAACTACAATCCCATAGCTGTTTGTTAAAAAAAACCATTAGGATTCGACGATTTCTTCTCGAGATATCTTATTCATGGAAAAAAAGTGCCTTTTGCCACACTGTGCTGCGCTACACCCCTCCACCTTTATGTACCCAGGAGATACCCCACTTCTTAAGTGTATGAGAGAAAAGAACTGACTGCATTCCATGATACAAGGAAACAAAGTAGGTCCACGCGTATGTTTACGTAGGTTGACCAATAACAGAAGGAGCCTGTATTACGGTAAAATATGGCACTGAATTTAAATTTAAAAAAAAATATACATATTTTTTAATCTATTAAACAGTAAATCAATAGAAATGTCATCATTGATATTTTTAGAGAAAAAAGAGCCAGAATTGTCTTAATAATAATAATTAAGAAATGTTACTGCGCAATTTTCGTTAATAACACAATTGCGTCTCATAAAAAAAAAAAAAACTTTGAAAAAATTTTAATAGTTGTTTATTAATACTGGCTTGTCAGAAAGACTCGAAATTTGTGATTTTTTTAATTTCATAACAGTAAAGTTTTTTTTTAATATTTATTTTCATAAGCTATAGGTGTGAGTATTGACATCATCACTTGGAGATTTGAAAAATTCTGTCCGGCGATTTTTTTTGTGTGTTGTTCTTACACAACTTTACAGCGCACTGAGGCATACTTTCAGAATGAAGCTTTGCAATTTTAATAATAATCAGTAAAAGGATACAATAAAATATTGGTAAAATGTTAAAAATCTATCGTAGACGGCCGAAATTAAACGTAACCATTAAATCATTTTCCATCTGCTGCTGCAGGCTTGCGCGCAAATTTGTCTAGCTCATGAGTCTTTTTTTATAACAAATTTCAATCTACAGACAAAAACAATTTCTTAGTATGTTAAACAATTTAATTATTCTTAAGATTTTGTTTTAAAAAATAAACTGTTTGAATTTAGCACCTTTTCATAACATCGTGCAGGCCCCTGCGTGAACTATACTGAAATTAGTAAAATGGCTCATGGACCTACCTTGATTTTTTGAACCATGACTGCCTTCGACTTTTCTCCCTTTCTATGACCGCCATCACATGTCTGCAAAAAAAGCCGTGGATTGTAGATTGCGTCAAAGAAAGTTGCCCTACCCTTTCTACATTCAATTCGTACAGAACAGGTTTATTGCACCATGTCAAAGAAATTACACAGTATTAATTCCATCTTTGGATATGTCATAATTTGATAAAGGTGTCAAAAATCATAGAGCTGGTAATTTAAATAATTCTCTACGATTTTAAGTAATATATTTTTATTAATGTCTCCCATAATATGAGCGATCTGGAAGTACGTATGGTGAGGTAGGTACTCGAAAAAAAACATTCTAAAAATAATGAGTAGAATGTGGCTACGTTAAAAATTTTCTTGTAAGCTCTATCACTGTAACAAAATTTAATGCAATAATAACATACATCTTCGAATTAGTAATTCTATCCAAATATTGGGCAGATTTAAAAGTGAATCAAAAAGCGAATCGCTTACTCTTAGGTAAATTTTAAGACTTCTATTACATTCATGGTGATGTGTATTTAGAATCTCGTAATAAGCTATTTGAACAAACAAAGTTTCATTATGTAAACCAGATGGTAGATATTTTGACATGATGATCAATCTATTAGCTTTTCAGTAAATTACCAAAAAACTACCTTTTGGGTCTATCTTGACAAGAATAAATAACTTGCATTCTATCAAATATAAAGATAACAAATTATGATAAAACATGTGTCCCATAAGCCTTAATTTACATACGAAATTTCACTAAGATAAATGCCAAGCTTTTTGAGATACTTTATTAAACCTGAAAAAAGGCCAATTTTGCAAAAGCGCTTTTATGCCTTATATGTGTTCCTCTATACTGTCTCTAAATGCCGTTAGTCAGCTCACTGGAATTAGGAAGAAAATTAATTGCAAAACAAAGAGATTTTAAAGTCTAGATAAAACTTTTTCACTGAGCCATGCCAAAAAAAAAAATATTTTAGTTCGATATGTGTAAAATACTGTTACTGTCTATGATATGGAGATCAGCAGCCTCCTCCTCCCTCCCCCTAAAAGGTATCCAGAAGCTCTTTGTTTTGCAATAAACTTTTTTTATATCTCTCGTAGGCTAAGGGTTGTAAAATTTAAGAATGGTGTCGTGCAACTCCTGAAAAACCAAAAACTCTTGAAAAATTGGTCTCTAATGCCATCTAACTTTTTTTATGGCCATTTTTGCAATGGTTCTTTTTCCAGCCTTTATTAAAACGTTTTTCGATTATTTTTTATATTATGCATGATTGAGATCAACGTTAAAACTTAAAATGTTATTTGTATTTTTACTATCTACTAAATAGAAATAAGAATTTTAAACGGCTGTTCAGAATTTTTAAATCTAAGTTTAGTATATATATCCAGCTAAACGACAAATCTAGCTATTACTTAGTATTTATTCTAAATAAACGTTTATAGGTAGAATTGAAAGTAATATAGCTGAACATAATAAATCGCTTACAAACCATCGACAGTGTTTTGACTGATTACTGCAACTTAAGTATTTTTTTTGTACCCACTTTTTATGAACGTGTATGCACGTATTTCTGCATTTAAAATGTTGTGGCATGAAATTACTTATTTGATCAGAAAACAATACTGTAGACTCCTTTTAAAACACAGCAGACGTCTGTCAAGTCAGGTACACGAGACATCAAGTCTGATAAACATCTCTCGATACTTGACCGTGCATCCCAGTTATGCATTATGAATAATTGTATTCTGAGCCAGACGGCTGGGTCAAAATAAAATTAAAACATGCATTTTCTGGGTAGGGGCAGTATTCTAATTAATTCTCATACATTTTTTCCACAGAATATGATTATTATCACCAGTACTTAGAAAAGTTGTGCTTTATTCTTAAATTGAATAATTTGTAAAAAAAGAAACTGAATTTTCTTACATCACATAAATACGTATGAACTAAGTTACCTCGGAAGTTTTTTATTTGATTTTATCATTGCAAATAATAACATTAACAAGCGCACAAAATTTGATTAAAATCTAATTTAAATTTTTCAAGCTATTAGGAAATTATTTTTTGAACGGTTATTAAAATGCTCCTACATTTTTTCAAAACAGTAACACCTTTGAAACATAGACAGAAAATTATAAAAACTACTAAAGTCTCGTAACCCATTGAATTTTTAAGAAATATTAACTGGAGCTGATTTAAAAATAATTTCTTAGGAAAACGGATTTTAGTCAGACATTAAAACACTTTATTACTTCTAATTAATAAAGCTTTTAGGCTATGAGCATCATAAATCTATGCATTAAAGTGAAAAATTTAAAAAAAATTAAAATCTTGCATCGTGTTGTAGTTTTCTATGTATTAATGTAAGCCAAGCAATTTTATAGCGATTTTTTAACGAAACTCGTTTGAGACGGATATAAAAAAAAAAACTTTTTAAATTCCAATTATTAAATATCCGATTTTGCAGAGTTAAAAAGCTGCTATTTTTACAATTAAAAGAAAGTTGTCCATATTTTTATTATAATTGTATCAAACAAGTAGAAACAATTACTAGTGAGTTCCCGATACGAGCCAGATTCCTATTTGTAGCAGAGGGGGAGCTACTATGGTGGTGCTTAGTGTGTCAAATGGCACCTTTTTTTCGTAAATAAAATACCTTAAGAAAAAATCGTATTCTTAACAATTTTTTTTTTTTTCTAACAAACAGCTAAAGGATTATGGTTTATGAGAAAAGTTGTCCAAGTACTCGGTGCCATGGCAGAAAGTTGCGAAGTAGTCCGAAGCTAACATCAACAATGACATTGTTGAATTAAAAGTTGAATTTCCTAATATTTTTACTAAGAAATTTAAAAAAGATAAGTATATGTATGGTAACAATGCAACTGAGGGTTATTTAGTATTTTTATAAACATTATAAAAATAATAATCAAACTTTTTTTTTTCAAAAATCAAGAATAAATTTTCCATTCCCCTTTTAAGTGTTACTGTTTTAATATATATATTAATAATGTATATTCAATTATGTTATAAAATATAATATAACTGTTTAGTCAAATTCTAAGTTAAGTTTTTTTTGTAGAGCTACAAATATTTTTGCATGTTAAATAAGAAATTAAGTACATAATAGATATCAAAAAATTTGTTACCTTGTAAGATAGTTATTTATCGTCATTTGAGTTCTTTAAAAGTTTGAAGTGTTTCCAGCGTATGAGTTCTATATAATGAACGAATCTATGGCTGTAGAATTGTATTGATTAAATATGCAAAATAATTATGAATTAAAGAGTACTTGGGTTACCTATGTAATAAAAAAAAAATTTTCACCATTAAATCGCATATTAAATACGTAGCCTAATGACAATTACTTTAAAATTATTTGTGTCTGTTATATAAAAGATAAATCTTTAAAAACAAAATGGAATAAAACAAACCCTCATAAAATAAGTCTGTTAATTTGATTGTAACGTATACAATCATGATCTTAACATAATATAACTATTTTTTTTCAGATACAAAGTCCATACTGCCTTACGCATATCTCGTTTGTATTAGGTGCCACATTTATACTAATTAATTTATACTTCGATCTAATTTTAGGGACTATTCAATGAAATTCTTCTTTTTTACTAAGGTGAGGCTTACATGGTTATAATACGTAAATTAATTAAAATAATAAGTATCAATAGGTATGTATTATACGCGAGTCACAACAGTACCCTTTACTTGATATATTAAAAAAAATGCTAAGAACGTAAGAAATCGTAATTTTAACTGTTTTCATAAAGGTAACGAAAATGTTATGGTGCACCCGTTAAGAGGGGTTGGGGGATGTACAAACATTATCTTTGAAACTTTCTCTCTTTCAATTATATTTTAATTTAAGTAAGGTGAAAAATTTTATATCAATCATGATATTCATACTGACATGCCAAAATCATTCTAAAATTACTCAATAAGAACATAACCTTTAAAAAACCAAGAAAACGTTTATACTTCAAAGAAAAAGCTGAACAAGTAAATAACACAAATAAAAGAAAATTAATTTAGTACTTTATTAAGCTCAACAACAAACAATTTGTTTTAAAATTTCACTTTTACCAGGTTTCTTAAGAAGAATTTTTTTTATTGACTTTTTTTCGCAACTAGTAATTGAACTTGGTATGACGTTTAAATTTTGACTTATAATCTCGTGAGGAGTTTCATTATTTTTATGTAAAACCCTTATGTTCTTGAAAATGATAAATTAACTGACATAAGATTTAAGGTAAGCCTAGCAGCATTTTCTAAGAGTGGCTTCAACAAGAAATTTGAACGTGATGCTAAAGGTATATCTAGGAATAGTAGACCACTCAAATCATAGCAAAGAAGTTTAGTTTTTTAAAATAATAATAATAATTATTATCATCATAATGATTATCATCATTATAACAATAAGTATTATTATACTCACGATAATAATTATCATCCGTATGGTAACATCAAAACAGAGGGGTTCAAGTATTTTTACTTGAATTTCAGTGGTATTGAGAAAACTTAAAAAAAGAAAAAGATTCCACTGTCTTCAAATTCAAAAAAAAAATACTTTAACCCCCTAGTTTAGTGTTACTATACAGATGATAGCACTACCATGATCATGCTAATGCACGTTGTAATCATATTTTTGAACTATTTTTATATAGAAATACTTTATGATCGCGAAAAACGTGATAAAATTACGTGACAAAAGGTTCCACACAGACACGTATTTCTGCTACGTAGTAGATATACGTATTTTCGTTACGTACTAAGAATACGTAACATAACTTCGTATTTATCTGAGATAGGATAATAATTTAAATAAACAATTCTTTAAATTCTTATTTCTTTTCATTTATTTTTAAATAGCAAAAAAACTTGTTTTACATTTTTAAATACGTTTTTAAACATCTCGCTAAACAATGACATAAAGTTTTTAATAAAGTATAATAAACTACAGCTTTTTCATAAGTCTTGTACAAAGATAATATTCATATCATAAATATTCTAAAAGAGTATACTAACGATAATTGTACACTAGAAACATAAAATAAGAAATATGGGAACACATTACAAGAATAATCTTAAATTAACTGAAATGCAGGGGTTTCTTAGTATATGTAAGTTGTATAAGTTATTTTTATAAGTTTAACGTACTTTTCCATTGCGAGCTCTAGGTACTTTATTATTTGATCTAATTCCTTAAAAAAATACATT
The DNA here is from genome assembly GCF_036245765.1 of Copidosoma floridanum. Lineage (NCBI taxonomy): Eukaryota > Metazoa > Arthropoda > Insecta > Hymenoptera > Encyrtidae > Copidosoma > Copidosoma floridanum. The sequence goes on from NW_028321909.1 coordinate 3,861,625, forward strand.
ATAAATAGTCTTTGGAAAATATTAAAACATTTTTTTAGTTGTACCATTACAAATATAGCTATATTGTTCGAGATTTAAATAACTTAGGTATTTAATTACAAATTGTATTTATTTATTCTAACTTAGTAAGTATGATCCATTATGTATGTGTGCTCGTAATGTCAGATCATCTCGATCTGCTAATATTGGATATTTCTTTTTAAGATTACTGAGAAATATACTAGATACTTTTTCAGGGATTCCAAATTCATGAATGTATTGATGGATAGCAGTTTTTTCTTGGTTAGTCCAGTAAACCTTAGCTTCTGAAAAAATATTAGTCTAATGTTAACTGTTTTTTAATATTTACAAAACAAATTTCAACGTTAGAGACTTTGAGAGAATATAAAAGTGTTTTATAAATGATTCTATTTATTAATAAATTATCTGATAGTACTTCCTTATAACTTTGTTTGTATTATTACTTAAATAATAGAACGATAAAAGGTGAAAATGTAATTTTAATTATTTATTAATGGTATATCACGTCACTAGGGCACAAAGTACTAACATGAGTGCCCGAAGGGCACCGTTGTTATGGGGATGGCGACCTAGCAAACTAATTTCAGATGGCGCAACCTGTACTTTGACTCTAGAAAATGAAATGTGAGAACGATTTATGCACTTGGCAGTGCAGAGTAGAGTGCATACGACAAACACTACATCTATATGTATACTTTCGTGCATAAACCGTTCTCGCATCTTATTGGCTAGAGTCTAACTACTGGTTGCGCCATCTAAGATTAGTTTGCTAGGTCGCTATCCCCATATGTTGTTGCCCGAGTCTCGTCTAATGCTTTTCTTAGCGAGGGTGCGAAATGCGATTCTGCGCCCGTAGATACACTTTGCACCCAGTAAATCACTTAGGGCCCTAGAACATAAAATTACTTGGGGCTCAGAAGGCCAAAAAGCTCTTCTACCCGTGGGCCTAACGTGAAGACAACGGTGCAAAGTGTGACTGAAGGGCGCAAAGCAACAGTAGCACTTTGGTCCCATGGTAAGAATAATAGTTTTCGTCAGATAAGTGCCATCGTCTCTGTAGCTATTTTGTTGCCCGAGGAACATGCGAAGCTTGGCCCGAAGGACGTAAGGTAGCCCCAGAGTGACGCTTAAGTGGCAAATCCTTTTTTTTCTACCGAGGTTACACCAGCCTCTCAAAAACGCCTGAGGAAGAAAAATGTCATTTTCCGACCTCGGGCATTATTAAGGGTTGAGTGGGCCCTTGGTAAAAAAAATAAAATTCACCACATAAGCGCCATTGCTCTACGGTAACCATACGTTCCTCGGTCCTTCCTTCGCATGTCCCTCAAGCCGCAAGATAACCTCAGGGACGATGGCACTTATCTGACGAAAATTATTATTTTTATTAACAACTGTAAATAATTCACTAATCGAAGTGAAAAGATGCTTTACATTGTAAAAAAAAAAAAAAAAGGAAAACCGTATTACTACAAAAAAACAAAAAAACAAAAAGTAGGGGTAAAATAGTAATTATCTGAACAACGTTTTCAAAAACAAATATGTTAATGCAATGTAGTAACATTGATAGTGAATGATTTTTGAAGTGAGCTTTGTCAATGAATATGCAACTATTTTAATGTAACAAAAAAACTATTTTTAACACAATATGAAAAACTACAGTTATTGAGAAATTATTAAAATTAAAATATGAAGAAATGTCAAATATTATAATGAAGTTACATAATAAAAAAATTAATCTTTATCATATAGACGTTCACTTATTTATTACTTAGACAACTTACTTTTTTTTACAACAGGAACACTAATTTGGTTCAATTTTCGTTTTCTATTTTTCGTATCTTTAATCTTTTCCAATCTTTGATGAAAAAAAGAATTTTGATCTTTTTTTGACTTTTTTGACATATTTGGAGATTTTTCTTCTTCTGCACAAAAAAATATACTACTGATTATAATAATTATATTTAATGCCATTTACCTTAAATGGCAAGATAAAAATTAATTAGTTGTGGTATGAGTAGTAGTTTTGTAAATAATATAGGTATCAGTGGTAGTGGTAGTGGTAGTGGTAGTGGTAGTGGTAGTGGTAGTGGTAGTGGTAGTGGTAGTGGTAGTAGTAGTAGTAGTAGTAGTAGTAGTAGTAGTAGTTGTAGTAGTAGTTGCACTAGCGAAAATATAGCACACGTAAAACGAGTAGTAGCTGAAGATCAGAATTTGTATTGGCAGAAAAAACACATTATAGTAAGTATAGTTGTTTTGTAAAAGTAATAACTAATAATTTAACAAAATTAATAGTTGTTGAAATTTTTTTTATTAGAAAAAAATGTATGTTTATGACCCTCGAAAATAATCATAGAACGGTTGACTCAAAAAAGAGTAGGGGTCAATTTAGTGAGTTATGCAGTATTAGTTGTTAAGTATATCACCAGTATTTTTGATGTGCACTGAAAAATGCTGATTTGTGGCAGACTTCATTAATGAAGAGAATAAAATAGATTAAAATCAGTAAATAAAAAGAGAGCATGAGTTGTTGTGAGTAATAACTAAAGTAAATGCACAAGAAACAAGGAAAAAAATTAAATTCTTCAAGTAAGATTATCTTTAACCACAAAAGAATGGCAAGCAAGGAGCTAGACAAAAACAGGGAACAAAAAGAAAATGTCAAAGGAAACAAAATAATAAAGACAGAATTACTTTAAATACGAGTTCCGTTGTGCATGCGAGAGAGTGTAGACGTGTCGAGAGAGCGCTTCGTAGAAAAAAGTAATAAAAAGTAATTAAAGTAAAAATAAAAGAAATAAAAAGTACGAAAAAGTGTAAAAAGTGAAGAAGCAGCAGAGAAAAAAGTGTAAAGTGGATAATTATAAAAGTTTGAAAGGATTAAGCGAGATTAGTGTGGTAGTGTCGAAGTAAAGAGAACGGAACACGTGTAAGGAAAGTAAGTAGAGGGTAGTAAGAATAAGGGATAATAAAGAAAGGTATTAGTAAGCGGAAAAAGAGAGACAAGAGGACAGGAAAACAGTGTTAAAGTGTTTATAGTAAAAGAAAAAGTGCAATGAAGTTCGAAAGTAAGTGAGGTTAGAAAAGTTATTATAGGAAGAAAGAAGCGGCAAGAGGAAAAAGAGGTCGATAAAAGGGGTAATCTGAGAGGCAGATAAGAAAGGACCCTGAAATAAACAATATTGAGGTTAGTAAGGAAGATCACTACTTTGTCGAGTAAGACTGGTAAATAGAATTTTTGTCCGATAGAAGTGGGGAAGTCGGTAAAGTAGAAAACTGCATCATTGGCAAAACTTAAAAATGGTCAGAAAGCCGCCTGAAGCAAGTATGAATATAAGAAATAATACAAATGCAAAATTAAAGAAACAGACTCTATTGAATTTTACAAAAGAAAATCAAAAAACAAAGAATTAAACGATAAGATGAGCAGGTTGGAAAGGAAGTTGGACAGCATGATTAGTAGTCTAGAAAGAAGGGAAGAAGTTAGGAAAGAAGAAAAACAGATGTGGATAAAAGTAAGGCAACAGTGGATAGAAGAAAAAAAGGCGTTACAAGAAAGAATAAGCAAGTTGGAATGGGAAACAGAAAAAGCTGAGAGAGAGAAAAGGAGACCGAACATTGTTATAAAAGGAGCAAATATTGGAGGAGAGAATCTGGAGAAGAAGGTCGAAGAATATATTGAACAAAAGATAAAAGTCAAAGTCAATATAGAGAAGGCTAAAGAGATAAGTGTAAATGCTGGGCAAAATGTAAGTCAGAGTTAGTGGTAGTAAGGCTGGCAAGTAAAGAAATAAAAGAAGAAGTAATGAGAAATAAAAAACATCTGGAGAGAGGAGTTTACATAGAAAGCGATCCAACAGAGAGAGAAAGAGAGATCCAAAGAATTATTTTAAACAAGTCAAAAGAGCAGAGGAACAAAGGAAAAAATACAAAAGTTGGATATATGAAGATTTTGATCGATGGTAAATGGCTTAGATTTGACGAAAGGAAAGGAGATTTTGCAGAGGAAAGAAGAAGGAGCCAAGAATGAGGAGAACAAGAAGATGTAGAGGAGGAGGAAGTGAGAAGAAGAAATGTTAGTGTTTGTGCGTGGAACATTGCGGGAGTACTAAATAAGGACAGTGAAGTGTGGAAGTATTTAAGTGAATTTGATGTGATAATGTTAGTAGAGACATGGTTGGAACAGGACAAGTGGGCTAATGCAGAAAGTGAGTTGTCAAAAAGTTATGAGTGAAAGTGTATAGCAGCGACTAGAGAGCATAAAAAAGGTAGAGCGAAAGGAGGAGTAATATTAGGAATAAGCAAAAAATTGGAGAGTAGAAATCATGAAGTATGGAGCGATAATATAGTAATGCAGGAGATTAAACACGGAAATCAGAAGTGAAAGATCATAGGAGTATATAGTCAAAATGTAGCAGAGACGATGAAAATTTTAAATGAAAAATTAAAAACGAAGGAAAGTGGATGTGTACTTATACTAGGAGGTTGGATTAATAAAAGTGATAGTGAGAGTGATAGTGACGACAAGGACGTAAGGTTAAGAAAGACGAAAGACGAAAAGATCAATGAGGAAGGTAGAAGACTAATAAAAGAAATAACAGAAGAAGGATGGTGTGTAGTCAATGGGCAAAAAGGAGAAGAAGGAGAATTCACATACGTTGGTAGCAGAGGAGAGTCGGTAGTAGATTACGCAATAGGATGTCAAGAAGCGTTAGATCAGATTAAGGAAATGAAGATACGACAAAGAACGGAATCAGATCATATGCCGTTAGAAGTATACCTAGAATAGGAAGTAGAGGTAGGAATTGTAGAGAAAGAAGAGAGAACAAAGGCAAGGGGGATTGGACTCAAGAATTGATTGATCAGTATGGAGAAAGGTGTAAAGACTGGGAGCGGAAGAGAAAAGAGGTTGAAGAAAGATGGAGTGAATTGAAAGAAAAAATAGAAAGTGCAGTACCTAAGGTGGAGAAAGAGTGTAAAGTGTGGAAGATGGAAGATAAAAAATGGCACGATAAAGAATGGAAGGAGAAGAAGAAAGATTTAAGAAGAATAATTAAAAGGTGGAAAAAAAAGAAAATAGAAAGAAGTTATTACATAGATAAAAAAAGAGAGCATAAAAACTGGTGTGAGGCAAAAAGTAAAAGGTTTGAAAGATTAGAGGAAGAAAACATAAAAAATGCAACATTGGAAGGCGAAGTGTGGAAATATATAAACAAGTACAGGAAAAAAAGGAAGGAGAGAAATATCTAAAAAGTTCACAGTAGAAGAGTGGAGAAGGTATTTTATGAAAAAGTTAGATGGGAAGAATGAGGAAGGAATTGTGAGAGAAGAGACAAGAAAGGAAGAGGCAAGAACAAATGCAGAGGATCAGAAGGAAATGAGCAAGGAAGAGTTCGAGAGGCAGATAGCCAGATTAAAAGTAGGAAAAGCACCAGGAGAAGACAAGCTGGAAAATGAAGTATGGAAGTACATGCCGGGTGAAGTGGATGCAGCCCTTTGGGAATTGCTGAAAAAAGTATGGAAAAAAGGAGAATTACCGGATCAGTGTAGGCAAGGTACGATTTGTTTGATTCACAAAAAAGGTGATAAAGATATGTTAGAAAATGATAGAGGAGTTACATTAACATGTACAGCATATAAAATTTATGCGAGTGTGTTAAATGAGATGTTAAAAAAGGAAATCGAAGGTAAATTATCAGAAAGCCAGTTTGGTTTTAGAAAAAAGAGAGGAGTCATAGAAGCTATATACACATTAAAACACATTTTTGATGAAAAATTAAGCAAAGAAACAGGAAAATTATTTACATCTTGTATTGATTTGAAGAAAGCATTTGATTGAGTGGATAGGAAAGTTTTAAAGGAAAGATTAATAGAAATGGAAGTGAGTGAAAAGCTAAGAAATAGGATTATGGATATTTATAAAGAAACGAGAAATGTAGTTAAAGTTGGAGAAGAGGAATCCAAGAAATTTTGGACAGAGAAAAGTGTGAGGCAAGGCTGCCCACTGAGCCCGACGCTGTTTAATGTGTACTTAGCGGATCTGGAGCAGAAATTAAAGAAAGGGCAGGTGGGAGGATGCAGAGTTGGTAATGAAAAAGTATGGAGTCTATCTTACGCGGATGATATAGTATTAATAGCAGATAGAGAAGAAGAACTGAAAGAGATTTTAAAAAGATTCAAAAAGTACCTAAATAAAAAGAAGATGATTTTAAGTGAGAAAAAAACGAAAATTTTAGTGTTCGAAAAAAGAAAGAGGAATGATAGAAGGTGGAAGTGGGGGAGTAAGGAATTAGAAGAAGTAAAAGAAATAAGATGTTAAGAATATATACTACAGTAAAATGGGAGAAACGATAGGCATATAGAAGAAAGGAAAAGGAAAGCAGTGATAGCTATGAAAAATGCATGGAGCATAGGAGAAAGAATATCTAAGAATAGCTATAAAAGAAGAAGAAAATTATTTACAGCCCTAGTAGAAAGTATAGCACTATCTGGTGCGGAAGTGTGGGGCTGGGAAGAAGAAGAAAGACTAGAAAGTGTACAGAGAAGATATATGAAATGGATATTAGGATTAGACAGCAATACACCAAATTGTATAGTGGAGGAGGAGTGTAGATTAGAAAGGATGAGTATAAAAGCGTTAAAGAGAGCGTTAAAGTTTGAAGAGAAAATTAGGGAGTCAGACATAAAATTATTAAAAGAATGCATAAGAGAAAAGGACAAGGATAAGGAAAGAGAAAGAATAGGAAAGGAATAAAAAAAGAGAGCTGAATTACTACGGGAAGAGAAAGTAAAAGAAACAAGATTTATGAAAGGAGTAGAATTTAGGGAGGAAGTTAGAGAAAAAACATTAATGAACAAAGAAAGAAAAGAAAAAGAGAGGAGAATGGAAAAGATAGAGAATTCACGGTACAACAAAATATGTAAAGGTATAAGAACAGAAGCTGAACCAGAATACTTGAAAAAGGATGTGCCATTAAAGGATAGAAAGTTAGTAGCAAGGTTAAGATGTGGAAATGAATGTAGAAGTAGAAAATACTAGAAAGGAGATGAGGATAAGAAGTGTAGATTATGCAAGGAGGAAGAAGAAGATCATAGACACATACTAAAGATTTGCGGAGATACAAGAAATAAAGAAGAAATGGAAAAAATACTAAGCCATGATGCAAAAGAGATTGAAGTGCTAAGAAAAGTAATCAGAAAAAGGAAGGAGTCAGAAAAGATCTAAAAGATAGAAGAAAGTATGCAGAAAGTTATAGTAGTAATGAGAGAAGAAGAATAATTAGGACAAGAAAGAAGAGAGAAAAAGAAATGCACGGGAGAATGAAGATTACAAGAAAATATATGGACAATTTAAAGAAAAGAGTTGTTAATTTTTGAAATTTTGATAGTTAAGTATTATTAAAAAATTTGTTTATTGAGTTAAATATGGGAAATTTTGATAATTTTGAGAATTAAGTTTGAAATTTTTGAATTTTTGATTGACATGTGTTAAATTTTAAATTTTAAGAATTGAGTTTTGTATATTTGGAATTGTAGTAATATTAAGTTTGTTTTATTTCTATATTGTTTTAACAAAAGACAAAAGTAGAATATTAAGAATAGTGAATTAAAAATGAATATATTATATAGCGTAGATTAAGTATGTTTTAAATGTACAAAATGTTACGGAACCCCTCCAAACCCGTAAGGGACGGAGTATGAAATAAATAAAATAAATAAATAAAATAAATAAATACTTTAAATACAGAAAAAAGTACAATAACAGAGATATAGTGGCATTAGGCAGAGAGTGAAGAAAGACACTATAAAAAGGGCAGTCAGTTACAAGGAAATTTCATCCGCCGATAGAGACAGAACGTGTAAGAAGTGAATTTGATACAAAAACAGATGTAAAAAAGCATCGTTAAAAAAAATAGTTTACGTATAGGATAAAAATCCAGTCGTTAGAGGAAAAAATAAAAAAAAAAAGGTTCAAATTATCTGTCAATTCTTCAACATTTGCAAAATTTTTAAATACTATTATTGATTCAAAACAGTATACTTGGATAATACTTTTACATACTTAAAATCAAAAACTTAATTTACAAACCTTGCTCAGATTCGTGGCTTGGTTCATATTCACTTTCACTGTCTGAATCCTTTTTGTCCTTATCAATTTCTTGTTCTTCAATTGTCTTATTGCTTGTATCAAAAGTACCCTGAGCTTGTTCTAGTAGTGGCGTTAATGTTAGCAACTCGCGTAGTGGAGCCTTTTGGCGATAAAATTTTTTATGAATTTCATAGTCGTGGCCAAGGAAGCCTGCTAAATCTTTAAGCTTAGTATCTTGTATGTCTACGTCATACATCAAAGTTGCGACTTGCTTTCTTAAAAGAGTACCTCTTAAGAGCTCTGGCTCCTCTGCACCACATTTCTTAGCGTAATCCCGCATAATGTCACATGCTATAAAATAGCTATCTTTCTCTTCATTAATAGACCGTTTAGCAAAAATGTATTTATTAAGCATTGGAATTCCACTCACTGCCCGGTATTTTAAAATGAGATTTATACTGTTCAATAATCTTTCATGTATAAGAAGACCAACATTTTTCTTTCCAAACTTATTCAGAAGGGACACACGAACGTACTGCTGAGCAGCTTTTTTACTATCACTGGTTAATTTTGAAAATTCAATGCCTGCGGACATTGCATCGAGCCTATACATGCAGGAATAGTCGATGTCTTCAACTAACAATCTTGAAATTTCACCCTGACGTTTTCTGTTAAAAATTTGCAAAAGTATGAGAGTTGATTCATTAAGATTCTTAAAGCTTTCCCAGTCAAATTTCTCATGCAATGCATCAAAAGCATCTTTTCTTATTGCTTCAGCGTACGCTTGCAGCAGCTGAATATCTTCTACTTTTGGTAATTTAACCATAGGTTTTTTTTTTGCTTTGGCAAGAAGAGAATCTTTCGATTGTTTATTTAGCAGTTTGAACTTTTTTTTTAATAAAAATAGGAATTTTTCTGCACCATTTTGTTTTTCTTGCCAATCTTTTTCAATGCAAATCGTAATATAAAACTCGGTAACTTTTCTTATAAGAGTACTAAGTTCTGTTATGTTGTTTCCTTTCTCCACTTTTCCCGTACTTATATCAAGACCCGTCATTTTGTGTATAGTGTCAGTAACTATTTTGATATTTTGGTGGTGAAGCAAGTCTGACAGTTCTACAATATTAAAATCCTTTCTACTTATATCTAAAAACTCTCCTAGTAGTCTTAGTTGATGGCTGACCATTGAGTCATTTTGGTCTTTTGTATAAAATTGAACAAGCTCATTTCCGTATAAAATTATTATTGTATCTTTGACAACAACATCACGTACAGTTCCCCTTTGCATGGATTTAAGCACTCTTTTCCTAAGTCGTTCACTAGCTTCTGGATGAATATCTGGAATTAGACTTTGGCTTTCTGCTAATTTTCCTTTTGCATTAGGAATGTTTAACATGCTTTTACATGTATGTTTCTTTAAAACATCCCGTTTTAACTCTTTAAAGCAGTAACTACAAGGAACGTATTCATTACCTGGAACGATGTCAGGGAGATCATAGTTATAAACGACAGCTACAGGCTTTTTATTTTTATCAAGTTTAAATATAATTTGACAGTTTTCATTCTGCTTTATATGTGGTGGAACTATGATTTCTCCATGATCGTTTGATTTAATTGTATGTACATGTCGTTTGTTAGGTCTGCGAGCCACCAGTTTATTATTGCCTTCAGATGAAGGTTTGCAATTATATTCATAATCACCTAAGCTTATTAATTTAGTGACAACTTCAAAAAAGACATCATCACCTAACTTTTTGGCTTCAACAAGTTGCTTTTCATTGGAGTGAACTAATGATATGTGTCTTCTGATTTGGTCAATTATAATATTTTTGCAAAAATAACAACAATGCTCCTTTGGTTCCCGAGCATTAGCTTTAATTTTTCTTTGTACATATTGTTGTTTCCCGTCTACTGCAGGAGTTCCTGGAACATTTAGGTTTTTATCTTTTAAGTTTTCGATTCCTGTCCCTCCGATTTGCAAGTTGTCTGTAACAAATATAATATTTATATAAAAATAAAATATACTTGATTTAACGTTAAACTACCTAATGTAGATGTAATATAAAATATAAGTTCAAATTTAGCATTAGTTAATAAACAATTGAAAACAAAAATTTAGAGCAAAAGTTTGAGATGACTCAACCACTGTTTTAAGGTGGTTTTTTAATGACTCCCGAGACTAAGGTGCAGCTATCAAATTAATATTAATTAATGTTTCTCAAATTTCAAGCAATTATTAATTATTAAGTCAAATTAAGTACTGACTCAAAATTTTAGACTATGATATCCAATGTAAAAGTTCATAGGAATGATTATTTAAAATTTGCGCTTGAACTCAAAATACTAGCAGTAGATGCTTTCAACATAGGAAACAAAAATGTATGCCTGTGTTTCTTTTAATATCTTTTAAATAAGTTCGTGAACATATGTATATCAAGATGATAGTATGTTTAGTATTGCGTAAGCTTTTTTTGTTAGTTTTTTAATTAATTATGTTTCGTTAATAAATAACTAGGCTACAACTTTTAGTAAAGAAATCCTTATGATCAATACGTTTTATATTTATGATAATGGTTAATATCCATATTTTATAACGTACCATTTGGTTTGTACTCTTTTATCTTCTTTTTCTTAAGTTCGTGCTCGTTTTTTACTTCGTTTTCCACGAAAACTTTCATAGCACTCCGTGTTTCTATGTCATTTATGGGCTTTAAGCTATTGATAGTGTTGAAATTTTCCTTTTCATCAGTTACATGATGGTATGGTGATTTTTGATTCACCTTCGGTTGCGTTTGTATCAGTCTCGATAACATCGGAATGAACATCATCGTTACTATTTAAGTAAAATTTCAAGTGGATTTCATCAGAAACGGCAATAGCTGCCTCAGATTTACTGACAGTCGAGTTTAAATCTAAAGTTATGAAAAATATTTAAATGGTAAATTGCAAGCGATTCAGCCAATGTTGCAAGTAATTTGAGTATTGCTTATTGACTGTATGTAAAATTTTATAGTGATAATAAAAAATATGGTTATATAGTGAATTTCAAAATAACTTTACAAGCTTATTAAAAACTGATATTACAGAAAGAAAAGCATTGATGCGTCTACATATATATATATATATATACAATTATTGAAACAAGCTCAAAAAATAAAAACAAAAAAAAACTAAGAAAATTTACTAAAGGTGCAATACATTAAGGCATGTGTAGGTACAGCTCAGAAATCTTATAGTACAGATAAATAATAAAAAATATAAAAACGTTACCAAAATTATAAGTAAAATTTCGATGTGGTCAAAGTTATGATGAGTAATAGGGTATGAACATGCAGTAATAAATGTAACTGAAACTTCAAGCAATGACTTATTTATGATAAATATACGTTTTATATCAACCTGCTAATTTCGTAAGTTTATTCGATGGACTTTCACTGTGTAGAATTTTGGTTATATCTATAATTGGCACAGTTATACTGTCATTAACGAGATTAGTTGCTTCTATCATGACATTTTTATTATTTTCATCCAAATCATTCGTAAAAAATGTTTTCTTTGGTGTACTTGTTCCTAAAATTCCTATAAGTTAACAATTTTGTTAAATTATACACTCGTACGATGACTCACTATTTTATTTACTCAATATTTGTACATCTTTCCTTTTTACAAAATTATCTAATTCTGTTTATCAACATAATGGTATACATTTTCATAACCTTTCCTCTGAACTTAATTTGTTATTAGCTAAAAAGCATGTGTCTTAATAGATTTTTGCCCAACCAACATTTTTGAAGTGTTCACGGGTCTATAAGTAGTTGTAAACATATGAAGTGAGTGTTAAGATAGCAGAAAAAATTTCGAAGCACATATGTCAAGCGAGGATAGGAAAATATGTGGTTGTCATGTAATATAAGGAAAATTCTAGTCTCATAGATCACAGTAACAGTTAAATAAAAATGACAAAAATACAGAAAAAAAACCAAAAAAACTTTTTAATGATCTTGTGTAATCTTATAGTTTGCACGGTTTGTCCCACTGGTAGTTTAATAGTCTCGCTTGAGTATTAAAAAAAATAGTATTTTTAAGTAATTTATCGACTAAGCATATTGATTTTAGTATTAAATGGTAAAAACTACTCCTAGACCATACCGTATTATTTTTTGTATGAGAACATATTACTTATATTACTTGTTGGCCATTGAAAAGATTGTATACCTTTGTTAGCGTCTAAAAAGTCAGGCTTTTTATCATATTTTGGTACATGTATTCTGTTCCGCGGTAAATATTTTGCAACATCAATACGATTATCTTTTGTTATTGTTTTATCGTCAGTTATTTTCGGTTTTTTTAATAAAAATTTATCATTTATAATGCAGCTTTCTCCAACATCTACAAAAAAAATTTTATCAGATAGTTTTTTTGGGCATTTTTATTAAGGCTATGGTTTGCATACTCTTGTTTTCCTTGCCAAAACTGAAAGTTTCTGCTGTCATGTTCCATTCATCTTCGCATATGATTTTCGTTTGGTTGAAAGAAAACTCTTTTGTTGTGCTTGTCTCGTTAGTCAGAAATTTCTCTCGTTTTAAACTATCATTTTCATAGAGTGATAAACTTGGATCTTTAACAAAAATACAATTCCGTTTAGTCAACTTATAATTATTTTTTATCCAAAGCATTATGTGTATGTAGACACAGAGATAACTAGGTAGGTAGAGAGGTAAGTGGTATTGTATTTACAGCTAATTTCTATAAATATTGAAGTAATGTGTTACCTGACTTGTTGATTTGCTGACATTCTGACTGCGCTTTTACATCTAAATTAATTTCTCTCATGCTTTCATGTGCTTGTGTAATGATAGATTTATTATCATAGTTGCGAATCATTTGAACAACCATATCATAAGTGTCAGATTTCTTGGTCTCTAAACACTTCTCTTTTTCTGGTAACAAAGCATTATCATCTAGAAAAATGGTTTTTTAACTAGAATAAGCCCCTTTCTTGAATACTTCAATATTTTTTCATGACACAGAAAGCTCAAAAGTTTATAATGAAAGGTAAAAATGAAAAGAGAACTTTTGAGATACGTTACACGCATTCGAATAGAAGTCCAAAAACAGATTCTCACCACTCTCATAAAGTGAAACACTTGATGCTTCTATGTCTTGTTTTTTTTCTTTAATCTGGTCCAATGACTTTCTTACATCTTCTCTTCGACTTGTTTCCAAAAAAGTATTTTGTCTGTTTATTTTCTCTTTTTTTGAGGCTTTTCCATAAATATTACAACTTTTATCAAAATCTGTAAATAATTTATAAGTAATTCTATCTTACTTAATATAAATTAAATTATTAAAAAGAAGTTTTTCATTGTTATTTATTCTACAAACTAATATTTCTTTGAAAATTAAAGTAAAATATTAATTTTCTATCAAAGTTATAAGATTATTATTATGTAGAAATTATGAAAAGCATAATGCACCTCTTAGATCTTCTTTTATATCTCCATTAACTGTCAGTTTAATTGAAGATATATCTAAGGAACTATTTGAAATGCTCATTCGGCTGTTTGAAAACAAGCTGCTGCCTAAAGAGTCACTCAAATGTACACCTAAGTTAACACAGACTTCGTTCTTGTTCAGCTGTTCAGCCATAGATACCAGAATTTTCTTATCATCTGAAAAAACAGTAGTAATGATTGTTTTAACTATATTTATGAAAAAATATATTAATTACAGGTACTTTAAATAGTTAAAACATGATTTTTTTCAGGTTTTCTGTAAGCAACTTTTTTTTGGAGTTTTAACTTCAATATTTCAGCTATAATGGTGTAATAAAAAACTATTACTAGCCCTACGTTTAACAAGGTTGTTTACATAAGGTTGTAAGATAGAACTCAACTGTACATAATTAAAATGCCCTTACTATTAGTCCTTTAGGTATAACTAACATTATTTGAACATATAACTTACGCAATGTTAAAATATACCTAAGATGCGATAGCATTCAACAATTTTCTACAATTTAATTTTTTACTATGAGCATGGCTTCAATTAAAAATCTTTGTATAATTCTTTAACTACGTTTTTTTTATTAAATAAGAAACGATAAATTTTACAAGTAATATTTTAAGTTTTGAGAACTAAGTTCTTTACGGCACGTTAAGCCGTGGAGTTAACTCCCAAAAATCCAAACATTTCGTGACCCAAGTATCTTTGCTATGCATTGTACTTAAGGTGGCTGATCACCCTTTTACTATCCGTTTGTGTAACATTCGACTTTCTCACCTGAGAACATTGAGTTGCAGGCTCAATATGGATACCTATAGATATGAATTCGCTTGTTTACGTACTAAGGTTAAGCTTTAATTACAGACTTTCTACACGTCATATATTTTTTTTAGCTTTTTAACCTTGGATTTAGCGATTTCATTAGAAAGAAGATTATTTAAAAAACCTGCTCCTAGTTTTTTTAGCATGTGGTTTGACTTTCAGTCTAAAAAAGATAAAAATATTGGTGAAAAAATCAAAATGCCTCATAAGACCAATATTGAAATTTCGAATTTTTACTGTATTTGTTTCAATTTGATTCGACAACATGCTCTAAAATTTGAACTATACATCTATTGAGTGATACTTCACTATAGATTTTAATTGGGTGCAATGGTTCGACTTTCAAAAAAATAATGAGCGACCTTAAAAAATTAAAAAGAGTGTAACAGTTACACAGTGGCATAATGAAAAGTTATATATACTTCATTCAAAGAGTATTTGTATAGAAGTAATTGACTCAATAGTTTATTACAATAGTAGAATGCAATTTTAAAATTCAGTATCAATTAATAAAGCAAAAAGTGTTAATAAAAAATAAATGTTTGCACGTTGACTTGAATGATATAAAAATGTTATTTTAGGATTAAATGAAATTTTTTTATAACTTCTCATAAGCAATCCATTCCCAACCTTACAAATAGATTGTTTCCATCAGCATTGATCAAATATTGTACCAGGGCTAATCTAAATTATTGACCATAACATGAATCCATAAACGTTTAAAAAATGTAAACGAAAAATTATACGTTTGAGAAATAAAAAAAGACTTATTTTAAAATAAAACAAACAGTTCAATTTTACTGTTTTTATTTAACAAAACTAGACATCAAGAAGATTTTGTTCTGGGAAAACACTTTAAAATTTTTCCATTTTGTCACATTCGTCACTCTGACAATGTAGTCTAATCACATCAAAAAATATGCATTATTATGTTACATTTAATTTCTCTTTTGCATTGGTTTCTGTAATTTAATACCGTTTTACAATTCTTAATACAGTAAATTTTTAATTAATTTTTTTTCAATATTAAATATCATTCTTGGATCAGTTTCATACCAATATCTTATCAACTATTAGGTTTGTTAAGGTTTGGGAGTATCATTCAAAGAGAAAGGGGGAGTCACCCCCTGTCTATGCAGTTTGGTTCCTCTTGCTCACCTACCCTCTATTGCACCCAATAAACTTAATATTTTACTTACGTTTGACGTTATTATTGCTTCCAATGCACTAAAACATGCCTCAAAATTCTGTTGACTAAATTACTAAACAATAACTAACTCGTAGATAGGTTGTTTTTTAGTATCTTTGCATCTAAAAAAATTTTTTTCTTACACAAACAATATAAAGATGTTACGTCCCATGAGAGCCTATGTTAATCACATGATTTTCATTTGTATAATTTCTTAAGAAACGACCTATAGCAAAAACAATATTTATTATAAGTGCTACGTATTCTATCAAGAAAACTCAATACTGTTGTAATCTCTATATTTTTGACATGTACAAGTAAATATTTTTTTATTGAGAGATCATTTTTATTCTACGCTATGTGGCAAAATTTAAATCAATATTTAATTTATAATCAGGATAAAACTAATAACTTGAATTACCTTGTTTGCGTTAGTATCGTTATCAGAGATGAATCGAGTGGTTTCGGCGCGCTACGGTAGTGGGGACTCGCTTGCTCTCGGCGTAAGTGCTCTATGTGCGCTCTATGAATTTGTGTAAGTCATCCCCGCCCTCAACCTCATCAGAATCACTTTGATTCTTTCCAATTGTTAGTTCGAGTTTTGGGAATCGTACGATTCCTCGCAGGTACGTCGCCGGAGACAGTCGCTGACTCGCAGCACTGCCTCTCAACAATTGTCCAGATTTTGGTTCTTTGGCCATCTAGGCTTAATTCGAATACCTCATCAGCAAGGTTGTCATACAATGCCTAGGGGTAAGCAGTTTCGCTCCAGAGGCTTCTATTGTTGTAAATATTTTCGAGACCGCCGTTCTTCGGTCAATAAGCATAAATTGTTTGTTAACGTTTTTCGCGTCACTTCTCAATTTTATTGAAGCCGCATTATCGCCGCAGCAATTGTTGTAAAATTAGGACAAATATATACATTAATATTTAATAAAAAATACCAGCATATTTTTTATCCGTCCTCAAACATTACGTCAATTTTGGCCACTGTCGATTTCGCGATTTAGGTATTTTGGTCAACTCAATAATTAATTGATTGTTTTTTTTGTATTGTTTGGGAAAAACGAGTCGAGAAGCTCTAGGCTCGAACAGTTCCTTGTTCGTGAACGTTCGAGCGAGCTTAAACTCTAACATACCTTAATATCTCTCTCTACTCATACCCATCATTAGTTTAAATATCCTCTACTATTTGTTTTTTTTGACATTAATCTTTAACTTATCTTGTTTTGATATACTTACAACTATTACAGTTATTGTATTTTCTAATTTGACCATGACACATTTTAATCTTCAAGTTTTATTTTCCTTCGATTCTCTTTTCCATTTTCTTGCTCTACTTATAAAATGATGTTTTCACAGCCCCTCTGCCTTGTACTTTTTCAAATTCTTTTATTTCTTATATGTTATATATTTTAACCTGTCTCCTTAAGTTTTTCTTATCTTTTATTTCTGAAGAGATTCTTGGCTATTTATGATCAACAGTTTAATAAATTCTTAGCAAATAATTTCCTGCCTTAACTTTATTTTTCGTTTAAAATTGATTGTTATATAGTATTTTTTTGAAGTTGAACGTGTCATTTGCATTTATCTATAATTATGTTGTTATAAGATCAATAATCTTTTAACTTATTCTAAATTTTATTAACCCCTTATCCGCGATCCACACGAGTAACCTGCAACAGTATTTAGTAACGAGAATCTTCTACTTCGTCTATAAATTATTATCTTTTATTACAATCTCTTCATCTATTAAATGTTATAAGATTCTAACAGCCCTTTTTTCAACATTTGTACTAGGCATAATGTTTGTCCAAAATCATAATACTTTACTTTTTTTTTTTTATGTTTTTTTTCTCTTACGTCTCCTATTACTTTTTTCTCTCTTTTTCTGTTTTCCACACAGCATTAAATCTTGTTTTTTTTACAGTTCTTATACGTTTAAATCTATATCTTATTATAATCATTTATTTTTTTTATAAACTCTTGAATGTATCAGCTATTAATCCTACATTATCTGAACATGTCAGAGTGTACATTTTCATCCCTACTTTGTATTTTTTTTGCATGTTTTATTTTTTAAATATCGTTAATATCATTATTTAGAATACAAAAAAATTCGTTTTTTCATCATACTTAGCTTTTTAATCCCTAAACAAATTTAATTTTCTGGTGTTATTATATTACTGATTATTCTGTTTTTGATCAGCTGTTAATATATTTTACCATAAACATTTTTCTCTAACTATATTTTTTTTATTTTCGTAAGCACACTATCTCAGTCTTTATATTTGTGCAAATTTAATACATAAAAGGTATTTTTTCTATTAACTTGTACATCTGTTTTTATCTTCTTTAGCCTATTTAATTCTGAGGTCAACTGAACAAGTAAGTATTTTCTGTTTTTGTTTTTCAAATTTTTATTTGATCTGATAGTCAGTATGAAGGCCTTATTGCGAGCGTTTTCGTTCTTTTAATATTTCACTCAGAATGTTTTTGTTTCCTTAATTACTCTCCATCTGCTAGGCATAATATTTGTTAGTAGTTCACACCCCACATCACATTTTCAGATTCTTCTTATCTTCAGTTTTATAAATTTATATATTATTTTTGTTGACTTAAGTTCTCCTATTAGCTAAGCCTTTTTGGAAATTTTACTCAAAATCACTATGTTTTCGTATTTACGCCAGAAGATGTTGATTTTTATATTCTGCTAACTTATGGACCTCTTATATATAGCCTACTTTATTGGTCTTTCTCTTTCTCAGTTCATTATAATTTTATCGTAATTCTTTCTGTAAAACAATTATACTTTTTTTTTGCTTCTATTTCTACTATTTTTTAAAACTGCATATCCTTAATTCATCCACTACAAAAATATAAAAATTTGCGACCTTTTTTTATTCTCCAATAATACCCTCAGCTTTTTCATGGTCTGAACAGTAATATTTCTTTCTAAAATTGCTTCATGTTATAAGTAGTACACTTACTAAAAAAAAAATTTTTTTATTGACTGTTTTCTTTTGTAATTAATTTTGATTGTATTTAACTTTCTTTTTTCTTCTATAACTCTATTATATTTTTTGTAAAAAATGTCAGAACAAAAGTCGTGACGATAAAATGTATCGTATACAGCTGACGGACTGTTTGCTTGGATGTAAAAGAGTGTTTCAAAGCACATTTTTCTTCTTATTTATCACTACTATTTTATACTTTTGACAAAAAAATAGATAATTAAGTATTTGTTTACGAAATATTATTAAATAGATGTATAACTTATTGAAACCCTATGTGGACTGCCCTTCATACTTGAATTTTGATCTATGTTTTAAATAGAATGAACTTTATAAATAAAAATGTATGATTTATCTATTATACTGAATTTTAACTCGAAGTACGTGAATAAAAAATAAAGGTTTCTCACCCTGTTCAAGTCTTTGTACACGTTAAAATGAAATTTCCCTGTTAAGTATACGTTAGAGTACATGTATACGTAGAATCCCATATGCATTTGAGACAAAGAGTGTAAAAGTCTTTTTGAAATCAATTTTGTCTCAATGCGTCTGTATGAAATGCATATCATTTCACTTTCAAGTAAAATCAAAATTGGAATATAATTGTACAGATTCAAGCTTGAGATTTACAATTACAAGAACATTGACATGGTATGTGATCTCGAGCACCCGTGTTACCGTTATTACCGATGTACGGACATACATTTACACACATTTATGCAGACATTTTGTAGTTCTCACGATCATCACCATGGTGCTCTTTTAATTAAGCATGGAAGTACATGTCCTTCGTTTGTTTTATTATAAGAAATGGTACCAGTTAAATTATGTATTTTAATTATTTAATATGAAAAAAAAAATCACAAAAAGCTAACTGAGAAATTCTACATCTAAAATTTTTATAATGTTAATTTTTGTAATAGCTATAATTAGTTATATCTTCTTTTGTACAAATTGAATTAAAAAAATATTAAGTTCTGTTATTAAATCATAACGGTGTATAACTATGCAAAATGTATCACAGTTAATTGAAGATCTTATTGGTAGCCTAAAAATTGTATACTAATTGATGACCAAAAAATATTTACTACTAAAAATAGGTTTTCATTTGATACTATTCATAACAGTTTTTATGTGCTTTTATTCTTTTTCCACTCTGTAATACGCCACTTAGTACACGTATAAAAATCATAATAACTTGTGATTACAAATACTTTAATTACTGTTTTAAATTTAGACATAAATGTACTATTTTTTTCAACATCTTAAACTCATGAGGATCTTACGCCATCTGGTAGTAATTAGGAGAGTCGCAAAAATCGTCACAGAAATTCCGGTCACATAGCTACAATAGTACTTTAATTGACGTACATATAGGGCCTATTATAATGACAAATCTTAAAATGTCCCTTGAGCTCTTCGTAAGCATTCAATTATGTTCACATAAACGTGGAACATGGCCTTGTAGATTCAGGAAAATCCATAAGTCACCACAGAAGTCAGGAAGAGGTTATTTTCCGAAGCAGAAAAAAATCTCTTGTACTATTACAGTAACTTATAGACCCATAGCTAAGGTTCGAGCGTAATTAAAAATTTAATTAGCTGCAACATTCTTCAGAACTGAGAAACCTTGTGATTTGTGGAGATCTGAAATATTGTTGCTATATTTTATTCTTGCAAAGAGGTATGTGGGTATTCAAAGAGTGCTATGTAATTAATTCTACAAACCAGCCGCAACTTATACCAATAGATAATACATAAAAATCTCTATGAGAAATGCCATCTGCAGCAAGATTTTAATTCATCTTGCACCCAAAAATTAGTTTTTCAAACATGGATCCCCTACAGAGAAAAAAAAACTTGCCACAACTTTAATAAATAGTTTTTTTCAATTTGTATCAAAACCAAAGATAAGAATTGCTTGAGAACTTATTTTCTTTCTTTTATTAAGTTCAAAAATGGCCGCAATTTAGTTTAAAGTTGTAAATTACCATGAAATACCAATTAGCAAAGTTGCGGCTGGTTTCGCTATTGTACGAAGGGTCAATTTTTTTAAAGTCAGTTTTAGGTAGATGACAAATTTTAATCTTGCCTTAAACGGCTCTTCTTACTAAAAACTTTTTTTACTTTCAATTGGCTAAGGTTGCGGCTGGTTAATAGAATTAATCACATAAAACTGCTTCAATATAAACATAACTCTTCACTAGAATAAAACATGAGAAAAATATGTGGGAGCCTCATGAATCATGAGGTTGTTTTATTCTGGTGAGCATTGCGGCTGGTTTTCATTTTCAACCAGTCTCAGGCTCAAGCTCTTTATCTATCACGTGAGCTTTACTACTCATGGTTTCGTGAAGTAGTTTACCTTTTATATGTCTATGGTCAAACATTGGTTTTTGAGTAGTTATAGACATTTTTTTTTTAATGCAACTACTCAAGTAAAATTTATCTTTCAGTGCATTGGTATAATCTTAATAGAATAACAATGTGAAACACACTAGTTAGAAAATACTGATTGACACACAACTTCTACACTGGAGTACTTATCACTTTACTTTGCCCACTGTATTTTTAAACAAAAAATTTAACTTTTGACTTGTTTTATTTAATGAATATCGTTTAAAATAAAAACTTCGTCTCAACACTAGAGCACAAAATAAATCTGACAAAAATTGGGCCAAAATCATATAAAGTTTATTTAAGTAGCCCCATGACCAGCTATGGATACCTGTATGGCATAACATCACTTGTATCTAAATACTTGACTGCTCAGTCGTGTTTGACGTTGTTATCTAATTGACTGTTCTATTTATAATTTTAATAAGAACAGTACTATGGTAAAGCTTAAACAGTAAAACATAAATGATGAATTTTTTGAAAATTGTTCATCTCAAAGTAGTTAAGCCCTCTATCCCTTCTAACTATTATGAGTCTCACTTGTACAGAAGAAAAGTACTCTCAAGGACAATTGATTTTTATATAAAAAAATCCTCTCACAAATGTTTAAGTTATTTGAAATGATGGTTGAAAAACTTGCACGCATTTTTGTTAACTAAGAGAGCAAAATTATAACTAAAATTATAGATGTTAATCGAGTTTACAGACAATAAAAATGTACAGATTTAGAAACAATGTATAATTCTATTAGTGGTTGAAACAAAACAGAATATGTAAAAGAATTTATGAAAAATGACTTACTGATGTTTGATATAATATGACTCAATTATAATTTTCATAGTTTTTAAAAGAATCTGTAAATGCATGAGATATAAACTAATCACTTACCATTGTATGCCAAAATATGGCATTGAGTTCGTTTCCTTGCTCCTCTGAACATAAAAGAGAAATGCCCATCTTTTCCCCGTTGTAAATGAAGAACGTTGACAGCATGACATGAATTGTCAAGAAGACGAATGAGTGCATACTTCATTTTTGCCTTGACACTCATAAGTACTCAAATAAAGAGATCTAGAATATATCATGAAAATCGCATGAAAAAAAAGGAATTAATAGTGTGATGCAAGAAAGTGTATGAGGTCATAATTTAGGTTAGAACTTGAAAAACTATGAAAAGTTCTTTATTAGGAATTTAATGTAAATTCGCTGGTCAAAAGTATAACATAGAGCAGTATCAGCATTAGTTTTTATAAAAAGTATGTTTTTTTACAATGTATAATGAAAATACTACTTTGAATACTGTATAGAAATGGACAAAAATTTCAAGATGATTTCAAACAGACACGTAATAATACGTTAAAAAACGCACTAACGTCTTGATACATGGCTCTTTATTATTAATAAGATTAATGTTAATAAGTGAAATCTTTTAAAAAACTTACCACAAATTTAATAATATTTACTGTGAAGTCATAAGGCTCCTAACACAGACTGAACAATGATACCATTAGGATTAACTTCCATTGGTTAGCACAGCTTATGTAAATAGTGCTATATTAAAATGGTATGAAAAAAAAAAAATTCGTTTGTTTCAAATAATATAAAAGAATTTCTCTAATAAGCATAAGTAGCTTATCAGATTTATGATTTATAATTGTATGTATAAATACATTCGTCAATGTATTTATTTCATGCATCACCACTTACGCAGACGAGTCCTCACAACTCCCTTTTCATTGTAATCGTGACTTAAGACGACTGTCATCATAACTACCTTTCCAATTAAAATTTAACAAATTTCTTATGCAGACGTCAGCATAAGTCCCTCATTGTCTGCACAAGTACCGATTCGTTTTTAAAACTGTCAGCATAACTCACTTTCCATACATATATATATATATATATATATATATGCATACATGTATGGGATTGTCATTGTTATTTTGGCTCAATATGTAAATTGTTCTTTGCGAGTGAAAACTTATATGCATGCATATGTATCCGAACATGTTGATGAATATTCATTACAAGTATACTTATATAGGTACAGCTCCCAGCGACATAATGGCTCTGTCGGTAGCGTGTCTATCTACAGATAATAATGGCCGAAGTTTAAATCCCACTATGGACAATAATTGTTTATTAATAAATGAGGTTTTTTCTGGGTGAAATTTAAGCTTCATTAAACCTACCGATTTTCCCACCGTTTCATATACCTTAAATTAACTAACGTATGGCTAAATACACTGTACAGTATCAAAATAGCCATGTCTGTTTCTTGTGCAGAGTATCGAAAATACTTGTACTAACATATAGAACCTGTTTTTTTGGTAACAACAATTATTTGGAGAAGGAAGGAAAGAGGAATGGGGAGGCTTCCATTTACTGGGAGGGGGTAGGGAAAAATTAGGCAATAATGCTGCGAGGAGGTCACCTAAACCCTCCTCGAGGAGCATTACGTAGTGAAAAAGCACATGTGAAAGTCACAGAGGTACTTGCCCGAAAAGTCGCAATGGCTGAGAATCGAACCACGGTCTCGCTCGTGCCAATCCACGACCTAGCTAACTGAGCCACTGCGCGCTTCTATATGTAAATTTACATACATATACACGAAATTTAATGCATAGAACAAAAAAATACTTAATGTAAATTCAATACAAATCAACTGTACTACATAAAAAATGTTACCCATTTTAACAAAAATGTAAAATAGAAAATTTCAGTAGGACATATATGTATGTTTCATGTGAGTGCATGAAATGTAGGGTATAAGAATATTTTACATACGTTTTGTTTCACTAAAAATGCTTTAAATTAACATCATATCATATATTAAACTTCATGAGTATTTCATGTCAGAATTGTGAGGTTCTGCAAGCTCATTTCCAAACAGTGCAAAAACAAATACTTTACATAAATGCATGAAGTTTTATTAAAGAATTTTTAACATCACTTTAAGAGTATTAAATTAGTATACCTAAAAGTTTAATAACTTTGATTAAAATTTCATGATAATTTAATGTCCAGAATCAGAAGTACTGGAAGCTTATTTCCAAATAGTGCAAGAACTAACACTTCACAAAAATGCATCGAATTTACGTTATGAAACATTGAAAATCACTTAAACAACATTAAAAGTAGTACACCCAAAAGTGCATAAATGTTGCATGAAATTTGATGATCATTTAATGTCCGGATTTTGAAGTAGTGGAAGCTCATTTTAAAGCAGTGTAAGAAATTATATTTCATAACAATGTATGAAATGTAATGGATATACACCTTAAAGAATTCGTTAATTTCAGCAATCTAATCTACATAAAATTTAATGTATCGATGATTAAATTTCAATAGATTTAACTAAAAAAATTTCTTACATGGTTTGGAAATAAGCTTACAGTATAATCTCATGAAATTTCGCCTATAAATTTCTAACAGTGTAGGTACATACTTTTTTCGTTCGTCTCTAAAACGTTGATCTACCGTTTGAAAGCAATTGCATCAATAATAAAAGTAACCTTTTTTCGTTTCTGAAATGAATCTGTATTGTAAAAAAGCTATTACAAATAAGTCAATATACCTCTTAACGTTTCTGAAATAGTTAAACAATATTTCATTTGCCACGAAAAGTGGTCTTTTCGCTTTTGAGCAACATTTCTGAAACTAAACTGTAGCTTATAAAACAACGATCCTAAGTTACACATTCTAAGTCACAGCAACGTTTTAGAAAAGAAGCGTGCTTAGTGGCTAGAATCACATATTTCGTTTGCTATCCAATAGCGCGGAAGTTTGAAAAAGAGACGAAGCCTCTATCGAAAATTTGTCGACTCTTATCGATATACCTAATGTATGTTGGTTTTATTCAGCCTCTTTCGTCCTATTCTACAGCTTTACTGATGCATGTGAGCCAGAAAGTCGTTAGAATAACGAAAATAAGTCATGTGTATCTCAAAATTCTAAAAACAAAATTTTTTCAGGCTCAGTCTCCAAGAAATTGTCTTATCGTGAAGTTAGCTGCAAAGTAAATTTTTCCTGTGAAAATTAAGCAGCGCTACCAACAGCAGTTTCAGCAGTTAAAGCGTTAGCCTTTTTTCTTTTGTGGTAGTACCTCTGTAGTGTTTTCTGTGTCCTTATCACTAAAATTGCTATCTTGTAGGCAGCTGGTGTTATTAAGCAAAATACCTTTAACGCTGATAAAGTACACATTTTCAAGTTAATTTAACTTGCTTCTAAGTGCATAGCTGATTAACTTATCCAAGAAGTTTCTTTTTCACTTATTCAGATTTTGAGAGTAAAGTTTCATACATGAAGTCCTCACTATAAAAAGTATATTTTTTCATCGCCCCACTGAAGCTACTTTTTTCCCGCTTTCAGAGAGTAAACTATTACTCGACGATAAAAACCGTATGATTCCCGTACAACAATTTTCTTGGCCTACGATCCAGTTCATGTTTTTATCCGTTAAATTACAATTTATATTATTCCTGGAAGTGTCAGGAATAGATGCAAAATTTTTGAGGGACCGATAACTTCAATACATTTTACATTACGTGTCAACACACTTGGTAAATTGTAAGCGAAGCCAAGACAAGGGATGATGCTATAGTCTTCAAATAAGCCGATTTTCAGAAACTTCTAACAACAATTTTTTCGTTAAATAATTTTGATAACGAAGAATTAATCATACTGCGATATGTATGTGTCAGTTTTTAATTTACAAATTTGAAATAAAATGCATTTGATTGTGCTAATTTTTTCATGAGTTTAAAAAAAAGTATTACCATAGAACCAACAGATACCCCTAGAACTTGGCCAGGCACAAGATAAAGGCCCCAGGATAACGTTAAAATTATTTTCATTACTAATTTTAACCTTGCTGGTTAAAAAATATATATTTTTTCGTGCACACAAACGTCATTCAGTAACAACAGTAAATATTGCAATATACTGCTAAATTTATTAAATAGAGTTTTGCCCCTTTATCTGCGGCACATATTGAGACTTTCTCAACATAATCAGTAAAAAAACCCTCGTACATTTCGTTACAAGGTGACGGTGTATACAGCTTACTAGGGAAAATATATTGGTACAGAAAAAACTGTGCCATTAAGGCATAAAAGTTATTGGATTTAGTTTCGTATCTAAAAGGACGGTCTTAACGCGACTTCAAAATTTGTATTGGCTGAGTGCAAGTCAAGTGCTGCTTTTATCTGTGTCCCCAAGATTATGTTACAACCTACGGAAAAAATAATTACTCTCCTGCAATGACTTGCACCAAATTAATACTGAAATTTTGTAGTACTGTACTAGTAGTGTACATAGAACTAGTCGGTTTTTTCTTCCATAGAGGGTAGCAATAAGCTTGTAATCTTATTTAATGTGTTGTTAAATTCACCCAAGGGTGTCTTACCCACTCTTACCGTCAAAAACAGCATTGGGATTAAGAAAATATCACCACCAGGATCCACGATAAAATTTTGACAACTTTCGTTGAAAGAAATTTTTTACTAAATGTAATCTTCGAAAGGTATGGGAAATAATGCTAAGGTACAGAAAACTATTGCAGAAACCGAAGGGTACATCGTAAGCCATCAAATGAATGGTCGTTTAACAGTATTACTCTTTTACTGTGTTATACTATTATTTCGGATCTTGAAATTTTATCAAAAAATTCACAGCGATTAAAAAAAATGTAGTTTAACTTTAATTTATCATGAAAATTTTAGCAACATCATGAGATTTAGAGCGTTACTTAGTTTTGAAAGATCAATGAGCTACTTGATAGTTAATTATGATGAAAAACACTTCTAGTGCAAAATAGCTTGTTATTACATAAGAAATGGCAATTTTTTTTATCAAACATTAAAATTAGCAATTTTTTCAAACTGCGAGTTATACTTATTATACAGTACCTTTCCCGTGGATCGTTTGCATTTTTATATTACTACTTCCACATGTCTTATGTTGAATTTTAGAGGATTTTGCGCATCTTTCTAAAATTGTACAAACAGTCATTTTAAAAAAACTTGATTCTTTAATTTTCTTTTCAATTTGCAATTTAACTATTGGTAGTAACATAACAGTTTTTTCTAAATTGCAGATTATTTAGTGAGCTACAACTTATAGTTTTAACATTTTTTAATTCGTCCGACAGCAAATCTATTATTTATAAGAGCTGAAAAAATCTATTTTAATGCAGTTGAAAATTCAATTAGGAGTTACGTGATCGGAGATGATGTATCGACAATTTTACTATTGCATAAAATATAGGTGATGGCTTCTTAATAAATAGATTTCAAAAAAACACCTTACTAATGTGCCAGATGGATCTAGTATAGTTTATTTTTATATTGAAACATTAGATATATTTTTTACAAATCAATATAATAATAATTACAGATTTAATCATCAATACTCACGTACACACGCACACACTCACACGCATATATATGTACATATAAGATTATTAATAGTAAAGTAGTTTTTATTATTAACAGATGGATTATTTTACAAATTTATCTTTTAGACTCCACGTAAGTAATGTAAGTGTCCAGCCCATAAAAAATTCCAGTTACTCCACAGAGATACTAAAAATATGTTTTTCAAGTTATTGCCTAAACAAATTCTTTATTAAACTATATCGAAAACCGTGTTTGGCAAACTTTATCACACATCGATAATCTTTATTTTTTTTTAACTTAGACTTCTAATTTACTTTATAGATTATTTAAAAACTTAACTACATATACATATTTATATACTTACATAAGCGGCCTTCATTCCAGGGTAAACGTAATACCCTGGAATAATGAGAGAACGTGGCCAGAGATACACCGTCGTTGCAAACCCAAGATAAACAGCCGAACTTAGGGAACAACAACATGCGTTACCATTGAAAATAACTTCCTGAAAAATTGAAAAAAAATTTTATCGAGAAAACGCATTAATTTTATATTTATTAGCTAAAATTTTATGATTCAGCACTTACAATTTTTGTAGACCTTATCGTTTTGTACGATTTCTCTAAGATTAAGTAACACAGCAGAAGAACAGATGAGTTCAAAAAACACGCCGATGAAACACTCAAGGCAACCTCAAACGCAGATCCCACCTCAGCGTAATACGGCAGGCCAAATTCCACTAATAGGCCTTGAATCACGGAATTCATGATCTGCAACGAAATTTTGCATACAGTTATGGATATTTCAAAACTTGCTTTGAGATACAATACCTTGGTGGTAAAACCAACAAATAAGCTGATTCTAGACTTTTCACCATCACACATTTTATAGATTACTATTAAATGCGAAAATAAAGATTTTACAGATTTATGATGTGAATATAATTTCAAGCCATAAAAAATTTATATTGTCGGCTGTAACCCCTTCGTGCTGACATTAACAAATCAGTTGTAAATAATAAAGAAGTGAAAGAGGCTGTTTGCGGAGGGTTTGGTAGCAAAATCGGTAAACGTGCATTTAATAACTATTTTACAAGTTTTTAACCAAAATCGTTGTTTTCGCATTAAAAATGCACTAGTAAGGTCGATGAAATATGGTATAATACCTTAACACAATATGTGATGGTTGAGAGCATAATATCAATTTATTTGTTTACAAATTCGTTTCGCCCACTTTTCGTCAAGTCTTAAAAAAAAAAATAAAACAAAATACTTACCACTTCTGTCACCTTAATTAGGCCTGGTACGCTCATGACATAGTCCATGTTAATCCAAGTTCGACATGGACAGCAAATAAAGAATGCACACAGTACCATGTTGGAAGCAACTGTTTTGACAACTGGACTTCTTTGGTTGGGCATTTTTTTCCAGATATCCGTGCAAACTTTTTGCAATCGATAACTTCACTTGAACTATTTTTCTGAAGTTTATTTACTGATTAGGTTGGAACAACTACTAGTTCACTACCTAAAGGCAAACAGTGTCTTCGCAAAAAAAAACAATATGCAGTACGATAATAAGTTTGGTTCGCAAGGTGTGATCGTTTTGATACGCTAAGCAAAGCCAAACTGAGTAAATGTCACAAGTTTTGTAGATATTTATACCATCGATGAGTCCCATGGAAAAGCGGCACTTTTCTTTATCATATATGATAATCAGAATAAACCCTACGTTACTGAGCCTCGTTAATCGATTAGAAAGCTGTTTCTCATTATAAATGCGTGATAAACCCTTTACTGATAATGAAAACATTTATGAACATGCGCGCTTCGAAAGAGAAATAAGAGAAAGCGTTAAAACGCAGTTTGTGAATTTTCAATGAGTTACTTCTGTGTGAGACCCATAAGATTTATCAAAATATTGGAGCGGATACATTATTGTAGGTAGATGATTCGGCCTCAAGTAGCTCAAAATGTTTTCAGAAAACGTTCAAAAAAAAAGTTGGTTGAAAAAATTATTTTTCCGCCCTCGGGTGGTTTTGGGAGGCTGGTACTTCCTCGGGCAAAAAAGCAGTTTTCCGATACTCGTTCGAAAAGGCTTCCTTACGAATTTTGTTACAGATCTCGCCTTCGGCTCGGACCGCAAAACTCTCGGTTCGCAAACAAAGACTTTTCAAACTCGTAGGAAAACTACCATTTCAAAATTGTTCTCCCTCAAACAGCATCCAAAAAACATATCCAAAGTGATTCTACTACAAAGTTTTTGCGTCAAACGATATACAGTACTTAGTACATTTCAATTTTATTTTATTTTTAAAAAAAATATTTTTGCCGAAAATTCGTAATTAAAAATTAAATTCCTATAACTTCAGTGGCACCAAATTCAACAAATTTTTTTTGGTTATCGATAAAGCTTCGTTTCATCAGTCATGTAAGCATATTTTGGATCACCTACAATAGTTTACTCCTTCGCTATTAGTGTTGGAAGTGGAATCAATATTTATCGATGTATCTTGCAAAAAAGGCTAATTAGACCAAACGCTAAGACATGTGTCTCATATTTTATTCCAACAATTCTAGAAAAAAACTTTCATAAAGTTGTGATGTACGGAAAAAAAGAGACACATTTACCATCGAGGGGTACGAAAGTGACAGGGGTCGGTCGTACTATGTAACTATTTTTTAGTACATGGGCCTATGTTATAACAGAGGCCTGCAAAATAAAAAAAAGTTATATGGTACAGACCCAGGTACAGAAGTGACATATCGAGATTTGGAGTACTATTGCGGCTCGTAGACTTAATATACATGATTTTTCGCTTTAAAAAAATGTGTCTTCAGTAAATTTTATAACAAAAAAAATTTTTACTTATAGATGTGAGTAATAGTCTAGCGGATCTCAGGGAAGGCGGCGAAAGTGACTAGTGTATACACACGAGAATTATGAATTTAAATATGTATCAATTTAAAAGATTTAAATTTTTTATAGCTTTGGCTTGTGAATTTTTCTTGTTATAATGTGAGATTGGAAAAGTGACCATTAAAAGGTATTACGAAATGGAACAGTTTGGTTTTTAAAGTGATTTCCACCATAACAAACATTTTAGTTTGAATTGTTGTATATTTGGTATTTGATAAAAATTCTTGCTTATGGATTAAAAATCAATGTTATTTTGGCATTAATGTAACATATGACGTTTATACTTGACAATGTATGTGCAAGGACATGGCAAAAAAGCTTATTTATTTTCTAGTACAAGCTTTTAGGTGCAAAATTGAGATTGGGACAGGATACGGAAATGACCTTTTGGCTATATTTTTTAATAATCTAATTTAGGAGTCAAGATATCAGCTTAAAAATTTTTTTCAAGAAAAATTAACACTTTTATAAAACATAACGCAATTTTATGTGATTAGTATATTACGTTTAAGTTTTATACAGTAGGACGAGCCCAGGACACGAAGTGAGCCACTTACGTCAGAATCACTCCTACATACTATCTATTGATGGCAGCTTAAGTAAAGCAGTAAAACATGGCATTAAAAAAAATTTTTTTTTCTCAATGTGACTGATATGACACTACAATAGTTTCAATATATTTCATTATTTTTCCCTTCAAAAATCACCATTACCCATTTTGATTTTTTTTATCCGAATCATTTTTATGCATTACTGTATTATAAGCTCGATTGATCCGGAACACCACGTTTAAAAACTTAAGATTTCAAATAATGTACCAAACATTATTCAGGTTTATATCAGAGAAATGAGAGGGTTTGGGCGTGCATCATCCCAAGACACGTGTACATACCGTTCCTCGAATTTCACAGCCAAGCTAATGAGTTATTAATGCATGAAATCGTTATGATCGGTCAAATGATGGCATATACTTTCACTTTTGCTGTCAGTAATGCAAGATATTCCATTCTTTTATTGATAACAGGAGAAGCCTTTGTCGTATATGGTTGTTATGTCAAACGCTCTTACATTACCTTTCTTTTGAAAACATCAAAAATCTTGTGAAATGTCCACTTTAACAAAAGTAAAAGAATGTTTTGATGCGCTAAATTAAAAATTTATTAAAAACTTCTAAAGTCTATACAAAGTGCAATTCATTGCATTCCTTCAAATGATTCGTAAGCCCTGCGAAGTTGTGAATTCAAAATCTAGAACGGCTAGTTTTGTTTTGTTCTGGCACAAGCATACTTTTCGTACGTTACATTGCACGTGGCATTCTCAGGTACTCATAGTTTGTAGTAATATCTGATATCTACTAAGTACTCACACTCCACGTGTCGTGAACGGAGTTAAACTGATCTTTCACTTCCAATTCTGTATTAGTCTTTATGTTTAAGCAGCATACTGATACGCGTGCATGCGCCTCCGCTTGTCTGAATAGAGAGAAGAGAAGTGATACAAGAAAGGCAAAGAAAAGCAAGATAGTTAGAAGGGAGATTAGCTAGAAAAGGGTAAAGCGAGAGGACTAGAAGACAAGCGCAACTTTACTTAAGTACAAGTAGTCTTAATAAAGTACATAGTATATAATTAAACTACAAGCCAGCTTTTATTTATTATTGCACCGAGAAACCTACTTAACAATACTTATGTCTGTTAGATGAAGTCTATTCATTTATATATTAACTTTTTATTGTAAAATTCTCCAGGTACATGAAAGTATTAAAATTAACTATAACGCACACAAAGGGTAACATAGACTAACTGAAAGCAGCTGCAGGATCAGTGTTTTTATACCCATTCGATTTAAAAAGCTGTTTTCTATGACTAGCCCTGCCATGAGAAACACTAAAATCTGCATACGATATTCTTTACGGCTAAGATCCGAGGGTTCGAATGAACACTTCATTACTTTATACAAGAATATTTTTCTAACGAGATTAGGCAGTTAGGTCGCATATAAAATATTTATACATATAACTTCGTTACATTTCTAAAATTTCAATCGTAAAATTGAATAAATTAAGTTACCCGAAGCATTGATCATATGGACACTAAAATGGTACCTCGTAAAAAAAAACAGCCCCGTTGAAAACAGAACTTATGGACATATTAATGTTAACTACAACGAATACAACATCTGTATGGGCGTCAAAACAAAGTCATCTATTTAGGTTAATTATTAGCGGTTTGAAAAAAGATACGACACCTGTCGAAAACTAAAAATATCTTCAGTAGCCATTCTTCGGTGACAATAAAACTTCCCGGAGCAATGTTCTGGCAGTGATGGCAAGTGATTTTTATAACTTAATACAGACAAGTAAAATGAATTTTTTTTACCGAAAAACACGAAAATCGACAAACGTTAAAATACTTGCAATTTTTAAAGAATGCGCATGGCACTCTCGTGACGACTGACGACTTTAGCCAACGATCAGCCGCTTGGTCTTCATACATATATATACATGAGCGAGAGTCTCTCAAAAACTCACGAAGTCTATAAAATATATAAGTACCTTCTGTTCACAAGTAAAAGAGAGCGAAAAATAAAAGTATGTATAAGTACATACACGTGTCCTCTCTCCTTTTTTCTCTCGATACGTAGACATGCATAGTTTTCGAAAAAAAAAATCACTGTAAATAAAACGAACTAGCAGGCCATAACTCCTAATTAGCTAAGAACGATAAACGGACGATCTGAGACTTTTTTACTTCTAATGGTTGGTCGTGGTGCATGTTTGGTATACAATTTTGCGTGTCTTGCGTTCCAGAAAAAGGTTGCTTATGTTTACGTAGTAACCTCAGGCACATCAAATATTTACAACACTGTTTAAAAACTTTTTTCTAATCTTTTATATTTCAAACGTACATTATTATGTCAAGACTATAATAATATTAAATGTGCATGCAAATAAATATATGTACATTATTATACGAGCCAATGTCACCAAGGTTTTATAATTCATAAAACTTAAAACATAATTGTACATATGAATTCGTAATGCAGAACTGAAACAAAGTGTATATATGTATACAGTTACATATTCCTAATATATATGTATATACAATTTCTCTATGTTCGTTGCAGAATATTTCTATATTTTATTATTTAAATTTTATAAATATACATTCTTTTTTTTTATTATAGTGCTCTACGTCCGGCTCCTTTAAATAAGGGCACTACTACGGGCACTTGTAACAAAGAATAAACAGCTGTTTTAAAATCAAAAATGAAATGCAGTGTAGAGAGTAAGACCCCAGGGGTCAAGAGTCGCTCTCTGGATTTAATTGAGAGATGATTTTTAAGTATTTAAAACAAGATAGTATAAAATGAAAGAAGCTTATTGCAGAGAAAAGCCTTTCGGCAAAAAACCTGATTTATTATGTCAAAGGGTTATACGTAAGTGAAATAACATAATATACTCAAGTAAATTAATATTTGTGTAGGTTTATGGTGTTTAACATAATAATTGTACCTTGTCAGGAACTATGGTTGCGATGAATCTGTCGCTTAGATTCATTTAACGTCAACAAGATTGCGAGCCAGGAGCTCAGCTTTTTCGGGTAGCAGAGGCCAGCAGGGCCAGGCAGGACCGCTTTTTTCGTTACCACGATATATCGTTAAAGCCTCGCTGGGAGACGATGTTTGGTCACGATTGACGCAAGCTTGTAGTCAATCTCAATTTTTTTTTTTGGGTTAAACACAAAGGTTGAAGCGACGTGCGATCAAAAAGAAAGTTTCGCGAGAAGTGAAGTTGTATGCGCAAAAAGCCGGAGATTTTTTCATATATTCCGATCGTCTTTTCTTTACATTTTCTTGTCAATTTGTGCGCACGAATCTTACGACTTTTATCGAACACCGGGATTCGTATTCGTTGTTACTAGAATAAGCTTTATACCAAAATAATATATATATATCATTTTTTAATAATAATATTATTATTATTATTATTATTTTTATTATTATTATTATCATTATTATCATTATTATTATTATTATATTAAATAAATTTAATAATATCAATTAAATAATTAAAATATAAGAAATAATAATATATATAAAATTTAGGATTTTTATATATTATAAATTTTTAATATTAATATATTTCTTTTCTAACAAATGGATATTCAATTATTATTATATTGAATTTTTAAATAATTTATTTTTAATTATATACGTGTTCTCAATAGATAAATATTTTATAACTAATAAATTTATAAGAATATATATACTTTCTAACGTAAAAACATAAATTCAGATTTAAAAAAGAAAAATTTAATAGTAATTTAACTAAAATAGTTAAAATTAATAAAATTTTATTTAAGAAATTAAATTAACAATATCTAATAAATTTATGAAAATTGTAATATTATTTAAATTTAAATTATTGTCTATATTCTTTTTAAAAAAAAAATATTTATTTTTATATTATATAAATATTTTTAAACTTATAGTTAAATTTATTAAATAAATAAATTAATAATAAATAAGAAATGTTTTTAATATGATTTTAATATTTACTATCAATGTACCCGTATAAAATATTCTAAGGTAGGTACCGTTGGGGCAGAATTCTATCTAACAAATATTATTAAACAAAGAAATTTAAAAGAGTATACTGCAAAATATTGATCGTTTCCTCTTACAAGGTATGTAATTAATGTACCCGTATAAAATATTATAAGGTAGGTATTGTTGGGGCAGGATTCTCTAAAAAACATTATTAAACGAAGAAATTTTAAAGAGTATACTGCAAAATATTGATTATTCCTCTTACAAGGTATGTAATCAATGTAATTAAGTTTAATTTATTTTAATAATTATGGAAAAAATAAATTTTATTATTCATTTAATTAAATTTATTAATTAATTTATAAAATTAACATTCAATAAATATATTTAAAACTTTGAAGGTTTGAAGTTTAATTTAACTTAAAATTTTTGTAGAATATTATGAATTAAAATAAATATTGATATAAATAAAAAAATTGAATTTAAATTATTGATAATAAATATTTAAAAATTAAATAATTTTAAATTTAAATTTATCGAAGAAGAATATATAATAGAAAAATAATAAATGATTTGACTTTAAAAAAATAAATTGAGTAAAGAATATATATTTATGAAGATTAGTAAATAAATTAATCTTATTTTAAAGTAATTATTTATAAATATTTATTTATAAATAAATCCAGTAAAAGAAGGAATTATTGCTTATAATAAAATTATTTATATTAAAAAATTAAATATAGAATTAGAAAATCTTATATTTTTTATTTCAAAAGTAAAATTTAAATTAAAAATATTAAAATATATATATATTAAAAGTTATAAAATTATAAAATAAAAAAAAAGTTATTTTAATTCTTTTATTTAAAAATAATAATAATAAAATTTTAAATACTTGAATTATTAAAGAAAGAGATATAATAATTTTTAAAGAATATCTATTAATTCTTATTAAAGTTATTCAAATTAAATTAATTTAAATCATTAAAAAGTAAATTTTTTTTATGTAAATAAATGAAATCATTTAAGGAACAAATTTTTGTACTAAAGAATTTAAATGATAAAAAATTCAATTTAAATTTTTTTTTTTTTGATATATCACATATGAAAAGAAGGAAGACCTATTTTAATTATTATCCTTATAAGTAAAAATAATAATATTTCCTTATTAAGAAAATTTTAATTGATTATAAATAATGATGAAAATAAAAATAAATAAGAATTAAATGATTCAATTGGAAAATAATTTATTAAAATTTTTATATTTATTTAATTATATACATAAATAGAAATAATAAAACATAATAAATTTAATTCTATTACTGTTCAAATAAAAACAGATGATTTAGAAAGAAAAATTAGAAAATTAGAAAAAAAAATTATAGAAATAGAAAAATAATAATAATATCTAAAAATTCAATGAAAAGCCTAATTGAGGGATTATTTTGATAAAATAAAATATTTAATTATAAATTAATTAATTTTATTATTAATTGTAACCAAAATAAAAGTAAATTATTGTTCATGATTTTATTGAAATTTGATTTTTAATTGATATTGTATCAGATTAAAGCAAATAAATCGTAAATTTATTGATAAATTTTATTTCATTATTATTTTATATCAAATTGT
The DNA here is from genome assembly GCF_036245765.1 of Copidosoma floridanum. NCBI lineage: Eukaryota > Metazoa > Arthropoda > Insecta > Hymenoptera > Encyrtidae > Copidosoma > Copidosoma floridanum. The sequence goes on from NW_028321909.1 coordinate 3,898,156, forward strand.
TTCATACATTTAAATTTCTGAAATTTAAGAAAATTTATTCTATTTTATATATTTATTAAGATATTAAGATATTTAAATTTCTTATTCATTATATAAATATTAAATTATTTATATCTTTAAATCTAAATTATTATAGAAATAATTTATTTAAATTTGCAATTTATTATTTCAAATAAATTATTAGATTTTTTTTCTTGAATAAATAGATAAAATTTATCAAAATTTTAAGTCAAAATTAATATCTAATTTTTCAGATTCATTAATTTATTTAAATCAAAGTAAAGCCCCTTCAAATCATCTTATATATAATCCTAAAATTAAAATAAAAAAACAAAATCAACTAATACAATGAAATAATAATAATTTAAAAGTTTCATAAATAAAAATGGGAGTACAATTGCAATTTTAATATCAAAAATTAAAAAAATTATTGAAATTAAATAAAATTGTAAAGAAAAGGGTAGTCGATTATCTTAAATTAAATCAAATCCACATGTAAATCTTGATATTTTTCCACGTTTTTTAAATATTTCTTTTGATAAAATAAAATTTAATCTTAAAATTATTATGATAATTAGAATAATTAAAAATGGAAATAAAATTATTTTTATTATTATTTACATTAAATTTCAAACTTTTTAATTGGAAATCAAATATACTTATTTATATTATGTAAATTAAATTAATAAGATTAAAAATAAAATAAAATACATAAAAATAATCAAACTACATCAACAAAATGTCAAAATCAAGCAGCAGCTTCAAACCGAAAGTAATAGAATCTTGATAAATTTTTAATATTTATTAAAAAAAATTAATTAATAAAAAAATTATTCCAATTAGTACATGAAATTTATGAAATCTTGTAGATATAAAAAAAATTGATCCGTATACTGAATCTCTGAAAGTAAAATAAGCAGATTAGTACTTTTTAAATTGGAATAAAGAAAAAATTAATCCTAGAAAAATAGTAATAATTAATGTTAATTTTCTTTGTTTAAAATTCATATTAAATAATGAATAATGGCATCATGTAATAGAAATCCCTGAAGATAAAAGAATAACTGTATTTATTAACGAGATTCTATAAGGATTAAATATTATATTTTGAGGAGGTCAATTTTCTCCAATTTCAATTCTTGGAGATACAAATATATAAAAATAACATCAACAAATTCTAATAAAGGAAAAAATTTCAGAAATAATCAATGAAATTATTCCTAATTTTAATCCTTTTAATACTTTAAATGTATAATAACCTCGATATATTCTTTTTGAACTACATCTCGTCTTCATTGGTATGAAATAATAATAGATAAAATTAGACTTAAAACAATTAATTTATATTCTATAAAATTAAATCCATATACATATCTAATTGATGAATTAAAAATTGAAAATGATTTCAAAATAGGTCAAGGCCTAAAAGTGACTAAGTGGAAAGGTTGGAATAATATTTTTTTCATAATTTGATTCTCTTCTATATAAAACTCTTGATACTGAAAATACATAAGCTTAGATTATTGAACACTTAACTCTAAAGTAATTAATAATCTCTGTCTTATTAATATAATAATTAATAATATTATTCTTAATAAAGATCCAAATAAAGAAATTAAAGTTATTAATAAATGTCCAGCAATTATATTAGCTTTTAGCCGTACTCTTAAAGTTTCAAATCGAATAATATTTCTTAAGGATTCTACAATTACTATTAAAGGTATTAAAATATTTGGAGTTCGTTGAGGAACTAAATAGATAAATATATGATTAGTATTTTTAACTCATCCAAATAATATAAAAGATAATCATAATCTTAATGATAATGATGTTCTTATTACTAAGTGTCTTGATCTAGTAAAAATATAAGGAAATATTCCTATAAAATTATTTAATAAAATCATTATAAATAATCTAATGAAAATTAATAAATTTGTAAAATTTGATTTTTTATTTATTAATATTTTAAATTTATAATTTAAAATATTAATTACATTATTCAGTGCTCAATTTATCCGAGAGGAAATAAATTAATATATCATAGGAATAAATAAAAAAATGTAAATTCTTCTTATTTGATTTAATTAATAATTTATAGATGAAGGAGGATCATCAATTAAAAATAAATTATTTATCATTTATTAAAAGAATAATTTTAAAATATTTTTCTATTATTGTTATTATTAATAGTATTAAAATTATTGATATAAAAAATAATAATTATTATCATAGCAAATAAAATTGAAAAGTATAGGTTTAATGATAATCATATTATTGGTCTTATTTGAGAAATTAAAAATTATTAAATTAATTAATTATTTTAATTTAACAATTTATGTTATAAAAGTGACTTAATTTTTATTTCATTTGGTATCTTAAATTTAAAGAATTGATTTTTTAAATTAAAAAAAGTAAGTATTACTTCAAATGAAATATTAATTATTATAAATTCAATTTATAAAATTTTTAAATGTATTTTATTCTAATACAATTAGTATAAATCTATGATTAACTTCTTAAATTCCTGAACATTGACCGTAAAATAATCCTGGACGATTTAAATCTATTCTAATTTGATTTAATCGTCCTGGAATTGCATCTACTTTTATCCCTTATCTCGGAACAGTAAATGAATGAATTACATCTATTGATCTTATCATAAATCGTAAATTTAAAGTTATTGGAACAATTAATAAATCATCAACATCTAATAATCGAAAATGAAAATTTTCTATATTAGAAATTATAAAAGAATCAAATATTAAATCTTTAAAGTCTGAGTATTCATATGATCAATGTAATTGATGACCTAAAATTTTAATTAACAAGTACGGATTAAAAATCTCATCTCTTAAATATAAAATTTTTAAAGATGGAATAGCTTAAAAAATTTTAAAAAAAATTGGAACGATAGTTCAAATAATTTTAATTAAATGACCTTCAAATATAAATTTATTTAAGAATTTATTTAATAATGTAAAAGTTAATATATACATAATTAAAATTATAATTATTACAATAATAATCATTGCATGATCATGAAATATAATAAAATTTTCTATAACAAAAGAATTTGAATCTTGAAATATAATGTTTGTTTATGAAGAAATCAATTGAAATTTTATTAAAAATTTTATAACTTCTGAAAATAAAATAATTTATATGAATAAATTTTGAATTTATTGCACTTATCTGCCATATTAAAAATTTAATTTAATTAAATAGAAATTTTTAGAATTTCTTAAAAGGAAAAAGATCTTGGGGGATAAGAAAATATTTAATTAATTGAATTATTACGAATTTTTATAAATAAAACTAAACGTATTCTTATAAATCATTTTAAGATAATGTAAAAAAATAGCAATGTTCTTATTAATGAAATTAAAGATCCAATTAAAGAAATTTTATTTTAACATACATATGAATCAGGATAATCTCTGTATCGTCGTGGTATTCCACTCAAGCCTAAAAAATGTTGAAGAAAAAAAGTTATATTCACTCCTAAGAATATTGAAAAAATTTAATTTTTGATATTATTTTATTTAATAAAACTCAAAAAATCAATAAATATCAATAAATAAATCTCCCAAAAATTGCAAATACTGCTCCTATAGATAAAACATAATGAAAATGAGCTACTACATAATAAGTATCATAAAGAACAATATCAATAGAAGAATTAAAAAGTATAATTCCTGTTTATCCTCCTAAAGTGAGTAAAAAAATAAACCCTTATAATCATAAATTTGAAATATTTAATTTTAGTCTTATTCCATTTAATGATGCTAATCATCTAAAAATTCTAATTCCAGTAGGAATAGCAATAATTATTGTTGCAGAAGTAAAATATGCTCGTTGATCTACATCTATCCCAATAGTAAATATATGATGAGCTCAAACAATAAAACCTAATAGTCCAACAGAAATTATAGCATAAATTATTCCTATAATACCAAATACTTCTTTCTTTATTCTTTCATTACAAATTATATGAGAAATTAAACCAAATCCTGGTAAAATTGAAATATAAACTTATGAATGACCAAAAAATAAAAATAAATGTTAATATAGTACTGGATCCCCCCCTCCAACTGGATCAAAGAAAGAAGTATCAAGATTACGATCAAATAATAATATAGTAATTGCTCCTGCTAAAACAGAAAGAGATAATAACAATAAAATTGCTGTTGATAATATTGCTCAAGCAAATAAAGGGAATATCTCTAATTTAAGAATTTTTATATTTAAAATTGTTGAAATGAAATTTATAGATCCTATAATAGATAAAGCTTCTGCAATATGTAAAGAAAAAATTGATAAATCTACTGATGGACCTGAATGTGATAAATTAGAAGATAAAGGAGGATAAACAGTTCAACCTGTTCCTGTTCCAGATCCAACAAATATTCTAGAAATTAATAGTATGATTCTTGGAGGAAGTAATCAAAATCTTATATTATTTATTCAAAGGAAAGCTATATTAGAAATTCCTATAATTATAGGAATTAAATAATTTTTAAATCCTTTTATTATAACAGGTATAACAAAAAAAAATTATAATAAATGCATGAGCTGTAACTAAAGAATTATAAATTTGATCATTTCCGAATAAAGATCCAGGATTTCCCAATTCTAATCGAACTAAAATTTTTAATCTCAAACCCACAATTTCAGATCATATTTCAAAAATAAAATATAACATTCCAATATTTTTATTATAAGTAAAAAAAAATTTATGTTTTCATTCATTTATATAGTTTGAATTTTCAAAACATTATATTTTCAATATAAAAATAAAATAATTTTCATAAATATTTAAACATCTAAATATTTTCTTGATATTTTCATTATTAAATTTTGAAATAAACTATTTTAATTTAAATTATAATAATTAATAATATAAATAATCTTATAATTATTATTATCAAATTTATTATTATAGTATTAGAAAAAATTTTAAAATTTATGAATTTTAAAATTTAAATGTTAAAATTTTTAAAGATAAAATTATTTATTTCCTTATTAATTATAAAATAATATTTTTTCATTATTTTTAATAAAGAAAAATTCGAATAAAAATTTGGATAATATAAAAATATATTTTTCCAAAAAAAATATTATAAAAATATTTTCAACATGTTTGAATTTAAAAAAATTAAATCTTAGAATAATTAAAATTACACATAAAAAAAAATTTTAATTTTTTTAAATTTTAAATAAATAAATTTCTTTAATATCTATAAAAATTATTATAGAAAAATATTTTCTGAATATAATTAAATTAATTATTAAAACAATCATGAAGAAATTTATAATTTTAGAATCATTACAATTAAAAAAATTTATGAAATTTATTTTTCTATTTATTAAATAATAAATAAATCGAATGGAATATATAACTTTTAATATTGTTCTAATAATTATTATAAAATATAAGATTGAAAAAAAATAATTTATAAGAATTTTTTATAGAATTAAATCTTTAAAATAAAATTTAGTAAAAAATGGCATACCACATAAATGAAAATTAAAAATTATGATGAATATTATAGTTATTGGCACTAAATTCATTAAATTTCCTATAAAACGAATATCGTGATAATTATTTATTGAATAAATAATAATTTCTGAACACATAAATATCATTGATTTAAATATAGCATGAATAATCAAGTGAAAATAAGCTGAAAGATAAATATTTATTCCATAAATTACTAATATTAATCCTAATTGTGACAGAGTAAAATATGCAATAATTTTTTTTAATTATATTCAAAATTTGCTGATACACCAACTATTAGTATAGTAATTATTCCAGTAATAGTAATATAAAATAATAATTTTCTACTTTTATATATTAAATTGTTAGATCAAATTAAAATATAAATTTATGAAAATTCAAGACCCATAAATTATTATTAATCTAATAGATAATATAATCATTACATCTTTAATTTGATTTTTAAAAATTGTTAATATTTCAGATTTATAAGATCATAAATTTTAATAATAAATTACTAAACACTAAGAAACTAACTCTAAACCATTTCATCCTCAAATTAAAGAAATTATATTTAGTCTAATAATTGTTTACAATATAGAAATAATAAAAAAAAATACTCAATAAATAATTAAATATTTTATAAATCATGATTTATATATTTACAACAATAAAATATAATTATTAAAGAAATTAAAAATACAGTATGTAAAAAAAATATAGTAATTTATTCCATATAAATTAATACATTTATTGATAAAAAGCTTATAATTAATAAATTTTATTCAATGAATAAGTTTAATCTTATAAATATAAATATGTGATCAAAAATAAATATTGAAAATCTCATAATTAAAAAATAAATTCTTCTCAAATAGTATAAAATAATGTATTTAAAACAAATTTTGTAAGTTTGATTCTACAAATCAATATTTTTAATTAAGTTATTTGGATTAATAAAAAAAATTAGTTTTTGAAATCAATACAATTAAAGGTACAAAATAATATTAAATATTTAACTATAATTTTAGAATTAAATATTATTAATTCATTATTTCTTATTTTATAAAAACAATATAAAAATAAATAAATATTTAACATGCTTTAAGAAATATTCTTAAAATTGAAATTAATATAATTATTTTCCTTTATCTTATAATAATTATAACGATTATGATTTCTCTTGATATATCTAAAAAAATTGGTCAAGCTATATTATTTATTCATAATAAAAATCAGAATATTATTGACGATAGTATAAAATACACTATTTCCTTATTTATTATTATATTCCGACTTTTAAATCGTAAATAAAAATAATTAACTAAAACAAATATTCTTGATAAACATAACCCATGAGCAATTATTATTATTAATCCACCATAATATCCTCAGATATTTATTGAAAATAATCCAATTAATATTATTCTTATATGAACGACAGATGAATAAGCAACAATAATATTTATATCATAATGTCAAAGACATAAAAATCTTAAAAATGTTATCCCAAAAAGTCTTGAAATTATAATTATATTATTAAAAATTAAGAAATTAATATTTAATATTACAATTATTCGATACAATCCGTATCCTAATTATAATATGATTCCTGCTAAAATTATTAAACCAATAAGAGGAGCTCCTACGTAAGCTTTAGGTAATTATGTATGGAATAAAAATATAGGTAATTTTACTAAAAATTCTCTCCATATTAAAAAATAGAAAATAACTATTAAAAATTTATTTAATAAAATAATTTCTGGAAATATAAAAAAACTTATTGCATCGTATATTTTAAAAAAAATGAATAATAAAATTAATAAAGGAAGAGAAAAGAATAATAAATAAAATAATATGTATAAAGATGCTTTGAGTCGTTAAAGTTGGTATCCCCAACCTATAATTCATTAAAAAATGGAAATAAGACTGAATTCGAATATAAAATAAAATATAAATAAATTAATACACATAAATCTAATAAATAGAACTGATATTAAAATAATTAATAAAAATAAATAAATTGAAAGATATTGAAATTTTTTTTTCTTACTATAATATCTAATCTAAATAATAGTAATGTTAACATAATTATTAATAATCTAATTTGATCGATTATAAAATAAAAATAAATTATTATGAAATAATTGTTATAATTAAATAATAAAATATTTATAGATAGAAATATAAAAATTGAAATTCTTAAAAATAAATACATATCAATATAAAAAAAAATTATAAGTTAAAATCAATATTAATAAATAAATTAAAATTTTTATCATAAATTCAAAAATAAAAATTTAAATCTGTCTTTCACTTAATTTCAAATTAATAATAATAATATAGTCAAACCTAATACTTTTTTACGAACGACAAAAATTATATAAAATAATATTAAATTCAAAAGATTTATTGTATTTACTATTTATATTAAAAATATCAATAATCCTGATATTGAAAATTCTAGTCTTTTTAAATTTAATATTTTGTTTTATATAAGCAAGAATAAAGAAACAATAAAATAATAAATTTAAAAATATATTAATAAAAATTTGAAAAAATAATTAAAAAAAAAAAATTTATTAATTACCTCTAAAATTAATTATTTAAGATTAAACTATTTTTGAATAATTGATAATTTAAATAAAATATTAATTTTGTAAATTTAATTTTTAAATTTTAATTCTATATTATTAAATAACAATAAAATTTTTAATCAATATATTTATAATAATTTTATTTCTATATCTTTTGATTTTATTGACCAATAACTCTTTACCTTCTTAGTATAAAATATTTTATCCTATAATTTAAGAATTAATTATTTTGTTATACAATGTAATGTGTTTATCAAATTTATTAATTTTTAATAGAAATAATTGATAATTATACATTCGATTTTTTAATATTGTAGAAAAAATTATAATTTTATTTTCGTTTTTTACTAGATTTATTAATGATGTAATAACTTCAATGAAAAAAATGTTTTTTTAAAATTTCATGATTAAATCAATAATTATATTTTTATTTTTTATTATTATAATTTTTAATTTTAATAAATTTTTATTTGGTACAATAATTTTATTAAAATTTTCAGGGTATTTATATTGAATAAATTAAATTTAACTGATATAAATTCAATTTTATTATATATGTGTATACAATATAAATTTTAATTTATTAATTTCTATTATTTATATTTTCATTGTTTTAAGAATAATAAGTAAAAGTAATTATTCTAAATAAATTAACTTAACGTTAAAAAAATTAAATGAAAAAACTAATTTTAAAGTCGAATGAATTATTAAGAATTATTAATTCAATAATTGTAATTTTACCTACTCCTTTAAATATTTCTATAATATAAAATTTTTGGTCATTATTAGGAATTTGTCTTATCATTCAATTGATCACAGAATTATTACTATCTTTACATTATTGCCCTAATATTGATTTAGCATTTAATAGAATTATTCATCTTATACAAGATGTAAATTATAGATGATTTTTTTGATTATGCCATATAAATGGAGTTTATATATGGTTTTTATTTGTTTATTTATTCATATTGGACATGGAATTTATAATATTTTATTTTCTTTCTATAAAACTCCAAATTCAGGAATTTTCATTTTTTCAATCACTATAATAACAGCTTTTTTAGTTTTCGTATTACCATGAGGTCAATCATCTTTTTGAGGCGCAACAGTAATTACAAATTTACTTTCAGCTATTCCTTACATTGAAAATGTTTTAGTTTTATGATTATGAGGAGGGTTTTCTATTAATAATGCTACATTAAATCGATTTTATTCATTTTATTTTATTATACCATTTGTAGTGTTAGCTTTAGTTATTTTCCATTTAATATTTCTTCATAAAACTAGTTCTTCTTATCCTTTAGAATTAAAAAGAAATTTTTATAAAATTCCTTTTAATCCTTATTTTCAGTTAAAGATGATTTAGGATTTATTTTATTTTTTATTATTTTTTCAATTATTTGATTATTAACCTTTATTACCTTATGGATTATCAGATCCCGAAAATTACAATAAAGCTAACCCTATAATTACCCCCATTCATATTTAATCTGAATGATATTTTTTATTTGCTTATGCAATTCTTCGTTTTATTCCTGATAAATTATAAGAAGTTATTGCTTTATCATTATCAATTTCAATTTTGTTTATTATACCTTTCAATTTTAAATATTAAATAAAATCATTTAAATTTTATTTTTAAAATCAAATTCTATTTTTAAATTTTGTTGGATTATTTATTATTTTAACTTGAATTGGAGCCCGTCCAGTTAAAAATCCCTATATTTTTATTGGACAAATTTTTATATATTTTTATAATTCTAAAAAATCTGATTTATATCCCAATGAATATTTATTTAGTTTTTTGAACTATATCTTTTAAATACATATGTAAGAAATTAATTTTACTAATAACTTATGATTTTAAATAATGAAATAAATATTAAATAATTAAATCCTACAGGTAAATAACTTATTCAAGTTAAATATATTAAATTATCATATCGAAATCAAGAAAATGTTCCTCGATTTTGAATTACTAAAAATAAGATTATTAAATAAATAAAATAAAATTTTATTTTAAATGAATTTCCTTCTATGAATATAATTATAAATAATATTATTATTATTATAATCATTCCGTATTCTGCAATAAAATTTGATGCAAATCTTCCTCTTATATATTTAATATTAAATCCTGATACTGATTCTGATTCTCCTTAAAAAAATCAAAAATCTTTTTGTAACTTTATGAAATTAATTAATTGAATTATTTCTCTTAATAATAAAATTAATGAAATTATTCAAATTATTCTTTCTTTATAAGAAATAGATTGAGCAATTCTTCGCAACCCTCCTAACAATGAATGAATTCTATTGTATAATCACTCTCCAATCATTAAACGATCAACTCTTAAACATACAATACATAAAATTAATATTAAATTTATTTTACTTAAAATTATTATATTTAAATAAGGAATTAAATTTCATAAAACTAATATTGAAAATATACTCAACAATAGACTAATTAAATAAAATAAATAATTAGATTAAAAAATAAACGAAATTTCATTATTAAATAACTTAATTTTATTACTAAAAGGTTAAAATAACCCTATTTTTTTAACTTTATTTAGACCCTTTCAAATTTAAATATACCCTTAAACTTTACGTTCTGAAAATGTAATTAAAGCTACTCTAATTAAAACTATCAAAATTATATTCAATCTTTTAATAAAAATGTTCAAATATATATATATATATAAATATCATTTAAAAAAAAAATTTTATTAATAAATTCTAAATTTATCACACTAATCTGTCAAAATAATTATTTTTATTTTTAAATAAATTAATTATTAAAAAAATAAAGTCCTTTAGTACAAATATTTTTTAAAATTATAAAGATAGAATTCAATCTAGCTTACACATATTTAAACTCAAATCGTGTAAGATTTTAAAAGTCGAACAGACTTAATTTATTAATTTCTTTATTAATTATTTATCTTAATTTAACATCGAGGTCGCAATCTTTTTTACCAATATAAACTAATATAAAAAATAACGCTGTTATCCCTAAGGTTATCCCCAAAAAAAAATGGGAATGAAAGTTCAAATAATTTTAATTAAATGACCTTTAAATATAAATTTATTTAAGAATTCATTTAATAATGTAAGAGTTAATATATACATAATTAAAATTATAATTATTACAATAATAATCATTGCATGAAATATAATTAAATTTTCTATAACAAAAAAATTAGAATCTTGAAATATAATGTTTGTTAATAAAGAAATCAATTAAAAATTCATTAAAAATTTTATAACTTCTTAAAATAAAATAATTTATATAAATAAATTTTAAATTTATTGCACTTATCTGCCATATTAAAAATTTAATTTAATTAAATAGAAATTTTTGGGATTTCTTAAAAAGAATGAGATCTAGGGGGATAAGAAAATATTTAATTAATTGAATTATTAGAAATTTTTATAAATAAAATTGAAAGTATTCTTATAAATCATTTTAAGATAATGTAAAAAAATAGCAATGTTCTTATTAATGAAATTAAAGATCCAATTGAAGAAATTTTATTTCAACATACATATAAATCAGGATAATCTCTGTATCGTCGTGGTATTTCACTCAAGCCTAAAAAATGTTGAAGAAAGAAAGTTATATTTACTCCTAAGAATATTGAAAAAATTAAATTTTTAATATTATTTTATTTAATAAACTTCCAAAAATCAATGGATATCAATAAATAAATCTTCCAAAAATTGCAAATACTGCTCCTATAGATAAAACATAATAAAATGAGCTACTACATAATAAGTATCATAAAGAACGATATCAATAGAAGAATTAGAAAGTATAATTCCTGTTTATCCTCCTAAAGTGAGTAAAAAAATAAACCCTCATAATCATAAATTTGTAATATTTAATTTAAGTCTTATTCCTTTTAATAATGCTAATCATCTAAAAATTCTAATTCCAGTAGGAATAGCAATAATTATTGTTGCAGAAGTAAAATATGCTCGTTGATCTACATCTATCCCAATAGTAAATATATGATGAGCTCAAACAATAAAACCTAATAGTCCAACAGAAATTATAGCATAAATTATTCCTATAATACCAAATACTTCTTTCTTTATTTTTTCATTACAAATTATATGAGAAATTAAACCAAGTCCTGGTAAAATTAAAATATAAACTTATAAATGACCAAAAAATTAAAATAAATGTTGACATAGTTTTGGATCCCCCCCTTCAACTGAATCAAAAAAAGAAGTATTAAGATTACGATCAAATAATAATATAGTAATTGCTCCTGCTAGAACAGGAAGAGATAATAACAATGAAATTGCTGTTAATAATATTGCTCAAGCAAATAAAGAGAATATCTCTAATTCAAAAATTTTTATATTTAAAATTGTTAAAATGAAATTTATAGATCCTATAATAGATAAAGCTTCTGCAATATGTAAAGAAAAAATTGATAAATCTACTGATGGACCTATATGTGATAAATTAGAAGATAAAGGGGGATAAACAGTTCAAACTGTTCCTGTTCTAGATCCAACAAATATTCTAGAAATTAATAGTATGATTCTTGGAGGAAGTAATCAAAATCTTACATTATTTATTCGAGGGAAAAATATATTAGAAATTCCTATAATTATAGGAATTAAATAATTTCTAAATCCTTTTATTATAACAGGTATAACAAAAAAAAATTATAATAAATGCATGAGCTGTAACTAAAGAATTATAAATTTGATCATTTCCGAATAAAGATCCAGGATTTCCCAATTCTAATCGAACCAAAATTTTTAATCTCAAACCCACAATTTCAGATCATATTCCAAAAATAAAATATAACATTCCAAGATTTTTATAATTAGTAAAAAAAAATTCATGTTTTCATTCATTTATATAGTTTGAATTTTTAAAACATTATATTTTTAATATAAAAATAAAATTAATTTTTTTAAATATTTGAAAATCCAAATATTTTCTTAATATATTCATTAATAAATTTTGAAATAAACTATTCTAATTTAAATTATTATTATTAATAAAATAAATAATCATATAATCATTATTATCAAATTCGTTATTAAAGTATGAGAAAAAACTTTAAAATTTATGAATTTTAAAATTTCAATGTTAAAATTTTCGGAGATAAAATTATTTATTCCCTTATCAATTATAAAATAATATTTTTTCATAATTTTTAATAAAGAAAAATTCGAATAAAAATTCAAATAATATAAAAATGTATTTATCCAAAAAAAAATATTAAAAAATTATTTTCAACATGTTTGAATTTAAATAAACTAAATCTTAGAATAATCAAAATCACTCATAAAAAAAAATATTCATTTTTTCAAATTTTAAATAAATAAATTTCTTTAATATTTATGAAAATTATTATAAAAAAATATTTTCTGAATATAATTAAATTAATTATTAAAACTATCATAGAGAAATTTATAATTTTAGAATCATTACAATTAAAGAAATTTATGAAATTAATTTTTTTATTTATTAAATAATAAATTAATCGAATAGAATATATAACTTTTAATAATGTTCTTATAATTAATATAAAATATAAGATTAAAAAAAAATAATTTATAAGAATTTTTTTTAGAATTGAATCTTTAAAATTAAATCTAGTGAAATATGGCATACCACATAAATAAAAATTAAAAATTGTTATGAATATTATAGTTATTGGCACTAAATTCATTAAATTTTCTATAAAACAAATATCTTGATAATTATTTATTGAATGAATAATAATTCCTGAACACATAAATATTATTGATTTAAATATAGCATGAATAATTAAGTGAAAATAAGCTAAAAGATAAATATTTATTCCATAAAGTACTAATATTAATCCTAATTCCGACAGAGTAGTATATGCAATAATTTTTTTTAATTATATTCAAAATTTGCTGATAAACCAGCGATTAGTATAGTAATAATTCCAGTGATAGTAATATTAAATAAGAATATTCTATTTTTATATATTAAATTGTTAAATCGAATTAAAATATAAATTCCTGCCGTTTCTACAGTAGATAAATGAACTAATGATAATACTGAAGTTGGAGCAGCTATAGCTGCTGGAAGTTAAGAAGAAAAAGAAAATTGAGCTCTTTTAGTAAGAGCTCTAATTATAACTAAAATTGATTATATTTTATTATTAAAATTTAAATTTATAAAATTTCAAGACCCATAAATTATTATTAATCTAATAGATAATATAATTATTATATCTTCAATTTGATTTTTAAAAATTGTTAATATTTCAGAATTATAAGAATAAAAATTTTGATAATAAGTTACTAAACAATATGAAACTAACCCTAAATTATTCATCCTCAAATTAAAGAAATTATATTTAGTCTAATAATTATTAACAATATAAAAATAATAAAAAAAAATACTAAATAAATATTCAAATATTGTATAAGTCATGATTCATATATTTACAACAATTAAATATAATTATCAAAGAAATTAAAAATACAGTATGTAAATAAAAAAATAGTAATTTAATCTTTATAAATTAATACATTTATTGATGGAAACCATATAATTATTAAATTTTATTTAATAAATAAGTTTAATCTTATAAATATAAGTATGTGACCAAAAAGAAATATTAAAAATCTGATAATTAAAAAATAAATTCCTCTCAAATAGTATAAAATAATGTATTTGAAACAAAGTTCGTAGATTTTATTTTAAAAATCAATATTTTTAATTAAATTATTTGGATTAATAAAAAAAATTAGTTTTTAAAATCAATACAATTAAAGGTAAAAAATAATATTAAATATTCAACTATATTGTTAGAATTAAATATTATTAATTTATTATTTGTTATTCTATGGAAACAATATGAAAATAAAGAAATATTTAACATGCTTTAAAAAATATTCTTAAAATTAAAATTAATATAATTATTTTCCTTCATCTTATAATAATTATAACGAATATGATTTCTCTTGATATATCTAAAAAAATTGGTCAAGCTATATTATTTATTCATAATAAAAATCAGAATATTATTAACGATGGTATAAAATACACTATTCCCTTATTTATCATTATATTTCGACTTTTAGATCGTAAATAAAAATAATTAACTAAAACAAATATTCTTGATGAACATAACCCATGAGCGATTATTATTATTAATTCACCATAATATCCTCAAATATTTATTAAAAATAATCCAATTAATATTATTCTTATGTGAACGACAGATGAATAAGCAACAATAATTTTTATATCATAATGTCAAAGACATAAAAATCTTAAAAATGTTATTGCAAAAAATCTTGAAATTATAATTATATTATTAAAAATTAAGAAATTAATATTTATTATTACAACTATTCGATACAATCCGTATCCTAATTATAATACAATTCCTGCTATAATTATTAAACCAATAACAGCAGCTTCTACGTAAGCTTTAGGTAATTAATTATGGAATAAAAATATAGGTAATTTAACTAAAAATTTTCTACATATTAAAAAACAGAAAATAACTATTAAAAGTTTATTTAATGAAATAATTTCTAAAAATATAAAAAAACTTATTGCATTGTATATTTTGAAAAAAATGAATAATAAAATTAATAAAGAAAGAAAAAAGAATAATGTATAAAATAATATGTATAAAGATGCTTTGAGTCGTTAAGGTTGGTATCCCCAACCTATAATTCATTGAAAAGTAGAAATAAGACCGAATTCAAATATAAAATAAAATATAAATAAATTAATAAACATAAATCTTATAAATAGAACTGATATTAAAATAATTAACAAAAATAAATAAATTGAAATATATTGAAATTTTTTTTTCTTACTATGATTACTAATCTAAATAAAAGTAATGTTAATATAATTATTATCAATCTAATTTGATCAATTATGAAATAAGAATAAATTATTATGAAATAAATGTTATAATTAAATAATGAAATATGTATAGATAAAAGTATAAAAATTGAAATTCTTAAAAATAAATACATATCAGTATAAAAAAAAATTGTAAGTCGAGTCAATATTATTGAATAAATTGAAATTTTTATCATAAATTTAAAAATAAAAATTTAAATTTGTCTTTCACTTTATTTCAAATTGATAATAATAATAGAGTCAAACCTAATACTTTATTACGAACGACAAAAATTAAATAAAATAATATTAAATTTAAAAGATTTATTGTATTTACTATTAATATTAAAAATATCAATAATCCTAATATTAAAAATTCTAGTCTTTTTAAATTTAATATTAAGTTTTTATATAAGCAAAAATAAAGAAACAATAAAATAATAAATATAAAAATATATTAATGAAAATTCAAAAAAATAATTAAAAAAAAAAAATTTATTAATCATCTCTAAAATTAATTATTTAAGATTAAACTATTTTTAAATAATTGATAATTCAAACGAAATATTAATTTTGTATATTAAATTTTTAAATTTTAATTCGATATAATTAAATAACAATAAAATTTTTAAACAATATATTTATAATAATTTTATTTTTATTACCTTAAATTTTATTGATTAATAACTCTTAACCTTCTTAGTATAAAATATTTTATCCTATAATTTAAGAATTAATTATTTTATTATACAATGTAATATGTTTATCAAATTTATTAATCTTTAATAGAAATAATTGATAATTATACATAAGATTTTTTAATATTGTAGAAAAAATAATAATTTTTTTTCCATATTTTACTAGATTTATTAATAATATAATAACTTCAATAAAAAATGTTTTTTAAAAACTTTATTATTGAATCAATAATTATATATTTATTTTTTATCATTATAATTTTAAATGTTAATAAATTTTTATTTGGTACAATAATTCAAACAAAATTTTCAGGGTATTGATATTAAATAAATTAAATTTAACTAAAATAAATTCAATTTTATTATATATGTATATACAATGTAAATTTTAATTTATTAATTTCTATTATTTATATTTTCATTGTTTTAAGATTAATTGTAAAATTAATAATTTTAAATAAATTAACTTAACGTTAAAGAAATTTAATGAAAAAATTTAATTTAAATTTAAATGAATTATTAAAAATTATTAATTTAATAATTGTAATTTTATCTACTTCTTTAAATATTTCTATAATATGAAATTTTAGTTCATTATTAGGAATTTGTTTAATCATTCAATTAATCACAGAATTATTACTATCTTTACATCATTGCCCTAATATTGATTTAGCATTTAATAGAATTATTCATCATATACAAGATGTAAATTAGAGATGATTTTTTTGATTATGCCATATAAATGGAGCTTATATATAGTTTTTATTTGTTTATTTATTTATATTGGACGTGGAATTTATAATATCTCATTTTTTTTCTATTAAACTTTAAATTCAGGATTTTTCATTTTTTCAATCACTATCATAACTGCTTTTTTAGGTTTCGTATTAACATGAGGTCAAATATCTTTTTGAGGCGCAACAGTAATTACAAATTTACTTCCAGCTTTTCCTTACATTGAAAATGTTTTAGTTTTATGAATATGAGAAGGGATTTCTATTAATAATGCTACATTAAATCGATTTTATTCATTTCATTTTATTATACCATTTGTAGTGTTAGCTTTAGTTATTTTCCATTTAATATTTCTTCATAAAACTAGTTCTTCTCATCCTTTAGGATTAAAAAAAAATTTTTATAAAATTCCTTTTAATCCTTATTTTCAGTTAAAGATGATTTAGAATTTATTTTATTTTTTATTATTTTTTTAATTATTTGTTTATTAACCTTTATTACCTTATGGAATATCAGATTCCGGAAATTACAATAAAGCTAACCCTATAATTACCCCCATTCATATTCATTCTAAATGATATTTTTTATTTGCTTATGCAATTCTTTGTTTTATTCCTGATAAATTAGGAGAAGTTATTGCTTTATTATTATCAATTTTAATTTTGTTAATTATACCTTTCAATTTTAAATTTTAAATAAAATCATTTAAATTTTATTTTTTGAATCAAATTCTATTTTGAAATTTTGTTGGATTATTTATTATTTTAACTTGAATTGGAGCCCGTCCAGTTGAAAATCCCTATATTTTTATTGGACAAATTTTTATAAATTTTTATATTTCAAAAAAATCTGATTTATATTTAAATAAATATTTATTTAGTTTTTCAAACTATAATTTTTAAATACATATGTAAGAAATTAATTTTTTCAATAATTCGTGATTTTAAATAATAAAATAAATATTAAATAATTAAATCCTACAGGTAAATAACTTATTTAAGTTAAATATATTAAATTATTTTATCGAAATCGAGAAAATGTTCCTCGATTTTGAATTACTAAAAATAAGATTATTGAATAAATTAAATAAAATTTTTTTTTAGATGAATTTCCTTCTATAAATATGAATATAGATAATATTATTATAAATATAATTATTTCGTATTCTGCAATAAAATTTGATGCAAATCTTCCTCTTATATATTCAATATTAAATCCTGATACTAATTCTAATTCTCCTTTAAAAAAATCAAAAATCTTTTTGTAACTTTCTTAAATCAATTGATTGAATTATTTCCCTTAATAATAAAATTAATAAAATTATTAAAATTATTCTTTCTTCATAAAAAATAGATTAAGCAATTCTTCGCAACCCTCCTAACAATGAATAAATTCCATTGTATGATCACTCTCCAATTATTAAACGATAAACTCTTAAACATATAACACATAAAATTAATATTAAATTTATTTTTCTTAAAATTATTATATTTAAATAAGAAATTAAATTTCATAAAACTAATATTGAAAATATACTTAACAATAGACTAATTAAATAAAATAAATGATTAGATTAAAAAATAAACGAAATTTCATTATTAAATAACTTAATTTTATCACTAAAAGGTTGGAATAACCCAATTTTTTTAACTTTATTTGGACCCTTTCAAATTAAAATATACCCTTAAACTTTACGTTCTGAAAATGTAATCAAAGCTACTCTGATTAAAACTATCAAAATTATATTCAATCTTTTAATAAAAATGTTCAAATACATATATATATATAATTATTATTTAAAAAAACAATTTTATTAATAAATTTAAAATTTATCACACAAATCTGTCAAAATAATTATTTTTATTTTTAAATAAATTAATTATTAAAAAAATAAGGTCCTTTAGTACAAATATTTTATAAAATTATAAAGATAGAATTCAATCTGGCTAACACATATTTAAACTTAAATCGTGTAAGATTTTAAAAGTCGAACAGACTTAATTCATTAATTTCTTTATTGATTATTTATCTTAATTTAACATCGAGGTCGCAATCTTTTTTACCAATATAAACTAATATAAAAAATAACGCTGTTATCCCTAAGGTTATCCCCAAAAAAAAATTGGAACGATAGTTTAAATAATTTTAATTAAATGACCTTTAAATATAAATTTATTTAAAAATTTATTTAATAATGTAAAAGTTAATATATACATAATTAAAATTATAATTATTACAATAAAAATCATTGCATGATCATACAATATAATTAAATTTTCTATATCAAAAGAATTAGAATCTTGAAATATAATGTTTGTTCATGAAGAAATCAATTAAAAATTTATTAAAAATTTTATAACTTCTAAAAATAAAATAATTTATATAAATAAATTTTAAATTTATTGCACTTGTCTGCCATATTGAAAATTTAATTTAATTAAATAGAAATTTTTGGGATTTCTTAAAAAGAATGAGTTCTAGGGGGATAAGAAAATATTTAATTAATTGAATTATTAGAAATTTTTATAAATAAAATTAAACGTATTCTTATAAATCATTCTAAGATAATGTAAAAAAATAGCAATGTTCTTATTAATGTAATTAAGGATCCAATTGAAGAAATTTTATTTTAACATACATATAAATCAGGATAATCTTTGTATCGTCGTGGTATTCCACTTAAGCCTAAAAAATGTTGAAGAAAGAAAGTTATATTTACTCCTAAGAATATTAAAAAAATTGAATTTTTAATATTATTTTATTTAATAAACTTTTAAAAATCAATGGATATCAATAAATAAATCTTCCAAAAATTGCAAATACTGCTCCTATAGATAAAACATAATGAAAATGAGCAACTACATAATAAGTATCATGAAGAACAATATCAATAGAAGAATTAGAAAGTATAATTCCTGTTAATCCTCCTAAAGTGAGTATAAAAATAAACCCTTATAATCATAAATTTGTAATATTTAATTTAAGTCTTATTTCTTTAAATAATGCTAATCATCTAAAAATTTTAATTCCAGTAGGAATAGCAATAATAATTGTTGCAGAAGTAAAATATGCTCGTTGATCTACATCTATCCCAATAGTAAATATATGATGAGCTCAAACAATAAAACCTAATAGTCCAACAGAAATTATAGCATAAATTATTCCTATAATACAAAATACTTCTTTCTTTATTCTTTCATTACAAATTATATGAGAAATTAAACCAAATCCTGGTAAAATTAAAATATAAACTTATGAATAACCCAAAAATTAAAATAAATCTTGATATAGTACTGGATCCTCCCCTCCAACTGGATCAAAAAAAGAAGTATTAAGATTACGATCAAATAATAATATAGTAGTTGCTCCTGCTAAAACAGGAAGAGATAATAACAATGAAATTGCTGTTAATAATATTGCTCAAGCAAATAAAGGGAATATCTCTAATTTAAAAAATTTTATATTTAAAATTGTTGAAATGAAATTTATGGATTCTATAATAGATAAGGCTTCTGCAATATGTGAAGAAAAAATTGATAAATCTACTGATGGACCTATATGTGATAAATTAAAAGATAAAGGAGGATTAACAGTTAAACCTGTTCCTGTTCCAGATCCAACAAATATTCTAGAAATTAATAGTATGATTCTTGGTGAAAGTAATCAAAATCTTATATTATTTATTCGAGGGAAAAATATATTAGAAATTCCTATAATTATAGGAATTAAATAATTTCGAAATCCTTTTATTATAACAGGTATAACAAAAAAAATTATAATAAATGCATGAGCTGTAACTAAAGAATTATACATTTGATCATTTCCGAATAAAGATCCAGAATTTCCCAACTCTAATCAAACCAAAATTTTTAATCTTAAACCCACAATTTCAGATCATATTTTAAAAATAAAATATCACATTCCAATATTTTTATAATTAGTAAAAAAAATTCTTGTTTTCATTTATTTATATAGTTTGAATTTTCAAAACATTATATTTTTAATATGAAAATAAAATTAATTTTCATAAATATTTAAAAATCTCAATATTTTCTTAATATTTTCATTATTAAATTTTAAAATAAACTATTATAATTTATATTATTATTATTCATAAAATAAATAATCTTATCATTATAATTATTAACTTTATTATTATAGTATTAGAAAAAATTTTAAAATTTATGAATTTTGAAATTTTAATGTTAAAATTTTTAAAGTTAAATTACTTATTTCCTTATCAATTATAAAATAATATTTTTTCATTATTTTTAATAAAGAAAAATTCGAATAAAAAATTAGATAATATAAAAATATATTTTTCCAAAAAAAAATATTAAAAAAATATTTTCAACATGTTTGAATTTAAATAAATTATATCTTAGAATAATTAAAATCACACATAAAAAATAATTTTCATTTTTTCAAATTTTAAATAAATAAATTTCTTTAATATTTATAAAAATTATTATAGAAAATTATTTTCTGGATATAATTAAATTAATTATTAAAACTATCATAAAGAAATTTATGATTTTAGAATCATTACAATTAAAGAAATTTATGAATTTAATTTTTTTATTTATCAAATAACAAATTAATCGGATAGAATATATAACTTTAAATATTGTTCTAATAATTAATATAAAATATAAGATTGAAAAAAAAAAATTTATAACAATTTTTTATAGAATAAGATTCTTAAAATAAAATCTAGTAAAAAATGGCATACCACACATATAAAAATTAAAAATTATTATGAATGTTATAGTTATTGGCGCTAAATTCATTAGATTTCCTATAAAACGAATATCTTAATAATTATTTATTGAATAAATAATAGTTTCTGAACGCATAAATATTATTGATTTAAATATAGCATGGATAATCAAGTGAAAATAAGCTGAAAGATAAATATTTATTCCATAAATTACTAATATTAATCCTAATTGTGACAGAGTAGAATACGCAATAATTTTTTTTAATCATATTCTAAATTTGCTGATAAACCGGCTATTAGTATAGTAATTTTTCTAGTAATAGTAATATAAAATAATAATTTTCTACTTTTATATATTAAATTGTTAAATCGAATTAAAAT
The DNA here is from genome assembly GCF_036245765.1 of Copidosoma floridanum. Lineage (NCBI taxonomy): Eukaryota > Metazoa > Arthropoda > Insecta > Hymenoptera > Encyrtidae > Copidosoma > Copidosoma floridanum. The sequence goes on from NW_028321909.1 coordinate 3,920,666, forward strand.
ATAAATTCCGGCCGTTACTACAGTAGATGAATAAACTAATAATAATACTGAATTTGGAGCAGCTATAGCTGCTGGAAAAAAAGAAGAAAAAGGAAATTGAGCTCTTTTAGTAAGAGCTCTAATTATAACTAAAATTAATAATATTTTATTATTGAAATTTAAATTTATGAAATTTCAAGACCCATAAATTATTATTAATCTAATAGATAATATAATCATTAGATCTTCAATTTGATTTCTAAAAATTGTTAATATTTCAAATTTATAAGAATAAAAGTTTTGATAATAAATTACTAAACAATAAGAAATTAACCCTAAACCATTTCATCCTCAAATTAAAGAAATTATATTTAGTCTAATAATTGTTTACAATATAGAAATAATAAAAAAAAATACTTAATAAATAATCAAATATTGTAAAAATCATGATTTATATATTTACAACAATAAAATATATATATTAAAGAAATTAAAAATACAGTATGTAAAAAAAAAATAGTAATTTAATCCATAAAAATTAATACATTTATAGATGAAAAGCTTATAATTATTAAATTTCATTTAATAAATAAGTTGAATCTTATAAATATAAATATGTGACCAAAAATAAATATTAAGAATCTGATAATTAAAAAATAAATTTCTCTTAAATAGTATAAAATAATGTATTTAAAACAAATTTTGTAAGTTTGATTCTACAAATCAATATTTTTAATTGAATTATTTGGATTAATAAAAAAAATTAGTTTCTAAAATCAATACAATTGAAGGTAAAAAATAATATTAAATATTCAACTATATTGTTAGAATTAAATATTATTAATTTATTATTTTTTATTCTATGAAAACAATATAAAAATAAATAAATATTTAACATGCTTTAAGAAATGTTCTTAAAATTAAAATTAATATAATTATTTTTCTTTATCTTATAATAATCATAACGATTATGATTTCTCTTAAAAAATTTAAAAAAATTGGTCAAGCTATATTACTTATTCATAATATAAATCAGAATATTATTAACGATGGTATAAAATACACTATTCCCTTATTTATTATTATATTCCGACTTTTAGATCGTAAATAGGAATAATTAACTAAAACAAATATTTTTGATGAACATAACCCATGAGCAATTATTATTATTAATTCACCATAATATCCTCAAATATTTATTAAAAATAATCCAATTGATATTATTCTTATATGAACGACAGATGAATAAGCAACAATAATTTTTATATCATAATGTCAAAGACATAAAAATCTTAAAAATGTTATTGCAAAAAATCTTGAAATTATAATTATATTATTAAAAATTAAAAAATTAATATTTATTATTACAACTATTTGATACAATCCGTATCCTCATTATATTATAATTCCTGCTAAAATTATTAAACCAATAACAGAAGCTTCTACGTAAGCTTTAGGTAATTAATTATGGAATAAAAATATAGGTAATTTTACTAAAAATTCTCTACATATTAAAAAACAGAAAATAACTATTAAAAGTTTATTTAATAAAATAATTTCTGAAAATATAAAAAAACTTATTGCATTGTATATTTTGAAAAAAATGAATAATAAAATTAATAAAGGAAGAGAAAAGAATAATGTATAAAATAATATGTATAAAGATGCTTTGAGTCGTTAAGGTTGGTATCCCCAACCTATAATTCATTAAAAAGTAGAAATAAGACCGAATTCAAATATAAAATGAAATATAAATAAATTAATAAACATAAATCTTATAAATAGAACTGATATTAAAATAATTAACAAAAATGAATAAATTGAAATATATTAAAATTTTTTTTTCTTACTATGATTACTAATCTAAATAATAGTAATGTTAATATAATTATCATCAATCTAATTTAATCAATTATAAAACAAGAATAAATTATTAAGAAATAAATGTTATAATTAAATAATGAAATATGTATAGATAAAAGTATAAAAATTAAAATTCTCAAAAATAAATACATATCAATATAAAAAAAAATTATAAGTCGAAATCAATATTATTAAATAAATTGAAATTTTTATCATAAATTTAAAAATAAAAATTTAAATCTGTCTTTCACTTTATTTTAAATTGATAATAATAATAGAGTTAAACCTAATACTTTATTACGAACGACAAAAATTAAATAAAATAATATTAAATTTAAAAGATTTATTGTATTTACTATTAATATTAAAAATATCAATAATCCTAATATTAAAAATTCTAGTCTTTTTAAATTTGATATTTAGTTTTATATAAGCAAAAATAAAAAAACAATAAAATAATAAATATAAAAATATATTAATAAAAATTTAAAAAAATAATTAAAAAAAAAAATTTATTAATCATCTCTAAAATTAATTATTTAAGATTAAACTATTTTTGAATAATTGATAATTTAAATAAAATATTAATTTTGTATATTGAATTATTAAATTTCAATTCGATATAATCAAATAACAATAAAATTTTTAATCAATATATTTATAATAATTTTATTTTTATTACTTTTGATTTTATTGATCAATAACTCTTTACCTTCTTAGTATGAAATATTTTATCCTATAATTTAAGAATTGATTATTTTATTATACAATGTAATGTGTTTATCAAATTTATTAATCTTTAATAGAAATAATTGATAATTATACATTAGATTTTTTAATATTGTAGAAAAAATAATAATTTTATTTTAATATTTTACTAGATTTATCAATAATATAATAACTTCATTGAAAAAAATGTTTTTTTAAAATTTTATTATTGAATCAATAATTATATTTTTATTTTTTATCATTATAATTTTAAATGTTAATGAATTTTTATTTGGTACAATAATTTAAACAAAATTTTCAGGGTATTTATATCAAATAAATTAAATTTAACTGAAATAAATTCAATATTATTATATATGTATATACAATGTAAATTTTAATTTATTAATTTCTATCATTTATATTTCCATTGTTTTAAGATTAATTGTAAAATTAATTATTTTTAATAAATTAACTTAACGTTAGAGAAATTTGATTAAAAAATGAAATTTAAATTTGAATGAATTATTAAGAATTATTAATTCAATAATTGTTATTTTACCTACTTCTTTAAATATTTCTATAATATGAAATTTTAGTTCATTATTAAGAATTTGTTTAATCATTCAATTAATTACAGAATTATTACTATCTTTACATCATTGCCCTAATATTGATTTAGCATTTAATAGAATTATTCATCATATACAAGATGTAAATTATAGATGATTTTTTTGATTATGCCATATAAATGGAGCTTATATATAGTTTTTATTTGTTTATTTATTTATATTGGACGTGGAATTTATAATATCTCATTTTTTTTCTATTAAACTTTAAATTCAGGATTTTTCATTTTTTCAATCACTATCATAACTGCTTTTTTAGGTTTCGTATTAACATGAGGTCAAATATCTTTTTGAGGCGCAACAGTAATTACAAATTTACTTCCAGCTTTTCCTTACATTGAAAATGTTTTAGTTTTATGAATATGAGAAGGGATTTCTATTAATAATGCTACATTAAATCGATTTTATTCATTTCATTTTATTATACCATTTGTAGTGTTAGCTTTAGTTATTTTCCATTTAATATTTTTTCATAAAACTAGTTTTTCTCATCCTTTAGGATTAAAGAGAAATTTTTATAAAATTCCTTTTAATCCTTATTTTCAGTTAAAGATGATTTAGAATTTATTTTATTTTTTATTATTTTTTTTATTATTTGTTTATTAACCTTTATTACCTTATGGAATATCAGATTCCGGAAATTACAATAAAGCTAACCCTATAATTACCCCCATTCATATTCATTCTGAATGATATTTTTTATTTGCTTATGCAATTCTTTGTTTTATTCCTGATAAATTAGGAGAAGTTATTGCTTTATTATTATCAATTTTAATTCTGTTAATTATACCTTTCAATTTTAAATTTTAAATAAAATCATTTAAATTTTATTTTTTGAATCAAATTCTATTTTGAAATTTTGTTGGATTATTTATTATTTTAACTTGAATTGGAGCCCGTCCAGTTGAAAATCCCTATATTTTTATTGGACAAATTTTTATAAATTTTTATATTTCTAAAAAATCTAATTTATATTTAAATAAATATTTATTTAGTTTTTCAAACTATAATTTTTAAATACATATGTAAGAAATTAATTTTTTTAATAATTCGTGATTTTAAATAATAAAATAAATATTAAATAATTAAATTCTACAGGTAAATAACTTATTCAAGTTGAATATATTAAATTATTATATCGAAATCGAGAAAATGTTCCTCGATTTTGAATTACTAAAAATAAGATTATTGAATAAATTAAATAAAATTTTTTTTTAGATGAATTTCCTTCTATAAATATGAATATAGATAATATTTTTATAAATATAATTATTTCGTATTCTGCAATAAAATTTGATGCAAATCTTCCTCTTATATATTCAATATTAAATCCTGATACTAATTCTAATTCTCCTTTAAAAAAATCAAAAATCTTTTTGTAACTTTCTTAAATCAATTGATTGAATTATTTCCCTTAATAATAAAATTAATGAAATTATTAAAATTATTCTTTCTTCATAAAAAATAGATTAAGCAATTCTTAGCAACCCTCCTAACAATGAATAAATTCCATTGTATGATCACTCTCCAATTATTAAACGTTAAACTCTTAAACATATAACACATAAAATTAATATCAAATTTATTTTACTTAAAATTATTATATTTAAATAAGAAATTAAATTTCATAAAACTAATATTGAAAATATACTTAACAATAGACTAATTAAATAAAATAAATGATTAGATTAAAAAATAAACGAAATTTCATTATTAAATAACTTAATTTAATCACTAAAAGGTTGAAATAACCCTATTTTTTTAACTTTATTTGGACCCTTTCAAATTAAAACATACCCTTAAACTTTACGTTCTGAAAATGTAATCAAAGCTACTCTAATTAAAACTATCAAAATTATATTCAATCTTTTAATAAAAATGTTCAAATACATATATATATATAATTATTATTTAAAAAAACAATTTTATTAATAAATTTAAAATTTATCACACAAATCTGTCAAAATAATTATTTTTATTTTTAAATAAATTAATTATTAAAAAAATAAGGTCCTTTAGTACAAATATTTTATAAAATTATAAAGATAGAATTCAATCTGGCTAACACATATTTAAACTTAAATCGTGTAAGATTTTAAAAGTCGAACAGACTTAATTCATTAATTTCTTTATTGATTATTTATCTTAATTTAACATCAAGGTCGCAATCTTTTTTACCAATATAAACTAATATAAAAAATAACGCTGTTATCCCTAAGGTTATCCCCAAAAAAAAATTGGAACGATAGTTTAAATAATTTTAATTAAATGACCTTTAAATATAAATTTATTTAAAAATTTATTTAATAATGTAAAAGTTAATATATACATAATTAAAATTATAATTATTACAATAATAATCATTGCATGATCATACAATATAATTAAATTTTCTATATCAAAAGAATTAGAATCTTGAAATATAATGTTTGTTCATGAAGAAATCAATTAAAAATTTATTAAAAATTTTATAACTTCTAAAAATAAAATAATTTATATAAGTAAATTTTAAATTTATTGCACTTGTCTGCCATATTAAAAATTTAATTTAATTAAATAGAAATTTTTGGGATTTCTTAAAAAGAATGAGTTCTAGGGGGATAAGAAAATATTTAATTAATTGAATTATTAGAAATTTTTATAAATAAAACTAAACGTATTCTTATAAATCATTCTAAGATAATGTAAAAAAATAGCAATGTTCTTATTAATGTAATTAAGGATCCAATTGAAGAAATTTTATTTTAACATACATATAAATCAGGATAATCTTTGTATCGTCGTGGTATTCCACTCAAGCCTAAAAAATGTTGAAAAAAGAAAGTTATATTTACTGCTAAGAATATTAAAAAAATTAAATTTTTAATATTATTTTATTTAATAAACTTTTAAAAATCAATGGATATCAATAAATAAATCTTCCAAAAATTGCAAATACTGCTCCTATAGATAAAACATAATGAAAATGAGCTACTACATAATAAGTATCATGAAGAACAATATCAATAGAAGAATTAGAAAGTATAATTCCTGTTAATCCTCCTAAAGTGAGTATAAAAATAAACCCTTATAATCATAAATTTGTAATATTTAATTTAAGTCTTATTTCTTTAAATAATGCTAATCATCTAAAAATTTTAATTCCAGTAGGAATAGCAATAATAATTGTTGCAGAAGTAAAATATGCTCGTTGATCTACATCTATCCCAATAGTAAATATATGATGAGCTCAAACAATAAAACCTAATAGTCCAACAGAAATTATAGCATAAATTATTCCTATAATACAAAATACTTCTTTCTTTATTCTTTCATTACAAATTATATGAGAAATTAAACTAAATCCTGGTAAAATTAAAATATAAACTTATGAATAACCCAAAAATTAGAATAAATCTTGATATAGTACTGGATCCTCCCCTCCAACTGGATCAAAAAAAGAAGTATTAAGATTACGATCAAATAATAATATAGTAGTTGCTCCTGCTAAAACAGGAAGAGATAATAACAATGAAATTGCTGTTAATAATATTGCTTAAGCAAATAAAGGGAATATCTCTAATTTAAAAAATTTTATATTTAAAATTGTTGAAATGAAATTTATGGATTCTATAATAGATAAGGCTTCTGCAATATGTGAAGAAAAAATTGATAAATCTACTGATGGACCTATATGTGATAAATTAAAAGATAAAGGAGGATTAACAGTTCAACCTGTTCCTGTTCCAGATCCAACAAATATTCTAGAAATTAATAGTATGATTCTTGGTGAAAGTAATCAAAATCTTATATTATTTATTCGAGGGAAAAATATATTAGAAATTCCTATAATTATAGGAATTAAATTATTTCAAAATCCTTTTATTATAACAGGTATAACAAAAAAAATTATAATAAATGCATGAGCTGTAACTAAAGAATTATACATTTGATCATTTCCGAATAAAGATCCAGAATTTCCCAACTCTAATCGAACCAAAATTTTTAATCTTAAACCCACAATTTCAGATCATATTCTAAAAATAAAATATCACATTCCAATATTTTTATAATTAGTAAAAAAAATTCTTGTTTTCATTTATTTATATAGTTTGAATTTTCAAAACATTATATTTTTAATATAAAAATAAATTTAATTTTCATAAATATTTAAAAATCTCAATATTTTCTTAATATTTTCATTATTAAATTTTAAAATAAACTATTATAATTTAAATTATTATTATTAATAAAATAAATAATCTTATCATTATAATTATTAACTTTATTATTATCGTATTAGAAAAAATTTTAAAATTTATGAATTTTGAAATTTTAATGTTAAAATTTTTAAAGTTAAATTACTTATTTCCTTATCAATTATAAAATAATATTTTTTCATTATTTTTAATAAAGAAAAATTCGAATAAAAAATTAGATAATATAAAAATATATTTTTCCAAAAAAAAATATTAAAAAAATATTTTCAACATGTTTGAATTTAAATAAATTATATCTTAGAATAATTAAAATCACACATAAAAAAAAATTTTCATTTTTTCAAATTTTAAATCAATAAATTTCTTTAATATTTATAAAAATTATTATAGAAAATTATTTTCTGGATATAATTAAATTAATTATTAAAACTATCATAAAGAAATTTATGATTTTAGAATCATTACAATTAAAGAAATTTATGAATTTAATTTTTTTATTTATCAAATAACAAATTAATCGGATAGAATATATAACTTTAAATATTGTTCTAATAATTAATATAAAATATAAGATTGAAAAAAAAAAATTTATAACAATTTTTTATAGAATAAGATTCTTAAAATAAAATCTAGTAAAAAATGGCATACCACACATATAAAAATTAAAAATTATTATGAATGTTATAGTTATTGGCGCTAAATTCATTAGATTTCCTATAAAACGAATATCTTAATAATTATTTATTGAATAAATAATAGTTTCTGAACGCATAAATATTATTGATTTAAATATAGCATGGATAATCAAGTGAAAATAAGCTGAAAGATAAATATTTATTCCATAAATTACTAATATTAATCCTAATTGTGACAGAGTAGAATACGCAATAATTTTTTTTAATCATATTCTAAATTTGCTGATAAACCAGCTATTAGTATAGTAATTATTCCAGTAATAGTAATATAAAATAATAATTTTCTACTTTTATATATTAAATTGTTAAATCGAATTAAAATATAAATTCTGGCCGTTACTACAGTAGATGAATAAACTAATGATAATACTGAATTTGGAGCAGCTATAGCTGCTGAAAGAAAAGAAGAAAAAGGAAATTGAGCTTTTTTAGTAAGAGCTCTAATTATAACTAAAATTAATAATATTTTATTATTGAAATTTAAATTTATGAAATTTCAAGACCCATAAATTATTATTAATCTAATAGATAATATAATCATTAGATCTTCAATTTGATTTCTAAAAATTGTTAATATTTCAAATTTATAAGAATAAAAATTTTTATAATAAATTACTAAACAATAAGAAACTAACCCTAAACCATTTCATCCTCAAATTAAAGAAATTATATTTAGTCTAATAATTGTTTACAATATAGAAATAATTAAAAAAAATACTCAATAAATAATCAAATATTGTATAAATCATGATTTATATATTTACGACAATAAAATATATATATTAAAGAAATTAAAAATACAGTATGTAAAAAAAAAAGTAATTTAATCTATAAAAATTAATACATTTATAGATGAAAAGCTTATAATTATTAAATTTCATTTAATAAATAAGTTTAATCTTATAAATATAAATATGTGACCAAAAATAAATATTAAAAATCTGATAATTAAAAAATAAATTTCTCTTAAATAGTATAAAATAATGTATTTGAAACAAATTTTGTAAGTTTGATTCTACAAATCAATATTTTTAATTAAATTATTTGGATTAATAAAAAAAATTAGTTTTTAGAATCAATACAATTGAAGGTAAAAAATAATATTAAATATTCAACTATATTGTTAGAATTAAATATTATTAATTTATTATTTTTTATTCTATGAAAACAATATAAAAATAAATAAATATTTAACATGCTTTAAGAAATGTTCTTAAAATTAAAATTAATATAATTATTTTTCTTTATCTTATAATAATCATAACGATTATGATTTCTCTTAAAAAATTTAAAAAAATTGGTCAAGCTATATTACTTATTCATAATATAAATCAGAATATTATTAACGATGGTATAAAATACACTATTCCCTTATTTATTATTATATTCCGACTTTTAGATCGTAAATAGAAATAATTAATTAAAACAAATATTTTTGATGAACATAACCCATGAGCAATTATTATTATTAATTCACCATAATATCCTCAAATATTTATTAAAAATAATCCAATTGATATTATTCTTATATGAACGACAAATGAATAAGCAACAATAATTTTTATATCATAATGTCAAAGACATAAAAATCTTAAAAATGTTATTGCAAAAAATCTTGAAATTATAATTATATTATTAAAAATTAAAAAATTAATATTTATTATTACAACTATTTGATACAATCCGTATCCTAATTATAATATAGTTCCTGCTAAAATTATTAAACCAATAACAGAAGCTTCTACGTAAGCTTTAGGTAATTAATTATGGAATAAAAATATAGGTAATTTTACTAAAAATTCTCTACATATTAAAAAACAGAAAATAACTATTAAAAGTTTATTTAATAAAATAATTTCTGAAAATATAAAAAAACTTATTGCATTGTATATTTTGAAAAAAATGAATAATAAAATTAATAAAGGAAGAGAAAAGAATAATGTATAAAATAATATGTATAAAGATGCTTTGAGTCGTTAAGGTTGGTATCCCCAACCTATAATTCATTAAAAAGTAGAAATAAGACCAAATTCAAATATAAAATGAAATATAAATAAATTAATAAACATAAATCTTATAAATAGAACTGATATTAAAATAATTAACAAAAATGAATAAATTGAAATATATTAAAATTTTTTTTTCTTACTATGATTACTAATCTAAATAATAGTAATGTTAATATAATTATTATCAATCTAATTTAATCAATTATTAAATAAGAATAAATTATTAAGAAATAAATGTTATAATTAAATAATGAAATATGTATAGATAAAAGTATAAAAATTAAAATTCTCAAAAATAAATACATATCAATATAAAAAAAAATTATAAGTCGAAATCAATATTATTAAATAAATTGAAATTTTTATCATAAATTTAAAAATAAAAATTTAAATATGTCTTTCACTTTATTTTAAATTGATAATAATAATAGAGTCAAACCTAATACTTTATTACGAACGACAAAAATTAAATAAAATAATATTAAATTTAAAAGATTTATTGTATTTACTATTAATATTAAAAATATCAATAATCCTAATATTAAAAATTCTAGTCTTTTTAAATTTGATATTTAGTTTTATATAAGCAAAAATAAAGAAACAATAAAATAATAAATATAAAAATATATTAATAAAAATTTAAAAAAATTATTAAAAAAAAAAAATTTATTAATCATCTCTAAAATTAATTATTTAAGATTAAACTATTTTTGAATAATTGATAATTTAAATAAAATATTAATTTTGTAAATTGAATTATTGAATTTCAATTCGATATAATCAAATAACAATAAAATTTTTAATCAATATATTTATAATAATTTTATTTCTATTTCTTTTGATTTTATTGATCAATAACTCTTTACCTTCTTAGTATAAAATATTTTATCCTATTATTTAAGAATTGATTATTTTATTATACAATGTAATGTGTTTATCAAATTTATTAATCTTTAATAGAAATAATTGATTATTATACATTAGATTTTTTAATTTTGTAGAAAAAATAATAATTTTATTTTAATATTTTACTAGATTTATCAATAATATAATAACTTCATTGAAAAAAATGTTTTTTTAAAATTTTATTATTGAATCAATAATTATATTTTTATTTTTTATCATTATAATTTTAAATGTTAATAAATTTTTATTTGGTACAATAATTTAAACAAAATTTTCAGGGTATTTATATCAAATAAATTAAATTTAACTGAAATAAATTCAATATTATTATATATGTATATACAATGTAAATTTTAATTTATTAATTTCTATCATTTATATTTCCATTGTTTTAAGATTAATTGTAAAATTAATTATTTTTAATAAATTAACTTAACGTTAGAGAAATTTGATTAAAAAATTAAATTTAAATTTGAATGAATTATTAAGAATTATTAATTCAATAATTGTAATTTTACCTACTTCTTTAAATATTTCTATAATATGAAATTTTAGTTCATTATTAAGAATTTGTTTAATCATTCAATTAATTACAGAATTATTACTATCTTTACATCATTGCCCTAATATTGATTTAGCATTTAATAGAATTATTCATCATATACAAGATGTAAATTATAGATGATTTTTTTGATTATGCCATATAAATGGAGCTTATATATAGTTTTTATTTGTTTATTTATTTATATTGGACGTGGAATTTATAATATCTCATTTTTTTTCTATTAAACTTTAAATTCAGGATTTTTCATTTTTTCAATCACTATCATAACTGCTTTTTTAGGTTTCGTATTAACATGAGGTCAAATATCTTTTTGAGGCGCAACAGTAATTACAAATTTACTTCCAGCTTTTCCTTACATTGAAAATGTTTTAGTTTTATGAATATGAGAAGGGTTTTCTATTAATAATGCTACATTAAATCGATTTTATTCATTTCATTTTATTATACCATTTGTAGTGTTAGCTTTAGTTATTCTCCATTTAATATTTCTTCATAAAACTAGTTTTTCTCATCCTTTAGGATTAAAGAGAAATTTCTATAAAATTCCTTTTAATCCTTATTTTCAGTTAAAGATGATTTAGAATTTATTTTATTTTTTATTATTTTTTTTATTATTTGTTTATTAACCTTTATTACCTTATGGAATATCAGATTCCGGAAATTACAATAAAGCTAACCATATAATTACCCCCATTTATATTCATTCTGAATGATATTTTTTATTTACTTAAGCAATTCTTCGTTTTATTCCTGATAAATTAGGAGGAGTTATTGCTTTATTATTATCAATTTTAATTTTGTTTATTATACCTTTTGATTTTGAATATTAAATAAAATCATTTAAATTTTATTTTTTAAATCAAATTGTATTTTGAAATTTTGTTGGATTATTTATTATTTTTACTTGAATTGGAGCCCGTTTAGTTGAAAATTCTTATATTTTTATTGGACAAATTTTTATAAATTTTTATATTTCTAAAAAATCTGATTCATATTTAAATAAATATTTATTTAGTTTTTCAAACTATAATTTTTAAATACATATGTAAGAAATTAATTTTTTTAATAATTTGTGATTTTAAATAATAAAATAAATATTAAATAATTAAATCCTACAGGTAAATAACTTATTCAAGTTAAATATATTAAATTATTATATCGAAATCGAGAAAATGTTCCTCGATTTTGAATTACTAAAAATAAGATTATTGAATAAATTAAATAAAATTTTTTTTTAGATGAATTTCTTTCTATAAATATAAATATAGATAATATTATTATAAATATAATTATTCCGTATTCTGCAATAAAATTTGATGCAAATCTTTCTCTTATATATTCAATATTAAATCCTGATACTAATTCTAATTCACCTTTAAAAAAATCAAAAATCTTTATGTAACTTTCTCAAATTAATTGATTGAATTATTTCCCTTAATAATAAAATTAATGAAATTATTAAAATTATTCTTTCTTTATAAGAAATAGATTAAGAAATTCTTCGCAACCCTTCTAACAATGAATATATTCTATTGTATGATCACTCTCCAATTATTAAACGATAAACTCTTAAACATATAACACATAAAATTAATATTAAATTTATTTTACTTAAAATTATTATATTTAAATAAGGAATTAAATTTCATAAAACTAATATTGAAAATATACTCAACAATAGACTAATTGAATAAAATAAATGATTAGATTAAAAAATAAACGAAATTTCATTATTAAATAACTTAATTTTATCACTAAAAGGTTGAAATAACCCAATTTTTTTATTTTTATTTGGACCCTTTCAAATTTAAATATACCCTTAAACTTTACGTTCTGAAAATGTAATCAAAGCTACTCTAATTAAAACTATCAAAATTGTATTCAATCTTTTAATAAAAATGTTCAAATACATATATATAAATAATTATTATTAAAAAAAACAATTTTGTTAATAAATTCTAAATTTATCACACTAATCTGTCAAAATAATTATTTTTATTTTTAAATAAATTAATTATTAAAAAAATAAAGTCCTTTAGTACAAATATTTTATAAAATTATAAAGATAGAATTCAATCTGGCTTACACATATTTAAACTCAAATCGTGTAAGATTTTAAAAGTCGAACAGACTTAATTCATTAATTTCTTTATTAATTATTTATCTTAATTTAACATTGAGGTCGCAATCTTTTTTACCAATATAAACAAATATAAAAAATAACGCTGTTATCCCTAAGGTTATCCCCAAAAAAAAATTGGAACGATAGTTTAAATAATTTTAATTAAATGACCTTTAAATATAAATTTATTTAAAAATTTATTTAATAATGTAAAAGTTAATATATACATAATTGAAATTATAATTATTACAATCATAATCATTGCATGATCATACAATATAATTAAATTTTCTATATTAAAAGAATTAGAATCTTGAAATATAATGTTTGTTCATGAAGAAATTAATTAAAAATTTATTAAAAATTTTATAACTTCTAAAAATAAAATAATTTATATAAATAAATTTTAAATTTATTGCACTTGTCTGCCATATTAAAAATTTAATTTAATTTAATAGAAATTTTTGGGATTTCTTAAAAAGAATGAGTTCTAGGGGGATAAGAAAATATTTAATTAATTGAATTATTAGAAATTTTTATAAATAAAATTAAACGTATTCTTATAAATCATTCTAAGATAATGTAAAAAAATAGCAATGTTCTTATTAATGTAATTAAGGATCCAATTAAAGAAATTTTATTTCAACATACATATAAATCAGGATAATCTTTGTATTGTCGTGGTATTCCACTCAAGCCTAAAAAATGTTGAAGAAAGAAAGTTATATTTACTCCTAAGAATATTAAAAAAATTGAATTTTTGATATTATTTTATTTAATAAACTTTCAAAAATCAATGGATATCAATAAATAAATCTCCCAAAAATTGCAAATACTGCTCCTATAGATAAAACATAATGAAAATGAGCTACTACATAATAAGTATCATGAAGAACAATATCAATAGAAGAATTAGAAAGTATAATTCCTGTTAATCCTCCTAAAGTGAGTATAAAAATAAACCCTTATAATCATAAATTTGTAATATTTAATTTAAGTCTTATTTCTTTAAATAATGCTAATCATCTAAAAATTTTAATTCCAGTAGGAATAGCAATAATAATTGTTGCAGAAGTAAAATATGCTCGTTGATCTACATCTATCCCAATAAAAAATATATGATGAGCTCAAACAATAAAACCTAATAGTCCAACAGAAATTATAGCATAAATTATTGCTATAATACCAAATACTTTTTTCTTTATTCTTTCATTACAAATTATATGAGAAATTAAACCAAATCCTTGTAAAATTAAAATATAAACTTATGAATGACCAAAAAATCAAAATAAATGTTGATATAGTACTGGATCCCCCCCTCTAACTGGATCAAAAAAAGAAGTATTAAGATTTTGATCAAATGATAATATAGTAATTGCTTCTGCTAAAACAGGAAGAGATAATAACAATAAATTTGCTGTTAAAAATATTGCTCAAGCAAATAAAGAAAATATATCTCTAATTTAATAATTTTTTTAGTTAAAATTGTTGAAATGAAATTTATAGATCCTATAATAGATAAAGCTTCTGCAATATGTAAAGAAAAAATTAATAAATCTACTGATCGACCTATATGAGATAAATTAGAAGATAATGGAGAATAAACAGTTCAACCTGTTCCTGTTCCAGATCCAACAAATATTCTAAAAATTAATAGTATGATTTTTGGAGGAAGTAATTAAAATCTTATATTATTTCTTCGAGGGAAAGCTATATTAGAAATTCCTATAATTATAGAAATTAAATAATTTCTAAATCCTTTTATTATAACAGGTATAACAAAAAAAAATTATAATAAATGCATGAGCTGTAACTAAAGAATTATAAATTTGATTATTTCCGAATAAAGATCCAGGATTTCCCAATTCTAATAGAACCAAAATTTTTAATCTCAAACCCACGATTTCAGATCATATTCCAAAAATAAAATATAACATTCCAATATTTTTATAATTCGTAAGAAAAAATTCATGTTTTCATTTATTTATATAGTTTGAATTTTCAAAACATTATATTTTCAATGTAAAAATAAAATTAATTTTCATAAATATTTAAAAATCTGAATATTTTCTTAATATTTTCATTATTAAATTTTGAAATAAACTATCATAATTTAAATTATTATTATTAATAAAATAAATAATCTTATAATTATTATTATCAAATTTATTATTATAGTATTAGAAAAAATTTTAAAATTTATGAATTTTAAAATTTTAATGTTAAAATTGTCAAAGATAAAATTATTTATTTTCTTATCAATTATAAAATAATACTTTTTCATTATTTTTAATAAAGAAAAATTTGAATAAAAATAAAGATAACATGAAAATATATTTTTCCAAGAAAAAATATTAAAAAAATATTTTCAACAAGTTTGAATTTAAATAAATTAGATCTTAGGATAATTAAATCACACATAAAAAAAAATTATCATTTTTTTAAATTTTAAATAAATAAATTTCTTTAATATTTATGAAAATTATTATAGAAAAATGTTATTTGAATATAATTAAATTAATTATTAAAAGTATCATAAAGAAATTTATAATTTTAGAATCATTACAATTAAAGAAATTTATAAAATTTATTTTTTTATTTATCAAATAATAAATTTATCCAATAGAATGAATAACTTTCAATATTGTTATAATAATTAATATAAAATATAAAATTGAAAAAAAATAATTTATAAAAATTTTTTATAGAATTAAATCTTTAAAATAAAATCTAGTAAAAAATGGCACACCACATAAATAAAAATTAAAAATTATTATGAATATTATAGTTATTGGCACTAAATTCATTAAATTTCCTATAAAACGAATATCTTAATAATTATTCATTGAATGAATAATAATTCCTGAACACATAAATATCATTGATTTAAATATAGCATGAATAATCAAGTAAAAATAAGCTGAAAGATAAATATTTATTCCATAATTTACTAATATTAATTCTAATTGTGACAGAGTAGAATATGCAATAATTTTTTTTAATTATATTCGAAATTTGCTGATAAACCAGCTATTAGTATAGTGATTATTCCAGTAAAAGTAATATAAAATAATAATTTTTTACTTTTATATATTAAATT
The DNA here is from genome assembly GCF_036245765.1 of Copidosoma floridanum. Classification (NCBI taxonomy): domain Eukaryota; kingdom Metazoa; phylum Arthropoda; class Insecta; order Hymenoptera; family Encyrtidae; genus Copidosoma; species Copidosoma floridanum. Next base: position 3,937,441 of record NW_028321909.1, read on the forward strand.
GTTAGATCGAATTAAAATATAAATTCCGGCCGTTACTACAGTAGATAAATGAACTAGAGATAATACTAGAGTTGGAGCAGCTATAGCTGCTGGAAGTCAAGAAGAAAAAGAAAATTAAGCTTTTTTGGTAAGAGCTTTAATTATAACTAAAATTAATGATATTTTATTATTGAAATTCAAATATATGAAATTTCAAGACCCATAAATTATTATTAATCTAATAGATAATATAATCATCATATCTTGAATTTGATTCTTGAAAATTGTTAATATTTCAGATTTATAAGAATAAAAATTTTGATAATAAATTACTAAACACTAAGAAACTAACTCTAAACCATTTCATCCTCAAATTAAAGAAATAATATTTAGTCTAATAATTATTAACAATATAGATATAATAAAAAAAAATACTAAATAAATATTCAAATATTGTATAAATCATGATTTATATATTTACAACAATAAAATATAATTATTAAAGAAATTAAAAATACAGTATGGAAAAAAAATATAGTAATTTAATCTATATAAATTAATACATTTATTGATGAAAAGCTCATAATTATTAAATTTTATTTAATAAATAAGTTTAATCTTATAAATATGAATATGTGACCGAAAATAAATATTAAAAATCTGATAATTAAAAAATAAATTCCTCTCAAATAGTATAAAATAATGTATTAAAAACAAATTTTGTAAGTTTGATTCTACAAATCAATATTTTTAATTAAATTATTTGCATTAATGAAAAAAATTAGTTTTTAAAATCAATACAATTAAAATTAAAAAAAAATATTAAATATTCAACTATAATTTAAGAATTAAATATTATTAATTTATTATTTTTTATTTTATGAAAACAGTATAAAAATAAATAAATATTTAACATGCTCTAAGAAATATTCTTAAAATTAAAATTAATATAATTATTTTCCTTCATCTTATAATAATTAAAACGATTATGATTTCTCTTGATAAATTTGAAAAAATAGGTCAAGCTATATTATTTATTCATAATAAAAATCAGAATATTATTAACGATGGTACAAAATACACTATTCCCTTATTTATTACTATATTCCCAATTTAAGATCGTAAATAAAAATAATTAACTAAAACAAATATTCTTGATGAACATAACCCATGAGCAATTATTATTATTAATCCACCATAATATCCTTAAATATTTATTGAAAATAATTCAATTAATATTATTCTTGTATGAACGACAGATGAATAAGCAACAATAATATTTATATCATAATGTCAAAGACATAAAAATCTTAAAAATGTTATCCCAAAAAATCTTGAAATTATAATTATATTATTTAAAATTAAGAAATTAATATTTATTATTACAATTATTCGATACAATCCGTATCCCAATTATAATATAATTCCTGCTAAAATTATTAAACCAATAACAGGAGCTCCTACGTAAGCCTTAGGTAATTAATTGTGGAATAAAAATATAGGTAATTTTACTAAAAATTCTCTACATATTAAAAAATAGAAAATAACTATTAAAAATTCATTTAACAAACTAATTTCTAGAAATATAAAAAAACTTATTGCATTGTATATTTCGAAAAAAATGAATAATAAAATAATTAAAGGAAAAGAAAAGAATAATGTATAAAATAATATGTATAAAGACGCTTTGAGTCATTAAGGTTGGTATCCCCAACCTATAATTCATTGAAAAGTAGAAATAAGACTGAATTCGAATATAAAATAAAATATAAATAAATTAATAAACATAAATCTTATAAATAGAACTGATATTAAAATAATTAACAAAAATAAATAAATTGAAATATATTGAAATTTTTTTTTTTTACTATGATTACTAATCTAAATAAAAGTAATGTTAACATAATAATTATTAATCTAATTTGATCAATTATAAAATTAGAATGAATTATTATGAAATAATTGTTATAATAAAATAATAAAATATTTATAGATAGAAATATAAAAATTGAAATTTTTAGAAATAAATACATATCAATATAAAAAAAAATTATAAGTTAAAATCAATATTATTAAATAAATTAAAATTTTTATTATAAATTTAAAAATAAAAATTTAAATCTGTCTTTTACTTTATTTCAAATCAATAATAATAATAAAGTTAAACCTAATACTTTTTAACGAACGACAAAAATTAAATAAAATAATATTTAATTTGAAAGATTTATTGTATTAACTATTAATATCAAAAATATCAATAATCCTAATATTAAAAATTCTAGTCTTTTAAATTTAATATTAAGTTTTTATATAAGCAAAAATAAAGGAACAATAAAATAATGAATATAAAAATATATTAATAAAAATTTTAAAAAATAATTAAAAAAAAATGAATTTATTAATTATCTCTAAAATTAATTATTTAAGATTAAACTATTTTTGAATAATAGATAATTCAAATGAAATATTAATTTTGTAAATCGAATTTCCAAATTTCAATTCTATATAATTAAATAACAATAAAATTTGTAATCAATATATTTATTATAATTTTATTTTTATTACCTTTGATTTTATTGATAAATAACTCTTTACCTTCTTAATATAAAATATTTTATCCTATAATCTAAGAATTAATTATTTTATTATACAATGTAATATGTTTATCAAATTTATTAATTTTTAATAGGAATAATTGATAATTATACATTAGATTTCTTAATATTGTAGAAAAAATAATAATTTTATTTTCATATTTCACTAGATTTATTAATAATACAATAACTTCAATGAAAAAAATGTTTTTTAAAAATTTTATAATTAAGTTAATAATTATATTTTTATTTTTTATTATTATAATTTTAAATGTTAATAAATTTTTATTTGGTACGATAATTTTATCAAAATTTTCAGGGTATTTATATTAAATAAATTAAATTTAACTGATACAAATTCAATATTATTATATATGTATATACAATATAAATTTTAATTTATTGATTTCTATTATTTATATTTTTATTGTTTTAAGATTAATAAGTAAAAGTAATCATTTTAAATAAATTAACTTAACGTTAAAGAAATTAAATGAAAAAATTAATTTTAAAGTCGAATGAATTATTAAGAATTATTAATTCAATAATTGTAATTTTACCTTCTCCTTTAAATATTCCTATAATATAAAATTTTAGTTTATTATTAGGAATTTGTCTAATCATTCAATTAATTACAGAATTATTACTATCTTAACATTATTGCCCTAATATTGATTTAGCATTTAATAGAATTATCCATCTTATACAAGATGTAAGTTATAGATGATTTTTTTGATAATGCCATATAATTGGAGCTTATATATAGTTTTTATTTGTTTATTTATTCATATTGGACGTGGAATTTTATAATATTTTATTTTCTTTTTATAAAACTTTAAATTCAGTAATTTTTATTTTTTCAATCACTATCATAACAGCTTTTTTAGGTTTCGTATTACCATGAGGTCAAATATCTTTTTGAGGCGCAACAGTAATTACAAATTTACTTTCAGCTATTCCTTACATTAAAAATGTTTTAGTTTTATGATTATGAGGAGGGTTTTCTATTAATAATGCTACATTAAATCGATTTTATTTATTTCATTTTATTATACCATTTGTAGTGTTAGCTTTAGTTATTCTCCATTCAATATTTCTTTAAAAAACTAGTTTTTTTCATCCTTTAAGATTAAAAAAAAATTTTTATAAAATTTTTTTAATCCTTATTTTCAGTTAAAGATGATTTAGGATTTATTTTATTTTTTATTATTTTTTTAATAATTTGTTTATCAACCTTTATTACCTTATGGATTATCAGATCATAAAAATTACAATAAAGCTAACCATATAATTACCCCTATTCATATTCAACCTGAATGATATTTTTTATTTGCTTATGCAATTCTTCGTTTAATTCCTGATGAATTAGGAGAAGTTTTTGCTTTATTATTATCAATTTTAATTTTGTTTATTATACCTTTCAATTTTAAATATTAAATAAAATCATTTAAATCTTTTTTTTCATATCGAATTCTATTTTGAAATTTTGTTGGATTATTTATTATTTTAACTTGTATTGAAGCCCGTCCAGTTGAAAATCCTTATATTTTTATTGAACAAATTTTTATATATTTTTATATTTCTAAAAAATCTGATTTATATTCAAATAAATATTTATTTAGTTTTTTAAACTAAATCTTTTATATACATATGTAAAAAATTAATTTTTCTAATAATTTATGATTTTAAATAATAAAATAAATATTAAATACCTGAATCCTACAGGTAAATAACTTATTCAAGTTAAATACATTAAATTATCATATCAAAATCGAGAAAATGTTCCTCGATTTTAAATTACTAAAAATAAGATTATTAAATAAATTAAATAAAATTTTATTTCAAATGAATTTCCTTCTATAAATATAAATATAAATAATATTATTATAAATATAATTATTCCGTATTCTGCAATAAAATTTGATGCAAATCTTCCTCTTATATATTTAATATTAAATCCTGATACTGATTCTGATTCTCCTTTAAAAAAATCAAAAATCTTTTTGTAACTTTATTAAATTAATTAATTGAATTATTTCCCTTAATAATAAAATTAATGAAATTATTCAAATTATTCTTTCTCCATAAAAAATAGATTGAGCAATTCTTCGCAACCCTCCTAAAAATGAATAAATTCTATTGTATGATCACTCTCCAATTATTAAACAATAATCTCTTAAACATATAAAACATAAAATTAATATTAAATTTATTTTACTTAAAATTATTATATTTAAATAAGAAATTAAATTTCATAAAACTAATATTGAAAATATACTTAACAATAGACTAATTAAATAAAATAAATGATTAGATTAAAAAATAAACGAAATTTCATTATTAAATAACTTAATTTTATCACTAAAAGGTTGGAATAACCCAATTTTTTTAACTTTATTTGGACCCTTTCAAATTTAAATATACTTTTAAAATTTACGTTCTGAAAATGTAATCAAAGCTACTCTCATTAAAACTATCAAAATTATATCCAATCTTTTAATAAAAATGTTTAAATATATATATATATATTTATAATTATTAATTAAAAAAAAAATTTTAATTATAAATTTTAAATTTATCACACTAATCTGTCAAAATAATTATTTTTTTTTTTAAATAAATTAATTATTAAAAAAATAGAGTCCTTTAGTACAAATATTTTTCAAAATTATAAAGATAGAATTCAATCTGGCTTACACATATTTAAACTCAAATCGTGTAAGATTTTGAAAGTCGAACAGACTTAATTTATAAATTTCTTTATTTATTATTTATCTCAATTCAACATCGAGGTCACATTTTTTTTTACCGATATAAACTAATATAAAAATTAACGCTGTTATCCCTAAGGTTATTCCCAAAAAAAAATTGGAACGAGAGATCAAATAATTTTAATTAAATGACCTTTAAATATAAATTTATTTAAAAATTTATTTAATAATGTAAAAGTTAATATATACATAAATAAAATTATAATTATCACAATAATAATTATTGCATGATCATAAAATATAATTAAATTTTCTATAACAAAAGAATTAGAATCTTGAAATATCATGTTTGTTCATGAAGAAATCAATTAAAAAATTTATTAAAAATTTTATAACTTCTAAAAATAAAATAATTTATATAAATAAATTTTAAATTTATTGCACTTATCTGCCATATTAAAAATTCAATTCAATTAAATAGAAATTTTTGGGATTTTTCAAAAAGAATGAGATCTAGGGGGATAAGAAAATATTTAATTAATTAAATTATTAAAAATTTTTATAAATAAAATTAAACGTATTCTTATAAATCATTTTAAGATAATGTAAAAAATTGCAATGTTCTTATTAATGAAATTAAAGATCCAATTGAAGAAATTTTATTTCAACATACATATAAATCAGGATAATCTCTGTATCGTCGTGGTATTTTACTCAAGCCTAGAAAATGTTGAAGAAAGAAAGTTATATTTACTCCTAAGAATATTGAAAAAATTGAATTTTTAGTATTATTTTATTTAATAAACTTTCAAAAATCAATGGATATCAATAAATAAATCTTCCAAAAATTGCAAATACTAGTCCTATAGATAAAACAATGAAAATGAGCTACTACATAATAAGTATCATAAAGGACAATATCAATAGAAGAATTAGAAAGTATAATTCCTGTTAATCCTCCTAAAGTGAGTAAAAAGATTAACCCTTATAATCATAAATTTGTAATATTTAATTTAAGTCTTATTCCTTTTAATAATGCTAATCATCTAAAAATTTTAATTCCAGAAGGAATAGCAATAATTATTGTTGCAGAAGTAAAATATGCCCGTTGATCTACATCTATCCCAATAGTAAATATATGATGAGCTCAAACAATAAAACCTAATAGTCCAACAGAAATTATAGCATAAATTATTGCTATAATACCAAATACTTTTTTCTTTATTCTTTCATTACAAATTATATGAGAAATTAAACCAAATCCTGGTAAAATTAAAATATAAACTTATGAATGACCAAAAAATCAAAATAAATGTTGATGTAGTACTGGATCCCCCCCTCTAACTGGATCAAAAAAGGAGTATTAAGATTACGATCAAATAATAATATAGTAATTGCTCCTGCTAAAACAGGAAGGGATAATAACAATAAAATTGCTGTTAATAATATTGCTCAAGCAAATAAAGGGAATATCTCTAATTTAAAAATTTTGATATTTAAAATTGTTGAAATGAAATTTAAAGATTCTATAATAGATTAAGCTTCTGCAATATGTAAAGAAAAAATTGATAAATCTACTGATGGACCTATATGTGATAAATTAGAAGATAAAGAAGGATAAACAGTTCAACCTGTTCCTGTTCCAGATCCAACAAATATTCTAGAAATTAATAGTATGATTCTTGAAGGAAGTAATCAAAATCTTATATTATTTCTTCGAGGGAAAGCTATATTAGAAATTCCTATAATTATAGGAATTAAATAATTTCCAAATCCTTTTATTATAAAAGGTATAACAAAAAAAAATTATAATAAATGCATGAGCTGTAACTAAAGAATTATAAATTTGATCATTTCCAAATATAGATCCAGGATTTCCCAATTCTAATCGAACTAAAATTTTTAATCTCAAACCTACAATTTCAGATCATATTCCAAAAATAAAATATAACATTCCAATATTTTTATAATTAGTAAAAAAAAATTCATGTTTTTATTTATTCATATAGTTTAAATTTTCAAAACATTATATTTTCGATATAAAAATAAAATTAATTTTCATAAATATTTGGAAATCTAAACATTTTCTTAATATTTTCATTATTAAATTTTTAAATAAACTATTATAATTTAAATTATTATTAATAATAAAATAAATAATCTTATAATTATTATTATCAAATTTATTATTATAGTATTAGAAAAAATTTTAAAATTTATGAATTTTTAAATTTTGATGTTAGAATTTTTAAAGATAAAATTATTTATTTCCTTATTAATTATAAAATAATATTTTTTCATTATTTTTAATAAAGAAAAATTCGAATAAAAGTTTAGATAATATAAAGATATATTTTTCCGAATAAAAATATTGAAAAAATATTTTCACCATGTTTGAATTTAAATAAATTGGATCTTAGAATAATTAAAATCACACATAAAAAAAAATTTTCATTTTTTCAAATTTTGAGTAAATAAATTTCTTTAATATTTATAAAAATTATTAGTGAAAAATGTTATTTGAATATAATTAAATTAATTATTAAAACTATTATAAAGAAATTTATAATTTTAGAATCATTACAATTAAAGAAATTTATGAAATTTATTTTTTTATTTATTAAATAATTAATTAATCGAATAGAATATATAACTTTTAATATTGTTATAATAATTAAAATAAAATATAAGATTAAAAAAGAATGATTTATAAAAATTTTTTATAGAATTAAATTCTTAAAATAAAATCTAGTAAAAAATGGCATACCACATAATTAAAAATTAAAATATATTATGAATATTATAGTTATTGGCACTTAATTCATTAAATTTCCTATAAAACGAATATCTTGATAATTATTTATTGAATGAATAATAATTTCTAAACACATAAATATCATTGATTTAAATGTAGCATGAAAAATCAAGTAAAAATAAGCTAAAAGATAAATATTTATTCCATAAATTACTAATATTAATTCTAATTGTGACAGAGTAGAATATGCAATAATTTTTTTTAATCATATTCAAAATTTGCTGATAAACCAGCTATTAGTATAGTAATTATTCCAGTAATAGTAATATAAAATAATAATTTTCTACTTTTATATATTAAATTGTTAAATCGAATTAAAATATAAATTCCGGCCGTTACTACAGTAGATGAATGAACTAATGATAATACTAAAGTTGGAGCAGCTATAGCTGCTGGAAGTCAAGAAGAAAAAGGAAATTGAGTTTTTTTAGTAAGAGCTTTAATCATATTTAAAAATAATGATATTTTATTATTAAAATTTAAATTTATGAAATTTCAAGACTCATAAATTATTATTAATCTAATAGATAATATAATCATTATATCTTCAATTTGATTTTTAAAAATTGTTAATATTTCAGATTTATAAGAATAAAAATTTTTAAAATAAATTACTAAACACTAAGAAACTAACTCTAAACCATTTCATCTTCGAATTAAAGAAATAATATTTATTTCAATAATTATTAACAATATAAAAATAATAAAAAAAAATACTAAATAAATAATCAAATATAGTATAAATCATGATTTATATATTTACAACAATAAAATATAATTATTAAAGAAATTAAAAATACAGTATGTAAAAAAAATATAGTAATTCAATCTATATAAATTAATACATTTATTGATAAAAAGCTCATAATTATTAAATTTTATTCAATAAATAAGTTTAATCTTATAAATATGAATATGTGACCAAAAATAAATATTAAAAATCTGATAATTAAAAAATAAATTCCTCTCAAATAGTATAAAATAATGTATTTAAAACAAATTTTGTAAGTTTGATTCTACGAATCAATATTTTTAATTAAATTATTTGGATTAATGAAAAAAATTAGTTTTTGAAATCAATACAATTTAAGTTAAAAAAAAATATTAAATATTCAACTATAATTTAAGAATTGAATATTATCAATTTATTATTTTTCATTTTATGAAAACAATATAAAAATAAATAAATATTCAACGTGCTTTAAGAAATATTTTTAAAATTAAAATTAATATAATTATTTTTCTTTATCTTATAATAATTATAACGATTATGATTTCTCTTGATAAATTAAAAAAAATTGGTCAAGCTATATTATTTATTCATAATAAAAATCAGAATATTATTAACGATGGTATGAAATACACTATTCCCTTATTTATTATTATATTTCGACTTTTAGATCGTAAATAAAAATAATTAACTAAAACAAATATTCTTGATGAACATAACCCATGAGCAATTATTATCATTAATCCACCATAATATCCTTAAATATTAATTAAAAATAATCCAATTGATATTATTCTTATATGAACGACAGATGGATAAGCAACAATAATATTTATATCATAATGTCAAAGACATAAAAATCTTAAAAATGTTATCCAAAAAAATCTTGAATTTATAATTATATTATTAATAATTAAGAAATTAATATTTAATATTACAATTATTCAATACAATTCGTATTCTAATTATAATATAATTTCTGCTAAGAATATTAAACCAATAACAGAAGCTCCTACGTAAGCTTTAGGTAATTAATCTTGGAATAAAAATATAGGTTATTTTACTAAAAATTCTCTACATATTAAAAAATAGAAAATAACTAATAAAAATTCATTTAACAAACTAATTTCTAGAAATATAAAAAAACTTATTGCATTGTATATTTTGAAAAAAATGAATAATAAAATAATTAAAGGAAAAGAAAAGAATAATGTATAAAATAATATGTATAAAGATGCTTTGAGTCGTTAAGGTTGGTATCCCCAACCTATAATTCATTAAAAAGTAGAAATAAGACTAAATTCAAATATTAAATTAAATATAAATAAAGTAATACACATAAATCTTATAAATAGAACTGATATTAAAATAATTAACAAAAATGAATAAATTGAAATATATTAAAATTTTTTTTTCTCACTATAATTACTTATCTAAATAATAGTAATGTTAACATAATTATTATTAATTTAATTTGATCAATTATAAAATAAGAATAAATTATTACAAAATAATTGTTATAATTTAATAATGAAATATTTATAGATAAAAATATAAAAATTGAAATTCTCAAAAATAAATACATATCAATACAAAAAAAAAATAAGTTAAAATCAATATTATTAAATGAATTAAAATTTTTATCATAAATTAAAAAATAAAAATTTAAATTTGTCTTTTACTTTATTTCAAATTAATAAAAATAATAAAGTCAAACCTAATACTTTTTTACGAACGACAAAAATTAGATAAAATAATATCAAATTTCAAAGATTTATTGTATTTACTATGAATATCAAAAATATTAATAATCCTTATATTAAAAATTCTAGTCTTTTTAAATTTAATATAAAGTTTTTATACAAGCAAGAATAAAGAAACAATAAAATAATAAATATAAAAATAGATTAATAAAAATTTAAAAAAATAATTAAAAAAAAAATAAATTTATCAATTATCTCTAAACTTAATTTTTTAAATTAAACTATTTTTTAATAATTGATAATTTAAATAAAATAATAATTTTGTAAATTGAATTTTAAATTTCAATTCTATATAATTAAATGACACTAAAATTTTTAATCAATATATTTATAATAATTTTATTTCTATTACCTTTGATTTTATTGATTTATAACTCTTTATTTTCTTAGTATAAAATTTTTTATCCTATAATTTAAGAATTAATTATTTTATTATACAATGTAATATGTTTATCAAATTTATTAATTTTCAATAGAAATAATTGATAATTATCCATTAGATTTTTTAATATTGTAGAAAGAATAATAATTTTATTTTCATATTTCACTAGATTTATTAATAATATAATAACTTCAATAAAAAAAATGTTTTTGAAAAATTTTATGATTAAATCAATATTAATTTTTTCATTTTTTATTATTATAATTTTAAATGTTAATAAATTTTTATTTGGTACAATAATTTTATTAAAGTTTTCAGGGTATTTATATTAAATAAATTAAATTTAACTGATACAAATTCAATATTATTATATATGTATATACAATATAAATTTCAATTTATTAATTTCTATTATTTATATTTTCGTTGTTTTAAGATTAATAAGTAAAAGTAATCATTCTAAATAAATTAACTTAACGTTAAAGAAATTAAATGAAAAAATTAATTTTAAAATCGAATGAATTATTAAGAATTATTAATTCAATTATTGTAATTTTACCTACTCCCTTAAATATTTCTATAATATAAAATTTTGGTTCATTATTAGGAATTTGTCTAATCATTCAATTAATCACAGAATTATTACTATCTCTACATTATTGCCCTAATATTGATTTAGCATTTAATAGAATTATTCATCTTATACAAGATGTAAATTATAGATGATTTTTTTGATTATGCCATATAAATGGAGCTTATATATAGTTTTTTTTTGTTTATTTATTCATATTGGACGTGGAATTTATAATATTTTATTCTCTTTCTATAAGACTTTGAATTCAGGAATTTTAATTTTTTTAATCACTATCATAACAGCTTTTTTAGGTTCCGTATTACCATGAGGTCAAATATCTTTTTGAGGCGCAACAGTAATTACAAATTTACTTTCAGCTATTCCTTACATTGAAAATGTTTTAGTTTAATGATTATGAGGAGGGTTTTCTATTAATAATGCTACATTAAATCGATTTTATTCATTTCATTTTATTATACCATTTGCAATGTTAGCTTTAGTTATTCTCCATTTAATATTTCTTCATAAAACTAGTTCTTCTCATCCTTTAGGATTAAAAAGAAATTTTTATAAAATTCCTTTTAATCCTTATTTTCAGTTAAAGATGATTTAGGATTTACTTTATTTTTTATTATTTTTTCAATTTTTTGTTTATTAACCTTTATTACCTTATGGATTATCAGATCCCGGAAATTACAATAAAGCTAACCATATAATTACCCCCATTCATATTCAACCTAAATGATATTTTTTATTTGCTCATGCAATTCTTCGTTTTATTTTTGATAAATTAGGAGAAGTTATTGCTTTATTATTATCAATTTTAATTTTGTTTATTATACCTTTTAATTTTAAATATTAATTAAAATCATTTAAATTTTTTTTTTTAAATCAAATTCTATTTTAAAATTTCGTTGGATTATTTATTATTTTAACTTGAATTGGAGCCCGTCCAGTTGAAAATCCCTATATTTTTATTGGACAAATTTTTATATATTTATAATTCTAAAAAATCTGATTTATATTCAAATAAATATTTATTTAGTTTTTCAAACTACATCTTTTAAATACATATGTAAGAAATTAATTTTTCTAATAATTTATGATTTTAAATAATAAAATAAATATTAAATAATTGAATCCTACTGGTAAATAACTTATTTAAGTTAAATATATTAAATTATCATATCGAAATCGAGAAAATGTTCCTCGATTTTGAATTACTAAAAATAAGATTATTGAATAAATTAAATAAAATTTTATTTTAAATAAATTTCCTCCTATAAATATAAATATAAATAATATTATTATAAATATAATAATTCCGTATTCTGCAATAAAATTTGATGCAAATCTTCCTCTTATATATTCAATATTAAATCCTGATACTAATTCTAATTCTCCTTTAAAAAAATCAAAAATCTTTTTGTAACTTTATTAAATTAATTAATTGAATTATTTTTCTTAATAATAAAATTAATAAAAATATTCAAATTATTCTTTCTTTATAAGAAATAGATTGAGCAATTCTTCGCAACCCTCCTAACAATGAATAAATTCTCTTGTATGATCACTCTCCAATTATTAAACGATAAACTTTTAAACATATAAATCATAAAATTTATATTAAATTTATTTCACTTAAAATTATTATATTTAAATAAGGAATAAAATTTCATAAAACTAATATTGAAAATATACTCATTAATAGACTAATTAAATAAAATAAATGATTAGATTGAAAAATAAACGAAATTTCATGATTAAATAACTTAATTTTATCACTAAAAGGTTAAAATAACCCTATTTTTTTAACTTTATTTGGACCCTTTCAAATTTAAATATACCCTTAAACTTTACGTTCTGAAAATGTAATCAAAGCTACTCTAATTAAAACTATCAAAATTATATTTAATCTTTTAATAAAAATGTTCGAATATATATATATATAATTATTATTTAAAAAAAAAAATTTAATTAATAAATTTTAAATTTATCACACTAATCTGTCAAAATAATTATTTTTTTTTTTTAATTAATTAATTATTAAAAATATAAAGTCCTTTAGTACAAATATTTTTTAAAATTATCAAGATAGCATTCAATCTGGCTTACACATATTTAAACTCAAATCGTGTAAGATTTAAAAAGTCGAACAGACTTAAATCATTAATTTCTTTATTAATTATTTATCTTAATTTAACATCGAGGTCGCAATCTTTTTTACCAATATAAACTAATATAAAAAATAACGCTGTTATCCCTAAGGTTATCCCCAAAAAAAAATTGGAACGATAGTTCAAATAATTTTAATTAAATGACCTTTAAATATAAATTTATTTAAGATATTATTTAATAATGTAAAAGTTAATATATACATAATTAAAATTATAATTATTACAATAATAATCATTGCATGATCATGAAATATAATTAAATTTTCTATAACAAAAAAATTAGAATCTTGAAATATAATGTTTGTTCATAAAGAAATCAATTAAAAATTTATTAAAAATTTTATAACTTCTAAAAATAAAATAATTTATATAAATAAATTTTAAATTTATTGCACTTATCTGCCATATTAAAAATTCAATTCAATTAAATAGAAATTTTTGGGATTTTTCAAAAAGAATGAGATCTAGGGGGATAAGAAAATATTTAATTAATTGAATTATTAGAAATTTTTATAAATAAAATTAAACGTATTCTTATAAATCATTTTAAGATAATGTAAAAAATTGCAATGTTCTTATTAATAAAATTAAAGATCCAATTGAAGAAATTTTATTTCAACATACATATAAATCATGATAATCTCTGTATCGTCGTGGTATTCCACTCAAGCCTAAAAAATGTTGAAGAAAGAAAGTTATATTTACTCCTAAGAATATTGAAAAAATTAAATTTTTAGAATTATTTTATTTAATAAACTTTCAAAAATCAATGGATATCAATAAATAAATCTTCCAAAAATTGCAAATACTGCTCCTATAGATAAAACAATGAAAATGAGCTACTACATAATAAGTATCATAAAGGACAATATCAATAGAAGAATTAGAAAGTATAATTCCTGTTAATCCTCCTAAAGTGAGTAAAAAAATAAACCCTTATAATCATAAATTCGTAATATTTAATTTAAGTCTTATTCCTTTTAATAATGCTAATCATCTAAAAATTCTAATTCCAGTAGGAATAGCAATAATTATTGTTGCAGAAGTAAAATATGCTCGTTGATCTACATCTATCCCAATAGTAAATATATGATGAGCTTAAACAATAAAACCTAATAGTCCAACAGAAATTATAGCATAAATTATTCCTATAATACCAAATACTTCTTTCTTTATTCTTTCATTACAAATTATATGAGAAATTAAACCAAATCCTGGTAAAATTAAAATATAAACTTATGAATGACCAAAAAATTAAAATAAATGTTGATATAGTTTTGGATCCCCCCTTCCAATTGAATCAAAAAAAGAAGTATTAAGATAACGATCAAATAATAATATAGTAATCGCTCCTGCTAGAATAGGAAGAGATAATAACAATGAAATTGCTGTTAATAATATTGCTTAAGTAAATAAAGGGAATATTTCTAATTCAAAAATTTATATATTTAAAATTGTTAAAATGAAATTTATAGATCCTATAATAGATAAAGCTTCTGCAATATGTAAAGAAAAAATTGATAAATCTACTGATGGACCTATATGTGATAAATTAGAAGATAAAGGAGGATAAACAGTTCAAACTGTTACTGTTCCAGATCCAACAAATATTCTAGAAATTAATAGTATGATTCTTGGAGGAAGTAATCAAAATCTTACATTATTTATTCGAGGGAAAAATATATTAGAAATTCCTATAATTATAGAAATTAAATAATTTCTAAATCCTTTTATTATAACAGGTATAACAAAAAAAAATTATAATAAATGCATGAGCTGTAACTAAAGAATTATAAATTTGATTATTTCCGAATAAAGATTCAGGATTTCCCAATTCTAATAGAACCAAAATTTTTAATCTCAAACCCACGATTTCAGATCATATTCCAAAAATAAAATATAACATTCCAAGATTTTTATAATTAGTAAAAAAAAATTCATGTTTTTATTCATTTATATGGTTTAAATTTTTAAAACATTATATTTTTAATTTAAAAATAAAATTAATTTTTTTAAATATTTGAAAATCCAAATATTTTCTTAATATATTCATTAATAGATTTTGAAATAAACTATTATAATTTAAATTATTATTATTAATAAAATAAATAATCATATAATTATTATTATCAAATTCGTTATTAAAGTATTAGAAAAAATTTTAAAATTTATGAATTTTAAAATTTCAATGTTAAAATTTTCGGAGATAAAATTATTTATTTCCTTATCAATTATAAAATAATATTTTTTCATAATTTTTAATAAAGAAAAAATTCGAATAAAAATTTAAATAATATAAAAATGTATTTATCCAAAAAAAAAATATTAAAAAATTATTTTCAACATGTTTCAATTTAAATAAATTAAATCTTAGAATAATCAAAATCACTCATAAAAAACAATTTTCATTTTTTCAAATTTTAAATAAATAAATTTCTCTAATATTTATGAAAATTATTATAAAAAAATATTTTCTGAATATAATTAAATTAATTATTGGAACTATCATAAAGAAATTTATAATTTTAGAATCATTACAATTAAAGAAATTTATGAAATTAATTTTTTTATTTATTAAATAATAAATTAATCGAATAGAATATATAACTTTTGATATTGTTCTTATAATTAATATAAAATATAAGATTAAAAAAAAATAATTTATAAGAATTTTTTTTAGAATTAAATCTTTAAAATTAAATCTAGTAAAATATGGCATACCACATCAATAAAAATTAAAAATTGTTATGAATATTATAGTTATTGGCACTAAATTCATTAAATTTTCTATAAAACAAATATCTTGATAATTATTTATTGAATAAATAATAATTCCTGAACACATAAATATTATTGATTTAAATATAGCATGAATAATCAAGTGAAAATAAGCTAAAAGATAAATATTTATTCCATAAAGTACTAATATTAATCCTAATTCCGACAGAGTAGTATATGCAATAATCTTTTTTAATTATATTTAAAATTTGCTGATAAACCAGCGATTAGTATAGTAATAATTTCAGTGATAGTAATATAAAATAAGAATATTCTATTTTTATATATTAAATTGTTAAATTGAATTAAAATATAAATTCCGGCCGTTTCTACAGTAGATAAATGAACTAATGATAATACTGAAGTTGGAGCAGCTATAGCTGCTGGAAGTTAAGAAGAAAAAGGAAATTGAGCTCATCTAGTAAGAGCTCTAATTATAACTAGAATTAATAATATTTTATTATTGAAATCTAAATTTATAAAATTTCAAGACCCATAAATTATTATTAATCTAATAGATA
This sequence comes from Copidosoma floridanum, assembly GCF_036245765.1. NCBI lineage: Eukaryota > Metazoa > Arthropoda > Insecta > Hymenoptera > Encyrtidae > Copidosoma > Copidosoma floridanum. The sequence goes on from NW_028321909.1 coordinate 3,954,465, forward strand.
ATATAATCATTATATCTTCAATTTGATTTTTAAAAATTGTTAATATTTCAGAATTATAAGAATAAAAATTTTGATAATAAATTACTAAACAATATAAAACTAACCCTAAACCATTCATCCTTAAATTAAAGAAATTATATTTAGTCTAATAATTATTAACAATATAGAAATAATAAAAAAAAATACTAAATAAATATTCAAATATTGTATAAGTCATGATTCATATATTTACAACAATTAAATACAATTATCAAAGAAATTAAAAATACAGTATGTAAATAAAAAAATAGTAATTTAATCTATATAAATTAATACATTTATTGATGAAAACCATATAATTATTAAATTTTATTCAATAAATAAGTTTAATCTTATAAATATAAGTATGTGACCAAAAAGAAATATTAAAAATCTGATAATTAAAAAACAAATTCCTCTCAAATAGTATAAAATAATGTATTTGAAACAAATTTCGTAGATTTTATTTTAAAAATCAATATTTTTAATTAAATTATTTGGAATAATAAAAAAAATTAGTTTTTAAAATCAATACAATTAAAGGTAAAAAATAATATTAAATATTCAACTATATTGTTAGAATTAAATATTATTAATTTATTATTTGTTATTCTATGGAAACAATATAAAAATAAATAAATATTTAACATGCTTTAAAAAATATTCTTAAAATTAAAATTAATATAATTATTTTCCTTCATCTTATAATAATTATAACGATTATGATTCCTCTTGATAAATTAAAAAAAATTTGTCAAGCTATATTATTTATTCATAATAAAAATCAGAATATTATTAACGATGGTATAAAATGCACTATTTTCTTATTTATTATTATATTTTGACTTTTAGATCGTAAATAAAAATAATTAACTAAAACAAATATTCTTGATGAACATAACCCATGAGCAATTATTATTATTAATTCACCATAATATCCTTAAATATTTATTAAAAATAATCCAATTGATATTATTCTTATATAAACGACAGATGAATAAGCAACAATAATTTTTATATCATAATGTCAAAGACATAAAAATTTTAAAAATGTTATTGCAAAAAATCTTAAAATTATAATTATATTATTAAAAATTAAGAAATTAATATTTATTATTACAACTATTCGATACAATCCGTATCCTAATTATAATATAATTCCTGCTAAAATTATTAAACCGATAACAGGAGCTTCTACGTAAGCTTAAGGTAATTAATTATGGAATAAAAATATAGGTAATTTTACTAAAAATTCTCTACATATTAAAAAACAGAAAATAACTATTAAAAGTTTATTTAATAAAATAATTTCTGAAAATATAAAAAAACTTATTGCATTGTATATTTTGAAAAAAATTAATAATAAAATTAATAAAGAAAGAGAAAAAAATAATGTATAAAATAATATGTATAAAGATGCTTTGAGTCGTTAAGGTTGGTATCCCTAACCTATAATTCATTAAAAAGTAGAAATAAGACCGAATTCAAATATAAAATAAAATATAAATAAATTAATAAACATAAATCTTATAAATAGAACTGATATTAAAATGATTAACAAAAATAAATAAATTGAAATATATTGAAATTTTTTTTTCTTACTATGATTACTAATCTAAATAATAGTAATGTTAATATAATTATTATAAATCTAATTTGATCAATTATGAAATAAGAATAAATTATTATGAAATAAATGTTATAATTAAATAATGAAATATGTATAGATAAAAGTATAAAAATTAAAATTCTTAAAAATAAATACATATCAATATAAAAAAAAATTATAAGTCGAAATCAATATTATTAAATAAATTGAAATTTTTATCATAAATTTAAAAATAAAAATTTAAATTTGTCTTTCACTTTATTTCAAATTGATAATAATAATAGAGTCAAACCTAATACTTTATTACAAACGACAAAAATTAAATAAAATAATATTAAACTTAAAAGATTTATTGTATTTACTATTAATATTAAAAATATTAATAATCCTAATATTAAAAATTCTAGTCTTTTTAAATTTAATATTAAGTTTTTATATAAGCAAGAATAAAGAAACAATAAAATAATAAATATAAAAATATATTAATGAAAATTTAAAAAAATAATTAAAAAAAAATAAATTTATTAATCATCTCTAAAATTAATTATTTAAGATTAAACTATTTTTAAATAATTGATAATTTAAATAAAATATTAATTTTGTAAATTGAATTTTTAAATTTCAATTCGATATAATCAAATAACAATAAAATTTTTAATCAATATATTTATAATAATTTTATTTTTATTACCTTTGATTTTATTGATTAATAACTCTTAACCTTCTTAGTATAAAATATTTTATCCTATAATTTAAGAATTAATTATTTTATTATACAATGTAATGTGTTTATCAAATTTATTAATCTTTAATAGAAATAATTGATAATTATACATAAGATTTTTTAATATTGTAGAAAAAATAATAATTTTTTTTTCATATTTTACTAGATTTATTAATAATATAATAACTTTAATAAAAAATGTTTTTTAAAAACTTTATTATTGAATCAATAATTATATTTTTATTTTTTATCATTATAATTTTAAATGTTAATAAATTTTTATTTGGTACAATAATTTAAACAAAATTTTCAGGGTATTGATATTAAATAAATTAAATTTAACTGAAATAAATTTAATATTATTATATATGTATATACAATGTAAATTTTAATTTATTAATTTCTATTATTCATATTTTCATTGTTTTAAGATTAATTGTAAAATTAATTATTTTAAATAAATTAACTTAACGTTAAAGAAATTTAATGAAAAAATCAAATTTAAATTTGAATAAATTATTCAGAATTATTAATTCAATAATTGTAATTTTATCTACTTCTTTAAATATTTCTATAATATGAAATTTTAGTTCATTATTAGGAATTTGTTTAATCATTCAATTAATCACAGAATTATTACTATCTTTACATCATTGCCCTAATAGAATTGAAATAAATTTAAATTGCCCTAATATATTGAATTTAAATAAATTATATCTTAGAATAATTAAAATCACACATAAAAAAAAATTTTCATTTTTTCAAATTTTAAATAAATAAATTTCTTTAATATTTATAAAAATTATTATAGAAAATTATTTTCTGGATATAATTAAATTAATTATTAAAACTATCATAAAGAAATTTATGATTTTAAAATCATTACAATTAAAGAAATTTATGAATTTAATTTTTTTATTTATCAAATAACAAATTAATCGGATAGAATATATAACTTTAAATATTGTTCTAATAATTAATATAAAATATAAGATTGAAAAAAAAAAATTTATAACAATTTTTTATAGAATAAGATTCTTAAAATAAAATCTAGTAAAAAATGGCATACCACACATATAAAAATTAAAAATTATTATGAATGTTATAGTTATTGGCGCTAAATTCATTAGATTTTCTATAAAACGAATATCTTAATAATTATTTATTGAATAAATAATAGTTTTTGAACGCATAAATATCATTGATTTAAATATAGCATGGATAATCAAGTGAAAATAAGCTGAAAGATAAATATTTATTCCATAAATTACTAATATTAATCCTAATTGTGACAGAGTAGAATACGCAATAATTTTTTTTAATCATATTCTAAATTTTCTGATAAACCGGCTATTAGTATAGTAATTATTCCAGTAATAGTAATATAAAATTATAATTTTCTACTTTTATATATTAAATTGTTAAATCGAATTAAAATATAAATTCCGGCCGTTACTACAGTAGATGAATAAACTAATGATAATACTGAATTTGGAGCAGCTTTAGCTGCTGGAAGAAAAGAAGAAAAAGGAAATTGAGCTCTTTTAGTAAGAGCTCTAATTATAACTAAAATTAATAATATTTTATTATTGAAATTTAAATTTATGAAATTTCAAGACCCATAAATTATTATTAATCTAATAGATAATATAATCATTAGATCTTCAATTTGATTTCTAAAAATTGTTAATATTTCAAATTTATAAGAATAAAAATTTTGATAATAAATTACTAAACAATAAGAAACTAACCCTAAACCATTTCATCCTTAAATTAAAGAAATTATATTTAGTCTAATAATTGTTTACAATATAGAAATAATAAAAAAAAATACTCAATAAATAATCAAATATTGTATAAATCATGATTTATATATTTACAACAATAAAATATATATATTAAAGAAATTAAAAATACAGTATGTAAAAAAAAAATAGTAATTTAATCCATAAAAATTAATACATTTATAGATGAAAAGCTTATAATTATTAAATTTCATTTAATAAATAAGTTGAATCTTATAAATATAAATATGTGACCAGAAATAAATATTAAAAATCTGATAATTAAAAAATAAATTTCTCTTAAATAGTATAAAATAATGTATTTAAAACAAATTTTGTAAGTTTGATTCTACAAATCAATATTTTTAATTAAATTATTTGGATTAATAAAAAAAATTAGTTTTTAAAATCAATACAATTAAAGGTAAAAAATAATATTTAATATTCAACTATATTGTTAGAAATGAATATTATTAATTTATTATTTTTTATTCTATGAAAACAATATAAAAATAAATAAATATTTAACATGCTTTAAGAAATGTTCTTAAAATTAAAATTAATATAATTATTTTTTTTTATCTTATAATAATCATAACGATTATGATTTCTCTTAAAAAATTTAAAAAAATTAGTCAAGCTATATTACTTATTCATAATATAAATCAGAATATTATTAACGATGGTATAAAATACACTATTCCCTTATTTATTATTATATTCCGACTTTTAGATCGTAAATAGAAATAATTAACTAAAACAAATATTTTTGATGAACATAACCCATGAGCAATTATTATTATAAATCCACCATAATATCCTCAAATATTTATTGAAAATAATCCAATTAATTATATTCTTATATGAACGACAGATGAATAAGCAACAATAATTTTAATATCATAATGTCAAAGACATAAAAATCTTAAAAATATTATCCAAAAAAATCTTGAAATTATAATTATATTATTAAAAATTAAGAAATTAATATTTATTATTACAATCATTTGATACAATCCGTATCCTAATTATAATATAATTCCTGCTAAAATTATTAAACCAACAACAGGAGCTTCTACGTAAGCTTGAGGTCATAAATTATGGAATAAAAATATAGGTAATTTTACTAAAAATTCTCTACATATTAAAAAACAGAAAATAACTATTAAAAATTTATTTAATGAAATAATTTCTGAAAATATAAAAAAACTTATTGCATTGTATATTTAAAAAAAAATGAATAATAAAATTAATAAAAGAAGAAAAAAAAATAATGTATAAAATAATCTGTATAAAGATGCTTTAAGTCGTTAAGGTTGGTATCCCCAACCTATAATTCATTAAAAAGTAGAAATTAGACCGAATTCGAATATAAAATAAAATATAAATAAATTAATAAACATAAATCTTATAAATAGAACTGATAATAAAATAATTAACAAAAATAAATAAATTGAAATATATTAAAATTTATTTTTTATACTATGATTACTAATATTAATAATAGTAATGTTAATATAATTATTATTATTCTAATTTGATCGATTAAAAAATTAGAATAAATTATTATGAAATAATTGTTATAATTAAATAATGAAATATTTATAGATAAAAATATAAAAATTGAAATTCTTGAAAATAAATACATATCATTATAAAAAAAAATTATAAGTTAAAATCAATATTATTTAATAAATTAAATTTTTATCATAAATTCAATAACAAAAATTTAAATTTGTCTTTTACTTTATTACAAATTTATAATAATAATGAAGTCAAACCTAATACTTTTTTACGAACGACAAAAATTAGATAAAATAATATTAAATTTAAAAGATTTATTGTATTTACTATTAATATTAAAAATATCAATAATCCTAATATTAAAAATTCTAGTCTTTTTAAATTTAATATTAAGTTTTTATATAAGCAAGAATAAAGAAACAATAAAATAATAAATATAAAAATAGATTAATAAAAATTTAAAAAAATAATTAAAAAAAAAATAAATTTATCAATTATCTCTAAAGTTAATTTTTTTTAAATTAAACTATTTTTTTATAATTGATAATTTAAATAAAATATTAATTTTGTAAATTTAATTTTAAATTTCAATTCTATATAATTGAATAACAATGAAATTTTTAATCAATATATTTATAATAATTTTATTTTTATTACCTTTAATTTTATTGAATAATAACTCTTTACTTTTTTATTATAAAATATTTTATCCTATAGTTTGAGAATTAATTATTTCATTATACAATGTAATATGTTCATCAAATTTATTAATTTTTAATAGAAATAATTGATAATTATACATTAGATTTTTTAATATTGTAGAAAGAATAATAATTTTATTTTCATATTCTACTGGATTTATTAATAATATAATAACTTCAATGAAAAAAATGTTTTTTAAAAATTTTATTATTGAATCAATAATTATATTTTCATTTTTTATTATTATAATTTTAAATGTTAAAAATTTTTTATTTGGTACAATAATTTTAACAAAATTTTCAGGGTATTTACATTAAATAAATTAAATTTAACTGATATAAATTCAATATTATTACATATGTATATACAATATAAATTTTAATTTATTAATTTCTATTATTTATATTCTCATTGTTTTAAGATTAATTGTAAAATTAATTATTCTAAATAAATAAACTTAACGTTAGAGAAATTTAATGAAAAAATTAATTCTAAAATCGAATAAATTATTAAAAATTATTAATTCAATAATTGTAATTTTACCTATTCCTTTAAATATTTTTATAATATAAAATTTTAGTTCATTATTAGGAATTTGTCTAATCATTCAATTAATCACAGAATTATTACTATCTTTACATTATTGCCCTAATATTGATTTACCATTTAATAGAATTATTCATCTTATACAAGATGTAAATTATAGATGATTTTTTTGATTATGCCATATAAATGGAGCTTATATATAGTTTTTATTTGTTTATTTATTTATATTGGACGTGGAATTTATAATATTTCATTTTCTTTTTATAACACTTTAAATTCAGGAATTTTCATTTTTTCAATCACTATCATAACAGCTTTTTTAGGTTTCGTATTACTATGAGGTCAAATATCATTTTGAGGTGCAACAGTAATTACAAATTTACTTTCAGCTATTCCTTACATTGAAAATGTTTTAGTTTTATGATTATGAGGAGGGTTTTCTATCAATAATGCTACATTAAATCGATTTTATTCATTTCATTTTATTATACCATTTGTAGTGTTAGCTTTAGTTATTCTCCATCTAATATTTCTTCATAAAACTAGTTCTTCTCATCCTTTAGGATTATAAAGAAATTTTTATAAAATTTCTTTTAATCCTTATTTTCAGTTAAAGATGATTTAGGATTTATTTTATTTTTTATTATTTTTTAATTATTTGTTTATCAACCTTTATTACCTTATGGATTATCAGATCCCAGAATTTACAATAAAGCTAACCCTATAATTACCCCCATTCATATTTAACCTGAATGATATTTTTTATTTGCTTATGCAATTCTTCGTTTTATTCCTGATAAATTAGGAGGAGTTATTGCTTTATTATTATCAATTTTAATTTTGTTAATTATACCTTTCAATTCTAAATATTAAATAAAATCATTTAAATTTTATTTTTTAAATCAGATTCTATTTTGAAATTTTGTTGGATTATTAATTATTTTAACTTGAATTGGAGCACGTCCAGTTAAAAATCCCTATATTTTAATTGGACAAATTTTTATATATTTTTATATTTCTAAAAAATCTGATTTATATTTAAATAAATATTTATTTAGTTTTTTAAACTATATCTTTTAAATACATATGTAAAAAATAAATTTTTCTAATAATTTGTGATTTTAAATAATAAAATAAATATTAAATAATTAAATCCTACAGGTAAATAACTTATTTAAGTTAAATATATTAAATTATCATATTGAAATCGAGAAAATGTTCCTCGATTTTGAATTACTAAAAATAAGATTATTGAATAAATTAAATAAAATTCTATTTTAAATGAATTTCCTCCTATAAATATAATTGTAAATAATATTATTTTAAATGTAATTATTCCGTATCCTGCAATAAAATTTGATGCAAATCTTCCTCTTATATATTTAATATTAAATCCTGATACTGATTCTGATTCTCCTTAAAAAAAATCAAAAATCTTTTTGTAACTTTATTAAATTAATTAATTGAATTTTTTCCCTTAATAATAAAATTAATGAAATTATTAAAATTATTCTTTCTTTATAAGAAATAGATTGAGCAATTCTTCGCAACCCTCCTAACAACGAATGAATTCTATTGTATGATTACTCTCCAATTATTAAACGATAAACTCTTAAACATATAAATCATAAAATTAATATTAAATTTTTTTTACTTAAAATTATTATATTTAGATAAGGAATTAAATTTCATAAAACTAATATTGAAAATATACTCAACAATAGACTAATTGAATAAAATAAATGATTAGACTAAAAAATAAACGAAATTTCATTATTAAATAACTTAATTTTATCACTAAAAGGTTGAAATAACCCTATTTTTTTAACTTTATTTGGACCCTTTTAAATTTAAATATACCCTTAAACTTTACGTTCTGAAAATGTAATCAAAGCTACTCTTATTAAAACTATCAAAATTATATTAAATATTTTAATAAAAATGTTCAAATATATATGTATATATAATTATTATTTAAAAAAAAAATTTTATTAATAAATTTTAAATTTATCACACTAATCTGTCAAAATAATTATTTTTATTTTTAAATAAATAAATTATTTAAAAAATAAAGTCCTTTAGTACAGATATTTTTCAAAATTATAAAGATGGAATTCATTTTGGCTTACACATATTTAAACTTAAATCGTGTAAGATTTTAAAAGTCGAACAGACTTAATTCATTAATTCCTTTATTAATTATTTATCTTAATTTAACATCGAGGTCGCAATCTTTTTCACCAATATAAACTAATATAAAAAATAACGCTGTTTTCCCTAAGGTTATTTATTTTAATTATTTTAATTGAATTTTGGAATAAAATTTATTTATAATAAATTAATAAAAAATTTATTTAAATTTTTCTATATTCCCTATATAATTTTTTAAATTTATAAAAAATTTTTTATTTATTGATTAAAAATCAATGATATGAAATTTCATAGGGTCTTCTCGTCTTTTTTGAATATTTAAAATTTTTTATTTAAATATAAAATTTAATTATTCAATTTTATCAAGTTTTAATTTCATCTATTCTTTCATTTTAGACTTCATTGGAAAGCCAAGTGATTATTCTACCTTAGTACAAAAATGCACCTATTCAATAAAAATTCTCATGGAGCAGAAATTATTAATTATTATTAATACAATGAACTATGTTCTAATTAAACAGATTATTAATAATTATTGCCGAATTTATCAAATTAATTTTAAAATTTTAAAATTTTATAATTTAATTTTTACTAATTTAATCTTTATTAATTTAATTTTTTTTATTAAATTAAATAATTTAATAGATATTGAATTATAATTCAAATGATTTTAATGTAATAAATTAATTATTATAAATTATAAAAAAAAAAAACTTCTAATTTTATTTTTAAAATAAATTTGTTTCTATAATTATTAAGATAATTTTTAAGCTCATCCCTAAAAAATTTTTTTTAAGAATATATATCAATTTTTTAATAATTTTAAATATTAATTTTAAACTTAGTTAAATTTATTTATAAAATAATTATATATCAATACTTATAAATAACATATAATTTCAATTAAAATATTTAAAATATCAATTTTTAATAATTTGTATATTTATTTAATTCAATTATTGAAAAAAAAATAAAATGAATTATTTAATTTTAATCAACCCTGATACAAAAGGTAAAAAATAATCAATTAACAATTCATTAAATTAAATTTACTTTCTCTTTAAATACTTTAAATATTAAATTATTTAATTTTTTTAAAATAAATCACCTACATATTTATTATTAATTTAAAAAAAAAATAAAATTAAAAATATTTAAAATTTATTTAATTTATTATTATAAAATAATATATTAAAATAATTTCTATAAGCAACACAAATGTTATAAATTTAACCATATTTTTATTACTAAATACACTTTCCAGTATATTTACTTTGTTTCGACTTATTCTTAATAATTTTCAAAGGTGACGGGCAATTTGTACATATTTCAAATTAAATTTAAAATAAACAATTTTTTTTTTACTTTTAAATCCAATTTTAAAATAATAATATGAATAATTTGAATAAATTTAATTTATTGTATTTAATTTATATTCTTATAAATAAACACATATTGATTTATAATTTTATTATATAAATATTTTAATTATTAAATTTTTAAAAAACAATTTAATTACAAACATACATCAATTTTATAATATAAGTTTATTTCATCAAGGAATATCGAATTAAATAACAAAATCCTCTAATAAATTAAAATACCGTCAGAATTTTAAATTTTTATTTTTTAGCAATTAATAATTTATATTATTGTTTTCTAATAAAAGAGTAGGGTTCCTAATTCTAGTTTATATTATATTTTTATTATTATCTTTATTAAATTTAACAAAAGTAATTTTTTAAAAGATTTAAAATTTTATCTTAAAATTTTTATTTAAATTATTTATAAAAATTAATATTCATGAATTTATTTATATAAATTCATTTATCTATATGCTTTGTATAACTGCGAATGCTGGCACAAAGTCATTCCATATTAATTTTATATCTATTTATTAACTTATTAATAATTAATTATTCTATATATAAAGTTTAATATAATATATTTGAATTTACTCATTTTATTAAATTTTATATATACGAATTAAAAACAATAAATTTTCGACTAGATTTAAATTTATAAAATTTAATATTAATAATTATCTTTTTTATGTAGAAAAAAAAATTTTCAATTAACTAAAATTTTTATTTAAAAAAAAAAAATATATTCATTTTTAAATTATAAATTCAAAGACTTAAAATTAGTCCATTTCTTAAAATTTTATTATTTTACTAATTAAAAATTCAATAAAATAATATTTTTTAGATAGAATCCTGACCCAACGGTACCTACCTTAAAATATTTTATACAAGTACATTAATTAAATACCTTGTAAGAAAAATGATCAATATTTTGCAGTATACTCTTCACAATTTCTTCGTTTAATAATACTTTTTAGATAGAATCCTGCCCAAACGGTACCTACCTTAAAATATTTTACACGGGTACATTAATTACATACCTTGTAAGAGGAAATAATCAATATTTTGCCGAATACTCTTTAAAATTTCTTCGTTTAATAATATTTTTTAGATAGAATCCTGCCCCAGCGGTACCTACCTTAGAATATTTTATACGGGTACATTGATAACATACCTTGAAAGAGAAATAATCAATATTTTCTAGTATACTCTTAAAAATTTCTTCGTTTAATAATATTTTTAAGATAGAATCCTGCCCCAGCGGTACCTACCTTAATATATTTTATACGGGTACATTGATTACATACCTTGTAAGAGAAATAATAAATATTTTTTAGTATACTCTTTAAAATTCCTTCGTTTAATGATATTTTTTAGATATTATCCTTCCCCAACGGTACCTACATTAGGATATTCTATACGGGTACATTGATTACATACCTTGTTAGAGTAATGATCAATATTTTGCAGTAAACTTTTCAAAATTTCTTCGTTTTATAATATTTTTAAGATAGAATCCTGCCCCAACGGTACCTACCTTAATATATTTTATACCGGTACATTAATAACATACCTTGTAAGAAAAAATAATCAATATTTTGCAGTATACTCTTAAAAATTTCTTCGTTTAATTACATTTTTTTAATAGAATCCTGCCCCAACGGTACCTACCTTAAAATATTTTATACCGGTACATTGATAACATACCTTGTAAGAAAAATAATCAATATTTCGCAGTATACTCTTCGAAATTTTTTCGTTTAATAATATTTTTTAGATTGAATCCTGCCCCAACGTTACCTACCTTAGAATATTTTATACGGGTACATTGATTATATACCTTGTAAGAGGAATGATCAATATTTTGCAGTATACTCTTCAAAATTTCTTCGTTTAATAATATTTTTAAAATAGAATCCTGCCCCAGCGGTACCTCCCTCAGAATATTTTATACGGGTACATTGATTACATACCTTGTAAGAGAAATAATCAATATTTTTCAGTATACTCTTAAAAATTTCTTCGTTTAATAATATTTTTAAGATAGAATCCTGCCCCAGTGGTACCTACCTTAGAATATTTTATACGGGTACATTGATTACATACCTTGTAAGAGAAATAATAAATATTTTTTAGTATACTTTTTAAAATTTCTTCGTTTAATGATATTTTTTAGATATTATCCTTCCCCAACGGTACCTACATTAGGATATTCTATACGGGTACATTGATTACATACCTTGTTAGAGTAATGATCAATATTTTGCAGTAAACTTTTCAAAATTTCTTCGTTTTATAATATTTTTAAGATAGAATCCTGCCCCAACGGTAACTACTTTAGAATATTCTATACAGGTACATTGATTACATACCTTGTAAGAGAAATGATTAATATTTTGCAGTAAAGTCTTCAAAATTTCTTCGTTTAATAATATTTTTTAGATAGTATCCTGTCCCAACGGTACCTACCTTAGAATATTTTAAACGGGTACATTGATTACATATCTTGTAAGAGAAATAATCAATATTTTGCAGTATACTCTCTAAAATTCCTTTGTTTAATAATATTTTTTAGATAGAATCCTGCCCCAACGGTACCTCCCTTAAAATATTTTATACCGGTACATTGATTACATACCTTGTAAGAAAAATAATCAATATTTTGCAGTATACTCTTCGAAATTTTTTCGTTTAATAATATTTTTTAGATTGAATCCTGCCCCAACGTTACCTACCTTAGAATATTTTATACGGGTACATTGATTATATACCTTGTAAGAGAAATGATCAATATTTTGCAGTATACTCTTCAAAATTTCTTCGTTTAATAATATTTTTAAAATAGAATCCTGCCCCAGCGGTACCTCCCTCAGAATATTTTATACGGGTACATTGATTACATACCTTGTAAGAGAAATCATCAATGTTTTGCAGTAAACTCTTCAAAATTTCTTCGTTTAATAATATTTTTCAGATAGAATTCTGCCTAACGGTACCTACATTAGACTTTTTTATACGGGTACATTGATTACATACCTTGTAAGAGGAATGATCAATATTTTGCAGTAAAGTCTTCAAAATTTCTTCGTTTAATAATATTTTTTAGATAGTATCCTGTCCCAACGGTACCTACCTTAGAATATTTTAGACGGGTACATTGATTACATACTTTGTAAAAGGAAATCATTAATACTTTGCAGTATACTCTTTAAAATTTTTTTGTTTAATGATATTTTTTAGATTGAATCCTGCCCAAACGGAACCTACCTTAGAAGATTTCATACGGGTTTATTGATGGTAATATCATATTCAAAATATTTATAAATTATTATTTATCTATTTATTGAATAAGTTTATTTATAAGATTAAAAATATTTATATTATATAATAATAAATATCTTTTTAAAAAAAGAAATACAGATAATGAATTTAATTAAAATAATATTGTTATTTTTATATATCCATTACATAGTATTAGTTAAATTTTTAAAATAAAATTTCATTAATTTAGACTATTTTAGTTAAATTACTATTATTTTTTTTTTTTTTTATCTGAATTCATGTTTTTACGTTAAATAGTATATATATCTATGAATTTATTAGTTATAAAATATTTATTTATTGAGAACACATATATGATTGAAATTCAATTATTTAAAAATTTAATATAATAATAATTTAATTTTCATTTGTTTTAAAAAAAAATATATTCATATTAAAAATTTATAATATATAAGAATCTTAAATTTTAATTATTATTATTTTTAATATTTTAATTATTTAATTAATATAAATAAATATATTTAATATAATAATAATAATAATAATAATAAAAAAAATAATAGTATTATTATTAATAAATAATATATATATATACCACCATTGAATTCAGTAGACTCTTATTTACAAGAAATAATATATCTTTGTTTGGGGACTTTAGCGAAGTAGCCCCCTTAAAGCCTCGCTAGGAGACGATGTTTGGTCACGATAGACGCAAGCTTGTAGTCAATCTCAATTTTCTTTTTTAGGGTTGAACACGGTGTTAAAGCGACGTGCAATCAGAGAGAGAGTTTCGCGAGAAGTGAAGTTGTATGCGCAAAAAGCCGGAGATTTTTTCATATATTCCGATCGTCTTTTCCTTACATTCTCTTGTCAATTTGTATGCACGAATCTTACGACTTTTATCGAACACCGGGATTCGTATTTTTTAAAAAAATGAACTACATAACAGCACTACTATGGGCACTTAGCACTTTACAGAAAATTGTTGTTACCAGAATAAGCTATACCAAAAGTGATGAGCATAGAAAAATAACGTACAGGTCTGGAGATTTCTGCAACCAGTCTCACATTTTTACATACTTATCTGGATCACCGAAAAACCTGTGACTAGTCGGTTTTATAACTATATTAGTACAAGTTTTTTAGTAGCTTTGGTACAGGATTTTTCTGTCCCATGGATAGTCTATTAAATTTGTATACTGCGCATGGCTTTCTAGTGTACCGCGCATAGTACGTGCGCTTATATATAGTGGAGATATGTACATATATATATGCATACATGTATGGGATTGTCATCGTTATTCTGGCTCAATATGTAAATTGTTCTTTGCGAGTGAAAACTTATATGCATGCATATGTATCCGAACATGTTGATGAATAATCATTACAAGTATACTTATATAGGTACAGCTCCCAGCCACATGATGGCTCTGTCGGTAGCGTGTCTGTCTACAGATATTAATGGCTGGAGTTCAAATCCAACTCTGGACAATAATTGTTTATTAATAAATGAGGTTTTTTCTGGGTGAAATTTGAGCTTCATTAAACCTACCCATTTCCCTACCGTTTCACATACCGTAAATTAACTAACGTATGGCTAAATACACTGTACAGTATCAAAATAGCCATGTCTGAGCCCATTATAAGGAGCGATGTTGAAAAAAAAAAAAAAAAGTATACAGCTTCGTATGTATTTATATATATACTGACATTCTGAATGCTCCCACTGGCTGACTAACTTTCTGAACTGGTACAGGGAAATCCCGTACCACGTATCGGATTTTGAAGTACTAAGCATGAGGATTAGCTGTACTCAATAAGGTACTTGAAAGTATACTACCGTACCAAATATACCTGAACTAGTACACATTTTTCTTGTACAGAGTATCAAAAATACTTGTACTAACATATAGAACCTGTTTTTTTGGTAACAACAATTATTTGGAGAAGGAAGGGAAGAGGAATGGGGAGGCTTCCATTTACTGGGAGGGGGTAGGGGGAAATTAGGCAATAATGCTGCGAGAAGGTCGCCTAAACCCTTTTCGAGGAGCATTACGTAGTGAAAAAGCACATGTGAAAGTCACAGAGGTACTTGCCCGAAAAGTCGCAATGGCTGAGAATCGAACCACGGTCTCGCGCGTGCCAATCCACGACCTAGCCAACTAAGCCACTGCGCGCTTCTATATATAAATATACATACATATACACGAAATTTAATGCATAGAACAAAAAAATACTTAATGTAAATCCAATACAAATCAGCTGTACTACATTAAAAATGTTCTCCGTTTTAACAAAAATGTAATATAGATAATTTCAGTAGTACATAAATGTATGTTTCATGTGAGTGCATAAAATGTAGGGTATGAGAATATTTTACATACGTCTTATTTCACTAAAAATGCTGTAAAGAAACATCATATCATAGATAAAACTTCATGAGTATTTCATGTCAGAATTTTTAAGTGCTGCAAGCTCATTTCCAAACAGTGCAAAAACTAATACTTTACATAAAAGCTTGAAGTTTTATTAAAGAATATTTAACATCACTTTAAGAGTATTAAAAAAGTATACCTAAAAGTTTAATAACGTTGATTGAAATTTCATGATAATTTAATGTCCAGAATCAAAAGTACCGGAAGCTTATTTCCAAATAGTGCAAGAACTAACACTTCACAAAAATGCATCAAATTTACGTTATAGAACATTAAAAATCACTTCAACAACATTAAAAGTAGTATACCCAAAAGTGCATAAATGTTGCATGAAATTTGATGATAATTTAATGTCCGGATTTTTAGGTACTGAAAGCTTATTTCCAAGCAGTGTAAAAAATTATATTTCATAACAATGTATGAAATGTAATGGATATACACCTTAAAGGTTTCGTTAATCTCAGCAATCTAATCTACATAAAATTTAATGTATCGATGATTAGATTTCAAAAGATTGAACTGAAAAAATTTCCTACATGGTTTGGAAATAAGCTTCCAGTATAATCTCATGAAATTTCGCCTATAAATTTCTAACAGTGTAGGTACATACTTTTTTCGTTTGTCTCTAAAACGTTGATCTACCGTTTACAAGCAACCGCATCAATAATAAAAGTAACCTTTTTTCGTTTCTGAAATGAATCTGTATTGTAAAAAAGCTATTACAAATAAGTCAATATACCTCTTAACGTTTCTGAAATAGTTGAACAATATTTCATTTGCCACGAAAAGTGGTCTTTTCGCTTTTGAGCAACATTTCTGAAACTAAACTGTAGCTTATAAAACAACGTTTCTATTTTACACATTCTGAGTCACAGCAACGTTTTAGAAAAGAAGCGTGCTTAGTGGGTAGAATCACATATTTCGTTTGCTATCCAATAGCGCGGAAGTTTGAAAAAGAGACGAAGCCTCTATCGAAAATTAATCGACTCTTATCGATATACCTAATGTATGTTGGTTTTATTTAGCCTCTTTTGTCCTATTCTACAGCTTTACTGACGTATATGAGCCAGAAAGTCGTTAGAATAACGAAAATAAGTCATGCGTATCTCAAAATGCTAAAAACAAAATTTTTTCAGGCTCAGTCTCCAAAAAATTGTCTTATCGTTGAGTTAGCTGCAAAGTAAACTTTTCCTGTGAAAATTAAGCAGCGCTACCAACAGCAGTTTTAGCAGTTAAAGCGTTAGCCTTCTATCTTTCGTGGTAGTACCTCTGTAGTGTTTTCTGTGTGTCCTTATCACTAAAATTGCTCTCTTGTAGGCAGCAGGTGTTATTAAGCAAAATACCTTCAATGCTGTTAAAGTACACATTTTCAAGTTAATTTAACTTGCTTTTAAGTGCATAGCTGATTAACTGATCCAAAAAGTTTCTTCTTCACTTATTCAGATTTTAAGAGTAAAGTTCCATACATTAAGTCCTCACTATAAATAGTATATCTTTTCATAGCCCCACTAAAGCTACTTTTTTCCCGCACTCAAAGAGTAAACTATTATTCGACGATAAAAACTGTATGATTTTTGTAGAACAATTTTCTTGGCCTACGATCCAGTTCATGTTTTTATCCGTTTAATTACAATTTATATTATTCCTGAAAGTGTCAGGAATAGATGCAAAATTTTTGAGGTACTGATAACTTCAATACATTTTACATTACGTGTCAACACACTTAGTAAATTTCAAGCGAAGCCAAGACAAGGGATGATGCTATAGTCTTCAAATAAGCCGATTTTCAGAAATTTTTAACAACAATTTTTTGTTAAATGATTTTGATAACGAAGAATTAATTATACTGTGTTATGTATTTGTCAGTTTTTAATTTACAAATTTGAAATAAAATGCATTTGATTGTGCTAATTTTTTCATGAGTTTAAAAAAAAGTATCACCATAGAACCAACAGATACCCCTAGAACTTGGCCAGGCACAAGAAAAAGGCCCCAGGTTGACGTTAAAATTATTTTCTTTACCAATTTCAACCTTTCTCGTTGAAAAATAAAAATTTGTTCGTGCACACAAACGTCATTCAGTAACAACAGTAAATATTGCAATATACTGCTAAATTTATTAAATAAAGTTTTCCCCCTTTATCTGCGGCACATATTTAGACTTTCTTAACATAATCATTAAAAAGACACTCGTACATTTCGTTACAAGGTGACGGTGTACACAGCTTACTAGGGAAAATATATTGGTACAGAAAAATCTGTGCCATTGAGGCATAAAAGTTATTGGATTTAGTTTCGTATCAGAAAGTACGGTCTTAACGCGACTTCAAAATTTGTATTGGCTGGGTGCAAGTCAAGTGCTGGTTTTATCTGTGTCCCCAAGATCATGTTACAACCTACGGAAAAAATAATTACTCTCCTGCAAAGACTTGCACCAAATTAATACTGAAATTTTGTAGTACTGTACTAGTGTACATAGAACTAGTCGGTTTTTTCTCCCATGGAGGGTAGCAATAAGCTTGTGATCTTATTTAATGTGTTGTTAAATTCACCCAAGGGTGTCTTACCCACTCTTACCGTCAAAAACAGCATTGGGATTAAGAAAATATCACCACCAGAATCCACGATAAAATTTTGACAACTTCCGTCGAAAGAAATTTTTTACTAAACGTAATCTTCGAAAATTATAGGAAATAATGCTAAGGTACAGAAAACTATTGCAGAAACCGAAGGGTACATCGTAAGCCATCAAATGAATGGTCGTTTAACAGTATCACTTTTTTACTGTGTTATGCTATTATTTCGGATCTTAAAATTTTATTAAAAAATTCACGGCGGTTAAAAAAAATGTAGTTTTACTTCAATTTATCATGAAAATTTTAGCAATATCACGAGATTTAGAGCGTTACTTAGTTTTGAAAGATCAATGAGCTACTTGATAGTTAATTATAATTGGAAATCACTTCTAGTGCAAAATAGCTAGTTATTACATAAGAAATAGCAATTTTTATTATCAAACATTAAAATTAGCTGTTTTTTTAAACTGCGAGTTATACTTATTATACAGTACCTTTCCCGTGGATCGTTCGCATTCTTATATTACTACTTTCACATGTCTTATGTTGAATTTTAGAGGATTTTGCGCATCTTTTTAAAATTGTATAAACAGTCATTTTAGAAAAACTTGATTCTTTATCTTTCTTTTCAATTTGCAATTTAACTATTGGAAGTAACATAACAGTATTTTCTAAATTGCAGATTATTTTGTGAGCTACAATTTATAGTTTTTACATTTTTTTAAATCGTCCGACAGCATTTCCATTATTTAAAAGAACTGATGGAAATCCATTTTAATGCAGTTGCAAATTCAATTAGGAGTTACGTGATCGGAGATGATGTATCGACAATTTTACTTTTGCATAAAATATAGGTGATGGCTTTTTAATAACTAGATTTCAAAAAAACACCTTACTAATGTGCCAGATTGATCTAGTATAGTTTATTTTTATATTAAAACATTAGATATATTTTTTACAAATCAATATAATAATAATTACAGATTTAATCATTAATACTGACGTGCACACGCACACACTCACACGCATATATATGTACATATAAGATTATTAATAGTAAAGTGGTTTTTATCATTAACAGATGGATTATTTTACAAATTTATCTTTTAGACTCCACGTAAGCGATGTAAGTGTCCAGCCCATTAAAAATTCCAGTTAATTCACAGAGATACTAAAAATATGATTTTCAAGTTATTGACTAGTCAAATTATTTATTAAACTATATCGAAAATCGTGTTTGGCAAACTTTATCACACATCGATAATCTTTTTTTTTTTTTAACTTAGACTTCTGATTTACTTTATAGATTATTTAAAAACTTAACAACATATACATATTTATATACTTACATAAGCGGCCTTCATTCCAGGGTAAACGTAATACCCTGGAATAATAAGAGAACGTGGCCAGAGATACAATGTCGTTGCAAACTCAAGATAAACAGCCGAACTTAGGTAACAACAACATGCGATACCATTGAAAATAACTTCCTGAAAAATTGAAAAAAAATTTTATCAAGAAAACGCATTAATTTTATATCTATTAGCTAAAATTTTATGATTCAGCACTTACAATTTTTGTGGACCTCATCGTTTCGTACGATTTCTCTGAGATCAAGTAACACAGCAGAAGAACAGATGAGTTCAAAAAACACGCCGATGAAACACTCAAGGCAACCTCAAACGCAGATCCCACCTCAGCGTAATACGGCAGGCTAAATTTCACTAATAGGCCTTGAATTACGAAATTCATGATCTGCAACGAAATTTTGCATACAGTAATGAATATTTCGAAACTTGCTTTAAGATACAATACCTTGGTGGTAAAACTAACAAATAAGCTGATTCTAGACTTTTCACCATCACACATTTTATAGATTACTGTTTAACGCGAAAATAACGATTTTACAGTTTTATGATGTGAATATAATTTCAAGCCATAAGAAAATTTATACTGTCGGCCGTAACCCCTTCGTGGTGACATTAACAAATCAGTTGTAAATAATAGAGAAGTGAAAGAGGCTGTTTGCGGAGGGTTTGGTAGCAAAATCGGTAAACGTGCATTTAATAACTATTTTACAAGTTTTTAACCGAAATCGTTGTTTTCGCATTAAATATGCACTAGTAAGGTCGATAAAATATGGTATAATACCTAAACACAATATGTGATGGTTAAGAGCATAATATCAATTTATTTGATTACAAATTCGTTTCGCCCACTTTTCGTCAAGTCTTAAAAAAAAAAATAAAATAAAATACTTACCACTTTTGCCACCTTAATCAGGCCTGGTACGCTTATGACATAGTCCATGTTAATCCAAGTTTGACATGGACAGCAAATAAAGAATACACACAGTACCATGTTGGAAGCAACTGTTTTAACAACTGGAGCTCTTTGGTTGGGCATTTTTTTCCAGATATCCGTGTAAACTTTTTGCAATCAATAACTTCACTTGAACTATTTTTCTGAAGTTTATTTACTGATTAGGTTGGAACAACTACTAGTTCACTACCTAAAGGCAAACAGTGTCTTCGCAAAAAAAAACAATATGCAGTACGATAATAAGTTTGGTTTGCAAGGTGTGGTCGTTTTGATACGCTAAGCAAAGCCAAACTGAGTAAATGTTACAAGTTTCGTAGATATTTATACCATCGATGAGTCCCATGAAAAAGCGACACTTTTCTTTATCATATATGATAATCAAAATAAACCCTACGTTACTGAGCCTCGTTAATCGATTAGAAAGCTGTTTCTCATTATAAATGCGTGAGAAACCCTTTACTGATAATAAAAACATTTATGAACATGCGCGCTTCGAAAGAGAAATTAGAGAGAGCGTTAAAACGCAGTTTGTGAATTTTTGATGAGTTACTTCTGTGTGAGACTCATAAGATTTATCAAAATATTGGAGTGGATACATTATTGTAGGTAGATGATTCTGCCTTTGGTAGCTCAAAATGTTTTCAGAAAACGTTCAAAGAAAAAGTTGGTTGAAAAACCTATTTTTCCGCCCTTGGGTGGTTTTGGGAGGCCGGTACTTCCTCGGGCAAAAAAGCAGTTTTCCGATACTCGTTCGAAAAGGCTTCCTTACGAATTTCGTTACGGATCTCGCCTTCGGCTCGGGCCACAAACCTCTCAGTTCACAAACAAAGACTTTTCAAACTCGTAGGAAAACTACTATTTCGAAATTGTTCTACCTCAAACAGTATCCACAAAACATATCCAAAGTGATTCTACTACTAAGTTTTTGCGTCAAATGATAAACAGTACTTAGTACATTTCAATTTTAGTTTATTTTTCGAAAAAATATTTTTGCCGAAAATTCGTAATTAAGAATAAAATCCCTATAACTTCAGTGGCACCAAATTCAACAAATTTTTTTTGGTTATCGATAAAGCTTCGTTTCATCAGTCATGTAAGCATATTTTGGATCACCTACAATAGTTTACTCCTTCGCTACTAGTGTTGGAAGTGGAATCAATATTTATCGATGTATCTTGCAAAAAGGGCTAATTAGACCAAACGCTGAGACATGTGTCTCATATTTTATTCCAACAATTCTAAAAAAAAACTTTAATAAAGTTGTGATGTACGGAAAAAAAGAGACACATTTACCATCGAGGGGTACGGAAGTGACAGGGGTCAGTCGTACCATGTAACTATTTTTCAGTACATGGGCCCATGTTATAACAGAGGCCTGCAAAGCAAAAAAAAGTTATATGGTACAGACCCAGGTACAGAAGTGACATATCGAGATTTGGAGTACTATTGCAGCTCGTAGACTTAATATAAATAAATTTTCGCTTAAAAAAAATGTGTCTTCAGTAAATTTTATAACAAAAAAAATGTTTAATTATAGATGTGAGTAATAGTGTAGTGGATCTCGGGGGAGGGGGCGAAAGTGACTAGTGTATACACACGAAAATTATAAATTTGAATACGTATCAATTTAAAAGATTTAAATTTTTTATAGCTTTGGCTTGTGAATTTTTCTTGTTATGATGTGAGATTAGAAAAGTGACCATTAAAAGGTATCACGAAATGGAACAGTGCGGTTTTCAAAGTGAATTCCACCATAACAAACATTTTAGTTTGAATTGTTGGATATTTGGTATTTGATAAATATTCTTGCTTATAAATTGAATATCAATGTTATTTTGGCATAAATGTAACATACGACGTTTATACTTGACAATGTATGTGCGAGGACATGGCAGAAAAAGTTATCTATTTTCGAGTAAAAGCTTTTAGGTGCAAAATTGAGATTAGGACAGGATACGGAAATGACCTTTTGGCTATATTTTTAAATAATCTAATTTAGGAGTCAAGATATCAGCTTAAAGGTTTTTTTCAAGAAATTTTAACACTTTTATAGTACATAACGCAATTTTATGTGATTAGTATATTACGTTTAAGTTTTATACAGTAGGACGAGCCCAGGACTCGAAGTGAGCCTCTTACGTCAGAATCACCCCTACATACTATCTATTGATGGCAGCTTAAGTAAAGCAGTAAAACATGGCATTAAAAAAAATTTTTTTCTCTTAATGTGACTGTAATGACACTACAATAGTTTCAATATATTTTATTATTTTTCCCTGCAGAAATAAACATCACCCATTTTAATTTTCTTTATCCGAATCATTTTTATGCATTACTGTATTATAAGCTCGATTGATCCGGAGCACCACGTTTAAAAAATTAAGATTTCAAATAATGTACCAGACATTATTCAGGTTCATGACAGAGGAATGAGATGGTTTGGGCATGCATCATCCCAAGACACGTGTACATACCGTTCCTCGAATTTCACAGCCAAGCTAATGAGTTATTAATGCATGAAATCGTTATGATCGGTCAAATGATGGCATATACTTTCACTTTTGCTGTCAGTAACGCAAGGTATTCCATTCTTCCCATTCATTGATAACAGGAGAAGCCTTTGTCGTATTTTGTTGTTATGTCAAACGCTCTTACATTACCTTTATTTTGAAAACATCAAAAATCTCGTAAAATGTCCACTTTAACAAAAGTAAAAAGTTAATTTGATGCGCTGAATTAAAAATTTATTGAAAAGTTTCTGAAGTCTTTGCAAAGTGCAGTACATTGCATCCATTTAAATGATTCGTAAGCCCTGCAAAGTTGTGAAATCAAAATCTAGAACGGCTAGTTTTGTTTTGTTCCGGCACAAGCATACTTTTCGTACGTTACATTGCACGTGGCATTCTCAGATACTCGTAGTTCGTAGTAATATCTAATATCTACTAAGAACTGTGAGCTCCACGTGTCGTGAACGGAGTTAAACTGATCTATCACTTCCAATTCTGTATTAGTCATTATGTTTAAGCAGCATACTGATACGCGTGCATGCACCTCCGCTTGTCTGAATAGAGAGAAGAGAAGTGATACAAAAAAGGCAAAGAAAAGCAAGATAGTTAGATGGGAGATTAGCTAGAAAAGGGTGAAGCGAGAGGACTAGAAGACACGCGCAACTTTACTTAAGTACAAGTAGTCTTAATAAAGTACATAGTATATAACTAAACTACAAGCCACGCTTTTATTTATTTCTGCACCGAGAAACCTACTTTACAATATTTATGTCTGTTAGATGAAGTCTATTCATTTATATATTAATTTTTTATTGTAAAATTCTCCAGGTATATAAAAGTATTAAAATTAACTATGGCGCACACAAAGGGTAATATAGACTCACTGAAAGCAGCTGCAGGAACAATGTTTTTATACCCATTCGATTTAAAAAGCTGTTTTCTATGACTAGCCCTGCCATGAGAAACACGAAAATC
The DNA here is from genome assembly GCF_036245765.1 of Copidosoma floridanum. Lineage (NCBI taxonomy): Eukaryota > Metazoa > Arthropoda > Insecta > Hymenoptera > Encyrtidae > Copidosoma > Copidosoma floridanum. The sequence goes on from NW_028321909.1 coordinate 3,978,984, forward strand.
TGCAAACGATATTCTTTACGGCTAAGATCCGAGGGTTCGAATGAACACTTCATTACTTTATACAAGGATATTTTTCTAACGAGATTAGGCAGTTAGGTGGCATATAAAATATTTATACATATAACTTCGTACCATTTCTAAAATTTCAATCGTAAAATTAGATAAATTAAGTTACCCGAAGCATTGATCATATGGACACTAAAATGGTACCTCGTAAAAAAGAACAGCCCCGTTGAAAACAGAACTTATGGACATATTGATGTTAACTATAACGAATACAACAGCTGTATGGGCGTCAAAACAAAGTCATCTGGTTAGGTTAATAATAAGCGGTTTGAACAAAGATACGACACCTGTCGAAAACTTAAAATATCTTCAGTAGCCATTTTTCGGTGACAATAAAACTTCCCGGAGCATTGTTATGGCAGTGATGGCAAGTAATTTTTATAACTTAACACAGACAAGAAAAATGAATTTTTTTCACCGAAAAACACGGAAATCGACAAACGTTAAAATACTTGCAATTTTTAAAGAATGCGCATGGCACTCTCCTGACGACTGACGACTTTAGCCAACGATCAGCTGCTCGTTCTCCATACATATATACATGAGCGAGAGTCTCTCAAAAACTCACGAAGTCTATAAAATATGTAAGTACCTACTGTTCACAAGTAAAAGAGAGCAAGAAATAAAAATATGTATATGTATATACACGTGTCCTCTTTCCTTTTTTCTCTCGATACGTAGACATGCATAGTCTTCGAGAAAAAAAATCACTGTAAATAAAACGAACTAGCAGGCCGTAACTCCCAATTAGCTAAGAACGATAAACGGACGATCTGAGACTTCTTTACTTCTAATGTTTGGTCGTGGTGCATGTTTGGTATACAATTTTGCGTGTCTTGCGTGCCAGAAAAAGATTGCTTATGTTTACGTAGTAACCTCAGGCACATTAAATATTTTCAACACTGTTTAAAAACTTTTTTCTAATCTTTTATATTTTAAACGTACATTATCATGTCAAGACTATAATTATATAAAATATGCATGCAAACAAATACATGTACATCATTATACGAGCCAATGTCACCAAGGTTTCATAATTCATAAAACTTAATACATAATTGTACATATAAATTTGTAATGCAGAACTGAAACAAAGTGTATATATGTATACACTTACATATTCCTAATACATATGTATATACAATTTCTCTATGTTCGTAGCAGAATATTTCTATATTTTATTATTAAAATTTTGTAAATATACATTCTTTTTTTTTATTATAGTGCTCTACGTCCGGCTCCTTTGAATAAAGGCACTACTACGGGCACTTGTAACGAAGAATGCACAGCTGTTTTAAAATTGAAAATGAAATGCCATTAAGAGAGTAAGACCCCAGGGGTCAAGAGTCGCTCTCTAGATTTGATTAAGGGATGATTTTTAAGTATTTAAAACAAGATAGTATAAAATAAAAAAAGCTTATTGCAGGAAAAAGCCTTTCGGCAAAAAACCTAATTCATTATGTCAAAGGGTTATACGTAAGTGAAATAACATAATATAATTAAGTAAATTAATCTTTGTGTAGGTTTGTGGTGTTTAAAATAATAATTGTACCTTGTCAGGAACTATGGTTGCTATGAATCTGTCGCTTAGATTTATTTAACGTCAACAAGATTGCGAGCCAGGAGCTCAGCTTTTTCGGGTAGCAGATCCCAGCAGGGCCAGGCAGGACCGCTTTTTTCGTTGCTACGATATATCGTTAAAGCCTCGCTGGGAGACGATGTTTGGTCACGATTGACGCAAGCTTGTAGTCAATCTCAATTTTTTTTTTTTAGGGTTAAACACGAAGGTTAAAGCGACGTGCGATCAGAGAAAGAGTTTCGCAAGAAGTTAAGTTGTATGCGCAAAAAGCCGAAAATTTTTTTATATATTCCGATCGTCTTTTCTTTACATTCTCTTGTCAATTTGTGCGCACGAATCTTACGACTTTTGTCGAACACCAGGATTCGTATTTTTTAAAAGAATGAACTTCACAACAGCACTACTATGGGCACTTAGCACTTTACGGAAAATTGTTGTTACAAGAATAAGCTATATACCAGAAATATATATATATATATATACATTAATATAATTATTATAATTATTTTTGTTATTATTATTACTATTATCATAATCATATTAATTAAATTTATTAAGATTAATTAAATAATCAAAATATAAAAAATAATAATATATAAAATTTAGGATTTTGATATATTAAAAATTTTTTACATTAATATATTTTTTTTTAACAAATGGATATTTAATTATTATTATATAAAATTTTTAAATGATTTACTTTTAATCATATATGTGTTCTTAATAAGTGAATATTTTAAAACTAATAAATTTATATATATATATATATATATATATATATATATGTATACTATTTAACGTAAAATCATAAATGCAAATTAAAAAAAAAAAATTTAATAGTAATTTAACTAAAATAGTTAAAATACAGAAAAATTTTATTTACAAAATTAAATTAATAATATTTAATGAATTTATAAAAATAGTAATATTATTTAAATTAAAATTATTATTTACTTTTTTTTTACAAAATAGATATTTATTTTTATATTAAATAAATATTTTTAAACTTATAGTTTAATTTATTTAATAAATAAATGAATGATAAATTATAAACATTTTTAATATGATATTACTATCATTGTACCTGTATAAAATATTCTGAGGTAGGTACTGTTGAGGCAGAATTCTATCTAAAAAATATTATTGACGAAGAAATTTTAAAGAGCATACTGCAAAATATTGATCATTTCCTCTTACAAGGTATGTAATCAATGTACCCGTATAAAATATTCTAAGGTAGGTACCGTTGGGGCAGGATTCTATCTGAAAAATATTATTAAACGAAGAAATTTTAAAAAGTATACTGCAAAATATTGATTATTCCTTTTACAAGGTATGTAATCAATGTAATTAAGTTTAATTTATTTTAATAAAAATAGAAAAAATTAATTTTATCATTTATTTAATCAAATTTATTATATAATTCATAAAATTTATATTTAATAAAAATATTTAGAACTTTGAAGGTTTTAAGTTTAATTTAACCTAATATTTTCATACAATCTCATAAATAAAAATGAATATTGATATAAATAAAAATATTTAATTTAAATTATTGATATTAAATATTTCAAAATTAAAAAATTTTTAATTTAAATTTATTAAATAAGAATATATTGTAAAAAAATAATAAATGATTCGACTTTAAAATAATAAATAAAGTTAAGAAATTATGAATACAAATATTAGTAAATAAATTGATCTTATATTAAAGTAATTATTTATAAATATTCATTTATTAATAAATCTAGTAAAAGAAGGAATTATTGCTTACGATAAAATTATTAATAATAAAAAATGAAATATGAAATGAGAAAATTTTATATTTTTTATTTTAAAAGTAAAATTTTAATTAAAAATATGAAAACATATACATATATTTAAAGTAATAAAATTATAAAATAAAAAGAAAATTATTTAAATGCTTTTATTTAGAAATATTATTATTAAAATTCAAAATACTTGAATTATTGAAGAAAAAAATTATATAATTTTTTAAGACTATCTATTTATTCTTATTGAAGGAATTCAAATTAAATTAATTATAATTAATAAAAAGTAAATTTTTTTTTATGAATAAATGAAATTATTAAAAAAACAAATTTTTTTACTAAAAAATTTAAATTAAGAAAAAATTCAATTTAAATATTTATTTATTTTAATATATCACAAATGAAAAGGAGTGATACCTATTTTGATTATTATCCTTATTTTTAAAAAATAATGTTTCTTTCTTAAAAAAATTCAAATTGATTATAAAAAATAATAAAAAAAAAAATAAATAAGATTCAAATGATTAAATTGAAAAATAATTTATTAAAATTTTTATATTTATTTGATTAAATATATAAATAAAAAGAATTAAACATAATAAATTTAATTTTTTTACTATTCAGATAAAAAAAGATGATTTAGAAAAAAAAATAGGAAAATTAGAAAAAAAAATTATAGGAATAGAAAAATAATAATAATATCTAAAAATTTAATGGAGAGCCTGATTAAAGAATTATTTTAAAAGAACAAAATATTTAATTATTAATTAATTAATTTCATCATTAATTAAAACCAAAATAGAGGTAAATTGTTGTTCATAATTTTATTGAAATTTTATTTTCAATTAATAATGTAGCTGATTAAAGCAAATAAATTGTAAATTTATTGATAAATTTTATTTTATTATTATTTTATATAAAATTGTATTATACATTAAAATTTTTAAAATTTAAAAAAATTTGTTTTACTTTATATATTTATTAAGATATTAAGATATTTTAATTTATTATTCATTATATAAATATATAATTATTTGTATCTTTAAATCCAAATTCTTGTAAAAATAATTAATTTAAATTTGCAATTTATCATTTTAAACAAATTATTAGATTTTTTTCTTAAATAAATGAATAATATTCATCAAAATTTGAAGTCAAAATTTATATCTAATTCTTTAGATTCATTTATTTCTTTAAATTAAAGTAAAGCCCCTTCAAATCATTCTATATATAATCCTAAAATTAAAATAAAAAAACAAAATTAACTAATTAAATTAAATAATAATAATTTAAAAAATTCACAAATAAAAAAAGAAGTACAATTCAATTTAAATATTAAAAATTAAAGAAAAAATTGAAATTAAATAAAATTGTAAAGAAAAGGGTAGTCGATTATTTTAAATTGAATTAAATCCACATTCAAATCTTGATATTTTTTTACGTTTTTCAAATATTTTTTTTGATAAAATAAAATCCAATCTCAATATTATTATAATAATTAGAATAATTAAAAATGAAAATAAAATTATTTTTATAATTATTTACATTGAATTTCAAACTTTTTAATTGGAAATCAAATATACTTATTTATATTATGTATTTGAATCAATAAGATCAAAAATAAACTGAAATATATAAAAATAATCAAACTACATCAACAAAATGTTAGTATCAAGCAGCAGCTTTAAACCCAAAATGATGGATTCTTGAAAAATTTTTAATATTTAATCGAAAAAATTTAATTAATAACAGAATTATTCCGATTAATACATAAAATCCATGAAATCTTGTAGATATTAAAAAAATTGATTCGTATACTGAATCTCTGAAAGTAAAGTGAGCAGATAAGTACTTTTTTAATTGGAATAAAGAAAAAATTAATCCTAGAAAAATAGTAATAATTAATCTTAATTTTCTTTGTTTAAAATTCATATTTATTTATGAATGATGGCATCATGTAATAGAAATCCCTAAAGATAAAAGAATAACTGTATTTAATAAAGGGATTCTATAAGGATTAAATACTATAATATTTTTAAGAGGTCAAATTTCTCCAATTTCAATTCTTGGAGATAAAAATATATGAAAATCACATCAACGAATTCTAATAAAGAAAAAAGTTCCAGAAATAATAAATAAAATTATTCCTAATTTTAATCCTCTTAATACTTTAAATTTATGATAACCTTGATATATTCTTTCTCGAACTACATCTTGTCATCATTGGTATGAAATAAAAATAGATAAAGTTAAACTTAAAAAAATTAATTCATTTTCTATAAAATTAAATCAATACACATATCTAATTAATAAATTAAAAATTGAAAATGATTTCGAATTAGGTCAAGGCCTTTAAGTGACTAAGTGGAAAGGTTGGAATAATATTTTTTTGATAATTTGATTCCCTTTTATATAAAAATCTTAATACTGAAAATACATGAGCTTGGATTATTGAACACTTAATTTTAAAATAATTAATAATTTTTGTCTTATTAATATAATAATTAATAATATTATTCTCAATAAAGATCCAGTTGAAGAAATTAAAGTTAATAATAAATGTCTAGCAATTATATTAGCTGATAGCCGTACTCTTAATGTTCCAAATCGAATACTATTTTTTAAGGATTCTACAATTTCTATTAAAGGTATTAAAATATTTGGAGTTCGTTGAGGAACTAAATGAATAAATATATGATTGGTATTTTTAACTCATCCAAATAATATAAAAGATAATCATAATCTTAATGATAATGATATTCTCATTACTAAGTGTCTTGATCTAGTAAAAATATAAGGAAATATTCCTATAAAATTATTTAATAAAATTATTATAAATAATCTAATTAATATCCTGGACGATTTAAATTTATTCTAATTTAATTTAATCGTGCTGAGATTGCATCTACTTTTATCCCTAATTTCGGAACAATAAATGAATGTATTACATCTATTGATCTAATTATAAATCGTAAATTTAAATTTATTGGGACAATTAATAAATTATTAACAACTAATGATCGAAAATTAAAATTTTCTATATCAGAAATTATAAAAGAATCAAATATTAAGTCTTTAAAGTCTGAGTATTAATATAATCAATATCATTGATGACCTAAAATTTTAATTGACAAGTACGGACTAAAAATCTTATCTCTTAAATATAAAATTTTTAAAGATAAAATAGCTAAAAAAATAAAAAAAAAAATTGGAACGATAGTTCAAACAATTTCAATTAAATGACCTTTAAATATAAATTTATTTAAAAATTTATGTGATAAAATAAAAGTTAATATATATACATAATTAAATTATAATTATTACAATAATAATTATAGCATAATCATGAAATATAATTAAATTTTTTATAATACAAGAATAAGAATCTTGAAATATAATGTTTGCTCATGAAGAAATCAATTAAGAATTTATTAGAAATTTTATAACTTCTAAAAATAAAATAATTTATATAAATAAATCTTAAATTTATTGCACTTATCTGCCATATTATAAATTTAATTAAATTAAATAGAAATTTTTGGGATTTCATAAAAAGAATGCGATCTAGGGGGATAAAAAAATATTCCGTCAATTGAATTATTAGAAATTTTTATAAATAAAATCAAACGTATTCTTATAAATCTTTTTAAGATAATGTAAAAAAATAGCAATGTTCTCATTAATGAAATTAAAGATCCAATTAAAGAAATTATATTTCAACATACATATGGAGCAGGATAATCTCTGTATCGTCGTGGTATTCTACTTAAGCCTAAAAAATGTTGAAGAAAGAAAGTTATATTTACTCCTTAGAATATTAAAAAAAATTAAATTTTTGATATTATTTTTTTTAATAAAACTCCAAAAATCAATGGAAATCAATAAATAAATCTCCCAAAAATTGCAAATAGTGCTCCTATAGATAAAACAATGAAAATAAGCTACTACATAATAAGTATCATGAAGAACAATATCAAAAGAAGAATTAGAAAGTATAATTCCTGTTAATCCTCCTGAATTGAATAAAAAAATAAACCCTTATAATCATAAATTTGTAATATTTAATTTAAGTTCTATTTCATTTAATGATGCTAATCATCTAAAAATTTTAATTCCAGTAGGAATAGCAATAATTATTGTTGCAGAAGTAAAATATGATCGTTGATCTACATCTATCCCAATAGTAAATATATAATGAGCTCAAACAATAAAACCTTATAGTCCACTAGAAATTATAGCATAAATTATTCCTATAATACCAAATACTTCTTTCTTTATATTTTCATTACAAATTATATGAGAAATTAAACCAAATCCTAGTAAAATTAAAATATAAACTTCTGGATGACCAAAAAATCAAAATAAATGTTGAGATAGTACTGGATCTCCCCCTTCAACTGGTTAAAAAAAAAAGTATTAAGATAACGATCAAATAATAATATAGTAATTGCTCCTGCTAAAACAGGAAAAGATAATAATAATAAAATTGCTGTTAATAATATTGCTTAAGCAAATGAAGGAAATATCTTTAATTTAAAAATTTTTATATTTAAAATTGTGGAAATAAAATTAATAGATCCTATAATAGATAAAGCTCCTGCAATATGTAAAGAAAAAATTGATAAATCTACTGATGGACCTATATGTGATAAATTAGAAGATAAAGGAGGATAAACAGTTCAAACTGTTCCTGTTCCAGATCCAACAAATATTCTAGAAATTAATGGTATGATTCTTGGAGGACGTAATCAGAATCTTATATTTTTTATTCACGGGTAAGCTATATCAGGAATTCCTATAATTATAGAAATTAAATAATTTTCAAATTCTCCTATTATAACAGTTATAACGAAAAAAAAAATAATAATAAATGCATGAGCTGTAACTAAAGAATTATAAATTTGATCATTTCCGAAAAAAGATCCAGTGTTTTTCCAATTCTAATCAAACTAAAATTCTTAATCTCAAACCTACAATTCCAGATCATATTCCAAAAATAAAATATAATATTCCAAAATTTTTAAAATTAGTCAAAAATATTCATGTTTTTATTTATTTATATAGTTTGAATTTTTAAAACATTATATTTTCAATATTAAAATAAAATTAATTTTCATAAATATTTAAAAATATAAATATTCTCTTAATATTTTCATTATTAAATTTTAAAATTAACTATTTGAATTTAAATTATAATTATTAATAAAATAAATAATCTTATTATTATTATTTAATTAATTATTAAACTATAAGAATAAATTCAAAAATTTATGAATTTTAAAATTTTGATGATAAAATTTTAAAAAATAAAATTAATTAATCTTTTATTTATTAGAAAATAATATTTTTTTATTATTTTTAATAAAGAAAAATTCAAATGAAAATTTAAATAATATGAAAATATATTTTTCCCAAAAAAATATTATAAAATTATTTTCAACATGTTTAAATTTAGATAAATTAAATCTTAGAATAGTTGAAATCCGACATAAAAAAAAGTTTTAATTTCTTAATTCTAATAAATAAATTTCTTTTATATATATAAAAATTTTAATAAAAAATTTTTTTCAAAATTTAAATAAATTAATCATCGAAATTATCATAAAAAAATTTATAATTTTAGTATCTTTACTATTAAAGTAATTTATAAAATTTATTTTTTTATTTATTAAATAATTAATTATTTAAATAAAATATATAACTCCTAATATTGTTCTAATAATTAATATAAAATGTAAGATTAAAAAAAAATAATTTATGAAAATTTTTTATTAAATTAAGTCTTTAGAATACAATCAAAAAAAAAATGGCATACCACATAAAAAAAAATTAGAAATTATTATTATTATTATAGTTATTGGCATTAAATTTATTAAATTTCCTATAAAACAAATATTTTGATGATTAGTTATTGAATAAATAATAATTTCTAAACACATAAATATTATTGATTAAAATATAGCATGAATAATTAAGTAAAAATAAGCTAAAAGATAAAATTTTATTCCATAAATTACTAATATTCATCCTAATTGTGACAGAGTAGAATATAAAATAATTTTTTTTAAATCATATTCAAAATTTGCTGATAAACCAGCTATTAGTATAAAAATGATTCCAGTAATAATAATATAAAATAATAATATTCTATTTTTATATATTTAATTATAAAATCGAATAAAAATATAAATTCCTGCCGTTTCAACAGTAGATGAATGAACTTATGATGATACTTGAGTTCGAGCAGCTATAGCTGCTGGAAGTCAAGAAGAAAAAGGAAATTGAGCTCTTATAGTAAAAGCTCTAATTAAAAACTAAAATTAATAATATTTTATTATTAAAATTTAAATTTATGAAATTTTAAGACCCATAAATAATTATCAATCTAATAGGTAATATAATCATATCTTCAATTCGATTCATTAAAATTGTTAATATTCCAGAATTGTAGGAATAAAAATTTTGATAATAAATGACTTAACAATGAGAAACTAACCCTTAATCGTCTCATCCTAAAGTAAAAAAAATTATATTTGGTCTAATAATTATTAACAATATAGAAATAATAAAAAAAAATACTAAATAAAAAAATCAAATATTGTATAAATCATGATTTATATATTCACAACAATAAAATGAAATTATTGAAGAAATTAAAAATACAGTAAGAAAAAAAAATATAGTAATTCAATCTATATAAATTATTATATTTATTGATAAAGAGTTAATTATTATTGATTTTCATTGAATAAATAAGTTTAATCTTATAAATATTAATATGTGACCAAAAACAAATATTAATAATCTTATTATTAAAAAATAAATTCCTTTTAAATAGTATAAAATAATGTATTTAAAACAAATTTTGTAAGTTTAATTCTACAAATCAATATTTTTAATAAAATTATTTGAATTAATGAAAAAAATCTGTTTTTAAGATTAATAAATTTAAAGGTAAAAAATGAAAAAATTATATTGAATATTTAACTATATTAATAGAATTAAATTTTATTAATTTATTATTCCATATTTCATGAAAACAATAAAAAAATTAATACATATCATAACATGCTCTTAAAAATATTCTTCAAATTAAAATTGATATAATTTTTTTTCTTTATCTTATAATAATTATAACGATTATGATTTTTCTTAATAAATTTAAAGAAATTAGTGAAGCTTAATTATTTATTCATAATAAAAATCAAAATATTATGACTGATGGTATAAAATACACTATTACCTTATTTATTATTATATTTTGACTTTTACATCGTAAATAAAAATAATTAACTAAAACAAATATTCTTGATAAACATAACCCATGAGCAATTATTATTATTAATCCATCATAATATTCTCAAATTTTTATTGAAAAAAATTCAATTATTATTATTTTCATATGGACGACACATGAATAAGCAACAATAACTTTTATATTATAATATCAAAGACATTAAAATCCTAAAAATAATATTTCAAAAAATTTTAAAATTATAATTAAATTATTTAAAATTAAAAAATTAATATTTATTATGACAATTATTCGATACAATCCGTATCCTTCTAATTTCAATATAATTCCTGCTAAAATTATTGAACCAATAACAGGAGCTCCTACATGAGCTTTAGGTTATTAATTATGGAATCAAAAAATTTTACTAAGAATGCTATAATTATTAAAAAATAAAAAATAACTATTCAAAATTTATTTAATAAAATAATTTCTAAAAATATAAAAAATCTCATTAAATTATATATTTTTAAGAAAATGAATGATAAAATTAATAAAGAAAGAAAAAAAAATAATGTATAAAATAATATGTATAAAGATGCTTTAAGTCGTTAAGGTTAGTATCCCCAACCTATAATTCATTTAAAAGTAACAATAAGACTGAATTCAAATATAAAGTGAAATATAAATAAATTAATAAACATAAATCTTATTAATAAAACTAATATTGAAATAATTAACAAAAATAAATAAAATGATTTATATTGAAATTTTTCTTTTTTACTATAATTACTAATCTAAATAATAGTAATGTTAATATTATTATTATAACTCTTATTTTATCAATTATAAAATGAGAAAAAATTATTATAAAATAATTGTTATTATTAAATAATAAAATATTCATTAAAAAAAATATAAAAATTCAAATTCTCAAAAATGAATATGTATTAATATTAAAGGAATTATAAGTTAAAATTAATATAATTAAATGAATTAAAAATTTTATCATAAATTGATTAATAAAAATAAAAATCTGTCTCTCACTTTATTTTAAATTAATAATAATAGTAAAGTCAAATCCAAAACTCTTTTACAAACAACAAAAATTAAATAAAATAATGTTAAATGTAAAAGATTTATTGTATTTACTATTAATATTAAAAAAATTAAGTATCTTAATATTGAAAATTCTGTTTTTATTAAATTTAACATTAAGTTTTTATATAAGCAAGAATAAAAAACAATGCAATAATAAATATAAAAATATATAAATAATAATTAAAAAAAATAATTAAAAAAAAAAACTAATCTATTATTAATCTCTAAAATTAATATTTTAAAATTAAACTATTTTTGAATAATTATTAATTTAAATAAAATATTAATTTTGTAAATTAAATTCATAAATTTTAATTCTATATAATTAAATAACAATAAAATTTTGAATCAATAAATTTAAAATAAATTTTTTTTTATTACCTTTAATTTTATCGATTATTAACTCTTTACCTTCTTATTATAAAATATTTTATCCTATAATTCAGGAATTAATTATTTTATTATACAATGTAATATGTTCATCAATTTTATTAATTTTTAATAGAAATAATTGATGATTATACATTAGATTTTTTAATATTGTAGGAAGAACAATAATTTTATTTTCATATTTCACTAGATTTATTAATAATATAATTACTTCAATGAAAAAAGTGTTTTTCAAAAATTTTATTATTAAATCAATAATTATATTTTTATTTTTTATTATTATAATTTTAAATGTTAATAAATTTTTAATTTAGTACAATAATTGTAACGAAATTTTCAGGGTAATAATATTAAATAAATTAAATTCAATCGATATAAATTTAATATTATTATATGTATATATATACAATATAAATTTCAATTTATTAATTTCTATTATTTATATTTTCATTGTTTTAAGATTAATTGTAAAATTAATTATTCTTAATAAATTAACTTTACGTTAAAGAAATTAAATGAAAAAATTAATTTCAAAATCGAATGAATTATAAAGAATTATTAATTCAATAATTGTAATTTTACCTACTCCTTTAAATATTTCTATAATATAAAATTTTAGTTTATTATTAGGAATTTGTCTAATCATTCAATTAATCACAGGATTATTACTATCTTTACATTATTGCCCTAATATTGATTTAGCATTTAATAGAATTATTCATCTTATACAAGATGTTAATTATGGATGATTTTTCCGATTATGCCATATAAATGGAGCTTCTATATATTTTTTATTTGTTTATTTATTTATATTGGACGTGGAATTTATAATAATTCATTTTCTTTCTATAAAACTTTAAATTCAGGAATTTTCATTTTTTTAATCACTATCATAACAGCTTTTTTAGGTTTCGTATTACCATGAGGTTGAATATCTTTTTGAGGCGCAACAGTAATTTCAAATTTACTTTTAGCTATTCCTTACATTGGAAATTTTTTAGTTTTATGATTATAAGGAGGGTTTTCTATTAATAATGCTACATTAAATCGATTTTATTCGTTTTATTTTATCATACACTTTGTAGTGTTAGCTTTAGTTATTCTTTATTTAATATTTCTTAATAAAACTGGTTCTTCTCATCCTTTAGCATATAATAGAAATTTTTATAAATTTTCTTTTAATCCTGATTTTTCAGTTAAAGATATTTTAGGATTTATTTTATTTTTTATTTTTTTTTTATTTATTTGTTTATCAATACCTTATGGATTATCAGATCTCGGAAATTACAATAAAGCTAACCCTGTAATTACCCCTATTCATATTCAACCTGAATGAAATTTTTTATTTGCTTATGCAATTCTTCGTTCTATTCCTAATAAACTAGAAGGAGTTATTGCTTTATTATTATTAATTTTAATTTTGTTTATTATACCATTTAATTTTAAATAGAAAATAAAATCATTTAAATTTTATTTTTTAAATCAAATTCTAATTTGAAATTTTGTTAGATTCTTTATTATTTTAACTTGAATTATGGCCTGTCCACTTAAAAATCTCTATAGTTTTATTGGACAAATTTTTATATATTTTTATATTTTAAAAAAATCTGATTTATATTTAAATAAATAATTATTTAGTTTTCAAAACTCTATCTTTTGAATACATATGTAAGAAATTAATTTTTCTAATAATTTGTAATTTTAAATAATAAAATAAATATTAAATAATTCAATCTTACAGGTAAATAACTTATTTAAGTTAAATATATTAAATTATCATATCGAAATTGAGAAAATGTTCCTCGAATTTAAATTACTAAAAATAAAATTATTGAATAAATTAAATAAAATTTTATTTTAGATGAATTTCCTCCTATAAATGTAAATATAAATAATATTATTATAAATATAATTATTCCGTATTCTGCAATAAAAATTAATGCAAATCTTCCTCTTATATATTTAATATTAAATCCTGATACTGATTTTGATTCTCCTTAAAAAAAATCAAAAGGTGTTTGATTTATTTCTGCTAGTAAACTAACAAAAAAAATTAATATTAATGAAAAATTGAAAAAAAAAAGTCAAAAATATTTTTGTAAATTTATTAAATTAATTAATTGAATTATTTTCCTTAACAATAAGATCAGTAAAATAATTTAAATTATTCTTACTTCATAAGAAATAGATTGAGCAATTTTCCGCATTTCTTCTAACAATAAATAAATTCTATTGAATGATCACCCTCAAATTATTAAACGATAAACTCTTAAACATATAAAACATAAAATTAATATTAATTTTATTTTACTTCAAATCATCATATTTAAATAAGAAATTAAATTTCATAAAACTAATATTTAAAATATACTCAACAAAAGACTAATTGAATAAAATAAATAGTTAGATTTCAAAATTAACAAGATTTCTTAATTAAATAATTCAATTGCATTACAAAAAGGTTCAAATAACCCTATTTTTTCAACTTTATTTGGACCCTTTCGAATTTAAATATACCCCTAAACTTTACGTTCTAATAATGTAATAAAAGCTTCTCTAATTAAAACTATTAAAATTATATTCTATCTTCTAATGAAAAAGTTTAAATATATATATATTACTATTATTTAAGAAAAAAATTTTATTAACAAATTCTAAATTTATCACACTTATCTGTCAAAATAATTATTTTTATTTTTAAATAATTTAATTATTGAAAAAATAAAGTCCTTTCGTACAAATATTTTTTAAAATTATAAGGATAGAATCCAATCTGGCTCACACTGATTTAAACTTAAATCATGTAAGATTTTAAAAGTCAAATAGACTTAATTTATTAATTTCTATATTAATAATTTATCTTAATTCAACATCGAGGTTGCAATCTTTTTTAGCAATATAAACTTATATAAAAAATAACGCTGTTATTCTCAAGGTAATTTATTTTAATTATCATAATTAAATTTTTAAATATAATTTATTTATAATAAATCG
The DNA here is from genome assembly GCF_036245765.1 of Copidosoma floridanum. NCBI lineage: Eukaryota > Metazoa > Arthropoda > Insecta > Hymenoptera > Encyrtidae > Copidosoma > Copidosoma floridanum. The sequence continues at coordinate 3,994,120 of NW_028321909.1, forward strand.
TTAAAAAAATTAATTTAAATTTTTTCATATCTCCAATATAATATTTTTAATTTTAAAAAATTTTTATTTCTTGATTAAAAATTAATGATATAAGATTTTATGGGGTTTTTTCGTTTTTCATAAATATTTAAGATTTCTTACCTAAATGTAAAATTTAATTATTTAATTTCATAAAGTTTTAATTTCATTTATTCTTTTATTCTAGACTTTATTAAAGAGCCAAGTGATTATGCTACCTTCGTACAATAATGCGGCTATTTAAAAAAATTTTCATGGAGCAGAAATTATTTATTATTATTAATACAATAAACTATGTTTTTATTAAGCAGATAAATAATAATTATCGCCGAATTTATTGAGTTAATTTTAAAATTTTAAAATTTTATAATTTAACTTTTACTAACTTAATTATTATTAATTTAATTTTTTCATTAAATTTAATAATTTGATAGATAATAAATAATAATTTGAATGATTATAATGTTATGAATTTATTATTATAAATTATAAAAAAATAAAAACTTTTAATTCTATTTTTGGAATTGATTTATTTTCATGATTATTAAAATAATTTTTAAGCTCATCCCTAAAAAATTTTTTTTAAAAATATAAATCAATTTTTTAATTAATCTAAATATTAATTTTAAACTAAATTAAATTTATTTATAAAATAATTAGATATAAATAATTTTGAATCACATAGTATTTTAATAAAAATATTTGAAATATTAATTTTCAATACTTCATATATTTATTTTATTTAATTATTTTTGAAAAAATAAAATGAATTACTTAATTTTAATTAACCCTGACACAAAAGGTAAAAAATAATGAATTAACAATTTAGTTAGTTGAATTTACTTTTTTTCTCAATACTTTAAATATTTAATTATTCAATTTTTTTAAAATAAATTACATACATATTTATTATTGATTTGAAAAAAAGTTAAAATTAAAAATCTTTAAAATTTATTTAATTTATTATTTTAAAATAATATATTAAAATAATATTTATTAGCAAAATAAATGTTATAAATTTAACTATATTTCTATTACTTAATACACTTTTCAGTATATTTACTTTGTTTCGACTTATTCTAAATAATTTTCAAAGGTGTAAAGTAATTTGTACATATTTTAAATTAAATTAAAAAAAAATAATTTTTTTTTACATATAAATTCAATTTTCAAATAATAATTCAAATAATTCAAAAAAAATTTAATTCATTGTATTTTATTTATATTCTTACATATAATGAGATATAGATGTATAATTTTATTATATAAATATTTCAATTATTGAATTTTTAAAAAACAATTTTATTACAAACATACATAAATTTTATAATATAAGTTTTTTTTATCGTGGAATATCAAATCAAATAACAAAATATCCTCTTATCAATTGAAATATCGTCAAAATTTTCAATTTTTATTTTTTAAAAATTATTAATTTATATAATTGTTTTCAAATAAAAAAGTGGGGTTTCTAATCATAGTTTATATTATATTTTTATAATTATCTTTATTAAATTTAACAAAAATAATTTTTGATAAACATTTAAATTTTATCTTAAAATTTTTATTTAAATTATTTATATTAATTAATATTCATAAATTCATTTATATAAATTTATTTATCTATATGCTTTGTATAACCACAAATGCTGGCACAAAGTAATTTCATATTAATTTTATATCTTTTATTAACTTATTAATAATTAATTATTCTATATATTAAGTTTAATATAGATTATTTCAATTAACTCATATCATTAAATTTTATACATACAAATTAAAAACAATAAATTTTTGACTTAATTAAAATTTAGAAATTTTAATATTAATAATTTTCTTTTTTAAGTGAAAAAAAATTTTCAATAAACTTAAATTTTCATTTTTAAAAAAAAAAATATATTTTTTTTTTAATTATAAATTCAAGGACCTTAAATTACACTATTTCTTAGAATTTCATTATTTAACTAATTAAAAATTAAATAAAATAATTTTTTAGATAGAATCCTGCCCCAACGGTACATACCTTTGAATATTTTATACAGGTACATTAATTTCATACCTTGTAAGAGAAATGATCAATATTTTGCAGTACACTCTTAAAAAATTTCTTCGTTTAATAATATTTTTTAGATATAATCCTGCTCTAACGATACCCACCTCATAATATTTTATACAAGTACATTCATAACATACCTTGTAAAAAGAATAATCAATATTTTGCAGTATACTCTTCAAAATTTCTTTGTTTAATAATAATTTTTAGATAAAATCCTGCCCCAACGGTACCTACCTTAGAATATTTTATACAGGTACATTAATTACCTACCTTGTAAGAGAAAATGATCAATATTTTGCAGTATACTTTTGAAAATTTCTTCGTTTAATAATATTTTTTAGATAGAATCCAGCCCCAACGGTAACTACCTTAAAATATTCTATACGGGTACATTGATTACATACCTTGTAGAAGGAATGATCAATATTTTGCAGTGTACTTTTCAAAACTTCTTCGTTTAATAATATTTTTTAGATAGAATCCTGCCCCAACGGTACCTACCTTAGAATATTTTATACGGGTACATTGATTACATACCTTGTAAGAAAAATGATCAATATTTTGCAGTATACTCTTCAAAATTTCTTCGTTTAATAATATTTTTTAAATAGAATCCGGCCCCAACGGTACCTACCTTTGAATTTTTTATACGGGAACATTGATTACATACCTTGTAAGAGAAATGAGCAATATTTCGCAGTATACTCTTCAAAATTTTTCCGTTTGATAATATTTTTTAGATAGAATCCTTCTCTAACGGTACCTACATTAGAATATTTTATACGGGTACATTGATTACATACCTTGTTAGAGGAATGATCAATATTTTGCAGTATACTCTTAAAAATTTCTTCGTTTTATAATATTTTTCAGATAGAATCCTGCCCCAACGATACCTACATTAGAATATTTTATACAGGTACATTGTTTACTGTTAGCAGTATGGGATTAGGCGGGTGACTTGGCGAATAAAACACACTCAAAATATCGAATTGAACTTAAAAACGTTTATTTATACTATCTTAAGGTTTCACTATCTTTACACTTCACTATCTTGAGTACAATGGATAAACGAACAGAAAAAGGTAGGCTAAAACGTAAAAGAAAAGCGAAGACAGAGAATGCGTGTGTGTACAGACTGGCTGACTGCGCGAGAGTGAACAAAAACCGAAGTTACTTGACGCTGAAGTGCAGCGTCACAGCGTCTTGTCTTCTTGCTGTTGCGCATGCGTAATAATTCAGTTACGAGTGCCAACAATACATTTAACACTCCCTCACGTTCGTATCTGAATTTATTAAAAAATAAAAGAAAAGGATATATTTTAACGTAGACACTAAATATAAATGGGTTTTTGATCAGCCATTGATGCGGAGCACGTGGGCTTCTGGATCACTCATTGTGGTTGATTCCGACGAGCTAAAACATACACAGAAAATACATTAATCAGCATGTCTACCATCATTGTCCACCTATTATTAATTTACTAGTTTTACTATCTCAAATTAAAATTTTATTATCATGTATTTTACGCTAATTAACATTCAAAATTTTTTTCGTTAGTCTTTTATGCAGTTCAAATGGCTGGGGTTTTGTAAAGATATCTGCTAGTTGTTTCTTGGATGAAATCCATTTAACAATTATTTTTCCTCTGGATACACATTCTTTAACGTAGTGAGCCTTTATCTCGGTCATGTGTCTCAGCCTTTTGCCACCATCTATCTTAGCACTTGCTCCGGCAGCTTTGTTGTCACATTATAAGTCCGCGGGCAACAAGGTGCGAGACAATATAATACTTATAGAGTGTTTTAATCCAATTAATTCTTGACTTGCGTCGCACATTGCCACATATTCTGCTTCGCAGGTTGAAATAGCAACATAATTCTGCTTTCTTGTTTTCCAAACAACTGTATCCACGTACAGCCTTAGGAGATATCCGCCTGTTGTTATTGAGTCTTTACAGTCTGCCAAACTCGCATCTGAATAGGCTTCTAATCCATCTTTACGGCCTCTGTAAGTTAATCCTAGAGTCCTTGTGTGTTGTAAATATCGAAATACTCGTTTGACCATTTTCCAATCATCTTCAGTTGGGCTGATTTGATGTCTACTCAGTACATTCACCGAGTATGAAATGTCTGGTCTAATTGTGTTGGCTGAATACAGCAGACTACGGACTGCTTCTCTGTACGGCACATTTACTCTCGTTATCGTTGTGCTTAACTCTCCAGCATCTTCAGAATCTTCTCTATCTTTTCTTTGTCGATTCAAAACTTGATTTGTCACCATTGGTGTTCTTTGGGGTTTTGACTCGTTGAATCCAAATTTCTCTAACATTTTATCTATGTATGGTGTTTGTCTCAGTGAAATTGTGTGGAGTTTTCTTTCTCTTTCCACTTTGATGCCTAGAAATGTGCCAACCTTGCCAAGATCTGACATCTCAAACTCAGATTGCAGACCCGTCTTAATTTATTTCATTTTGCCTGCACAATTGCTGGCTATCATTATATCATCCACGTATAGGATTAGGACTAGAAAGTTATCGGCTTTTCTCCATGTGTATAGACAGGGCTCGCTCGTATGTGACCGTAGTCCTAATTTAGATGCAGTCTCGCGAAACCGCTCATTCCATCTTTTTGAGCTGATCTTAAGTCCATAAAGTGCTTTCTCCAATTTACAAATCTGAGCTTTCTTGAGACTATCACCATCAAGCAGGCCTTCAGGAATTTCCATATATATCTCTTCTTTGATAGATCCATTTAAGAAAGCTGTCTTGACATCAAGTTGGCAAGTCTCCAGATTGTATCTATTTATTATTGATATTACTGATCTTACCAGGGCCAAACCAGACACCGGGGCATAAGTTTCTTGCAGATCGTACTTGTTCCTATCTTTGAAACCACGAATCACCAACCTCGCTTTGAACTTCGTGTTTCCATCTTTATCTATTTTTTTCTTCAAGACCCACCTAGAGTCGATGATGTTGGGCTTGCCACCTTCAGCGTTCACGGTTGGTCTTTCTACAAGTTTCCACACTTGGTTTTTCCGCATTGGTTCCAGTTCTTCATCAATTGCTCTGAGCCATTTATCGCGATCCGGAGATGCGACAGCTTCTTTGTAGTTTGCGGGATCTTTGTTCAGTCCAGCAATCAGGGCATGTGACATTTCATCTTCGACTTCTGCGATTAAACAGTCAACATCGCCCTTCGATTGGAGCAATTTATTCAACTTGTTTGTGTCGATGGCTCCTGCAAAGCTGGTATCATTTATTCTAGCGAGTTGCTTAGGGCTTTCTCGATCTAGATCTTCAACTTTCTTGAGCTGACCGCGCTTTCTCTTGACTATTGGTTCTCCCTCCGTTTCCAATGACTCTTTAGGGCTAGCCTTATCAAACTTAACGAACCATTCATCTTCTTTAATATCTGTCTTGTGTTTTCCCCAGTTTGCTATTTTGTCCTTTCCCCAGATATCTCTGAACACCAGTCTTTCTTGGAATTTTACGTCTCGACTCTCATAACTTTTCCATCTTCAGGTCTTAAGAAAGAATAGCCAGTGGGAGTATAAACAATCAGCACGACTCGTATCCCTTGTGGACCGAATTTGGTTCCAGTATTCCTTTGTATCTTGATAAAAGCGACGCAGCCAAATCTTCTGATTTGGGTTATGTCTATCTTCAGATTGGGCGCAAACTTTCCTAAAGGGGCTATCATATCGTTAGACCTGTGAGGTGTCCGATTGTAGGCATATACTGCACTACCCAGGGCTAAGTCCCACATGTTCTCCCTGAGCCCGGAGTCGTACATGTAGGCTCGCACCTTGTTTTGCAAGGTACGATTAACTCGTTCCGAAACTCCATTATGCTGAGGAGTGTCTGGACAGGCCAACTGAAGTTCTGCTCCCAACCTCTGGAGAACTTCTACCGTTTGGCCTCCTGTAAACTCCGTGCCTTGATCGGTTCGAAGATAGCATATCTTTGCATCAAAACCTAACAGGTTTTGTGCGCTTGTCACAAAATTGTCCAAACAACGTCCTGCTTCGCATTTTGTCTTCACTGGGTATGCCATAGTCAATCTTGAGTAGTCGTCCGTGTAGAAGATTATGAATTTATATCCTTTAGGGTAAGTAGCTGGGCTAATCGGTCCCATTGTATCAGCATGAACTATCTCAAGTGGTTCGGTTGCCCTATCTCTTTTAGTACTGAAAGGCAATCTCTTGATTTTAGCGACTTGGCACACCTCGCATGTTGTAATGAAGCTGTCAAAGATGGCCTTACTTCAATCTTTATTGTCCGGATATTTTCTTTGTAGTGCCTTGAGATATTCTGCTGAGGCATGTCCGAATCTTACATGCCAGAGCATGGCTCTGTTATTTCTCTCAAATGTTCTGTACTTTTCTGTAAACGGGCTTTGAGCTTCTGGAATCTCACCAATCACAAGATCATCACAATTGTTGATTTTTCTATCTTTAATTGTTTTCTTAAACTCACTTTGATGAGAGCTGTGTGGACCAGCTCTTCCTGATTCATTACTTGAGATTCCAGGGCAGCTCCTATCATTAGTGCTGACTTGCTGAACCTTCTCAGTCTTTGCTTTCAGGGGATTTTCTACCATTAAGCAGTCTATAATTTCTTTGCACTTCTCATTATTACTTGTGTTCTGGCCATCTTGCAGTAGTTCTACTATCCAGTAAGGGCTCTTGTAGACACCAGAAATTATAGTTTCATTAGAACGCGGATCAAATATATCTAGCTTTGTGTTATCAAGGTATATACTCATGCCCCTTTCAGCAAAACGGCGAAGCGACAGCAAGTTTCCAGCTAGTGCCTTAGCGCATACAACTCTATCTAGGATTATCTTGTTTTGGTTATTTTTACCCGAAACGCACCCTTCTCCCTCCGCTCTCAAGTCCGCGGAGGAATCTTTGTTCGCGCATTTAATCAATTTATTTTTACATCCATTAAAATTTTTGAAATAGAGTTTAGAATTAGCAAAATGTTCTGTGGCGCCTGAATCTGCTACGAACTCAAATTTCTCGCAACCGCTATCTCGTGTTTCCTCCGCGCGCGTAGAGAGCAAAGTTTCGGGGTTAACAGCAAACAAACCACTGCATGCATTAGACCTAAGTATTTCTACATTATTATTATCTTCTTCGCCTTGTTTCTTGTTATCGACCTTGGCTTTCTTGTTGTTATGATTTGTATGCTGTTTTTCATGCTTCCGTTTATTACTATCTTTAAAATTATTCTTATTGTTACCACCACCAGTATTGCGTTTAAAATCCCAATCGTTACTTTTGTTAGTATTACCTCTGCACCTCCCTATGTGCTCTCGTAGGTTCTGTACAAACCGTTGGCAGGTGTAGCACCGCCTAAGGTTCTGCCCTTTTTTCGGGCAGTCCCTTGCGTAGTGCCCGTTGTCGTTGCACTCGTAGCACTCGTTCAGGATATATTGTCTTAAGTACTTAAAGGACAAGCCATCCTCGCTTTCAAACAGCCTGTTAAAATCGGCTATTTTTACATCCGGTACTCCATCGATAATTGCATGATAGAAACTATCTCTTTTCTCATCTTCAGGGAAACTGTTAGTTTTACTAATTAATTCAAAATCTCTTACCAATTCATCAAAAAATTCACAAAATTTAGTAGCACTTTGCTTTTTGGGGTCGAATCTAATGGAATCTATTTTGTTACGTATTTGACATGCGCTCATCTTTATGTCACCCCTTTTCATATCTTTAATTTTTTGTATCATTGTTGATGGATCAGTAATGTGATCTACTTTGTTTTAGTAATCTAGGGACAACCTACCTAGTATTACGTTTAGGGCCTGTTCTTTATCTTCTTCCATTTTTTCTTGAGTAATATTCATAGTTGCTTCCAGTTTTGAATCAATTGTGTGAAGCAATTTTTTACTTTTTAGTTCTGACTGCAATTGTTCTGACTGTAATTCTAGTTTTGTTGCATTAGTGAGGGAATAATTAAAACACCCTAGGTTATCTTTATTAATGACTTCTATCTTTAGACTATCATTAGGTGCAGCGCGTTGAAACGTCAGCGAATTATCAATGGAGTCGGAGTTTAAATTAATTAATTGTTTACTTAATTTAGGTCCTGGAGTAGATGTAGTAAATTTATTTACCTCTTGTATTTGACTCCTGGCCAGTTCTCGCTCAAGAGCCTCCATCTTTCTTTGTTGAGTGGCTAGACGCTGCTCAAACTCAGCTCGAATTGCCTCTTGAGCCCTCCTATTTTCCTCTCTTTCCTTTTCCAGGGCCTTCTTATGTTGTCAAGCAACAACCTCAAACCTCATCGACATCCAGGAGCTTTGCTGATGCCTCCCTTGTTGTATCAGTTTCCTAATCTCCTCGATGTCTTTCTTCGAGGCTTCTGTAATTTCTTTTCGTGAGTATATAATTTCTTTAGGTTTAATGTTTTGACCTGTTCTTTTCATTAATTCTTTCTTAAGTTCATAATTTGCATGCGCCATTTCTTTATGTAAGCTATCTAGCTTTTTCTTTAGGTAATCTTTCCTATTTTGCAGGTCTTTAAATTGGCTATCAATTGAATCTAAATTTTTGCTTTTCAAATCTTTAACCTCGTTAGGAGTTGAATTATCAGTAAAATTTTTCTTTCTATCTCTCAAATCTTTATTCTTATCTTTTGATGAGGTATTACTCGAATTCATTTTTCTATTTTTAGGGCCTTTATTCTTATCTTTAGATGAGGTATCAATCAAATTTTATTTTTCTATCTTTAGAACCTTTGCGTTGGATACGCTGTTTGTGGACGAGTCGAATTTGTCCAGCACATTTTTCTATCAAATTAAACAGGTCTAACATATCTTGATTGCGATGTGCATCTCCTCCCATGTATGCAACGGTTTCATTATTTACGAAAAATATGGCCTGGTTGTTTTTACGAGTTACTACCACCTCGTCTAGTTCCCCTAGATCGTCTTTAATCTTTTCATATGCGTCATTTAGCATATTGAGGGCATTTTGACCTAAAATTAACAGGGAATAAATAGGTAAAAGTATTTTATTACGGTGTTTGTTGAACGTGCCGTTCTGCTCCCAATTGTTTCCATGATTTTTTGAGGTTTTGTGCATAAGCACACGATCAGTAAGAGCTAATTTAGGAGTGAGAATAAAAACTCCAAAGTCAGGTGTTAGTTTGAGCAACGTTTCGTTGGTCTTAACGCCAACCTCATCAGGCTCAGTCTATATCGTTAAGACGATCGTTACAGACTCACAAAACCTCAAGAAAAAAAGTATTTTATATTTTGTTATCGTGCGCGTTAGGCTATTAGTTTTCTTGTGGAAGTGACACGGAGATCGGGCGTAAGCAAATGCGAAGGAAAATGGCGCTAGCATCATGTGTGACATGCATAGAGAAAGAATTAAAATGGCCGATCAAAATCGTTTACTACGACGCGCGCCACCAGCCGTAGCATGAGAGGACGCGCACACTCGGTTCAGCCGAACGCAAGCCATAACCAAGACGCATCCCCTCCTCGCCTCAAGGCGTCCCCCTTGACGGTGACTGGCAGGTTCATCAAGAAACGCGCTTCCTTTGTCACGATGCGGGCCTCTCCCTCACATAAACAAACGCGTGCCGGCTCTCTCGAGTTCTGCGAATCTCCGTAAAAACAAAGGAAAGCCTTTGAATCAAGGGAATCTCAATCTTGCAATCTTAAGAGAGCTGTCTTGCTCCATCTTGAGGCAAGACACCAATTTTTGTCTTTAGAGATTTTAAGCGAACGTGACCCAACGACAACAACACCTCACGCAATTACCGAGTCCTCAAAACAATATCTATTTCTAGTACTTACTACTGCTCACTCTCTTCTTAACTTCCTCCCTTCTGACAGCTCCGCCCGAAGCCTCGATAGTAGGAGCGACGTCTGTATCTCGAGGCGATTCGGCCGCTGTGCCTCCATCTCGATCCCGATCCGCTGCCTCCTGGGGCTGTTCTTCTGCCGCTTCGGTGGTAGTCGGGGTGAGAGGACTGCCAAGCTCTTCCATCTTGCAGTGCTCGCTGCCCGACACAGAGCTCCCGGTTGCTTCCGCCGTTACGTTTCCCGCGTAATAAACAGGTGAAAAGAAAGCACACAGAGAACGCGCGACAAGCTCAAGTGCGGAGCGGAAAAAAAATAAAAGCAATGAAGAACACAAGACGCGATTAAACAGATTTCACACCCACACTACCAATTAGGGCCCATAACCTGTTAGCAGTATGGGATTAGGCGGATGACTTGGCGAATAAAACACACTCCAAATATCGAATTGAACTTAAAAACGTTTATTTATACTATCTTAAGGTTTGACTATCTTTACACTTTACTATCTTAAGTACAATGAATAAACGAACAGAAAAAGGTAGGCTAAAACGTAAAAGAAAAGCGAAGACAGAGAATGCGTGTGTGTACAGACTGGCTGACTGCGCAAGAGTGAACAAAAACCGAAGTTACTTGACGCTGAAGTGCAGCGTCATAGCGTCTCGTCTTCTTGCTGTTGCGCACGCGTAATAATTCAGTTACGAGCGCCAACAATACATCTAACAATTACATACCTTGTAAGAGGAATGATCAATATTTTGCAGTAAAATCTTCAAAATTTCTTCGTTTAATAATATTTTTTAGATAAAATTCTGCCCCAACGGTACCTACATTGGAATATTTTATACGGGTACATTGATTACATACCTTGTAAGAGGAATGATCAATATTTTGCAGTATACTCTCTAAAATTTCTTCGTTTAATAATATTTTTTAGATAGAATCCTGCCCCAACGGTACCTACCTTAGAATTTTTTATACAGGTACATTGATGACATACTTTGTAAGAAAAAATGATCAATTCTTTACAGTATACTCTTTAGAATTTATTCGTTTAATGATATTTATTAGATAGAATCCTGCCCTAACGGTACCTACCTCAGAATGTTTCATACGGGTACATTAATGGTAATATCATATTAAAAATATTTATAATTTATTATTTATTCATTTATTTAATAAATTTATTTATAAGTTTAAAAACATTTATATAATATAATAATAAATATCTATTTAAAAAAAAAATAAAGATAATAAATGTAATTTAAATAATATTATTATTTTTATAAATTCATTACATAGTATTAGTTTAATTTTTAAAATATAATTTTATTAATTTTAACTATTTTAGTTAAATTACTTTTTAATTTTTTTTTTTTAAATCTGAATTCATGTTTTTACGTTAAATAGTATATATATATATATAAATTTATTAGTTATAAAATATTCATTTATTGAAAACACATCTATAATTAAAAATAAATTATTAAAAAATTTATTATAATGATAATTTAATACCCATTTGTTTCAAAAAAAAATGTATTTATATAAAAAATTTATAATATATAAAAATTTTAAATTTTATATATTATTATTTTTTACATTTCAATTATTCAATTAATATTATTGAATTTATTTCATATAATAATAATAATAATAAAAATAATAAGAATAGTATTATTAATAATAAATAATATATATATATACCACCATTAAATTCAGTAGACTTTTATTTACAAGAAATAATATATCTCTGTTTAAGGACTTTCGCGAAGTAGCCCCCTTAAAGCCTTGCTGGGAGACGATGTTTGGTCACGATTGACGCAAGCTTGTAGTCAATCTCAATTTTCTTTTTTAGGGTTAAACACGAAGGTTAAAGCGACGTGCGATCAGAGAAAGAGTTTCGCGAAAAGTGAAGTTGTATGCGCAAAAAGCCGGAGATTTTTTCATATATTCCGATCGTCTTTTCTTTACATTCTCTTGTCAATTTGTGCGCACGAATCTTACGACTTTTATTGAACACCGGGATTCGTATTTTTTTAAAAAATGAACTACATAACAGCACTACTATGGGCACCTAGCACTTCACGGGAAATTGTTGTTACCAGAATAAGCTATACCAAAAGTGATGAGCATAGAAAAATAACGTACAGGTCTTGAGATTTTTGCAACCCGTCTCACATTTTTACATACTTATCTGGATCACCGAAAAACCTGTGACTAGTCGGTTTTATAACTATACTAGTACAAGTTTTTCAGTAGCTTTGGTACAGGATTTTTTTGTACCATGGATAGTCTATTAAATTTGTATACTGCGCATGGCTTTCTACTGTACCGCGCATAGTACGTGCGCTTATATATAGTGGAGATATGTACATATATATATATATATATATATATATATATATATATATATATATATATATATATATATATATATATATATATATATATACTAATGTACTAATAATGGTTATTCAAAAAATGTATACTTATAAAATATTTTGATTTTTAATACGAATTTTGGCTGTTACTAACTTGAAATATTAAATGAATGCTTTAAGAACTGATGCGGAACTCAATTTCACAACCATATCGTGCACAGTTTACGAACTCATTATGAATGCGTTAAAATAAGATTTGGACGTTGTAAAGAATTCAATAAGAACAATTATAGAGCTTACTAAATCCAATATGTGTTCTTACTGAATACACTTTGACGAATTCAATAAGAATGCTTGACTGTGAATACTTAACGTACTTATTCCGAACTAGCGTGCCTTCTGGGTTGCTTATAAGCATGGATATAACCTTTAACACGCGCTCTTTATCTCTCTCTTTCTCTGTCAACAATTTAAAGATAACTTTTTATTTACCTGGATAGCTCAGAGTCATTTTGGATGCAAATGCGGCAAATTTGCTTTGAATCTTCGGGCTCCCATGACTGCTCGTGGCAGGGTTTGCTGACAACAAGCGATGCCTCCAGGTCAACGATGGCGATCTTTGCGGGCTCGTCGGTTCGTCGAAGGCACAGGGGACAAAGTTTGACCTCTTCATCCTAATTTTCCTCATGACAGTAGACTACTTTACAGTTTGTACTAAACTGTAAACAAAAAAATTACTCACTTTATATTTTACTTCGATATGCAAAAAAAAAAAAAAAATTAACCTCCATGATCGGGAAAAGTAGTAAGAGTACTATAAGATACTGTTTGTCAGCTACGACGGCTAAGTTTGTTTTGTAGCATCTCGTAGTAACCGCTTTACATAATCATGGAGGTTAATCTTTTGTTTTTTTTGCACATCGAAGAAAAAAATGAAGAGAGTAATTCTTTCGTTCGAGCTATTTTTTTTTTACAGTTAAGTACGAATGCAATAATCTACTGTTATGAGGAAAATTAGAATGATGAGGCCAAACTTTGTCCCCTGTGCGTCCGAAAGACCGACGAGCTTGCAATGATCGCCATCGTCGACCTGGGACCTGGAGGCACCATTAGCTATACATTGATGAGAGAGAGAGAGAGATGTTAAAAAAATAGAGAGCAAGAGAGGAAGGTTATATCCATGTTTATAAGCAATGATGTAGAATACGACGCAATAACCTTCAGCACGTGAAACTGCATCACCTGTTAAGAACTTTAAAAAATTAGTTATATTTATGTATTGTAGGTAGTAATTGTGCTGTTATTTTCTTTACTTTTTTTCAGACTTTTTGTCTTTGATGCTTCGCTGAATAAGGCGTTTTGATTTTACCATTGACAGATGGATGGATGTTTTTAAATCAATTTCCAATTTAATTCATTTATTATATATTCAATTTTATCATTAATGTTTAAAATTTTTTTTTTTTTTTTTAATTTTCATGGTATGTTAATAAGACATTTTTATATTTGTACGCGCAAAATAACAATCTATAGATGTCACTTGATGAATTATTTAACGCAAAATTGAAATATTTTCAATATTAATGGAAACAAGGGTGCGGTATTAAATAATTAACACGCTCCATATATATACAAGGAAATCCACAAAAAAATTTCCGTTTTTGTCCCCCATTTTAAAAAAAAATTTGTTTTTGAGGCACATCCTTGAAAACGGGCTCATTTTTATCGTACTGCCATGTACTATAAGATAAAAATTCTGAACACGAGTTATCGTGAGGGTGACACTTTTTTTAATTTTTATTTTACACTTATCTATTAATTTTTAAAGATAAAAATTGTCGATAAAAGTTCGTCTTATTGCTTTGCCTATAACTTTTGTTCTAAAGAAGATATTAAAAGTCTTCAGAAACTGATTTGAAGGGCTTGAAATAAACTGTAATTAGAGTTTTGTTAAATGACAATTAATGGATTTCTGCAAAGATTACTATCGATTGAAGTGAGACCACAATTTTCAGACCAAAACGTCATTTTATAAGCCTCTGAGTTTTCAAACAACTTTTAAAAAAAAAATCGTAGCGAACCTTACTGAAGCTTAAATTAAACGGTTTGATATGACACATTATTTTAGCTCTGTATGATTTGCAATAAATGGCTTTCTGCAAAAGTTCTTAGTGATTAAAGTAAGGCTATAATTTTAAGCCTAGAATGTCATTTTACACTATTTTCATTTAACTTAAAAAAAAAAGATTAAAAATTTTTTAAAACATTAAATTAAAAAATGCAAAATGGGCTGCAATTGAGACAAACAAATAGTCAATGTTTCTTTCAGTATAAAATATGTTTATTGCTCTCTGAAAATAATATCTTTAAGACTGTTTAAGCATGATACATGAAGTAGTTGTTTGAAATATCGGTTATATTCTTATAATTTGCAATAAATATGTAAAATAAATTTTTTTAAATTTATTTTTCTGTGTTGGTTTGATTTGCTACGATATCTGTGATGAAAAAATAATTTGGAGACCCGGAGTTTTTGTCCATGAGAATGTCTTTTTTTTTCTTCGTAAAAAACTTACCTTTATCGAGTTATTATCAAAAGGTTTTGTCTGATCAGGATAACAATCATCATTAATTACAATAATAAATTCCCCTTTATTAAACTTACTTACTGATTAAAATGGCGCATTGTTATTAAGATTTTCTTAAGATTTTGTGTGTGTCGAAATGTTGCAAAAGTACTTAATCGATAGAAAATTTTTCGCTCTACACGCTTTATTTTTGGCGTATCTATTACCGTTAACGAGACACAGGCAAAATAAACTTTTGAACGCGTTTTTTATTATGACGCTGATCGTTTTTGGTGCTGCTTTTATTTTTCATGGACTTCTTCAGGTAAGATTCACCAAATATCAAAAAAGCACCACTGAACATCAATTTTTTAATTTAGGGCTAATTTTACTGGACTAAGGTGTTGAGCGTTACGCATTAAACTGATCATATCACCTATCATAGAAATCGCCGCAATTTCGGTACCAAGGTCCAAGTATACATCATCGTGAAAAAATGTTTATCAAAAATGTGGCAGTAATTTTTTTTTACAGAAGATACATTTACTTGGGGGGTCGATTTTCGGTTATTATAAAAATTCAAGTTTTGCCGCAAATGGCACTTACAATGTTGTATTGCCTCTCTTTTGGCCAATTTGCGTTTGCTATAAAATCACAACGTTCTCAATTATTTTGAAAACCAAAGATATTCACATAACCACTTAATATAAATCGTTAAAATTATTTCAAAATATGATCTTTCTGATCTTTTTTTGAATAGATGAAAAAAAATGTAGAAAGTCGTGACAGAGTTGAATTTTGAACTATTCCAACAGAAAATTTGTTAATCGAACACGTGACTTCTCATCAATAGGCTATAAACGGCTTAGAAATTTTGATGACCGTCTCCTGCATTTATAAATAATCTGTAAATTTTGGTCAAAATCTAATCATTTTTATTGTGGGGAAGCACTCTCTTAAGTCATTCTCAGGGCGCGTAGAAATTATACTCTCTTTTAAAATAATGATAACCATTCAAGTGTCTCTTTCAAATTAAAAAACAAATGACAAAGCGTGAAGTCCGAGGTCCAACGTCATACATGTTGACATGTCTATATATTAACTTTTTTGTTATTTATAAGCAAGCTTCGGTGTCTTATTAATTAAATATACATTCATTATTAATTAATTGACATAAAAGTGCGTTTTAAATGCATATTGCTTTTTCTGATAAAAAACGTTATGTTGGGTCTTTTTTGTGAGCACCAAATTATCAATTGCAAATAACAAAACTACGTGACGACTTCGCAAGGAAGAAGTTATGACGTAATATTTTATGGTTATTATAAACGTAAATTTTTAAGAAATTTTCATGAGCGGTCTATATTTTATCTATATTATTTAATAATACTTTTTATATTAGGTATCAAATAGTTTTAAAAAATGGCATTTAGAAATCTTATAAGATGTTACATTTGTAACGAGCAGTTCGCTCCACGGTTAATGAACCGCATTTTTGGGGAAGAGCGCATACAAATGCTTGAAATTGCGATAGCTCGAAGGATTGCATTAAACGGCATTCCCATGGACATTGAAGAAAATACTAGGCTATGTCGAAACTGCTATTTTAGTATTGAAGAAGCAATTGTAATTGCAAGAAATCCTCAGAGTGTCAGGTTAAATGTTTTAAGACAAACTAGAAACAATTCGTGTTTTATATGCTACGCTGAAAATGATATACACAGACTATCTGATAAAAGCAAAGTAAAAGCTTTCATAGATTGCAATATTTTTTTCCCCGAATATGTAAGAAGTTGCAGACATCACCTAGATGAAGATGGTTACGTTTTAAGACCACTACTAGGAGGTTTGCAATGTTTCAAACGAGCATGTCTTGTTCAGGGCCACTACTTGCAAGTATTTTTATGTGAATTGCGCGAAGTTGCATGTGACGATCGACGATTCGTAGATGAGACTGAGTTTACCGATGAAGAGATGTGTACTTTGACATCATTGACGAAAGATCAGTTTAATGCCCTATATAGATACTGCGACAGAGTACCCCGTCCTGGTGGACATAGGAATGTAAAAAAACAAGATTTACTTATTTTCCTAGTAAAATTAAGACAAGGACTTTCGGATGAATTTTTTACTGTTCTGTTTAAGAAAAGTACACGACAAGCAACGAGTATGAGTGTTGCCACAGTAAGGGAGTCACTCATGTTGCGCTTTGTTGGAGAAAATATAGGTTTCAATGCAATTACAAGAGAAAGATTCATTAATGAACATGTTACTGAGTTTGCCAATGCTTTGTACAATCCAGAACCTTGTAATCCAACTGTTCTAGTTTATATTGATGGCACTTACATCTATTGTCAGTAAAAGCAGAAACTTTCGTGCATTCAGACAATCATTTTGTCGACATAAAGGACGTCATCTCGTTAAGCCTGCGTTAATAGTAGCATCAGATGGTTATATACTCGACATACATGGACCCTACTTCTCAGATTACCAAAATAATGATGCAGCAATGCTTGAAAATGAATTTAACAATGACGAAGCAATTAATGATTGGTTCCAAGATGGGGATATCGCAATAGTAGATCGAGGTTATCGAGATGCTGTTGAATTTCTCGAAGATTTTGGAATAAACTGCAAAATGACTCCATTACTCGCTGAAGGTGAAAGACAACTATCAACTGAAGATGCTAACGAAGCACGCATAATTACAAAAACAAGATGGTTTGTTGAGGCTCGTAATGGACATCTTAAAACAAAATTCAAATTTCTCGGCAACGTACAGAACGTTCAAAATGTACTTAATGTTGGGGATTATTATAGGATTGCCGGAGCAATTATAAATAGGTATTAATATTTTGTTTGAAAAATGTAATAATATGTGTAAGGATCTGATTGTAACTACTTAATGAGCATCGTAGGTACCACGACTTGATTTATATGGAGAATGCTAATGTAGAGATGGCTCAGCACATGCAAGAGAGAGCAGCAGTCGAGAATATTGTTCAACGGAGAGTAGAGGATGAAAATTTAGCAGCAAGAAATGCTCAGAGGTTTTTATAATATATTTTCTTTAGAATGTAAAACAAAAAAAAAATATTTAACGAAATATTTTTGAATTATCGATAATATAATGCCAATAAATTATTACAATTCAAGATGGATCATTCTTGATGAAGGAGAAATACTTGATTTTCCGGTTTTGACAGTTGACTATTTGAAGGAATTAACAGTAGGAATTTTCCAAATAGAATTAGCGCCATCATACGTGCAAGACAAATTACAAAGGAAAGGAAATGATGTGTTCCACGTTAAGATGTTAATGAATAAAAACAGATTACCAGAACCTGGATTGATGAGGGTTAGGAGTATTCTCAAGACATCGTAACAGAATAAGGTATCAACAATGGATTTCTTACGAGCCCAACGCAAATGTTGAAAATGGGCCAATAAAAGGATATTACTGTACATGTAAAACTGGAGCACAAACTTTAGGAACATGCGTCCATATAACAAGTGTGCTGTGGTACTTGGGTTTTGCTCGACATCAAGAAAATATACGTTATCCATCTCATGCTTTATTAGATTTAATTGATGATGCTGGACACAGGCCACCGCAAGTAGATCCTCTTTGAATCTATGAAGCATTATTTATAACGCATCAACCAGATCAGTGATCAGGCCAAAATGCATATACAGAGATTGTTCTGGGCATAGGATTTCCTCCGTTGCTAGCTGCGATAACCTAATGTTGCGGCTGTGGCCGAAACAGAACAAGAGGAGTTATAAGGAAACAGCTTACACAATGTTTAAGTTTTATCCATTTTATCAAAGTTTAATCAAAAAACGAGACTTAAATCGGTTTTCTGAGCCGCGAAAATTCATTATAATTTGAAAAACAATACTGTATTTTTTATTTTGCTGTAAATAACAATAAAAATATTACAAACAAATTGGCCACCTCACTTGAATCATATATCCTCTCGTAACCAAAAAAAAATATTACAAATTACAGTTGCGTCGTTAAGAGAAGCGAAAAAACTTATAATAGTATATTACGTTACGAGGTCGTAAAGTGGCTGATGTACGGCCACGTGGAGTGCTCGGTTTCGCCTCGGGCGACATCACGCGGCCGTCCATCCGCCACCTTACGGCCGAGTGACGTATACAATTTTTCGTCATCCCGTATAGGAAAGTTTGTTCAATAGGTTGATTTGGTTAACGCAGGGAAAAATGAACCACTCAGTGAACCGTGCGTTCCTTACAAGCATTGATCCTATACACCGATGTCCTAATGAAGTGCGAACGAACTAACGATGGATAAACGAACGTGCCCAATAATTGGACTGTCCGATCGATTACAAAAAAACATACGCATAATTCAACACTGAATGCTAGGATACATATTTTTCTTGATAGTTCTTCAAAGTACACTAAAAAAGAACTTTCATTAAACGAAACTTCATTCTTGGTTTTCCAGTCCATGTATAGAATATGTGCTTTTTTATGTAGAGTGCGAGCCTTTCAAGGTAGCAGTCCAATAACCATGAAAAATTCACCATTACCTACAAGCAACTCTAAACTTGTAATAAATTTTATTAAAAAAACAGGTAGTGGTTATTTTGATTACACGTACACAAGAGACAAAAAAAAGATCATACGGTAAACGATAAGCGAGAGAAGGTAAAAAAATGGGCAACGCTATATTTGATATAGGCGTGAACCGACTCGACGCAACGATAAAGGTGGATAGCAGAAGGCATTAAAAAGGTGAAAAGACAATGCGCACATGCGTCTGGCCGTCAAAAAGAAATACAACTACAATTAACACAACACTTGGCCGCCGTATATACATAGATGCCAATATTCGTTTATTCGAAAAGTCTGAAAACAGATCTTAAAAAGTCTCAAAGCAAATCTCAATAAGTCTCAAAGCAAATCCAATTAAGTCTCAAAGCAAATCTCAAAAAGTCTTAAAACAGGTCTCAAAAAATCTGAAAACAAGTCTTAAAAAGTCTCAAAAGAAATCTCAATAAGTCTCAAAGCAAATCTCAAAAAGTCTTAAAATAAATCCCATTAAGTCTCAAAACAAATCTCAATAAGTCTCAAAGGGAAGCACGATACAGAGCCTTTAACAGTTTATCATGGATTTCCTGAGGGACATAGCGATACAGAGTTAATTACTGTCATTCACTTAATCAGGATTAGAATTATGATTAGAGATACTATTCTCTTGGGAGCTGCTCTTTGTCATTGAGAAGAACTTTTCCGAGTTACGATGTTATTAAGTTATAAAGATTCATCATCAATTGCCCATACTCTTGATTTTTCAGTGATACGACTCATACTTCTCCGCCGACCAGCATCTCCTAATGCAAAATATAATCACAAAGTACCTCGCAATGATGATTATCTGTACGATTTGTTGAAAGAGAAAAAATTGTTTTACACTTATCTGAAAATATCTTGCTGTATGTATCGAATAATTCAGGAATGAACATGCTAAAAGGACTCGGATTTGGAACGGCAGGCACATAAATAAGACATCAAGGAGCATTTGTGTACCTGCAATTGAAGAGGATGCTCAATCATACTGTGGGAAAGACACATTACAAAAAAAAAGTTAATAGAACTAATAAATATCTAAAAATCATTTCAATGGTCATTTCAAAGTTAGTCTTGAGACAGAGTTACTCTTTACAGATTCTAAACAATCTTGAAATACAATACGCAAAAAAAACGAAGTAAACAATAGCTACAGATATATATATAAAGACGTCGAGCTTGGCGGCGGTGTCAGCTTGGGCGCCGATAAAAAAACTGCAAGAACAGTCATTGATCGTGTTTATTGCAAAGAAACACTTTATCGAAGATTCCTACGCGGGAAACTTTGACTTTTGACCGCAAGTCGAGCTTTTCGGCAGTGTCAACACCGGCGCCGGTAAGAAAGCCACAAGAACAGTCATTGGCAGTGTTTATCGCAAAGAAACACTTTATGGAAGATTCCCGCGCGGATAACTTGTACTTTTGATCAGGTCGAGCTTATTGGATAAATCAGCTGCGAAGCCGTTCATAAAACATCGTCTGTAATGAGTAAAATTCTTTTGCAACAGAATAACTCTTTACAGATTATAAACAATCTGAAAATACAATATGTGAAAAAAACGAAGTTACCTATAGCTACGGATATATCTAACGACGTATATATTATACTTATATAATTACTGAAATTATTAATGCCTTCTTATTGTAATCTACATCGCACCATGTGCAGTGCACGTGTGTGACTTAACCCTTACTTCTCATCTGACTGTATATCGAATGCGGCGCGTGTGTTGACTAAACAGCGTCGCATGTCAAACTAACCCTTACCGAAATAGATGACTTAAATCATTATTTACTCAAAATCTGTCCATTAAAAAGACTTGCGCCTGTAGAAACTTTGATTCAGGAAATCATAAGCTACAACATATCAAAATTTCATCAAGTTTCATTGGGACCCCAAATCCCATTGCGTTGGTGTGGGGTCCTTTATGAAAACACGTCTCATACACACATGCGATAAAATTTTTTACTTTATGTATCAATCATTTTAAGTAGGTATGCAACCAGGAATATTGTACTGAGCCTTAAAAAAGGAGAACAAAAAACAAGGGATGTAGAAATAATGGAAGCCGAGGGGGGGATTACCCGCAATATTAGTAAGGAAGTCACACAGCTAAATGTATTCTATTTATCAAACCTTTTCATTTAATACCTATATCAAAGGAAATATAAAGAAACAGGTTACTCAAACAATTTATACTTGTTACATGTTTTTTAATACTGTACTGCCTTTTTATTGGGTTATTGTACTGCACTAGCCAAACCCTATCATTTCATATTCATGTCGAGGAGGTCATGTAAAAAAAAAGATAATCTACCATTTCATAGATGGCAGCCGTTTTTTGGCAATAATAATATCCAATATACTATATGTTTAAGATAGTCCTTAGAACGAAAAAAGTTTGCATAATTTAAGTATGATCGGATATTGAGAAGTGGTTGATGAATTGATTACCCACTATGTCCCAGACAAACAAACAACCAGGCAACCAAGGTAAATAAAAGCTTATAAAGTACACCAACCTGCTACAATTAAAAATGTTAAATATATTAATAAACTTGTTTTAATGTGAAATTGTTTAATACTTTTAATCATTACTAATCATTATTGATTATCGTGCATCTTCAACTTCATGGACAAAACTGTATATCACGTTTTAATTTTCTATGTTTCCATCATTTTTTAAGTTTGCCAGCCATGATTGTTAGATATTTTGTCAGTTTAAATGATCTAATTATATGATTTACTGTAAAGAAAATTCGTCGATAGGCAATTTGCCGAAAGCAACATTTACCGAAAGTATTATGACGAAAACCAATTTGCCAAAAATTTTCAGTTGTAATTTGAAAAATTTTTTTTCGATACGCTTCTTTTCGGCTCATTAGTTTTCTGCGAACCATTGTCGGCAAAAAATTTTTTTGGTAATTTTATGTATCGGCAAATGTTATTTCGGCAGAATACAAACCTCTCAGCTTCACACATGATCGCTTACTATTCAACCAACAGCAAGTACACTCATCTACACCTTCACAAGAAGAAGTACCCAGCTTAACACACAATTGCTTACCATTCAACCAACAGCAAGTACACTCATCAACATCTCCCCAAGCAGAAGTACTTACCTTTACACAATCGCTTACCATTTAACCGACAGCTAGTACACTCACCCACACCTTCACAAGCAGAAATACCTAATCACATGCAGACACCCTTCGATACTAACAGTGTAAAACGTCTATATGTATAAAATACACAATTTCAAAATGAAAATGTACTTAGTGAAATTCCATCAGACCAGGAAATGACTTTAGATTCTGTTTATCCAGAAGAAAGACTGTCACCCAACTGAAACTAACCTCGTCGAACTTATCATAATTATGATTTACCAGTTAAAAAAGGACAACAATATGAAACAACTGAACCCCAATTAGTGAACTTTTTAAAACAAAATCGTTCAAATAATATTGGCGATAATAAAATGCATAAATATGAACCACTTAGGAATAACGTGACAAAAAATTGTGGTGAGTACAAGTTTTTCAAAATAATTCAACGAATAACCTGGAACAGACTTATTTTAAATTTTGTAAAAAAAGTTGTAAGCGTTTGTAATAATAATATATTTTTTTTATAATTAAATGTAAAGTTAATCTTTGATTTGTTTGAATTTCATAGAAGACTTACTAAAGAATAGTAATAAAAATAAAAACAATAACGTAAGTAGCCATTATTTATTACAATACTCTCATAGTATTGCCCAACATGTTTTGGCTAACAATGATATTTAAATCTCGTTATTAATATATTATTATAAATCCATTCACATCTTACAATTAATTACTTAAAATAAATATTTATGATACATATTAAGACCACAACAAAAAATCTGGTTCAGAAAAAAATAAAACTGATACGTCGAGTACGGATGGTTCTTAAGACGCGCATGACTTGAATTTGGATCCTGTCCATCTAGCTGACATATTTTCACCTCACTGGACCCAACCACGAAGAAATTATATTTACGGTGTCTATTTTGATAAAGCAGGACATAATGAATCTCTGACAGGAAATCTTTCACAACAAAATTATTCTAGTTGTATAAAAGATAATAAGATTGATAAGGCTGAGTCACGTACCAACAACAATAACATTATAAGTAATTATGGTGAGTAAAAATTTTATAAATAATTCATTAATAAATCTGAAATAAATTCATTTGAACATTCGTATACAAGTTTTGAATAGTTGTAATGGTCATACAATTTTGTAACATTGAATGTTCAGTTAATTTTAAATCCATTCAACATTTACAAAAGGCTTAATATTTAAATTATAATTTATACAATGTATATATGTGTGTATTCAGAAAAGAGACAAATATAAAAGTCAATAAAATAAAGACAGAATCAATCACACGACACACCCTTTATAAGTGGTTCCAAGGGTTTGCAAGAGTTTTGAAACGATATGAAAATCTTTTACAATGTGTGTTGGTTCATCAACGACACTAAATCAATAATTAACGTAATTCGTTGAAATTTAGTTAAAACTCAATAAATATTTCCCGTATAACTTTCATTTTTGCGTTAATTTTTTTTTTTAATATTGATGTAAAACTGAATAGACTGGTTAGTAGATATCTTTTGGCAATTCTGTGCGTAAAATTTGAGTTGACACACGGTTATAAGTGCGTGAAGATAGATTTTAAATATATGTTTGTAAAAAACATTTTCCACATCATTTTCAGTGCGGAAAAATGATGTTAAACATACGTAAGTGCAAAAAATGTCAATTTTAAAAGTAATTAAAACAAAATAATATTGAAATTTGTAATTTAATTGAGATTAAATATTTATTCTCGAACAGCAAATTGCATGTTGATTATTTTTTTAGAAATTTAAAATTTCGTCTCTCACATCCAATGCCATTATGTATTTTGTAAATCATTGGCTTTCAGAAAGTGACAAAGATATTTTTGCATCATCTAAATGTGACAGTTCATCAGATTATCCACAAAGGAGACAAGGTAATTTGGGTAATAGATTTTTCTACATTTTTATTATTTGCAATAGACGAAGGAACATATCTCAACATTCTACATGTACCAAAGCCTATTCATATGATTTCTCCGACAAAACTAATATAATATAAGTTTAAGCAAAAAATACGCGCTTTTACATTTCGTACAATATGATGCTAACTCAAACACCCATATTTTATGATTCCAATCTGAATTTGCGTGCAGTATAATTCCAACTCAATTTTGCGTGCAATATAATTTAAGTTTGAAACGAGTTCTTAAGGATTCTATATGTAACCTCAATTCAATATAATTCTACTTCGCAAGTTCTCTAAGCATTGCCTATTGAAAAGTGCATAGAATAAAATTATTATCCAGGTTTACCTCAAAATCATGTACTAACCCCTAAAATTCAAAGACAAGTTTTTTCATTTTGTAAAATAAACAATTTATTAATGTTTTCTTCAATACATGAAACAACTTTCCAAATGAAAAGTCAAAAGTTTCCAAAAATCTAAATTTATAAAAATTTGTACAATTCCGCATAGAAAATATTTAAATGACATTAATCAACTTTCAAATAATAACATCCATGTTGATTTTCAGGTAACAATGTAGAAAGATATGCAGAAAAAGTAGAAAAAGTGTTATTGTGGCAATTACAAAATGAAGAAACTGAAGAACATGTGATATCAGAGTCCGAAGACGAAATTCCGAATTTACAAGGTATAAAAGATAGAGTATCATATTGTATACAAAAAATAAATAATAAGAACTGTACATTACAGATATTTGTTGTAAGAACTTTTATTAGCCATGAATTTAAAAGAAAAAGTAAATTATAAAATAAAATTTTTTTCTTTATTAATGTTCTGTATTTACAAAAATTCATGAATTTATTATTTTTAATAATGTTAAAGTTGCCATCTCAGTCCACGATTTTATAATTGCACTTCATTTAAAATATCCATAAAATTAAATTTATTACATGGGCTTTGTCAACTACAGAAAAAAAAGAGCAG
Organism: Copidosoma floridanum; assembly: GCF_036245765.1. Classification (NCBI taxonomy): domain Eukaryota; kingdom Metazoa; phylum Arthropoda; class Insecta; order Hymenoptera; family Encyrtidae; genus Copidosoma; species Copidosoma floridanum. The sequence goes on from NW_028321909.1 coordinate 4,019,620, forward strand.
ACGCATGAACAGAAAAGGTAGTGCCAAGCGCCGCGCCGCAAGACGTGGCTTCAGAAGCAGCAAAACTTGACATCGGCAATTCCAGAATAAAGAGTAACAAAATATCAAGTATGAGAGGTAAGTACGATCTGGAGTTTGACGAATGGGTAGCATGTGTGGTCGAGTTATATTTTGACATGGTGACGTTTAATTGTTTGGTTTTTCATTCGTGATATCATGATCACGGCTACTTATATCAACAGCTTTTCAACAAATCTTACTATAAATATTGTAAATGTAAAGTCATGTGTAACAATAGAAAAGTAGAAATTAATGAGTATCATTAACTCTTGAGTAAAAGTCTGACAAGTGTTTGCTTTAAAGTAGAAAATCCGTTGGTCAAAAAAGAGTAGTGCGTCATTTACCGTATTAAGACAGTCTTGTAGGTTTTATTATATACATTAGTAATAGGGGAAATTTTATTCAATCAACTGCATTTGGTTTCGTGCTGTCAGCGTATGATTAAAAAAAAAAAAAAAGGAAAGCAGAAATGTTGAGGATGTGCCTACTATTTTTTATAAAATTATTTGATTTTTTGCGTATGTCTTTCAAGCTGGTGTTGCTATACCCCATTCCAACCTATGTTAAAATATGATATTTAGAACTGAAATACTTAAAAAATGAGTATCGACATCCCAAGTTAAAAAAATTTGTTATAACGTAAAGAAATTTAATGTGTAACATATTTCAAATTTAAGAAAAGTTTGATTTGTTAGTGACGACGGATTTTCTACCTTAAAAAGGTAATTTTATTCAAATGATTTCAGTACTTTCGATTTTTGATATTAGTCCCCAATTATTGTTGATCCTTTTTTTATTATAAGACTGAATTAACGAATATTTTTTTCTGACATGTGGTAGAACCAAGATTTATATAAATATTTGAACCTAACAAATTTATGATAGCATTTTTTTCCCTGTGATACTTTGTATATAACATGTGTCACTGTCATAAGAATTTTTAATATAATATTTTTGGAAAGGATAGGACGATGCAACCAAATAGCATCTGAACACTTAAGACACATTGGTAACCTTTGAAACAACACTGATAATTTTCAAGCGTGCTATCTTTCAATAAGCTATAAGTATCAAGTATTGATATATTTCAAAAATCCTGTAATGTTGCACTAACTTGTAAATGTTGAAAATATTATCACTACACATGCTAATTACGTTACTAGATACTTTTACTAGTGAAGCGGTCCATACTAATGGAATATGAATGATAATTTTTTCTAATCACGTCAAGTCTAATAAATTAAGAAAAGTTAATTTATGAATCAGTGAAGGTCTTATAAACTACTAAAGTCACGAGATTGAGTAACGTTTTGGTATTTACAATTCTTATCATAGTTACTTTAATTAAAAAATTGGAACAAATGGAATTTTAAAAAAAATTTAAGAATTTGAAGTTGTCGCTGCAAAATTTTTTGTTGAAACTTACAATGATCAAGAGTACTTTGTAAGAGCAGAACTTACCAAAAATTTGAGCCTTATAGATTTAAGTTATAATAGTCAGTTAATATAAGGAGATTTAGTTGTTTAACGCTCAGTTCACTTATTTTCTAGGTAACAGAAAACAAAAGGACAATAATTTGTAAAAATTTTAACGTTTTTTTAATTAAGGAGTGTTTAACAGTTTCTTACTTTTTTGCACTTAGTTCACTTGTTAAAAAACTTTGTTAATTGAATTGTAATAAGATTTCATGTATTTTTTTCAGATAATAGAAAAAAAATTTGCATTTTTAAAAGTAATTTTACTTTACAATATTAAATATTAGGGAAGGCTTTACACGGCACTGATTTTTACTTTTCGATTACGCTATTATAAGCGTCACTAAAAAATTTTAATTTTGAATGTACTCTTATTAGAAATATTATACAATTTAAAAAAAAAGTTTTAAACATTTTTTTAAATTGACGCTTAATTTTTCTTTCGATAGTAAGAGAGAACAGTTACTCATTCCTGGGTACAAAGCTTCTTCAAATAATTTATGTTGCTTTTTATTGTAATGATATGAGATTTTTGTTATACATCCCTAGTCTATGAATTTATCTATTGTAAACTCCTTCTCCAGAATTAGTTTCTTTAAGGCAACATTGTATAGAAAATTTTATTAAATAAATTCATATTGTTGCCGTAAGTATTGGTTATACTCATTTTTCATTTTTATTTAGTTAATGTATAATGTTGTAAATTAAATGATCATACCATTTTATTTAAAATTACTATTTCGTTTACCGATACTCATACACACACATGCACGTCACACCCACCCATTCACAAACAGCCATTTTTTTAAAATGAAGAATCATGGACACTTTTCCCAGACACAATTTTCATGATGTTGTTCCAAGGATAGTTTTCATAACATATGACAAGTCAATTGACCTGGAAAATATTAATGATTGCGGCGTAATATCGTCAAGGCCGGGTCCCGGAGACATAGGTTGAGACGTTGAACGCCTAAGAGTCTATTAAGAATATTTTTGGCACTCTGACGCTGCTCAAATCTTATCTTACTAATATATAAAGCAGAAGCGCTAAAACCGTTGTAATCGCTAACCACGAAATCTACTGAACCGATTTTGTTGAAATTTTGCACACTGATTCATGATACTTTCTAGATCGTTTTAGTATAGTTTTTATCTTAAGAAATTCAATAACAATAGCAATAAATGAGCTTAAAGTTTTGCAAAAATATGCCAGCTTTTCACTTTAGTTTAGTTAAATCCGCTAGGTGGCGTCGACATAAAATCGAAGCTACCTGCAACATAATTAAATAAGTGTGGTTATAATAGGCTGGAGCGTCCCCACAGTGTTGCAGTCGAGCTTCGGCAACTCAACGAGCTGTATCGAGAATGCCGATAATAGTCTTGCAGCTTGGTATCCCGGTTACGGACGACACTGTTCTCTAAGGGGAAAGGGACCGAAGTGTCCATTCACCCTGAATCTCGACGAGTGCGATCAAAAAAAAAAATTAATTCCACCCTATGCCGTCTCTGCCATAATACCAGGTGACATATCTAGCCAGAGCACAATCTGCTCCAACTCATCTGCGTTGGGCAAACCTATAACAGCTATGTAGGAAAAAAAACTTGAGCCAACGGGACAGCCTCCACTGGACAAGTATCACTAACCAATATCCCAATCTAAGATCACCAAAACAACTAAATCTGCAAATAAAAAAGGTTTTTTACGTCTTCGACGTTATACCAGGAGACGTTGGGAAAGAGCACTACAACTAGCCCCAAAGCTTAGGACTTTGTAATTTTTCTCCCAATCAGTCTGTATCTTTAACAGCAAGCCAGAAAAGATCACCCTGAGGTATCCAGGTCACAATTGCTGTTAACTGCAGTCAAGAAAGAGTTAACTTAAAAAGCTCCCCGGTCTTTTTTATGGCCATCGGACGTCGAACTACCTTGCCAACAAATATATTAGAACTTAACAAAGTTGACAGAAATCACACTTTATGGGTCACACAAATTTTAAGCATGCCAAAAGTCGCAAGAGGGTGAAACGGAAGAAAACCTTCAAGTGTATCTAATAAATACCATTTTACTTAGGCGTTAAGAAACAGACGCAGAAAATTTATCGAGATTAAAACAGCAGCGTCAAAATTAACAACTAAAGAGTCCATTACGTGAAAAATCAGCTTTTCATTAAACCCTCACAGCAATCTCTGAAATCTTTAAAGATCCTACTTTAGATTTTTAAATAAGTAAAAAATGTTTTTGTGTTTTTGTGGCAATAAAAATGTAGGGTTTAAGTTCCAGGACTTTGTTACTCTGGTAATAAAGTTGTGAGATATGAGAAAATAAATTTTTTTTCAATATAAATTTTTTGGGGGTTTAAAATCTTAACAGCTTTAGAAAATAGCCGTTTTCGTGAATTACACTGGAGAAACTGTAAATCAACGGCTTCTTATGGCCACCGATTATTTTATGGCATAAAGAACGCACCGTACTTTTCAGCATAATAATTTTTTTGAATTTTTACACCTCATTATTTAACCACATTAAATAAATTCATATTGTTGCCGTAAATATTGGTTATACTCATTTTTCATTTTTATTTAGTTAATGTATCATGTTGTAAATTAAACAATCATATCATTTTATTTAAAATTACTATTTCGTTTCCCGATACTCATACACACACGTGCATGTTACACCCACCCATGCACAAACAGCCTTTTTTTAAAAATGAAGAATCATGGACAGTTTTCCCAGACACAATTTTTATGATGTTGTTCCAAGGATAGTTTTCATTACATATGACAAGTCAATTGACTTGGAAAATATTAATGATTGCGGCGTAATATCGTCAAGGCCGGGTCCCGGAGACATAGGTTGAGACGTTGAACGCCTAAGAGTCTATCAAGAATATTTTCGGCACTCTGACGCTGCCCAAATGTAAAAATAAGGAGGCCTGTCATTTATTTTATGATTGAGCTAAATTATTTCGGCATCTTAGCAGTAAGTTTTGGTTAATTTAAATGGGCTTTATAGGCTAAGCAGTTTAATACTTGGACAAACATTATTAAATAGTTGTTGTGCTGTTAAATACTTTTCCTGGTTATAAACTTATCAATAACACGTAATTAGTTAGAAATTACTCTTTACCATTTTAAACTTCAAATAAATATAAATCATTAAACTTTTTGAACTTTTGATTTAGTATTTGACAAAATTTGTGATATTAAACTTAGCAAATTAATAATGATCTTTTACAAATAACCGTGAGAACATTACGTTTCTTTTTCCAACTTGTAATAAAATATTTAGCGTCGATAAGGCTGACATTCCGCGTTTAATATAGAGAGCTGAGCTACTACATCCATACAATTGTATCGGTGATTGTGCTGTCGAAAAATAGTCTTTCCGTAACTAAGGCAGTGATGTCACACTGCGACGATAGTCGAGTGGTCTAAGCGCCTTCGCACGCATGGCTGGAAAACCACCCGCAGCGAAGTCGACCTCTAGCCGAGCACGCAGACCACCCAGCGGTGAGGCCGGACTCTTAGATTTGATTTTTTTTTTTTTTTCCAGATTCTCCATTTTTTTGCTTTCATTTTGATATTTTTTTTTTTATTTAAAAAAAATTTTTTTCTCCAAATTTATTTTATTTTATTTAAAAAATTTTTTTTTTCTGCTTAAATCTTTTTATTATTTTTTTTTTTTCGTTCTTCGTTTAATCCATATTGATGTCTTTTTTTTCTATCAATCACAAGATTAAGAAGACCACCAGAAACTTGTTTTTTTGATTCACAGAAGCTGTAACATCATAGATTATTAACTTTTTGTATACTGATACAATAATTTAACGTACACTTAATGTAGATAAATAAACTAAATGAAAATCAAGTAGCCCTGAATTTCAGCCACTCTTTTGCAAAATTCATACAAATTCTAGAATTTACAAACATTTATTGCATGCTCTTATTCTGGTAAGGGAAACCCTTCTTTTCTGCAGTATTGTTTGGACAAATACGTTGCGGAATCGTGCACAGTCTTACTGCATGGAGTAATTATAAAACATATTTTACTCATAGTACGTCTCGTTTAAATTGTCTGAGACTGACATACATGTATTTTTATAAAATTTGTTTACCGTCAATAAAAGCATTTAAGTTGTGTTATCAACTACCTTTTGTCATTTTATTTAAATTTCTTAGTGCGTTTATTTTCATAAAAATATATAATGATAATAAAGTTACAAGAAATAAAGCATGTTTGGAAATGTTGATGAATTCATACAAATATTGTATGTATTTTTAGTATACAATACTTATAAACAGCAGATCTGTGGTGATCAGTTAAGAAACACCAAGCTACTCACAAAAAAATAAAAATACAACCAATTCAGGATTGGGTCATTATTTCTTGCTAGCGAAAGGATTTAATAAATCATTGCACTATTTCTTATTGTTTACAAGTGTAGGTCAGTCCTCACTCATAATGTGTATTAAAAATGCTATTTTTTGTATAATTACTCACAGATAATCCCTAGTCACTTTAAATTATTTACCTTCAGGCACCTCATTTGTTATTTTGAGTGTCATTTTTAGACACAACTGCTGTTCAAAAGTACTTTATATTTTCACTTTAGTAAAAAGTGTAACCAACACCTATGAAGATATTCAAATCGCCAAAGTTAGACAAAATCAGAATTAAGCTCTATTCGATTAAAAAAAAATGTCTTAACATTAAAATATTTGTTACTCATTTAGCTTAAACTTTTTTTCTAGATTTTTATGTTGTCAAGCAATTACCGTGAATTTTTTTTTTCTACGTTCTTCTAATTCACTGTTAAATTTAAAAAATAATTATAATAATCTAAATAACAGTAATAAATGAATTACCTATAAACTAACATAACAGTATACTCATATTAATAATTAAAAAAAAATACTCATCAGTCGTATATAAGATGTCAAGTATCAATTTTGTGCACAAGTTGAGCTGCTGATACAAAATAAAAAATAAGAGTACTTTGTAAAAGCAGAACTTACCAAAACTTTAAGCCTTATAGATTTAAGTTATAAGCGTCAGTTGATATCAGAAGATTTAGTTGTTTAATGCTCAGTTTACTTATTTTCTAGGTAACAGAAATCAAAAGGACAATGATTTGTAAAAATTTTAACGTAATTTTAATTAAGGAGTATTTTACAATTTCTCATTTTTTTGCAATTAGTTCACTTGTTAAAAAACTTTGTTAATGGAGTTGTAATAAGATTTTATGTATTTTTTTCAGATAATAGAAAAAAAATTTGCATCTATAAAAATAATTTTACTTTACAATCTTAATTATTAGGGAAGGCTTTATACGGCACTGATTTTTACTTTTCGATTACGCTATTATAAGCGTCACTAAAAAATTTTAATTTTGAATGTACGCTTATTAGGAATATAATACAATTTTTAAAAAAAGTTTTAAACATTTCTTTAAATTGACGCATAATTTTTCTTTCGATAGTAAGAGAGAACATGTTATCATTTTACAATTGTCAATGTTCGTTTGTTAATTTAGTTTTTTAATCATTAAAGGGGTCGTTTATTTATAAAGTAAGTTAGTTTCTTCAAGGCCGCGTTGCGATCAATCAAATAAGGGTTGATCGTGAACGCTATTTTCCCTTTACCGGTAAGGATACCGATAAAAGAAGGGATCTACTGAGCGAGCGAACACAGAGGGATTTAATTGCAGACGATGGGCCGATAGGCTATTCTTTTTTGGTTGTCTTCTTTTTCTTTTTTTTTTTTTGGTTGCTATGACGACCAAAAGATAATTAGTAACATTGTTTTTTGAAAAACGAGCAGAACCTTACCGACAAACGAGCAGTGATCACCGTCAATTTTGTTCCTAACCAAAAACTGAATTACGTGAATAAATGATTTTCAATTAATTTTAACTCGAACCTGGAGTTTTATTTCTGAACATAAAGTTCTATTTTGTGACGGAACATTTTGGTGCATCGGCCGGAACACTCGCTTGTTTTGTTTTTGTTTTTTCCGTGTCTTTATTTTCGTGTTAGCTGTTATGAGGAGAAGAAATAACTCTCCTTTGGGAGGACCTCCGCTCAGACGACTGCGTCTAGATGAAGAGGAAGACAGACTCTCAGACTCGGATCCCGATGCAAATCTAACGGATTTTTAGGCTCGTCTGCGAGAGAACTCTAACCACCAGGAGATAGACTCTTAAGAAAACTCTGAAATTGACGCCCCACAGTTGGACGTTGCGCCGTTATTTCCACCACCGATTCCAGCTTCAGTCCTTTTCCAAGGACCGTTTCCTCAGCAGTTGCATAACCCTGCTCCAATTTTGGGTCCTGCAGCTCCTGCCGCCGTCCCGCAACTAAAACACCTGCAACTGTCCTTCGTGGCTCCCAAAAATGCTTGGCTTCTACGGTGGCCATCAAAGACTGTGCAAAATTTTCAGCTGTAACTGACAGCTTAGATCACATCCAACTAATTTCTTAAATGAATTTATCATCGTTTTTGTAAATAAAGATTTAATCACAATATAATAATCTTACCTCCAACATCTAGGTGAGCAAAACAACTTATATAAATTTAAACTTGCAGGTGAATTATGTTGAGGGAATAAATCTAATGATAGACCGATCGATTATTAATAACAACATTGTAGGCTAATTTCGCCCACTGGTCTGCATTTATTATTGAATGTAACAAAACAAAAATAATTTCGTAATACAAAGAAAGTTAGCTTATAATCGCGTGTATTTTGTTTATAGACGCTTGAGAGAGAGAACTTTGCTAGCGCTAATCTGCATACCTCGAATTTTGTTATTGATTGATGTTGAGGCTTCTTCTCTTCCGACGATGATCTCAATCACCGCTAACTGCACTGTCGTTTTAGTGTGAATCTTCGCAAATTCATGGGGCTGGTGGATATATATATATATATATATCATCCTGGGGATAATTTGCCTTGGAGCTCCGTGATAGCCGACAGCATCCAAAGGTCCGTAGTCGTCACTACGTCGAGGCGGGGACGAGCTATGCTAACGTCGCCCTGGTTTGCTGCACTATCTCGCGGCCTTGGCTAAACCGAAAATGATCGTGAGCTGCCTCGCTGATCTCCCAGAGTTCTTGGCCTCAAAATCGTTGAAGAATCACTGACCCCTGCTTGTCCTGCGGAGCCTATCTCCAAGAAAAATGACGCATCTCCCCTCTACCTTTCTCGTAATCAAATCTCCCTTTCCATCTATTGTTCTCCTTTTCTTTTGTTACCCGCGGCGACCATATATTGTATCTCCCGATACTCTCCTTCTTCACCTAATATTATCATAGTTCTCTCTCTCTCTTGTTCTCTCTCTCGCTCTTATTCTTATTCGCCTACTCCTCTATCTTTCGGATTCATATTGAAGTTTTTGGGCGCGTGTAACCGATCTACACGGTTACAACACCCCCCCGGTTAGTACCGAACGTAGGAGGTTAATGATATGGTCGGCGCAATCACTTCTCTACATATATTTATATCTATTTATAATCTATACTTATTACTAAGCGCTCTTGTTTTGCAAAACAATACTTAAAGACTAATTCTTAGAACTATACGTAACTTCAATTTCACTTTCTACTCAAATTTACTTCACTTTGTTTTCGTGTTACCATAATATTCACTTTGTCTATAGTCACTTATTTATTTTCCTTATTCATTATTATAATGTCTGTCTTTTTTTTTTTTTTTTTTTTTACTTGTTTTTCTTATGATATGTTACGCAATTATTACACTTTTACTATATCAATAAAATTTAAAATGCACAATTAAAAAAATTATAGCATCTCGTTTTTCCAATGTTAATATTAAATACGCTAAAAAAAAAAAAATTTTACATTTTATCTTAATCGCAAAAATTTTTCTTTTTTTTTTTTTTTTTATTTGGGCGTTTCTCCTACAAATTTTTTTAAATCGCTTATGTGACAAGAGCTAGATTTTTTTTTGTCTTTCTAATCCAGTAGTACTATATTTTTTTAACTTTTCTGATTATTTTGAATGGACCGATAAATTTGGGTGCTAGTTTAGCACTTATATTTTTTTTTTGATGACGATAAAATTTTATTTTTCCTCCAGACATATTCACCGACTTCAAAATCAATTGTTCTTTTATTTTGATTGTAATATTTTTCTTGTTTATCCTTCTCTCTATCAATTTTTGGTAATACACTATCATGAATATGTTTCATTTTATTCATTCGATTTGACCAGTTTTCTATTTCTTTTTTAGGTATTTGTGTTTGCTTAACTGTTGTTTCGTCTTTTCTTTCGTTGTTCTCTCGTGATTGTTTAGCGCGGCTACGCGTATTGTACCGCATTCGCGTTTCCGTTGAATCGCTTGCGTCTTGTTCCCCCTGATCGCTATTTTCGATTTTTCGTTTCCAATGTTTAGGAAGCTTAAACTCTTGACCGAAAACTAAAAATGAAGGGGTTTTTCCAGTTGTACTGTGAACGCTTGTGTTAAACGAAAATTGAAATTGATAAATGTGTTCATCCCATTCTTTGTGATTCTCTGATATATACGCAGATATTTTCGTTTTAATATCTTTCATTACGCGTTCAACGGGGTCTGCTTGTGGATGGTATGCAGGTATTCGTTCGTGTCTTATTGCATTCTCTTTCAAAAACAATTCGAATTTCTCATTAATGAATTCTTTACCGTTATCGGATATAATAGTATTGGGTACACCTATTAAAGTACATAACGTGTTTTTAACCGCTTTTTCAACTGCCGTGCTTGTTTTATTTCTAAGAGGAATACAAAAAATGAAACGTGAGAATAAATCTTGTATTACTAATAAATATTTAAAACCTGCTTTGCTCTTAGGTAATTCTCCCATCAAGTCCATCGCAACTGTTTGCCACGATCGCTCTGTTTCCCGCGTGCCCATTAAACCTACTTGCCCTTTTTGATCGGATTTACATTGTTGGCACACTAAACATTCTTTTACAAACGTAGCAACATCTTTATACATTCCAGGCCAATAATAACATAACGCTATTCTCTTATAAGTTTTTTCAACGCCTGCATGGGCTGCGTTTGGTTCATTATGGTTTTCTATTAGAATGTTTTTTCGATTTTCTTTTGAGATTATTAATTTCCACGCATCTAAATCTTCTATAATCTCATTTATCTCTTCGTCTGGCCGGTATTTGTATATTTTATTCCCAATAATTTTCCAATCGCGATATCTACGCGGATGAGATTTAATTTGATGGAACCGTTTTTTATACCACGTATCTTGTATTTCGTTTGTAAATTTTATTGAGCATATTGATAAATTCTCTTTGGTTTCGTATATGCGGGAAAGTGCGTCAGGAACTACATTATTCGATCCCTTCCTGTAAATTACTTTGAAATCATACGCCATTAAATCCTGAGCCCATCGTCCTAGCCTACCAACTGGATCTTTTTTGCTAAATAGCCATTTGAGTGAGCTATGATCCGTAATTACCGTAAAAGACGTTCCTTCAATATACGGTCTGAATTTTTCTACGGCCCACTTTACTGCTAAGCATTCCTTTTCTGTCGTGCTAAAAACTAATTCATTCTTTTTAAGACCTCTGCTCGCGTAACATATTACTCTTTCCACTTTATTTATGCATTGTGTTAATACGGCCCCAAGACCTGTATCACTAGCATCTGTTTGAACGGAAAACTCGCTGTTCGGATCAGGCATATGTAACATTGGTGCTTCGCACAACAAATTTTTGATTGTTATAAAGGATTCCTCTTGTTCTTTTCCCCAAAAAAATTTTTCGTTTTTTCTAGTTAATTTTATTAATGGTTCTACTAATTTTGCGTGATCTTTCAAAAATCTTCTATACCATGAGGCCATTCCCGTAAACCTGCGCAGCTGTCGCAATGTTTGCGGTTTAGGATAATTCCGAATCGCCTCTGTTTTTTCTTCGTCGACTGATATGCCGTTTTCGCTAACGATAAAACCTAAAAATTTTATGCTTGACCGTCCGAATTCGCTTTTTTTTTGATTTACTGTAAGACGAGCTTTTTTTATTCTATGGAAAATTTCTTCTAATACTTCTACATGTTTTCTTAATGTTTCTGTTACAATAATAAGATCATCTAGATAGTTGTACACGTGTGGTTCTAAATCACCAATTACCTCTTCTAATAGCCTTTGAAAAGCTGCACCTGAGCTCGATAAACCCATAGGCACTCGTTTGTATTGCCATAGTCCTCGACCAGGAATTGTAAACGCGGTAATTTCACGTGACTCTTTTTCTAGCTGAATCTGATAATACGCCGATTTTAAATCTATTGATGATATATACCGGGCATTTCTTAACTTCCTCAGAATTACTTCCATGTATGGAAGCGGGTAAGCGTCTTTTTTGATTAATTTATTTACAACGCGGAAATCAATACAAGTGCGATAAGAACCGTCTTTCTTTCTTATCATTACGACCGGATTATTCCACGGACTTTTCGATTTTTCAACGACATCGGCTTTGATTAATTTATCTAATTCGTCTTGTTGAATCTTTTCCAACTTATCTGATACTGCTCTGTATCGTTGCTTTATTGGCTTAACTTTTTCTAAGAGCTCTATTTTGTGCTCGCTTAAATTTGTTGCCGGCAAAATTTCATTCTCATTTTGATCATCGGGTAGCCATTTTTTTACTAAATCATCGATTAACTTCTTTTCACATTCTTTAATTTTTACTAAACCTATACTATTGATCAAAATATTTTCTTCTACTGGACGCAAAGCACTTAATTGAAATGAATGCTTTTGTTTATGTCTCTGATCTACCAACGAAAACGAATCATCACCCGTATTTATAATCATAGAAAATTTACGCAAAGTGTCTAAGCCAATAATAAAATCAATAGGTATTTCAGGTATTATTAAAATGGGTACCACTTTTTTTATACCTTTAATGTCTATTAAAGCGGAAATTTCACCCTCAACCTGTATCGCTGAACCGTTCGCGACCTCGGCCCAATCGTATACAGAAGGTTTTAATTTGCCTATGCTTTCTACTAAATTCGTCATATTACCGCCTAGAACTGTGGGCGCAGAACCCGTATCTACAAGAGCTGTCAACATATGTTTTTCAACCTTGACTTCGAGCCAGTATCTGGAATATTCCGCTGGTCTACTTGGATCTGGCATTGTATAAATACGCGTAATAATAAGATTTTCGGGTGACTTGTTTATATTATTTCCGTGTTGTGAGACCTTCGTTCTTGAAGCCGACGTATCTGTCTCTTTTACTCGGCTTTCGCTTCGTTTCCCTGTCCGTTCGTTCGATTCTGATTATTATTATTATTATTCCTACTAGACTCGTTATTAGCGTTTCTACTGTTAGAGTTACTGAAATTATTTGCATTTCGATTTTGATTCTGATTTTGATTTTGATTAAGATTTTGGCAGTGATTTTGGTTTTGGCCCTGGTTTTGATTCTGACTTTGATTTTCTTGTTGATTTTGTCTTGAATTTCCCCTATACTGGTTAAAATTATTCCTCCCATTATTATACGGCTGATTTTGCCTCTGATTATTGTAATTTGTATTGTTATTATTGCGACTATTATTATTATCATTGTTATTCAAATTTGAATTTGTAAATATCACCGAATTATTTCGAGCATTGGGTGGGCCGGATTGCCTATCTCTATAATTATTGTTATATCCTCTACTTTGATAGTTATTGTTGTTCTGATTTTGAAAATTTCTATTCTGTCCAAAATTATTATGATTATTGTCAGGCTTATTATTATTTGCGGATTTAAATTCGGATCGTAATTCTTGAAGTAACGAATTTTTAATCGCTTGTTTCATATCATTGAAAAGTTTTTTGTTTTCATCAACCGTGTTCACTTCTACTGACGCTATCGCTGTTTTATTTGAACTTTTTGTAAATTTATTCACGTTAAATGCATCGCCTATCTCGATTGCTTTCCTTCTGAATATATTTAATCCGCAGTCCACGTAACTGCATAATAATGGGTGAAATTCGGGCTTCATATTACAGAAAATTCTATCAACTCTTTTCAGCTCGCAGGGCGGATCGCTCATTCTATTATACATCGCCTCCATATCCGCTATATAGTCTTCGACATTTTCTGTTGGGCCTTGGAAACGTGCTCGTATTTTATCTTCTATTCTTTCTGAATGATATTTACCTAAATATCTCGTGCGCAAGCCTCTTGTAACGTCCTCCCATGTTAGCCAATTTTTACTTTTACTTCTATAAAGTTTAATTGCGTTTTCTTTAAGTAAAGTTGGAATTGCTCTCACTAATTCTTCTTCTGACAAAGCTGACATGAATCTATGCTCTTCTACACTTGTCAGAAAATCCTCAACATCTTCGTCGTCTTTACCGTGAAACTTAATATTCCATGCAGAAACTACTTTAGCTATATCACGCGGTTTGTCCCTTTTATTTTCAATATTTTCATTTTCTTTCCGAATGTTTATATTTAACGATTGTCTTGCTAAGTCATCTCTGTCTACATCTGGAACGGTTGCAAATTTCGTTACTAACTCTTCGGGTAGTTTTATTTCCTCGCCATCTGGGCTTATCATTATTATATATTTAATTTGCTCGTTGTCTTGATTCATGTTGGATTTGTTATTTGAATTAGATAAATTAGTTAACCCTTCGTGACTTAGTTTATTCTTACGCTTCGTAATATTTGAATCATCTTTTTTAAATCTATCAAAGAAAGACTGTAATAAGATTGATCGACGGCTTTCAAATTCTCTTTTGTCAAATTCCCCTTGCATGAAATCTTCATATACAGATTCACCTTGTATGAAACGTGATAATCGACTAAATTTTTCCTTCAATTCTCCCTCGACTACTAACTGATATTCTCTTAGCGTGCTATCAATCCATTCCCTCGTTAATTCCTTATAAAATGTATTCACACGTTCGCAAACCTTGTCGCTTAAATTTTCCATGAGCACCCAAAGTGAGAACGCAAACAACAGTTAGCTTTGTTTTGATTTCAATCTGTACTTGTTACCAAGGGAAATAATACAGGGAAAGATTTAACGGCACGCACTTTGGCACTTCAAGGCCTTCTTCGTAACGAAAAATCTGAGTCACGTTCTTTGAAATTCAAAAATATACTTGTTCACAAGTATGCTCGCATCTTGAAGAAAAAATGAAATTTTTTTTTTTTTTTTTTTTTTTTTTTTTATAGCTTTCTGTATTATTGTATAATTTTCTATTTTATTTGTCCATTCAATTTAACTTTATTTATTTAGAATTTTCTTACTTCATTTTAAATCCTCAACTTATGCTCACTACACAAATTTAATTGTACTTTACTGGGAATGAGAAACAGAAAAAAAAATCTACAGTTAATATGGTTCTACTGATATGGGAAAAATTTATACGATTTACAAGAAAAAAAAAATTTTAATGTGAATTGTTTCGTCGAGAGCCATTTGCAACTGTCCTTCGTGGCTCCCAAAAATGCTTAGCTTCTACGGTGGCCATCAAAGACTTTGCAAAATTTTCAGCTGTAACTGACAGCTTAGATCACATCCAACTAATTTCTTAAATGAATTTATCATCGTTTTTGTAAATAAAGATTTAATCACAATATAATAATCTTACCTCCAACATCTAGGTGAGCAAAACAACTTATATAAATTTAAACTTGCAGGTGAATTATGTTGAGGGAATAAATCTAATGATAGACCGATCGATTATTAATAACAACATTGTAGGCTAATTTCGCCCACTGGTCTGCATTTATTATTGAATATAACAAAACAAAAATAATTTCGTAATACAAAGAAAGTTAGCTTATAATCGCGTGTATTTTGTTTATAGACGCTTGAGAGAGAGAACTTTGCTAGCGCTAATCTGCATACCTCGAATTTTATTATTGATTGATGTTGAGGCTTCTTCTCTTCCGACGATGATCTCAATCACCGCTAACTGCACTGTCGTTTTAGTGTGAATCTTCGCAAATTCATGGGGCTGGTGGATATACATATATATATATATATCATCCTGGGGATAATTTGCCTTGGAGCTTCGTGATAGCCGACAGCATCCAAAGGTCCGTAGTCGTCACTACGTCGAGGCGGGGACGAGCTATGCTAACGTCGCCCTAGTTTGCTGCACTATCTCGCGGCCTTGGCTAAACCGAAAATGATCGTGAGCTGCCTCGCTGATCTCCCAGAGTTCTTGGCCTCAAAATCGTTGAAGAATCACTGACCCCTGCTTGTCCTGCGGAGCCTATCTCCAAGAAAAATGACGCATCTCCCCTCTACCTTTCTCGTAATCAAATCTCCCTTTCCATCTATTGTTCACCTTTTCTTTTGTTACCCGCAGTGACCATATATTGTATCTCCTGATACTCTCCTTCTTCACCTAATATTATCATAGTTCTCTCTCTCTCTTGTTCTCTCTCTCGCTCTTATTCTTATTCGCCTACTCCTCTATCTTTCGGATTCATATTGAAGTTTTTGGGCGCGTGTAACCGATCTACACGGTTACACACCTCCAGGCGCGAGCGCTGCGCCGACGTCCTGCAGCCGAGGCAGTTTAACTTGTGGCTCCGCCACCTCCTGCAGCTGCGCTAGTTCGCCCTCGGGCACCGCGCCGACGTCCAGCAGTGGAGGCCGATGATCTTGCAGCCCCGCCACCACCTGCAGCTGCAGCAGTTCGCGCTCGAGCGCCGCGCCGACGTCCAGCAGCAGCTCGTAACGCTACTAAAGCCCTTTTTGTGGCTGGAGGGAATGCAAATGATATCATTAAAACTATAGAAATGAGATTCGGCAGTTCAAGGTTGATTCTAGAAAAAATTTTAAATGAAATCAAAGAACTGCCAAAAATCGATTCACGAAAAAATAATTTAGTAGAAGTTGCTACTCGGTTAAAAAATTCTGTATCCGCGATTAAGTCATTAAATAATTTAGAATTTTTGCACAGTTCTGATCTTTCAGGTGAAGTAATAAAAAAACTCCCTGATTCCATGATGAGTGGGTGTATACGTTACGCTGCTTTTAAGGACCGAGAAAAGCCTGAACTTGAAAAACTGGCAAATTTTATTTTTGAAGAAGCGGAGATATTATTAACAGCAGGCGTTTTTGCGTTACGATCAACAGAATCCGATCCGAAAAACGAGCGATCTATTCGTAATAACCGAAATGAAAAGAGTGTATTTTTAATCGATGTGCCTGAAAATTCTTTTAATGATTCATGCGAAAACGTGGATAAAATTCAAAAAAAAAATCTTGTTTGCGTTTTTTGTAAAAGGAAAAATCATTACATTGAAAATTGTAGAGATATATGTAAAGTATCAATTGCTGAGAGATGGAAAACGGTAAAGTCAAATAAGTTGTGCTATAATTGTTTGCGTAGTGGTCATATTCGAACAAGCTGTCTTAGAAATCCGTGTAAAAGATGTGGGCGAAAACATCACGAAATTTTACATCGAGACACTAAAAATACCCCATTAACTTCCGCAAGCTCGAATACAGAGACTTCATCAGTTGAAAGCAGCAATAGTTGACTAAATTCGGTGAACTCGATCAAAGATTCACCATCTCAAAAGTCAAATTTTCAAGTTTACTTAAAAATAGTTCCAATAATCATTGAAGGCGATAAAGCTTGTGAAGAAATAGCTGCTTTTCTCGATGAGGGATCTACTTCGAGTTTAATCCGAAAGGATGTAGCTGAGAGAATTGGTGTAAAAAAGTTCAAACTGAACTTAATTTTGAAAAGTCTTGCCGGAATAACCATGTCAAATAAAAAGGCAAATTTCAAAGTAAAAGCTCAAAACTCAGAATATTATTTAAAAAATGTAATAATAGTAGAAAATCTTTCTATTTCTCCTCAACGAATCAATCAAGATATCGTTCAATCGTTTTTTAATAGAACTGGTGTAAACATATGCCCCTGTAATTTGTTACCATCGATGCTAATAGGTCAAGATAACATTAATCTTATCATTTCGCGGGAGACTAGAGTAATTCAAAAAGATTCCTTTTTTATTAGTAAAAGTTTGCTTGGATGGGCAGCACATGGTTAATTTGATGCACGCGATCAAAACACTGTCAAAAATTTTCAATTTAAAACAATAAACGGGATTGCCGAATCAGAACAACAAAACGAAACATACAACTATGAAAATCTCGAGAATCTTGTAAAGTTTTATTTTGGGTTAGAAAATTTAGAAACTTTCGATTACAATGCCAAAACCAAAGAGGAAATACGAGCTTTACAAATTTTAGAAAAAACCAGTCGATACACAAATGGCTCATGGGAGGTGGGACTACTTTGGAAAAGTGACGACGAAGTTTTCTCAGATGGTCGTTCATCCGCGCTTTATAGATTAGCTTTACTTGAAAGAAAACTCGATAAGAACCCTGATTATGCCCGATTACATTACACTGAAATGTCGCGACTTTACGAGAAAAACTTCGCTGTCAAAGCAGTGAAAATATCTCCGAATTTAAAAATTCGTTATTTACCTCACTTTGGCATTCAAAATATAAATAAACCAGGGAGAATTCGATTAGTTTTTGACGCTGCTGACAAAACTAATTCAAAAAGCTTTAATGATTTACTTTTAGCAGGTCCAGATTTATTTAAATCTCTTCCAGGCGTTTTAATGCGTTTTCGGCTATATTTATTTGCGATAAAATCTGATATGCGAGATATGTTCTTGAAAATTAAAATTCGGCAAGAAGATCGAGACGCGCAACGCTTTTTCTGGAGAGGAGAGGATAGATTTAACCCCCCTGAAGAATATTTGATGAGTTCTATGCTATTTGGGGCTAAGTCATCCCCCTGCTCTGCACTTTTTATAAAAAATAAAAACGCTCGACTTTTTGCAGATCAATACCCTCAAAGTTCGGAAAGTTTAATTCATAATTGCTATATGGATGATTTTCTTGACAGTTGTATGAATCGAATCGATGCTATAAATCGTGTTCGCGAAGTAGCAAAAATTAATGAGCACGCTAACTGGGAGATGCACAGTTGGTGCAGTAATGATGATTTTGTTATTTCTTTGTCTTAAGAGAAGGAAAAATCGAAGCAGGTTATAGACTTGGAAACTCTAGACAACGGAGGAGAAAAAATTCTAGGGTTACGTTGGTTTAATCAGGAAGATAAGCTGGGTTTTAACGTTAACTTAAGTAGAATTGATCAAAATCTACTTTCTAGTTTCAAAAAACCTACAAAAAGGGAATTTCTCTCTGTAATTATGTCAGTTTTCGATCCCCTAGGGCTTTTAACCCCATTCACTATTCATTCTCGGATTTTAATGCCAAGAGTTTGCAAAAATGGTATCAAGTGGGATAAAGAAATAAAAGACGAAGAATTTATTGATTGGCAAAAGTGCTAAAAGACTTACCAAACGCGAAATCGTGTCGCATTGAAAGATGTTACCAGTTGCAAGAATTTTAAACTAAATAAGCCGAGTTACACGTATTTTGCGATGCGAGTGAAAAAGCTTGCGCTGCCGTGGCTTATTGGCGCTTTTCTCTTAATAACAACACTTTTCATACTTCAATAATTGCTGCAAGAAGTCGAGTAGCGCCAATTAAAGGTTCAACGATACCGCGCTTGGAGTTGCAAGCAGTCTTGTTGGGCACTTAATTAGCTAAATTAATAGAAAGTGAACATGAATTCGAAATTTCGAAGCAAGTTTTTTGGTCAGATTCTACAACAGTCTTATATTGGATAAAACGGGATCCTAAAGAATTTAAAGTTTTTGTATCTAATCGCTTGAAAGAAATTCGGGCTAATTCAAAAGAAAACGAATGGTGTTGGGTTCCTTCAAAGGAAAATCCGGCGGACGACGGAACTCGTTTTTTGTATGAATGTTTAAATTAAAGTAGCCGTTGGTTTTCCGGTCTGACCTTTTTAAAAAGATTAAATTCAGAATGGCCAAAATTAAATAAACCCGATCTTTCAAAAAATATTTCAGACCTTGGTGAAAACGAAAGACAAATTTTTACCGTTGAAACTCAGACACCTTTGATCGATTTCACTCGTTTTTCTTCTTGGGATCGCCTTATTTCGGCAGTACGTCGAATTTTCATTTACGTATCAAAGTTAAAAAATAAATCGATCAAAGAAAGGGTTTCAAGACAACGGAAATTTCGCTTACTGATCTACAAATTAAGGCCGAAAATTTGTGTTTAAGAATTTCTCAGAATTTATCATTTCCGGAGGAACTTATTACATTGAAAAACAAAAACAAAATTACAAAAAATGGCAAACTACTTAATTTAGACCCTTTTATTAACGAAAATCGGATTCTTCGCCTGAACGGAAGATTAGCGAATTTCGGTAAAAATGACGAAACGCTAAGTTATGAGCCCATCGTCTTAGACAGCAAAGAACGATATTCCAAACTCCTCATAACCTATTATCATAATAAATATTTTCATAAAAGTCATGATACTATTTTAAATGAATTGCGTCAAGTTTTTTGGATTCTAGGTGTAAGCAGAAAATTACAAAGCATCGAATTTAAATGCATAATTTGTAAAATAAGAAAAAATAAACCCGCTAATCCAAGAATGTCCGACTTGCCCCCTGCTAGACTTGCGTACAAAAAAACACCTTTTTCTCATTGTGGGGTCGACTTTTTTGGTCCGATGGTCGTTAGAATAGGACGTAGACGCGAGAAAAGGTGGGAGGTATTATTTACCTGCCTAACCACAAGGGCGATTCATTTAGAGCTTGCTCATTCGTTAAGTTCTGATTCGGCGATTCTAGCGTTTAAAAGATTTATAGCACGAAGATGTACTCCAATAGTACATTATTCAGATAATGGAACGAATTTTAGGGGCATGTGTAAAAAATTGAAAGACACTATTATTAAATTATACTCACATAAATTAAAACTCGAAGAGTTCGCCGCAAGAAATAAGTTTTACTGGAAATTTAATCCACCTTCTGCGCCGCACATGGGGGAGCGTGGGAGCGACTCATTAGATCAGTAAAAATTGCTATTAATGCAAGTTTGAAAGAACAATGCCCGAGAGAAAAAACACTTTTAACAATTTTAACTGAAATCAAAAATTCTGTCAACTCTAGACCATTAACACACGTCTCTTTAGATCCACGAGACAATGAAGCACTGACACCCAATCAGTTTTTAAAAGGTTCTTCTTCGGGCATGGTTAAATTCAATAAAAATAAAAGTCCATCACATTGTTAGCAAAAACAGTGGAAAATTTGTGAACTGGCAACTGATTTATTTCGGAAAAGGTGGTTGCGAGAGTATCTTCCATCATTGATTCCGAGAAAAAAGTGGCTTGAAAATGAAGATCCTATAAAAGTAGATGATATAGTATTAATTTTGGATGATAAAATTGAACGAAATCAATGGAGGAAGGGTTAAGTGACGCGCGTTTTTCCAGGGAAAGACAAACAAGTCCGAGTCGCAGAAGTAAAAACAGCATTTGGAAAATTTTTACGACCAGCGAAAAAACTAGTTAAATTCGCTGAGGTTCAAAATTGAATTTTGAACGGGAGAGAATGTGATTATTTTAAAATTGTCAATGTTCGTTTCTTAATTTAGTTTTTTAATCATTAAAGGGGTGTGTCTATTTATAAAGTAAACAGTTGTAGTTTCTTCAAGGCCGCGTTGCGATCAATCAAATAATGGTTGATCGTGAACGCTATTTTCCCTTCACCGGTAAAAGATACCAATAACAGAAGGAATCTACGGAGCGAGCGAACACAGAGGAATTCAATCGCAGACGATGGGCCGATAGGCGATTCTCTTTTGGTTGTCTTCTTTTTCTTTTATTTTTTTGGTTGCTATGACGATAAAAGATAATTAGTAACATTGTTTTTTGAAAAACGAGCAGAACCATACCAACAAACGAGCAGTGATAACCGTCAATTTTGTTCCTAACCAAAAACTGAATTACGTGAATAAATGATTTTCAATTGATTTTAACTCGAACCCGAAGTTTTATTTCTGAACATAAAGCTCTGTTTTGTGACGGAACAGAACAGTTACTCATTCCTGGGTACAAAGCTTCTTCAAATAATTTATATTGCTTTTTATTGTAATGATATGAGATATTTGTTGTACATCCCTAGTCTATGAATTTATCTATTGTTAACTCCTTTTCCAGAATTAGTTTCTTTAAGGCAACATTGTATTAAAAATTTTAATAAATAAATTCATATTGTTGCCGTAAATATTGATTATACTAATTTTTCATTTTTATTTAGTTAATGTATCATGTTGTAAATAAAATAATCATACCATTTTATTTAAAATTGATATTTCGTTTCCCGATACTCATACACACACGTGCGCGTCACACCCACGCATGTACAAACAGCCATTTTTTTTAAATGAAGAATCATGGACACTTTTCCCAGACACAATTTTCATGATGTTGTTCCAAGGATAGTTTTCATTACAAATGACAAGTCAATTGACCTGGAAAATATTAATGATTGCGGCGTAATATCGTCAAGGCTGGGTCCCGGAGACATAGGTTAAGACGTTGAACGCCTAAGAGTCTATCGAGAATATTTTCGGCACTCTGACGCTGCTCAAATGTAAAAATAAGGAGGCCTGTCATTTAATTTATAATTGAGCTAAATTATCTCAGCATCTTAGCAGTAAGTTTTGGTTAGTTTAAATGGGCTTTATAGGCTAAGCAGTTTAATACTTGGACAAACATTATTAAATAGTTGTTGT
This sequence comes from Copidosoma floridanum, assembly GCF_036245765.1. Lineage (NCBI taxonomy): Eukaryota > Metazoa > Arthropoda > Insecta > Hymenoptera > Encyrtidae > Copidosoma > Copidosoma floridanum. Next base: position 4,041,860 of record NW_028321909.1, read on the forward strand.
GCTGTTAGATACTTTTCCTGGTTGTAAACTTGTCAATAACACGTAATTAGTTTGTGACATTATTTTATAGTACAGATTTTTAGATTGTATGACACTTCTAAAACGAAATTATGTAAGGCATGATGGTATTGAAAGTACGGTTTTAATTACATAACGAAATGTCAATTTACATGAATAATATTAATAATTGCGGCGTAATAACGTTAAGACCGGGTCCTGGAGTCATAGATTGAGACGGTCAATGCCCAAGAGTGTACTGATAATATTTCTAGAATACTTTTACGCTGCTAAGGTGTGGAAGTGAGGAGGCCTGTCTCTGTTATATGATTGGGCTAAATTATTTTTGCATCTTAGCAGTTACTTTCGCAATTTTTGATTAAATTTGTATTTGAAACAGTTAATACTTGTACCAGCATCATTGAGTTGTGGTTGTGTTATTTGAAACATCTGGTTACAAAGTTACCAATGATAACTATGTAGTTTGTAACACTATTAAATGGTTAATATTTGTGTACCATCCAAGATTTTGTTGATAATATTAATTGAATACTTTCGACGCTGCTTGGGTGTGAGGAGTCCTATCATTTTTTGAATGATTGGGTTATATTATTTCCGAATTGTAGCAGTTGTTTTAGTCAATTTTAACGTTTTTGATATGTTAAGTAATTAAGTACTTGTAAAAACATTATTAAGGTTGTATTGGCGTCTAGGACCTACGTGGCGCTTAACTGATTTGGATTACCTACTTACAGTCAACTTACTAGTACTCGAATAGGCATAAAAAAAATCTCAAAAAATTCAGACATGTTTTTCAAGGCCCTTGGATTTCAATGATATTTATAAAAACTCAAGATGTTGTTTTGTTTACTAAAAAAATGTCTTGACCTCAAAAGTTACGAATTTTCTAATTTTAATCACCAAAAGTCTGTCACAAATTTTCGAAAATCCAAACTTACACATAATGTATTTCATATTACCTTATTCGTTTCTGTCTACAAAATACGTACATTTAATTTTAGACAATAATATAGAGTACAAAAAATTGTACAAACAAAGTAGTAAAAATGCATCAAGTTGTAGCTTAAATTTTCGTGACTTTTTCATTACGCTTTTGTTAATATCTGCAAAACTATTTTTGAATCATTGCGCACAAAAATTCTGTTATTTTCGGAATTGAATATGCTTTTAATATTTTATCACTCATTTATTGACATGGTACTGTTGCTTCTCAGTGTTTAATACGAAAAATGTAAAAAATTATGAAGCCTAAGAGAAATACACGTAAATCGATATTTTCCTTCGGGATTTGTGGAAAAAAAAAAAAAAGGCAATTGTTAAATACACTCCCTCTGTAATTCGATGTAACATCAAGCAAGGCCATTCTGGGGTTGTACCCCGTGGCCTAAATAAATTTATATTCTATTCTTGTTTCGTCACGAAACAGAACTTTATGATCAGAATAAAACTTCGGGTTCGGTTTAGAATCAATTAAAAGCCATTTATTCACGTTTTTCAGTTTTAGGTTACGAACAAAATTGATGGTGATCACTGTTCGTTTGTCAGTATGGTTCTGCCCGTTTTTTAGAAAACAATTTTTTACTTATTATTTTTTGGTTGTCATAGCAACCAAAAACGAAAAAGAAGACAACCAAAAAAGAATCGCCTATTGGCCCATCGTCTGCGATTGAATCTCTCTGCGTTCGCTCGCTCCGTAGATCCCTTCTGTTATCGGTATCTTTTACCGGTGAAAGGAAAATAGCGTTCACGATCAACCCTTATTTGATTAATCGCAACGCAGCCTTGAAGAAACTACATCTGTTTACTTTATAAATAGACGATCCCTTTAATAATTAAAAAACTTAATTAACAAACGAACATTAACAATTGTATAATAATAACAATTCCATTCTATTCTCTACTATTTATTTTACAGTTTCCATAAAAAGTCTGTGTGTATGTGTAGTTGAATAAGTTGTAGATCTCATTGAAATACAACTTTTTTGTATTGTACACTTTTATTCCAAAATGTACTCTAGATCATGTAGAAGTCATCAAACATTTTAAGCTAAAAACATTTTTGTCAATTCCAGTATGAAGCCAACGTAATATCTCAGAGTTGTGAATACAAAATTTGCATATTTAAAGAAAATTAAAACTTGTATTATTTTTATGCATTTGTAAATGCTTTCTGTATGCTTTGAAAACTGCAGGAAATATTAAACATATGAAAAATATTAGTACTTACCTCTGCTACATTTTCCGCTTTAAGTCTATGTGTCCTTGAAGAAAGTCATAGATTTTATTCAAATATATTTTTATAATACTCATTTTTTATCTAAAATATAATGATTATGTTGAAAATAACGAAAAATAACAATAATAGCTGAGAAAGTGATGTAATATTGCTCATGTTGAGTAATAAAACAATTTTTATGAAATAATTACCAATAGTTACACTTTCTGCGCTTAAAAAATGTATAAGTCGTGCCTTTATTGCAAAAATAAGGCCGTTTGTTTAATCTTTATATTTAATTATATAATAATTTCATTTTTGAATTAGTATCTACATAATAAGAGTTTAATTTGAATAATAACAACATTGTTCAAGTAAATACCAAAACATATTCTACCTTAACATTTTAATACATTTGTAAAAAACTGTATATCATAAGTTTAATTTTAAAACATTTGTATCGTCTTGTTTACTACCCTTTTTTTTAGTCATGTTTCAGAAATTTACGTCAATACAAGAAACCGTCAGACATAGTGGGGAATTAACTCATGCCGAAAGTCATCTTATATTCCAGATACTCGTCGTTGTTACTAATTAGCAAGTTCTTTTAACTAAAGGAAAAGAGCTTTATTGATATTTCTATTTCGTTATTAATTGATAGCGATTTAAACATAATTGGTGTAAAAAAAAGTAATTGATAAACAAGATTATTTTCTAAAGGTTTCAGGTGTATTATTTTAATTATCTACAAATATTTATGATTAAGGATAGATAAAGATAGATGAATGCTAAAATTTGACAGATCAAATAAGTGATATTTTTCTAAAGTGTACAAAAAGGGATGTATGAAATCGGTATATAAGGCTAACAAAAAAAAAAAATATTTAAGAGAAGCAAATATTTTCATTTTGTCTCCAATTGTAAAATAGTTAAACAAATGTGTTTGTTATTTATGTGTTCAGTATTTTTGAAATACTTTAATAGCGATTCTCACTATAACCAGTTATTTTTCTAAATAAAAATCATTAAGTTTACAAGATTTATGAGTTTATAAGAATTTGTAAATTAATGGTTCACTCTTTTACCAAACTATTTTCTCTAATACCTATTTCAAATATTTGTGAAGTAGGTGATGCGCCATGTTGTATTGGCCACCATTTTTATTTGAAGAAAATTTAACACATTTTATTGTATTCTAGTTATATTGTACCTTTACAGTTGATAAAGTTTTTAAGCCACATATACTAAAGTGATTTCATCGAAATGTAATGAAATATTAGATGAAAACAAGCGATAGTGCTAGATGTGTTTTTAAAAAGTGTGCGCGAACCAGACAACTTTATTTAAATTGGCAGCTAGCTGAATAATTTTGGAGTTGCGAATTGCAAGTGCCGCCATGTCGCTACAATAAAGCGGATCGACATAAAATAAGTTGAAAAAAGTTAGATTTGGAAACATTCATGAATTTGCTGAAATTTGTTTTTATAAAAATTAATTCTTTGGATTACAATGAAAGATAGTATATGTTTCAAGATAATAATGTTATCGCAAATTTAAGTCAAGAGGAATGCAACCAGGTATATTGTACTGAGCCTTAAAAAACGGAAACTAAAAACAAGGGATGTAGAAATAATGGAAGCCGAAGGGGGGCTTACCCGCAATATTAGTGAGAGTCACACAGCTAAATGTATTCTATTCATCAAACCTTTTCATTTGATACCTATATCAGAGGAAATATAAAGAAACAGGATACTCAAACAATTTATACTTGTTACATGTTTTTCAATACTGTACTGGTTTTTTATTTAGTTATTGTACTGCACTAGCCAAAACCTATCATTTCATATTCATGTCGAGGAGGTCATGTAAAAAAAAAAGATAATCTACCATTTCATAGATGGCGGCCGTTTTCTGGCAATAATAATATCCAATATACTATATGTTTAAGATAGTCCTTAGAACGAAAAAAGTGTGCATAATTTTAGTATGGTCGGGTATTGAGAAGTGGTTGATGAATTGATTACCCACTTTGTCCCAGACAAAAGAACAACCAGGCAACCAAGATAAATAAAAGCTTATAAAGTACACCAACCTGCTACAATTAAAAATGTTAAATATATTAATAAATTTGTTTTATTGTGAAATTGTTTATTACCTTTAATCATTACTAATTATTATTTATTATCGTGCATCTTTAACTTCATGGACTAAAATGTATATTACGTTTTAATTTTCTATGTTTTTATCATTTTTTAAGTTTGCCAGCCATGATTGTTAGATATTTTATAATTTTAACTGATCTAATTATATGATTTACTGTAAAGAAAATTCGTCGATGGGCGATTTGCCGAAAACAACATTTACCGAAAGTTTTATGACGAAAAGCAATTTGCCAAAAATTTTTAGTTGTAATTCGGAAAATTTTTTTTCGATACGCTTCTTTTCGGCTTATTAGTTTTCTGCGAACCATTGTCGGCAAAAATTTTTTTTGGTAATTTTATGTATTGGCAAATGTTATTTCGGCAGGATACGAACCCCTCAGCTTCACACACGATTGCTTACTATTCAACCAACAGCAAGTACACTCATCTACATCTTCACAAGAAGAAGTACCCAGCTTCACACACGTTCGCTTACTATTTAACCGCCAGCAAGTACACTCACCTACACCTTTACAAGAAGAAGTACCCAGCTTCACACACGATCGCTTACTATTCAACCGAAAGCAAGTACACTTATCTACACCTTCACAAGAAGAAGTACCCAGCTTAACACACAATCGCTTACCTTTCAACCAACAGCAAGTACACTCATCAACATCTCCCCAAGCAGAAGTACTCACCTTCACACAATCGCTTACTATTCAACCGACAGCGAGTACACTCACCCACACCTTCACAAGCAGAAATACCTAATCACATGCAGACACCCTTCGATACTAACAGTGTAAGACGTCTATATGTATAAAATACACAATTTCAAAATGAAAATGTACTTAGTGAAATTCCATCAGACCAGGAAATAACTTTAGATTCTGTTCATCTAGAAGAAAGACTGTCACCCAACTGGGACCAACCTCGTCGAACTTATCATGATTATGATTTACCAGTTAAAAAAAGACAACAATATGAAACAACTAAACCCCAATTAGTGACCTTTTTAAAACAAAATTGTTCAAATAATATTGGCGATAATAAAATGCATAAATATGAACCACTTAGGAATAACGTAACAAAAAATTAAGGTAAGTACAAGTTTTTCAAAATAATTCAACGAATAACCTGGAACAGACTTATTTTAAATTTTGTAAAAAAAGTTGTAAGCGTATGTAATAATAATAGATTTTTTTTTATAATGAAATGTTAAGTTAATCTTTGATTTGTTTGATTTTCATAAAAGACTTACTAAAGAAAAGTAATAAAAATAAAAACAATAACGTAAGTAGCCATTATTTATTACAATACTCTCATAGTATTGCCTAACATGTTTTGGCTAACAATGATATTTAAATCTCGTTATTAATTTATTATTAAAAATCCACTGACATCTTACAATTAATTACTTAAAATAAATATTTATGATACATTTTTCGACCACGACATAAAATCTGGTTCAGAACAAAATAAAATAGATATGTTGAGTACAGATGGTTCTTAAGACGCGCATGACTTGAATTTGGATCCTGTCCATCTAGCTGACATATTTACACCTCACTGGACCCAACCACGAAGAAATTATATTTACGGTGTATATTTTGATAAAGCAGGACATAATGAATCTCTGACAGTAAATCTTTCACAACAAAATTATCTTAGTTGTATGAAAGATAGTAAGATTAATAAGGCTGAATCACGTACCAACAACAATAACATTATAAGTAATTATGGTGAGTAAAAATTTTATAAATAATTTATTAATGAATCTGAAATAAATTCATTTGAACATTCGTATACAAGTTTGAATAGTTGTAATGGTCATACAATTTTGTAACATTAAATGTTAAGTTAATTTTAAATCCATTTAACATTTACAAAAGGCTTAATATTTAAATTATAATTTATACAATGTATATGCGTGTGTATTCAAAAAAGAGACAAATATAAAAGTCAATAAAATAAAGTCAGAATAAATCACACGACGCACCCATTATAAGTGGTTCCAAGGGTTTGCAAGAGTTTTGAAACGATATGAAAATCTTTTACAATGTATGTTGGCTTATTAACGACACTGAATCAATAATTAACGTAATTCGTTGAAATTTAGTTAAAACTCAATAAATATTTCCCGTATAACTTTCGTTTTTGCGTTAATTTTTTTTTTTAATATTGGTGTAAAACTGAATAGACTGGTTAGTAGATATCTTTTGGCAATTCTGTGCGTAAAATTTGAGTTGACACACGGTTATAAGTGCGTGAAGATAGATTTTAAATATATGTTTGGAAAAAACATTTTTCACATCATTTTCAGTGCGTAAAAATGATGTTTAACATACGTAAGTGCAAAAAATGTCAATTTTAAAAGTAATTGAAACAAAATAATATTAAAATTTGTAATTCAATTGAAATTAAATATTTATTCTCGAACAGAAAATTGCATGTTGATTATTTTTTTAAAAATTAAAAATTTTGTCTCTAACATACAATGCCATTATGTATTTTGTAAATCATTGGCTTTCAGAAAGTGACAAAGATATTTTCGCATTATCTGAATGTGACAGTTCATCAGATTATCCACAAAGGAGACAAGGTAATTTGAATAATAGATTTTTCGACATTTTTATTATTTGCAATAGACGAAGGAACATATCTCAACATTCTACATGTACCAAAGCCTATTCATATGATTTATCTGACAAAACTAATATAATATAAGTTTAAGCAAAAAATACGCGCTTTTACATTTCGTACAATATGATGCTAACTTAAACACCCATATTTTATGATTCCAATCTGAATTTGCGTGCAGTTTAATTCCAACTTAATTTTGCGTGCAATATAAATCAAGTTTAAAACGAGTTCTAAGGGATTCTATCTGTAACCTCAATTCAATATAATTCTACTTCGCAAGTTCTCTAAGCAGTGCCTATTGAAAAGTGCATAGAATAAAATTATTATCCAGGTTCACCTCAAAATCATGTACTTACCCTTAAAATCCAACGACAAGTTTTTTTATTCTGTAAAATAAACAATTCATGAATGTTTTCTTTAATACATGAAACAACTTTCCAAATAAAAAGTCAAAAGTTTCCAAGAACCTAAATTTATAAAAATTTGTACAATTCTGCATGGAAAATATTCAAATGTTATTAATTAACTTTCAAATAATAACATCCATGTTGATTTTCAGGTAACAATATAGAAAGATATGCAGAAAAAGTAGAAAAAGTGTTATTGTAGCAATTACGAAATGAAGAAACTGAAGAACATGTGATATCCGAGTCCGAAGACCAAATTCCGAATTCACAAGGTATAGAAAATAGAGTATCATATTGTATACAAAAAATAAATGATAAGAACTGTACATTACAGATATTTGTTGTAAGAACTTTCATTAGCCATGAATTTAAAAGAAAAAGTAAATTATAAATTAAAATTTTTTTCTTTATTATTGTTCTGTATTTACAAAAATTCATGAATTTATTATTTTTAATAATGTTAAAGTTGTCATCTCAGTCCACGATTTTATAATTGCATCCCATTTGAAATATCCATAAAATAAAATTTATTACATGGGCCTTGTCAACTACAGAAAAAAAAAGAGGAGACGCATGAACAGAAAAGGTAGTGCCAAGCGCCGCGCCGCAAGACGTGGCTTCAGAAGCAGCAAAACTTGACATCGGCAAAACCAGAATAAAGAGTAACAGAATATTAAGTACGAGAGGTAAGTACGATCTGGATTTTGACGAATGAGTAGCATGTGTGGTCGAGTTATATTTTGACGTGGTGACGTTTCATTGTTTGGTTTTTCATTCGTGATATCATGCTCACGGCTACTTATATCAACAGCTTTTAAAAAAATCTTACTGTAAATATTGTAAATGTAAAGTCATGTGTAACAATAGAAAAGTAGAAATTAATTAGTATCACTAACTTTTGAGTAAAAGTCTGACAAATGTTTGCTTTAAAGTAGAAAATCCGTTGGTCAAAAAAAAGTAGTGCGTCATTTACCGTATGAAGACAGTCCTGTAGGTTTTATTATATACATTAGTAATAGGAGAAATTTTATTCAATCAACTGCATTTAGTTTCGTGCTGTCACCGTATAATTGAAAAAAAAAAAAAAGGAAAGCAGAAATGTTGAGGATGTGCCTACTATTTTTTATAAGATTATTTGATTCTTTGCGTATGTCTTTCAAGCTGGTGTTGCTATACCCTATTCTAACCTATGTTAAAATATGATATTTAGAACTGAAATATTTAAAAAACGAGTACTGACATCCCGAGTTAAAAAAATTTGTTATAACGTAAAGAAATTTAATGTGTAACATATTTCAAATTTAAGAAAAGTTTGATTTGTTAGTGACGACGGATTTTCTACCTTAAAAAGGTAATTTTATTCAAATGATTTTAGTACTTTCGATTTTTGATATTAGTCCGTAATTATTGTTTATCCTTTTTTTATTATAAGACTGAATTAACGAATATTTTTTTCTGACATGTGGTAGAACCAATATTTATATAAATATTTGAACCTAAAAAATTTATGATAGCATTTTTTTCCCTGTGATACTTTGTATATAACATGTGTCACTGTCATAAGAATTTTTAATATAATATTTTTGGAAAGAATAGCACGATGCAACCAAATAGCATCTGAACACTTAAGACCCATTGGTAACCTTTGAAACAACATTGATAATTTTCAAGCGTGCTATCTTTATATAAGCTATAAGTATCAAGTATTAATATATTTCGAAAATCCTGTAATGTTGCACTAACTTGTTAATGTTGAAAATATTATCACCACACATGCTAATCACGTTACTAGATAGTTCTTACTAGTAAAACGGTCCATACTAATGGAATATGAATGATAATTTTTTCTAATCACGTCAAGTCTAATAAATTAAGGAAAGTTAAATTATGAATCAGTGAAGGTCTTATAAACTACTAAAGTCACGAGATTGAGTAACGTTTTGGTATTTACAATCCTTATCATAGTTACTTTAATTAAAAAATTGGAACAAATGAAATTTTAAAAAAATTTAAGAAATTGAAGTTGTCGCTGAAAAATTTTTTGTTGGAACTTACAATGATCAAGAGTTCTTTGTAAGAGCAGAACTTACCAAAAATTTGAGCCTTATAGATTTAAGTTATAAACGTCAGATAATATCAAGAGATTTAGTTGTTCAACGCTCAGTTCACTTATTTTCTAGGTAACAGAAAACAAAAGGACAATAATTTGTAAAAATTTTAACGTAATTTTAATTAAGGAGTATTTAACAATTTCTCACTTTTTTGCACTTAGTTCACTTGTTAAAAAACTTTGTTAATTAAGTTGTAATAAGATTTTATGTATTTTTTTCAGATAATAAAAAAAAAATTTGCATTTTTAAAAACAATTTTACGTTAAAATATCAAATATTAGGGAAGGCTTTATACGGCACTGATTTTCACTTTTCAATTACGCTATTATAAGCGTCACTAAAGAATTTTGATTTTAAATGTGCGCTCATTAGGAATATTATACAATTTTTTAAAAAAGTGTCAAACTTTTTTTTTAATTTACGCTTAATTTTTCTTTCGATAGTAAGACAGAACAGTTACTGATTTCTGGGTACAAAGCTTCTTTAAATAATTTATATTGCTTTTTATTGTAATGATATAAGATATTTGTTGTACATCCCTAGTCTATAAATTTATCTATTGTAAACTCCTTCTCCAGAATTAGTTTCTTTAAGGCAACATTGTATTAAAAATTTTATTAAATAAATTCATATTGTTGCCGTAAATATTAGTTATACTTATTTTTTATGTTTATTTAGTTAATGTATCATGTTGTAAATTAAATAATCATACCATTTTATTTAAAATTACTATTTCGTTTCCCAATACTCATACACACACGTGCGCGTCACACCCACCCATGCACAAACAGCCATTTTTTTTAAATGAAGAATCATGGACACTTTTTCCAGACTCAATTTTCATGATGTTGTTCCAAGGATAGTTTTCATTACATATGACAAGTCAATTGACCTGAAAAATATTAATGATTGCGGCGTTATATCGTCAAGGCTTGGTCCCGGAGACATAGGTTGAGACGTTGAACGCCTAAGAGTCTATTAATAATATTTTCGGCACTCTGACGCTGCTCAAATGTAAAAATAAGGAGGCCTGTCATTTATTTTATGATTACGCTAAATTATTTTGGCATCTTAGCAGTAAGTTTTGGATAATTTAAATGGGCTTTATAGGCTAAGCAGTTTAATACTTGAAAAAATATTATGAAATAGTTGTTGTGCTGTTAGGTTCTTTTCCTGGTTATAAACTTATTAATAACACGTAATTAGTTTGTGACGATATTTTGTAGTACAGATTTTTAGATTGCATGACACTTCTAAAACGAAATCATGTAAGGCATGATGGTATTGCAAGTATGGTTTTAATTACATAACGAAATGTCAATTTACATGAATAATATTAATAATTGCGGCGTAATAACGTTAAGACCGGGTCCTGGAGTCATAGATTGAGACGGTCAATGCCCAAAAGTGTACTGATAATATTTCTAGAATACTTTGACGCTGCCAAAGTATGGAAGTGAGGAGGCCTGTCTCTGTTATATGATTGGGCTAAATTATTTTTGCATCTTAGCAGTTACTTTCGCAATTTTTGATTAAATTTGTATTTGAAACAGTTAATACTTGTACCAGCATCATTGAGTAGTGGTTGTGGTATTTGAAACTTCTGGTTACAAAGTTACCAATGATAACTATGTAGTTTGTAACACTATTAAATGGTTAATATTGGTGAACCATCCAAGATTTTATTGATAATATTAATTGAATACTTTCGACGCTGCTTAAGTGTGAGGAGGCCTATCATTTTTTGAATGATTGGGCTATATTATTTTTAAATTGTAGCAGTTGTTTTAGTTAATTTTAACGTTTTTGATATGTTAAGTAATTAAGTACTTGTAAAAACATTATTAAGGTTGTATTGGCGTCTAGGACCTACGTGGCGCTTAACTGATTTGGATTACCTACTTACAGTCAACTTACTAGTACTCGAATAGGCATAAAAAAAATCTCAAAAAATTCAGAATTGTTTCTTAAGGCCCTTGGATTCCAATGATATTTATAAAAACTTAATATGTTGTTTTGTTTACTGAAAAAATGTCTTGACCTCAAAAGTTACGAATTTCCTAATTTCAATCACCAAAAGTCTGTTACAAATTTTCGAAAATCTAAACTTTTACATAATGTATTTTATATTACGTTATTCGTTTCTGACTACAGAATACGTACATTTAATTTCAGACAATAATATAGAGTACAAAAAATTTTACAAACAATGTGGTAATAATGCATCAAGTCATAGCTTAAATTTTCGTGACTTTTTCATGACGCTTTTGTTAATATCTGCAAAACTATTTTTGAATCATTGCGCACAAAAATTCTGTTATTTTCGGAATTGAATATGCTTTTAATATTTTATCACTCATTTATTGACATGGTACTGTTGCTTCTCAGTGTTTAATACGAAAAATGTAAAAAATTATGAAGCCTAAGAGAAATACACGTGAATCGATATTTTCCTTCGAAGTTTGTGAAAAAAAAAAAACAAGGCAATTGTTAAATACACTACCTCTGTAATTCGATGTAACATCAAGCAGGGCCATTTGGGGGTTGTACCTCGTGGCCTCAATAAATTTCTATTCTATTCTTGTTCCGTCACGAAACAGAACTTTATGATCAGAATAAAACTTCAGGTTCAAGTTTAGAATTAATTGAAAGCCATTTATTCACGTTATTAAGTTTTAGGTTATGAACAAAATTAACGGTGATCACTGCTCGTTTGTCGGTATGGTTCTGCCCGTTTTTCAAAAAACAATTTTTTACTTATTATTTTTTGGTCGTCATAGCAACCAAAAACGAAAAAGAAGACAACCAAAAAAGAATCGCCTATTGGCCCATCGTCTGCGATTGAATATCTCTGTGTTTGCTCGCTCCGTGGATCCCTTCTGTTATCGGTATCTTTTACCGGTGAAGGGAAAATAGCGTTCACGATCAACCCTTATTTGATTGATCGCAAAGCAGCTTCGAAGAAACTACATCTGTTTACTTTATAAATAGACGACCCCTTTAATGATTAAAAAACTTAATTAACAAACAAATATATTAACAATTGTAAAATAATAACAATTCCATTCTATTCTCTACTATTTATTTTACAGTTTTCATAAAAGGTCTGTGTGTATGTGTAGTTGAATAAGTTGTAGATCTCATTGAAATACAACTTTTTTGTATAGTACACTTTTATTCCAAAATGTACTCTAGATGATGTAGAAGTCATCCAACATTTAAAGCCAAAAACATTTTTGTCCATTACAGTATTAAGCTAACGTAATATCTCAAAGTTGTCAATACAAAATTTGCGTATCCAAAGGAAATAAAAACTTGTATTATTTTTATGCATTTGTAAATGCTTTTTGTAGGCTTTGAAAATTGCAGGAAATATTAAACATATGAAAAATATCAGTACTTACCTTTGCTACATTTTCCGCTTTAAGTCTATGTGTCGTTGAAGAAAGTCATAGATTTTATTTAAATATATATGTATAATACTTATTTTTTATCTAAAATATAATCACTATGTTGAAAATAACGAAAAATAACGATAATAGCTGGGAAAGTGATGTAATGTTGCTCATGTTAAGTGATAAAACAATTTTTATAAAATTATTACCAATAGTTACACTTTTTGCTCTTAAAAAATGTATGAGTCGTGCCTTAAATGCAAAAATAAGGCCGTTTGTTTAATCTTCATATTTAATTATATAATAATTTTATTTTTGAATTAGTATATACATAATCAGAGTTTGATTTAAATAATAACAATATTGTTCAAATAAATACCAAAACATATTTAACCTGAACATTTTATTTCATTTGTAAAAAACTGTATAATATATGTTCAATTTTAAACCATTTCTATCGTCTTGTTTACTTCCCTTTTTTGTAGTCATGTTCCAGAAATTTACGTCAATACAAGAAATCGTCAGACATAGTGGAGAATTAGCTCATGCCAAAAGTCATCTTATATTCCAGATACTCGTCGTTGTTACTAATTAGCAAGTTCTTTTAACTAAAGGAGAAAATCCTTATTGATATTTCTATTTCGTTGTTGATTGATAGCTATTTGAACATAATTGGTGTAAAAAAAAGTAATTGATAAACTAGATTATTTTCTAAAGGTTTCAGGTGTATTATTTTAATTATCTACAAATATTTATGCTTAAGGATAGATAAAGATAGATTAATGCTAAAATTTGACAGATCAAATAAGTGAAATTTTTCCAAAGTGTACAAAAAGGGATGTATGAAATCGGTGTATGAGGCTAAAAAAAAAAAAGTTATTTAAGAGAAGCAAATATTTTCATTCTGTCTCCAACTGTAAAATAGTTAAACAAATGTGTTTGTTATTTATGTGTTCAGTATTTTTGAAATACTTTAATAGCAATTCTTACTACAACCAGTTATTTTTCTAAATAAAAATCATTAAGTTTACAAGATTTATGAGTTTATAAGAATTTGTAAATTAATGGTACACTCTCTTACCAAACTATTTTCTCTAATACCCATTTCAAATATTTGTGAAGTAGGTGATGCGCCATATTGTATTGGCCACCATTTTTATTTGAAGAAAATTTAACACATTTTATTGTATTCTAGTTATATTGTACCTTTACATTTGATAAAGTTCTTAAACCACATATACTTAAGTGATTTCATCGAAATGTAATGAAATATTAGATGAAAACAAGCGATAGTCCTTGATGTGTTTTTCAAAAGTGTGCACGAACCAGACAACTTTATTCAAATTGGCAGCTAGCTGAATAATTTCGGAGTTGCGAATTGCAAGTGCCGCCATGTCGCTACAATAAAGCGGATCGACATAAAATATGTTAAAAAAAGTTAGATTTGGAAACATTCATGAATTTGCTGAAATTTGTTTTTATACAAATTAATTCTTTAAATTACAATGAAAGATATTATATGTTTCAAGATAATAATGTTATCGCAAATTTAAGTCAAGAGGTATGCGACCAGGTATATTGTAGTGAGCCTTAAAAAACGAAAACTAAAAACAAGGGATGTAGAAATAATGGAAGCCGAGGGGGGGCTTACCCGCAATATTAGTAAGGAAGTCACACAGCTAAATGTATTCTATTTATCAAACCTTTTTATTTGATACCTATATCAAAGGAAATATAAAGAAACAGGTTACTAAAACAATTTTCACTTGTTACATGTTTTTTAATACTGTACTGCCTTTTTATTGGGTTACTGTACTGCACTAGCCAAGCCCTATCATTTCATATACATGTCGAGGAGGTCATGTAAAAAAAAAGATAATCTACCATTTTATAGATGGCGGCCGTTTTTTGGCAATAATAATATCCAATATACTATATGTTTAAGATAGTCCTTAGAACGAAAAAAGTGTGCATAATTTTAGTATGATCGGATATTGAGAAGTGGTTGATGAATTGATTACCCACTTTGTCCCAGACAAACAAACAACCAGGCAACCAAGATAAATGAAAGCTTATAAAGTACACCAACCTGCTACAATTGAAAATGTTAAATATATTAATAAATTTTTTTTAATGTGAAATTGTTTATTACTTTTAGTTATTACTAATCGTTATTGATTATCGTGCATCTTCAACTTCATGGACAAAAATGTATATCACGTTTTAATTTTCTATGTTTCTATCATTTTTTAAGTTTGCCAGCCATGATTGTTAGATATTTTATCAGTTTAAATGATCTAATTATATGATTTACTGTAAAGAAAATTCGTCGATAGGCGATTTGCCGAAAGCAACATTCACCGAAAGTATTATGACGAAAAGCAATTTGCCAAAAATTTTCAGTGGTAATTCGGAAAATTTTTTTTCGATACGCTTCTTTTCGGCTCATTAGTTTTCTGCGAACCATTGTCGGCAAACATTTTTTTTGGTAATTTTATGTATCGGCAAGTGTTATTTCGGCAGAATACGAACCCCTCGATACAATTGTATGGATGTAGTAGCTCAGCTCTCTATTAAACGTTAAATGTCAGCCTTATCGACGCTAAATATTTTATTACAAGTTGGAAAGAGAAACGTAATTTTCTCACGGTTATTTGTAAAAGATCATTATAAATTTGCAAGTTTTAATATTACAAATTTTGTCAAATACTTAATCAAAAGTTCAAAAAGTTTAATGATTTATTTTTATTTAGAGTAAAAAATCAGAAAGAAAACTTTTTTTTAAGGTACAAATTATTTAAAATCGATTAGCCACCAATTAAGTAATTAAAATATAAACAATTGGAAACTTTTTTTTTTTTTTAAGTAAAAAATAATGTTATCAAAGTAACTATCATCAAATAAATAATCATTAAACATTTTTGTACCCACAACAAAATTCAAAATTTACTAGTACTTGGCGTATACGTATATTGTAGATGTCAGTTTTGTAACCATATTATATATAATAATAGGTAATAAGCTTTCATACGAATTAATGTCTTGCCTAGAATTATTATAAATAATTTACATTGATTGGCACATTTCTTGAATTTAAAAATGAGTGATGATTTTATTCCAAATTATTTACAAAGAAAAATAAAATATCGTTTTTTATATAAAAATAAAACAAATCTTTTTTTATTCTAGTTTTTATACTTCGAAGGCGTAATATACGCACAGAGAACATCGCTACCCTCAAATGTAGTAGAGCCTATTTACAAAAATAAAATTAAGTTGAGTATGAAGATTATACGTTACAAGAAGGTTCGTAGGCATGCCTCGCAAGTAAAAGAACAAAAGTAAGTTAAAAAAAAAAAAAAAAAAAACTGGTAAAACAGACGTGTTGAAGAAGTAAAAGAAGTATGCACGTATATCGCTTTTTTAAGTTTATATGTAAACGCTTGACAAGTGTACCTACATACGTACGTCGTGAATACATGCGCCAAGAATTTTGACTCTTTTAGACTCATATAGGTAGACCAACGAATTCTTAAATAGACGGGTAAGTATATCTCTGTTTTCAAGCAATATATTTATTATCGGATGTGTAGATATACTGGTACCATGCGAGGCATATAGGTTCTTAAGTGTCTTAACAGAGGGCGCTGCTTAAAAACGGCCAAAAGTCAAACTGCAGTCACATTACGAAGCATGCCTACAAAGCTATTGATAACGTAAAATCTTTATACTCAACCTAATTTAAGTACTGTACATAGGCTTTACTCCGTTTGAGGGTAGCGATGTTCTCTGTGCGTAAATTACACAGATACTACCATTCATATCAACTTTCTCTCAGCCTTACGTATTAAAAATCAAGATCAAGAATAATACAACCTCCTCTTTATCCATTTACGGGTTTTCCTACACATTGTTTCATGAATATTACCATCATTCTTTCTATACCACGTGTCTTGATCTTGTGGCGTTTATATTGACTACAAAGGCTATTTGACACAATTAAAAAAAACTCAACAGAAAGAAGAAATCAAGCTTCTTTATAATTACCTTGATAATTACCAAAAGGTGGAGGTAAGAAACGAATGGCACAGTAAATTATGTCACTAGAGCTCAAAGTGTGGCCTGAGAATTAAAACCGACAGTTGCACTTTGCACCTGAATTTAAATAAATTGAAAAGAATTTTAAAATAAACGAAAAATTTGAAAAAATTTTTCTTTATGTAGAGGAGGCGTCATTATCTTAAACCGGATTATTCAATAATAGCCATTTCATACAACACACACAATAATAGAGTATAACGTAGTAAAGCATGTCAGTATCATGAGGATTACTGAAACGGTAGGGTATCTGTCCCAATTATGGACCCTGTCCCTATCGTAGACCCATTATTACATTATTAATGATAAGTTAAACAAGTGTTTCAATAGCACAATGAATTATTTTTTAAGTTGTTATTTTTTCTCTAATTCACCATACAAATGAAAAATAATAGCATTTAAATAATGTTATATTATTAAAATAATATATTAAAAAGTTACACAACGCTTTTGACTATTTCCTTCATCATGCCTTGTTGAAAGCCGTAAGATACTCATATTTTTGAAATGCTGTATAAAAAATTAGGAGTATTATTTGAACTCAAAAAATGGTTTAATATATCAATAAGAGTTTTAGAAAAATAATAAAAACAAATTATACTCCTAAAACGTATATTTATATACATTATTAAAGGGTCCACAATACAGCCATAA
The DNA here is from genome assembly GCF_036245765.1 of Copidosoma floridanum. Taxonomy (NCBI): domain Eukaryota; kingdom Metazoa; phylum Arthropoda; class Insecta; order Hymenoptera; family Encyrtidae; genus Copidosoma; species Copidosoma floridanum. The sequence goes on from NW_028321909.1 coordinate 4,059,545, forward strand.
TTATCTGCTCTGTCTCTTTTATGGACCCTTTGTTCCGCCAGAATTGAGTGAACACTTAACCTTCAACTCCATAACTTCGAGCTGTTTTTTTTATTCTAAAAGTAAAGAAGGAACAACAAAAAATGCCTCCTAAAAAACGCACTAAGAAAACTAAACAACTATTACAAAGTCATAAAAAATATAAGATCATTATAATAAAAAAAAGTAATGGTAATTATCACAAAATTAGTTTTATATAAATTTTGTTCTTATAAACTATCTCAAAAAGTGCCTAGTCATATATTTTGTTAAAAGTATGAGAAGTACTTATAAATAAATCTCAAATGTTTTTTTAATTACATACAAATATTTTTTTACATTATAGACAGGGTTTATAATTGGGAAATCCACATTATGGGCAGGGTCTGTAATAGGGGGGTCCACGATAGGCTCAAAGTCCATCAAGTGGGTCCGTAATACGGACAAAATTTTTTTTTCTTGTTTCACCATTAAAATAAGAATAACAAAAATTTTTGATAAAAAAAAAATTTAATGTTGTTAAAAAAGAATCAAACGACTTATACGTTATTATACAAGGTGTTGTTCTATTGACCGTTAGACACAAAATAAAGTTAAGCTCGAAATTTTTCTTAAAGGGTCCATAATTGGGACAGATACCCCTAAGTGCGTAAATATCAGTCGCTTTCTGTCGAAATGTAAGCTATTTGGTTTAAAATAACGATGACAAAAACAGAGAAATAGTTTTTGTTGTTGAAACAAACACGATAAAAAAAATACACGAAGCGTAAGTAATAAAGAGTATTATCTACACAAAAATTTTAAGGTTTGAGTTTCTTGCAACTTTTTGTCCTTAAGCTGCACTTTGCACCCTAAAGACCTAACTTACTATGTCGTTTGTTTCTTGACTTTAATGTTTTAGGAATTACTTAGAAGTCTTATACCTATTTTACCTTGTTTATTTGAAATTTTGGTAGAAACTTTCTAAAAACTAAGCATTTCCGTTACAACAAAATGAGCTATTGCAGAATTTTAAGCATAATGCATGATTTTTACTGTTCGAACGCTTGTTGACGTAAAAACCCAAGGAAAAAAATAAAAAGTAATGTTGGAGCAACTAAATTTGCTAGGAAATGGTCGAAATTATCTTATTTGTTACTACACCAGAAATGTTGCGGTGTATTGTTGTCATACCAATGAATTCATTTTTATTTTTGTTGCATGCAACCGCTTTTTTACTATGTGACGTACTGTATATAGATGTGTATCTATAGATTCAAAATAAATCTGTTCCTAATAATTGTGTATCATCATGTTAGTCAACTGAAATAATTGTTTTTGCTTTAAGCTTCCTAATAATACATCAACTTTCTTTTGAGAAATAAAAAAGTTGTCGAAGCGATGAAGTAAGAAGAGATTTTTTCTTCTGTCTAGCAGAGCTTACACTTTAATCAGAAAATGCAATCAACAATTCTTAAACTAGAGACCCTTTAGTTAATACATACGATCAAAAATAGTTGTGTACGTGAAAATTAAATGTAATATGACCAACATGTCATCGAAGTAACACAGCATATTATCGTAGAAAGAGGTATGCCGTAATTAACGTTCATCAAAATACAGATAGGTATTTTGTTTTTAATAAAAATCGTTGGTTACATTTTTTTCAAATCAGTACACATAACTATACAAAATATGTTTTATATAGACTTTCAACACAAGGACAAATTGTGTGCATGTTTCAAAACTGGTAAAAAAATATTTGTCTTAACAAGCTTCCCCGCACACTAGTATCTTGTTTTGATAAACAAATTCCAAAATTGAGTAATACATATAATTGGATTAGTAGTTACTGTAATGTAAAACATTTTCGTGCAATATGATGTTTATTGTGAAATGTTTAAGTACTTAGTTAAATTTTCATAGCTTTAGTAATAAAAATTCATTTGATTCTAGTTATTAACTAAGCATTATATTAATTTAATGATTTCCTATTATGTGGGAGGATTATATTAATATGTTTCATTTTAATAGAGGACAAAAGTTTTTATTTATAGCTTTGACTTTCGTATAAGCTGGTCAAGATTATTAACATTTGATTTTTATCTACCCTTGTTTAATTGTTATTGATGTCCATGTCAATATTGCAGACAAAGTCAAATTACAGAGGATTAAACTTCACTATAGTAAACATCCACATATATTAAATATTTTGTTGAACAGTTGCATTGAGAAGAGCATGGCCTATTTTATGGTACAGTATATCAGATTAACACCTTTTAAAATAAGGAAACGAAGCCAAATATTCTGCAACTACTTACATGCATTTAAAGTTTTGTAGATTATTCTATTTCAGTCTTGTAATTCCATTAAATACACTTTTTTTGAGCTAGGCAAAATTCATAAAGTTCACGCTCGCTGTCATACTTGCTTAGTGAGAACTCAATAGCACATTCACTTGTTCATTAATTTTGTTTCTTTTACTCATAATATTTGTGTGGAAATCAATATAGTTTTCATGCCCATAACATTATAATTTAACGTTAGCTGTGAACATAAGTGCATTGACTTGAGTGCCTCATGGTCTAATTTTCCACGGAATCTAGCAGTTGCCTATTCGTTCTCCTTATTCTTTTCTGACGAAAGCATTTTCCACCTTGCCGTTGTTTAGTTGAGTAGTAAACGTATCATTCTTGTAGTATTTTTCACTTTTTAAAAGGTTAACTTTTTTTAATTTTCTATACTTAAATTACTTCGGAAAAAAAAAATTTTTGTAAATGTTTGTTAATGACAGTTTTCAAGAGTAGATAAAAGTTATCATTGCGTAAGAAATGTCATTAAGCAATTTCGTGCTTCGTGTTCTGTTAAATTATCACATTGATACTAGCTGCGAAGACTATTATCGTTTCATTTATTTCAATCACTTTCAACTCATTTTTTTTACTTTTGTAAAGCAACAGTAAATCAATTATAAGTTTTGGGTAATGGATGGATTGGTTGTCGATAAATAATGTTGTTTGTACAATTTATTTTATTTTGTTTATTTATTCATTTATTTTTTTTTTTTTTCAAACTATTCGCATCAAGAAAAACAGAAGTAAAAATATACGTCTGTAAAACAATATTGCGAGGCACCGTAAACTCTTTTTTTTTATTATTCTTTTAATTTTGATATTCTGCTACTTACTCAGATCAAGCGTTGGTTAAATTTAAAATGTAACAGGTGTTGCTTTAAATAATCTATCTCAGCTTATTATGTTAACCTACATTGTAAAAAATTTTTGTAATGAACCCACTAAATTTCTTTCGGTATGAAAATGGATTTAATTTAGTGATTCGTTCTTGTTGTTTACAGAGTCAAAGTGGCTGCGTGAAAGTACTGTAGTATCTTCTTTGTAAATCTTTTTTCTGTAATAAAACAATAACATTAATTAAAAGTAATTTAAAAGTAATTAAAAGTAATTTAATAAATGTTAATTTCATCTGCTCTTGGCTAGTGGGCGTAAAAAACTTAAAGAATTTAAGTTTTCTTAAGATTTGAGAATTCTTTAAGTTTTTTACGCCTACTACTCAACGGAAACCACGGGAAGGTGGCAGATACTTCCGTCAGAAAAGGATAAGGATAACGAATCGGCATTTGTTAGATTCCGAAAACAATTGGTCATTAGTGTTAGTATTTGGGTGTGAAAGTAAGGATAAAAAAAAAGGGATGCGTGTGGAGTTAACGCAGCTCAGGTAAATAGTATTCTCAGGGGGTTCCTGCGCACACTTAAATCTAGCACGAGGAACTACAGGCTTTTAGGAAAGAAGGGGACTTCTACAGCAGCGTTGGGCGTCAAAGACACCCACCACTAAACTGGCCTAGAGCTCGCGATTAAAATAAGTTGTTAAGTTAAAAGAGAAGAAGAAAAGTTAATAAAAATTTAAGGTAAAAATAGTAAGACTTACTTCCTTGCCTTTTTTCAGGCCATCGCGAGCTTTAGGCCTAGCCGTAGACTACATCGCAGGAGACTTAAAACAATACTGTCTAACAACGCTGGACAATGTATTTTAGAACACTATAGTGTAACCGCACGACGTATTAAGAAATATACAATGTGAGCGAGCCCCTTTTATACACGATGCAGGTGAGCATCACCTCCCACTTTCGAAAATGGTATCCATAGTGGAGTCTTCGAATAAGCACTCAAGCTTAATTAAACAGTTATTTCGTAACTACTAATACTAGTACAATAGGCTTTTGTTTCGAAACAAATTTCTAGAAATTACCTCTAGTAGCAAACAAAGAAAATTTGATATGAATTAAAGTTTTAAAAGCTGCTGCTGAATATCAAGTAAATAAATACTTAATATAAGAGACTTAATAAACCCATAATGGAACGTGAGAGAGATAATGCAGGTAACTTTATATTTTTTACGTGTGACTGCAATTTTTGCGGATGACATTATTAACGCCATTATCAACATAAAGAAATTAAAAAAAAACAAATAATTTTTAGGTCATAAAGTAGGTTGTCACGAGGTTAATGAGAAATATTAGTTCTTGTATTGCGAAGCTGGGCTAAATAGTACTTTTTTTAATTTGGACGTTTTGTGAGGGTCCGGTATGCGCTCGGCAAAGGGAACAGAAATTGCACGTGGTGCGCTTCTCAATAGGGCAAGTTCAAGGAGTCTTAGACCTGGTAAATGCCATTGCATAATGCTCCACTAGATATGAAAACTACCATTCATATCAACTTTCTCTCAGCCTTACGTATTAAAAATCAAGATCAAGAATAATACAACCTCCTCTTTATCCATTAATGGGATTTTCTACACATTGTTTTATGAATTTTACCATCATTCAATCTATACCACGTGTCTTGATCTTGTGGCGTTTATATCGACTACAAAGGCTATTTGACACAATTGAAAAAACTTAACAGAAAGAAAAAATCAAGCTTCTTTATAATTACCTCGATAATTACCAAAAGGTGGAGGCAAGAAACGAATGGCACAGTAAATTATGTCACTAGAGCTCAAAGTGTGGCCTGAGAATTAAAACCTACAGTTGCACTTTGCACCTGAATTTAAATAAATTGAAAAGAATTTTAAAATAAACGAAAAATTTGAAAAAATTTTTCTTCATGTAGAGGAGGCGTCATTATCTTAAACCGGATTATTCAATAATAGCCATTTCATACAACACACACAATAATAGAGTATAACGTAGTAAAACATGTCAGTATCATGAGGATTACTAAAACGGTAGGGTATCTGTCCCAATTATGGACCCTGTTTCTATCGTGGACCCATTATTATATTATTAATGATAAGTTAAACGAGTGTTTTAATAGCATAATAAATTATTTTTTAAGTTGTTATTTCCTCTCTAATTCACCATAATAATGACAAATAATAGCATTCAAATAATGTTATATCATTAAAATAATATATTAAAAAGTTACACAACGCTTTTGACTATTTCCTTTATCATGCCTTGTTGAAAGCCGTTAGATACTTATATTTTGGAAATGCTGTATAAAAAATTAGGAGTATTATTTGAACTCAAAAAATGGTTTAATATATCAATAAGAAATTTAGAAAAATAAAAAAAACAAATTATACTCCTAAAAAGTATATTTATATACATTATTAGAAGGTCCACAATACAGCCATGATTATTGGCTCTGTCTCTTTTATGGACCCTTTATTTCGCCAGTATTGAGTGAACACACAACCTTCAACTCCATGACTTCGAGCTGTTGTTTTTATTCTAAAAGTAAAAAAGGAACAACAAAAAATGCCTCCTAAAAAACGCACTAAGAAGACTACACAACTGTTACAAAGTCATAAAAAATATAAGATTATTATAATAAAAAAAAGTAATGGTAATTATCACAAAATTAGTTTTATATAAATTTTGTTTTTAAAAACGTATCTCAAAAATTGCCTAGTCATATATTTTGTTAAAAGTTTGAGAAGTACTTATAAATAAATCTCAAATGTTTATTTAATTACATACAAATATTTTTTTTCATTATGGACAGGGTTCATAATTGGGGAATCCACATTATGGGCAGGGTCCGTAATAGGGGGGTCCACGATAGGTTTAAAGTTCATCGAGGGGGTTTGTAATACGGACAAAATTTTTTTTTCGTGTTACATCATTAAAATGAAAAAACTAAAAATTTTTGATAAAAAAAAAATTTGATGTTGTTAAAAAAGAATCAAACGACTTATACGTTACTATACAAGGTGTTGTTCTATTGACCGTTAGACACAAAATAAAGTTAAGCTCGAAATTTTTCTGAAAGGTTCCATAATTGGGACAGATACCCCTAAGTGCGTAAATATTAATCGCTTTCTGTCGAAATGTAAGCTATTTAATTAAAAATAACGATGACGAAAACAAAAAAATAGTTTTTGATGTTGAAACAAATACAAAAAAAAATACACGAAGCGTAAGTAATAAAAAGTATTATCTACACAAAAATTTTAAGGTTTGAGTTTCTTTCAACTTTTTGTCCTCGAGCTGCACTTTGCACCCTAAAGACGTAACTTACCAAGTCATTTGTTCCTTGACTTTAATGTTTTAGGAATTACTCGGAAGTCTTGTACCTATTTTACCTTGTTTATTTGAAATTGTGGTAGAAACTTTCTGAAAAATAAGCATTTTCGTTATAACAAAATGAGCTATTGCAAGATTTTAAGCATAATGCATAATTTTAACTGTTCGAACGCTTGTTGACGTGAAAACCCAAGGAAAAAAATAAAAAGAAATGTTTGAGCAACTAAATTTGCTGAAAAATAGTCAAGATTATCTTATTATTTACTACACCAGAAATGTTGCGGTGTATTGTTGTCACACCAATGAATTCATTTTTATTTTTGTTGCATGCAACTGCTTTTTTACTATGTGACGTACTGTATATAGATGTGTATCTATGGATTCGAAATAAATCTGTTTCTAATAATTTTTTATTATCATGTAAGTCAACTGAAGTAATTGTTTTTGCTTCTAGCTTCCTAAGAATACATCAACTTTCTTTTAAGAAATAAAAAAAATGTCGAAGCGATGAAGTAAGAACAGATTTTTTCTTCTGTCTAGCAGAGCTTACACTTTAATCAAAAAATTCAATTAACAATTCTTAAACTAGAGACCCTTTAGTTAATACATACGATCAAAAATAGTTTTGTACGTGAAAATTAAATGTAATATGACCAACATGTCATCAAAGTAACACAGAATATTATCGTAGTAAGAGGTATGCCGTAATTAACGTTTACCGAAATACAGATAGGTATTTTGATTTTAATGAAAATAGTTGGTCACATTTTTTTTAAATCTGTACACATTACTATTTAAAATATGTTTTATATAGACTTTCAACACAAGGAAAAGTTGTGTGCATGGTTCAAAACTGGTAAAAAAATATTTGTCTTAACAAGCTTCCCCGCACACTAGTATCTTGTTTTAATAAACAAATTCTAGGATTGAGTTATACATATAATTGGATTGGTAGTTACTGTAATGTAAAATTTTTTCGTGCAGTATGATGTTTATTGTGAAATATATAAGTACTTAGTTAAATTTTAATAGCTTTAGTAATAAAAATTCATTTGATTTTAGTTATTAACTAAGCTTCATATAAATTTATTGATTTCCTATTATGTGGGAGGATTATATTAATATGTTTCATTTTAATATAGGACAAAAGTTTTTATTTTAAGCTTTGACTTTCGTATAAGCTGGTCAAGATTATTTACATTTGATTTTTATCTACCCTTGTTTTATTGTTATTGATGTCCATGTCAATATTGCAGACAAAGTCAAATTACAGAGGATTAAACTTCACTATAGTAAACATCCACATATATTGAATATTTTGTTGAACAGTTGCATTGGGAAGAGCATGGCCTATTTTATGGTACAGTATATCAGATTAACACCTATAAAAATAAGAAAACAAAGCCAAATATTCTGCAACTACTTACATGCATTTAAAGTTTTGTAGATTATTCTATTTTAGTCTTGTAATTTCATTAAATACACTTTTTTTGAGCTAGGCAAAATTCATAAAGTTCACGCTCGCTGTCATACTTGCTTAGTGAGTTATCAATAGCACATTCACTTGTTCATTAATTTTGTTTCTTTCACTCATAATATTTGTGTGGTAATTAATATAGTTTTCATGCCCATAACATTATAATTTAACGTTAGCTGTGAACATAAGTGCATTGACTTAAGTGCCTCATAGTCTAATTTTCCACGGAATCTAGCAGTTGCCTATTCGTTCTCCTTATTCTTTTCTGACGAAAGCATTTTCCACCTTGCCGTTGTTTAGTTGAGTAGTGAACGTATCATTCTTGTAGTATTTTTTATTTTTTGATAAGTTAACTTTTTTTAATTTTCTATACTTAAATTACTTCGGAAAAAAAAAATTTTTGTAAATGTTTGTTAATGACAGTTTTCAAGAGTAGATAAAAGTTATCTTTGCGTACAAATTGTCATTAAGCAATTTCGTGCTTTGTGTTCTCTTAAATTATCACATTGATACTAGCTGCGAAGACTATCATTGTTTTATTTATTCCAATCACTTTCAACTCATTTTCTTTTCTTTTGTCAAGCAACAGTAAATCAATAGTTAGTTTTGGGTAATGGATTGATAAGTTGACGATAAATAATGTTGTTTCTACATTTTATTTCATTTTGTTTATTTATTCATTTATTTTATTTTTTTTCAAATTATTCGCATCAACAAAAACAGGAGTAATAATATACGTCTGTAAAACAATATTGCGAGGCGCCGGAAACTCTTTTGTTTATTATTCTTTTAATTTTAATATTCTGCTACTTACTCAGATCAAGCGTTTGTTAAATTCAAAATGTAACAGATGTTGCTTTAAATAATTTATCTCAGCTTATTATGTTAACCTACATATTAGAAAATTTTTGTAATGAACCCACTAAATTTCTTCCGGTATGAAAATGGATTTAATTTAGTGATTCGTTCTTGTTGTCTACAGAGTCAGAGTGGCTGCGTAAAAGTACTGCAGTATCTTCTTTGTACATCTTTTTTCTGTAATAAAACAATAACATTAATTAAAAGTAATTTAAAAGTAATTAAAAGTAATTTAATAAATGTTAATTTCATCTGCTCTTGGCTAGTGGGCGTGAAAAACTTAAAGAATTTAAGTTTTCTTAAGAATTTAAGGATTCTTTAAGTTTTTTACGCCCACTACTTAACGGAAACCACGGAAAGGTGGCAGATTCTTCCGTCAGGAAAGGATAAGGATAACTAATCGGCATTTGTTAGATTCCGAAAACAATTGGTTAACAGTGTTAGTATTTGGGTGTGAATGTTAGGATGAAATAAAAGGGATGCATGTAGAGTTAACGCAGCTCAGGTAAATGGTATTCTCAGGGGGTTCCTGCGCATACTTAAATCTAGCACGAGGAACTACAGGACTTTAGGAAAGAAGGGAACTTCTACAGCAGCGTTGGGCGTCAAAGACACCCACCACTAAACTGGGCTAGAGTTCGCGATTAAAATCAGTTGTTAAGTTAAAAAAGAAGAAGAAAAGTTAATAAAAATTTAAGGTAAAATTAGTAAGACTTACTTCCTTGCCTTTTTCCAGGCCATCGCGAGCTTTAGGTCTAGCCGTAGACTATATCGCAGGAGACTTAAAACAATACTGTCTAACAACGCTGGGCAATGTATTTTGGAACACTATAGTGTAACCGCTCGACGTATTAAGAAATGTACAATGTGAGCGAGTCCCTTTTATACACGATGCAGGTGAGCATCACCTCCCACTCCTGAAAATGTTATCTATAGTGGGATCTTCGATAAAGCGCTCAAGCTGAATTAAAAAGTTATTTCGTAACTACTAATACTACTACAAGAGGCTTTTGTTTCGAAACAAATTTCTAGAAATTACCTCTAGTAGCAAACAAAGAAAATTGAATATAAATTGAAGTTTTAAAAGCTGCTGCTGAATATCAAGTAAATAAATACTTAATATAAGAGAGTTAATAAACTCATAAAGGAACGTGAGAGAGATAATGCAGTTAACTTTATATTTTTTACGTGTGACTGCAATTTTTGTGAATGACATTATTAACGCCATTATCAACATAAAGAAATTAAACAAAAAACAAATAATTTTTTGGTCATAAAGAAGGTTGTTACGAGGTTAATGAGAAATATTAGTTCTTCTATTGCGAAGCATGGCTAAATAGTACTTATTCTAATTTGGACGTTTTGTAAGGGTCCGTTATGCGCTCGGCAATGGGAACGGAAATTGCACGTGGTGCGCTTCTCAATAGGGCAAGTTTAAGGAGTCTTAGACCTGGTGAATGCCATTGCAAGATGCTCCACTAGATATGAAAACTACCATTCATATCAACTTTCTTTCAGCCTTACGTATTAAAAATCAAGATCAAGAATAATACAACCTCCTCTTTATTCATTCACGGGTTTTCCTACACATTGTTTCATGAATATTACCATCATTCTTTCTATACCACGTGTCTTAATTTTGTGGCGTTAATATCGACTACATAGGCTATTTGACACAATTGAAAAAACTTAACAGAAAGAAGAAATCAAGCTTCTTTATAATTCCCTTGATAATTACCAAAAGGTGGAGGCAAGAACCGAATGTCACAGTAAATTATGTCACTAGGGCTCAAAGTGTGGCCTGAGAATTAAAACCGACAGTTGCACTTTGCACTTGAATTTAAATAAATTGAAAAAAATTTTAAAATAAACGAAAAATTTGAAAAAATTTTTCTTCATGGAGAGAAGAAGTCATTATCTTAAACCGGATTATTTAATAATAGCCATTTCATACAACACACACAATAATAGAGTATGACGTAGTAAAGCATGTCAGTATCACGAGGATTACTGAAACGGTAGGGTATCTGTCCCAGTTATAAACCCTGTCCCTATCGTGGACCCATTATCACATTATTAATGATAAGTTAAACGAGTGTTTCAATAGCACAATAAATTATCACATTATTGATTATAAGTTAAACGAGTGTTTCAATAGCACAATGAATTATTTTTTAAGTTGTTATTTTCTCTCTAATTTACCATAAAAATGACAAATAATAGCATTTAAATAATGTTATATCATTAAAATAATATATTAAAAAGTTACACAACGCTTTTGACTATTTCCTTCATCATGCCTTGTTCAAAGCCGTATGATACTCATATTTTTGAAATGCTGTATAAAAAATTAGGAGTATTATTTGAATTAAAAAAATAGTTTAATATATCAATAAGAGTTTTAAAAAAATAATAAAAACAAATTATACTCCTAAAAAGTATATTTATATACATTATTAGAGGGTCCACAATGCAGCCATGATGATCGGCTCTGTCTCTAATATGGACCCTTTATTCCGCCAGTATTGAGTGAACACATAACCTTTAACTCCATAACTTCGAGCTGTTGTTTTTATTCTAAAAGTAAAGAAAGAACAACAAAAAATGCCTCTTTAAAAACGCACCAAGAAGACTAAACAACCATTACAAAGTCATAAAAAATGTAAGATTATTATTATAATAAAAAAAAGTAATGGTAATTATCACAGAATTAGTTTTATATAAATTTTGTTCATCAAAACTTATCTCAAAAAGTGCCTAGTCATATATTTTGTTAAAAGTATGAGAAGTACTTTTAAATAAATCTCAAATGTTCATTTAATTACACACAAATATTTTTTTACATTATGGACAGGGTTCATAATTGGGGAATCCACATTATGGGCAGGGTCCGTAATAGGGGGTTCACGATAGGTTCAAAGTCCATCGAGGGGGTCCGTAACACGGACAAAATTTTTTTTTCTTGTTTCATCATTAAAAATGTATGGTGTGATGTATGGTGTATGGTGTGATGTGGGGTATATAGGACCTGAAGTACGTCAGGAGGAATGGGGTTAAAAGGGAGAATCAAGCAAATTCTACTTCCGTTACAATTTTTCTCAAGGTCACAATCTAAAATCGTCAATTTACCACCACGCATAATGCACGTATAGAAGTATAACTTCTAAAATTGATGGTTGAACAGCTGAAGACGTTGAGTATCGTAAAAATTATACTTAAATATAATTTAGTAATGGTGTTTCTTTATTTAATAAAAGCTTATGCACTTATACATTGAATTTTTTTTTTTGCCACTATAGTTTTTATTAAAATGTAAGGTTTAAGTATGCTTTTCTGCATATTTACGCACTATTTGCTTTTCCAATTGCTTCATATTGTTAAGTTTTAGATAATGATATCGCTTGTACGTCACCATACAACCAAATCCCTTCACTTTGTTCAATTGAATAATTATACACAGATGTGGTATAATTACGACGATTTTCTGTACACTAGTGTTAATGGCGTATTGATGTATACATGTTTGCACGCGCAAATAAGTGAAGAAAAAACAGCCCTTGACTACTTTTTGGTCTTAATGTGTAATTAGTTTGCATTGCTGGACAACGCTCTTCATATTAGTAGATAAATCAGTTAAAAATATTTTTTATGGTTCGTTTAAATTCCCTGAGTAAAGTGGAAATTTATCTTGATGTCTGGGATTTGGTCAGGATAATAAATAAATGAAAAAAAATTTTTTTTTATATTGAGAGCGAAAAAATAATAATTGAGGTTTTATTATAAATCATTTTTTGAAATATATAACTGTCCACGCCAATCGTGAACTTTTAATTTTCTCTCTTTATTTTCTAATTTTCTTCAGCACAATACGTTAAACGCAATAGTTATACTTCCTGGAAATGTAATAGCTTTATCTTTGCTTTATTCTCTAAAAGCAACACTTACTAATTTTATAACTTTCACTTTACATTTATACATACTTTAATTTCAGAACTTATATTTTCTCATCTTACATCTTTTTTCCTACTCTGACTCATATAACGACTACAGTGTATATTTGTATAGTTATTTTTAGTTATTCTCTCCGCTATTATTGTAATAAATCAGATACGTCTCAACAAGCAAAGAGCCAACATTAATTGCGCTCTGAGCTCCGCTAACTGCTATTGTAAAAACATACGCTATTAAATAAACGCTATTTAAACTACTAACACTCAACTGTTTATTGATCCTCAGTAATTCCCGAACAAACGGTATTAAGATCCCCGCATTCGTCAAGCATTTTTTGCTTGAACGTATCAATAACTATGGTTATTTTTCTCAAAAGAAACGTTTGAACTAGTAAACAACACCAGATCCTTAGTCTTCAAGTATTTTAATCTTATTATGTATATATTTTAAAACGATATTGTTTTTTATTATTTACTGCGTTAAAGACAAGTTGAACCTGTTATCTGTACAATCCCTTTAGAACTCACAATCTAAAGTTCTAAATCTTCCACCTTAAATGTCTGCAAGCATTTTCGCTTGTATCAAAAAATAAATGTACAAAATTGTACTTAAAGAGAAAAATTTAAAAGCAACAGTAGTCTTCAATATGGCAAGTCCTGGTGTTATTAATAAGAAAATAATAGAAAAACATATTATTGCAGTGATGATAGATTTATCTTTGAGATCTTATGTGGCTCCGTTGCTTTTTAAGCATATACACGTACCTTTACACAAGTATTAAGACGCAAGACCTATTAAATCCAATTAGCTCACTGACTGCACATTGGTAATCTTACGACAGAAAATCATACATACCGATTTTTGCGGACATGCAATAATAAAATTGAGTGACATTAATCGTTCTGCGATGCCAAAAATCAAAACAGGCTGCGCTTGTTGTACTAATTTATTTTTCTTGGCACTTGTTTATCGTATTTATACCATGTGCACATTGCTGCATTATAATTTGTTTAAATAAAATTTACTGATTACGTTTTGTAGACGTTCTGCTTTAAAATTTTTTATGTACGCAAAAAAAGATGTTATAATTAACATACCCTGAAAAACGCAACTAAGTGATAACACTCAACAAAATAATTTTTTCAATGCAAATAGATAAATTTGTTTGAGTTTTGCGTATTCAAGTACGCCAAAATAATCATAACGTCACTGGCATTCTCCACGACAAAATCTGCTTATTTAGTAATAGCAATATTAATTAGAATGAATACACGATTTCTACGCAACAACTACAATATTTATATAAACATGTTAAGAAAACTTGTTTGTGTTTAAGGTGATATGTGGAAGACGGGCACGTCAAATAGTTTAAAAGTTAAAAATTTCAGTTGATTAAACAAAGGAGTAGTTTTGGACGAATAAATACCATTGTCTCTGGGGCTATTATGCAGCCCAAGGGACCTGCGAATCAGGGCCCGAGAAACGTAAGGTAGCCACAGACCGCAAGCACTTATGTGTCTAATCCTATATCAACGGCTTCTAAAAAGAGTAGCACTATTATGTTTCCCCCATGTTAATTCAAATAAAAAAGTTTGAATAGTGCTACTCTTCTTAGGGGCCGTCGATATTTTCTACCAAGGGCACACCCAACCTTCAAAAACGCCCGATGTCACAAATGGTACATGAAGTCGCTAAGGCACGAAGTACAAACATGAGCGCTCGAAGGACGCGCTTAATGTATGTTGGTTCCTGAGTCACATATGAGTTTTTCTTACCAAGGGCAACAAAAATACAAGATTGGTACCCTAGGAGTCTCAATCTTGAACTCGAGGTCCACACAGAGCTTAATTAAATAGTGAACTAGATATAATTATTTACATCAATAAGTTAAAAATAGTTATGACTAAGTTAAGTCAAGGATGAGATATCCAATTTATGCATGAGGAGTAAGTACTCGAGTGACATATTTTTCTCTTTATCATTTAACTAATTGCTTCGAGCACTTTCTGCAGTATGTATCGATATGTACTTAAAAAGCTTGTTACTTTTATTATTATTTATGTTATTGTTGTTACTATTATTTTTAATATTATTATTATTTTCATCATTATTATAATTGATATTATGTTTGTTATTATTCAACTGCATTTAGGCAAGTAAGTAGTGCCATTGTTAGAATTTTTAAATATTTTGAATAGATTACTCACTGTCTTGGGATGATACTGCATACAAAAATGGCAATTACAAAAAAGACTACTTCAATAAAGTCTATGACTAAGGTATTATTATTGTTAGCCACAAATATAATGCAGTATAATTGTATGTTGCAAGACAGAATTTTGTTTTTTGTAGAGTATTTATTACCCCGTTGAAAATGTTAAATCACTATCATTAAGAGAAATTTGCCTAGCAAAAAAGTCTTATTTTGATAATTTTTTATTTTGCATCAGCAGCTCAACTTGTGCAAAAAATTGATACTTGACATCTTATATACGACTGATGAGTATTTTTTTTTAATTATTTATATGAGTATACTGTTGTCTTAGTTCATAGGTAATTCATTTATTACTGTTACTTGGATTATTATAATTATTTTTTAAATTTAACAGTGAATTAGAAGAACGTAGAAAAAAAAAAATTCACGGTAATTGCTTGACAACATAAAAATCTAGAAAAAAAGTTTTAGCTAAATAAGTAACAAATGTTTTAATGTAAAGACATTTTCTTTTAATCGAATAGAGCTTGATTCTGATTTTGTCTAACTTTGGCGATTTGAATATCTTCATAGGTGTTGGTTACACTTTGTACTGAAGTGAAAATATAAAGTACTTTTAAACAGCAGTTGTGTCTAAAAATGACACTCAAAATAACAAATAAGGTGCCTGAAGGTAAATAATTTAAAGTGACTAGAGATTATCTGTGAGTAATTATACAAAAAATAGCATTTTTAATACACACTATGAGTGAGGACTGACCTACACTTGTAAACAATAAGAAATAGTGCAATGATTTATTATATCCTTTCGCTTGCAAGAAATAATGACCCAATCCTGAATTGGTTGTATTTTTGTTTTTTTGTGGGTAGCTTGGTGTTTCTTAACTGATCACCACAGATGTGCTGTTTATAAGTATTATATACTAAAAATACATACAATATTTGTATGAATTCATCAACATTTTTAAACATGCTTTATTTCTTGTAACTTTATTATCATTATATATTTTGATGAAAATAAACGCACTAAGAAATTTAAATAAAATGACAAAAGGTAGTTGAAAACACAACTTAAATGCTTTTATTGACGGTGAACAAATTTTATAAAAATACATGTATGTCAGTCTCAGACAATTTAAACGAGACGTACTTTGAGTAAAATATGTTTTATAATTACTCCATGCCGTAAGACTGTGCTCGATTCCGCAACGTATTTGTCCAAACAATACTGCAGAAAAAAATGGTTTCCCTTACCAGAATAAGAGCATGCAATAAATGTTTGTAAATTCTAGAATTTGTATGAATTGTGCAATAGAGTGGCTAAAATTCAGGGCTACTTGATTTTTATTTAGTTTATTTATCTACATTAAGTGTACGTTAAATTATTGTATCAGTATACAAAGAGTTAATAATCTATGATGTTACAGCTTCTGTGAATCAAAAAAACAAGTTTCTGATGGTCTTCCTAATCTTGTGGTTGATAGAAAAAAAAGACATCAATATGGATGAAACGAAGAACGAAAAAATAAAAATAATAAAAAGATTTAAGCAGAAAACAAAAATTAAAAAAAATAAATAAAATAAATTTGGAAAAAAAAATTTTTTTTATTTAATAAAAATAAAAATATCAAAATGAAAGCAAAAAAATGGAGAATCTGGAAAAAAAGAAAAAAAATAAATCTAAGAGTCCGGCCTCACCGCTGGGTGGTCTGCGTGCTCGGCTAGAGGTCGACTTCGCTGCGGGTGGTTTTCCAGCCATGCGTGCGAAGGCGCTTAGACCACTCGACTATCGTCGCAGTTCGACATCACTGCCTTAGTTACGAAAAGACTTCTGTCCGACAGCACAATCACTGATACAATTGTATCGATGTAGTAGCTCAGCTCTCTATATTAAACGCGGAATGTCAGCCTTATCGACGCTAAATATTTTATTACAAATTGGAAAGAGAAACGTAATGTTCTCACGGTTATTTGTAAAAGATCATTATCAATTTGCTAAGTTTAATATCACAAATTTTGTCAAATACTAAATCAAAAGTTCAAAGAGTTTAATGATTTATATTTATTTAAAGTTTAAAATGATAAAGAGTAATTGTTTGTAAGTTACTAATTATTGAAAATCGAATAGCCATAAACTAAGTAATTTAAATGATTAGCAATTAAAAACTTTTGTTTTTTTCACATAAAAAATGATATGATAAAAGTAACTATCAATAAATATATAATCATTCCAAATTTTCAGACCCACAAAAAAATTTAGATATTACTAGTATTTGGCGTACGTATTTTGTCGATGTCAGTCTTCTAACAATGTAATAGTTAATAAACTTTGGTACGAATGAATGTTTTGCCTAAATCTATAATAATAGTTCACATTGATTGGTACATTAGAATAATTGGAAAATTTATGATAAATTTATTCCGAATTCTTTACAAAGTAAAAGAAAATATCGTATTCTAGATAAACATAAAACGAATTATATTTTATTCTAGTTTTTAGATTATATCTGTGAAATTTACACACAGAGAACATCGCTACCCTCAAACGGAGTAAATCCTATTTACAGTACTAAAATTAGGTTGAAAATAAAGATTTTACGTTATAAATAGCTTTGTAGGCATGCTTCGTAATGTGACTGCAGTTTGACTTTGGCCGTTTTTTAAGCAGCGCCCTCAGTTAAGACACTTGAGAACCTATATGCCTCGCATGGTATCAGTATATCTACACATCTGATAATAGATATATTGCTTGAAAACATAGATATACTTGACCGTCTATTTAAGAATTTGTTGGTCTACCTATATGAGTCCAAAAGAGTCAAAATTCTTGGCGCATGTATTCACGACGTACGTATGTTGAAACACTTGTCAAGCATGTTTATACAAACTTAAAAAAGCAATATACGTGCATACTTCTTTTACTTCTTCAACACGTCTGTTTTACCAGTTTTTTTTTTTTTTTTTTTTTTTTTTCTTACTTTTGTTTTTTTACTTGCGAGGCATGCCGACGAACCTTCTTGTAACGTAAAATCTTCATACTCAACTTAATTATATTTTTGTAAATAGGCTCCACTACATTTGAGGGTAGCGATGTTCTATGAGTGTATATTACACCTACGAAATATGAAAACTAGAATAAAAAAAGATTTGTTTTATTTTTATATAAAAAACGATATTTTATTTTTCTTTGTGGATAATTTGGAATAAAATCATCACTCATTTTTAAATTCAAGAAATGTGCCAATCAATGTAAATTATTTATAATAATTCTAGGCAAGACATTAATTCGTATGAAAGCTTATGACCTATTATTATATATTTCGTGGTTACAAAACTAACATCTACAATATACGTATACGCCAAGTACTAGTCAATTATGAATTTTTTTGTGGGTACAAAAATGTTAAATGATGATTTATTTAATGATAGTTACTTTGATTACATTATTTTTTACTTAAAAAAAAAAAAAAATTTCAATTGTTTATATTTCAATTACTTAATTGGTGGCTAATCAATTTTGAATAATTTGTACCTTAAAAAAAAGTTTTCTTTCTGATTTTTTACTCTAAATAAAAATAAATCATTAAACTTTTTGAACTTTTGATTAAGTATTTGTAAAAATTTGTAATATTAAAACTTGCAAATTTATAATGATCTTTTACAAATAACCGTGAGAAAATTACGTTTCTCTTTCCAACTTGTAATAGAATATTTAGCGTCGATAAGGCTGACATTCCACGTTTAATAGAGAGCTGAGCTACTACATCCATACAATTGTATCGAGGGGTTCATATTTTGCCGAAATAACATTTGCCGATACATAAAATTACCAAAAAAAATTTTTGCCGACAATGGTTCGCAGAAAACTAATGAGCCGAAAAGAAGCGTATCGAAAAAAAATTTTCCGAATTAAAACTGAAAATTTTTGGCAAATTGCTTTTCGTCATAATACTTTCGGTAAATGTTGCTTTCGGCAAATCGCCTATCGACGAATTTTCTTTACAGTAAATCATATATTTGGGTTATTTAAGCTGATAAAATATCTAACAATCATGGCTGGCAAACTTAAAAAATGATAGAAACATAGAAAATTAAAACGTGATATACATTTTTGTCCATGAAGTTGAAGATGCACGATAATCAATAATGATTAGTAATGATTAAAAGTAATAAATAATTTCACATTAAAACATATTTATTAATATATTTAACATTTTTAATTGTAGCAGGTTGGTGTACTTTATAAGCTTTTATTTATCTTGGTTGCCTGGTTGTTTGTTTGTCTGGGACAAAGTGAGTAATCAATTCATCAATTACTTCTCAATATCCGATCATACTGAAATTATGCACACTTTTTTCGTTCTAAGGACTATCTTAAACATATAGTATAATGGATATTATTATTGCCAAAAAACGGCCGCCATCTATGAAATAGTATATTATCTTTTTTTTTTACATGACCTCCTCGACATAAATATGAAATGATAGGGTTTGGCTAGTGCAGTACAATAACCCAATAAAAAGGCAGTACAGTATTAAAAAACATGTATCAAGAATAAATTGTTTAAGTAACCTGATTCTTTATATTTCCTTAGATATAGGTATCAAATAAAAAGGTTTGATAAATAGAACACATTTAGCTGTGTGACTTCCTTACTAATATTGCGGGTAAGCCCCCCCTCGGCTTCCATTATTTCTACATCCCTTGTTTTTAGTTTTCGTTTTTTAAGGCTCAGTACAATATACCTGGTTGCATACCTCTTGACTTAAATTTGCGATAACATTATCATCTTCAAACATATACTATCTTTCATTGTAATTCGAAGAATTAATTTTTATAAAAACAAATTTCAGCAAATTCATGAATGTTTCCAAATCTAACTTTTTAACGTATTTTATGTCGATCCGCTTTATTGTAGCGGCATGGCGGCACTTGCAATTCGCAACTCCGAAATTATTAAGCTAGCTGTCAATTTAAATAAAGTTGTCTGGTTTGCGCACACTTTTTAGAAACACATCAAGGACTATCGCTTGTTTTCATCTGATATTTCATTACATTTCGATATAATCACTTTAGTGTAAGTGGTTTAATATCTCTATCAAATGTAAAGGTACAATATAACTAGAATACAATAAAATGTGTTAAATTTTCTTTAAATCAAAATGGTGGCCAATACAACATGGCGCATCGACTACTTCACAAATATTTGAAATAGGTATTAGAGAAAATAGTTTGGTAAGAGAGTGTACCATTAATTTACAAATTCTTATAAACTCATAAATCTTGTAAACGTAATGATTTTTATTCAGAAAAATAACTGGTTATAGTGAGAATCGCTATTAAAGTATTTCAAAAATACTGAACACATAAATAACAAACACATTTGTTTAACTATTTTACAGTTGGAGACAGAATAAAAATATTTGCTTCTCTTAAATAACTTTTTTTTTGTTAGCCTTATACACCGATTTCATACATCCCTTTTTGTACACTTTAGAAAGATATCACTTATTTGATCTGTCAAATTTTAGCATTCATCTATCTTTATCTATCCTTAATCATAAATATTTGTAGATAATTAAAATAATACACCTGAAAACTTTAGAAAATAATCTAGTTTATCAATTACATTTTTTTACACCAATTATGTTTAAATCGCTATCAATCAATAACGAAATAGAAATATCAATAAAGCTTTTCTCCTTTACTTAAAAGAACTTGCTAATGAGTAACAACGACGAGTATCTGGAATATAAGATGACTTTCGGCATGAGATAATTCCCCACTATGTCTGACGGTTTCTTGCATTGACGTAAATTTCTGAAACATGACTAAAAAAAAGGGTAGTAAACAAGACGATACAAATGTTTTAAAATTGTACATATATTATACAGTTTTTTACAAATGTAATAAAATGTTAAGGTTAAATATGTTTTGGTATTTACTTGAACAATATTGTTATTATTTAAATCAAACTCTAATTATGTACATACTAATTCAAAAATAAAATTATTTTATAATTTAATATAAAGATTTAACAAACGGCCTTATTTTTGCATTTAAGGCACGACTCATACATTTTTTAAGAGCAGAAAGTGTAACTATTGGTAATAATTTCATAAAAATTGTTTTATTACTTAACATGAGCAATATTACATCACTTTCTCGGCTATTATCGTTATTTTTCGTTATTTTCAACATAGTAATTATATTTTAGATAAAAAATGAGTATTGTAAAAATACATTTCAATAAAATCTATGACTTTCTTCAACGACACATAGACTTAAAGCGGAAAATGTAGCAACGGTAAGTACTGATATTTTTCATATGTTTAATATTTCCTGCAATTTTCGAAGCATACAGAAAGCATTTACAAATGCATAAAAATAATAAAAGTTTTAATTTTCTTTGGATACGCAAATTTTGTATTCTTAACTTTGAGATATTTGTTTTGTTAAGATATTGGCGCTTACTAGCCACTTTGTTTATTATTTAAAACAATAATTAACGCAAGTACCAATCACCACACAACCTGGAGCGCTTACTGGCCGCTTTGTTTTTTAATATAATAAATAAAATAACCGAAGCGCCAATCACCACACAACCCGGGGCGCTTACTGGCCACTTTGTTTATTATTTAAAAAAATAATTAACGCAAATACCAATCACCACACAACCTGGAGCGCTTACTGGACGCTTTTTTTTTAATATAATAAATAAAATAACACAAGACGTACTTTGAGTAAAATATGTTTTATAATTACTCCATGCAGTAAGACTGTGCTCGATTCCGCAACGTATTTGTCCAAACAATACTGCAAAAAAGAAGGGTTTCCCTTACCAGAATAAGAGCATGCAATAAATGTTTGTAAACTCTAGAATTTGTATGAATTATACAAAAGAGTGGCTAAAATTCAGGGCAACTTGATTTTCATTTAGTTCATTTATCTACATTAAGTGTACGTTAAATTATTGTTTCAGTATACAAAAAGTTAATAATCTATGATGTTACAGCTTCTGTGAATCAAAAAAACAAGTTTCTGATGGTCTTCTTAATCTTGTGGTTGATAGAAAAAAAAGACATCAATATGAATGAAACGAAGAACGAAAAAATAAAAATAATAAAAAAATTTAAGCAGAAAAAAAAAATAAAAAAAAATAAATAAAATAAATTTGGAGAAAAAAAATTTTTTTTTATAAAAAAAAAAAATTTCAAAATGAAAGCAAAAAAATGGAGAATCTGGAAAAAAAGAAAAAAAATAAATCTAAGAGTCCGGCCTCACCACTGGGTGGTCTGCATGCTCGGCTAGAGGTCGACTTCGCTGCGGGTGGTTTTCCAGCCATGCGTGCGTAGGCGCTTAGACCACTCGACTATCGTCGCAGTGTGACATCACAGCCTTAGTTACGGAAAGACTATTGTCCGACAGCACAATCATTAATACAATTGTATGGATGTAGTAGCTCAGCTCTCTATATTAAATGCGGAATGTCAGCCTTATCGACGCTAAATATTTTATTACAAGTTGGAAAGAGAAACGTAATGTTCTCACGGTTATTTGTAAAATATCATCAAAAAATTTGCTAAGTTTAATATCACAAATTTTGTCAAATACTAAATCAAAAGTTCAAAAAGTTTAATAATTTATATTTATTTAAAGTTTAAAATGATAAAAAGTAATTTTTAACTAATTACGTGTTATTGATAAGTTTATAACCAGGAAAAGTATCTAACAGCACAACAACTATTTAATAATGTTTGTCCAAGTATTAAACTGCTTAGCCTATAAAGCCCATTTAAATTAACCGAAACTTACTGCTAAGATGCCGAAATAATTTAGCTCAATCATAAAATAAATGACAGGCCTCCTTATTTTTACATTTGAGCAGCGTCAGAGTGCCGAAAATATTCTTGATAGACTCTTAGGTGTTCAACGTCTTAACCTATGTCTCCGGGACCCAGCCTTGACGATATTACGTCGCAATCATTAATATTTTCCAGGTCAATTGACTTGTCATATGTAATGAAAACTATCCTTGGAACAACATCATGAAAATTGTGTCTGGGAAAAGTGTCCATCATTCTTCATTTTAAAAAAAATGGCTGTTTGTACATGCGTGGTTGTGACGCGCACGTGTGTGTATGAGTATCGGGAAACGAAAGAGTAATTTTAAATAAAATGGTATGATTATTTAATTCACAACATGATACATTAACTAAATAAAAATGAAAAATGAGTATAACCAATATTTACGGCAACAATATGAATTTATTTAATAAAATTTTTAATACAATGTTGCCTTAAAGAAACTAATTCTGGACAAGAATTTTAAAATAGATAAATTAAGAGACCAGGGATGTACAACAAATATCTTATATCGTTACAATAAAAAGCAATATAAATTATTTAAAGAAGCTTTGTACCCAGGAATGAGTAACTGTTCTCTCTTACTATCGAAAGAAAATTTAAGCGTCAATTTAAAGAAATGTTTAAAACTTTTTTTAAAAATTGTATAATATTCTTAATAAGCGTACATTCAAAATTTAAATTTTTTAGTGACGCTTATAATAGCGTAATCGAAAAGTAAAAATCCGTGCCGTATAAAGCCTTCCCTAATATTTAATATTGTAAAGTAAAATTATTTTTAAAGATGCGAATTTTTCATCTATTATCTGAAAAAAATACATAAAATCTTATTACAACTCAATTAACAAAGTTTTTTAACAAGTGAACTAAGTGCAAAAAAGTGAGAAATTGTTAAATACTCCTTAATTAGAATAACATAAAAATTTTTACAAATTATTGTCCTTTTGTTTTCTGTTACCTAGAAAATAAGTGAACTGAGCGTTAAACAACTAAATCTCCTGATATTAACTGACGCTTATAACTTAAATCTATAAGGCTTAAATTTTTGGTAAGTTCTGCTCTTACAAAGTACTCTTGATCATTGTAAGTTTCAACAAAAAATTTTGCAGCGACAACTTCAAATTTTTTAATTTTTCCAAAATTTCATTTGTTCCAATTTTTTAATTAAAGTAAATATTATAAGGATTGTAAATACCAAAACGTTACTTATTCTCGTGACTTTAGTAGTTTATAAGACCTTCACTGATTCATGAATTAACTTTTCTTAATTTATTAGACTTGACGTGATTAGAAAAAATCATCATTCATATTCCATTAGTATGGACCGTTTTACTAGTAAGAACTATCTAGTAACGTAAATAGCATGTGTGGTGATAATATTTTCAACATTTACAAGTTAGTGCAACATTACAGGATTTTCGAAATATATCAATACTTGATACTTATAGCTTATTTAAAGATAGCACGCTTGAAAATTATCAGTGTTGTTTCAAAAGTTACCAATGTGTCTTGAGTGTTCAGATGCTATTTGGTTGCATCGTGCTATCCTTTCCAAAAATATTATATTCAAAATTCTTATGACAGTGACACATGTTATATACAAAGTATCACAGGGAAAAAAATGCTATCATAAATTTTTTAGGTTCAAATATTTATATAAATATTGGTTCTACCACATGTCAGAAAAAAATATTCGTTAATTCAGTCTTATAATAAAAAAAGGATAAACAATAATTGGGGACTAATATCAAAAATTGAAAGTACTGAAATCATTTGAATAAAATTACCTTTTTAAGGTAGAAAATCCGTCGTCACTAACAAATCAAACTTTTCTTAAATTTGAAATATGTTACACATTAAATTTCTTAACGTTATAACGAATTTATTTAACTTGGGATGTCGGTACTCGTTTTTTAAATATTTCAGTTCTAAATATCATATTTTAACATAGGTTGGAATGGGGTATAGCAACACAAGCTTAAAAGACATACGCAAAAAATCAAATAATTTTATAAAAAATAGTAGGCACATCCTCAACATTTCTGCTTCCCTTTTTTTTTTTTTTAAGTATACGGTGACAGCACGAAACCAAATGCAGTTGATTGAATAAAATTTCTCCCATTACTAATGTATATAATAAAACCTACAAGACTGTCTTAATACGGTAAATGACGAACTACTTTTTTTTGACCAACGGATTTTCGACTTTAAAGCAAACATTTGTCAGAATTTTACTCAAGAGTTAGTGATACTAATTAATTTCTACTTTTCTATTGTTACACATGACTTTACATTTACAATATTTACAGTAAGATTTGTTGAAAAGCTGTTGATATAAGTAGCCGTGAGCATGATATCACGAATGAAAAACCAAACAATTAAACGTCACCACGTCAAAATATAACTCGACCACACATGCTACCCATTCGTCAAAATCCAGATCGTACTTATCTCTCATACTTGATATTTTGTTACTCTTTATTCTGGAATTGCCGATGTCAAGTTTTGCTGCTTCTGAAGCCACGTCTTGCGGCGTGGCGCTTGGCACTACCTTTTCTATTCATGCGTCTCCTCTTTTTTTTCTGTAGTTGACAAAGCCCATGTAATAAATTTCATTTTATAGATATTTCATATGGGATGCAATTATAAAATCGTGGACTGAGATGGCAACTTTAACATTATTAAAAATAATAAATTCACGAATTTTTGTAAATACAGAACATTAATAAAGAAAAAAATTTTAATTTTTAATTTACTTTTTCTTTTAAGTTCATGGCTAATAAAAGTTCTTACAACAAATATCTGTAATGTACAGTTTTTCCTATTTGTTTTTTGTATACAATATGATACTCTATTTTCTATACCTTGTGAATTCGGAATTTCGTCTTCGGACTCGGATATCACATGTTCTTCAGTTTCTTCATTTTGTAATTGCCACAATAACACTTTTTCTACTTTTTCTGCATATCTTTCTTCATTGTTACCTGAAAATCAACATGGATGTTATTATTTGAAAGTTGATTAATGTCATTTGAATATTTTCTATCCGGAATTGTACAAATTTTTATAAATTTAGGTTCTTGGAAACTTTTGACTTTTTATTTGAAAAGTTGTTTCATGTATTAAAGAAAACATTTATAAATTGTTTATTTTACAAAATGAAAAAACTTGTCTTTCAATTTTAGGGGTTAGTACATGATTTTGAGGTAAACCTGGATAATAATTTTATTCTATGCACTTTTCAATAGGCACTGCTTAGAGAACTTGCGAAGTAGAATTAAATTGAATTAAGGTTACAGATAGAATCTTTAAGAACTCGTTTTAAACTTGATTTATATTGCACGCAAAATTGAGTTGGAATTATACTGCACGCAAATTCAGATTGAAATCATAAAATATGGGTGTTTGAGTTAGCATCATATTGTACGAAATGTAAAAGCGCGTATTTTTTGCTTAAACTTATATTATATTAGTTTTGTCAGAAAACTCATATGAATAGGCTTTGGCACATGTAGAATGTTGAGATATGTTCCTTCGTCTATTGCAAGTAGTAAGAATGTAGAAAAATCTATTACCAAAATTACCTTGTCTCCTTTGTAGATAATCTGATGAACTGTCACATTCAGATGATGCAAAAATATCTTTGTCACTTTCTGAAAGCCAATGATTTACAAAATACATAATAGCATTGTATGTTAGATGCAAAATTTTTAATTTCTAGAAAAATAATCAACATGCAATTTGCTGTTCGAGAATAAATATTTAATCTCAATTGAATTACAAATTCCAAAATTATTTTGCTTCAATTACTTTTAAAATTGACATTTCTCGCTCTTACGTATGTTTAACATCATTTTTACGGACTGAAAATGATGTGAAAAATGTTTTTTACAAACATATATTGGAAATCTGTCTTTACGCACTCATAACCGTGTGTCAACTTAAATTTTACGCACAAAATTGCAAAAAGATATGTACTAATCAGTCTATTCAGTTTAACACGAATATTAAAAATAAAATTAACGCAAAAATAAAAGTTATACGGGAAATATTTATTGAGTTTTAACTAAATTTCAACGAATTACGTTAATTATTAATTCAGTGTCGTTGATTAGCCAACACACATTGTAAAAGATTTTCATATCGTTTCAAAACTCTTGCAAACCCTTGGAACCACTTATAATGGGTGCGTCGTATGATTTATTCTGTCTTTATTTTATTGACTTTTATATTTGTCTCTTTTTTGAATACACACATATATACATTGTATAAATTATAATTTAAATATTAAGCCTTTTGTAAATGTTGAATGGATTTAAAATTAACTGAACATTCAATGTTACAAAATTGTATGACCATTACAACTATTTAAAACTTGTATACGAATGTTCAAATGAATTTATTTCAGATTCATTAATGAATTATTTATAAAATTTTTACTCACCATAATTACTTATAATGTTATTGTTGTTGGTACGTGACTCAGCCTTATTAATCTCATTATCTTTTATACAACTAGGATAAATTTGTTGTGAAAGATTTCCTGTCAGAGATTCATTATGTCCTGCTTTATCAAAAAATACACCGTAAATATAATTTCTTCGTGGTTGGGTCCAGTAAGGTGAAAATATGTCAGCTAGATGGACAGGATCCAAATTTAAGTCATGCGCGTCTAAAGAACCATCCGTACTCGACATATCAATATTATTTTTTTCTGAACCAGATTTTTTGTTGTGGTCTAAAAATGTATTATGAATATTTATTTTAAGTAATTAATTGTAAGATGTCAGTGGATTTTTAATAATAAATTAATAACGAGATTTAAATATTATTGTTAGCCAAAACATGTTAGGCAATACTATGAGAGTATTGTAATAAATAATGGCTACTTACGTTATTGTTTTTATTTTTATTACTATTTTTTAGTAAGTCTTTTATAAAAATAAAACAAATCAAAGATTAACTTTACATCGAATTATAAAGAAAAATCTATTATTATTACATACGCTTACAACTTTTTTTACAAAATTTAAAATAAGTCTGTTCCAGGTTAATCGTTGAATTATTTTGAAAAACTTGTACTCACCACAATTTTTTGTCACGTTATTCCTGAGTGGTTTATATTTATGGATTTCATTATCGCCAATATTATTTGAACAATTTTGTTTTAAAAAGTTCACTTATTGGGGTTCAGTTGTTTCATATTGTTGTCTTTTTTCAACTGGTAAATCATAATCATGATAAGTTCGACGAGGTTGGTCCCAGTTGAGTGCCAGTCTTTCTTCTAGATAAACAGAATCTAAAGTTATTTCCTGGTCTGATGGAATTTCACTAAGTACATTTTCATTTTGAAATTGTGTATTTTATACATATAGACGTTTTACACTGTTAGTATCGAAGGGTGTCTGCATGTGATTAGGTATTTCTGCTTGTGAAGATGTGGGTGAGTGTACTTGCTGTCGGTTGAATGGTAAGCGATTAGGTGAAGGTAAGTACTTCTGCTTGGGGAGATGTTGATGAGTGTACTTGCTGTTGGTTGAATGGTAAGCGATTGTGTGTTAAGCTGGGTACTTCTTCTTGTGAAGGTGTAGATTAGTGTACTTGCTGTCGGTTGAATAGTAAGCGATCGTGGGTGAAGCTTGGTACTTCTTCTTGTAAAGGTGTAGATGAGTGTACTTGCTGTTGGTTGAATAGTAAGCGATTGTGTGAGAAGCTGGGAACTTCTTCTTGTAAAGGTGTAGGTTAGTGTACTTGCTGTCGGTTGAATAGTACGCGATCGTGTGTGAAGCTGGGTACTTCCTCTTGTAAAGGTGTAGATAAGTGTACTTGCTGTCGGTTGAATGGTAAGCGATCGTGTGTGAAGCTGGGTACTTCTTCTTGTGAAGGTGTGGTACCCGGCACTCAGCAGGAAACTGTCTATTTAGATTGTCACTCTCGTTTAATAAGTCCATTTAATCAATTATTTTTTGTAGATTTTTATTGATAACCAGATCTGTAATAAAAATACAAAAGTTAAAATAACACTTTGTTTGACAACGGGCGTAACTGTAGAATTCTCGTTTAAATGTGAGTTGTTATCTTCTAGGAACTGATGAGAAGTGGATATTACATTTACTGCTTTGGGGACATTTATAAATACTGTTATGAATAATTTTTAGTTGTTTCGCTCGTCTCTCTCTTTTTTATTATATCCTGTGGGCATTATGACAAACATGTCCTACCAAAATACATCACACTTCTACTGATTACCCACTATTTACTAGAAAAATTTTTAATACGATTATTTTTGATGAATCGCGCAAATTATTTGATATTATACCGTTATATATTAAAAAGTACTGAAATAGTATAATATTACTTGTAAATCACATAAATAGATAGTATATCTTTCTAGTATAGTCTCTATAGATATGCTAATAGAATTACGTATTAACATTGAATCAAAATATCTCCTCAGTGGTGTCGTTAGGCTTCTTTAAATTTTCATGTCATTCTATTTCTTTCGGCAATAAAATACTACTCTTTTAAGAAACTCTGTCTAATAATTTTAAAGTTACGTTTGATCGTGTACATTTCTCGATGACATGGCGT
This sequence comes from Copidosoma floridanum, assembly GCF_036245765.1. Lineage (NCBI taxonomy): Eukaryota > Metazoa > Arthropoda > Insecta > Hymenoptera > Encyrtidae > Copidosoma > Copidosoma floridanum. The sequence continues at coordinate 4,089,051 of NW_028321909.1, forward strand.
CTCCATAAGAGCCTATGAATGAATGTCTTAATTGACGATTTAATCTTTCGTAAACCTCACGGTCAAACCTACTAAAATTATAACATATTATTAAAAGCATAAAAATAAAGGTACATAATTTTTTTATAGAAATTTGTTGAAAACTTTATATGGCTACAACACACTCAAGAGAGTAGTGTTTTGTGCTGCGACGTCGAATTATTAGAACGTTTATACGTACGTCAAAAAAATGACAGAGCAGAACAACACAGGAAAAGGCAAAGGAAAGCCAGAGTTATATAACTGTGTTTGCCTGCATCTCAAGCGTTATGTTCTTACAGCCTCAATTCTCTGGTGGTACACCCAAGTATAAATGATTCTTTCCAGGTATATGCCCTGAATAGCAACATCGCACATTACTTTTTCTTGGGTGACCAGAGATGGCGTTATCTCTAAATGGCAGCCAGACTTCTGCCATAAAAGAGTAAAAGAGAGAGAGAGAGAGAGAGCAGAGCCATGAAACGCGCGAGAGTGTTTACATTTTTAAACTAGTCTTCTGCTAGCACTATCAATACAGCATAGTGACAGTTCATAAAAGCCTCTTTAGTCATAATTCTCTAGACATCTCTCAACGTTGGCTTTTCAGATAAGTAACTGTCAATAATTGATTTACTTTAATAAAGTGCATAGAAAGTAAGTAAGTGATTAGATGCTTTGTGTGTATATATTTGATGTGTTACAGGGTGACATGTCTTAGGTGAATCACGAGCCTGCATTGGTATTCAGAAGCTTCGTAGAGGACTTTGATTCTGTGCGTCCAAGAAAGAACTTGAAGAAGAAGCTATTGCCAATAACAAGCTAGCTATTAAACATAAAATTCAAATACAGCTGGTGAAATCAGCTCGTATTAACATGTGATTTTCTTGCCTGGATACAGTGGACAAATGCTTATGAACGGCATGAAGGGTCTTTTTTCCAACACTTGAGAAGGCTTTGGAAACTTTGGTCAGCCTTATCACAACCAGTTGTATTGTAAAATGGAGACTTAAGTGCCTGGGGAACGCCAAGAAAAGCCAGCTACGAGGACCACTACCAGCACCGTAGCAGAGATAGTTATATTTTTAGTATTGGAGGTTATCCATTAGTAAAAAATAATGTGTTATGATGATTTGCTGCAGTAATTAGAAAAATTTGCTTATAACAAAATATAAATAACCGCGTACGACAAAATATTATATAACTCCACTACTATGTAGGTGCAGAGACAGGAGCAGCCTCAGCCCACTTCATCGCAATAACAACCAACCTGCTGCCGTTTCGGCTTTTTTGCCGGAAATTGAGCCTCAAGATCCCCGCAAGATAACATGGGCTAGCGTAGCCAGCCAGCCGGCACAATCTGTATCCTCTACCCAAGGCCTTAAAAGGAAAACTGGTGTCACCCCACCAACGATAATACCTGGCAAGCATAACATGGACATTGTTACTCGGGGTGAGGGTAAATCCTCCATGCCACCACCAAAGGCTCCACCGCCACCCTCACCACCTACGCTACAACCAGCTATGCCATCAACCCAATTACCCGCATCCACTGCTGTTGAGAGACAACTGCCATAGAAGGGATGTCAGCGTCTGGCCCACCATCAGGAAACAGAATTCATGAAATAAGTCATACAATTAATTCCTTTTTTCACATAAATTTGGGTCAAGTGACTTGATTCTTATTGGTTTTATATGTATTTGTATTTTATTCCAGATTTTAAATTTGTGATACGTAACTCGTGTAGCACGCAGGAACACGATACGTCCTACTGTTGTGCGCAAGGTTTTAGTACTGCCAGAAATGTGTGCAAATAAATTCAAGTGATACTTACTTCAACTAACAAAAAATTCCAAATAAATTTGTCAAATTGTAAGCAGGACTTATCATATTGTATGCTGACACTGATTTCAAAGTTTCCTTCGATATTATAAGCAAATAACTATGAAAATATTAATTAATACGTTTTTATTTATGTTTGTTATTTTTTTTTTGAAGGAACTTGAGTAACTAAAATAAACATGCTGATGAACAATAACTACAGCATTTATTTTTTAAATACATAGTGGTAACTTATGCATAAAGACAAGCAATTTTTTAACATAATTTGGTTGAAAAAAAATGGAAAATTAAAGTGAAAGGTGAAAAAACAGAAACGATTTAAGCATATGGGTATTAAAATATTTTTAATAATTAATATAACTTTAACACTTATAGTTTTGGTTCAATTGCATCAAAATCGCTTAATAAATATTTTTCAAGTTTAGTTAGGCTTCTTTGTGTTCGAAATCCGAATGCCAGGTCACTTTTTAATCGGTTGTAGTCTTCTTTTAGCTTATAATATGCTTTGGTGAAAAAGTTCCCTGCAATCAGAGAATAAATAGTTGGTAATACGATGACTAATACACTTTGTTTGTAGAATTAAAAAAAAAATTTATAATTTTCATAACAATGTATACTTACGTGTAACAATCATATCTCCAAAGCACCCAGCAAAACTTGCAGAGTTTCAGTGGTAAACCACGGCTTCCCACACGCTGTCAACTACGTCTTTTGTGAGATCTTTTTCACTATGACCCCCATTGTCACTTGAGCTTGTCGATCTCCTCTTTTACCAATCTTGGTATATAATTTTTAATATTTAAAATATGCTGCTCGTTGAGACCTTGCTGACATAGTTCGATTTCAAAATGCTCCATCTGTAACATTCAATTCATTATGAACTTTTTTTTTCTTACACTTTCTCGTGGTAAGATGAAATGAATAACTCGAATACCATTGATTTCTGCGGCTCAGTAATAGCAAACTAGCAATGTAAGAAATTGTTGGCACTGGAAGATATTTCTCACAACAAAAAAACAACAGCCCAATGCGTGTTACAGTTAATAAATGGTAGGGATGAACATGTTTGTGCAGGATTGCTGAAAGCAGGCAGTTTGCACCGGTTTGCGAATTTGGTACTATAGCTATAACGGCAAATAGCACAAAGCTGCTGGATACAGTATTAATATTAGAAAATTATTTTTAGGAGTAGATTCAAGCATCTGGTTTTTATTAAAATTGTATTGATTTTTAAATGGCATTTAGGCCTACAGATGTTAACTTAGAGCGTATGAGGGCGTTATGGGAAAGAGGGATGGATTTGGATGAAATCTGTGAAATCTGTCATTGTTGTCGAAAAACAGCTTCAAAATGGACATTTAGATTTGAGATGAAAGAAGAAATTGAAGGATTTAAGGCACAAGATGAGCGGCACTGTAAGTTCATTTAAGTATTGGTGAAAAGAAATATCGTTGCTGAGAGTATTAATTATGTTCGTTTTAATTATACCTTGATATCTGTTAATAGTTAATGGATCGATTCGAAAAATGACCGATGAAGATATTGCTGCAGTTGTTGAGGAAATGACTTTTCTTCCTTTTGAGCCCTTGAAGCACCTAACAGAAACCTTGGATCTGGACGTCACTTACCAGACTTTAAAAACCAATGTTTCGGATAGGACAGAACTGAAATGCTTCAAGGCTGCAAAAAAAACGGGTTTGTCAGAAAGGCACAAGACAGCTAGATTGGAATTTGCAAATAATTATCACCATCTTACTATAGAACAATGGATGAACACCGTCTTCGTTGATGAGAAGGTTTTTTCAACAGATAAGGATGGACGATATACTGTCTGGAGACCTCCAAGTGCCCGCTACTTACCTGAGTACGTAATTCCAATTTACCACAGTGGTCGAGTAAACGAAGCGTATTGGGGATGGTGCACTGGTCATAGTGCTGGTGATATCGTCGAGGTCGGCCGGCGTATGAATGCCGCACGATACGTCCCGATCTTGGAACATTTTCTTGTGGGATCGGTAGAACCACTTTTTCCAAACGAGGAAGTTATACGAGTTGTTGAAGATAACAGCCTAGTTCATACAGCAAGGATTGTTCAAGAATGGTATAATGCTCATCCACGTTTTCAACGGTTACCTTGGCCGGCGCGCTCGCCAGACTTGAATATTATTGAAAACGTATGGTCTGAAATGGTCAGAGATTGGCGCCCTGGTATGATACAAAATGCTGACACCCTACATGAAACAGTTACTCGAGAATGGGATGATCTCATGGCTAAACCCCAGTACTTTGAAAAATTGGCACTCTCTATGCCAGCTCGCTTAGAGAAATTAATTGAAGCTGATAGTGGTTATATTAATTATTAAAAATATTTTAATACCCATATGCTTAAATCGTTTCTGTTTTTTCACCTTTCACTTTAATTTTCCATTTTTTTCCAACCAAATTATGTTAAAAAATTGCTTGTCTTTATGCATCAGTTACCACTATGTATTTAAAAAATAAATGCTGTAGTTATTGTTCATCAGCATGTTTATTTTAGTTACTCAAGTTCCTTCAAAAAAAAAATAACAAACATAAATAAAAACGTATTAATTAATATTTTCATAGTTATTTGCTTATAATATCGAAGGAAACTTTGAAATCAGTGTCAGCATACAATATGATAAGTCCTGCTTACAATTTGACAAATTTATTTGGAATTTTTTGTTAGTTGAAGTAAGTATCACTTGAATTTATTTGCACACATTTCTGGCAGTACTAAAACCTTGCGCACAACAGTAGGACGTATCGTGTTCCTGCGTGCTACACGAGTTACGTATCACAAATTTAAAATCTGGAATAAAATACAAATACATATAAAACCAATAAGAATCAAGTCACTTGACCCAAATTTATGTGAAAAAAGGAATTAATTGTATGACTTATTTCATGAATTCTGTTTCCTGATGGTGGGCCAGACGCTGACATCCCTTCTATGGCAGTTGTCTCTCAACAGCAGTGGATGCGGGTAATTGGGTTGATGGCATAGCTGGTTGTAGCGTAGGTGGTGAGGGTGGCGGTGGAGCCTTTGGTGGTGGCATGGAGGATTTACCCTCACCCCGAGTAACAATGTCCATGTTATGCTTGCCAGGTATTATCGTTGGTGGGGTGACACCAGTTTTCCTTTTAAGGCCTTGGGTAGAGGATACAGATTGTGCCGGCTGGCTGGCTACGCTACCCCATGTTATCTTGCGGGGATCTTTAGGCTCAATTTCCGGCAAAAAAGCCGAAACGGCAGCGGGTTGGTTGTTATTGCGATGAAGTGGGCTGAGGCTGCTCCTGTCTCTGCACCTACATAGTAGTGGAGTTATACAATATTTTGTCGTACGCGGTTATTTATATTTTGTTATAAGCAAATTTTTTTAATTACTGCAGCAAATCATCATAACACATTATTTTTACTGATGGATAACCTCCAATACTAAAAATATAACTATCTCTGCTACGGTGCTGGTAGTGGTCCTCGTAGCTGGCTTTTCTTGGCGTTCCCCAGGCACTTAAGTCTCCATTTTACAATACAACTGGTTGTGATAAGGCTGACCAAAGTTTCCAAAGCCTTCTCAAGTGTTGGAAAAAAGACCCTTCATGCCGTTCATAAGCATTTGTCCACTGTATCCAGGCAAGAAAATCACATGTTAATACGAGCTGATTTCACCAGCTGTATTTGAATTTTATGTTTAATAGCTAGCTTGTTATTGGCAATAGCTTCTTCTTCAAGTTCTTTCTTGGACGCACAGAATCAAAGTCCCCTACGAAGCTTCTGAATACCAATGCAGGCTCGTGATTCACCTAAGACATGTCACCCTGTAAGACATCAAATATATACACACAAAGCATCTAATCACTTACTTACTTTCCATGCACTTTATTAAGGTAAATCAATTATTGACAGCTACTTATCTGAAAAGCCAACGTTGAGAGGTGTCTAGAGAATTATGACTAAAGAGGCTTTTATGAACTGTCACTATGCTGTATTGATAGTGCTAGCAGAAGACTAGTTTAAAAATGTAAACACTCTCGCGCGTTTCATGGCTCTGCTCTCTCTCTCTCTCTCTCTTTTACTCTTTTATGGCAGAAGTCTGGCTGCCATTTAGAGATAACGCCATCTCTGGTCACCCAAGAAAAAGTAATGTGCGATGTTGCCATTCAGGGCATATACCTGGAAAGAATCATTTATACTTGGGTGTACCACCAGAGAATTGAGGCTGTAAGAACATAACGCTTGAGATGCAGGCAAACACAGTTATATAACTCTGGCTTTCCTTTGCCTTTTTCTGTGTTGTTCTGCTCTGTCATTTTTTTGACGTACGTATAAACGTTCTAATAATTCGACGTCGCAGCACAAAACACTACTCTCTTGAGTGTGTTGTAGCCATATAAAGTTTTCAACAAATTTCTATAAAAAAATTATGTACCTTTATTTTTATGCTTTTAATAATATGTTATAATTTTAGTAGGTTTGACCGTGAGGTTTACGAAAGATTAAATCGTCAATTAAGACATTCATTCATAGGCTCTTATGAAGACGCCATGTCATCGAGAAATGTACACGATCAAACGTAACTTTAAAATTATTAGACAGAGTTTCTCAAAAGAGTAGTATTTTATTGCCGAAAAAAATAGAATGACATGAAAATTTAAAGAAGCCTAACGACACCACTGAGGAGATATTTTGATTCAATGTTAATACGTAATTCTATTAGCATATCTATAGAGACTATACTAGAAAGATATACTATCTATTAACGTGATTTACAAGTAATATTATACTATTTCAGTACTTTTCAATATATAACGGTATAATATCAAATAATTTGCGCGATTCATCAAAAATAATCGTATTAAAAATTTTTCTAGTAAATAGTGGGTAATCAGTAGAAGTGTGATGTATTTTGGTAGGACATGTTTGTCATAATGCCCACAGGATATAATAAAAAAGAGAGAGACGAGCGAAACAACTAAAAATTATTCATAACAGTATTTATAAATGTCCCCAAAGCAGTAAATGTAATATCCACTTCTCATCAGTTCCTAGAAGATAACAACTCACATTTAAACGAGAATTCTACAGTTACGCCCGTTGTCAAACAAAGTGTTATTTTAACTTTTGTATTTTTATTACAGATCTGGTTATCAATAAAAATCTACAAAAAATAATTGATGAAATGGACTTATTAAACGAGAGTGACAATCTAAATAGACAGTCTCCTGCTGAGTGCCGGGTACCACACCTTCACAAGAAGAAGTACCCAGCTTCACACACGATCGCTTACCATTCAACCGACAGCAAGTACACTTATCTACACCTTTACAAGATAAAGTACCCAGCTTCACACACGATCGCGTACTATTCAACCGACAGCAAGTACACTAACCTACACCTTTACAAGAAGAAGTTCCCAGCTTCACACACGATACCTGGGAAGAATCATTTATACTTGGGTGTACGTCTGAAATGCAAAAACACGGTTTTGTAACTGCAACCTAGCTGTAGAAGAGCTCCAATGTTACTTGAATATGATACTATAGACTTTCTAGCACTTAATATAATTATCACGCGACCTAACTACTGGGATGCTTCTCACAGTCTACATGACTCACTCCTCTCCTACATCGTGATGTAATTTGTAAAAAATCTGTTTATCAAGAAAGTATTTCAACGTCATTTACGTAGAAATTCTTTTCTTCGTGGAAAGTAAGATGGCAAACAAACGGTGGAATTTTTTCCTATGACGTGTTCATGCGATTTTGTACTATAAAGGGAATCATTTTTATTACTATCAGTGATAAAGAGTAGTAGTTTTAGTAGACGTATGGTAACAATAAATAGTTGTATGGGTATAATAGGTATGAACTGTTGAAAGTTATGTAAACACACATCACGTTGTATGTCGTACCTGTCATAAAACCGGACAGATTAAGTTCTTCGTTCCACTCATCATGCTGCAAAACATCTGAAATTTCTAAATTTTCTAAATCTTCTCTATAAATATGCTCCATTTCATTTTCAGTACGTCGAGTCCTTGAAGCTTTTAAAATTTCTTGGCATATCTTTCCCTTATAAGATACTAAATATCTATAGCTTCAGTTGTACTCATCTGTCTTTTAATTAATTTAATCTAAACAACATAAATTATATATTAAGTACTAAAACCCGTTAAAGTGAGATTGGTAGAGTTTTTAATAATGTATTACCGTCCATAATTCCTCGCTCATTATACTTTGATACATAACGAGGGTTTCTGCTAATGCGTTTTTTTTTTTTTTATAAGCTTAAAATCATTTACTGTGCAGTCACACAATTCAATAAGGCGTCCTGTTAATAAAAATCATGATAAATTACACGTAAGAAAAAGTTATGTATTGACATCATTTGAATATCATTTATAAAATGACAAACACTCTTTCAACCAGAGGATTGTGTTTCTATTTAAAAATTTATTTATTTTTATGACATTTCAAATTAATGATTTTAATCGCATTTAGGCGCAGGGCTTTACGCTCTAAGGAACACTTTGTACCCACTATCATTCTGCGTTCCGTATTAGGCACTACGTGCAGTACTGTCTTAGAAATTTAAGTGGTTCTCGGGCGCAAAGAAGCGCTCTTAGTAAATTAAATAATATCCGCCAGTTGGGCGTACGTGTACGAACATATGGCCCAAAATAATAAATGAATAAAATAACTCCTCAAACATTCAATGTTTTCAACGCCCATTTTTAAGTATTTTTTAAAATTGTTAAATCTGACATTTTGGAAAAAGTCAAATGTAAAAATTTTTTTTTCACACATCAAATCACTTTTTAAAAAGGAAATGTATATGCTAGTAGGGTGAAAAGAACCAATTTACATGCTCAAAGTACATGGTAGTCGCTCTGGATGCCCGACTGGCATACGTTACTATGGTTGCAAAGTGATTGAAGGGGACAAAGTGTTCCTTAGCTGGCAAAGCCATATGCCCAAGAGTGCGAACAGTTTAATTCCTTTTCTGTGAGAAGACAGTGAGTACTTATGTGACGCTAAGCGAAAAATTATATACGCATCGGGAGGAATTAAATAATGCTCAGATCATCCGTTTGCCACCATTGGCTTGGCCTCAAGAGGCAACATTTATTAGATAAGAGAAATTTTTTACTTTTGCTCCATATGTATGTAATATACTATTCTTTACGCAGTGAATGTGATTGATAACCCAAGTGTGATGAGAAAAAAATTTTTTAGGTCTTATATCATGTCTAATAATACTGGAAATAAAATTTACGAAGTATCTATTCATAGCACACTTACGGTAAAAAGCTCATGCAGAAGGATGCTCCTCCAATTTACGTAAAAGACGGCTGTGGTGAGCCTCAATGGCATTATTAGTTTTTATGAGCAATCCAAAGATGCTTATTGCATTAGGCCCAACTTTTTTTAACCAAAAAATCTTAAAGTACGTTAAAAAAATTTTTAATTTCATTCTGTGCAGTAGTTCAAGATTGTCAAGAAGATCCTCATATTCTTTAACTATTTTTTCAGGTGGTAGAAACATTAAAGCCAAGCATTTTTTTACAAATACTTTTGCTGCGTTGTTATCTTTAAAAATATGATCTAAGTTTTAGTTTGTCGAGTTTCTGGTAAATAGCCTAAAAGTCATTAAATTTCTCCTTTAAATAGGAATTACAAAATAATTACTTTCTTGTAGAAAAAATTTGTACGAAATGGCGTACCCGATCAAAGTGTACGTTACACCCTACTACACGACAGGTAAGAAATGCTTTTCCAGCTGCTTTCCTAAGCGCCACTTTAAAATCAGCCATGATAACCTGTACCTTTACAGGATCCAGTAATTATTTAGAAACGATGTGTTAAAAGACAACGTTGTAAGCGTTTTCTCGTTTACTTGTTAATAATCCGAATATGATTGGAAACAACTTTAAAGTAATTTGTATTTATAATTTACAATTATATTTAATATAAAAAACATTTTTTATTTATATCCTAAGTGTAATTTGTATCTTTATCAGCAACAGAATAAAGAAATCAAATAAATAAATAATTACAAGCAACTATGCAGTCTTAATTTTTTTTATCATTTAAATTATAAGATGGTTTTTTCTTATTTTTCTTATTTCAGACTTACTGAATACGATCAACATTTGTACATCTAAATTATGAAAATTTATAATTGTCGATATAAAATTTACATGACCGTGGCTGACTACCATTATAGTAAGCAGTTGTTTGAATTTTTTGTCTTTCAACTACAGGTGTAACGTTAAAAGTACAGTCGACGAAGACGTGTATAACGGATTGAAAATTTCTTTTTACAAGATTTTCATCATAAATAATTAAATGCTGGTTTCCATCCGTATCTATCAACCTATAGACATCCAAGTTGGTATCTACTCCTCTACGTAAAAAGTTATAGTCCGGATTTATTAAATGTTGAGAGAATTCTGTCATAGTACTGGGATTGGCTGGCCAAATATGTTAACGCCATCTGAGCATTTTTGATCTGACCTCCTCATATGAAATCATGTTTTTGAGCTCTGGGTAGCTACAAAAAATTTTTTAATATGTTAAATAACTCTTATAACAAGCTATAAAAAATATATTTATAAGAGCAAGAGCGTAATTATGATTAGAGAAAATAGTTTATTATGACACAAGGATACGAACTAACACACTCCCAATCATATATAAATTGCCATCACAACAAACACGCTAAGGATTTATTATTTTTATGCAGAGTGACGCAAGTGATATACCTTAAAAAAGATACTCGGAAATAAAAGCTTAGTGAACTGAAGAATAGACATGGAAAAATCCTCAACTTATGCCGAGCGTATTTTGATGTTTTTCGAATTATTATTACTATCTGAACCAAAGACTATAATGTCAAACGTGCCAAGGACGATAAAATGCTTTTTGATCTACAAAAAAATATTGTGGCATTTTCTTTTCCAAAGCCAGAGAGAAAGTTGTAGTTTTAGCAGTAAAATTTTTTTAATGTACAATGCAAGCCTTGTACGATAACCCGACATAAAAAAATCGTTCAACAGGGCCAAGTATATTAAAAAATTAAGTGGATTCTTTCTGATTTCAAAAGTTACGCAACTCTTCATTCTCCCAGAGTACAAGTAAATAAATACCATATTAAATGTTTACTTACAGTAATATCGTTGTATCAAATAGTACTCTAGGATCGCAGTAATTATTTTCCATAGACTCTTTCAAATACTTTTCATATTTAGCTCTAATCTCTTTCGTCTTGGATTTATTGCACAAGTTGGCATCCGTATCAACCCCTAGGTATATGGGTCACCCATGAACAATTTCTAAGAACTTGAATCGCGGTTGCACCACAATACTCGGTGGTACATAATAAATACCTACAATATTATACATGACTTATTTGTTAAGAATTAACTTGAATTCAAAAATTTATTTTTCATTTTTCGTATGATCATTTTAACAGCAAAATAATTGTATTGTTATAGTAAAAAATCTATTAAAAAAAATAGTTAAAATTTTATGTATTTATACCATGTTGTGGCGCTCTGTTTATTAATGTGAAAGAGTATTCCCTCAAACATTCTTTCATACTCGTCAGTTTTTTTTTTCTTTGGTGGCAAGGTGATCAAACCTAGGATTTTTTATAATAAATGGTATGTTTTTTAATTGTGAACAATGCATAACTATAGTTCGAAAAGTTACAAAAACGAATTTTCAATCATATAACAAATTTTGGAGATGGGTTGTACTCCATGAGAAAACTATTCAATAATTTTTCGGATTTTTTAACAAACATCGTTGCCGTCAGTGACGGTCATAAAGTTTGAATTTTTTTATTAAAAAACTGTAATGACTCTACTAAATTGTTTTTTGTTTCTTAGGAAAGCTAAGACATACTTAGTAAATGATGCCAATTTTTAAGTTTATCATAAGTTTTATTATATTTAAAATAATTATAATTGTGTAGAACCCGTAAAAAGATAATTACACGGCATATAGTAAGAAATTCTAGGGGATGTCTAATATAGTAAAAATTTTGATGGTATAGTTTTTGATATATAACAGAGTAAATATTACTGTAATCATTTTAATATGTCTCACATTTTAAAGTAGAATTTGGTCTGTGACATAGTGAAATTTCTCATTGCGCTGCATTGCTATTCAGTATAGTAAAAATTACTTTGTTCGAGAGTAATTTTTTACAACATCTATAGGTATATAGACCTCTTTAGTTTTAAATTTAAAGTTATATCAAAATAGTTATGACAAGAAACCTATTTTTTTTGTTTATAATAGTTAACAATTGATACGTGCAGACTTGCCTGTTGTACACGAGGTCGAGGGTTTGAATCTCTTTGTAAACTCCTTTTTTCTTTAGAAATTGGTTAAAAGAAATATAAGTAAAACTTAAAGTGTTTGGTGGGATGATGTATGGTGTGATGTGGGGTACAGAGGACCTGAAGTACGTCAAGAGGAATAGGGTTAAAAGGGAGAATCAAGCAAAATCTACTTCCGTTACAATTTTTCTCAAGGTCACAATCTAAAATCGTTAATTTACCCCCACGCATAACGCGCCTATAGAAGTATAACTTTAAAAATTAATGGTTAAACAGCTGAAGACGATGAGTATCGTAAAAATTATACTTAAATATAATTTAGTAATGGTGTTTCTTTATTTAATAAAAGCTTATGCACTTATACATTGAATTTTCTTTTTTCCACTATAGTTTTTATTAAAATGTAAGGTTTAGTATGCTTTTCTGCATATTTACGCACTATTTGCTTTTCTAATTGCTTGATATTGTTAAGTTTAAGATAATGATATCGCTTGTACGTAACCATACAACCAAATCCCTTCACTTCGTTCAATTGAATAATCATACACAGATGTGGTATAATTACGACGATTTTCTGTACACTAGTGTTAATGGCGTATTGATGTATACATGTTTGCACGCGCAAATAAGTGAAGAAAAAACAGCCCTTGACTACTTTTTGGTCTTAATGTGTAATTAGTTTGCATTGCTGTACAACGCTCTCCCTATTTGTAGATAAATCAGTTAAAAATATTTGTCATGGTTCGTTTAAATTTTCTGAGTAAAGTGGAAATTCATATTGATGTCTGGGATTTGGTCAGGATAATAAATAAATGAAAAAAAATTTTTTTTTATATTGAGAGCGAAAAAAATAATAATCAAGGATTTATTATACATCATTTTTTGAAATATATAACTGTCCACGCCAATCGTAAACTTTTAATTTTCTTTCTTTATTTTCTAATTTTCTTCAGCACAATACGTCAAATGCAATAGTTATACTTCCTGGAAATGTAATAGCTTTATCTTTGCTTTATTTTCTAAAAGCAACACTTACTAATTTTATAACTTTCACTTTACATTTATACATACTTTAATTTCAGAACTTATATTTTCTCATCTTATATCTTTTTTTCACTCTGACTCATATAACGACTACAGTGTATATTTGTATAGTTATTTTTAGTTATTCTCTCCGCTATTATTGTAATAAATCAGATACGTCTCAACAAGCAAAGAGCCAACATCAATTGCGCTCTAAGCTCCGCTAACTGCTATTGTAAATACATACGCTATTAAATAAACGCTATTTAAACTACTAACACTCAACAGTTTATTGATCCTCAGTAATTCCCAAACAATCGGTATTAAGATCCCCGCGTTCGTCAAGCATTTTTTGCTTGAACGTAACAATAACTATGGTTATTTTCCTCGAAAGAAACGTTTGAACTAGTAAACAACACCAGATCTTTAAGTCTTTAAGTATTTTAATCTTATTATGGATGTATTTTAAAACGATATTGTTTTTCATTATTTACTGCGTTATAAAAAAGTTGAACCTGTTGTCTGTACAATCTCTTCAGAACTCACAAAGTAAAGTTCTAAATCTTTCACCTTTAATGTCTGCAAGCATTTTCGCTTGTATCAAAAAATAAATATACAAAATTGTACTTAAAGAGAAAAGTTGAAAAAAAACAACAGAAGTCTTCAATATGGCAAGTCCTGGCGTTATTAATAAGAAAATAATAGAAAAACATATTATTGCAGTAATCATAGATTTATCTTTGAGATCTTATGTGGCTTCGTTGCTTTTTAAGCATATTCACGTACCTTTACACAAGTATTAAGACGCAAGACCTATTAAATCCAATTAGCTCACTGATTGCGCATTGGTAATCTTACGACAGAAAATCATTCATACCGATTTTTGCGGACATGCAATAATGAAACTGAGTGATATTAATCGTTCTGCGATGCCAAAAATCAAAACAGGCTACGCTTGTTGTACTAATTTATTTTTCTTGGCACTTGTTTATCGTATTTATACCATGTGTACATTGCTGCGTTACAATGTGTTTAAATAAAATTTACTGATTAAGTTTTGTAGACGTTCTGCTTTAAAATTTTTTATGTACGCAAAAAAAGATGTTATAATTAACATACCCTGGAAAACGCAACTAAGTGATAAAACTCAACAAAATAATTTTTTCAATGCAAATAGATAAATTTTTTTTAATTTTGCGTATTCAAGTACGCCAAAATAATCATAACGTCACTGGCATTCTCCAGGACAAAATATGCTTATTTAGTAATGGCAATATTAATTAGAATAAATACACGATTTCTACGCAAGAAGTACAATATTTATATAAACATGTTAAGAAAACTTGTTTGTGTTTAAGGTGATATGTGGAAGACGAGCACGTCAAATAGTTTAAAAGTTAAAAATTTCAGTTAATTAAACAAAGGAGTAGTTTTGGACTAATAAATACCATTGTCTCTGGGGCTATTATGCAGCCCGACGGACCTGCGAATCAGGGCCCGAGAAACGTAAGGTAGCCACAGACCAAAAGCACTTATGTGTCTAATCCTATATCAACGGCTTCTAAAAAGAGTAGCACTATTATGTTTCCCCCTTTTTAATTCAAATAAAAAAGTTTGAATAGTGCTACTCTTCTTAGGGGCTGTCGATATTTCCTACCAAGGGCACACCCAACCCTCAAAAACGCACGATGTCACAAATGGTACATGAAGTCGCTAAGGCACATAGTACAAACATTAGCGCTCGAAGGACGCGCTTAATGTAGGTTGGTGCCCGACCCACGTATAAGTTTTTCTTACCAAGGGCAACAAAAATACAAGATTGGTACCCTAGGAGTCTTAATCTTGAACTCGAGGTCCGCACAGAGCTTAATTAAAAAGTGAACTAGATATAACTATTTACATCAATAAGTTAAAAATAGTTATGACTAAGTTAACTCTAGAATAAGATATCCAATTTATGCATGAGGAGTAAGGACTCGAGTGACAACTTTTTTTCTTTATCATTTAATTAATTGCTTCGAGCATTTTCTGCAGTTTGTATCGATATGTACTTGAAAAGCTTGTTACTTTTATTATTATTTATGTTATTGTTGTTACTATTGTTTTTAGAATTATTATTATTTTTATCATTATTATAAGTAATATCATGTTTGTTATTATTTAACTGCATTTAGGCAAGTTAGTAGTGCCATTGTTTCGATTTTTAAATATTTTGAAGAGATTACTTACTGTCTTGGGATGATACTGCATACAAAAATGGCAATTACGAAAAAAAATACTTCAATAAAGTCTATGACTATGGTATCATTATTTTGAGCCACAAATTTAATGCAGTATAATTGTATGTTGCAAGACAGAATTTTGTTTTTTGTAGAGTATTTATTACCCCGTTGAAAATGTTAAATCACTATCATTAAAAGAAATTTGCCTAGCAAAAAAGTCTTATTTTAATAATTTTTTATTTTGCAACAGCAGCTCAACTTGTGCAAAAAATTGATACTTGACATCTTATATACGACTGATGAGTATTTTGTTTTTAATTATTAATATGAGTATACTGTTGTCTTAGTTCATAGGTAATTCATTTATTACTGTTATTTAGATTATTATAATTATTTTTTAAATTTAACAGTGAATTAGAAGAACGTAGGAAAAAAAAAATTCACGGTAATTGCTTGACAACATAAAAATCTAGAAAAAAAGTTTTAGCTAAATAAGTAACAAATGTTTAAATGTAAAGACATTTTCTTTTAATCAAATAGAGCTTGATTCTGATTTTGTCAAACTTTGGCGATTTGAATATCTTCATAGGTGTTGGTTACACTTTTTACCAAAGTTAAAATATAAAGTACTTTTGAACAGCAGTTGTGGCTAAAAATACCACTCAAAAAAACAAATGAGGTGCCTGAAGGTAAATAATTTTAAGTGACTAGGGATTATCTGTGAGTAATTATACAAAAAATAGCATTTTTCAAACACATTATGAGTAAGGACTGACCTACACTTGTAAACAATAAGAAATAGTGCAATGATTTATTATATCCTTTCGCTTGCACGAAATAATGACCCAATCCTGAATTGGTTGTATTTTTGTTTTTTTGTGGGTAGCTTGGTGTTTCTTTACTGATCACCACAGATCTGCTGTTTATAAGTATTGTATACTAAAAATACATACAATATTTGTATGAATTCATCAACATTTCCAGACATGCTTCATTTCTTGTAACTTAATTATCATTACATATTTTTATGAAAATAAACGCACTAAGAAATTTAAATAAAATGACAAAAGGTAGTTGAAAACACAACTTAAATGTTTTTATTGACGGTAAACAAATTTTATAAAAATACATGTATGTCAGTCTCAGACAATTTAAACGAGACATACTCTGAGTAAAATATGTTTTATAATTACTCCATGCAGTAAGACTGTGCTCGATTCTGCAACGTATTTGTCCAAACAATACTGCAGAAATGAAGGGTTTCCCTTACCAGAATAAGAGCATGCAATAAATGTTTGTAAATCCTAGAATTTGTATGAATTTTGCAAAAGAGTGGCTAAAATTCAGGGCTACTTGATTTTCGTTTAGTTTATTTATCTACATTAAGTGTACGTTAAATTATTGTATCAGTATACAAAAAGTTAATAATCTATGATGTTACAGCTTCTGTGAATCAAAAAAACAAGTTTCTGATGGTCTTCTTAAGCTTGTGGTTGATAGAAAAAAAAAAATCAATGTGGATGAAACGAAGAACGAAAAAATAGAAATAATAAAAAGATTTAAGCAGAAAAAAAAAATTAAAAAAAATTAATAAAATTAATTTGGAGAAAAAAATTTTTTTTTTTAATAAAAAAAAAAAATATCAAAATGAAAGCAAAAAAATAGAGAATCTGGAAAAAATATAAAAAAAAGAATCTAAGAGTCCGGCCTCACCGCTGGGTGGCCTGCGTGCTCGGCTAGAGGTCGACTTTGCTGCGGTCGGTTTTCCAGCCATGCGTGCAAAGGCGCTTAGACCACTCGACTATCGTCGCAGTGCGACATCACTGCCTTAGTTACGGAAAGCCTATTGTCCGACAGCTCAATCACCGATACAATTGTATGGATGTAGTAGCTCAGCTCTCTATATTAAACGCGGAATGTCAGCCTTATCGACGCTAAATATTTTATTACAAGTTGGAAAGAAAAATGTAATGTCCTCACGGTTATTTGTAAAAGATCATTATCAATTTGCTAAGTTTAATATCACAAATTTTGTCAAATACTAAATCAAAAGTTAAAAAAGTTTAATGATTTATATTTATTTAAAGTTTAAAATGTTAAAGAGTAATTGTTTGTAAGTTACTAATTATTGAAAATCGAATAGCCATAAATTAAGTAATTTAAATAATTAGCAATTAAAAACTTTTATTTTTTTCACATAAAAAATGATATGATAAAAGTAACTATCAATAAATAGATAATCATTTCAAATTTTCAGACCCACAAAAAAATTTAGATATTACTAGTATTTGGCGTACGTATTTTGTCGATGTCAGTCTTCTAACCATGTAATAGTTAATAAACTTTGGTACGATTGAATGTCTTGCCTAAAATTATAATAATAGTTCACATTGATTGGTACATTAGATTAATTAAAAAATTTATGATAAATTTATTCCGGATTCTTTACAAAGGAAAAGAAATTATCGTATTTTAGATAAACATGAAACGAATTATATTTTATTCTAGTTTTTAGAATTTATCTGTGTAATTTACACACAGAGAACATCGCTACCCTTAAACGGAGTAAAGCCTATTTACAGTGTTAAAATTAAGTTGAGTATAAAGATTTTACGTTATAAATAGCTTTGTAGGCACGCTCAGCGTTGGGTTAGGCGGATTTAATATCGGAACTTTTTCCCTAGATCGTATATATAGCTATACGATCTAGGGAGAATGTTCCGTCGAGCAGACAACTCAGCAGTGAAGGGGCATTGCCAAAGACACGCGAAAATTCAAAATTGTAATATTAATAACACAAGTGCCTATCACCCAATGACCCGGGGCGCTAACTGGCCACTCTGTTAAATAAATAATTTTTAATAACACAAGCGCCTATCACCCAATGACCCGGGGCGCTAACTGGCCACTCTTTTAAATAAATAATTATTAAAATAACACAAGCGCCTATCACCTCATGACACGGGGCGCTTACTGGTCACTCTGTTAAATAAATAATTATTAAAATAACACAAGCGCTTATCACTCAGTGACTTCGAGCGCTTACTGGCAACTCTGTTAAATAAATAATTTTTAATAACACAAGCGCCTATCACCCAATGACCCGGGGCGCTTACTGGCCACTCTTTTAAATAAATAATTATTAAAATAACACAAGCGCCTATCACCTCATGACCCGGGGCGCTTACTGGCCACTCTTTTAAATAAATAATTATTAAAATAACACAAGCGCCTATCACCGTATAACCTGGGGCGCTAATTGCAAATCTAATAAATAAATAATTATTAATAAATATGTCAAGCACCTTTTTCCTGATGATCCAGGACACTTATTTGCAACACTATTAAATAATAAAAAGTTGATCGATAACATATGTAAACATATCACAATTTTGATTGCCTATCTAGTACGACAAAGATCTGTTTAAATGGCGCTCTTATAATTTCTTGATAATTTATTATTCAATAGTAGCCAGTAAGCGCCCCGGGTCATTGGGTGATAGGCGCTTGTGTTATTTTAATAATTATTTATTTAAAAGAGTGGCCAGTAAGCGCCCCGGGTCATTGGGTGATAGGCGCTTGTCTTATTAATAATTATTTATTTAAAAGAGTGGCCAGTAAGCGCCCCGGGTCATTAGGTGATAGGCGCTTGTGTTATTTTAATAATTAATTATTTAAAAGAGTGGCCAGTAAGTACCCCAGGTCATTAGGTGATAGGCGCTTGTGTTATTAATAATTATTTATTTAAAAGAGTGGCCAGTAAGCGCCCCGGGTCATGAGGTGACAGGCGCTTGTGTTATTTTAATAATTATTCATTTAAAAGAGTGGCCAGTAAGCGCCCCGGGTCATTGGGTGATAGGCGCTTGTGTTATTAAAAATTATTTATTTAACAGAGTGGCCAGTTAGCGCCCCGGGTCATTGGGTGATAGGCACTTGTGTTATTAATATTACAATTTTGAATTTTCGCGTGTCTTTGGCAATGCCCCTTCACTGCTGAGTTGTCTGCTCGACAGAACATTCTCCTTAGATCGTATAGCTATATATACGATCTAGGGAAAAAGTTCCGATATTGAATCCGCCTAACCCAACGCTGGGCACGCTTCGTAATGTGACTGCAGTTTGACTTTGGCCGTTTTTAAGCAGCGCCCTCTGTTAAGACACTTGAGAACCTATATGTCTCGCATGGTACCAGTATATCTACACATCCGATAATAGATATATTGCTTGAAAACATAGATATACTTACCTGTCTATTTAAAAATTCGTTGGTCTATCTATATGAGTCCAAAAGAGTCAAAGTTCTTGGCGCGTGTATTCACGACGTACGTATGAAGGTACACTTGTCAAGCGTATACATACAAACTTAAAAAAGCGATATACGTGCATACTTCTTTCACTTCTTTAACACGTCTGTTTTACTAGTTTTTTTTTTTTCTTACTTTTGTTCTTTTACTTGCGAGGCATGCCTACGAACCTTCTTGTAACGTAAAATCTTTATACTTAACTTAATTTAATTTTTGTAAATAGGCTCCACTACATTTGAGGGTAGCGATGTTCTCTGTGTGTATATTACACCAACGAAATATAAAAACTAGAATAAAAAAAGATTTGTTTTATTGTTATATAAAATACGATATTTTATTTTTCTTTGTGAATAATTTGAAATAAAATTATCACTAATTCCTAAATTCAAGAAATGTGCCAATCAATGTAAATTATTTATAATAATTTTAGGCAAGACATTCATTCGTATGGAAGTTTATAACCTATTATTATATATTACATGGTTACAAAACTGACATCTACAATATACGTATACGCCAAGTACTAGGAAATTTTGAATTTTGTTGTGGGTACAAAAATGTCAAATGATTATTCATTAAATGATAGTTACTTTGATTACATTATTTTTTACTTAAAAAAAAAAAAAGTTTTTAATTGTTTATATTTCAATTACTTAATTGGTGGCTAATCAATTTTGAATAATTTGTACCTTAAAAAAAAGTTTTCTTTCTGATTTTTTACTCTAAATAAATATAAATCATTAAACTTTTTGAACTTTTGATTAAGTATTTGACAAAATTTGTAATATTAAAACTTGCAAATTTATAATGATCTTTTACAAATAACCGTGAGAAAATTACGTTTCTCTTTCCAACTTCTAATAAAATATTTAGCGTCGATAAGGCTGAAATTCTACGTTTAATAGAAAGCTAAGCTACTACATCCATACAATTGTATCGAGGGGTTTGTATTCGTATAACATTTTCCGATACATAAAATTACCAAAAAAAATTTTTGCCGACAATGGTTCGCAGAAAACTAATGAGCCGAAAAGAAGCGTATCGAAAAAAAATTTTCCGAATTACAACTGAAAATTTTTGGCAAATTGCTTTTCGTCATAATTCTTTCGGTAAATGTTGCTTTCGGCAAATCGCCTACCGAAGAATTTTCTTTACAGTAAATCATATAATTAAATCATTTAAACTGATAAAATATCTAACAATCATGGCTGGCAAACTTAAAAAATGATAGAAACATAGAAATTTAAAACGTGATATACATTTTTGTCCATGAAGTTAAAGATGCACAATAATCAATAATGATTAGTAATGATTAAAAGTAATAAACAATTTCACATTAAAACAAATTTATTAATATATTTAACATTTTTAATTGTAGCAGGTTGGTGTACTTTATAAGCTTTTATTTATCTTGGTTGCCTGGTTGTTTGTTTATCTGGGACAAAGTGGGTAATCAATTCATCAACCACTTCTCAATATCCGATCATACTAAAATTATGCACACTTTTTTCGTTCTAAGGACTATCTTAAACATATAGTATAATGGATATTATTATTACCAAAAAACGGCCGCTATCTTTGAAATGGTAGATTATTTTTTTTTTTTACATGACCTCCTCGACATAAATATGAAATGATAGGGTTTGGCTAGTGCAGTACAATAACCCAATAAAAAGGCAGTACAGTATTAAAAAACATGTGTCAAGTATAAATTGTTTGAGTAACCTGTTTCTTTATACTTCCTTTGATATAGGTATCAAATGAAAAGGTTTGATAAATAGAATAGATTTAGCTGTGTGACTTCCTTACTAATATTGCGGGTAAGTCCCTTCTCGGCTTCCATTATTTCTACATCCCTATTTTTTAGTTTTCGTTTTTTAAGGCTCAGTACAATATACCTAGTTGCATACCTCTTGACTTAAATTTGCGATAACATTATTATCTTGAAACATATACTATCTTTCATTGTAATTCAAAGAATTAATTTTTATAAAAACAAATTTCAGCAAATTCATGAATGTTTCCAAATCTAACTTTTTTCAACGTATTTTATGTCGATCCGCTTTATTGTAGCGACATAGCGGCAATTGCAATTCGCAACTCCGAAATTATTCAGCTAGCTGCCAATTTAAATAAAGTTGTCTGGTTCGCGCACACTTTTTAAAAACACATCAAGGACTATCGCTTGTTTTCTTCTAATATTTCATTACATTTCGATGAAATCACTTTAGTATATGTGGTTTAAAAACTTTATCAAATGTAAAGGTACAATATAACTAGAATACAATAAAATGTGTTAAATTTCCTTCAAATCAAAATGGTGGCCAATACAACATGGTGCATCACCTACTTCGCAAATATTTAAAATAGGTATTAGAGAAAATAGTTTGGTGAGAGAGTGTACCATTAATTTACAAATTCTTATAAAATCATAAATCTTGTAAACTTAATGATTTTTATTTAGAAAAATAACTGGTTATAGTGAGAATCGCTATTAAAGTATTTCAAAAATACTGAACACATAAATAACAAACACATTTGTTTAACTTTTTTACAGTTGGAGACAGAATAAAATTATTTGCTTCTCTTAAATAACTTTTTTTTTGTTAGCCTTATATACCGATTTCATACATCCCTTTTTGTACACTTTAGAAAAATATCACTTAATTGATCTGTCAAATTTTAGCATTCATCTATCTTTATCCATCCTTAATCATAAATATTTGTAGATAATTAAAATAATACACCTGAAACCTTTAGAAAATAATCTTGTTTATCAATTACTTTTTTTTACACCAATTATGTTTAAATCGCTATTAATCAATAACGAAATAGAAATATCAATAAAGCTTTTCTCCTTTACTTAAAAGAACTTGCTAATTAGTAACAACGACGAGTATCTGGAATATAAGATGACTTTCGGCATAAGCTAATTCCTCACTATGTCTGACGATTTCTTGTATTGACGTAAATTTCTGAAACATGACTAAAGAAAGGGTAGTAAACAAGACGATACAAATGTTTTAAAATTGTACATATGATATACAGTTTTTTACAAATGTAATAAAATGTTAAGGTTGAATATGTTTTGGTATTTACTTGAACAATATTGTTATTATTTAAATCAAACTCTGATTATGTATATACTAATTCAAAAATAAAATTATTAAATAATTCAATATGAAGATTAAACAAACGGCCTTATTTTTGCATTTAAGGCACGACTCATACATTTTTTAAGAGCAGAAAGTGTAACTATTGGTAATAATTTCATAAAAATTGTTTTATTACTTAACATGAGCAATATTACATCACTTTCTCAGCTATTATCGTTATTTTTCGTTATTTTCAACATAGTGATTATATTTTTGATAAAAAATGAGTATTATAAAAATATATTTAAATAAAATCTATGACTTTCTTTAACGACACATAGACTTAAAGCGAAAAATGTAGCAAAGGTAAGTACTGATATTTTTCATATGTTTAATATTTCCTGCAATTTTCAAAGCATACAGAAAGCATTTACAAATGCATAAAAATAATACAAGTTTTAATTTTTTTTGGATATGCAAATTTTGTATTTACAACTTTGAGATATTACGTTGGCTTTATACTGTAATGGACAAAAATGTTTTTGGCTTTAAATGTTTGATGACTTCTACATGATCTAGAGTACATTTTGAAATAAAAGTGTACAATACAAAAAAGTTGTATTTCAATGAGATCTACAACTTATTCAACTACACATACACACAGACCTTTTATGAAAACTGTAAAATAAATAGTAGAGAATAGAATGGAATTGTTATTATTTTACAATTGTTAATGTTCGTTTGTTAATTGAGTTTTTTAATCATCAAAGGGGTCGTCTATTTATAAAGTAAACAGATGTAGTTTCTTCAAGGCTGCGTTGCGATCAATCAAATAAGGGTTGATCGTGAACGCTATTTTCCCTTCACCGGTAAAAGATACCGATAACAGAAGGGATCTACGGAGCGAGCGAACACAGAGGGATTCAATCGCAGACGATGGGCCAATAGGCGATTCTTTTTTGGTTGTCTTCTTTTTCGTTCTTGGTTGCCATGATGACCAAAAAGCAATAAGTAAAAAATTGTTTTTTGAAAAACGGGCAAAACCATACCGACAAACGAGCAGTGATCACCGTCAATTTTGTTCGTAACCTTAAACTGAATAACGTGAATAAATGGCTTTCAATTGATTCTAAACTTGAACCCGAAGTTTTATTCTGATCATAAAGTTCTGTTTAGTGACGGAACAAGAATAGAATAGAAATTTATGAAGGCCACGGGATACAACCCCAAAATGGCCTTGCTTGATGTTACATTGAATTACAGAGGTAGTGTATTTAACAATTGCCTTTTTTTTTTTTCACGAATCCCGAAGGAAAATATTGATTCACGTGTATTTCTCTTAGGCTTCATAATTTTTGACATTTTTCGTATTAAACACTTGGAAGCAACAGTACCATGTCAATAAATAAGTGATAAAATATCAAAAGCATATTCAATTCCGAAAATAACAGAACTTTTGTGCGCAATGATTCAAAAATAGTTTTGCAGATATTAACAAAAGCGTTATGAAAAAGTCACGAAAATTTAAGCTACGACTTGATGCATTTTTACTACATTGTTTGTACAATTTTTTGTACTCTATATTATTGTCTGAAATGAAATGTACGTATTTTGTAGACAGAAACGAATAACGTTATATAAAATACATTATGTAAAAGTTTTGATTTTCGAAAATTTGTAACAGAGTTTTGGTGATTAAAATTAGAAAATTCGTAACTTTTGAGGTCAAGACATTTTTTCAGTAAACAAAACAACATATTGAGTTTTTATAAATACCATTGGAATCCAAGGGCCTTGAGAAACAATTCTGAATTTTTTGAGATTTTTTTATGCCTATTCGAGTACTAGTAAGTTGACTGTAAGTATAGGTAATCCAAATCAGTAAAGCGCCTCGTAGGTCCTAGACGCCAATACAACCTTACTAATGTTTCTACAAGTACTTAATTACTTAACATATCAAAAACGTTAGAATTGACTAAAACAACTGCTTCAATTTGGGAATAATATAGCCCAATCATTCAAAAAATGATAGGACTCCTTACACCCAAGCAGCATCGAAAGTATTCAATTAATATTATCAATAAAATCTTGGATGGTACACCAAAATTAACCATTCAATAGTGTTACAAACAACATAGTTATCATTGGTAACTTTATAACCAGAAGTTTCAAATAACATAACTACTACTCAATGATGCTGGTACAAGAATTAACTGTTTCAAATACAAATTTAATCAAAAATTGCGAAAGTAACTGCTAAGATGCAAAAATAATTAAGCCCAATCATATAACAGAGACACGCCTCCTCACTTTTACACCCCAGCAGCGTCAAAGTATTCTAAAAATATTATCAGTACACTCTTGGGCATTGACCGTCTCAATCTATGACTGCAGGACCCGGTCTTAACGTTATTACGCTGCAATTATTAATTTTATTCATGTAAATTGACATTTCGTTATGTAATTAAAACCATACTTGCAATACCATCATGCCTTACATGATTTCGTTTTAAAAGTGTCATACAATCTAAAAATCTGTACTATAAAATAATGTCACAAACTAATTACGTGTTATTAATAAGTTTATAACCAGGAAAAGTATCTAACAGCACAACAACTATTTAATAATGTTTGTCCAAGTATTAAACTGCTTAGCCTATAAAGCCCATTTAAATTAACCAAAACTTACTGCAAAGATGCCAAAATAATTTAACTCAATCATAAGATAAATGACAGGCCTTCTTATTTTTACATTTGAGCAGCGTCAGAGTGCCGAAAATATTCTTGATAGACTCTTAGGCGTTCAACATCTCAACCTATGTCTCCGGGACCCGGCCTTGACGATATTACGTCGCAATCATTAATATTTTCCAGGTCAATTGACTTGTCATATGTAATGAAAACTATCCTTGGAACAACATCATGAAAATTGTGTCTGGGAAAAGTGTCCATCATTCTTCATTTTAAAAAAAATGGCTGTTTGTACATGCGTGGTTGTGACGCGCACGTGTGTGTATGAGTATCGGGAAACGAAATAGTAATTTTAAATAAAATGGTATGATTATTTAATTTACAACATGATACATTAACTAATTAAAATGGAAAAATGAGTATAACCAATATTTACGGCAACAATATAAATTTATTTAATAAAATTTTTAATACAATGTTGCCTTAAAGAAACTAATTCTGGAGAAGGAGTTTACAATTGATAAATTCATAGACTAGGAATGTACAACAAATATCTCATATCATTACAATAAAAAGCAATATATATTATTTGAAGAAGCTTTGTACCCAGGAATGAGTAACTGTTCTGTTTCGTCACAAAACAGAGCTTTATGTTCAGAAATAAAACTTCGGGTTCGAGTTAAAATCAATTGAAAATCATTCATTCACGTAATTCAGTTTTTGGTTAGGAACAAAATTAACAGTGATCACTGCTCGTTTGTCGGTAAGGTTTTGCTCGTTTTTCAAAAAACAATGTTACTAATTATTTTTTGGTCGTCATAGCAACCAAAAAAAAAAAAGGAAAAAGAAGACAACCAAAAGAGAATCGCCTATCGGCTCATCGTCTGCGATTGAATCCCTCTATGTTCGCTCGCTCCGTAGATCCCTTCTTTTATCGGTATCTTTACCGGTGAAGGGAAAATAGCGTTCACGATCAACCCTTATTTGATTGATCGCAACGCGGCCTTGAAGAAACTACAACTGTTTACTTTATAAATAGACACACCCCTTTAATGATTAAAAAACTAAATTAACAAACGAACATTGACAATTGTAAAATAATAACATTCTCCCCCGTTCAAAATTCAATTTTGAACCTCAGCGAATATAACTAGTTTTCTCGCTGGTCGTAAAAATTTTCCAAATGCTGTTTTTACTTCTGCGACTCGGACTTGTTTGTCTTTTCCTGGAAAAACGCGCGTAACTAAACCCTTTCTCCATTGATTTCGTTCAATTTTATCATCCAAAATTAATACTATATCTCCTACTTTTATAAGATCTTCATTTTCAAGCCACTTTTTTCTCGGAATCAATGATGGAAGATACGTTCACAACCACCTTCTCCAAAATAAATCAGTTGCCAGTTCACAAATTTTTCACTGTTTTCGCGAACAATGTGATGGACTTTTATTTTTATTGAATTTAACCATGCCCGAAGGAGAACCTTTTAAAAAATGATTGGTTGTCAGTGCTTCATTGTCTCGTGGATCTAAAGAGACGTGTGTTAATGGTCTAGAGTTGACAGAATTTTCGATTTCAGTTAAAATTGTTAAAAGTGTTTCTTCTCTCGGGCATTGTTCTTTCAAACTCGCATTAATAGCAATTTTCACTGATCTAATGAGTCGCTCCCACGCTCCCCCCATGTGCGGCGCAGAAGGTGGATTAAATTTCCAGTAAAACTTATTTCTTGCGGTGAACTCTTCGAGTTTCAATTTATGTGAGTATAATTCAACAATAGTGTCTTTCAATTTTTTACACATGCCCCTAAAATTCATTCCATTATCTGAATAATGTACTATTGGAGTACATCTTCGTGCTATAAATCTTTTAAACGCTAGAATCGCCGAATCAGAACTTAACGAATGAGCAAGCTCTAAATGAATCGCCCTTGTGGTTAGGCAGGTAAATAATACCTCCCACCTTTTCTCGCGTCTACGTCCTATTCTAACGACCATCGGACCAAAAAAGTTGACCTCACAATGAGAAAAAGGTGTTTTTTTGTACGCAAGTCTAGCAGGGGGCAAGTCGGACATTCTTGGATTAGCGGGTTTATTTTTTCTCATTTTACAAATTATGCATTTAAATTCGATGCTTTGTAATTCTCTGCTTACACCTAGAATCCAAAAAACTTGACGCAATTCATTTAAGATAGTATCATGACTTTTATGAAAATATTTATTATGATAAAAGGTTATGAGGAGTTTGGAATATCGTTTTTTGCTGTCTAAGACGATGGGCTTATAACTTAGCGTTTCGTCATTTTTACCGAAATTCGCTAATCTTCCGTTCAGGCGAAGAATTTGATTTTCGTTAGTAAAAGGGTCTAAATTAAGTAGTTTGCTATTTTTTGTAATTTTGTTTTCGTTTTTCAATGTAATAAGTTCCTCCGGAAATGATAAATTCTGAGAAATTCTTAAACACAAATTTTCGGCCTTAATTTGTAGATCAGTAAGTAAAATTTCCGTTGTCTTAAAAACCCTTTCTTTTGATCGATTTATTTTTTAACTTTGATACGTAAATAAAAATTCAACGTACTGCCGAAATAAGGCGATCCCAAGAAGAAAAACGAGTGAAATCGATCAAAGTTGTCTGAGTTTCAACGGTAAAAATTTGTCTTTCGTTTTCACCAAGGTCTGAAATATTTTTTGAAAGATCGGGTTTATTTAATTTTGGCCATTCTGAATTTAATCTTTTTAAAAAGGTCGGACCGGAAAACCAACGGCTACTTTCACTTAAACATTCATACGAAAAACGAGTTCCGTCTTCCGCCGGATTTTCCTTTGAAGGAACCCAACACCATTCGTTTTCTTTTGAATTAGCCCGAATTTCTTTCAAGCGATTAGATACTAAAACTTTAAATTCTTTAGGATCCCGTTTTATCCAATATAAGACTGTTGTAGAATCTGACCAAAAAACTCGCTTTGAAATTTCGAATTCATGTTCACTTTCTATTGATTTAGCTAATTGAGTGCCCAACAAGGCTGCTTGCAACTCTAAGCGCGGTATCGTTGAACCTTTTATTGGCGCTACTCGACTTTTTGCAGCAATTATTGAAGTATGAAAAGTGTTGTTATTAAGAGAAAAGTGCCAATAAGCCACGGCATCGCAAGCTTTTTCACTCGCATCGCAAAATACGTGTAACTCGGCTTTTTTAGTTTGAAATTCTCGCAACTGGTAACATCTTTCAATTCGACACGATTTCGCGTTTGGTAAGTCTTTTAGCCACTTTTGCCAATCAATAAATTATTCGTCTTTTATTTCTTTATCCCACTTGATACCACTTTTGCAAACTCTTTGCATTAAAATCCGAGAATGAATAGTGAATGGAGTTAAAAGCCCTAGGGGATCGAAAACCGACATAATTACAGAGAGAAATTTCCTTTTTGTAGGTTTTTTAAAACTAGAAAGTAGATTTTGATCAATTCCACTTAAGTTAACGTTAAAACCCAGCTTATCTTCCTGATTAAACCAACGTAACCCTAGAATTTTTTCTCCTCCGTTGTCTAGAGTTTCCGATTCTATAACCTGCTTCGATTTTTCCTTCTCTTTAGACAAAGAAATAACAAAATCATCATTACTGCACCAACTGTGCATCTCCCAGTTAGCGTGCTCATTAATTTTTGCTACTTCGCGAACACGATTTATAGCATTGATTCGATTCATACAACTGTTAAGAAAATCATCCATATAGCAATTATGAATTAAACTCTCTGAACTTTAAGGGTATTGATCTGCAAAAAGTCGAGCGTTTTTATTTTTTATCAAAAGTGCAGAGCAGGGGGATGACTTAGCCCCAAATAGCATAGAACTCCTCAAATATTCTTCAGGAGGGTTAAATCTATTCTCTCCTCTCCAGAAAAAGCGTTGCGCGTCTTGATCTTCTTGCCGAATTTTAATTTTCAAGAACATATCTCGCATATCAGATTTTATCGCAAATAAACATAGCCGAAAACGCATTAAAACGCCTGGAAGAGATTTTAATAAATCTGGACCTGCTAAAAGTCAATCATTAAAGCTTTTTGAATTAGTTTTGTCAGCAGCGTCAAAAACTAATCGAATTCTCCCTGGTTTATTTATATTTTGAATGCCAAAGTGAGGTAAATAACGAATTTTTGAATTCGGAGATATTTTCCCTGCTTTGACAGCGAAGTTTTTCTCGAAAAGTCGCGACATTTCAGTGTAATATAATCGGGCATAATCAGGGTTCTTAGCGAGTTTTCTTTCAAGTAAAGCTAATCTATAAAGCGCGGATGAACGACCATCTGAGAAAACTTCGTCGTCACTTTTCCAAAGAAGTCCCACCTCCCATGAGCCATTTGTGTATCGACTGGTTTTTTCTAAAATTTGTAAAGCTCGTATTTCCTCTGCGGTTTTGGCATTGTAATCGAAAGTTTCTAAATTTTCTAACCCAAAATAAAACTTTACAAGATTCTCGAGATTTTCATAGTTTTATGTTTCGTTTTGTTGTTCTGATTCGGCAATCCCGTTTATTGTTTTAAATTGAAAATTTTTGACAGTGTTTTGATCACGTGCATCAAAATAACCATGTGCTGCCCATCCAAGCAAACTTTTACTAATAAAAAAGGAATCTTTTTGAATTACTCTAGTCTCTCGCGAAATGATAAGATTAATGTTATCTTGACCTATTAGCATCGATGGTAACAAATTACAGGGGCATATGTTTACACCAGTTCTATTAAAACACGATTGAACGATATCTTAATTAATTCGTTGAGGAGAAATAGAAAGATTTTCTACTATTATTACATTTTTTAAATAATATTCTGAGTTTTGAGCTTTTACTTTGAAATTCGCCTTTTCATTTGACATGGTTATTCCGGCAAGACTTTTCAAAATTAAGTTCAGTTTGAACTTTTTTACACCAATTCTCTCAGCTACATCCTTTCGGATTAAACTCGAAGTAGATCCCTCATCGAGAAAAGCAGCTATTTCTTCACAAGCTTTATCGCCTTCAATGATTATTGGAACTATTTTTAAGTAAACTTGAAAATTTGACTTTTGAGATGGTGAATCTTTGATCGAGTTCACCGAATTTAGTCAACTATTGCTGCTTTCAACTGATGAAGTCTCTGTATTCGAGCTTGCGGAAGTTAATGGGGTATTTTTAGTGTCTCGATGTAAAATTTCGTGATGTTTTCGCCCACATCTTTTACACGGATTTCTAAGACAGCTTGTTCGAATATGACCACTACGCAAACAATTATAGCACAACTTATTTGACTTTACCGTTTTCCATCTCTCAGCAATTGATACTTTACATATATCTCTACAATTTTCAATGTAATGATTTTTCCTTTTACAAAAAACGCAAACAAGATTTTTTTTTTGAATTTTATTCACGTTTTCGCATGAATCATTAAAAGAATTTTCAGGCACATCGATTAAAAATACACTCTTTTCATTTCGGTTATTACGAATAGATCGCTCGTTTTTCGGATCGGATTCTGTTGATTGTAACGCAAAAACGCCTGCTGTTAATGATATCTCCGCTTCTTCAAAAATAAAATTGGCCAGTTTTTCAAGTTCAGGCTTTTCTCGGTCCTTAAAAGCAGCGTAACGTATATACCCACTCATCATGGAATCAGGGAGTTTTTTTATTACCTCACCCGAAAGATCAGAACTGTGCAAAAATCCTAAATTATTAAATGACTTAATCGCGGATACAGAATTTTTTAACCGAGTAGCAACTTCTACTAAATTATTTTTTCGTGAATCGATTTTTGGCAGTTCTTTGATTTCATTTAAAAATTTTTCTAGAATCAACCTTGAACTGCCGAATCTCATTTCTAAAGTTTTAATGATATCATTTGCATTCCCTCCAGCCACAAAAAGGGCTTTAGTAGCGTTACGAGCTTCTCCTTTTAAGGACTTAGAAAGTCTTACCACGTTTTCCTAATTGTTATAATTATTTTGCTGAGTTGTTACTTCATACGCTTGTTTAAATTCGCCCCAATGGAGCGGATCCCCGGAAAAAGATGTAGGTGGTTTGGCTGTTATCCTGCTTACTAAAGTTGTATTGTTCGATAAAATACTAGCATTTCTAATCGGTACCAAAGTATCCTCAAGAACGTTAGCTAATCTCGCGATATCTCCACTCGATTGAGTCGAATGTGCGGTGCTGTGAAAACGATTTCGGGATGGTGAATTTAAGACCGCATTTTCGAAATTATTACGGTTACTTAAATCGATATTGCTATTATCGTCAAACGTTTCTATCGATGATGATTCATTTTCTGATCCCTGGTTTGAAATCGCTTGTCCAGATAAATAATCCTCAAACTCGTTCACCGGATCTTCTTCATCGTAAAATTGATGCGGAGCTTGCAGTCGAGCTGCCGGAGGCGCAAGCTCGGGTAACAGTAGAGGTGCTGTACAACCTCGATGACGCGGCGCTCGAGGGCGGACTGCCGCCGCTGGCACTGCAAGCTCTGGCGCAAAAGGAGATTCGGGGGGCGCCGCGGGACCTCGACGGCGGGGTTCTCGAGGGCGAACTGGCGCAGCTGCAGGTGGTGGCGGGGCTGCAAGTTCAGCGGCCTCCGCTGCTGGAAGTTGGCGCGGCGCTCGAGCGTGAACTGCCGCAGCTGCAGGTTGCGGCGGGGCTGCAAGTTCAGCGGCCTCGGCTGATGGGCGTCGGCGCGGCGCTCGAGGGCGAACTGCCGCAGCTGCAGGAAGTGGCGGAGCCACAGGTTGAACTGCCTCCGCTGCTGGGCGTCGGCGCGGCGCTCGATGGCGAACTGGCGCAGCTGCAGGTGGTGGCGGAGCCACAAGTTGAACTGCCTCCGCTGCTGGGCGTCGGCGCGGCGCTCGATGGCGAACTGGCGCAGCTGCAGGTGGTGGCGGAGCCACAAGTTGAACTGCCTCCGCTGCTGGGCGTCGGCGCGGCGCTCGACAGCGAACTGGCGCAGCTGCAGGTGGTGGCGGGGCTGCAAATTCAGCGGCCTCCGCTGCTGGACGTCGGCGCGCTGCTGGAGGGCGAACTGGCGCAGCTGCAGGTGGTGGCGGGGCTGCAAGTTCAGCGGCCTCCGCTGCTGGACGTCGGCGCGGCGCTCGAGCGCGAACTGCTGCAGCTGCAGGTGGTGGCGGGGCTGCAAGATCATCGGCCTCCGCTGCTAGACGTCAGCGCGGCGCCCGAGGGCGAACTAGCGCAGCTGCAGGAGGTGGCGGAGCCACAAGTTAAACTGCCTCGGCTGCAGGACGTCGGCGCAGCGCTCGCGCCTGGAGGTGTTCTAGTTGCGGGACGGCGGCAGGAGCTGCAGGACCCAAAATTGGAGCAGGGTTATGCAACTGCTGAGGAAACGGTCCTTGGAAAAGGACTGAAGCTGGAATCGGTGGTGGAAATAACGGCGCAACGTCCAACTGTGGGGCGTCAATTTCAGAGTTTTCTTAAGAGTCTATCTCCTGGTGGTTAGAGTTGTCTCGCAGACGAGCCTAAAAATCCGTTAGATTTGCATCGGGATCCGAGTCTGAGAGTCTGTCTTCCTCTTCATCTAGACGCAGTCGTCTGAGCGGAGGTCCTCCCAAAGGAGAGTTATTTCTTCTCCTCATAACGGCTCACACGAAAATAAAGACACGGAAAAAACAAAAACAAAACAAGCGAGTTTCCCGGCCGATGCACCAAAATGTTCCGTCACAAAACAGAACTTTATGTTCAGAAATAAAACTTCGGGTTCGAGTTAAAATCAATTGAAAATCATTTATTCACGTAATTCAGTTTTTGGTTGGTTATATTTCAAAATTGACGGTGATCACTGCTCGTTTGTCAGTAAGGTTCTGCTTGTTTTTCAAAAAACAATGTAACAAATTATCTTTTGGTCGTCATAGCAACCAAAAGAAAAAAAGAAAAAGAAGACAACCAAAAAAGAATAGCCTATCGGCCCATCGTCTGCGATTGAATCCCTCTGTGTTCGCTCGCTCCGTAGAGCCCTTCTTTTATCGGTATCTTTACTGGTAAAGGGAAAATAGCGTTCACGATCAACCCTTATTTGATTGATCACAACGCGGCCTTAAAGAAACTAACTTTCTTTATAAATAGACAACCCCTTTAATGATTAAAAAACTAAATTAACAAACAAACATTGACAATTGTAAAATGATAACATGTTCTCTTTTACTATCGAAAGAAAAATTATGCGTCAATTTTAAGAAATGTTTAAAACTTTTTTTAAAAATTGTATAATATTCCTAATTAGCGTACATTCAAAATTAAAATATTTAAGTGACGCTTATAATAGCGTAATCGAAAAGTAAAAATCAGTGCCGTATAAAGCCTTCCCTAATATTTAAGATTGTAAAGTAAAATTGTTTTTAAAGATGCAAATTTCTTTTCTATTATCAGCAAAAAATACATAAAATCTTATTACAACTCAATTAACAAAGTTTTTTAACAAGTGAACTAAGTGCAAAAAAATGAGAAATTGTTAAATACTCCTTAATTAAAATTACGTTAAAATTTTTACAAATCATTGTCCTTTTAATTTCTGTTACCTAGAAAATAAGTAAACTGAGCGTTAAACAACTAAATCTTCTGATATTAACTGACGCTTATAACTTAAATCTATAAGGCTTAAAGTTTTGGTAAGTTCTGCTCTTACAAAGTACTCTTATTTTTTATTTTGTATCAGCAGCTTAACTTGTGCACAAAATTGATACTTGACATCTTATATACGACTGATAATTATTTTTTTTTAATTATTAATATGAGTATACTGTTGTGTTAGTTCATCGGTAATTCATTTATTACTGTTACTTAGATTATTATAATTATTTTTTAAATTTAACAGTGAATTAAAAGAATGTAGAAAAAAAAAAATTCACGGTAATTGCTTGACAACATAAAAATCTAGAAAAAAAATTTTAGCTAAATAAGTAACAAATGTTTTAATGTTAAGACATTTTTTTTAATCGAATAGAGCTTGATTCTGAATTTGTCTAACTTTGGCGATTTGAATATCTTCATAGGTGTTGGTTACACTTTTTACTGAAGTGAAAATATAAAGTACTTTTGAACAGCAGTTGTGTCTAAAAATGACACTCAAAATAACAAATGAGGTGCCTGAAGGTAAATAATTTAAAGTGACTATTGATTATCTGTGAGTAATTATACAAAGAATAGCATTTTTAATACACATTATGAGTGAGGACTGACCTACACTTGTAAACGATAAGAAAAAGTGCAATGATTTATTATATCTTTTCGCTTGCAAGAAATAAAGACCCAATCCTAAATTGGTTGTATTTTTATTTTTTTGTGAGTAGCTTAGTGTTTCTTAACTGATCACCACAGATCTGCTGTTTATAAGTATTGTATACTAAAAATACATACAATATTTGTATGAATTCATCAACATTTCTAAACATGCTTTATTTCTTGTAACTTTATTATCATTATATATTTTTATGAAAATAAACGCACTAAGAAATTTAAATAAAATGACAAAAGGTAGTTGAAAACACAACTTAAATGTTTTTATTGACGGTAAACAAATTTTATAAAAATACATGTATGTCAGTCTCAGACAATTTAAACGAGACATACTCTGAGTAAAATATGTTTTATAATTATTCCATGCAGTAAGACTCTGCTCGATTCTGCAACGTATTTGTCCAAACAATACTGCAGAAAAGAAGGGTTTCCCTTACCAGAATAAGAGCATGCAATAAATGTTTGTAAATTATAGAATTTGTATGAATTTTGCAAAAGAGTGGCTAAAATTCAGGGCTACTTCATTTTCATTTAGTTTATTAATCTACATTAAGTGTACGTTAAATTATTGTATCAGTATACAAAACGTTAATAATCTATGATGTTACAACTTCTGAGAATCAAAAAAACAAGTTTCTGATGGTCTTCTTAATCTTGTGGTTGATAGAAAAAAAAGACATCAATATAGATGAAACGAAGAACAAAAAAATAAAAATAAAAAAAAGATTAAAGCAGAAAACAAAAATTAAAAAAAATAAATAAAATAAATTTAGAGAAAAAAATTTTTTTTATTTAATAAAAAAAAAAATATGAAAATGAAAGCAAAAAAATGGAGAATCTGGAAAAAAAGAATAAAAATAAATCTAAGAGTCCGGCCTCACCGCTGGGTGGTCTGCGTGCTCGGCTAATGGTCGACTTCGCTGCGGGTGGTTTTCTAGCCATGCTTGCGAAGACGCTAAGACCACTCGACTATCGTCGCAGTGTGACATCACTGCCTTAGTTACGAAAAGACTATTGTCCGACAGCACAATCACCGATACAATTGTATGGATGCAGTAGCTCAGCTCTCTATATTAAACGCGGAATGTCAGCCTTATCGACGCTAAATATTTTATTACAAGTTGGAAAGAGAAACGTAATTTTCTCACGGTTATTTGTAAAAGATCATTATAAATTTGCAAAGTTTAATATTACAAATTTTGTCAAATACTAAATCAAAAGTTCAAAAAGTTTAATGATTTATATTTATTTAAAGTAAAAAATCAGAAAGAAAACTTTTTTTTAAGGTACAAATTATTCAAAATCGACTAGCCACCAATTAAGTAATTGAAATATAAACATTTAAAAACTTTTCTTTTTTTTAAGTAAAAAATAATGTTATCAAAGAAACTGTCATTTAATGAATAATTATTTAACATTTTTGTACCCACAACAAAATTCAAAATTTACTAGTACTTGGCGTATACGTATATTGTAGATGTCAGTTTTGTAACCATGTAATATATAATAATAGGTTATAAACTTCCATACGAATGAATGTCTTGCCTAAAATTATTATAAATAATTTACATTGATTGGCACATTTCTTAAATTTAAAAATGAGTGATAATTTTATTTCAAATTATTCACAAAGAAAAATAAAATATCGTATTTTATATAACAATAAAACAAATCTTTTTTTATTCTAGTTTTTATATTCCGTATGTGTAATATACACACAGAGAACATCGCTACCCTCAAATGTAGTGGAGCCTATTCACAAAAATAAAATTAAGTTAAGTATGAAGATTTTACGTTACAAAAAGGTTCGTAGGCATGCCTCGCAAGTAAAAGAACAAAAGTAAGAAAAAAAAAAAAAAAAAGAAAAAACTGGTAAAATAGACGTGTTGAAGAAGTAAAAGAAGTATGCATGTATATCGCTTTTTTAAGTTTGTATGTACACGCTTGACAAGTGTACCTTCATACGTACGTCGTGAATACATGCGCCAAGAATTTTGACTCTTTTGGACTCATATAGATAGACCAACGAATTTTTAAATAGACGGGTAAGTATATCTATGTTTTCAAGCAATATATCTATTATCGGATGTGTAGATATACTGGTACCATGCGAGACATATAGGTTCTCAAGTGTCTTAACAGAGGGCGCTGCTTAAAAACGGCCAAAGTCAAACTGCAGTCACATTACGAAGCGTGCCTACAAAGCTATTTATAACGTAAAATCTTTATACTCAACCTAATTTTAGTACTGTAAATAGGCTTTACTTAGTTCAAAGGAAGCGATGTTCTCTGTGTGTAAATTACACAGATATAATCTAAAAACTAGAATAAAATATAATTCGTTTTATGTTTATCTAAAATACGATATTTTCTTTCCCTTTGTAAAGAATTTGAAATAAATTTATCATAAATTTTCCAATTAATCTAATGTACCAATCAATGTGAACTATTATTATAATTTTAGGCAAGACATTCAATCGTACCAAAGTTGATTAACTATTACATGGTTAGAAGACTGACATCAACAAAATACGTACGCCAAATACTAGTAATATCTAAATTTTTTTGTGGGTCTGATAATTTGAAATGATTATCTGTTTATTGATAGTTACTTTTATCATATCATTTTTTATGTGAAGAAAATAAAAGTTTTTAATTGCTAATTATTCAAATTACTTAATTTATGGCTATTCGATTTTCAATAATTAGTAACTTACAAACAATTACTCTTTATCATTTTAAACTTTAAATAAATATAAATCATTAAACTTTTTTAACTTTTGATTTAGTATTTGACAAAATTTGTGATATTAAACTTAGCAAATTGATAATGATCTTTTACAAATAACCGTGAGAACATTACATTTTTCTTCCCAACTTGTAATAAAATATTCAGCGTCGATAAGGCTGACATTCCGCGTTTAATATAGAGAGCTGAGCTACTGCATCCATACAATTGTATCGGTGATTGAGCTGTTATACAATAGTCTTTACGTAACTAAGGCAGTGATGTCGCACTGCGACGATAGTCGAATGGTCTGAGCGCCTTCGCACGCATGGCTGGAAAACCACCCGCAGCGAAGTCGACCTCTAGCCGAGCACGCAGACCACCTAGCGGTGAGGCCGGACTCTTAGTTTTATTTTTTTAATATTTTTTCCAGATTCTCCATTTTTTTGCTTTCATATTGATATTTTTTTTTTATTAAAAAAAAAATTTTTTTCTTTAAATTTATTTTATTTTTTTTTTTTATTTTTTTTTTTCTGCTTAAATCTTTTGATTATTTCTATTTTTTCGTTCTTCGTTTCATCCATATTGATTTTTTTTTTTTCTATAAACCACAAGCTTAAGAAGACCATCAGAAACTTGTTTTTTTGATTCACAGAAGCTGTAACATCATAGATTATTAACTTTTTGTATACTGATACAAGAATTTAACGTACACTTAATGTAGATAAATAAAGTAAACGAAAATCAAGTAGCCCTGAATTTTAGCAACTCTTTTGCAAAATTCATACAAATTCTAGAATTTACAAACATTTATTGCATGCTCTTATTCTGGTAAGGGAAACCCTTCTTTTCTGCAGTATTGTTTAGACAAATACGTTGCGGAATCGAGCACAGTCTTACTGCATAGAGTAATTATAAAACATATTTTACTCAGAGTACGTCTCGTTTAAATTGTCTGAGACTGACATACATGTATTTTTAAAAAATTTGTTTACCGTCAATAAAAGCATTTAAGTTGTGTTTTCAACTACCTTTTGTCATTTTATTTAAATTTCTTAGTGCGTTTATTTACATAAAAATATATAATGATAATAAAGTTACAAGAAATGAAGCATGTTTAGAAATGTTGATAAATTCATACAAATATTGTATGTATTTTTAGTATACAATACTTATAATTAGCAGATCTGTGGTGATCAGTAAAGAAACATCAAGCTACCCACAAAAAAACAAAAATACAACCAATTCAGGATTGGGTCATTATTTCTTGCAAGCGAAAGGATATAATAAATCATTGCACTATTTCTTATTGTTTACAAGTGTAGGTCAGTCCTCACTTATAATATGTTTGAAAAATGCTATTTTTTGTATAATTACTCACAGATAATCAATAGTCACTTAAAATTATTTACCTTCAGGCACCTCATTTGTTATTTTGAGTGTTATTTTTAGACATAACTGCTGTTCAAAAGTACTTTATATTTTAACTTTAGTAAAAAGTGTAACCAACACCTATGAAGATATTCAAATCGCCAAAGTTAGACAAAATCAGAATCAAGCTCTATTTGATTAAAAGAAAATGTCTTTACATTAAAACATTTGTTACTTATTTAGCTAAAACTTTTTTTCTAGATTTTTATGTTGTCAAGCAATTACCGTGAATTTTTTTTTTCCTACGTTCTTCTAATTCACTGTTAAATTTAAAAAATAATTATAATAATCTTAATAACAGTAATAAATAAATTACCTATGAACTAAGACAACAGTATACTCATATTAATAATTAAAAAAAAATACTCATCAGTCGTATGTAAGATGTCAAGTATCAATTTTTTGCACAAGTTGAGCTGCTGATGCAAAATAAAAAATTATTGAAATAAGACTTTTTTGCTAGGCAAATTTCTCTTAATGATAGTGATTTAACATTTTCAACGGGGTAATAAATACTCTACAAAAAACAAAATTCTGTCCTGCAACATACAATTATACTGCATTAAATTTGTGGCTCAAAATAATGATACCATAGTCATAGACTTTATTCAAGTATTTTTTTCTGTAATTGCCATTTTTGTATGCAGTATCATCCCAAGACAGTAAGTAATCTCTTCAAAATATTTAAAAATCGAAACAATGGCACTACTAACTTGCCTTAATGCAATTAAATAAAAACAAACATGATATCAATTATAATAATGATAAAAATAATAATAATTCTAAAAATAATAGTAACAACAATAACATAAATAATAATAAAAGTAACAAGCTTTTCAAGTACATATCGATACAAACTGCAGAAAATGCTCGAAGCAATTAGTTAAATGATAAAGAAAAAAAGTTGTCACTCGAGTCCTTACTCCTGATGCATAAATTGGATATCTTATTCTCGAGTTAACTAAGTCATAACTATTTTTAACTTATTGATGTAAATAGTTATATCTAGTTCACTTTTTAATTAAGCTCTGTGCGGACCTCGAGTTCAAGATTGAGACTCCTAGCGTACCAATCTTGTATTTTTGTTGCCCTTGGTAAGAAAAACTTATACATGACTCGGGCACCAACCTACATTAAGCGCGTCCTTTTAGCGCTAATGTTTGTACTTTGTGCCTTAGCGACTTCATGTACCATTTGTGACATCGGGCGTTTTTGAAGGTTGGGTGTGCCCTTGGTAGGAAATATTGACAGCCCCTAAGAAGAGTAGCACTATTCAAACTTTCTTATTTGAATTAACATGGGGAAAACATAATAGTGCTACTCTTTTTAGAAGCCGTTGATATAGGATGAGACACATAAGTGCTTTTGGTCTGTGGCTACCTTACGTTTCTCGGGCCCTGATTCGCAGGTCCCTCGGGCTGCATAATAGCCCCAGAGACAATGGTATTTATTCGTCCAAAACCACTCCTTTGTTTAATCAACTGAAATTTTTAACTTTTAAACTATTTGACGTGCCCGTCTTCCACATATCACCTTAAACACAAACAAGTTTTCTTAACATGTTTATATAAATATTGTACTTCTTGCGTAGAAATCGTGTATTCATTCTAATTAATATTGCCATAACTAAATAAGCATATTTTGTCCTGGAGAATGCCAGTGACGTTATGATTATTTTGGCGTACTTGAATACGCAAAACTCAAAAAAATTTATCTATTTACATTGAAAAAATTATTTTGTTGAGTTTTATCACTTAGTTGCGTTTTCCAGGGTATGTTAATTATAACATCTTTTTTTGCGTACATAAAAAATTTTAAAGCAGAACGTCTACAAAACCTAATCAGTAAATTTTATTTAAACAAATTATAATGCAGCAATGTGCACATGGTAAAAATACGATAAACAAGTGCCAAGAAAAATAAATTAGTACAACAAGCGTAGCCTGTTTTGATTTTTGGCATCGCAGAACGATTAA
Organism: Copidosoma floridanum; assembly: GCF_036245765.1. NCBI lineage: Eukaryota > Metazoa > Arthropoda > Insecta > Hymenoptera > Encyrtidae > Copidosoma > Copidosoma floridanum. Next base: position 4,130,014 of record NW_028321909.1, read on the forward strand.
TGTCACTCAGTTTCATTATTGCATGTCCGCAAAAATCGGTATGTATGATTTTCTGTCGTAAGATTACCAATGCACAGTCAGTGAGCTAATTGGATTTAATAGGTCTTGCGTCTTAATACTTGTGTAGAGGTACGTGTATATGCTTGAAAAGCAACGGAGCCACATAAGACCTCAAAGATAAATCTATCATTACTGCAATAATATGTTTTTCTATTATTTTCTTATTAATAACGCCAGGACTTGCCATATTGAAGACTTCTGTTGTTTTTAAACTTTTCTCTTTAAGTACAATTTTGTATATTTATTTTTTGATACAAGCGAAAATGCTTGCAGACATTAAAGGTGAAAGATTTAGAACTTTAGTTTGTTAGTTTTAAAGAGATTGTACAGATAACAGGTTCAACTTGTCTATAACGCAGTAAATAATGAAAAACAATATCGTTTTAAAATACATCCATAATAAGATTAAAATACTTGAAGACTTAAAGATCTGGTGTTGTTTACTAGTTCAAACGTTTCTTTTGAGGAAAATAACTATAGTTATTGTTACGTTTAAGCAAAAAATGCTTGACGAACGCAGGGATCTTAATACCGATTGTTCGGAAATTACTGAGGATCAATAAACTGTTGAGTGTTAGTAGTTTAAATAGTGTTTATTTAATAGCGTATGTATTTACAATAGCAGTTAGCGGAGCTCAGAGAGCAATTAATGTTGGCTCTTTGCTTGTTGAGACGTATCTGATTTATTACAATAATAGCCGAGAGAATAACTAAAAATAACTATACAAATATACACTGTAGTCGTTATGTGAGTCAGAGTAAAAAAAAGATATAAGATGAGAAAATATAAGTTCTGAAATTAAAGTATGTATAAATGTAAAGTGAAAGTTATAAAATTAGTAAGTGTTGCTTTTAGAAAATAAAGCAAAGATAAAGCTATTACATTTCCAGGAAGTATAACTATTGCATTTAACGTATTGTGCTGAAGAAAATTAGAAAATAAAGAGAGAAAATTAAAAGTTCACGATTGGCGTGGACAGTTATATATTTCAAAAAATGATGTATAATAAATCCTCAATTATTATTTTTTTCGCTCTCAATATAAAAAACAAATTTTTTTCATTTATTTATTATCCTGACCAAATCCCAGACATCAAGATGAATTTCCACTTTACTCAGGAAATTTAAACAAACCATGACAAATATTTTTAACTGATTTATCTACTAATATGGAGAGCGTTGTACAGCAATGCAAACTAATTACACATTAAGACCAAAAAGTAGTCAAGGGCTGTTTTTTCTTCACTTATTTGCGCGTGCAAACATGTATACATCAATACGCCATTAACACTAAAGTACAGAAAATCGTCGTAATTATACCACATCTGTGTATAATTATTCAATTGAACGAAGTGAAGGGATTTGGTTGTATGGTTACGTACAAGCGATATCATTATCTTAAACTTAACAATATGAAGCAATTAGAAAAGCAAATAGTGCGTAAATATGCAGAAAAGCATACTTAACCTTACATTATAATAAAAACTATAGTGGAAAAAAGAAAATTCAATGTATAAGTTCATAAGCTTTTATTAAATAAAGAAACACCATTACTAAATTATATTTAAGTATAATTTTTACGATACTCATCGTCTTCAGCTGTTCAACCATCAATTTTTGAAGTTATACTTCTATAGGCGCGTTATGCGTGGGGGTAAATTAACGATTTTAGATTGTGACCTTGAGAAAAATTTTAACGGAAGTAGATTTTGCTTGATTCTCCCTTTTAACCCTATTCCTCTTGACGTACTTCAGGTCCTCTGTACCCCACATCACACCATACATCATCCCACCAAACACTTTAAGTTTTACTTATATTTCTTTTAACCAATTTCTAAAGAAAAAAGAAGTTTACAAAGAGATTCAAACCCTCGACCTCGTGTACAACAGGCAAGTCTGCACGTATCAATTGTTAACTATTATAAACAAAAAAAATAGGTATCTTGTCATAACTATTTTAATATAACTTTAAATTTAAAACTAAAGAGGTCTATATACCTATAGATGTTGTAAAAAATTACTCTCGAACAAAGTAATTTTTACTATACTGAATAGCAATGCAGCGCAATGAGAAATTTCACTATGTCACAGACCAAATTCTACTTCAAAATGTGAGACATATTAAAATGATTACAGTAATATTTACTCTGTTATATATCAAAAACTATACCATCAAAATTTTTACTATATTAGACATCCCCTAGAATTTCTTACTATATGCCGTGTAATTATCTTTTTACGGGTTCTACACAATTATAATTATTTTAAATATAATAAAACTTATGATAAACTTAAAAATTGGCATCATTTACTAAGTATGTCTTAGCTTTCCTAATAAACAAAAAACAATTTAGTAGAGTCATTACAGTTTTTTAATAAAAAAATTCAAGTTTTATGACCGTCACTGACGGCAACGATGTTTGTTAAAAAATCCTAAAAATTATTGAATAGTTTTCTCATGGAGTACAACCCATCTCCAAAATTTGTTATATGATTGAAAATTCGTTTTTGTAACTTTTCGAACTATAGTTATGCATTGTTCACAATGAAAAAACATACCATTTATTATAAAAAATCCTAGGTTTAATCACCATGCCACCAAAGAAAAAGAAAACTGACGAGTAGGAAAGAATGTTTGAGGAAAGACTCTTTCGCATTAATAAACAGAGCGCCACAACATGGTATAAATACATAAAATTTTAACTATTTTTTTTAATAGATTTTTTACTATAACAATACAATTATTTTGCTGTTAAAAATGATCATACGAAAAATGAAAAATAAATTTTTAAATTCAAGTTAATTCTTAACAAATAAATCATGTATAATTTTGTAGGTATTTATTATGTACCACCGAGTATTGTGGTGCAACCGCGATTCAAGTTCTTAGAAATTGTTCATGGGTGACCCATATACCAAGGGGTTGATACGGATGCCAACTTGTGCAATAAATCCAAGACGAAAGAGATTAGAGCTAAATTTGAAAAGTATTTGAAAGAGTCTATAGAAAATAATTACTGCCATCCTAGAGTACTATTCGATACAACGATATTACTGTAAGTAAGCATTCAATATGGTAATTATTTACTTGTACTCTGGGAGAATGAAGAGTTGCGTAATTTTTGAAATCAGAAAGAATCCACTTAATTTTTTGATATACTTGGCCCTGTTGAACGATTTTTTTAATGTCGGGTTATCGTACAAGGCTTGCATTGTACATTAAAAAAACTTTACTGCTAAAACTACAACTTTCTCTCTGGCTTTGGAAAAGAAAATGCCACAAAATTTTCTTGTAGATCAAAAAGCATTTTATCGTCCTTGGCACGTTTGACATTATAGTTTTTGGTTCAGATAGTAATAATAATTCGAAAAACATCAAAATACGCTCGGCATAAGTTGAGGATTTTTCCATGTCTATTCTTCAGTTCACTAAGCTTTTATTTCCGAGTATCTTTTTTAAGGTATATCACTTGCGTCACTCTGCATAAAAATAATAAATCCTTAGCGTGTTTGTTGTGATGGCAATTTATATATGATTGGGAGTGTGTTAGTTCGTATCCTCGTGTCATAATAAATTATTTTCTCCAATCATAATTACGCTCTTGCTCTTATAAATATATTTTTTATAGCTTGTTATAAGAGTTATTTAACATATTAAAAAATTTTATGTAGCTACCCAGAGCTCAAAAACATGATTTCATATGAGGAGGTCAGATCAAAAATGCTCAGATGTCGTTAACATATTTGGCCAGCCAATCCCAGTACTATGACAGAATTCGCTCAACATTTAATAAATCCGGACTATAACTTTTAACGCAGAGGAGTAGATACCAACTTGGATGTCTATAGGTTGATAGATACGGATGGAAACCAGCATTTAATTATTTATGATGAAAATCTTGTAAAAAGAAATTTTCAATCCGTTATACACGTCTTCGTCGACTGTACTTTTAACGTTACACCTGTTGTTGAAAGACAAAAATTCAAACAACTGCTTACTATAATGGTAGTCAGCCACGGTCATGTAAGTTTTTATATCGACAATTATAATTTTTCATAATTTAGATGTACAAATGTTGATTGTATTCAGTAAGTCTTTAATAAGAAAAATAAGAAAAAACCATCTTATAATTTAAATGATAAAGGAAATTAAGACTGCATAGTTGCTTGTAATTATTTATTTATTTGATTTCTTTATTCTGTTGCTGATAAAGATACAAATTACACTTAGGATATAAATAAAAAATGTTTTTTATATTAAATATAATTGTAAATTATAAATACAAATTACTTTCAAGTTGTTTCCAATCATATTCGGATTATTAACAAGTAAACGAGAAAACGCTTAAAACGTTGTCTTTTAACACATCGTTTCTAAATAATTACTGGATCCTGTAAAGGTACAGGTTATCATGGCTGATTTTGAAGTGGCGCTTAGGAAAGCAACTGGAAAAGCATTTCTTACCTGTCGTGTAGTAGGGTGTAACGTACACTTTGATCGGGTTCGCCATTTCGTACAAATTTTTTCTACAAGAAAGTAATTATTTTGTAATTCCTATTTAAAGGAGAAATTTAATGACTTTTAGGCTATTTACCAGAAACTCGACAAACTAAAACTTAGATCATACTTTTAAAAATAACATCGCAGCAAAAGTATTTGTAAAAAAATGCTTGGCTTTAATGTTTCTACCACCTGAAAAAATAGTTAAAGAATATGAGGATCTTCTTGACAATCTTGAACTACAACACAGAATGGAATTAAAAAAATTTTTAACGTACTTTAAGATTTTTTGGTTAAAAAAAGTTTGGCCTAATGCAATAAGCATCTTTGGATTGCTCATAAAAACTAATAATGCCATTGAGGCTCACCACAGCCGTCTTTTACGTAAATTGGAGAAGCATCCTTCTGCATGGGCTTTTCTCCGTAAGTATGCTATGAATAGATACTTCGTAAATTTCATTTCCAGTATTATTTGACATGATATAAGACCTAAAAAATTTTTTTCTCATTACACTTGGGTAAACAATCACATTCACTGCGTAAAAAATAGTATATGACATACATATGGAGCAAAAGTAAAAAATTTCTCTTATCTAATAAATGTTGCCTCTTGAGGCCAAGCCAATGGTGGCAACCGGATGATCTGAGCCTTATTTAATTCCTACCGATGCGTATATAATTTTTTGCTTAACGTAACACAAGTACTAACTGTCTTTTCACAGAAAAGGAATTAAACTGTCCGCACTCTTGGGCGTATGGCTTTGCTAGCTAAGGAACACTTTGTCCCCTTCAATCACTTTGCAACCATAGTAACGTATGCCAGTTGGGCATCCAGAGCGACTACCATGTACTTTGAGCATGTAAATTGGTTCTTTTCACCCTACTAGCATATACATTTCCTTTTTAAAAAGTGATTTGATGTGTGAAAAAAAAATTTTTATATTTGACTTTCTCCAAAATGTCAGATTTAACAATTTTCAAAAATACTTAAAAATGGGCGTTGGAAACATTGAATGTTTGAGGAGTTATTTTATTCATTTATAATTTTGGGCCAGATGTTTGTACAGGTACGCCTAACTGGCGGATATTATTTAATTTACTAAGAGCGCTTCTTTGCGCCCGAGAACCACTTAAATTTCTAAGACGGTACTGCACGTAGTGCCCAATAGGAAACGCAGAATGATAGTGGGTACAAAGTGTTCCTTAAAGCGTAAAGCCATGCGCCTAAATGCAATTAAAATTATTAAATTGAAATGTCATAAAAATAAATAAATTTTCAAATAGAAACACAATCCTCTGGTTGAAAGAGTGTTTGTCATTTTATAAATGATATTCAAATGATGTCAATACATAACTTTTTTTTACGTGTAATTTATATTGATTTTTATTTACAGGACGCCTTATTGAATTGTGTGACTGCACAGTAAATGATCTTAAGCTTATAAAAAAAAAAAAAACGCATTAGCAGAAACCCTCGTTATGTATCAAAGTATCAAGAGCGAGGAATTATGGACGGTAATACATTATTAAAAACTCTACCAATCTCACTTTAACGGGTTTTAGTACTTAATATATAATTTTCTTTGTTTGGATTAAATTAATTAAAAGACAGATGAGTACAACTGAAGCTATAGATATTTAGTATCTTATAAGGGAAAGATATGCCAAGAAATGTTAAAAGCTTCAAGGACTAGACGTACTGAAAATGAAGTGGAGCATATTCATAGAGAAGATTTAGAGAATTTAGAAAATTTAGATGTTCTGCAGCATGATGAGTGGAACGAAGAACTTAATCTGTCCGGTTTTATGCCAGGTACGACATACAACGTGATGTGTGTTTACATAACTTTCAACAGTTCATACCTATTATACCCATACAACTATTAATTGTTACCATACGTCTACTAAAACTACTACTCTTTATCACTGATGGTAATAAAAATGATTCCCTTTATAGTACAAAATCGCATGAACACGTCATAGGAAAGAATTCCACCGTTTGTTTGCCATCTTACTCTCCACAAAGAAAACAATTTCTACGTGGATGATGTTGAACTACTTTCTTGATAAACAGATTTTTTACAAATTACATCACGATGTAGGAGAGGGGTGAGTTATGTAGACTGTAAGAAGCATCCCAGTAGTTAGGTCGCGTGATAATTATATTAAGTGCTAGGAAGTCTATAGTATCATATTCAAGTAACATTGGAGCTCTTCTACAGCTAGGTTGCAGTTACGAAACCGTGTTCTTGCATTTCAGACGTACCACCAGAAAATTGAGGCTGTAAGAACATAACGCTTAAGATGCAGGCAAACACAGTTATATAACTCTGGCTTTCCTTTGCATTTTCCTGTGTTGTTCTGCTCTGTCAGTTTTTTTACGTACGTATAAACGTTCTAATAATTTGACGTCGCAGCACAAAACACTACTCTCTTGAGTGTGTTGTAGCCATATAAAGTTTTCAACAAATTTCTATAAAAAAATTATGTACTTTTATTTTTATGCTTTCAATAATATGTTATAATTTTAGTAGGTCTGACCGTGAGGTTTACGAACGATTAAATCGTTAATTAAGACATTCATTCATAGGCTCTTATGGAGACGCCATGTCATCGCGAAATGTTCATGATTAAACGTAACTTCAAAATTATTAGACAGAGTTTCTTAAAAGAGTAGTATTTTATTGCCGAAAAAAATAAAATGACATGAAAATTTAAAGAAGCCTAACGACACCACTAAGGAGATATTTTGATTCAATGTTTATACGTAATTCTATTAGCATATCTATAGAGACTATACTAGAAAGATATACTATCTATTTATGTGATCTACAAGTAGTCTTATATTATTTCACTACTTTTTAATGTATTACAGTATAATATCAAATAATTTGCGCGATTTATCAAAAATAATCGTATTAAAAATTTTTCTAGTAAATGGTGGGTAATCAGTAGAAGTGTGATGTATTTTGGTGGGACATGTTTGTCATAATGCCCACAGGATGTAATAAAAAAGAGAGAGACGAGCGAGACAACTAAAAAATTATTCATAACAGTATTTATAAATGTCCCCAAAGCAGTAAATGTAATATCCACTTCTCATCAGTTCCTAGAAGATAACAACTCACATTCAAACGAGAATTCTACAGTTACGCCCGTTGTTGAACAAAGTGTTATTTTAACTTTTGTATTTCTATTACAGATCTGGTTATCAATAAAAATCTACAAAAAATAATTGATGAAATGGACTTATTAAACGAGAGTGACAATCTAAATAGACAGTCTTCTGCTGAGTTGCCGGGTACCACACCTTCACAAGAAGAAGTACCCAGCTTCACACACGATCGCTTACCATTCAACCGACAGCAAGTACACTTATCTACACCCTTACAAGATGAAGTACCCAGCTTCACACACGATCGCTTACCATTCAACCGACAGCAAGTACACTAACCTACACCTTTACAAGAAGAAGTTCCCAGCTTCACACACGATTGCTTACTATTCAACCAACAGCAAGTACACTCATCTACACTTTCACAAGAAGAAGTACCCAGCTTCACACACGATTGCTTACTATTCAACCAACAGCAAGTACACTCATCTACACTTTCACAAGAAGAAGTACCCAGCTTCACACACAATTGCTTACCATTCAACCAACAGCAAGTACACTCATCAACATCTCCCCAAGCAGAAGTACTTACCTTCACCTAATCGCTTACCATTCAACCGACAGCAAGTACACTCACCCACATCTTCACAAGCAGAAATACCTAATCACATGCAGACACCCTTCGATACTAACAGTGTAAAACGTCTATATGTATAAAATACACAATTTCAAAATGAAAATGTACTTAGTGAAATTCCATCAGACCAGGAAATAACTTTAGATTCTGTTCATCTAGAAGAAAGACTGTCACCCAACTGGGACCAACCTCGTCGAACTTATCATGATTATGATTTACCAGTTAAAAAAAGACAACAATATGAAACAACTAAGCCCCAATTAGTGACCTTTTAAAAACAAAATCGTTTAAATAATATTGGCGATAATATAATGCATAAATATGAACCACTTAGGAATAACGTGACAAAAAATTAAGGTGAGTACAAGTTTTTCAAAATAATTCAACGAATAACCTGGAACAGACTTATTTTAAATTTTGTAAAAAAAGTTGTAAGCGTATGTAATAATAATAGATTTTTTTTTATAATGAAATGTAAAGTTAATCTTTGATTTGTTTGATTTTCATAAAAGACTTACTAAAGAAAAGTAATAAAAATAAAAACAATAACGTAAGTAGCCATTATTTATTACAATACTCTCATAGTATTGCCCAACATGTTTTGGCTAACAATAATATTTAAATCTCGTTATTAATATATTATTATAAATCCATTGACATCTTACAATTAATTACTTAAAATAAATATTCATAATACATTTTTAGACCACAACAAAAAATCTGGTTTAGAACAAAATAAAATTGATATGTCGAGTACAGATGGTTCTTTAGACGCGCATGACCTGAATTTGGATCTTGTCCATCTAGCTGACATATTTTCACCTCTCTGGACCTAACCGCGAAGAAATTATATTTACGGTGTATATTTTGATAAAGCAGGACATAATGAATCTCTGACAGGAAATCTTTCACAACAAAATTATCCTAAATGTATAAAAGATAATGAGATTAATAAGGCTGAATCACGTACCAACAACAATAACATTATAAGTAATTATGGTGAGTAAAAATTTTATAAATAATTCATTAATGAATCTGAAATAAATTCATTTGAACATTCGTATACAAGTTTTGAATAGTTGTAATGGTCATACAATCCTGTAACATTGAATGTTTAGTTAATTTTAAATCCATTCAACATTTACAAAAGGCTTAATATTTAAATTATAATTTATACAATGTATATATGTGTGTATTCATAAAAGAGACACATATAAAAGTCAATAAAATAAAGACAGAATAAATCACACGACGCACCCATTATAAGTGGTTCCAAGGGTTTGCAAGAGTTTTGAAACGATATGAAAATCTTTTACAATGTGTGTTGGCTTTTCAACGACACTGAATCAATAATTAACGTAATTTGTCGAAATTTAGTTAAAACTCAATAAATATTTCCCGTATAACTTTCATTTTTGCGTTAATTTTTTTTTTTAATATTGGTGTAAAACTGAAGAGACTGGTGAGTTCATATCTTTTTGCAATTCTGTGCGTAAAATTTGAGTTGACACACGGTTATAAGTGCGTGAAGATAGATTTTAAATATATGTTTGTAAAAAACATTTTTCACATCATTTTCAGTCCGTAAAAATGATGTTAAACATACGTAAGTGCAAAAAATGTAAATTTCAAAAGTAATTGAAACAAAATAATATTAAAATTTGTAATTCAATTGAAATTAAATATTTATTCTCGAACAGAAAATTGCATGTTGATTATTTTTTTTAAAATTAAAAATTTTGTCTCTAACATACAATGCCATTATGTATTTTGTCAAACATTGGCTTTCAGAAAGTGACAAAGATATTTTTGCATCATCTGAATGTGACAGTTCATCAGATTATCCACAAAGGAGACAAGGTAATTTGGGTAATAGATTTTTTCTACGTTTTTATTATTTGCAATAGACGAAGGAACATATCTCAACATTCTACATGTACCAAAGCCTATTCATATGATTTCTCTGACAAAACTAATATAATATAAGTTTAAGCAAAAAATACGCGCTTTTACATTTCGTACAATATGATGCTAACTCAAACACCCATATTTTATGATTCCAATCTGATTTTGCGTGAAGTATAATTCCAACTTAATTTTGCGTGCAATATAAATCAAGTTTAAAACGAGTTCTTAAGGATTCTATTTGTAACCTCAATTCAATATATTTCTACTTCGCAAGTTCTCTAAGCAGTGCCTATTGAAAAGTGCATAGAATAATATTATTATCCAGGTTTACCTCAAAATCATGTACTAACCCCTAAAATTCAAAGACAAGTTTTTTCATTTTGTAAAATAAACAATTTATAAATGTTCTCTTTAATACATGAAACAACTTTCTAAATAAAAAGTCAAAAGTTTCCAAGAACCTAAATTTATAAAAATTTGTACAATTCCGCATAGAAAATATTCAAATGACATTAATCAACTTTCAAATAATAACATCCAAGTTGATTTTCAGGTAACAATGTAGAAAGATATGCAGAAAAAGTAAAAAAAGTGTTATTGTGGCAATTACAAAATGAAGAAACTGAAGAACATGTGATATCCGAGTCCGAAGACGAAATTCCGAATTCACAAGGTATAGAAAATAGAGTATCATATTGTATACAAAAAATAAATAATAAGAACTGTACATTACATATATTTGTTGTAAGAACTTTTAGTAGCCATGAATTTAAAAGAATAAGTAAATTATAAATTAAAATTTTTTTATTTATTAATGTTCTGTATTCACAAAAATTCATGAATTTATTATTTTTAATAATGTTGAAGTTGCCATCTCAGTCCACGATTTTATAATTGCATCCCATTTGAAATATCCATAAAATGAAATTTATCACGTGGGCTTTGTCAACTACAAAAAAAAAAAAAAAAGACGCATGAACAGAAAAGGTAGTGCCAAGTGCCGCGCCGCAAGACGTGGCTTCAGAAGCAGCAAAACTTGACATCGGCAATTCCAGAATAAAGAGTAACAGAATATCAAGTATGGGAGGTAAGTACGATCTGGATTTTGACGAATGGGTAGCATGTGTGGTCGAGTTAAATTTTGACGTGGTGACGTTTAATTGTTTGGTTTTTCATTCGTGATATCATGCTCACGGCTACTTATATCAACAGCTTTTCAACAAATCTTACTGTAAATATTGTAAATGTAAAGTCATGTGTAACAATAGAAAAGTATAAAATTAATTAGTATCACTAACTCTTGAGTAAAAGTCTGACAAATGTTTGCTTTAAAGTAGAAAATCCGTTGGTCAAAAAAAAGTAGTGCGTCATTTACCGTATTAAGACAGTCTTGTAGGTTTTATTATATACATTAGTAATAGGAGAAATTTTATTCAATTAACTGCATTTGGTTTCGTGCTGTCACCGTATAGTTAAAAAAAAAAAAAAAAGGAAAGCAGAAATGTTGAGGATGTGCCTACTATTTTTTATAAAATTATTTGATTTTTTGCGTATGTCTTTCAAGCTGGTGTTGCTATACCCCATTCCAACCTATGTTAAAATATGATATTTAGAACTGAAATATTTAAAAAACGAGTACCGACATCCCAAGTTAAAAAAATTTGTTATAACGTAAAGAAATTAAATGTGTAACATATTTCAAACTTACGAAAAGTTTGATTTGTTAGTGACGACGGATTTTCTATCTTAAAAAGGTAATTTTATTCAAATGATTTCAGTACTTTCGATTTTTGATATTAGTCCCCACTTATTGTTTATCCTTTTTTTATTATAAGACTTAATTAACGAATATTTTTTTCTGACATGTGGTAGAACCAATATTTATATAAATATTTGAACCTAAAAAATTTATGATAGCATTTTTTTCCCTGTGATACTTTGTATATAACATGTGTCACTGTCATAAGAATTTTGAATTTAATATTTTTGGAAAAGATAGCACGATGCAACCAAATAGCATCTGAACACTCAAGACACATTGGTAACTTTTGAAACAACACTGATAATTTTCAAGCTTGCTATCTTTAAATAAGCTATAAGTATCAAGTATTGATACATTACGAAAATCCTGTAATGTTGCACTAACTTGTAAATGTTGAAAATATTATCACCACACATGCTAATCACGTTACTAGATAGTTCTTACTATTAAAACGGTCCATACTAATGAAATATAAATGATAATTTTTTCTAATCACGTCAAGTCAAATAAATTAAGAAAAGTTAATTTATGAATCAGTGAAGGTCTTATAAACTACTAAAGTCACGAGATTGAGTAACGTTTTGGTATTTACAATCCTTATCATAGTTACTTTATTTGAAAAATTGGAACAAATGAAATTTTAAAAAAATTTAAGAATTTGAAGTTGTCGCTGCAGAATTTTTTGTTGAAACTTACAATAATCAAGAGTATTTTGTAACAGCAGAACCAACCAAAAATTTGAGCCTTATAGATTTAAGTTATAAGCGTCAGTTAATATCAGGAGATTTAGTTGTTTAACGCTCAGTTCACTTATTTTCTAGGTAACAGAAAACAAAAGGACAATAATATGTAAAAATTTTAACGTAATTTGAATTAAGAAGTATTTAACAATTTTTCACTTTTTTGCACTTAGTTCACTTGTTAAAAAACTTTGTTAATTGAGTTGTAATAAGATTTTATGTATTTTTTTCAGATAATAGAAAAAAAATTTGCATCTTTAAAAATAATTTTACTTTACAATATTAAATATTAGGGAAGGTTTTATACGGCACTGATTTATACTTTTCGATTACGCTATTATAAACGTTACTAAAAAATTTTAATTTTGAATGTACGCTTATTAGGAATATTATACAATTTTTTAAAAAAGTTTTAAACATTTCTTTAAATTGACGCTTAATTTTTCTTTCGATAGTAAGAGAGAACAGTTACTCATTCCTGGGTACAAAGCTTCTTCAAATAATTTATATTGCTGTTTATTGTAATGATATGAGATATTTGTGGTACATCCCTGGTCTCTTAATTTATCTATTTTCAACTCCTTCTCCAGAATTAGTTTCTCTAAGGCAACATTGTATTAAAAATTTTATTGAATAAATTCATATTGTTGCCGTAAATATTGGTTATACTCATTTTTTATTTTTATTTAGTTAATGTATCATGTTGTGAATTAAATAATCATACCATTTTATTTAAAATTACTATTTCGTTTTCCGATACTCATACACACACGTGCGCGTCACACCCACGCATGCACAAACAGCCATTCTTTTAAAATAAAGAATCATGGACACTTTTCCCAGACACAATTTTCATGATGTTGTTCCAAGGATAGTTTTCATTACATATGACAAGTCAATTGACCTGGAAAATATTAATGATTGCGGCGTAATATCGTTAAGGCCGGGTCCCGGAGACATAGGTTGAGACGTTGAACGCCTAAGAGTCTATCAAGAATATTTTCGGCACTCTGACGCTGCTCAAAAGTAAAAATAAGGAGGCCTGTCATTTATTTTATAATTGAGCTAAATTATTTCGGCATCTTAGCAGTAAGTTTTGGTTAATTTAAATGGGCTTCATAGGCTAAGCAGTTTAATACTTGGACAAACATTATTAAATAGTTGTTGTGCCGTTAGATACTTTTCCTGGTTATAAACTTATCAATAACACGTAATTAGTTTGTGACATTATTTTATAGTACAGATTTTTAGATTGTATGACACTTTTAAAACGAAATCATGGAAAGCATGATGGTATTGCAAGTATGGTTTTAATTACATAACGAAATGTCAATTTACATGAATAATATTAATAATTGCGGCGTAATAACGTTAAGACAGGGTCCTGGAGTCATAGATTGAGACGGTCAATGTCCAAGAGTGTACTGATAATATTTCTAGAATACTTTGACGCTGCTAAGGTGTGGAAGTGAGGAGGCGTGTCTCTGTTATATGATTGGGCTTAATTATTTTTGCATCTTAGCAGTTACTTTTGCGATTTTTGATTAAATTTGTATTTGAAACAGTTAATACTTGTACCAGCATCATTGAGTAGTGGTTGTGTTATTTAAAATTTCTGGTTACAAAGTTACCAATGATAACTATGTAGTTTGTAACACTATTAAATGGTTAATATTGGTGTACCATCCAAGATTTTATTAATAATATTAATTGAATACTTTCGACGCTGCTTGGGTGTAAGGAGGCCTATCATTTTTTGAATGATAAGGCTATACTATTTCCAAATTGTAGCAGTTGTTTTAGTCAATTTCAACGTTTTTGATATGTTAAGTAATTAAGTACTTGTAGAAACATTATTAAGGTTGTATTGGCGTCTAGGACCTACGTGGTGCTTAACTGATTTGGATTACCTACTTACAGTCAACTTACTAGTACTCGAATAGGCATAAAAAAAATCTCAAAAAATTCAGAAATGTTTCTCAAGGCCCTTGGATTCTAATGGTATTAATAAAAACTAAGTATGTTGTTTTGTTTACTGAAAAAATGTCTTGACCTCAAAAGTTACGAATTTCCTAAGTTCAATCACCAAAAGACTGTTACAAATTTACGAAAATCCAAACTTTTACATAATGTTTTTTATATTACGTTATTCGTTTTTGTCTACAGAATACGTACATTTAATTTCAGACAATAATATTGAGTTTAAAAAATTTTACAAACAATGTAGTAAAAATGCATCAAGTCGTAGCTTAAATTTTCGTGACTTTTTCATTACGCTTTTGTTAATATCTGCAAAACTATTTTCGAATCATTGTGCACAAAAATTCTGTTATTTTCGGAATTGAATATGCTTTTAATATTTTATTACTTATTTATTGACATGGTACTGTTGCTTCCAAGTGTTTAATACGGAAAATGTGAAAAATTATGAAGCCTAAGAGAAATACACGTGAATCGATATTTTCCTTCGGGATTTGTGAAAAAAAAAAAAAAAAGGCAATTGTTAAATACACTACCTCTGTAATTCGATGTAACATCAAGCAGGGCCATTTTGGGAATGTACCCCGTGGCCTCAATAAATTTCTATTATATTCTTGTTCCGTCACGAAACAGAACTTTATGATCAGAATAAAACTTCGGGTTCAAGTTTAGAATCAATTGAAAGCCATTTATTTACGTTATTCAGTTTTAGGTTACAAACAAAATTGACCGTGATCACTGCTCGTTTGTCGGTATGGTTCTGCCCGTTTTTTAAAAAACAATTTTTTACTTATTATTTTCTGGTCGTCATAGCAACCAAAAACGAAGAAGAAGACAACCAAAAAAGAATCGCCTATTGGCCCATCGTCTGCGATTGAATCCCTCTGTGTTCGCTTGCTCCGTAGATCCCTTCTGTTATTGGTATCTTTTACCGGTGGAGGGAAAATAGCGTTAACGATCAACCCTTATTTGATTGATCGCAACGCAGCCTTGAAGAAACTACATCTGTTTACTTTATAAATAGACGACCCCTTTAATGATTAAAAAACTCAATTAACAAACGAACATTAACAATTGTAAAATAATAACAATTCCATTCTATTCTCTACTATTGATTTTACAGTTTTCATAAAAGGTCTGTGTGTATGTGTAGTTGAATAAGTTGTAGATCTCATTGAAATACAACTTTTTTGTATAGTACACTTTTATTCCAAAATGTACTCTAGATGATGTAGAAGTCATCAAACATTTAAAGCCAAAAACATTTTTGTCCATTACAGTATTAAGCTAACGTAATATCTCAAAGTTGTCAATACAAAATTTGCGTATCCAAAGGAAATAAAAACTTGTATTATTTTTATGCATTTGTAAATGCTTTTTGTAGGCTTTGAAAATTGCAGGAAATATTAAACATATGAAAAATATCAGTACTTACCTTTGCTACATTTTTTGCTTTTAAGTCTATGTGTCGTTGAAGAAAGTCATAGATTTTATTGAAATATATTTTTATAATACTCATTTTTTATCTAAAATATAATCACTATGTTGAAAATAACGAAAAATAACGATAATAGCTGAGAAAGTGAAGTAATATTGCTCATGTTAAGTAATAAAACAATTTTTATGAAATTATTACCAATAGTTACACTTTCTGCTCTTAAAAAATGTATGAGTCGTGCCTTAAATGCAAAAATAAGGCCGTTTGTTTAATCTTCATATTTAATTATATAATAATTTTATTTTTGAATTAGTATATACATAATCAGAGTTTTATTTAAATAATAACAATATTGTTCAAGGAAATACCAAAACATATTCAACCTTAACATTTTATTACATTTGTAAAAAACTGTATAATATATGTACAATTTTAAAACATTTGTATCGTCTTGTTTACTACCCTTTTTTCAGTCATGTTTCAGAAATTTACGTCAATACAAGAAATCGTCAGACATAGTAAGGAATTAGCTTATGCCGAAAGTCATCTTATATTCCAGATACTCGTCGTTGTTACTAATTAGCAAGTTCTTTTAAGTAAAGGAGAAAAGCTTTATTGATATTCCTATTTCGTTATTGATTGATAGCTATTTAAACATAATTGGTGTAAAAAAAAGTAATTGATAAACTAGATTATTTTCAAAGGTTTCAGGTGTATTATTTTAATTATCTACAAATATTTATGATTAAGGATGGATGAAGATAGATGAATGCTAAAATTTGACAGATCAAATAAGTGATATTTTTCTAAAGTGTACAAAAAGGGATGTATGAAATCGGTGTATAAGACTAACAAAAAAAAAAGTTGTTTAAGAGAAGCCAATATCTTCATTCTGTCTCTAACTGTAAAATAGTTAAACAAATGTGTTTGTTATTTATGTGTTCAGTATTTTTGAAATACTTTAATAGCGATTCTCACTATAACCAGTTATTTTTCTAAATAAAAATCATTAAGTTTACAAGATTTATGAGTTTATAAGAATTTGTAAATTAATGGTACACTCTCTTACCAAACTATTTTCTCTAATACCCATTTCAAATATTTGTGAAGTAGGTGATGCGCCATGTTGTATTGGCCACCATTTTGATTTGAAGGAATAAGATGTTAGCTATTCAAAAGCAGATGCGAGACTAACTGCGAATAGCATTTATTTAGTTGCGATGAGTCTTGAACTAATTTGAGAATCGTACTACTCATTAACTATATAGATAAAGTAGTGTATGTTACTCATTGTTTGAAAATTTCTTGTGTACAGAAAATCTAGTTGAACCTTTATGATTCATTACAATGATTTAAATGATTACTCCACGAATTCGTCCAGTTGTAAAAGCAGAATAAACTCTTAATATATGGTTTATGTGGGTATAACCTATGCTTACCGAATTCATTAATTTTCCAATATTTTACTGATAGGTAGATTAAAATAATATAAAATTTCTCTTACCTATTCTATAACCTTGGTTAGACATGTTCGTAGCACTGTGTTTTTAATTTTTTGAGTTACATATTACGTTGAATTCCACATGTGCAAAAAAAACTTTACAAACATATTTTTTTTAAAGTTGTGGGAAGATGAGTAACGTTGAAAAATGCAATCTACTGTTAAATGTAATTTATTTAGATCATGTAAACGTTTTTTAAAAATAATTTGTAAGTTCCAACCGCTGGACTTATTCTAAAGGAGTTATAGATATACTTAAAAAAAAAAAATTATTTGTATTAGCATACAGTAGACGAAACCTTTTTAAACAGTGAATTCTTTTCCAGCTCAGTCTACTGATCAGGTTGACTCTCAGTGTTCTTGTGTGGGGCAATTGTTATCAAAATGTTAGTATCGGTTTGATTGAAGCTAATGTTCTGTGACTCGTCATCCATCGTAATATCGGAGGCAATATCAACAAAGCCACTGCCATGAAACAGTACCGTTGGCTTAGTCATACCACAGTTCTGCGTCTAATGTAAAATAGGTAAATATGTAAAATAAATGCTTCCTTCTATTATACTTATCATCATAATTTGTAAATACAACAAATGTATGGAAGTGCATTATAATTTTGTCTGAGCAAAAAGCATAACCTCGTATAAATCGTCTATTCTCAATATAAAAAATCTTTGATCCTAGTATAAGGTTGATCTGAATTCGTCACATAATGTACGTATCTGAGTAACCCAATTCTTTGAATCAAAGAAAATTTCTTTACCCTTATTCCGTTAAGTATTTTCTTATGAGTAAAAAAATATAAGTTAGTTGAAAATAATATTTTATAAAATTAAAATTTTCTTTTTTTAATTACGAATTTCTTATTTAGTTGTACATAATGTTTTTTTTTATCGACTAAATTTGTTTCAATTAAAAGAAAATATTTAACGGAATGAGGGTAAAGAAATTTTCTTTGATTCAAAGAATTGGGTTGCTCAGATGGACTTATGTATGTACGTTATTAAGTATTTCGGCTAACTCAAGTAATTATAATCCAAATAGGCTGAAATTCTGTTGGTAGTTTTGGACTACATATCTCAGCTGATCGTTTAAATTTTGACAAGTTTCATAGACAAGAACAATTTTGACAGCATTTTTAGTGCAGCGCTCTTACACAAAATAACACACAACTCTTACACACAATTTTCCAGCGATAATTTTTTTTGCGCTTTTATTTAAAAGGTCCGTGATCAAAGACAGAGTTATATTTTTTGTATTACACGTTTTGCTTTAAATCACAATGCATACGCTACATAATTCAAAATAAATACTAAAATAGCAAAAAAATTTTTACTGTTACGAAAATAAATTCAAATTCTATAACAAAGAATTAACTATAAAATTTGTAGAACTCATCAAAATGTAACTTTTTTATAGAGTAAGTTTTTCTTTAAAGTACGTTCTTAACAACTCAATCGGCGAAAATTGCTGCAACAGCTTAAAAATCGTTTTATACCATTTAATTTTGTACATTACATTTTTAGACAAAACATTTAACATTAAAATCATAGATTTTTTAAAGATACTTTTTTTATTTTATCTATGGTGTATATATAATACAATGAATAACGAAAAACGTTTTAAAAAGACTGAAAAAGCGTTTTGTATCATGTGAATTGATTATTTACCATTTATTAATAGTATATTTATATTAAAACTAAGATGAATAAGATGAAGGAATAATATAAAAATAAAATCTTGTTATTCAAATAATACTTTTTTTCTCTGGTACCTCGTTGATTGGTCATGCCTCACATGCAAGACGTAGTATTTTGCATGAATTTAGCTGCTTGTTAATAGTTACAATAATAAATACACTACTTTTGTTTTTTAAATATTGAAGTAAATACAAAGTATTCAATTTATTTACCACTACCTTATTTTTTTCATTTTCACAGCTTAAATAATCTTCAGTCTCCATTTGTTTGGTCTCTTCTCTATGAACTTCAGTAACCTGTAGTATCATAGATCAATAAGTTCTTATGCACCCTGATTTGTGTTTATTTGTTAATTGTTGGCTTATTTGTTAGCGTTTGCATAGTCATTAGCTTTAGTCATCCCCTACATCATGCGGTCCTTCTCTCTATCCCGTTCCCAAGTGCTGAGTGCTCTAAGTAATGTTTGTAGGGCATAACTAGATATTAAGCACTGTAATACATAATAAAAAAATATCAATTGAAGCTAATTATTAGTTGTGCATGTAACAAGTTAGCATATGAAAAATACATTTAAAAACACTTGCGGTGGTAAGTTTTAACCGTAAATACAATAAAAGCCAAGAGAGAGATGCTACTGCTTGGTAGGGAAATATGCTTTTAATGTATACAACTTTAGACGTCAAAAAACTGACGCAGAACATTTATTGTTATTGAAACAGCAGCATCAATATCGACAAATAAAGAATTCGTTAAGTGAGAGATCAGCTTTTATTATAACCCTAACACTAATCAATTAAATCTTCCATCTTTTGTTTTTGTTACGTAAATAACAATATTGAGAGGTTTAAAAAATTTTCACCTGTCACATTCTATTGTAAATGTCTCAAAAAGCAGACTTTTGACGTTCGCAAATGTAATTTTTTTTCTTCGGGTCTTGTATTTTTTGACACTGATGAGACAAACTTTTTTTAAGCGCACGAAACTTGTAATTTTTGCCATCGAAAATTTTCCAAACCTCTCAATTTTTACCTATTTCATTTTACTGTAAATGTCTTAAAACGCATTTTTTTGATGCTGGCATGAAAAAATGTTTCCGTCGGGACTTGTATTCTGTCATACTGTCAGGACTTAAACTTTTTTCAGCGCACGGAACTTGTAATTTTACCGAAAATTTTTCAAACCTTCCAATTTTCACCTCTCTATTATTATACTTTAAAGTAATAAAATTAAATGTCCCAGAACGCATAGTTTTGATAATGACAAAAAAAAAACTTTTCCGTCTGCACTTGTATTTTTTCGCGCTGATGAGACTTAATTTTCTTTCAGCTCACGGAATTTGTAGTTTGTGCTATCAAAAATTTTCCCAATCTCCTAATTGTCTTCTATCTCATTCTACTGTAAATGTCCCAAAACGCAGATTTTTAATGTTCGTAAATGTCATTTTTTTGCTTTAGGACTTGTATTTTTTCGCACTGACAGGGGAATTAGTAAATTGGGCTATCGAAAATTGATTTAAACTCTCAGTTGTCACCTACTTCATTCTACTGTAAACGTTCCAGACTGCATAGTTTTGATGATGGCCAAAAAAAATGTTTTCCCTTGGGACATGTATTTTTTTTCGCACAGTCAAAAAATCAGCTGACGATTTGGCATCAGAAATGAGCTGATTTATCAGCTGATTTTTTTTAGCAGTGATAATATTATTAGAAATAATCTTATTTAAATAATCTTTTTTTCGTCTCAAAAATTCGAGAACTTGCAGCGACTGACCGGGGGTGCTACCGAAGAAGAGAAAATCTTTAAATTGGTGGTAAACACTTTCTTTGGGGTCAGAGACAATAAGAGAGAACTAAAAAGAACTTTTTAATATTTACTAAGACGTACACATTAATCTTTGTTCATATATGTCCTTGTTCTGCATTGTAAACACTTGCATTGATAGTTCACTGTAGTCACTACGTTAAAAAATAAAAAAAAAAAATAAAAAAAATGAAAAAAAAAAAACTTAAAGACACAACAACAGCAAATAACACGCTTAAATAAATGTTGTTAACTGATAAGAAGAACGAGATCACTAACTTTACCAGCTGATCTTACTATTAAAAACATTGCTGCGTAAAACCTATAATGACTATAAGAAAATATTCAACTTCTCGTCACAAAAGAAAATAAGTAATCGTGACAAAAGCGGGGTACGCAAGAAACTAGCAAACAGAAAATTCAACGTACTTAAAATATTAAGTAGAACATAATTCACTTACCTACTTCCATTAAACATCAGCTTTTGTCTTGAAATCTTTACAATGTCTATATTTATCTGCAAGTCCATATTCTGCTTGAATAATTTTTTGATGTTAGAAGAGCCCTAAAAAAATTATATTAAGTATTATTTTTCGCTTTTATCGATTAACAAAGTACAGAATACGTCAATACTAAAAATCAATAAAACGTACACTCTCTGTCCTAAAATTCTTCGAATTTTTAACAAACACTATCATGGGAGTTGAAGATACTAAGAGGGGACTGTAAAATGTTGTGTACTTACTGATATGATTCTTTAATTCTTTGTTTCAGCTTGTTCATGGAAAGCATTGTGAACACTTGCATTTATTATTTGCTATAATCACTTTGTCAAAGGAAGCAAACAAAATTGTAGTTGTTACAGATAGAAGTTGGCGCTCACAAGTTATATATTATAACAATATGTGGTTTAAATTAAGTATCATACGCTAATCGAATGTAATCGTGCAACGAGGATGCAAACATGAAGTACACGACGTGGATGTCGATTAGGTGTCGTGGAATAATCAAGGCGAATTGTTTGACGCGAGAAGCTTGCGGCCGTCAAGTCAGTATTTGATATCATAGACCTCGATATAAGCAAGAAGTTCCGGTTGTACTAAAGATCAAAGTAGCGTGCACAGCCAAAGGTCTGGGGCTGTTTAGGCTGAAAAGTTGTCTCCATGATGAGAGAGCAATTAGCTGTAGTGTTTAATGTTAGCTGCTCCAATTAGAATTTAGCAGTTTGCTCCTTCGTTACCGATGGATCGTTGTGCGACAATATCCAAACTCACCAGAAACACGGAGGAAAAGTTCTTGAAGCAAACGCATAGTGGCGATGGAAATGCCCCCCCCCCCCTTTTTTTGAACCTATGCGATTGGCTCATGACGTGTGTGCTTTCAACGCATGTAAGCTATATCCCACAAGCATAAGCTTTTTAAGCGCTAACCACAGAGTAATTGTATGAAGGCACTGGCTTTTATGATGGATTAGACAGAAGCACTAACTATAGCAGTTAACTTATTATTTAAAACTCTACTACTTAAAACTAATTATAGCTATGAGGTAATATAAAGCTTTTCATCTCAAAAAAAAAAAAAAAATGCAATCGTGACGAAAACGCAGTATGCAAAAACAACGAGCAAACAAAAACAAAAATTTGCCAAAATCATTGTGTAGAAGATAATTAACTTACATACATCCATAAAACGTTAGCCTAGTATTGAAAATTTTTATAATATCCACATGCTTTGAGAAGTCCAAAACGATTTGTTTAAGAGACGTTTTTTTATTTGAAGTACCTAGAAAAGTAAAAATTAATTATTAAGTGATATTTATCTTTTTAAACAATAGAACCAGTAAAAGATATGTAAAAGCCTAAAAATTGTAAAAACTTGCTTTTCTTCTTAAAAAATATTTGAATTAAAGACAAGCACAATTTTTAGGCTTTAAGGCACTAAAAAAAGTCTATAGTAGATTTTTAATACTTACTAATACGAACCTTTCAATTCGTTATCCTTTTTTGTCCTTGCACAGCATTGTAAACACTTGTGTGAATTATTATCCATTATAAGTTCGTTAAAGAAAACAAATGGAATCATAAATATACCAAGTATTTTCAAAATTCAAAAATAATAGTTTTTAACTATCTTGCAGAATAAGATCCACTAACATTATTAGTTGGTTTAACTATAAAAACAATAATGCATTTATCTTATAATATATGTAATATTATAGATAATTATTTTTCTCTTCAAGAAATGAAAAACGTAAGAAATACATAAAAGTCAGTAAATAATGATAATTTATACTATCTTTGCTTCCAATTTTCAAGTTGCAGGTAATTAAAAAGGTCTGTAAAAACGTTTTAATACTTACTGATACGTACCTAGAATTTTATTGTCCCTATTTTTCTTTTTCTGGCATTGTCAAAACAGTTAAATTCAATGGTTACTATAGTCACGTTGTTAAAAAAACGATTAAAACTAAACGCATACCAAAAGTTTCCGGTAGTCAAAAATGATAGTTTTCAACTACCTTGCAGCGTACGATCATTAACAATAGCAGTGGACTTTACCAAAAAACTATGCTGTATTTAACTTATGGGACATAATATTACAGATTTTTTTTTTTTTTCAGATAATCAAAAAGGTAAAGAATACGTAAAATATAGTAAATAATAAAAACGTATACTCCCTTATGTTTCTGTTTGGAATGTCTTTAAATCAGTAACAAATACTGATTTTACAGTTGAAAGCGCTGAAAATGGACTATAAAAACTTTTTGACACTTTCTAATACATACTTTTTAATTTGATCCATATTCGTCTTTGCTTCACATCAAAAATTTTTGTATACACTATTCACCATACTCACTTTGTTAAGAAAAAACGAATAAAGTAATAGATAAACAGAAAAGTTCTGAACCACAAAAATTATAGTTTTTGACTAACTGGCAGAATAATATCACTGACATTAGCAGTTGATCTAACAAGCAACAAATAAGGTAAAAGATGAGTAAAAGTGAATAACTAATAATAATTTATGCTTAATTTTCTTTCTGTTTGAAGTATCTTAAAATTAACTACAAACACTGATTCTAAAAATAGAGAAACTAAAAAGGGTGTATAAAATCATTACAAAACTTACTAATTCGTACCGTTTATGTCATTATTCTGATTCGTCTTTACCCAACATTAAAAAATATTCCGTACGAATATTAAAAATAAAAAGATATCACTTCTCAGAATTAAATATATTTATTTTACTATTACTTTTACAAAACGATTTTCTCGCTCTTAAAATTCGCAGCGATCTGACAGTGTGCTTGCTAACTTTTTTTTGCCGATTCCCCGTTCGCTCGTAACCAAACAAACAAAAAACAAAGTACGCTCGCCCATATTAACATATTTGGACAAAATAGAAAATCAATATTGACTACCGTTGCTAAGACGATATTTTCTCCTCAAAAAACTGCCCCTCGGCAAAACGTCCGTGGGAAAACCGCTTGATTTCCCACCCCGTGGTCCCCCTCTTTTATCGAACTCCTGAAATGCGCCCGGTGAGAGGGAATAGGTGTCCCTGGTCCGGCCCTTAATCGTCCAGTCGTGACACGGCCTAGTACGGCTTCTATCTTCGTAAAGAGAAACTTTTCGAGGTAGAAATAAATACTAAAATTGACTAGAAATATAGGCGAGTGTTTATAAAAGGATACCGCAACACTTTTGTATACAGTATTCATAACAATCACTGGAAAAAAAATGAATAACATTATAGACATACCGAAATTATAGAAAAAAAAAGAAACTTGCCTACATCTAGGGAGCATCAGCCAATATCTTGGAATTTTAATAATGTCCGCATGATTCTGCAAGTCCAAAACGTTCTGTTTGGACAACGGATCTTGTTAAAAGTACATAAGCAAACAAAAATTAAATTAGCAGTGATTTTTCTAAACCTTGAAACTGGTAAAAGATACTTGGAAGCCTAAATAATGTGACAATGTACACTTGCTTCTTGTCGTAATAGAAGATCCTTTAAATTAACGACGAACACTACTACTTATTAAAGTTTGAGGCACTACAAAAGGTCTATAGTAGAGTTTAAATATTTACTTATACATACCCTTCATTTTGTTATCCACAATTGTCCTTGCCCAGCATTAATAACACTTGTATAAAGTATTCACAATAATCACTTTGTTAAAAAAAAAGATTGAAATTATAGACATACTAAAAGTTTGTAAAACACAAGAATAGTAGCATTTAACTAATTTATAGAATAAGATCACTGACAAACGCAGTCGGCTTAACCATAAAAACTATGATTCGTTTAAATTGTAATAAATATAATATCATAGATGATTTTTCTCCTTCCCAAGAATCAAAATACGTAAAGAATACGTGAAAGTTAGTAAATAACAGAAATAAATACTTGCTTTTTATCCTGTTAAAAGTATCTTTGACTTGTTTAAAAACACTAATTTCAGAGTAAGAGGCACTAAAGCAGGCCTATAAAAACATTTTAATAGCCAGTTATAAAAACCTTTTATTTTAACATCCCTAATTGTCCAAGCTTAGTATTATCATCACTTATATACATTTCTTACTACAATCACTTTGTTAAAAAAATTAGATATAACAAAAGTTTCCGATCCGTAAAAAAACAAGTGTAAAACTGTCATATAAAATTTGATCACAGACAATCGTGAATATCTTTACCAAAAACCTATGCTGAAGTATCTGTGGAAAATGAACAAATACTGACGTAATTATTAGAAAAACTAATAATGGTCTACAAAAACTGATTGATACTTACTAATACCTACCTTTTATTTTGTTATTTATATTTGTCCTTGCCCAGCATTGAAAACACTTGTTGACAGTACTCATAATAATCACTTTGTTAAAATGAAAATAATTAAAATCACATGTAGGTATACCGAAAGTTTCTATAACACAAAAACTGTAGCATTAAAGTAACGTGCAGAATAAGATCACCGACTTAAGCAGTCAGTTAAGTCATAAAAACTGCAAGTCATGAAACTTATTATAAAAATAATATCGACGAAAATTTTTCCTTCTAAAGAACGAAACACGTAGAGAAAAGGTAAAATTCAGTTGATATTAAAAATTTATACTTGTTTTTCTTACTGTTGAAAGTATCCATAAAATGATAACAAATACTGATACTAAAAATAAAAGCACTTATAAAGGTCTACAAAAACTTTTTGATACTCACTGATACATACCTTGTTTTTTTTCCATACTTGTCCTTGCCCAACATTACAAACACTTGCATGGAGAATTCACAATAACCACTTGGTTAAAAAAAAAAAACGAAAAAAATTACGGATATCCCAAAAATTTCCAATAATAAGATTAGTAGCAATTAACTAACTTGCAAAATAAGATCACTGACATTAGCAGTCGGTTTAACCATAAAAACTATAATTTATACATCTTATAACAAACATTATATAAAAGTTTTTCTTTTTTCTAACAAACGGAACACGTTGAGAGTACGTAAAAATTAGTAAACAATAGAAATTTATACAACCTTTTCTTCTTTTGAAAAGTATCTTTGACTTGATTTAAATCACTAATTTCAGTGTTAGAGGTACTTAAACAGGTCTATAAAAACTTTTAAATGGTCACTTATACATACATTTCATTTTAACATCCCTAATTGCCCAAACTTAATATTATCATCACTTGTATACATTATTTACCACAATCACTCTATTAAAAAAATCGATTAAAATTTAAGATATACCAAAAGATTCCGAGGCGCAAAGAAAAAGTTCCGAACCATCTTGTAGAATTCAATTACTAATGGTAGGATTTGTCTATACAAAAAACTATGCTGTATTTAAGTTATGCTACATAATATTTCAGATGATTTTACTCCTCATCAGATAACAGAAAACGTAACAAATAAGTAAAATATAGTAAATAATAAAAATGTATACTCGTTTTTCTTGCTGTTAAACATATCTGTTAAATAATAATAAATCCTGATATTAGAAATGAAAGCCCTAATAAAGATCTACCTCGAGATCTACAAAAACCTTTTTCACACCTCATTTTTTTTTTATATTTGTCCTTGTCCAGTATTGCGGAGTTATTCGTTACCCGAGCTACCTACGTATGGAGCTTGCAACCATGAAGACCCGGAGGTCTTTCTCTCCCAATGTGAACTCTATTTCAAGGCTCATCGCACCCTGGATACCCAACAGACTTTGGTAGCAAAAAAAGGGCTTCGTGGCGACACCGAAAAATGGTGGCAGGTTTATAAATATCTGTCTTTCACCTTCAAACAATTTGGGGAGCTTCTTCGGGCACGCTTCGACAGTCCGGCGATCCAGGGAAAAATACATTCCAAGCTATATTCCAAACATCAAACAGAGAAGAAACCAGTAGCAGCATTTCTGCAGGAGAAGTACCTTCTGTTTAAAAGAATCAGTCCTGCAGCCGAGGAAGAAGTAACAATCACCATGGTCGTCGAGCTCATTCGTCCATCTATTCGTCAGTTTCTCCAAAGCCATACATTCAAGACCTACGCGGATCTTCTCACTATGGAAGTCCAGTTGGAAAAAGACGAAGGAGACCTCACGAAGACACGGGGCAAGAAGACTGGTATAAACGCTAAGCAAACCTCAGTGACTACCTCTACTGGAGCCAACCCAAACACTTGGCCACCCAAGTGCCACTTCTGTCCCGATTACCACCTTCACAAGGACTGTCCCATTCAAATAGCTCGAGCCTCAACTCTCCCGGGAAACGAAACTGAAGTGTCAGGGGAGCCGGCAACAGGCGCTCTGGAGAGACGCCGGCAATAAATGTCACCAGCATGCCCCACCAACCACTACAAAAAATTATGGTTAGACTGGGTCAGCCAGAAATAGCTGCTCTGGTCAACCAAGCATCTACCGATAATTTTGTACATCCCTCACTACTTTCGGGACAGGAGAAGATCACACCCTATACTCAACAGTGTGACTTGGCTTGTGGTAATGCAACTCTCACGACCTCCGGCAGTGTTTGTCTTGACCTACGGAATCAGGAAAAGTCATTCAAATTTAGCTTCCTCATAGCACTAGACCTACGACATTAAATGGTCCTGGGTCTAACAACACTGTACACGGAGAAATCCATCTTGGATTTGACGAGGGGAGTGCTATACTTTGGAAGTAGCCAACGAATAACTATCTTATTTGTGTCACGCCCATCTTGGGAGAATCAGCAAACAGCTCTAAACTTAGATCAGATTCGACATGAATTCACTGGAGGAGAACGTACTGGCCTCTTTTAACTGTTGCAAGGACACGCAGAAGTCTTTGCACCTTTGACGGGAAAGTTACGTCAAACTCGCACCATACAGGGGTCAACTGTCTCCACTCCTAGAGTTGAAGGTGGCGAGATCATGAGCACCCAGATCTAAAGATGCGACTACGGAAGGTTTGAGGGAAGTACAGTGATATTTATTGAATATGTATTTATCTACCACTGCTTTAAGTCAGTCGAGTGGCTTAAGAGATATGCATTGCACGTATTTGCAAATCTCGGATCATACCTAATCAGTCGTCACCCAGTCCGTCTTATATACTTTACGTCGCTTTCTTACTTGCGATTTTCGCTAAAGACTAGTGGTCACCACCTAGCGAGCGATAGGTGGTACTATCAAGTACTAAGTTGGAAGTCTGAGCTGCGCACGAAATTTCAAAATTCAAATTTATGTAGAAACGATCTAGTTTGAGAAAAATGATTATTTTAATATACAAAAATTAATAAAATAATTCCCCAGATGGTAACAACTAATATAAGCATTCAGTTAAACCTTGAAAACCATGCTCTATTCAACTCACGATAAAAATAGTACCATAAATAATTTTTTTAACTCCGAAAAAACGACATACGTAAAATATACGTAAAAGATAGAAAATAGTAAAAATCTATACTTGCCTTTTATCCTATTAAATAATTTGAATTGATAAAAATTACTAATTTTCGGGTGAGAGACACGAAACTAGACTACAAAAACTTTTAATAAGTCACGTATACATATCTGTTGTTCCGTTATCCTTGTTTATCTAAACTCAGTTTTGTAAGTTATTATATTTTCTGTTTACCACAATCACTTTGTTAATGAAGTTAATTATACTTATAGAATTACCAAAAGCTTTCGACACGCAACAAAAACTAATTATAACTACTTTTCAGAAATTGATTACTGACAATATCGTTTGTCTATACTAAAAACACTATGACAAGATAAACATACGATGCATAATTTTTCAGACAATCTCAAATTTTACAAGGCAGCTAAAAACGTATAGTATACGTAAAATATAAAAAATTATATAAATATATACTTACTGATCTTGTTGTTAAATGTAATTCTAAAATATAAACGAATACTGATGTTAAACATAGGAGCACTTATAAAATTCAAAAAAACTTTTTGATACTCACTAATACAAACCATTTGTTTTTTTGTCCGTACTCGTCCTTGTCGAACAGAAAAAACACTTGAATACAGTATCAACAATAACCATTTAATAATAAATATACGTTTAAAATCATAGACATACTGGAATTGAGTGAAACACAAGAAAAGTAGCACTTAACTAACCTGATAAATACTATTGCTGGTATGAGCATTTGGTTAAACCTTGAAAACAACACTCTATTTAACTCTTGCAAAAAAAGTATCATAAATAATTTTTTTTCTGAAAAACAACATACGTTAAGAATATGTAAGAGTTCAAAAATGATGGAAATCCATACTTGCCATTCGTTCCGTTAAGAAGAGATTTTTAATTAATTAAAATTACTAGTTTTTGAAATGAGAGACTCAAAACTAAAATATAAATCTTTTTATTAGTCACATGTACTTACCTGGTATTCCGCTAGCCTTGGTCCTCTGAACTTAGTTTTGTAATTTATTGTATTTTCTATTTACCACAATCACTTTGTTAATTAAGTTAATTATACTTTTAGAATTACTAAAAAATTTCGACATGCAAAAAAAACTGTTTCAAAATTACATGCATAATTTGATTACTGAGAATAGCATTTATCTATACCAAAAACACTAAAATGCAGTAAACTTATGATACAAAATTTTTCAGATAAGCTTTATTTTCACTAGGCAGCAAAACTCGTCAAGAAAACGAAAAAAATCGAAAAAAGTATAAATATATTTTCACTTATCTTGTTGTTGGATGTTTTTGTAAAATATAAACGAATACTGATATTCAACATGGGAGCACTTATGAAGTTCTGTAAAAACTTATTGATGATTACTAATACAAACCATTTGTTTTTTTGTCCGTACTCGTCCTTGCCGAACAGTAAAAACACTTGTATACAGTATTCACAATAACCATTTAATAATAAATATACGTTTAAAATTATAGACATACTGAAAATAAGTAAAACACAAGAAAAGCAGCACTTAACTAACCTGAAAAATACTATTGCTGGTATTAGAATTCAGTTAAACCTTGAAAACAACACTCTATTCAACTCTTGCAAAAAAAGTATCATAAATAATTTTTTTACTAAAAAACAACATACGTTAAGAATATGTGAGAGTTAAAAAATGATGGAAATCCATACTTGCCTTTCGTTCCGTTAAAAAGAGTTTTTTAATTAATTAAAATTACTAGTTTTTGAAATGAGAGACTCAAAACTAGACTATATATCTTTTTATTAGTCACATGTACTTACCTGGTATTCCGTTAGCCTTGGTCCTCTGAACTTAGTTTTGTAATTTATTGTATTTTCTATTTACCACAATCACTTTGTTAATTAAGTTAATTATTCTTTTAGTATTACTAAAAGTTTTCGACATGCAAAAAAAACCGTTCCAAAATTGCATGCATAATTTGATTACTAACAATAGCATTTATCTATACCAAAAACACTAAAATGCAGTAAACTTATGATACAAAATTTTTCAGATAAGCTTTATTTTCACTAGGCAGCAAAACTCGTCAAGAATACGAAAAAAATCGAGAAAAATATAAATATATTCTCACTTATCTTGTTGTTGGATGTTTTTGTAAAATATAAATAAATACTGATATTCAACATGGGAGCACTTATGAAGTTCTGTAAAAACTTATTGATGATTACTAATACAAACCATTTAATTTTTGTCCGTACTCGTCCTTGCCGAACAGTAAAAACACTTGTATACAGTATTCACAATAACCATTTAATGATAAATATACGTTTAAAATTATAGACATACTAGAATTGGGTGAAACACAAGAAAAGTAGCACTTAACTAACCTGATAAATACTATTGCTGGTATGAGCATTTGGTTAAACCTTGAAAACAACTCTCTATTTAACTCTTGCAAAAAAAGTATCATAAATAATTTTTTTTCTGAAAAACAACATACGTTAAGAATATGTAAGAGTTCAAAAATGATGAAAATCCATACTTGCCATTCGTTCCGTTAAGAAGAGTTTTTGAATTAATTAAAGATACTAGTTTTTAAAATGAGAGACTCGAAACTTGACTATAAATCTTTTTATTAGTCACATGTACTTACCTGGTATTCCGTTAGCCTTGGTCATCTAAACTTAGTTTTGTAATTTATTGTATTTTCTATTTACCAAAATCACTTTGTTAATTAAGTTAATTATACTTTTAGAATTACTAAAAGTTTTCGACGCGCGAAAAAAACTGTTTAAAATTACATGCATAATATAATTACTGACGATAGCATTTATCTATACCAAAAACACTTAAATGCAGTAAACTTATGATACATAATTTTTCAGATAAGCTTTATTTTCACTAGGCCGCAAATCTTGTAGAGAATACAAAAAAAATCGAAAAAAATATAAATATATTTTCACTTATCTTGTTGTGGGATGTATTCGTAAAATATAAACGAATACTGATATTTAAAATGGGAGCACTCATGAAGTTCTGTAAAAACTTATCGATAATTACTAATACAAACCAATTGTTTTGTTGTCCGTACTCGTCCTTGCCGAACAGTAAAAACACTTGTATACAGTATTCACAATAACCATCTTATAATTAATATACGTTTGAAATTATAGACATACTGAAAATAAGTAAAACACAAGAAAAACAGCCCTTAACTAACCTGAAAAATACTATTGCTGGTATTAGAATTCAGTTAAACCTTATAAGAACACTCTATTCAACTCTTGCCAAAAAAGTATCATAAATAATTTTTTTACTAAAAAACAACATACGTTAAGAATATGTGAGAGTTAAAAAATGATGAAAATCCATGCTTGCCTTTCGTTCCGTTAAGAAGAGTTTTTAAATAAATTAAAATTACTAGTTTTTAAAATGAGAGACTCGAAACTAGACTATATATCTTTTTATTAGTCACATGTACTTACCTGGTATTTCGTTAGCCTTGGTCCTCTGAACTTAGTTTTGTAATTTATTGTATTTTCTATTTACCACAATCACTTTGTTAATTAAGTTAATTATTCTTTTAGTATTACTAAAAGTTTTCGACATGCAAAAAAAACCGTTCCAAAATTGCATGCATAATTTGATTACTAACAATAGCATTTATCTATACCAAAAACACTAAAATGCAGTAAACTTATGATACAAAATTTTTCAGATAAGCTTTATTTTCACTAGGCAGCAAAACTCGTCAAGAATACGAAAAAAATCGAGAAAAATATAAATATATTCTCACTTATCTTGTTGTTGGATGTTTTTGTAAAATATAAATAAATACTGATATTCAACATGGGAGCACTTATGAAGTTCTGTAAAAACTTATTGATGATTACTAATACAAACCATTTAATTTTTGTCCGTACTCGTCCTTGCCGAACAGTAAAAACACTTGTATACAGTATTCACAATAACCATTTAATGATAAATATACGTTTAAAATTATAGACATACTAGAATTGGGTGAAACACAAGAAAAGTAGCACTTAACTAACCTGATAAATACTATTGCTGGTATGAGCATTTGGTTAAACCTTGAAAACAACTCTCTATTTAACTCTTGCAAAAAAAGTATCATAAATAATTTTTTTTCTGAAAAACAACATACGTTAAGAATATGTAAGAGTTCAAAAATGATGAAAATCCATACTTGCCATTCGTTTCGTTAAGAAGAGTTTTTGAATTAATTAAAGATACTAGTTTTTAAAATGAGAGACTCGAAACTTGACTATAAATCTTTTTATTAGTCACATGTACTTACCTGGTATTCCGTTAGCCTTGGTCATCTAAACTTAGTTTTGTAATTTATTGTATTTTCTATTTACCAAAATCACTTTGTTAATTAAGTTAATTATACTTTTAGAATTACTAAAAGTTTTCGACGCGCGAAAAAAACTGTTTAAAATTACATGCATAATATAATTACTGACGATAGCATTTATCTATACCAAAAATACTAAAATGCAGTAAACTTATGATACATAATTTTTCAGATAAGCTTTATTTTCACTAGGCCGCAAATCTTGTAGAGAATACGAAAAAAATCGAAAAAAATATAAATATATTTTCACTTATCTTGTTGTGGGATGTATTCGTAAAATATAAACGAATACTGATATTTAAAATGGGAGCACTCATGAAGTTCTGTAAAAACTTATCGATAATTACTAATACAAACCAATTGTTTTGTTGTCCGTACTCGTCCTTGCCGAACAGTAAAAACACTTGTATACAGTATTCACAATAACCATCTTATAATTAATATACGTTTGAAATTATAGACATACTGAAAATAAGTAAAACACAAGAAAAACAGCCCTTAACTAACCTGAAAAATACTATTGCTGGTATTAGAATTCAGTTAAACCTTATAAGAACACTCTATTCAACTCTTGCAAAAAAAGTATCATAAATAATTTTTTTACTAAAAAACAACATACGTTAAGAATATGTGAGAGTTAAAAAATGATGAAAATCCATGCTTGCCTTTCGTTCCGTTAAGAAGAGTTTTTAAATAAATTAAAATTACTAGTTTTTAAAATGAGAGACTCGAAACTAGACTATATATCTTTTTATTAGTCACATGTACTTACCTGGTATTCCGTTAGCCTTGGTCCTCTGAACTTAGTTTTGTAATTTATTGTATTTTCTATTTACCACAATCACTTTGTTAATTAAGTTAATTATTCTTTTAGTATTACTAAAAGTTTTCGACATGCAAAAAAAACCGTTCCAAAATTGCATGCATAATTTGATTACTAACAATAGCATTTATCTATACCAAAAACACTAAAATGCAGTAAACTTATGATACAAAATTTTTCAGATAAGCTTTATTTTCACTAGGCAGCAAAACTCGTCAAGAATACGAAAAAAATCGAGAAAAATATAAATATATTTTCACTTATCTTGTTGTTGGATGTTTTTGTAAAATATAAATAAATACTGATATTCAACATAGGAGTACTTATGAAGTTCTGTAAAAACTTATTGATGATTACTAATACAAACCATTTGTTTTTTTGTCCGTACTCGTCCTTGCCGAACAGTAAAAACACTTGTGTACCGTATTCACAATAACCATTTAATAATAAATATGCGTTAAGAATTATAGACATACTGAAATTGAGTGAAACACAAGAAAAGTAGCACTTAACTAACTTTAAATTTACTTTTGCTGGTATAAGCATTCGGTTAAATTTTGAAAACAACACTCTATTGAATTCCTGCAAAAAAAGTATGATAAATAATTTTTTTTCTGAAAAACAACATACGTTAAGAATATGTAAGAGTTAAGAAATGATAAAAATCCATACTTGCCTTTAGTTTCGTTAAGAAGAGTTTTTGAATTAATAAAAATTACTAATTTTTGAAATGAAAGACTCGAAACTAGACTATAAATTTTTTTATTAGTCACATGTTCTTACCTAGTATTCCGTTAGCCTTGGTCATCTAAACTTAGTTTTGTGATTTATTGTATTTTCTATTTACCAAAATCACTTTGTTAATTAAGTTAATTATACTTTTAGGATTACTAAAAGTTTTCGACATGCAAAAAAAACTGTTTCAAAATTACATGCATAATTTTATTACTGACAATAGCATTTATCTATACCAAAAACACTAAAATGCAGTAAACTTATGATACAAAATTTTTTAGATAAGCTTTATTTTCACTAGGCAGCAAAACTCGTCAAGAATACGAAAAAAATCGAAAAAAATATAAATATATTTTCACTTATCTTGTTGTTAGATGTATTCGTAAAATATAAACGAATACTGATATTCAACATGGGAGCGCTCATGAAGTTTTGTAAAAAACTTATCGATAATCACTAATGCAAACCATTTGTTTTGTTGTCCGTACTCGTCCTTGCCCAACAGTGTAAACTCTTGTATACAGTAGTTACAGTAACCATTTATAATAAAAATACGTTTAAAATTATAGACATACTGAAATTAAGTGAAACACAAGAAAAGTAGCACTTAACTAACCTGAAAAATACTATTGCTGGTAAGAGCATTCGGTTAAACCTTGAAAACCATGCTCCATTTAACTCACGATAAAAATAGTATCATAAACGATTTTAAAAATAAATGATTTTACTTTTAGACATTTTGAAATTATCTATAATACAAATATACTATTATTTAACTAAAGTGAAAAATAAGATCATTGACGTTAGAAGTCTGTTCTACGATAAAATCTACGATTTATTTACCTTATGATAAATGTAGTCTTATAAATAATTTTTCTTCTTCTCAAAAAACCAAACACGTAAAGAATAAGTTAAAGTTAGAAAATAATAAAAATTTATACTTGCTTTTAATCCTGTTAAGAAGTGTGTTTGAGTTGATCAAAATCAATGATTTCCGAATGATAGGCACATAAACAGGCCTATAAAAACGTGTTAATAGTTACGTATACAAACCTCTTATTCTATTGTCCTTGTATGTTCAAGTGCAGTATTGTCATCTATTGTATACATTATTCACCACAATTACTTTGTTAAGAATGCCGATTAAAAGTTTAGATACACCGAAAGTTTTCAACGGCGCAAAGAAAGTAGTTTATGACCATCTCGTAGATTTCGATCTCTTACAATAGCATTTGTTTCTAATAAAAAACGATGCTGCATTGAAAGTATGTTACTTAATATCTTACATGATTCTTGTATTCATCAAGCAAGAAAAAAGTTAAGAATACGTTAAGTATGGTAAGGATTAAATTTTGTATTTGCTTTTCTCACTTTTGGAAGTATCTGTGAAGTATTAATAAATTATTATATTAGAAATGGAAACACTAATAAAGGTCTATAAAAACTTTTTGATACTTACCAAAACGTACCTTTTATTTTGTTGTCCCTACTTGTCCTTTTTGGCATCCTAACACTTGCATTTATTTTACACTTTTCTCTTTATTTTAAAAATCAAACACATTTGTAGACATCATAAGAGTTTTCAACATCTAAAGATAAACGTTACTCATACTGGTAATCTAAGATCACTATCCTTCGCAGCTGACTTTGCTATCAAAAACTTTCCTGCATGATTATGATTTTAGCTATTAAAGAATATAAAATCTACTGCCACAAAATAAAATATGACCTAGTAAAAAAAACGTGGTGCACAAAATACTAGTAACAAAAAAATCAATTCGCCGAAATAATTAAATAAAAAATTATTAACTTACTTACAACCATAGAAAATGAGCGATGATCTCAAAACCTTCATGATGTTAACTCTTCTGCAAGACTGAAATATTATGTTTCAGAGATGATTTTTTGTTAAAAGTACTATAAAACATAAAAATCAGATTAGATGGTAATTTTTTTTCCTCTCTTATCAAGACAAAAGGTGAAGGATTCGTCAAAGTTTGTAAATCATAAGAAAGTATACTTGCTTGTCTTCTTGTTACGGGAATTCAGTTACGGGATAATAAGTCCGTCTGTTGATGTGCGCACAGTGGCTGAAAGGAAATTTTCTTCACGTAAATACTGTAAAATGAAAAGAAAATGTGAGATAAATTAAAATTGGTCAGAGAGCCAGTTGATAGAAATCCAAATCTTTTGCTCGTGGTGCACCAGCAAGACCAGTAAGCCTCGGTGATGGTTGGACGAAGAATTCTTTTAGAATGAGAGGCTCGTATTTGTTCTCTATTGACACAGGGGCAGATGGCGCATTCATATCTAAAACCGCCAAGTTTACGTCTAGGGGGAATCATCTCCAGTTGTCCAGCTTTAGTTATATAGTGGACTCCCAGGTATCATCGTTGGTGGCCTGAGCGTTGAGCCCAAGTAATAGATGTTACTCCTGCCGACGACGTTTGGTTTGCTACAAAATTTAAAAACTTTTATAAGTAAAGCGTTTTGTGCTTGTTGATTGGCTTTAAATTTCACTCTGAATACATAGATGTAACGTTTATATCGTAGCATCAAAGTACAACAGTAAGTAATATTTGTTCAGCTCGGTCTTACGATTTTATGAGTAAAATATTGTATTTAATATCAAAAGGAGTTTAACTGTGCAATTAATTAAATGACCAATCTCATCAGGAAGCCACAGAAACGGGAGAAGGCAAGTTTTTATTTATTCACTTGTTCTTTCGTTTTATTTATATCTTGATATATTTTTTAACTACTAATAATACTTCAAATTTTTTTAACAGTATTTCTAAATTTTTTTTTTTCTAAAAATGAATATCATCTTAATTTTTCTCTCGCATTTAAGAGACTCATCATATAATTGACCTATTATCTTACAATTATTACACTGTTAAAAAAATTCAGGCAAAATCAGTACACATATGATTAGAGAAAACTAAAAATACGTAACGAAATTTTAAAATCTGATTTTAAAAATATCTTAGAGACATTCTTACATTTAACACAGTGACTTATAATATTTGTCAAGTAGGTATTTAAATTAAAATAAAAGTCCATTACTTAAAAATACAAGTATTCTTTGAAAAGGAAATACTATACGTGATTGAAAATTCAAAAACATAACGA
The DNA here is from genome assembly GCF_036245765.1 of Copidosoma floridanum. NCBI lineage: Eukaryota > Metazoa > Arthropoda > Insecta > Hymenoptera > Encyrtidae > Copidosoma > Copidosoma floridanum. The sequence goes on from NW_028321909.1 coordinate 4,168,114, forward strand.
AATTAAAACAACACGTTAAAAATTTAAAATTTAATAATTTTTTGAATTTTAAATTAAATACTTGATTAAAATTATAAAACAACATTAATAATTCAGAAGAAGCTAGGCCTAATATTACATAAAAAAATTATTAATTCCAAAATACTTTTTTTGTATACAGAGGTCATTGTATTATATCGAATTAACCATATTTTGGGTACATTATATATTCCAGGAAAGTATTAGCTATGTGAAAGGCAGCTAAGTAGGTGTTAACCGCGAATTCGCAGTGTGGCAATGCTATTAGTGACTCATCATTTTTCTTCTTCTTAATGAAGACAGTGAAAACTAACTTAATTTTAAACTAACTTAAAAACTAACTTAAAATTAACTTATTATTGTTGTTATCAATCTATTTTTAATTCATGTGTGCGCTCAGCACCTCACCCCTATTTCTTTTTATGCTTTGTAATTGGACTTCTAGCCCGTTAATCAAATAAATAAGAAAATATTTTCTTATCTGAACTAATATCTCATATTAATCTAATTAAATAAAATATATAATTCTAAAAAAAATTTATTTACTTTATTATTGCAGTATCAATACAAATACTTGTTATTATTTAATCAAAAAAAGATTATTATTTCTAAAATACGTTGACAAATGTATTTAAGTATAACTAATAAATAAATTGTTTCCTTAGACATGCAAGCGTTAGTGTTTAGAAACCTAGCTGCTTTTCAGTATTATTTAATAAGAAAATATGCTGTGACGTGAGCATGAGCATCGCCTATTAAAAACCCACCTGTTCTTTAGTATTGATCGTGAATAAAATGTGCTCTTAGGTAAAGCAAACATTGACTATTGGAAAACTAAATGTTTTTTTAATACTGTTTACTAATTAAATGTGCCCTAAGATCCCCAAGTATCAGTAATAAGCAAACCCAACGGTTTATTGCAATTATTAATTTGAAAAAGGTACTTGTCAACAAGCAAGCATCGGTGACTAGCAGTTCTTATTTTGTTTATTATTAATACTACAAAACAGTTAAGTTTATAATAGCCGATACTTGCTCGTTTAGGAAAAAATGTATTAAGAAATAAGTCGGCGAACGGCACATTCTGTTGTAAAATGATACTTATAAGCAATTTTGTGTCTAATTGTCAATGCTTGCTCGCCCGTGAACTTACTTTATAAACAAAAAATGCTAATAATCAATAGTTGAGATTTTAATCATTAATACTTGTTCCCCTGAGAAAATGTTTTTCTCATTGCATATTGCTGGTGCTTTCTTGGATAGAGGCATATTTTATTAATAAAGAATACTAATTAACAGAAATGCGAGGCAAATTAAAAAATCTTTTTTAAAATTAAAAGTTATATTATGGTGATGTAATTTTTAACAAAAAGTAATACCAATCTTTCGTTAGGATTTAAAATGCACGTGAATTTTCCAAAACATGTTGAATTGTAAGATTGTTAGTGATTATTACAGTAAATGTGTATTAATTAGACATAAATGTATGAATTAAAAACCATGACATAAAAGTTTTCACTTAAATTAAAAATTCGTTTGAATTTTTAAAAACATTTTAAATGTTAAGTAACAATATACATACATACATACATATATATATATATATATATATGTAAACACAACTCAAGATCAAGAGTTATCAAGAAAGTCGAGTACAAATCAAGACAAAGACGATGTTACCGATTTCGAAAACGACTCAAGAATAATACGATATCTGATTTTAATCTATTTGGAGAAACGACAAGATTTAGGAAAATATCGCATTCATATACAGAACTAAGCATACCCATAAAGAAACAAAATATAGATATGTACAATTGCAGATAATAATGGGGGCTATTTTCTGCCACTGGAGACGCTCGCCATCACATTAGGTACTCGCCACTCGCGTGTATTTCGTATATATATATATTACGATGCGTGATGAGCCTCACATGAAATATAGATATACTAAGGTGTACGGAGTACCTCATGTGATGACGAGCGCCCCCATGGCAGAATAGACTTCATTACAAAGTAAGATTAAGGTCGAAAGTTTGTAATATTCAAATGAAAATAATGAATGAGGAAAAAGGCATGTACCATGAACATAATGTATATAATAACACAAAAGAAAACACTGGATGAACTATAAATCTAGATTAGAAATAGGGACTCAGTTGAAAATTTATAGCTATGGCTACACCAGTAGAGATAATAGCTTTATAGTTGAAGCTATAATGACTTACGTCCATAGCTAAAGTTAACTACAATGTACCTATGAATTATTGTGAATTATAGCGAATATTAAACTAAAACTATTTCTAAAACTGATTTTTTTTTTTTTAAAGTTAGTTCAAACGTAAAAGGCGTTATTACGTGGATGACAACTTGAAAACTGAGGGCTTCAAGTACTTTCCAATAAAAAGAAAAAGAATAAGTTTATTTGTTTATATAAACTTTTTAATATTGCTCGAAAGTTCTTGAATACCCCAATTCTTAAGTTATCATACACATAATAACGCCTTTCATGGCTGATATAACTCTTAAAAAACGAGAGTTAAAAACAACTTTTCCTTAAAATACGCGAAAAATTTGTAGCTGAACACCTACATTTTACAACTACTATTCACAAAAATGTATAGATACGTTGTTGTTGCTTATAGCTATAAATATATGCCATTGTAGCTATAATAAAAGCTATATTATTTATAGGCATAATTATAGCTATAAATTTTTGACAAAGGAGTAGAAATTCAATACGTATATTGCAAACAACATACTGGCGGAAAAAAGAGTGAGATATGGTTACAATAACATTAAAAAAAAGTACCACCGAGGGTATCGACGTATTCGACGTAGTGGCCTCGGACGCGTACGATAAATATATTGCTATATGCATCCATGCGCCTTTTCTAACCTATACGCCTTGCGACACGCGCTACTTTCTTCAGATTAGAGAATTGAACAAAGTACTGATAACCACTGTTCTATTGAATAATTAGGTTTTTGAGCTACATAATGTGCAGTACAGTGATAAATTAGTTATTAAAATTTAGTAAAGTAAATATACGATTCTCAAATTTGTTTCGTGGCTTTTTGTCAACCTCAAGGTTTGAAAAACTATTGTCGTTGATTTTAAATAGTAAAACTTAATCCAGTATTAAATACAAATAATATAGCACATTGTCATACTTAAATTTTTCAATGTATCAAGCTGTGAAAAAAAACTATTATAAAAATCTACATCATGCATGATATGAATTGGATGATTAAAAAGGGGCACTTTAAGGTTATTAACATAAATTTACGTCAACAAAAAAACAGAGCCGTGCTAAAAAGAGTCGTACACGGAGCAAGTAATGGCTTTGCACTAATGTGTCTCGTCCTCATGAATGAATGACGAATTTGCATTCGGCATGAATAAAAATAAGAAAATTTAGCAGCAGGGTCGTACTAAAAATAAAAAGCACTTACCTAATTAGTAGTTTTTGTCGAACAATTCTCTGCCACGTTCGCCGACGAGTGCTACTTGATAATGAAAGCCGTTGGTAACTTTTTCCACAAGCAGGCGCACGACTTTCACTTCGTGGGTGACGTACACTGAAAAACTATCGGTACCGCTGTTAACTCGCAGGTGGCACAGATGTACTGCCGTAGCTTCGGCGTAAGAGGAGCGCCGAAAGTATTGGCTTCAAGATGGCGAAAAGTGGTCCCCCCACCACTCTCCCGTCTAAGAAGAGTGGTAGGGGGACTGCTTTTTGGTCGCGGCTGCGCGACTGCCAAAAGCGTCGTCTGTTACGACAGCGGTTCTCAAATACTATAGTCACTAGTCATGTATGATGTAGCCACATATTTACATGTGTGTATATAATTTATACCAGCTGATTGTTGCGCTATATAGTGGTTAAGTGCTCTGTATTGTCTGTTCTGTCATTCCTGTCTCCTTGTACCGGTGCTGATAACTGAGATACCAAGAGCCAAGCCAACGTTAATGCTGGTACTTATAAGTACTGACCAATGGCTTGACCTTGACTTCTCTTCAACCAACTGTGGCCTTTTTCACCAAGTCAAACGATGAGGTGAGCAAAGATACTACTGTTAGTGCTAGCAGTTTGACAAGTAGCTGCTAAGCAGATCTGACAAGTAAACTGCATATTTCAGTTATAAGCCCAACAGTGTTTGGTGAGTTGCAGTGCTTGTTTTTTTATTCTCTTTTTGTATATTTTTTTGTCCCTCTTAAATTTGTATATAAATCAAGCAGGACTTTAACGTGGGATTGCTAACAAATGAGTAATTCCCACAAGTTTCCAGTCAAAAAGTTGTGATTTACTTTTCCTGCAATCAATTCAACCAAAACAAAAAAAAAACTTATCAAAAAAGCAAGAGGTTAAAATTTAGTTTAATCAAGCACAATTTTAGAGGATAATAAGAAAAATCTAGGGCTGATGAAGTTTGACAAGAAAATGTACCTGAATCTCTGAAATCATCGAATGGCTGTGAATTCCAGTTGCTTTAGAGGCTGTAGTAAAAAGTTTTTTAATAATTATTGTTCACAATGGAGGTACAGAGAAAAGTCACTCAACGCTCTCATGAAAACTTGGTGCCATGTGATGCTAATAGCACAGTTAATAATAAAAATGAAGTTCAGACTTGCTCAAAGTTAACAAGTGCGCAGCTCATCATATTCCAAACATAAAGTACAGTTGTGGTAGATGGTCTTTACAATTATTCAAATGAAGTAAATTATGAAGGTTAAGAAATTTCATGAAGCTGTAGATGTGACCTGGTCACCTCCAGTCCAGCAGCCCACCAACTTTCCAATTTTGCTGGCTGCAGTAACAGTTGCTCAGCAGTTGGATATCAGTTTTAGTATCGTAATGCCAGTTTGGATTTGTATTCTCTCGACCTGGAGCAGCCAGGATGTATGATACGTACATCAAGATCAGTGTGCCAAGTGATCAAAGGTTTTGTCCTTTTTTTTTATTCATGTGTACCTAAAATATTCGTAGTGTTGAGAAATTTAGTATGATAATTATAATTACCATCAAGATTTTACAAAATAATTTGGGGAGCTGGCAGAACGAATCCAGCTGGCATTATTGTGAGTTGCTATGATTGTGGAAAAATAATGATTCACTTTGCTGACAAGATGTTTGAGAACGACAGCAACTGTTTGATTAGCAGTCCCGACAAACACAAAGGTCCTGTGAGAGCACTGGACTTTAATCCATTTCAGTCTCATTTTCTAGCTACTGGTGCGATAGATAGTGACATTTATACTTCATATATTAATTAGACGAATGAGCCTATGTCTCCTAGTTCCAAAAAAAATTACCACCTGAGGATGTACTAGATGAATCATGGAATACACGAGGTACGTTACTTGGCAACATTTTTTTTTTACACATTCATAATTGACATTAGAGCATTTTGTTGTTTACAGTGCAGCACATTCTTGCTTCAACATTTTCACAGCGTTGTGTCATTTGAAGAAGAATTAAGCCATGGTAATACTCACCGATGCCAATTCAAGAGCCTCTATAAGCATTATCATCAGGAATTGTAACATAATAATTCTTCATCATTATTGAAATATAAGTGAGATGGAAATCAGTACACTGACATCCTTATATATAGTCACACAGCTGTCTCTTGCTTCAGAAGAGGATTAAAATCCAATTATTGAACTGTGGGATTTGGAGTTCGCAACCACACCGTAAAAACATTCCAAAACCATCGAAGGAAAGTAATATTAATTGCCTGGAATCCTTATTATTCTGATCTCCTCAGTTATGCAAAAGACAATAGAATTCTCTCTTGGAATCCTAATTTCGATATTCCAGTACGTAGCAGTTAAATTTTTCTCACAACTCTGTTTTTTTATTGTGTGATGCTTATTTTTTATTACAAATCTAATTTTAGGGTGGTGATATTGTTGGCTAATTGGCTCAAACAAATCATGGAAACTTAAATGTATCTTAGTGTCCTAGATGAGCTTGCTTGGTTGTAAGTACTACTTCATAAGGCCAGGCAATAGTATACTCTCTGTAAGGTGGAGCTGACCATTGATCTGCTAAAACGTTGAATAAAATGTTGATTTATTTCCTGGCATGGACCCATTTCCACAAATCTCACTGATGATGCAAACAGAAGTATATTATGAATTTAAGTATTAGTTACATTTCAACATTTTTACAAATTAAACTCTAATTTTTTTTTAGAAATAACTAACATTTTATTACACCTGGATCTGTCCTTACTCTTATTTTCCATTATCCTTTTTTCACGATATTCTCTATTGGATTGAATTTTTCTTTGAGCTCATTAATAGAGAAAACATTAATCATACGCAACGTTAAATACCAAAAGAAAATTGCAAAATCTACACCTATAGAAATGATGTAAAGTCAAAGACAAGATTATTTAAAGAGTAAATAAAAAATATAGAGGTAAATGAAGAGATGAATAAGAGGTTTAGTCGAGTTATTAAATTGTATATTCGTTAATTTACCATAAATCAGTTATTAATCAATTTTTTATTTTTTTATTTTTTTTCTTTTTCTTTTATTTAATGATTTTAAATTAATAACTTACAAACAATTACTCTTTATCATTTTAAACTTTAAATAAATATAAATCATTAAACTTTTTGAACTTTTGATTTAGTATTTGACAAAATTTGTAATATTAAACTTTGCAAATTTATAATGATCTTTTACAAATAACCGTGAGAACATTACGTTTTTCTTTCCAACTTGTAATAAAATATTTAGCGGCGATAAGGCTGACAATCCGCGTTTAATATAGAGAGCTGAGCTACTGCATCCATACAATTGTATCGGTGATTGTGCTGTCGGACAAAAGTCTTTCCGTAACTAAGGCAGTGATGTCACACTGCGACGATAGTCGAGTGGTCTAAGCGCCTTCGCACGCATGGCTGGAAAACCACCCGCAGCGAAGTCGACCTCTAGCCGAGCACGCAGACCACCCAGCGGTGAGGCCGAACTCTTAGATTTATTTTTTTTTATTTTTTCCAGATTCTCCATTATTTTGCTTTCATTTTGATATTTTTTTTTATTAAAAAAAAAATTTTTTTCTCCAAATTTATATTATTTATTTTTTTTTATTTTTTTTTTCTGCTTAAATCTTTTTATTTTTTTTATTTTTTCGTTCTTCGTTTCATCCATATTGATGTCTTTTTTTTCTATTAACCACAAGATTAAGAAGACCATTAGAAACTTGTTTTTTTGATTCACAGAAGCTGTAACATCATAGATTATTAACTTTTTGTATACTAATACAATAATTTAACGTACACTTAATGTAAATAAATGAACTAAATAAAAATTAAGTAGCCCTGAATTTTAGCCACTCTTTTGCACAATTCATACAAATTCTAGAATTTACAAACATTTATTGCATGCTCTTATTCTGGTAAGGGAAACCCTTCTTTTCTGCAGTATTGTTTGGACGAATACGTTGCGGAATCGAGCACAGTCTTACTGCATGGAGTAATTATGAAACATGTTTTACTCAAAGTACGTCTCGTTTAAATTGTCTGAGACTGACATACATGTATTTTTATAAAATTTGTTTACCGTCAATAAAAGCATTTAAATTGTGTTTTCAACTACCTTTTGTCATTTTATTTAAATTTCTTAGTGCGTTTATTTACATAAAAATATATAATGATAATAAAGTTACAAGAAATAAAGCATGTTTAAAAATGTTGATAAATTCATACAAATATTGTATGTATTTTTAGTATATAATACTTATAAACAGCAGATCTGTGGTGATCAGTTAAGAAACACCAAGCTACCCACATAAAAACAAAAATACAACCAATTCAGGATTGGGACATTATTTCTTGCTAGCGAAAGGATATAATAAATCATTGCACTATTTCTTATTGTTTACAAGTGTAGGTCAGTCCTCACTCATAATGTGTATTAAAAATGCTATTTTTTGTATAATTACTCACAGATAATCCCTAGTCACTTTAAATTATTTACCTTCAGGCACCTCATTTGTTATTTTGAATGTCATTTTTAGACACAACTGCTGTTCAAAAGTACTTTATATTTTCACTTTAGTAAAAAGTGTAACCAACACCTATGAAGATATTCAAATCGCCAAAGTTAGACAAAATCAGAATGAAGCTCTATTCGATTAAAAGAAAATGTCTTAACATTAAAACATTTGTTACTTATTTAGCTAAATCTTTTTTTCTAGATTCTTATGCTGTCAAGCGATTACCGTGAATTTTTTTTTTCTACGTTATTCTAATTTACTGTTAAATTTAAAAAATAATTATAATAATCTAAATAATAGTAATAAATGAATTACCTATGAACTAAGACAACAGTATACTCATATTAATAATTTAAAAAAAATACTTATCAGTCGTATGTAAGATGTCAAGTATCAATTTTTTGCACAAGTTGAGCTGCTGATGCAAAATAAAAAATTATCAAAATAAGACTTTTTTGCTAGACAAATTTCTCTTAATGATTGTGATTTAACATTTTCAACGAGGTAATAAATACTCTACAAAAAACAAAATTCTGTCTTGCAACATACAATTATACTGCATTAAATTTGTGGCTAAAAATAATGATACCATAGTCATAGACTTTTATGAAGTAGTCTTTTTTGTAATTGCCATTTTTGTATGCAGTATCATCCCAAGACAGTGAGTAATCTCTTCAAAATATTTAAAAATTGAAACAATGGCACTACTAACTTGCCTAAATGCAGTTAAATAATAACAAACATGATATCGATTATAATAATGGAAAAAATAATAATAATTCTAAAAATAATAGTAACAACAATAACATAAATAATAATAAAAGTAACAAGCTTTTCAAGTACAGATTAAGACTCCTAGGGTACCAATCTTGTATTTTTGTTGCCCTTGGTAAGAAAAACTTATACGTGACTCGGGCACCAACCTACATTAAGCGCGTCCTTCGAGCGCTCATGTTTGTACTTCGTGCCTTAGCGACTTTATGTACCATTTGTGACATCGGGCGTTTTTAAAGGTTGGGTGTGCCCTTGGTAGGAAATATCGACGGCCCCTAAGAAGAGTAGCACTATTCAAACTTTCTTATTTGAATTAACATGGGGGAAACATTATAGTGCTACTCTTTTTAGAAGCCGTTGATATAGGATAAGACACATAAGTGCTTTCGGTCTGTGGCTACCTAACGTTTCTCGGGCCCTGATTCGCAGGTCCCTCGGGCTGCATAATAGCCCCAGAGACAATGGTATTTATTCGTCCAAAACTACTCCTTTGTTTAATGAACTGAAATGTTTAATTTTGAAACTATTTGACGTGCCCGTCTTCCACATATCATCTTAAACACAAACAAGTTTTCTTAACATGTTTATATAAATATTGTACTTGTTGCGAAGAAATCGTGTATTTATTTTAATTAATTCTGCCATTACTAAATAAGCATATTTTGTCCTGGAGAATGCCAGTGACGTTATGGTTATTTTGGCGTACTTGAATACGCAAAACTCAAACAAATTTATCTATTTGCATTGAAAAAATTATTTTGTTGAGTGTTATCACTTAGTTGCGTTTTCCAGGGTATGTTGATTATAACATCTTTTTTTGCGTACATAAAAAATTTTAAAGCAGAACGTCTACAAAACTTAATCAGTAAATTTTATTTAAACAAATTATAATGCAGCAATGTGCACATGGTATAAATACGATAAACAAGTGCCAAGAAAAATAAATTAGTACAACAAGCGTAGCCTGTTTTGATTTTTGGCATCGCTGAACGATTAATGTCACTCAATTTTATTATTGCATGTCCGCAAAAATCGGTATGTATGATTTTCTGTCGTTAGATTACCAATGCGCAGTCAGTGAGCTAATTGGATTTAATAGGTCTTGCGTCTTAATACTTGTGTAAAGGTACGTGTATATGCTTAAAAAGCAACGGAGCCACATAAGATCTGAAAGATAAATCTATCATCACTGCAATAATATGTTTTTCTATTATTTTCTTATTAATAACGCCAGGACTTGCCATATTGAAGACTACTGTTGTTTTTAAACTTTTCTCTTTAAGTACAATTTTGTATATTTATTTTTTAATACAAGCGAAAATGCTTGCAGACATTAAAGGTGGAAGATTTAGAACTTTACTTTGTGAGTTCTGAAGAGATTGTACAGACAACAGGTTCAACTTTTTTATAACGCAGTAAATAATGAAAAACAATATCGTTTTAAAATACATCCATAATAAGATTAAAATACTTAAAGACTTAAAGATCTGGTGTTGTTTACTAGTTCAAACGTTTCTTTTGAGGAAAATAACCATAGTTATTGTTACGTTCAAGCAAAAAATGCTTGACGAACGCGGGGATCTTAATACCGATTGTTCGGGAATTACTGAGGATCACTAAACTGTTGAGTGGTAGTAGTTTAAATAGCGTTTATTTAATAGCGTATGTATTTACAATAGCAGTTAGCAGAGCTCTGAGCGCAATTGATGTTGGCTCTTTGCTTGTTGAGACGTATCTGATTTATTACAATAATAGCGGAGAGAATAACTAAAAATAACTATACAAATATACACTGTAGTCGTTATATGAGTCAGAGTAGAAAAAAAGATATGAGATAAGAAAATATAAGTTCTGAAATTAAAGTATGTATAAATGTAAAGTGAAAGTTATAAAATTAGTAAGTGTTGCTTTTAGAGGATAAAGCAAAGATAAAGCTATTACATTTCCAGGAAGTATAACTATTGCATTTAACGTATTGTGCTGAAGAAAATTAGAAAATAAAGACAGAAAATTAAAAGTTTACAATTGGCGTGAACAGTTATATATTTCAAAAAATGATGTATAATAAATCCTCAATTATTATTTTTTTCGCTCTCAATATAAAAAAAAATTTTTTTCATTTATTTATTATCCTGACCAAATCCCAGACATCAAGATGAATTTCCACTTTACTCAGTAAATTTAAACGAATCATGACAAATATTTTTAACTGATTTATCTACTGATATGGAGAGTGGTGTACAGCAATGCAAACTAATTACACATGAAGACCAAAAAGTAGTCAAGGGCTGTTTTTTCTTCACTTATTTGCGCGTGCAAACATGTATACATCAATACGCCATTAACACTAGTGTACAGAAAATCGTCGTAATTATACCGCATCTGTGTATAATTATTTAATTGAACGAAGTGAAGGGATTTGGTTGTATAGTTACGTACAAGCGATATCATTATCTAAAACTTAACAATATGAAGCAATTGGAAAAGCAAATAGTGCGTAAATATGCAGAAAAGCATACTTAAACCTTACATTTTAATAAAAAATTTAGTGGAAAAAAGAAAATTCAATGTATAAGTGCATAAGCTTTTATTAATTAAAGAAACACCATTATTAAATTATATTTAAGTATAATTTTTACGATACTCAACGTCTTCAGCTGTTCAACCATCAATTTTTGAAGTTATACTTCTATAGGCGCGTTATGCGTGGGGGTAAATTAACGATTTTAGATTGTGACCTTGAGAAAAATTGTAACGAAAGTAGATTTTGCTTGATTCTCCCTTTTAACCCCATTCCTCCTGACGTACTTCAGGTCCTCTGTACCCCACATCACACCATACATCATCCCACCAAACACTTTAAGTTTTACTTATATTTCTTTTAACCAATTTCTAAAGAAAAAAGGAGTTTACAAAGAGATTCAAACCCTCGACCTCGTGTACAACAGGCAAGTCTGCACGTATCAATTGTTAACTATTATAAACAAAAAAAATAGGTTTCTTATCATAACTATTTTAATATAACTTTAAATTTAAAACTAAAGAGGTCTATATACCTATAGATGTTGTAAAAAATTACTCTCGAACAAAGTAATTTTTACTATACTGAATAGCAATGCAGCGCAATGAGAAATTTCACTATGTCACAGACCAAATTCTACTTTAAAATGTGAGACATATTAAAATGATTACAGTAATATTTACTATGTTATATATCAAAAACTATACCATCAAAATTTTTACTATATTAGACATCCCCTAGAATTTCTTACTATATGCCGTGTAATTATCTTTTTACGGGTTCTACACAATTATAATTATTTTAAATATAATAAAACTTATTATAAACTTAAAAATTGGCATCATTTACTAAGTATGTCTTAGCTTTCCTAATAAACAAAAAACAATTTAGTAGAGTCATTACAGTTTTTTAATAAAAAAATTCAAACTTTATGACCGTCACTGACGGCAACGATGTTTGTTAAAAAATCCGAAAAATTATTGAATAGTTTTCTCATGGAGTACAACCCATCTCCAAAATTTATTATATGATTGAAAATTCGTTTTTGTATTTTTCCGAACTATAGTTATGCATTGTTCACAATTAAAAAACATACCATTTATTATAAAAAATCCTAGGTTTAATCACCATGCCACCAAAGAAAAAAAAAACTGACGAGTATGAAAAAATGTTTGAGGGAAGACTCTTTCGCATTAATAAACAGAGGGCCACAACATGGTACAAATACATACAATTTTAACTATTGGTTTTAATAGATTTTTTACGATAACAATACAATTATTTTGCTGTTAAAAATGATCATACGGAAAATAAAAAATAAATTTTTTAATTCAAGTTAATTCTTAACAAATAAGTCATGTATAATATTGTATTTATTTGTTATGTACCACCGAGTATTGTGGTGCAACCGCGATTCAAGTTCTTAGAAATTGTTCATGGGTGACCCATATACCTAGGGGTTGATACGGATGCCAACTTGTGCAATAAATCCAAGACGAAAGAGATTAGAGCTAAATTTGAAAAGTATTTGAAAGAGTCTATGGGAAATAATTAGTGCGATCCTAGAGTACTATTCGATACAACGATATTACTGTAAGTAAACATTCAATATGGTATTTATTAACTTGTACTCTAAGAGAATGAAGAGTTGCGTAACTTTTGAAATCAGAAAGAATCCACTTAATTTTTTGATATACTTGGCCCTGTTGAACGATTTTTTTATGTCGGGTTATCGTACAAGGCTTGCGTTGTACATTAAGAAAATTTTACTGCTAAAACTACGACTTTCTCTCTGGCTTTGGAGAAGGAAATGCCACAATATTTTCTTGTAGATCAAAAAGCATTTTATCGTCCTTGGCACGGTTGACATTATAGTCTTTTGTTCAGATAGTAATAATAATTCGAAAAACATCAAAATACGCTCGGCATAAGTTGAGGATTTTTCCATGTCTATTCTTCAGTTCACTGAGCTTTTATTTCCGAGTATCTTTTTTAAGGTATATCACTTGCGTCACTCTGCATAAAAATAATAAATCCTTAGCGTGTTTGTTGTGATGGCAATTTATATATGATCGGGAGTGTGTTAGTTCGTATCTTCTTGTCATAATAAATTATTTTCTCCAATCATAATTATGCTCTTGCTCTTATAAATATATTTTTTATAGCTTGTTATAAGAGTTATTTAACATATTAAAAAATTTTATGTAGCTACCCAGAGCTCAAAAACATGATTTCATATGAGGAGGTCAGATCAAAAATGCTCAGATGGCGTTAACATATTTGGCCAGCCAATCCCAGTACTATGACAGAATTCGCTCAACATTTAATAAATCCGGACTATAACTTTTTACGCCAAGGAATAAATACCAACTTGGATGTCTATAGGTTGATAGATACGGATGGAAACCAGCATTTAATTATTTATGATGAAAATCTTGTAAAAAGAAATTTTCAATCCGTTATACACGTCTTCGTCGACTGTACTTTTAACGTTACACCTGTTGTTGAAAGACAAAAATTCAAACAACTGCTTACTATAATGGTAGTCAGCCACGGTCATGTAAGTTTTTATATCGACAATTATAATTTTTCATAATTTAGATGTACAAATGTTGATTGTATTCAGTAAGTCTTTAATAAGAAAAATAAAATAAAACCATCTTATAATTTAAATGATAAAGGAAATTAAGATTGCATAGTTGCTTATAATTATTTATTTATTTGATTTCTTTATTCTGTTGCTGATAAAGATACAAATTACACTCAGGATATAATTGAAAAAGGTTTTTTATATTAAATATAATTGTAAATTATAAATACAAATTACTTTTAAGTTGTTTCCAATCATATTCGGATTATTAACAAGTAAACGAGAAAACGCTTAAAACGTTGTCTTTTAACACATCGTTTCTAAATAATTACTGGATCCTGTAAAGGTACAGGTTATTATGGCTGATTTAAAAGTGGCGCTTAGGAAAGCAGCTGGAATAGTATTTCCTACCTGTCGTGTAGTAGGGTGTAACGTACACTTTGATCGGGTACGCCATTTCGTACAAATTTTTTCTAAAAGAAAGTAATTATTTTGTAATTCCTATTTAAAAGAGAAATTTAATGACTTTTAGGCTATTTACCAAAAACTCGACAAACTAAAACTTAGATCATATTTAAAAAATAACAACTTAGCAAAAGTATTTGTAAAAAAACGCTTGGCTTTAATGTTTCTACCACCTGAAAAAATAGTTAAAGAATATGAGGATCTTCTTGACAATCTTGAACTACAACACAGAATGAAATTAAAAAATTTTTTAACGTACTTTAAGATTTTTTGTAAAAAAAGTTGGGCCTAATGCAATAAGCATCTTTGGATTGCTCATAAGAACTAATAATGCCATTGAGGCTCACCACAGCCGTCTTTAACGTAAATTGGAGAAGCATCCTTCTGCATGGGCTTTTCTCCGTAAGTATGCTATGAATAGATACTTCGTAAATTTTATTTTCAGTATTATTTGACATGATATAAGACCGAAAAAATTTTTTTCTCATTACACTTGGGTTAACATTCACATTCACTGCGTAAAGAATAGTATATTACATACATATGGAGCAAAAGTAAAAAATTTTTCTTATCTAATAAATGTTGCCTCTTGAGGCCAAGCCAATGGTAGCAAACGGATGATCTGAGCATTATTTAATTCCTCTTGATGCGTATATAATTTTTCGCTTAGCGTAACATAAGTACTAACTGTCTTTTCACAGAAAAGGAATTAAACTGTCCGCACTCTTGGGCGTATGACTTTGCTAGCTTAGGAACACTTTGTCCCCTTCAATCACTTTGCAACTATAGTAACGTATGCCAGTTGGGCATCCAGAGCGACCACCATGTACTTTGAGCATGTAAATTGGTTCTTTTCACCCTACTAGCATATACATTTCCTTTTCAAAAAGTGATTTGATGTGTGAGAAAAAAATTTTTGTATTTGACTTTTTCCAAAATGTCAGATTTATCAATTTTCAAAAATACTTAAAAATGGGCGTTCAAAACACTGAATGTTTGAGGAGTTATTTCATTCATTTATTATTTTGGGCCAGATGTTCGTACAGGTACGCCCAACTGTCGCATATTAATTAATTTACTAAGATCGCTTCTTTGCGCCCGAGAACACCTAAATTTCTAAGACGGTGTTGCACGTAGTGCCTAATAGGGAACGCAGAATGATAGTGGGTACAAAGTGTTCCTTAGAGCGTAAAGCCCTGCGCCTAAATGCGATTAAAATTATTAATTTGAAATGTCATAAAAATAAATAAATTTTCAAATAGAAACACAATCCTCTGGTTGAAGGAGTGTTTGTCATTTTATAAATGATATTCAAATGATGTCAATACATAACTTTTTTTTACGTGTAATTTATATTGATTTTTATTAACAGGACGCCTTATTAAATTCTGTGACTGCACAGTAAATGATCTTAAGCTTATAAAAAAAAAAAAAACGCATTAGCAGAAACCCTCGTTATATATTAAAGTATAAAGATCGAGGAATTATGGACGGTAATACATTATTAAAAACTCTACCAATCTCACTTTAACGGGTTTTAGTACGTAATATATAATTTTCGTTGTTTGGATTAAATTAATTAAAAGACAGATGAGTACAACTGTAGCTATAGATATTTAGTATCTTATAAGGGAAAGATATGCCAAAAAATTTTAAAAGCTTCAAGGACTAGACGTACTGAAAATGAAGTGGAGCATATTCATAGAGAAGATTTAGAAAATTTAGAAAATTCAGATGTTTTGCAGCATGATGAGTAGAACGAAGAACTTAATCTGTCCGGTTTTATGCCAGGTACGACATACAACGTGATGTATGTTTACATAACTTTCAATAGTTCATACCTATTATACCCATACAACTATTTATTGTTACCATACGTCTACTAAAACTACTACTCTTTATCACTGATGGTAATAAAAATGATTTTCTTTATAGTACAAAATCGCATGAACACGTCATAGGAAAGAATTCCACCGTTTGTTTGCCATCTTACTCTCCACGAAGAAAACAATTTCTACGTGGATGACATTGAACTACTTTCTTGATAAACAGATTTTTTACAAATTACATCACGATGTAGGAGAGGGGTGAGTCATGTAGACTGTGAAAAGCATCCCAGTAGTTAGGTAGCGTGATAATTATATTAAGTGCTAGGAAGTCTATAGTATCATATTCAAGTAACATTGGAGCTCTTCTACAGCTAGGTTGCAGTTACAAAATCGTGTTCTTGCATTTCAGACGTACCACCAGAGAATTAAGGCTGTACGAACATAACGCTTGAGATGCAGGCAAACACAGTTATATAACTCTGGCTTTCCTTTGCCTTTTCCTGTGTTGTTCTGCTCTGTCAGTTTTTTGACGTACGTATAAACGTTCTAATGATTTGACGTCACAGCACGAAACACTACTCTCTTGAGTGTGTTGTAGCCATATAAAGTTTTCAACAAATTTCTATATAAAAATTATGAACCTTTATTTTTATGCTTTCAGTAATATAATATAATTTTAGTAGGTTTGACCGTGAAGTTTACGAAAGATTAAATCGTCAATAAGGACATTCATTCATAGGCTCTCATGGAGACGCCATGTCTTTGAGAAATGAACACGATCAAACGTAACTTCAAAATTATTAGACAGAGTTTCTTAAAAGAGTAGTATTTTATTGCCGAAAAAAATAGAATGACATGAAAATTTAAAGAAGCCTAACGACACCACTGAGGAGATATTTTGATTCAATGTTTATACGTAATTCTATTAGCATATCTATAGAGACTATACTAGAAAGATATAATATCCATTTATGTGATCTACAAGTAATATTATACTATTTTACTACTTTTTAATATATAACGGTATATTATCAAATAATTTGCGCGATTCATCAAAAATAATCGTATTGAAAATTTTTCTAGTAAATAGTGGGTAATTAGTAGAAGTGTGATGTATTTTGGTGGGACATGTTTGTCATAATGTCCACAGGATATAATAAAAAAGAGAGAGATGAGCAAAACAACTAAAAAATTATTCACAATGAATTGAAAATTAATGAACAAGTGAAAGTGCTTTTGATAACTCACTAAGCAAGTATGACAGCGAACGTGAACTTCATGAATTCAGCCTAGCTCAAAAAAAGTGTATTTAATGGAATAACAAGACTGAAATAGAATAATCTACAAAACTTTAAATGCATGTAAGTAGTTGCAGAATATTTGGCTTTGTTTCCTTATTTTTATAGGTGTTAATCTAATATACTGTACCATAAAATAGGCCATGCTCTTCCCAATGCAACTGTTCAACAAAATATTCAATATATGTGGATGTTTACTATAGTGAAGTTGAATCCTCTGTAATTTGACTTTGTCTGCAATATTGACATGGTCAACAATAACAATTAAACAAGGGTAGATGAAAATCAAATGTAAATAATCTTGACCAGCTTAGACGAAAGTCAAAGCTAAAAATAAAAACTTTTGTCCTATATTAAAATGAAACATATTAATATAATCCTCCCACATAATAGGAAATCAATAAATTTATAAAAAGCTTCAATAATAACTAGAATCAAATGAATTTTTATTACTGAAACTATGAAAATTTAACTAAGTACTTATATATTTCACAATAAACATCATATTGCACTAAAATGTTTTACATTACAGTAACTACCAATCAGATTATATGTATTACTCAATCTTAGAACTTGTTTATTAAAACAAGATACTAGTGTGCGGGAAAGCTTGTTAAGACAAATATTTTTTTACCAGTTTTGAAACATGCACACAATTTGTCCTTGTGTTGAAAGTCTATATAAAACATATTTTGTATAGTAATGTGTACTAATTTAAAAAAAAAGAAACCAACTATTTTTATTAAAAACAAAATACCTATCTGTATTTCGGTGAACGTTAATTACGGCATACCTCTTACTACGATAATATGCTGTGTTACTTCGATGACATGTTGGTCATATTACATTTAATTTTCACGTACAAAACTATTTTTGATCGTATGTATTAACTGAAGGGTCTCTAGTTTAAGAATTGTTAATTGAATTTTCTGATTAAAGTGTAAGCTCTGCTAGACAAAAGAAAGAATCTCTTCTTACTTCATCGCTTCGACAACTTTTTTATTTCTCAAAAGAAATTTGATGTATTCTTCGGAAGCTTAAAGAAAAACAATTACTTCAGTTGACTTACATGATGATACACAATTATTAGAAACAGATTTATTTCGAATCTATAGATACACATCTATATACAGTACGTCACATAGTAAAAAAGCAGTTGCATGCAACAAAAATAAAAATGAATTCATTGGTGTGACAACAATACACCGCAACATTTCTGGTGTGGTAACGAATAAGATAATTTCGACCATTTCCTAGCAAATTAGGTTGCTCCAACATTCCTTTTTATTTTTTTCCTTGGATTTTTACGTCAACAAGCGTTCGAACAGTAAAAATCATGCATTATGCTTAAAATTCTGCAATAGCTCATTTTGTTATAACGGAAATGCTAAGTTTTTAGAAAGTTTCTACCACAATTTCAAATAAACAAGGTAAAATAGGTATAAGACTTCCAAGTATTTCCTAAAACATTAAAGTCAAGAAACAAACGACATAGTAAGTTACGTCTTTAGGGTGCAAAGTGCAGCTCAAGGACAAAAAGTTGCAAGAAACTTAAACCTTAAAATTTTTGTGTAGATAATACTATTTATTACTTACGCTTCGTGTATTTTTTTTATCGTATTTGTTTCAACAACAAAAACTATTTCTTTGTTTTTGTCATCGTTATTTTAAACCAAATAGATTACATTTCGACAGAAAGCGACTGATATTTACGCACTTAGGGGTATCTGTCCCAATTATGGACCCTTTAAGAAAAATTTTTAGCTTAACTTTATTTTGTGTCCATCAGTTAATAGAACAAGACCTTGTATTATAACGTTTAAGTCGTTTGATTCTTTTTTAACATCAAATTTTTTTTTTATTAAAAATTTTTGTTATTTTTATTTTAATGATGAAACAAGAAAAAAAATTTTGTCCGTATTACGGACCCCTTTGATGGACTTTAAGCCTATCGTGGACCCCCCTATTACGGACCCTGCCCATAATGTGGATTTCCCAATTATAAACCCTGTCCATAATGTAAAAACATATTTGTATGTTATTAAGTAAACATTTGAGATTCATTCATAAGTACTTCTCATAATTTTAACAAAATATATTACTAGGCAATTTTTGAGATACTTTTTTTAAAACAAAATTTATATAAAACTAATTTTGTGATAATTACCATTACTTTTTTTTATTATAATAATCTTATATTTTTTATGACTTTGTAATAGTTGTTTAGTCTTCTTAGTGCGTTTTTTAGGAGGCATTTTTTGTTGTTCCTTCATTACTTTTAGAATAAAAAAAACAGCTCGAAGTTATGGAGTTGAAGGTTATGTGTTCACTTAATACTGGCGGAATAAAGGGTCCATAAAAGAGACAGAGCCGATAATCATGGCTGTATTGTGGACCCTCTAATAATGTATATAAATATACGTTTTAGGAGTATAATTTGTTTTTATTATTTTTCTTAAACTCTTATTGATATATTAAACCATTTTTTGAGTTCAAATAATACTTCTAATTTTTTATACAGCATTTCAAAAATATGAGTATCTTACGGCTTTCAACAAGGCATGATGAAGGAAATATTTAAAAGCGTTGTGTAACTTTTTAGTATATTATTTTGATGATATAACATTATTTAAATGCTATTATTTGTTATTTGTATGGTGAATTAGAGAGAAAATAACAACTCAAAAAATAATTCATTGTGCTATTGAAACACTTGTTTAACTTATCATTAATAATGTAATAATGGGTCCACGATAGAAACAGGGTCCATAATTGGGACAGATACCCTACCGTTTCAGTAATCCTCATGATACTGACATGCTTTACTACGTTATACTCTATTATTGTGTGTGTTGTATGAAATGGCTATTATTGAATAATCCGGTTTAAGATAATGACGCCTCCTCTACATGAAGAAAAATTTTTTCAAATTTTTCGTTTATTTTAAAATTCTTTTCAATTCATTTAAATTCAGGTGCAAAGTGCAACTGTCGGTTTTAATTCTCAGGCCACACTTTGAGCTCTAGTGACATAATTTACTGTGCCATTCGTTTCTTACTTCCACCTTTTGGTAATTATCAAGGTAATTATAAAGAAGCTTGATTTCTTCTTTCTGTTGAGTTTTTTTTAATTGTGTCAAATAGCCTTTGTAGTCGATATAAACGCTACAAGATCAAGACACGTGGTATAGAAAGAATAATGGTAATATTCATGAAACAATGTGTAGGAAAACCCGTAAATAGATAAAGAGGAGGTTGTATTATTCTTGATCTTAATTTTTAATACGTAAGGCTGAGAGAAAGTTGATATGAATTGTAGTTTTCACATCTAGTGGAGCATCATGCAATGGCATTTACCAGGTCAAAGACTCCTTAAACTTGCCCTATTGAGAAGCGCACCACGTGCAATTTCTGTTCCCTTTGCCGAGCGCATACCGGACCCTTACAAAACGTCCAAATTAGAAAAAGTACTATTTAGCCCAGCTTCGCAATACAAGAACTAATATTTCTCATTAACCTCGTGACAACCTACTTTATGACCTAAAAATTATTTGTTTTTTTTAAATTTCTTTATGTTGATAATGGCGTTAATAATGTCATCCGCAAAAATTGCAGTTACACGTAAGAAATATAAAGTTAACTGCATTATCTTTCTCACGTTCCATTATGGGTTTATTAAGTCTCTTATATTAAGTATTTATTTACTTGATATTCAGCAGCAGCTTTTAAAACTTTAATTTATATTCTATTTTCTTTGTTTGCTACTAGAGGTAATTTCTAGAAATTTGTTTCGAAACAAAAGCCTATTGTAGTAGTATTAGTAGTTACAAAATAACTGTTTAATTCAGCTTGAGCGCTTATTCGAAGACTCCACTATAGATACCATTTTCGGAAGTGGGAGGTGATGCTCACCTGCATCGTGTATAAAAGAGGCTCGCTCACATTGTATATTTCTTAATACGTCGAGCGGTTACACTATAGTGTTCTAAAATACATTGTCCAGCGTTGTTAGACAGTATTGTTTTAAGTCTCCTGCGATGTAGTCTACTGCTAGGCCTAAAGCTCGCGATGGCCTGGAAAAAGGCAAGGAAGTAAGTCTTACTATTTTTACCTTAAATTTTCATTAACTTTTCTTCTTCTTTTTTAACTTAACAACCTATTTTAATCGCGAGCTCTAGGCCAGTTCAGTGGTGGGTGTCTTTGACGCCCAACGCTGCTGTAGAAGTCCCCTTCTTTCCTAAAGTGCTGTAGTTCCTCGTGCTAGATTTAAGTGTGCGCAGGAACCCCCTGAGAATACCATTTACCTGAGCTGCGTTAACTCCACACGCATCCCTTTTATTTCATCCTTACTTTCACACCCAAATACTAACACTGTTAACCAATTGTTTTCGGAATCTAACAAATGCCGATTCGTTATCCTTATCCTTTCCTGACGGAAGTATCTGCCACCTTCCCGTGGTTTCCGTTGAGTAGTGGGCGTAAAAAACTTAAAGAATTCTTAAATTCTTAAGAAGACTTAAATTCTTTAAGTTTTTTACGCCCACTAGCCAAGAGCAGATGAAATTACCATTTATTAAATTACTTTTAATTACTTTTAAATTACTTTTAATTAATGTTATTGTTTTATTACTGAAAAGAGATGTACAAAGAAGATACTACAGTACTTTCACGCAGCCACTTTGACTCTGTAGACATCAAGAATAAATCACTAAATTTAATCCATTTTCATACTGGAAGAAATTTAGTGGGTTCATTACAAAAATTCTTTACAATGTAGGTTAACATAATAAGCTGAGATAGATTATTTAAAGCAACACCTGTTACATTTTAAATTTAACCAACGCTTGATCTGAGTAAGTAGCAGAATATTAAAATTAAAAGAATAATAAAAAAAAGAATAACCGGTGCCTCGCAATATTGTTTTACAGACGTATATTTTTACTCCTGTTTTTGTTGATGCGAATAGTTTTAAAAAAAATAAATAAATAAACAAAATGAAGTAAAATGTAGAAACAACATTATTTATCGTCAACCAATCCATTTATTACCTAAAACTAATAATTGATTTACTGTTGCTTGACAGAAGTAAAGAAAATAAGTTGAAAGTGATTGAAATAAATGAAACGATGATAGTCTTCGCAGCTAGTATCAATGTGATAATTTAACAGAACTCAAAGCACGAAATTGCTTAATAACATTTTGAACGCAAAGATAACTTTTATCTACTCTTGAAAACTGTCATTAACAAACATTTACAAAAATTTTTTTTTTCCGAAGTAATTTAAGTAAAGAAAATTAAAAAAAGTTAACGCATCAAAAAGTGAAAAATACTACAAAAATGATACGTTTACTACTCAACTAAACAACGGCAAGGTGGAAGATGCTTTCGTCAGAAAAGGATAAGGAGAACATATAGGCAACTGCTAGATTCCGTGGAAAATGAGACCATGAGGCACTCAAGTCAATGCACTTATGTTCAGAGCTTACGTTAAATTATAATGTTATGGGCATGAAAACTATATTGATTTCCACACAAATATTATAAGTGAAAGAAACAAAATTAATGAACAAGTAATTGTGCTTTTGATAACTCACTAAGCAAGTATGACAGCGAGCGTGAACTTTATAAATTTTGCCTAGCTCAAAAAAAGTGTATTTAATGGAATTACAAGACTGAAATAAAAAAATCTACAAAACTTTAAATGCATGTAAGTAGTTGCAGAATATTTGGCTTTGTTTCCTTATTTTTATAGGTGTAAATCTAATATACGATACCATAAAATGGGCCATGCTCTTCCCAACGCAACTGTTCAACAAATTATTCAATGTATGTGGATGTTTACTATAGTGAAGTTTATTCCTCTGTTATTTGACTTTGTCTGCAATATTGACATGGACATCAATAACAATTAAACAAGGGTAGATAAAAATCAAATGTAAATTATCTTGACCAGCTTATACGAAAGTCAAAGCTAAAAATAAAAACTTTTGTCCTATATTAAAATATAACATAATAATATAATCCTCCCACATAATAGGAAATCAATAAATTTATATGAAGCTTAGTTAATAACTAAAATCAAATGAATTTTTATTACTAAAGCTATAAAAATTTAACTAAGTACTTATATATTTCACAATAAACATCATATTGCACGAAAAAATTTTACATTACAGTAACTACCAATCCAATTATATGTATAACTCAATCCTAGAATTTGTTTATTAAAACAAGATACTAGTGTGCCGGAAAGCTTGTTAAGACAAATATTTTTTTACCAGTTTTGAAACATGCACACGATTTGTCCTTGTGTTGAATGTCTATATAAAACATATTTTGTATAGTAATGTGTACTGATTTGAAAAAAATGTAACCAACTATTTTTATTAAAAACAAAATACCTATCTGTATTTCGGTGAACGTTAATTACGGCATACCTCTTACTACGATAATATGCTGTGTTACTTCGATGACATGTTGGTCATATTACATTTAATTTTCACGTACAAAACTATTTTCGATCGTATGTATTAACTAAAGGGTCTCTAGTTTAAGAATTGTTAATTGCATTTTCTGATTAAAGTGTAAGCTCTGCTAGACAGAAGAAAAAATCTCTTCTTACTTCATCGCTTCGACAACTTTTTTATTTCTCAAAAGAAAGTTGATGTATTCTTAGGAAGCTTGAAGCAAAAACAATTACTTCAGTTGACTTACATGATGATACACAATTATGAGAAACAGATTTATTTCGAATCTATAGATACACATCTATATACAGTACGTCACATAGTAAAAAAGCAGTTGCATGCAACAAAAATAAATATGAATTCATTGGTGTGACAACAATACACCGCAACATTTCTGGTGTAGAAACAAATAAGATAATCTCGAGCATTTCCTAGCAAATTTGGTTGCTCCAACATTCCTTTTAATTTTTTTCCTTGGGTTTTTACGTCAACAAGCGTTCGAACAGTCAAAATCATGCATTCTGCTTAAAATTCTGCAATAGCTCATTTTGTTATAACGGAAATGCTTAGTTTTTAGAAAGTTTCTACCACAATTTCAAATAAACAAGGTAAAATAGGTTTAAGACTTCCAAGTAATTACTAAAACATTAAAGTCAAGAAACAAACGACATAGTAAGTTACGTCTTTAGGGTGCAAAGTGCAGCTCAAGGACAAAAAAATGCAAGAAACTCAAACCTTAAATTTTTTGTGTAGATAATACTATTTATTACTTACGCTTCGTGTATTTTTTTTATCGTATTTGTTTCAACAACAAAAACTATTTCTTTGTTTTTGTCATCGTTATTTTAAACCAAATAGCTTACATTTCGACAGAAAGCGACTGATATTTACGCACTTAGGGGTATCTGTCCTAATTATGGACCCTTGAAAAAAAATTTCGAGCTTAACTTTATTTTGTGTCTAACGGTCAATAGAACAACACCTTGTATAATAACGTATAAGTCGTTTGATTCTTTTTTAACAACATCAAATTTTTTTTATCAAAAATTATTGTTATTTTTATTTTAATGATGAAACAAGAAAAAAAAATTTTGTCCGTATTACGGACCCCCTTGATGGACTTTGAGCCTATCGTGGACCCCCCTATTACGGACCCTGCCTATAATGTAATTCCCCAATTATGAACCCTGTCCATAATGTAAAAACATATTTGTATGTAATTAAATAAACATTTGAGATTTATTTTTAAGTACTTCTCATACTTTTAACAAAATATATTACTAGGCACTTTTTGAGATAAGTTTTTTAGAACAAAATTTATATAAAACTAATTTTGTGATAATTACCATTACTTTTTTTTATTATAATAATCTTATATTTTTTATGACTTTGTAATAGTTGTTTAGTCTTCTTAGTGCGTTTTTTAGGAGGCATGCTTTGTTGTTCCTTCTTTACTTTTAGAAAAAAAAAAACAGCTCGAAGTAATAAAGTTGAAGGTTATGTGTTCACTCAATACTGGCGGAATAAAGGGTCCATAAAAGAGACAGAGCCGATAATCATGGCTGTATTGTGGACCCTCTAATAATGTTTATAAATATACGTTTTAGGAGTATAATTTGTTTTTATTATTTTTCTAAAACTCTTATTGATATATTAAACCATTTTTTGAGTTCAAATAATACTCCTAATTTTTTATACAGCATTTCAAAAATATGAGTATCTCACGGCTTTCAACAAGGCATGATGAAGGAAATATTTAAAAGCGTTGTGTAACTTTTTAGTATATTATTTTAATGATATAACATTATTTAAATGCTATTATTTGTTATTTGTATGGTGAATTAGAGAGAAAATAACAACTCAAAATATAATTCATTGTGCTATTGAAACACTTGTTTAACTTATCATTAATAATGTAATAATGGGTCCACGATAGAAACAGGGTCCATAATTAGGACAGATACCCTACCGTTTCAGTAATCCTCATGATACTGACATGCTTTACTACGTTATACTCTATTATTGTGTGTGTTGTATGAAATGGCTATTATTGAATAATCCGGTTTAAGATAATGACGCCTCCTCTACATGAAGAAAAATTTTTTCAAATTTTTCGTTTATTTTAAAATTCTTTTCAATTTATTTAAATTCAGGTGCAAAGTGCAACTGTCGGTTTTAATTCTCAGGCCACACTTTAAGCTCTAGTGACATAATTTACTGTGCCATTCGTTTCTTACCTCCACCTTTTGGTAATTATCAAGGTAATTATAAAGAAGCTTGATTTCTTCTTTCTGTTGAGTTTTTTTTAATTGTGTCAAATAGCCTTTGTAGCCGATATAAACGCTACAAGATCAAGACACGTGGTATAGAAAGAATAATGGTAATATTCATGAAACAATGTGTAGGAAAACCCGTAAATGGATAAAGAGGAGGTTGTATTATTCTTGATCTTGATTTTTAATACGTAAGGCTGAAAGAAAGTTGATATGAATGGTAGTTTTCACATCTAGTGGAGCATCATGCAATAGCATTTACCAGGTCTAAGACTTCTTAAACTTGCCCTATTGAGAAGCGCACCACGTGCAATTTCTGTTTCCTTTGCCGAGCGCATACCGGACCCTTACAAAACGTCCAAATTAGAAAAAGTACTATTTAGCCCAGCTTCGCAATACAAGAACTAATATTTCTCATTAACCTCGTGACAACCTACTTTATGACCTAAAAATTATTTGTTTTTTTTAAATTTCTGTATGTTGATAATGGCGTTAATAATGTCATCCGCAAAAATTGCAGTCACACGTAAAAAATATAAAGTTAACTGCATTATCTTTCTCACGTTCCATTATGGGTTTATTAAGTCTCTTATATTAAGTATTTATTTACTTGATATTCAGCAGCAGCTTTTAAAACTTTAATTTATATTCAATTTTTTTTGTTTGCTACTAGAGGTAATTTCTAGAAATTTGTTTCGAAACAAAAGCCTATTGTAGTAGTATTAGTAGTTACAAAATAACTGTTTAATTCAGCTTGAGCGCTTATTCGAAGACTCCACTATAGATACCATTTTCGGAAGTGGGAGGTGATGCTCACCTGCATCGTGTATAAAAGAGGCTCGCTCACATTGTATATTTCTTAATACGTCGAGCGGTTACACTATAGTGTTCTAAAATACATTGTCCAGCGTTGTTAGACAGTATTGTTTTAAGTCTCCTGCGATGTAGTCTACTGCTAGGCCTAAAGCTCGCGATGGCCTGGAAAAAGGCAAGGAAGTAAGTCTTACTATTTTTACCTTAAATTTTCATTAACTTTTCTTCTTCTTTTTTAACTTAACAACTTATTTTAATCGCGAGCTCTAGGCCAGTTCAGTGGTGGGTGTCTTTGACGCCCAACGCTGCTGTAGAAGTCCCCTTCTTTCCTAAAGTCCTGTAGTTCCTCGTGCTAGATTTAAGTGTGCGCAGGAACCCCCTGAGAATACCATTTACCTGAGCTGCGTTAACTCCGCACGCATCCCTTTTATTTTATCCTTACTTTCACACCCAAATACTAACACTGTTAACCAATTGTTTTCGGAATCTAACAAATGCCGATTCG
Source organism: Copidosoma floridanum (assembly GCF_036245765.1). Lineage (NCBI taxonomy): Eukaryota > Metazoa > Arthropoda > Insecta > Hymenoptera > Encyrtidae > Copidosoma > Copidosoma floridanum. The sequence goes on from NW_028321909.1 coordinate 4,195,683, forward strand.
TTATCCTTATCCTTTCCTGACGGAAGTATCTGCCACCTTCCCGTGGTTTCCGTTGAGTAGTGGGCGTAAAAAACTTAAAGAATTCTTAAATTCTTAAGAAGACTTAAATTCTTTAAGTTTTTTACGCCCACTAGCCAAGAAAAGATGAAATTAACATTTATTAAATTACTTTTAATTACTTTTAAATTACTTTTAATTAATGTTATTGTTTTATTACTGAAAAGAGATGTACAAAGAAGATACTACAGTACTTTCACGCAGCCACTTTGACTCTGTAGGCATCAAGAATAAATCACTAAATTTAATCCATTTTCATACTGGAAGAAATTTAGTGGGTTCATTACAAAAATTCTTTACAATGTAGGTTAACATAATAAGCTGAGATAGATTATTTAAAGCAACACCTGTTACATTTTAAATTTAACCAACGCTTGATCTGAGTAAGTAGCAGAATATTAAAATTAAAAGAATAATAAAAAAAAGAGTTACCGGTGCCTCGCAATATTGTTTTACAGACGTATATTTTTACTCCTGTTTTTGTTGATGCGAATAGTTTTAAAAAAAATAAATAAATAAACAAAATGAAATAAAATGTAGAAACAACATTATTTATCGTCAACCAATCCATTTATTACCCAAAACTAATAATTAATTTACTGTTGCTTGACAGAAGTAAAGAAAATAAGTTGAAAGTGATTGAAATAAATGAAACGATGATAGTCTTCGCAGCTAGTATCAATTTGATAATTTAACAGAACTCAAAGCACGAAATTGCTTAATGACATTTTGAACGCAAAGATAACTTTTATCTACTCTTGAAAACTGTCATTAACAAACATTTACAAAAATTTTTTTTTTCCGAAGTAATTTAAGTAAAGAAAATTAAAAAAAGTTAACGCATCAAAAAGTGAAAAATACTACAAGAATGATACGTTTACTACTCAACTAAACAACGGCAAGGTGGAAGATGCTTTCGTCAGAAAAGGATAAGGAGAACATATAGGCAACTGCTAGATTCCGTGGAAAATGAGACCATGAGGCACTCAAGTCAATGCACTTATGTTCACAGCTTACGTTAAATTATAATGTTATGGGCATGAAAACTATATTGATTTCCACACAAATATTATAAGTGAAAGAAACAAAATTAATGAACAAGTAAATGTGCTTTTGATAACTCACTAAGCAAGTATGACAGCGAGCGTGAACTTTATAAATTTTGCCTAGCTCAAAAAAAGTGTATTTAATGGAATTACAAGACTGAAATAAAAAAATCTACAAAACTTTAAATGCATGTAAGTAGTTGCAGAATATTTGGCTTTGTTTCCTTATTTTTATAGGTGTAAATCTAATATACGATACCATAAAATGGGCCATGCTCTTCCCATCGCAACTGTTCAACAAATTATTCAATGTATGTGGATTTTTACTATAGTGAAGTTTATTCCTCTGTAATTTGACTTTGTCTGCAATATTGACATGGACATTAATAACAATTAAACAAGGGTAGATAAAAATCAAATGTAAATTATCTTGACCAGCTTATACGAAAGTCAAAGCTAAAAATAAAAACTTTTGTCCTATATTAAAATATAACATATTAATATAATCCTCCCACATAATAGGAAATCAATAAATTTATATGAAGCTTAGTTAGTAACTAAAATCAAATGAATTTTTATTACTAAAGCTATAAAAATTTAACTAAGTACTTATATATTTCACAACAAACATCATATTGCACGAAAAAATTTTACATTACAGTAACTACCAATCCAATTATGTGTATAACTCAATCCTAGAATTTGTTTATTGAAACAAGATACTAGTGTGCCGGAAAGCTTGTTAAGACAAATATTTTTTTACCAGTTTTGAAACATGCACACGATTTGTCCTTGTGTTGAATGTCTATATAAAACATATTTTGTATAGTAATGTGTACTGATTTGAAAAAAATGTAACCAACTATTTTTATTAAAAACAAAATACCTATCTGTATTTCGGTGAACATTAATTACGGCATACCTCTTACTACGATAATATGCTGTGTTACTTCGATGACATGTTGGTCATATTACATTTAATTTTCACGTACAAAACTATTTTCGATCGTATGTATTAACTAAAGGGTCTCTAGTTTAAGAATTGTTAATTGCATTTTCTGATTAAAGTGTAAGCTCTGCTAGACAGAAGAAAAAATCTCTTCTTACTTCATCGCTTCGACAACTTTTTTATTTCTCAAAAGAAAGTTGATGTATTCTTAGGAAGCTTGAAGCAAAAACAATTACTTCAGTTGACTTACATGATGATACACAATTATGAGAAACAGATTTATTTCGAATCTATAGATACACATCTATATACAGTACGTCACAGTGTAAAAAAGCAGTTGCATGCAACAAAAATAAATATGAATTCATTGGTGTGACAACAATACACCGCAACATTTCTGGTGTAGTAACAAATAAGATAATCTCGAGAATTTCCTAGCAAATTTGGTTGCTCCAACATTCCTTTTTATTTTTTTCCTTGGGTTTTTACGTCAACAAGCGTTCGAACAGTCAAAATCATGCATTCTGCTTAAAATTCTGCGATAGCTCATTTTGTTATAACGGAAATGCTTAGTTTTGAGAAAGTTTATACCACAATTTCAAATAAACAAGGTAAAATAGGTTTAAGACTTCCAAGTAATTCCTAAAACATTAAAGTCAAGAAACAAACGACATAGTAAGTTACGTCTTTAGGGTGCAAAGTGCAGCTCAAGGACAAAAAGTTGCAAGAAACTCAAACCTTGAAATTTTTGTGTAGATAATACTATTTATTACTTACGCTTCGTGTATTTTTTTTATCGTATTTGTTTTAACAACAAACACTATTTCTTTGTTTTTGTCATCGTTATTTTAAACCAAATAGCTTACATTTCGACAGAAAGCGACTGATATTTACGCACTTAGGGGTATCTGTCCCAATTATGGACCCTTGACCAAAAATTTCGAGCTTAACTTTATTTTGTGTCTAACGGTCAATAGAACAACACCTTGTATAATAACGTATAAGTCGTTTGATTCTTTTTTAACAACATCAAATTTTTTTTTTATCAAAAATTATTGTTATTTTTATTTTAATGATGAAACAAGAAAAAAAAATTTTGTCCGTATTACGGACCCCCTAGATGGACTTTGAGCCTATCGTGGACCCCCCTAATACGGACCCTGCCTATAATGTGGATTCCCCAATTATGAACCCTGTCCATAATGTAAAAACATATTTGTATGTAATTAAATAAACATTTGAGATTTATTTATAAGTACTTCTCATCCTTTTAACAAAATATATTACTAGGCACTTTTTGAGATAAGTTTTTAAGAACAAAATTTATATAAAACTAATTTTGTGATAATTACCATTACTTTTTTTTATTATAATAATCTTATATTTTTTATGACTTTGTAATAGTTGTTTAGTCTTCTTAGTGCGTTTTTTAGGAGGCATTTTTTGTTGTTCCTTCTTTACTTTTAGAATAAAAAAAACAGCTCGAAGTTATGGAGTTGAAGGTTATGTGTTCACTCAATACTGGCGGGATAAAGGGTCCATAAAAGAGACAGAGCCGATAATCATGGCTGTATTGTGGACCCTCTAATAATGTATATAAATATACGTTTTAGGAGTATAATTTGTTTTTATTATTTTTCTAAAACTCTTTAATATATATTAAACCATTTTTTGAGTTCAAATAATACTCCTAATTTTTTATACAGCATTTCGAAAATATGAGTATCTTACGGCTTTGAACAAGGCATGATGAAGGAAATATTTTAAAGCGTTGTGTAACTTTTTAGTTTATTATTTTAATGATATAACATTATTTAAATGCTATTATTTGTTATTTGTATGGTGAATTAGAGAGAAAATAACAACTCAAAAAATAATTCATTGTGCTATTGAAACACTTGTTTAACTTATCATTAATAATGTAATAATGGGTCCACGATAGAAACAGGGTCCATAATTGGGACAGATACCCTACCATTTCAGTAATCCTCATGATACTGTCATGCTTTACTACGTTATACTCTATTATTGTGTGTGTTGTATGAAATGGCTATTATTGAATAATCCGGTTTAAGATAATGACGCCTCCTCTACATGAAGAAAAATTTTTTCAAATTTTTCGATTATTTTAAAATTCTCTTCAATTTATTTAAATTCAGGTGCAAAGTGCAACTGTCGGTTTTAATTTTCAGGCCACACTTTGAGCTCTAGTGACATAATTTACTGTGCCATTCGTTTCTTACCTCCACCTTTTGGTAATTATCAAGGTAATTATAAAGAAGCTTGATTTTTTCTTTCTGTTGAGTTTTTTTTAATTGTGTCAAATAGCCTTTGTAGTCGATATAAACGCTACAAGATCAAGACACGTGGTATAGAAAGAATAATGGTAATATTCATGAAACAATGTGTAGGAAAACCCGTAAATGGATAAAGAGGAGGTTGTATTATTCTTGATCTTGATTTTTAATACGTAAGGCTGAGAGAAAGTTGATATGAATGGTAGTTTTTACATCTAGTGGAGCATCATGCAATGGCATTTACCAGGTCTAAGACTCCTTAAACTTGCCCTATTGATAAGCGCACCACGTGCAATTTCTGTTCCCTTTGCCGAGCGCATACCGGACCCTTACAAAACGTCCAAATTAGAAAAAGTACTATTTAGCCCAGCTTCGCAATACAAGAACTAATATTTCTCATTAACCTCGTGACAACCTACTTTATGACCTAAAAATTATTTGTTTTTTTTAAATTTCTTTATGTTGATAATGGCGTTAATAATGTCATCCGCAAAAATTGCAGTCACACGTGAAAAATATAAAGTTAACTGCATTATCTTTCTCACGTTCCATTATGGGTTCATTAAGTCTCTTATATTAAGTATTTATTCACTTGATATTTAGCAGCAGCTTTTAAAACTTTAATTTATATTCAATTTTCTTTGTTTGCTACTAGAGGTAATTTCTAGAAATTTGTTTCGAAAAAAAAGCCTATTGTAGTAGTATTAGTAGTTACAAAATAACTGTTTAATTCAGCTTGAGCGCTTATTCGAAGACTCCACTACAGATACCATTTTTGGGAGTGGGAGGTGATGCTCACCTGCATCGTGTATAAAAGAGGCTCGCTCACATTGTATATTTCTTATTACGTCGAGCGGTTACACTATAGTGTTCTAAAATACATTGTCCAGCGTTGTTAGACAGTATTGTTTTAAGTCTCCTGCGATGTAGTCTACGGCTAGGCCTAAAGCTCGCGATGGCCTGGAAAAAGGCAAGGAAGTAAGTCTTACTATTTTTACCTTAAATTATCATCAACTTTTCTTTTTCTTTTTTAACTTAACAACTTATTTTAATCGCGAGCTCTAGGCCAGTTCAGTGGTGGGTGTCTTTGACGCCCAACGCTGCTGTAGAAGTCCCCTTCTTTTCTAAAGTCCTGTAGTTCCGCGTGCTAGATTTAAGTGTGCGCAGGAACCCCCTGAGAATACCATTTACCTGAGCTGCGTTAACTCCACACGCATCCTTTTTATTTCATCCTTACTTTCACACCCAAATACTAACACTGTTAACCAATTGTTTTCGGAATCTAACAAATGCCGATTCGTTATCCTTATCCTTTCCTGACGGAAGTATCTGCCACCTTCCCGTGGTTTCCGTTGAGTAGTGGGCGTTAAAAACTTAAAGAATTCTTAAATTCTTAAGAAGACTTAAATTCTTTAAGTTTTTTACGCCCACTAGCCAAGAGCAGATGAAATTAACATTTATTAAATTACTTTTAATTACTTTTAAATTACTTTTGATTAATGTTATTGTTTTATTACAGAAAAGAGATGTACAAAGAAGATACTACAGTACTTTCACGCAGCCACTTTGACTCTGTAGACATCAAGAATGAATCACTAAATTTAATCCATTTTCATACTGGAAGAAATTTAGTGGGTTCATTACAAACATTCTTTACAATGTAGGTTAACATAATAAGCTGAGATAGATTATTTAAAGAAACACCTGTTACATTTTAAATTTAACCAACGCTTGATCTGAGTAAGTAGCAGAATATTAAAATTAAAAGAATAATAAAAAAAAGAGTTACCGGTGCCTCGCAATATTGTTTTATAGACGTATATTTTTACTCCTGTTTTTGTTGATGCGAATAGTTTAAAAAAAAATAAATAAATAAACAAAATAAAATAAAATGTAGAAACAACATTATTTATCGTCAACCAATCCATTTATTACCCAAAACTAATCATTGATTTACTGTTGCTTGACAGAAGTAAAGAAAATAAGTTGAAAGTGATTGAAATAAATGAAACGATGATAGTCTTCGCAGCTAGTATCAATGTGATAATTTAACAGAACTCAAAGCACGAAATTGCTTAATGACATTTTGAACGCAAAGATAACTTTTATCTACTCTTGAAAACTGTCATTAACAAACATTTACAAAAATTTTTTTTTTCCGAAGTAATTTAAGTAAAGAAAATTAAAAAAAGTTAACGCATCAAAAAGTGAAAAATACTACAAGAATGATACGTTTACTACTCAACTAAACAACGGCAAGGTGGAAGATGCTTTCGTCAGAAAAGGATAAGGAGAACATATAGGCAACTGCTAGATTCCGTGGAAAATGAGACCATGAGGCACTCAAGTCAATGCACTTATGTTCACAGCTTACGTTAAATTATAATGTTATGGGCATGAAAACTATATTGATTTCCACACAAATATTATAAGTGAAAGAAACAAAATTAATGAACAAGTAATTGTGCTTTTGATAACTCACTAAGCAAGTATGACAGCGAGCGTGAACTTTATAGATTTTGCCTAGCTCAAAAAAAGTGTATTTAATGGAATTACAAGACTGAAATAAAAAAATCTACAAAACTTTAAATGCATGTAAGTAGTTGCAGAATATTTGGCTTTGTTTCCTTATTTTTATAGGTGTTAATCTAATATACGATACCATAAAATGGGCCATGCTTTTCCCATCGCAACTGTTCAACAAATTATTCAATGTATGTGGATGTTTACTATAGTGAAGTTTATTCCTCTGTAATTTGACTTTGTCTGCAATATTGACATGGACATCAATAACAATTAAACAAGGGTAGATAAAAATCAAATGTAAATTATCTTGACCAGCTTATACGAAAGTCAAAGCTAAAAATAAAAACTTTTGTCCTATATTAAAATATAACATATTAATATAATCCTCCCACATAATAGGAAATCAATAAATTTATATGAAGCTTAGTTAATAACTAAAATCAAATGAATTTTTATCACTAAAGCTATGAAAATTTAACTAAGTACTTATATATTTCACAATAAACATTATATTGCACGAAAAAATTTTACATTACAGTAACTACCAATCCAATTATATGTATAACTCAATCCTAGAATTTGTTTATTAAAACAAGATACTAGTGTGCCGGAAAGCTTGTTAAGACAAATATTTTTTACCAGTTTTGAAACATGCACACGATTTGTCCTTGTGTTGAATGTCTATATAAAACATATTTTGTATAGTAATGTGTACTGATTTGAAAAAAATGTAACCAACTATTTTTATTAAAAACAAAATACCTATCTGTATTTCGGTGAACGTTAATTACGGCATACCTCTTACTACGATAATATGCTGTGTTACTTCGATGACATGTTGGTCATATTACATTTAATTTTCACGTACAAAACTATTTTCGATCGTATGTATTAACTAAAGGGTCTCTAGTTTAAGAATTGTTAATTGCATTTTCTGATTAAAGTGTAAGCTCTGCTAGACAGAAGAAAAAATCTCTTCTTACTTCATCGCTTCGACAACTTTTTCATTTCTCAAAAGAAAGTTGATGTATTCTTAGGAAGCTTGAAGCAAAAACAATTACTTCAGTTGACTTACATGATGATACACAATTATTAGAAACAGATTTATTTCGAATCTATAGATACACATCTATATACAGTACGTCACATAGTAAAAAAGCAGTTGCATGCAACAAAAATAAATATGAATTCATTGGTGTGACAACAATACACCGCAATATTTCTGGTGTAGTAACAAATAAGATAATCTCGAGCATTTCCTAGCAAATTTGGTTGCTCCAACATTCCTTTTAATTTTTTTCTTTGGGTTTTTACGTCAACAAGCGTTCGAACAGTCAAAATCATGCATTCTGCTTAAAATTCTGCAATAGCTCATTTTGTTATAACGGAAATGCTTAGTTTTTAGAAAGTTTCTACCACAATTTCAAATAAACAAGGTAAAATAGGTATAAGACTTCCAAGTAATTCCTAAAACATTAAAGTCAAGAAACAAACGACATAGTAAGTTACGTCTTTAGGGTGCAAAGTGCAGCTCAAGGACAAAAAGTTGCAAGAAACTCAAACCTTAAAATTTTTGTGTAGATAATACTATTTATTACTTACGCTTCGTGTATTTTTTTTATCGTATTTGTTTTAACAACAAACACTATTTCTTTGTTTTTGTCATCGTTATTTTAAACCAAATAGCTTACATTTCGACAGAAAGCGACTGATATTTACGCACTTAGGGGTATCTGTCCCAATTATGGACCCTTGAAAAAAAATTTCGAGCTTAACTATATTTTGTGTCTAACTGTCAATAGAACAACACCTTGTATAATAACGTATAAGTCGTTTGATTCTTTTTTAACAACATCAAATTTTTTTTTTATCAAAAAATATTGTTATTTTTATTTTAATAATGAAACAAGAGAAAAAAATTTTGTCCGTATTACGTACCCCCTTGATGGACTTTGAGCCTATCGTGGACCCCCCTATTACGGACCCTGCCTATAATGTGGATTCCCTAATTATGAACCCTGTCCATAATGTAAAAACATATTTGTATGTAATTAAATAAACATTTGAGATTTATTTATAAGTACTTCTCATACTTTTAACAAAATATATTACTAGGCACTTTTTGAGATAAGTTTTTAAGAACAAAATTTATATAAAACTAATTTTGTGATAATTACCATAACTTTTTTTTATTATAATAATCTTATATTTTTTATGACTTTGTAATAGTTGTTTAGTCTTCTTAGTGCGTTTTTTAGGAGGCATTTTTTAATGTTCCTTCTTTACTTTTAGAATAAAAAAAACAGCTCGAAGTTATGGAGTTAAAGGTTATGTGTTCACTCAATACTGGCGGGATAAAGGGTCCATAAAAGAGACAGAGCCGATAATCATGGCTGTATTGTGGACCTTCTAATAATGTATATAAATATACGTTTTAGGAGTATAATTTGTTTTTATTATTTTTCTAAAACTCTTATTGATATATTAAACCATTTTTTGAGTTCAAATAATACTCCTAATTTTTTATACAGCATTTCGAAAATATGAGTATCTTACGGCTTTCAACAAGGCATGATGAAGGAAATATTTAAAAGCGTTGTGTAACTTTTTAGTATATTATTTTAATGATATAACATTATTTAAATGCTATTATTTGTTATTTGTATGGTGAATTAGAGAGAAAATAACAACTCAAAAAATAATTCATTGTGCTATTGAAACACTTGTTTAACTTATCATTAATAATGTAATAATGGGTCCACGATAGAAACAGGGTCCATATATGGGACAGATACCCTACCGTTTCAGTAATCCTCATGATACTGACATGCTTTACTACGTTATACTCTATTATTGTGTGTGTTGTATGAAATGGCTATTATTAAATAATCCGGTTTAAGATAATAACGCCTCCTTTACATGAAGAAAAATTTATTCAAATTTTTCGTTTATTTTAAAATTCTTTTCAATTTATTTAAATTCAGGTGCAAAGTGCAACTGTCGGTTTTAATTCTCAGGCCACTCTTTGAGCTCTAGTGACATAATTTACTGTGCTATTCGTTTCTTACCTTCACCTTTTGGTAATTATCAAGGTAATTATAAAAAAGCTTGATTTCTTCTTTCTGTTGAGTTTTTTTTAATTGTGTCAGATAGCCTTTGTAGTCGATATAAACGCTACAAGATCAAGACACGTGGTATAGAAAGAATAATGGTAATATTCATAAAACAATGTGTAGGAAAACCCGTAAATGGATAAAGAGGAGGTTGTATTATTCTTGATCTTGATTTTTAATACGTAAGGCTGAGAGAAAGTTGATATGAATGGTAGTTTTCACATCTAGTGGAGCATCATGCAATGGCATTTACCAGGTCTAAGACTTCTTAAACTTGCCCTATTGAGAAGCGCACCACGTGCAATTCCTGTTCCCTTTGCCGAGCGCATACCGGACCCTTACAAAACGTCCAAATTAGAAAAAGTACTATTTAGCCCAGCTTCGCAATACAAGAACTAATATTTCTCATTAACCTCGTGACAACCTACTTTATGACCTAAAAATTATTTGTTTTTTTTAAATTTCTTCATGTTGATAATGGCGTTAATAATGTCATCCGCAAAAATTGCAGTCACACGTAAAAAATATAAAGTTAACTGCATTATCTTTCTCACGTTCCATTATGGGTTCAGTAAGTCTCTTATATTAAGTATTTATTTACTTGATATTCAGCAGCAGCTTTTAAAACTTTAATTTATATTCAATTTTCTTTGTTTGCTACTAGAGGTAATTTCTAGAAATTTGTTTCGAAACAAAAGCCTATTGTAGTAGTATTAGTAGTTACAAAATAAAGGTTTAATTCAGCTTGAGCGCTTATTCGAAGATTCCACTATAGATACCATTTTCGGGAGTGGGAGGTGATGCTCACCTGCATCGTGTATAAAAGAGGCTCGCTCACATTGTATATTTCTTAATACGTCGAGCGGTTACACTATAGTGTTCTAAAATACATTGTCCAGCGTTGTTAGACAGTATTGTTTTAAGTCTCCTGCGATGTAGTCTACTGCTAGGCCTAAAGCTCGCGATGGCCTGGAAAAAGGCAAGGAAGTAAGTCTTACTATTTTTACCTTAAATTTTCATTAACTTTTCTTCTTCTTTTTTAACTTAACAACTTATTTTAATCGCGAGCTCTAGGCCAGTTCAGTGGTGGGTGTCTTTGACGCCCAACGCTGCTGTAGAAGTCCCCTTCTTTCCTAAAGTCCTGTAGTTCCTCGTGCTAGATTTAAGTGTGCGCAGGAACCCCCTGAGAATACCATTAACCTGAGCTGCGTTAACTCCACACGCATCCCTTTTATTTCATCCTTACTTTCACACCCAAATACTAACACTGTTAACCAATTGTTTTCGGAATCTAACAAATGCCGATTCGTTATCCTTATCCTTTCCTGACGGAAGTATCTGCCACCTTCCCGTGGTTTCCGTTGAGTAGTGGGCGTAAAAAACTTAAAGAATTCTTAAATTCTTAAGAAGACTTAAATTCTTTAAGTTTTTTACGCCCACTAGCCAAGAGCAGATGAAATTAACATTTATTAAATTACTTTTAATTACTTTTAAATTACTTTTAATTAATGTTATTGTTTTATTACAGAAAAGAGATGTACAAAGAAGATACTACAGTACTTTCACGCAGCCACTTTGACTCTGTAGACATCAAGAATGAATCACTAAATTTAATCCATTTTCATACTGGAAGAAATTTAGTGGGTTCATTACAAAAATTCTTTACAATGTAGGTTAACATAATAAGCTGAGATAGATTATTTAAAGCAACACCTGTTACATTTTAAATTTAACCAACGCTTGATCTGAGTAAGTAGCAGAATATTAAAATTAAAAGAATAATAAAAAAAAGAATAACCGGTGCCTCGCAATATTGTTTTACAGACGTATATTTTTACTCCTGTTTTTGTTGATGCGAATAGTTTTAAAAAAAATAAATAAATAAACAAAATGAAGTAAAATGTAGAAACAACATTATTTATCGTCAACCAATTCATTTATTACCTAAAACTAATAATTGATTTACTGTTGCTTAACAGAAGTAAAGAAAATAAGTTGAAAGTGATTGAAATAAATGAAACGATGATAGTCTTCGCAGCTAGTATCAATGTGATAATTTAACAGAACTCAAAGCACGAAATTGCTTAATAACATTTTGAACGCAAAGATAACTTTTATCTACTCTTGAAAACTGTCATTAACAAACATTTACAAAAATTTTTTTTTTCCGAAGTAATTTAAGTAAAGAAAATTAAAAAAAGTTAACGCATCAAAAAGTGAAAAATACTACAAGAATGATACGTTTACTACTCAACTGAACAACGGCAAGGTGGAAGATGCTTTCGTCAGAAAAGGATAAGGAGAACATATAGGCAACTGCTAGATTCCGTGGAAAATGAGACCATGAGGCACTCAAGTCAATGCACTTATGTTCACAGCTTACGTTAAATTATAATGTTATGGGCATGAAAACTATATTGATTTCCACACAAATATTATAAGTGAAAGAAACAAAATTAATGAACAAGTAATTGTGCTTTTGATAACTCACTAAGCAAGTATGACAGCGAGCGTGAACTTTATAGATTTTGCCTAGCTCAAAAAAAGTGTATTTAATGGAATTACAAGACTGAAATAAAAAAATCTACAAAACTTTAAATGCATGTAAGTAGTTGCAGAATATTTGGCTTTGTTTCCTTATTTTTATAGGTGTTAATCTAATATACGATACCATAAAATGGGCCATGCTCTTCCCATCACAACTGTTCAACAAATTATTCAATGTATGTGGATGTTTACTATAGTGAAGTTTATTCCTCTGTAATTTGACTTTGTCTGCAATATTGACATGGACATCAATAACAATTAAACAAGGGTAGATAAAAATCAAATGTAAATTATCTTGACCAGCTTATACGAAAGTCAAAGCTAAAAATAAAAACTTTTGTCCTATATTAAAATATAACATATTAATATAATCCTCCCACATAATAGGAAATCAATAAATTTATATGAAGCTTAGTTGATAACTAAAATCAAATGAATTTTTATTACTAAAGCTATAAAAATTTAACTAAGTACTTATATATTTCACAATAAACATCATATTGCACGAAAAAATTTTACATTACAGTAACTACCAATCCAATTATATGTATAACTTAATCCTAGAATTTGTTTATTAAAACAAGATACTAGTGTGCCGAAAAGCTTGTTAAGACAAATATTTTTTTACTAGTTTTGAAACATGCACACGATTTGTCCTTGTGTTGAATGTCTAAATAAAACATATTTTGTATAGTAATGTGTACTGATTTGAAAAAAATGTAACCAACTATTTTTATTAAAAACAAAATACCTATCTGTATTTCGGTGAACGTTAATTACGGCATACCTCTTACCACGATAATATGCTGTGTTACTTTGATGACATGTTGGTCATATTACATTTAATTTTCACGTACAAAACTATTTTCGATCGTATGTATTAACTAAAGGGTCTCTAGTTTAAGAATTGTTAATTGCATTTTCTGATTAAAGTGTAAGCTCTGCTAGACAGAAGAAAAAATCTCTTCTTACTTCATCGCTTCGACAACTTTTTTATTTCTCAAAAGAAAGTTGATGTATTCTTAGGAAGCTTGAAGCAAAAACAATTACTTCAGTTGACTTACATGATGATACACAATTATTAGAAACAGATTTATTTCGAATCTATAGATACACATCTATATACAGTACGTCACATAGTAAAAAAGCAGTTGCATGCAACAAAAATAAATATGAATTCATTGGTGTGACAACAATACACCGCAACATTTCTGGTGTAGTAACAAATAAGATAATCTCGAGCATTTCCTAGCAAATTTGGTTGCTCCAACATTCTTTTTAATTTTTTTCCTTGGGTTTTTACGTCAACAAGCGTTCGAACAGTCAAAATCATGCATTCTGCTTAAAATTCTGCAATAGCTCATTTTGTTATAACGGAAATGCTTAGTTTTTAGAAAGTTTCTACCACAATTTCAAATAAACAAGGTAAAATAGGTATAAGACTTCCAAGTAATTCCTAAAACATTAAAGTCAAGAAACAAACGACATAGTAAGTTACGTCTTTAGGGTGCAAAGTGCAGCTCAAGGACAAAAAGTTGCAAGAAACTCAAACCTTAAAATTTTTGTGTAGATAATACTATTTATTACTTACGCTTCGTGTATTTTTTTTATCGTATTTGTTTTAACAACAAAAACTATTTCTTTGTTTTTGTCATCGTTATTTTAAACCAAATAGCTTACATTTCGACAGAAAGCGACTGATATTTACGCACTTAGGGGTATCTGTCCCAATTATGGACCCTTGAAAAAAAATTTCGAGCTTAACTATATTTTGTGTCTAACTGTCAATAGAACAACACCTTGTATAATAACGTATAAGTCGTTTGATTCTTTTTTAACAACATCAAATTTTTTTTTTATCAAAAAATATTGTTATTTTTATTTTAATAATGAAACAAGAGAAAAAAATTTTGTCCGTATTACGGACCCCCTTGATGGACTTTGAGCCTATCGTGGACCCCCCTATTACGGACCCTGCCTATAATGTGGATTCCCTAATTATGAACCCTGTCCATAATGTAAAAACATATTTGTATGTAATTAAATAAACATTTGAGATTTATTTATAAGTACTTCTCATACTTTTAACAAAATATATTACTAGGCACTTTTTGAGATAAGTTTTTTAGAACAAAATTTATATAAAACTAATTTTATGATAATTACCATAACTTTTTTTTATTATAATAATCTTATATTTTTTATGACTTTGTAATAGTTGTTTAGTCTTCTTAGTGCGTTTTTTAGGAGGCATTTTTTGTTGTTCCTTCTTTACTTTTAGAATAAAAAAAACAGCTCGAAGTTATGGAGTTAAAGGTTATGTGTTCACTCAATACTGGCGGGATAAAGGGTCCATAAAAGAGACAGAGCCGATAATCATGGCTGTATTGTGGACCTTCTAATAATGTATATAAATATACGTTTTAGGAGTATAATTTGTTTTTATTATTTTTCTAAAACTCTTATTGATATATTAAACCATTTTTTGAGTTCAAATAATACTCCTAATTTTTTATACAGCATTTCGAAAATATGAGTATCTTACGGCTTTCAACAAGGCATGATGAAGGAAATATTTAAAAGCGTTGTGTAACTTTTTAGTATATTATTTTAATGATATAACATTATTTAAATGCTATTATTTGTTATTTGTATGGTGAATTAGAGAGAAAATAACAACTCAAAAAATAATTCATTGTGCTATTGAAACACTTGTTTAACTTATCATTAATAATGTAATAATGGGTCCACGATAGAAACAGGGTCCATATATGGGACAGATACCCTACCGTTTCAGTAATCCTCATGATACTGACATGCTTTACTACGTTATACTCTATTATTGTGTGTGTTGTATGAAATGGCTATTATTAAATAATCCGGTTTAAGATAATAACGCCTCCTTTACATGAAGAAAAATTTATTCAAATTTTTCGTTTATTTTAAAATTCTTTTCAATTTATTTAAATTCAGGTGCAAAGTGCAACTGTCGGTTTTAATTCTCAGGCCACTCTTTGAGCTCTAGTGACATAATTTACTGTGCTATTCGTTTCTTACCTCCACCTTTTGGTAATTATCAAGGTAATTATAAAAAAGCTTGATTTCTTCTTTCTGTTGAGTTTTTTTTAATTGTGTCAAATAGCCTTTGTAGTCGATATAAACGCTACAAGATCAAGACACGTGGTATAGAAAGAATAATGGTAATATTCATAAAACAATGTGTAGGAAAACCCGTAAATGGATAAAGAGGAGGTTGTATTATTCTTGATCTTGATTTTTAATACGTAAGGCTGAGAGAAAGTTGATATGAATGGTAGTTTTCACATCTAGTGGAGCATCATGCAATGGCATTTACCAGGTCTAAGACTTCTTAAACTTGCCCTATTGAGAAGCGCACCACGTGCAATTCCTGTTCCCTTTGCCGAGCGCATACCGGACCCTTACAAAACGTCCAAATTAGAAAAAGTACTATTTAGCCCAGCTTCGCAATACAAGAACTAATATTTCTCATTAACCTCGTGACAACCTACTTTATGACCTAAAAATTATTTGTTTTTTTTAAATTTCTTCATGTTGATAATGGCGTTAATAATGTCATCCGCAAAAATTGCAGTCACACGTAAAAAATATAAAGTTAACTGCATTATCTTTCTCACGTTCCATTATGGGTTCAGTAAGTCTCTTATATTAAGTATTTATTTACTTGATATTCAGCAGCAGCTTTTAAAACTTTAATTTATATTCAATTTTCTTTGTTTGCTACTAGAGGTAATTTCTAGAAATTTGTTTCGAAACAAAAGCCTATTGTAGTAGTATTAGTAGTTACAAAATAAAGGTTTAATTCAGCTTGAGCGCTTATTCGAAGATTCCACTATAGATACCATTTTCGGGAGTGGGAGGTGATGCTCACCTGCATCGTGTATAAAAGAGGCTCGCTCACATTGTATATTTCTTAATACGTCGAGCGGTTACACTATAGTGTTCTAAAATACATTGTCCAGCGTTGTTAGACAGTATTGTTTTAAGTCTCCTGCGATGTAGTCTACTGCTAGGCCTAAAGCTCGCGATGGCCTGGAAAAAGGCAAGGAAGTAAGTCTTACTATTTTTACCTTAAATTTTCATTAACTTTTCTTCTTCTTTTTTAACTTAACAACTTATTTTAATCGCGAGCTCTAGGCCAGTTCAGTGGTGGGTGTCTTTGACGCCCAACGCTGCTGTAGAAGTCCCCTTCTTTCCTAAAGTCCTGTAGTTCCTCGTGCTAGATTTAAGTGTGCGCAGGAACCCCCTGAGAATACCATTAACCTGAGCTGCGTTAACTCCACACGCATCCCTTTTATTTCATCCTTACTTTCACACCCAAATACTAACACTGTTAACCAATTGTTTTCGGAATCTAACAAATGCCGATTCGTTATCCTTATCCTTTCCTGACGGAAGTATCTGCCACCTTCCCGTGGTTTCCGTTGAGTAGTGGGCGTAAAAAACTTAAAGAATTCTTAAATTCTTAAGAAGACTTAAATTCTTTAAGTTTTTTACGCCCACTAGCCAAGAGCAGATGAAATTAACATTTATTAAATTACTTTTAATTACTTTTAAATTACTTTCAATTAATGTTATTGTTTTATTACAGAAAAGAGATGTACAAAGAAGATACTACAGTACTTTCACGCAGCCACTTTGACTCTGTAGACATCAAGAATGAATCACTAAATTTAATCCATTTTCATACTGGAAGAAATTTAGTGGGTTCATTACAAAAATTCTTTACAATGTAGGTTAACATAATAAGCTGAGATAGATTATTTAAAGCAACACCTGTTACATTTTAAATTCAACCAACGCTTGATCTGAGTAAGTAGCAGAATATTAAAATTAAAAGAATAATAAAAAAAAGAATAACCGGTGCCTCGCAATATTGTTTTACAGACGTATATTTTTACTCCTGTTTTTGTTGATGCGAATAGTTTTAAAAAAAATAAATAAATAAACAAAATGAAGTAAAATGTAGAAACAACATTATTTATCGTCAACCAATCCATTTATTACCTAAAACTAATAATTGATTTACTGTTGCTTAACAGAAGTAAAGAAAATAAGTTGAAAGTGATTGAAATAAATGAAACGATGATAGTCTTCGCAGCTAGTATCAATGTGATAATTTAACAGAACTCAAAGCACGAAATTGCTTAATAACATTTTGAACGCAAAGATAACTTTTATCTACTCTTGAAAACTGTCATTAACAAACATTTACAAAAATTTTTTTTTTCCGAAGTAATTTAAGTAAAGAAAATTAAAAAAAGTTAACGCATCAAAAAGTGAAAAATACTACAAGAATGATACGTTTACTACTCAACTAAACAACGGCAAGGTGGAAGATGCTTTCGTCAGAAAAGGATAAGGAGAACATATAGGCAACTGCTAGATTCCGTGGAAAATGAGACCATGAGGCACTCAAGTCAATGCACTTATGTTCACAGCTTACGTTAAATTATAATGTTATGGGCATGAAAACTATATTGATTTCCACACAAATATTATAAGTGAAAGAAACAAAATTAATGAACAAGTAATTGTGCTTTTGATAACTCACTAAGCAAGTATGACAGCGAGCGTGAACTTTATAGATTTTGCCTAGCTCAAAAAAAGTGTATTTAATGGAATTACAAGACTGAAATAAAAAAATCTACAAAACTTTAAATGCATGTAAGTAGTTGCAGAATATTTGGCTTTGTTTCCTTATTTTTATAGGTGTTAATCTAATATACGATACCATAAAATGGGCCATGCTTTTCCCATCGCAACTGTTCAACAAATTATTCAATGTATGTGGATGTTTACTATAGTGAAGTTTATTCCTCTGTAATTTGACTTTGTCTGCAATATTGACATGGACATCAATAACAATTAAACAAGGGTAGATAAAAATCAAATGTAAATTATCTTGACCAGCTTATACGAAAGTCAAAGCTAAAAATAAAAACTTTTGTCCTATATTAAAATATAACATATTAATATAATCCTCCCACATAATAGGAAATCAATAAATTTATATGAAGCTTAGTTGATAACTAAAATCAAATGAATTTTTATTACTAAAGCTATAAAAATTTAACTAAGTACTTATATATTTCACAATAAACATCATATTGCACGAAAAAATTTTACATTACAGTAACTACCAATCCAATTATATGTATAACTTAATCCTAGAATTTGTTTATTAAAACAAGATACTAGTGTGCCGAAAAGCTTGTTAAGACAAATATTTTTTTACTAGTTTTGAAACATGCACACGATTTGTCCTTGTGTTGAATGTCTAAATAAAACATATTTTGTATAGTAATGTGTACTGATTTGAAAAAAATGTAACCAACTATTTTTATTAAAAACAAAATACCTATCTGTATTTCGGTGAACGTTAATTACGGCATACCTCTTACCACGATAATATGCTGTGTTACTTCGATGACATGTTGGTCATATTACATTTAATTTTCACGTACAAAACTATTTTCGATCGTATGTATTAACTAAAGGGTCTCTAGTTTAAGAATTGTTAATTGCATTTTCTGATTAAAGTGTAAGCTCTGCTAGACAGAAGAAAAAATCTCTTCTTACTTCATCGCTTCGACAACTTTTTTATTTCTCAAAAGAAAGTTGATGTATTCTTAGGAAGCTTGAAGCAAAAACAATTACTTCAGTTGACTTACATGATGATACACAATTATTAGAAACAAATTTATTTCGAATCTATAGATACACATCTATATACAGTACGTCACATAGTAAAAAAGCAGTTGCATGCAACAAAAATAAATATGAATTCATTGGTGTGACAACAATACACCGCAACATTTCTGGTGTAGTAACAAATAAGATAATCTCGAGCATTTCCTAGCAAATTTGGTTGCTCCAACATTCTTTTTAATTTTTTTCTTTGGGTTTTTACGTCAACAAGCGTTCGAACAGTCAAAATCATGCATTCTGCTTAAAATTCTGCAATAGCTCATTTTGTTATAACGGAAATGCTTAGTTTTTAGAAAGTTTCTACCACAATTTCAAATAAACAAGGTAAAATAGGTATAAGACTTCCAAGTAATTCCTAAAACATTAAAGTCAAGAAACAAACGACATAGTAAGTTACGTCTTTAGGGTGCAAAGTGCAGCTCAAGGACAAAAAGTTGCAAGAAACTCAAACCTTAAAATTTTTGTGTAGATAATACTATTTATTACTTACGCTTCGTGTATTTTTTTTATCGTATTTGTTTTAACAACAAAAACTATTTCTTTGTTTTTGTCATCGTTATTTTAAACCAAATAGCTTACATTTCGACAGAAAGCGACTGATATTTACGCACTTAGGGGTATCTGTCCCAATTATGGACCCTTGAAAAAAAATTTCGAGCTTAACTTTATTTTGTGTCTAACGGTCAATAGAACAACACCTTGTATGATAACGTATAAGTCGTTTGATTCTTTTTTAACAACATCAAATTTTTTTTTTATCAAAAAATATTGTTATTTTTATTTTAATAATGAAACAAGAAAAAAAAAATTTGTCCGTATTACGGACCCCCTTGATGGACTTTGAGCCTATCGTGGACCCCCCTATTACGGACCCTGCCTATAATGTGGATTCCCTAATTATGAACCCTGTCCATAATGTAAAAACATATTTGTATGTAATTAAATAAACATTTGAGATTTATTTATAAGTACTTCTCATACTTTTAACAAAATATATTACTAGGCACTTTTTGAGATAAGTTTTTAAGAACAAAATTTATATAAAACTAATTTTGTGATAATTACCATTACTTTTTTTTATTATAATAATCTTATATTTTTTATGACTTTGTAATAGTTGTTTAGTCTTCTTAGTGCGTTTTTTAGGAGGCATTTTTTGTTGTTCCTTCTTTACTTTTAGAATAAAAAAAACAGCTCGAAGTTATGGAGTTGAAGGTTATGTGTTCACTCAATACTGGTGGAATTAAGGGTCCATAAAAGAGACAGAGCCGATAATCATGGCTGTATTGTGGACCTTCTAATAATGTATATAAATATACGTTTTAGGAGTATAATTTGTTTTTATTATTTTTCTAAAACTCTTATTGATATATTAAACCATTTTTTGAGTTCAAATAATACTCCTAATTTTTTATACAGCATTTCGAAAATATGAGTATCTTACGGCTTTCAACAAGGCATGATGAAGGAAATATTTAAAAGCGTTGTGTAACTTTTTAGTATATTATTTTAATGATATAACATTATTTAAATGCTATTATTTGTTATTTGTATGGTGAATTAGAGAGAAAATAACAACTCAAAAAATAATTCATTGTGCTATTGAAACACTTGTTTAACTTATCATTAATAATGTAATAATGGGTCCACGATAGAAACAGGGTCCATATATGGGACAGATACCCTACCGTTTCAGTAATCCTCATGATACTGACATGCTTTACTACGTTATACTCTATTATTGTGTGTGTTGTATGAAATGGCTATTATTAAATAATCCGGTTTAAGATAATAACGCCTCCTTTACATGAAGAAAAATTTATTCAAATTTTTCGTTTATTTTAAAATTCTTTTCAATTTATTTAAATTCAGGTGCAAAGTGCAACTGTCGGTTTTAATTCTCAGGCCACTCTTTGAGCTCTAGTGACATAATTTACTGTGCTATTCGTTTCTTACCTCCACCTTTTGGTAATTATCAAGGTAATTATAAAGAAGCTTGATTTTTTCTTTCTGTTGAGTTTTTTTTAATTGTGTCAAATAGCCTTTGTAGTCGATATAAACGCTACAAGATCAAGACACGTGGTATAGAAAGAATAATGGTAATATTCATGAAACAATGTGTAGGAAAACCCGTAAATGGATAAAGAGGAGGTTGTATTATTCTTGATCTTGATTTTTAATACGTAAGGCTGAGAGAAAGTTGATATGATTGGTAGTTTTCACATCTAGTGGAGCATCATGCAATGGCATTTACCAGGTCTAAGACTCCTTAAACTTGCCCTATTGAGAAGCGCACCACGTGCAATTTCTGTTCCCTTTGCCGAGCGCATACCGGACCCTTACAAAACGTCCAAATTAGAAAAAGTACTATTTAGCCCAGCTTCGCAATACAAGAACTAATATTTCTCATTAACCTCGTGACAACCTACTTTATGACCTAAAAATTATTTGTTTTTTTTAAATTTCTTTATGTTGATAATGGCGTTAATAATGTCATCCGCAAAAATTGCAGTCACACGTAAAAAATATAAAGTTAACTGCATTATCTTTCTCACGTTCCATTATGGGTTCATTAAATCTCTTATATTAAGTATTTATTTACTTGATATTCAGCAGCAGCTTTTAAAACTTTAATTTATATTCAATTTTCTTTGTTAGCTACTAGAGGTAATTTCTAGAAATTTGTTTCGAAACAAAAGCCTATTGTAGTAGTATTAGTAGTTACAAAATAACTGTTTAATTCAGCTTGAGCGCTTATTCGAAGACTCCACTATAGATACCATTTTCGGGAGTGGGAGGTGATGCTCACCTGCATCGTGTATAAAAGAGGCTCGCTCACATTGTATATTTCTTAATACGTCGAGCGGTTACACTATAGTGTTCTAAAATACATTGTCCAGCGTTGTTAGACAGTATTGTTTTAAGTCTCCTGCGATGTAGTCTACGGCTAGGCCTAAAGCTTGCGATGGCCTGGAAAAAGGCAAGGAAGTAAGTCTTACTATTTTTACCATAGATTTTCATTAACTTTTCTTCTTCTTTTTTAACTTAACAACTTATTTTAATCGCGAGCTCTAGGCCAGTTCAGTGGTGGGTGTCTTTGACGCCCAACGCTGCTGTAGAAGTCCCCTTCTTTCCTAAAGTCCTGTAGTTCCTCGTGCTAGATTTAAGTGTGCGCAGGAACCCCCTGAGAATACGATTTACCTGAGCTGCGTTAACTCCACACGCATCCCTTTTATTTCATCCTTACTTTCACACCCAAATACTAACACTGTTAACCAATTGTTTTCGGAATCTGACAAATGCCGATTCGTTATCCTTATCCTTTCCTGACGGAAGTATCTGCCACCTTCCCGTGGTTTCCGTTGAGTAGTGGGCGTAAAAAACTTAAAGAATTCTTAAATTCTTAAGAAGACTTAAATTCTTTAAGTTTTTTACGCCCACTAGCCAAGAGCAGATGAAATTAACATTTATTAAATTACTTTTAATTACTTTTAAATTACTTTTAATTAATGTTATTGTTTTATTACAGAAAAGAGATGTACAAAGAAGATACTACAGTACTTTCACGCAGCCACTTTGACTCTGTAGACATCAAGAATGAATCACTAAATTTAATCCATTTTCATACTGGAAGAAATTTAGTGGGTTCATTACAAAAATTCTTTACAATGTAGGTTAACATAATAAGCTGAGATAGATTATTTAAAGCAACACCTGTTACATTTTAAATTTAACCAACGCTTGATCTGAGTAAGTAGCAGAATATTAAAATTAAAAGAATAATAAAAAAAAGAGTTACCGGTGCCTCGCAATATTGTTTTACAGACGTATATTTTTACTCCTGTTTTTGTTGATGCGAATAGTTTTAAAAAAAATAAATAAATAAACAAAATGAAATAAAATGTAGAAACAACATTATTTATCGTCAACCAATCCATTTATTACCCAAAACTAATAATTGATTTACTGTTACTTGACAGAAGTAAAGAAAATAAGTTGAAAGTGATTGAAATAAATGAAACGATAATAGACTTCGCAGCTAGTATCAATGTGATAATTTAACAGAACTCAAAGCACGAAATTATTTAAAGACATTTTGAAAGCGAAGATAACTCTTATCTACTCTTGAAAACTGTCATTAACAAACATTTACAAAAATTTTTTTTTTCCGAAGTAATTTAAGTAAAGAAAATTAAAAAAAGTTAACGCATCAAAAAGTGAAAAATACTACAAGAATGATACGTTTACTACTCAACTAAACAACGGCAAGGTGGAAGATGCTTTCGTCAGAAAAGAATAAGGAGAACATATAGGCAACTGCTAGATTCCGTGGAAAATGAGACCATGAGGCACTCAAGTCAATGCACTTATGTTCACAGCTTACGTTAAATTATAATGTTATGGGCATAAAAACAATATTGATTTCCACACAAATATTATAAGTAAAAGAAACAAAATTAATGAACAAGTGAATGTGCTTTTGATAACTCACTAAGCAAGTATGACAGCGAGCGTGAACTTTATAAATTTTGCCTAGCTCAAAAAAAGTGTATTTAATGGAATAACAAGACTGAAATAAAAAAATCTACAAAACTTTAAATGCATGTAAGTAGTTGCAGAATATTTGGCTTTGTTTCCTCATTTTCATAGGTGTAAATCTAATATACGATACCATAAAATGGGCCATGCTCTTCCCAACGCAACTGTTTAACAAATTATTCAATATATGTGGATGTTTACTATAGTGAAGTTTATTCCTCTGTAATTTGACTTTGTCTGCAATATTGACATGGACATCAATAACAATTAAACAAGGGTAGATAAAAATCAAATGTAAATTATCTTGACCAGCTTATACGAAAGTCAAAGCTTAAAATAAAAACTTTTGTCCTATATTAAAATATAACATATTAATATAATACTCCCACATAATAGGAAATCAATAAATTTATATGAAGCTTAGTTAATAACTAAAATTAAATGAATTTTTATTACTAAAGCTATAAAAATTTAACTAAGTAATTATATATTTCACAATAAACATCATATTGCACGAAAAAATTTTACATTACAGTAACTACCAATCCAATTATATGTATAACTCAATCCTAGAATTTGTTTATTAAAACAAGATACTAGTAAGCCGGAAAGCTTGTTAAGACAAATATTTTTTTACCAGTTTTGAAACATGCACACGATTTGTCCTTGTGTTAAATGTCTATATAAAACATATTTTGTATAGTAATGTGTACTGATTTGAAAAAAATGTAACCAACTATTTTTATTAAAAACAAAATACCTATCTGTATTTCGGTGAACGTTAATTACGGCATACCTCTTACTACGATAATATGCTGTGTTACTTCGATGACATGTTGGTCATATTACATTTAATTTTCACGTACAAAACTATTTTCGATCGTATGTATTAACTAAAGGGTCTTTAGTTTAAGAATTGTTAATTGCATTTTCTAATTAAAGTGTAAGCTCTGCTAGACAGAAGAAAAAATCTCTTCTTACTTCATCGCTTCGACAACTTTTTTATTTCTCAAAAGAAAGTTGATGTATTCTTAGGAAGCTTGAAGCAATAGTATATTACGTACCTAGGCCAGAAAGTGGGGCTATTACTGACCGCGCTATATTATCGGCCGAGCCGAAGGCGAGGCCGGTAATTCGCGGTCAGATGTAGCCCCACTTTTTGGCCGTGGTACGTATACTTTTTTTCCTTACACTTCCGCCGAAAGTTCGTCACCACGGTTTTAGTTTTGTTAAAAATGATGGTTTAAAAATCCAGTCAAAGATTTAGTGCATTATGCATTATTGTCGATCGATCGGTCGCTCGAACAATACCACTTAAATGCACGTAGATGAGAGTACTTGTGTACAGGTATATCTATATATATACGCTCGCTGAGACTGTAGTATATTATATAGAATCAGATTGGGCCGAGGATTTGTGCAGGATGGTCGTACTGGCAAAACGAGAGGAAGAGAAATCCGTTTAAATTCGAATCATGGATCCTATAAAGATCATTTTAAAAATCCTAATGTTTATATCCGTAAGTGCAAAATAAATCAGGTTATTATCAATAACTATTATAATTGTGATAAGCATAATACGATTAAATAAAAGATTTCATGGTTTATTTTTGTAATATGACATGTATATACTACATTTATATACTAAATAAATCATTAAAGTGATAGTAACTGATCAAAAAACATTAATTTGGTAGTTTTAATTTTGTGTTGTGTACTCTGTTCATATGAAATTAATAAATTTATATATACATGTAAATTGTGCAAAAAAAAAAACATATATATATATATCCAATAATTTATGTAAATAAATATCCAATGATTTTCTGTGTTGTATAAACTGTAAAGGTTATAACTCCGTTAGCCGTATATATATATATGTAGTGTATAACTACTGCTGCTTCTCGGTGCTGAATATATAACTATATATATCTGCGCACTTCGTTCTGCGCACATATGGCAGGACTGATATGAGGCTTTTTCTAGCTCAAAATCGGGTCAGATGGAACGAACTTTCGGCGGAGGTGTAAGGAAAAAACAATTACTTCAGTTGACTTACATGATGATACACAATTATTAGAAACAGATTTATTTCGAATTTATAGATACACATCTATATACAGTACGTCACATAGTAAAAAAGCAGTTGCATGCAACAAAAATAAATATGAATTCATTGGTGTGACAACAATACACCGCAACATTTCTGGTGTAGTAACAAATAAGATAATCTCGAGCTTTTCCTAGCAAAATTGGTTGCTCCAACATTCCTTTTTATTTTTTTCCTTGGGTTTTTACGTCAACAAGCGTTCGAACAGTCAAAATCATGCATTCTGCTTAAAATTCTGCAATAGCTCATTTTGTAATAACGGAAATGCTTAGTTTTTAGAAAGTTTCTACCACAATTTCAAATAAACAAGGTAAAATAGGTATAAGACTTCCAAGTAATTCCTAAAACATTAAAGTCAAGAAACAAACGACATAGTAAGTTACGTCTTTAGGGTGCAAAGTGCAGCTCAAGGACAAAAAGTTGCAAGAAACTCAAACCTTAAAATTTTTGTGAAGATAATACTATTTATTACTTACGCTTCGTGTATTTTTTTTATCGTATTTGTTTCAACAACAAAAACTATTTCTTTGTTTTTGTCATCGTTATTTTAAACCAAATAGCTTACATTTCGACAGAAAGCGACTGATATTTACGCACTTAGGGGTATCTGTCCCAATTATGGACCCTTGAAGAAAAATTTCGAGCTTAACTTTATTTTGTGTCTAACGGTCAATAAAACAACACCTTGTATAATAACGTATGAGTCGTTTGATTCTTTTTTAACAACATCAAATTTTTTTTTTATCAAAAATTATTGTTATTTTTATTTTAATGATGAAACAAGAAAAAAAAATTTTGTCCGTATTACGGACCCCCTTGATGGACTTTGAGCCTATCGTGGACCCCCCTATTACGGACCCTGCCTATAATGTGGATTCCCCAATTATGAACCCTGTCCATAATGTAAAAACATATTTGTATGTAATTAAATAAACATTTGAGATTTATTTATAAGTACTTCTCATACTTTTAACAAAATATATTACTAGGCACTTTTTGAGATAAGTTTTTTAAAACAAAATTTATATAAAACTAATTTTGTGATAATTACCATTACTTTTTTTTATTATAATAATCTTATATTTTTTATGACTTTGTAATAGTTGTTTAGTCTTCTTAGTGCGTTTTTTAGGAGGCATTTTTTGTTGTTCCTTTTTTACTTTTAAAATAAAAAAAACAGCTCGAAGTTATAAAGTTGAAGGTTATGTGTTCACTCAATACTGGCGGAATAAGGGGTCCATAAAAGAGACAAGGCCGATAATCATGGCTGTATTGTGGACCCTCTAATAATGTATATAAATATACTTTTTAGGAGTATAATTTGTTTTTATTATTTTTCTAAAACTCTTATTGATATATTAAACCATTTTTTGAGTTCAAATAATACTCCTAATTTTTTATACAGCATTTCAAAAATATGAGTATCTTACGGCTTTCAACAAGGCATGATAAAGAAAATATTTAAAAGCGTTGTGTAACTTTTTAGTATATTATTTTAATGATATAACATCATTTAAATGCTATTATTCGTTATTTGTATGGTGAATTAGAGAGAAAATAACAACTCAAAAAATAATTCATTGTGCTATTGAAACACTTGTTTAACTTATCATTAATAATGTAATAATGGGTCCACGATAGAAACAGGGTCCATAATTGGGACAGATACCCTACCGTTTCAGTAATCCTCATGATACTGACATGCTTTACTACGTTATACTCTATTATTGTGTGTGTTGTATGAAATGGCTATTATTAAATAATCCGGTTTAAGATAATAACGCCTCCTCTACATGAAGAAAAATTTTTTCAAATTTTTCGTTTATTTTAAAATTCTTTTCAATTTATTTAAATTTAGGTGCAAAGTGCAACTGTCGGTTTTAATTCTCAGGCCACACTTTGAGCTCTAGTGACATAATTTACTGTGTTATTCGTTTCTTACCTCCACCTTTTGGTAATTATTAAGGTAATTATAAAGAAGCTTGATTTCTTCTTTCTGTTGAGTTTCTTTTAATTGTGTCAAATAGCCTTTGTAGTCGATATAAACGCTACAAGATCAAGACACGTGGTATAGAAAGAATAATGGTAATATTCATGAAACAATGTGTAGGAAAACCCGTAAATGGATAAAGAGGAGGTTGTATTATTCTTGATCTTGATTTTTAATACGTAAGGCTGAGAGAAAGTTGATATGAATGGTAGTTTTCACATCTAGTGGAGCTTCATGCAATGGCATTTACCAGGTCCAAGACTCCTTAAACTTGCCCTATTAAGAAGCGCACCACGTGCAATTTCTGTTCTCTTTGCCGAGCGCATACCGGACCCTTACAAAACGTCCAAATTAGAAAAAGTACTATTTAGCCCAGCTTCGCAATACAAGAACTAATATTTCTTATTAACCTCGTGACAACCTACTTTATGACCTAAAAATTATTTGTTTTTTTTAAATTTCTTTATGTTCATAATGGCGTTAATAATGTCATCCGCAAAAATTGCAGTCACACGTAAAAAATATAAAGTTAACTGCATTATCTTTCTCACGTTCCATTATGGGTTCATTAAGTCTCTTATATTAAGTATTTATTTACTTGATATTCAGCAGCAGCTTTTAAAACTTGAATTTATATTCAATTTTCTTTGTTTGCTACTAGAGGTAATTTCTAGAAATTTGTTTCGAAACAAAAGCCTATTGTAGTAGTATTAGTAGTTACAAAATAACTGTTTAATTCAGCTTGAGCGCTTATTCGAAGACTCCACTATAGATACCATTTTCGGGAGTGGGAGGTGATGCTCACCTGCATCGTGTATAAAAGAGGCTCGCTCACATTGTATATTTCTTAATACGTCGAGCGGTTACACTATAGTGTTCTAAAATACATTGTCCAGCGTTGTTAGACAGTATTGTTTTAAGTCTCCTGCGATGTAGTCTACGGCTAGGCCTAAAGCTCGCCATGGCCTGGAAAAAGGCAAGGAAGTAAGTCTTACTATTTTTACCTTAGATTTCCATTAACTTTTCTTCTTCTTTTTTAACTTAACAACTTATTTTAATCGCGAGCTCTAGGCCAGTTCAGTGGTGGGTGTCTTTGACGCCCAACGCTGCTGTAGAAGTCCCCTTCTTTCCTAAAGTCCTGTAGTTCCTCGTGCTAGATTTGAGTGTGCGCAGGAACCCCCTGAGAATACCATTTACCTGAGCTGCGTTAACTCCACACGCATCCCTTTTATTTCATCCTTACTTTCACACCCAAATACTAACACTGTTAACCAATTGTTTTCGGAATCTAACAAATGCCGATTCGTTATCCTTATCCTTTCCTGACGGAAGTATCTGCCACCTTCCCGTGGTTTCCGTTGAGTAGTGGGCGTAAAAAACTTAAAGAATTCTTAAATTCGAAAAGAAGACTTAAATTCTTTAAGTTTTTTACGCCCACTAGCCAAGAGCAGATGAAATTAACATTTATTAAATAACTTTTAATTACTTTTAAATTACTTTTAATTAATGTTATTGTTTTATTACAGAAAAGAGATGTACAAAGAAGATACTACAGTACTTTCACGCAGCCACTTTGACTCTGTAGACATCAAGAATGAATCACTAAATTTAATCCATTTTCATACTGGAAGAAATTTAGTGGGTTCATTACAGAAATTCTTTACAATGTAGGTTAACATAATAAGCTGAGATAGATTATTTAAAGCAACACCTGTTACATTTTAAATTTAACCAACGCTTGATCTGAGTAAGTAGCAAAATATTAAAATTAAAAGAATAATAAAAAAAAGAGTTACCGGTGCCTCGCAATATTGTTTTACAGACGTATATTTTTACTCCTGTTTTTGTTGATGCGAATAGTTTAAAAAAAAATAAATAAATAAACAAAATGAAATAAAATGTAGAAACAACATTATTTATCGTCAACCAATCCATTTATTACCAAAAATTAATACTTGATTTACTGTTGCTTGACAGAAGTAAAGAAAATAAGTTGAAAGTGATTGAAATAAATGAAACGATGATAGTCTTCGCAGCTAGTATCAATGTGATAATTTAACAGAACTCAAAGCACTAAATTGCTTAATGACATTTTGAACGCAAAGATAACTTTTATCTACTCTTGAAAACTGTCATTAACAAACATTTACAAAAATTTTTTTTTTCCGAAGTAATTTAAGTAAAGAAAATTAAAAAAAGTTAACGCATCAAAAAGTGAAAAATACTACAAGTATGATACGTTTACTACTCAACTAAACAACGGCAAGGTGGAAGATGCTTTCGTCAGAAAAGGATAAGGAGAACATATAGGCAACTGCTAGATTCCGTGAAAAATGAGACCATGAGGCACTCAAGTCAATGCACTTATGTTCACAGCTTACGTTAAATTATAATGTTATGGGCATGAAAACTATATTGATTTCCTCACAAATATTATAAGTGAAAGTAACAAAATTAATGAACAAGTGAATGTGCTTTTGATAACTCACTAAGCAAGTATGACAGCGAGCGTGAACTTTATAAATTTTGCCTAGCTCAAAAAAAGTATATTTAATGGAATTACAAGACTGAAATAAAAAAATCTACAAAACTTTAAATGCATGTAAGTAGTTGCAGAATATTTGGCTTTGTTTCCTTATTTTTATAGGTGTGAATCTAATATACGATACCATAAAATGGGCCATGCTCTTCCCAACGCAACTGTTCAACAAATTATTCAATGTATGTGGATGTTTACTATAGTGAAGTTGATTCCTCTGTAATTTGACTTTGTCTGCAATATTGACATGGACATCAATAACAATTGAACAAGGGTAGATAAAAATCAAATGTAAATTATCTTGACCAGCTTATACGAAAGTCAAAGCTAAAAATAAAAACTTTTGTCCTATATTAAAATATAACATATTAATATAATCCTCCCACATAATAGGAAATCAATAAATTTATATGAAGCTTAGTTAATAACTAAAATCAAATGAATTTTTATTACTAAAGCTATAAAAATTTAACTAAGTACTTATATATTTCACAATAAACATCATATTGCACGAAAAAATTTTACATTACAGTAACTACCAATCCAATTATATGTATAACTCAATCCTAGAATTTGTTTATTAAAACAAAATACTAGTGTGCCGGAAAGCTTGTTAAGACAAATATTTTTTTACCAGTTTTGAAACATGCACACGATTTGTCCTTGTGTTGAATGTCTATATAAAACATATTTTGTATAGTAATGTGTACTGATTTGAAAAAAATGTAACAAACTATTTTTATTAAAAACAAAATACCTATCTGTATTTCGGTGAACGTTAATTACGGCATACCTCTTACTACGATAATATGCTGTGTTACTTCGATGACATGTTGGTCATATAACATTTAATTTTCACGTACAAAACTATTTTTGATCGTATGTATTAACTAAAGGGTCTCTAGTTTAAGAATTGTTAATTGCATTTTCTGATTAAAGTGTAAGCTCTGCTAGACAGAAAAAAAAATCTCTTCTTACTTCATCGCTTCGACAACTTTTTTATTTCTCAAAAGAAAGTTGATGTATTCTTAGGAAGCTTGAAGCAAAAACAATTACTTCAGTTGACTTACATGATGATACACAATTATTAGAAACAGATTTATTTCGAATCTATAGATACACATCTATATACAGTACGTCACATAGTAAAAAAGCAGTTGCATGCAACAAATATAAATACGAATTCATTGGTGTGACAACAATACACCGCAACATTTCTGGTGTAGTAACAAATAAGATAATCTCGAGCATTTCCTAGCAAATTTGGTTGCTCCAACATTCCTTTTTATTTTTTTCCTTGGGTTTTTACGTCAACAAGCGTTCGAACAGTCAAAAACATGCATTCTGCTTAAAATTCTGCAATAGCTCATTTTGTTATAACGGAAATGCTTAGTTTTTAGAAAGTTTCTACCACAATTTCAAATAAACAAGGTAAAATAGGTATAAGACTTCCAAGTAATTCCTAAAACATTAAAGTCAAGAAACAAACGACATAGTAAGTTACGTCTTTAGGGTGCGAAGTGCAGCTCAAGGACAAAAAGTTGCAGGAAACTCAAACCTTAAAATTTTTGTGTAGATAATACTATTTATTACTTACGCTTCGTGTATTTTTTTTATCGTATTTGTTTCAACAACAAAAACTATTTCTTTGTTTTTGTCATCGTCATTTTAAACCAAATAGCTTACATTTCGACAAAAAGCGACTGATATTTACGCACTTAGGGGTATCTGTCCCAATTATGGACCCTTGAACAAAAATTTCGAGCTTAACTTTATTTTGTGTCTAACGGTCAATAGAACAACACCTTGTATAATAACGTATAAGTCGTTTGATTATTTTTTAACAACATCAAATTTTTTTTATTATCAAAAATTATTGTTATTTTTATTTTAATGATGAAACAAGAAAAAAAAATTTTGTCCGTATTACAGACCCCCTTGATGGACTTTGAGCCTATCGTGGACCCCCCTATTACGGACCCTGCCTATAATGTGGATTCCCCAATTATGAACCCTGTCCATAATGTAAAAACATATTTGTATGTAATTAAATAAACATTTGAGATTTATTTATAAGTACTTCTCATACTTTTAACAAAATATATTACTAGGCACTTTTTGAGATAAGTTTTTAAGAACAAAATTTATATAAAACTAATTTTGTGATAATTACCATTACTTTTTTTTATTATAATAATCTTATATTTTTTATGACTTTGTAATAGTTGTTTAGTCTTCTTAGTGCGTTTTTTAGGAGGCATTTTTTGTTGTTCCTTCTTTACTTTTAGAATAAAAAAAACAGCTCGAAGTTATGGAGTTGAAGGTTATGTGTTCACTCAATACTGGCGGAATTAAGGGTCCATAAAAGAGACAGAGCCGATAATCATGGCTGTATTGTGGACCCTCTAATAATGTATATAAATATACGTTTTAGGAGTATAATTTGTTTTTATTATTTTTCTAAAACTCTTATTGATATATTAAACCATTTTTTAAGTTCAAATAATACTCCTAATTTTTTATACAGCATTTCAAAAATATGAGTATCTTACGGCTTTCAACAAGGCATGATGAAGGAAATAGTCAAAAGCGTTGTGTAACTTTTTAATATATTATTTTAATGATATAACATTATTTAAATGCTATTATTTGTCATTATTATGGTAAATTAGAAAGAGAATAACAACTTAAAAAATAATTCATTGTGCTATTAAAACACTCGTTTAACTTATCATTAATAATGTGATAATGGGTCCACGATAGGGACAGGGTCCATAATTGGGACAGATACCCTACCGTTTCAGTAATCCTCATAATACTGACATGCTTCGATATGTCATACTCTATTATTGTGTGTGTTGTATAAAATGGCTATTATTGAATAATCCGGTTTAAGATAATGACTCCTCCTCTACATGAAGAAAAATTTTTTCAAATTTTTCGTTTATTTTGAAATTCTTTTCAATTTATTTAAATTCAGGTGCAAAGTGCAACTGTCAGTTTTAATTCTCAGGCCACACTTTGAGCCCTAGTGACATAATTTACTGTGCCATTCGTTTCTTGCTTCCACCTTTTGGTAATTATCAAGGTAATTATGAAGAAGCTTGATTTCTTCTTTATGTTAAGTTTTTTCAATTGTGTCAAATAGCCTTTGTAGTCGATATAAACGCCACAAGATCAAGCTACGTGGTATTGAAAGATTAATGGTAATATTCATGAAACAATGTGTAGGAAAACCCGTAAATGGATAGAGAGGAGGTTGTATTATTCTTGATCTTGATTTTTAATACGCAAGGCTGAGAGAAAGTTGATATGAATGGTAGTTTCCATATCTAGTGGAGCATCTTGCAATTGCATTCACCAGGTCTAAGACTCCTTAAACTTGCCCTATTGGAAAGCGCACCACGTGCAATTTCTGTTCCCTTTGCCGAGCGCATACCGGAGCCTTACAAAATGTCCAAATTAGAAAAAGTACTATTTAGCCCAGCTTCGCAATACAAGAACTAATATTTCTCATTAACCTCGTGACAACCTACTTTATGACCAAATTATTATTTGTTTTTTTTTAATATTCTTTATGTTAATAATGGCGGTAATAATGTCATCCGCAAAAATTGCAGTCACACGTAAAAAATATAAAGTTAACTGCATTATCTTTCTCACGTTCCATTATGGGTTCAGTAAGTCTCTTATATTAAGTATTTATTTACTTGATATTCAGCAGCAGCTTTTAAAACTTTAATTTATATTCAATTTTCTTTGTTTGCTACTAGAGGTAATTTCTAGAAATTTGTTTCGAAACAAAAGCCTATTGTAGTAGTATTAGTAGTTACAAAATAAAGGTTTAATTCAGCTTGAGCGCTTATTCGAAGATTCCACTATAGATACCATTTTCGGGAGTGGGAGGTGATGCTCACCTGCATCGTGTATAAAAGAGGCTCGCTCACATTGTATATTTCTTAATACGTCGAGCGGTTACACTATAGTGTTCTAAAATACATTGTCCAGCGTTGTTAGACAGTATTGTTTTAAGTCTCCTGCGATGTAGTCTACTGCTAGGCCTAAAGCTCGCGATGGCCTGGAAAAAGGCAAGGAAGTAAGTCTTACTATTTTTACCTTAAATTTTCATTAACTTTTCTTCTTCTTTTTTAACTTAACAACTTATTTTAATCGCGAGCTCTAGGCCAGTTCAGTGGTGGGTGTCTTTGACGCCCAACGCTGCTGTAGAAGTCCCCTTCTTTCCTAAAGTCCTGTAGTTCCTCGTGCTAGATTTAAGTGTGCGCAGGAACCCCCTGAGAATACCATTAACCTGAGCTGCGTTAACTCCACACGCATCCCTTTTATTTCATCCTTACTTTCACACCCAAATACTAACACTGTTAACCAATTGTTTTCGGAATCTAACAAATGCCGATTCGTTATCCTTATCCTTTCCTGACGGAAGTATCTGCCACCTTCCCGTGGTTTCCGTTGAGTAGTGGGCGTAAAAAACTTAAAGAATTCTTAAATTCTTAAGAAGACTTAAATTCTTTAAGTTTTTTACGCCCACTAGCCAAGAGCAGATGAAATTAACATTTATTAAATTACTTTTAATTACTTTTAAATTACTTTTAATTAATGTTATTGTTTTATTACAGAAAAGAGATGTACAAAGAAGATACTACAGTACTTTCACGCAGCCACTTTGACTCTGTAGACATCAAGAATGAATCACTAAATTTAATCCATTTTCATACTGGAAGAAATTTAGTGGGTTCATTACAAAAATTCTTTACAATGTAGGTTAACATAATAAGCTGAGATAGATTATTTAAAGCAACACCTGTTACATTTTAAATTTAACCAACGCTTGATCTGAGTAAGTAGCAGAATATTAAAATTAAAAGAATAATAAAAAAAAGAGTTACCGGTGCCTCGCAATATTGTTTTACAGACGTATATTTTTACTCCTGTTTTTGTTGATGCGAATAGTTTTAAAAAAAATAAATAAATAAACAAAATGAAATAAAATGTAGAAACAACATTATTTATCGTCAACCAATCCATTTATTACCCAAAACTAATAATTGATTTACTGTTACTTGACAGAAGTAAAGAAAATAAGTTGAAAGTGATTGAAATAAATGAAACGATAATAGACTTCGCAGCTAGTATCAATGTGATAATTTAACAGAACTCAAAGCACGAAATTATTTAAAGACATTTTGAAAGCGAAGATAACTCTTATCTACTCTTGAAAACTGTCATTAACAAACATTTACAAAAATTTTTTTTTTCCGAAGTAATTTAAGTAAAGAAAATTAAAAAAAGTTAACGCATCAAAAAGTGAAAAATACTACAAGAATGATACGTTTACTACTCAACTAAACAACGGCAAGGTGGAAGATGCTTTCGTCAGAAAAGAATAAGGAGAACATATAGGCAACTGCTAGATTCCGTGGAAAATGAGACCATGAGGCACTCAAGTCAATGCACTTATGTTCACAGCTTACGTTAAATTATAATGTTATGGGCATAAAAACAATATTGATTTCCACACAAATATTATAAGTAAAAGAAACAAAATTAATGAACAAGTGAATGTGCTTTTGATAACTCACTAAGCAAGTATGACAGCGAGCGTGAACTTTATAAATTTTGCCTAGCTCAAAAAAAGTGTATTTAATGGAATAACAAGACTGAAATAAAAAAATCTACAAAACTTTAAATGCATGTAAGTAGTTGCAGAATATTTGGCTTTGTTTCCTCATTTTTATAGGTGTAAATCTAATATACGATACCATAAAATGGGCCATGCTCTTCCCAACGCAACTGTTTAACAAATTATTCAATATATGTGGATGTTTACTATAGTGAAGTTTATTCCTCTGTAATTTGACTTTGTCTGCAATATTGACATGGACATCAATAACAATTAAACAAGGGTAGATAAAAATCAAATGTAAATTATCTTGACCAGCTTATACGAAAGTCAAAGCTTAAAATAAAAACTTTTGTCCTATATTAAAATATAACATATTAATATAATACTCCCACATAATAGGAAATCAATAAATTTATATGAAGCTTAGTTAATAACTAAAATTAAATGAATTTTTATTACTAAAGCTATAAAAATTTAACTAAGTAATTATATATTTCACAATAAACATCATATTGCACGAAAAAATTTTACATTACAGTAACTACCAATCCAATTATATGTATAACTCAATCCTAGAATTTGTTTATTAAAACAAGATACTAGTAAGCCGGAAAGCTTGTTAAGACAAATATTTTTTTACCAGTTTTGAAACATGCACACGATTTGTCCTTGTGTTAAATGTCTATATAAAACATATTTTGTATAGTAATGTGTACTGATTTGAAAAAAATGTAACCAACTATTTTTATTAAAAACAAAATACCTATCTGTATTTCGGTGAACGTTAATTACGGCATACCTCTTACTACGATAATATGCTGTGTTACTTCGATGACATGTTGGTCATATTACATTTAATTTTCACGTACAAAACTATTTTCGATCGTATGTATTAACTAAAGGGTCTTTAGTTTAAGAATTGTTAGTTGCATTTTCTAATTAAAGTGTAAGCTCTGCTAGACAGAAGAAAAAATCTCTTCTTACTTCATCGCTTCGACAACTTTTTTATTTCTCAAAAGAAAGTTGATGTATTCTTAGGAAGCTTGAAGCAATAGTATATTACGTACCTAGGCCAGAAAGTGGGGCTATTACTGACCGCGCTATATTATCGGCCGAGCCGAAGGCGAGGCCGGTAATTCGCGGTCAGATGTAGCCCCACTTTTTGGCCGTGGTACGTATACTTTTTTTCCTTACACTTCCGCCGAAAGTTCGTCACCACGGTTTTAGTTTTGTTAAAAATGATGGTTTAAAAATCCAGTCAAAGATTTAGTGCATTATGCATTATTGTCGATCGATCGGTCGCTCGAACAATACCACTTAAATGCACGTAGATGAGAGTACTTGTGTACAGGTATATCTATATATATACGCTCGCTGAGACTGTAGTATATTATATAGAATCAGATTGGGCCGAGGATTTGTGCAGGATGGTCGTACTGGCAAAACGAGAGGAAGAGAAATCCGTTTAAATTCGAATCATGGATCCTATAAAGATCATTTTAAAAATCCTAATGTTTATATCCGTAAGTGCAAAATAAATCAGGTTATTATCAATAACTATTATAATTGTGATAAGCATAATACGATTAAATAAAAGATTTCATGGTTTATTTTTGTAATATGACATGTATATACTACATTTATATACTAAATAAATCATTAAAGTGATAGTAACTGATCAAAAAACATTAATTTGGTAGTTTTAATTTTGTGTTGTGTACTCTGTTCATATGAAATTAATAAATTTATATATACATGTAAATTGTGCAAAAAAAAAAACATATATATATATATCCAATAATTTATGTAAATAAATATCCAATGATTTTCTGTGTTGTATAAACTGTAAAGGTTATAACTCCGTTAGCCGTATATATATATATGTAGTGTATAACTACTGCTGCTTCTCGGTGCTGAATATATAACTATATATATCTGCGCACTTCGTTCTGCGCACATATGGCAGGACTGATATGAGGCTTTTTCTAGCTCAAAATCGGGTCAGATGGAACGAACTTTCGGCGGAGGTGTAAGGAAAAAACAATTACTTTAGTTGACTTACATGATGATACACAATTATTAGAAACAGATTTATTTCGAATTTATAGATACACATCTATATACAGTACGTCACATAGTAAAAAAGCAGTTGCATGCAACAAAAATAAATATGAATTCATTGGTGTGACAACAATACACCGCAACATTTCTGGTGTAGTAACAAATAAGATAATCTCGAGCTTTTCCTAGCAAATTTGGTTGCTCCAACATTCCTTTTTATTTTTTTCCTTGGGTTTTTACGTCAACAAGCGTTCGAACAGTCAAAATCATGCATTCTGCTTAAAATTCTGCAATAGCTCATTTTGTTATAACGGAAATGCTTAGTTTTTAGAAAGTTTCTACCACAATTTCAAATAAACAAGGTAAAATAGGTTTAAGACTTCCAAGTAATTCCTAAAACATTGAAGTCAAGAAACAAACGACATAGTAAGTTACGTCTTTAGGGTGCAAAGTGCAGCTCAAGGACAAAAAGTTGCAAGAAACTCAAACCTTAAAATTTTTGTGAAGATAATACTATTTATTACTTACGCTTCGTGTATTTTTTTTATCGTATTTGTTTCAACAACAAAAACTATTTCTTTGTTTTTGTCATCGTTATTTTAAACCAAATAGCTTACATTTCGACAGAAAGCGACTGATATTTACGCACTTAGGGGTATCTGTCCCAATTATGGACCCTTGAAGAAAAATTTCGAGCTTAACTTTATTTTGTGTCTAACGGTCAATAAAACAACACCTTGTATAATAACGTATGAGTCGTTTGATTCTTTTTTAACAACATCAAATTTTTTTTTTATCAAAAATTATTGTTATTTTTATTTTAATGATGAAACAAGAAAAAAAAATTTTGTCCGTATTACGGACCCCCTTGATGGACTTTGAGCCTATCGTGGACCCCCCTATTACGGACCCTGCCTATAATGTGGATTCCCCAATTATGAACCCTGTCCATAATGTAAAAACATATTTGTATGTAATTAAATAAACATTTGAGATTTATTTATAAGTACTTCTCATACTTTTAACAAAATATATTACTAGGCACTTTTTGAGATAAGTTTTTTAAAACAAAATTTATATAAAACTAATTTTGTGATAATTACCATTACTTTTTTTTATTATAATAATCTTATATTTTTTATGACTTTGTAATAGTTGTTTAGTCTTCTTAGTGCGTTTTTTAGGAGGCATTTTTTGTTGTTCCTTTTTTACTTTTAGAATAAAAAAAACAGCTCGAAGTTATAAAGTTGAAGGTTATGTGTTCACTCAATACTGGCGGAATAGGGGGTCCATAAAAGAGACAAGGCCGATAATCATGGCTGTATTGTGGACCCTCTAATAATGTATATAAATATACGTTTTAGGAGTATAATTTGTTTTTATTATTTTTCTAAAACTCTTTAATATATATTAAACCATTTTTTGAGTTCAAATAATACTCCTAATTTTTTATACAGCATTTCGAAAATATGAGTATCTTACGGCTTTAAACAAGGCATGATGAAGGAAATATTTTAAAGCGTTGTGTAACTTTTTAGTTTATTATTTTAATGATATAACATTATTTAAATGCTATTATTTGTTATTTGTATGGTGAATTAGAGAGAAAATAACAACTCAAAAAATAATTCATTGTGCTATTGAAACACTTGTTTAACTTATCATTAATAATGTAATAATGGGTCCACGATAGAAACAGGGTCCATAATTGGGACAGATACCCTAACGTTTCAGTAATCCTCATGATACTGACATGCTTTACTACGTTATACTCTATTATTGTGTGTGTTGTATGAAATGGCTATTATTGAATAATCCGGTTTAAGATAATGACGCCTCCTTTACATGAAAAAAAATTTTTTCAAATTTTTCGATTATTTTAAAATTCTCTTCAATTTATTTAAATTCAGGTGCAAAGTGCAACTGTCGGTTTTAATTCTCAGGTCACACTTTGAGCTCTAGTGACATAATTTACTGTGCCATTCGTTTCTTACCTCCACCTTTTGGTAATTATCAAGGTAATTATAAAGAAGCTTGATTTTTTCTTTCTGTTGAGTTTTTTTTAATTGTGTCAAATAGCCTTTGTAGTCGATATAAACGCTACAAGATCAAGACACGTGGTATAGAAAGAATAATGGTAATATTCATGAAACAATGTGTAGGAAACCCCGTAAATGGATAAAGAGGAGGTTGTATTATTCTTGATCTTGATTTTTAATACGTAAGGCTGAGAGAAAGTTGATATGATTGGTAGTTTTCACATCTAGTGGAGCATCATGCAGTGGCATTTACCAGGTCTAAGACTCCTTAAACTTGCCCTATTGAGAAGCGCACCACGTGCAATTTCTGTTTCCTTTGCCGAGCGCATACCGGACCCTTACAAAACGTCCAAATTAGAAAAAGTACTATTTAGCCCAGCTTCGCAATACAAGAACTAATATTTCTCATTAACCTCGTGACAACCTACTTTATGACCTAAAAATTATTTGTTTTTTTTAAATTTCTTTATGTTGATAATGGCGTTAATAATGTCATCCGCAAAAATTGCAGTCACACGTAAAAAATATAAAGTTAACTGCATTATCTTTCTCACGTTCCATTATGGGTTCATTAAATCTCTTATATTAAGTATTTATTTACTTGATATTCAGCAGCAGCTTTTAAAACTTTAATTTATATTCAATTTTCTTTGTTAGCTACTAGAGGTAATTTCTAGAAATTTGTTTCGAAACAAAAGCCTATTGTAGTAGTATTAGTAGTTACAAAATAACTGTTTAATTCAGCTTGAGCGCTTATTCGAAGACTCCACTATAGATACCATTTTCGGGAGTGGGAGGTGATGCTCACCTGCATCGTGTATAAAAGAGGCTCGCTCACATTGTATATTTCTTAATACGTCGAGCGGTTACACTATAGTGTTCTAAAATACATTGTCCAGCGTTGTTAGACAGTATTGTTTTAAGTCTCCTGCGATGTAGTCTACGGCTAGGCCTAAAGCTTGCGATGGCCTGGAAAAAGGCAAGGAAGTAAGTCTTACTATTTTTACCTTAGATTTCCATTAACTTTTCTTCTTCTTTTTTAACTTAACAACTTATTTTAATCGCGAGCTCTAGGCCAGTTCAGTGGTGGGTGTCTTTGACGCCCAACGCTGCTGTAGAAGTCCCCTTCTTTCCTAAAGTCCTGTAGTTCCTCGTGCTAGATTTAAGTGTGCGCAGGAACCCCCTGAGAATACGATTTACCTGAGCTGCGTTAACTCCACACGCATCCCTTTTATTTCATCCTTACTTTCACACCCAAATACTAACACTGTTAACCAATTGTTTTCGGAATCTGACAAATGCCGATTCGTTATCCTTATCCTTTCCTGACGGAAGTATCTGCCACCTTCCCGTGGTTTCCGTTGAGTAGTGGGCGTAAAAAACTTAAAGAATTCTTAAATTCTTAAGAAGACTTAAATTCTTTAAGTTTTTTACGCCCACTAGCCAAGAGCAGATGAAATTAACATTTATTAAATTACTTTTAATTACTTTTAAATTACTTTTAATTAATGTTATTGTTTTATTACAGAAAAGAGATGTACAAAGAAGATACTACAGTACTTTCACGCAGCCACTTTGACTCTGTAGACATCAAGAATGAATCACTAAATTTAATCCATTTTCATACTGGAAGAAATTTAGTGGGTTCATTACAAAAATTCTTTACAATGTAGGTTAACATAATAAGCTGAGATAGATTATTTAAAGCAACACCTGTTACATTTTAAATTTAACCAACGCTTGATCTGAGTAAGTAGCAGAATATTAAAATTAAAAGAATAATAAAAAAAAGAATAACCGGTGCCTCGCAATATTGTTTTACAGACGTATATTTTTACTCCTGTTTTTGTTGATGCGAATAGTTTTAAAAAAAATAAATAAATAAACAAAATGAAGTAAAATGTAGAAACAACATTATTTATCGTCAACCAATCCATTTATTACCTAAAACTAATAATTGATTTACTGTTGCTTAACAGAAGTAAAGAAAATAAGTTGAAAGTGATTGAAATAAATGAAACGATGATAGTCTTCGCAGCTAGTATCAATGTGATAATTTAACAGAACTCAAAGCACGAAATTGCTTAATAACATTTTGAACGCAAAGATAACTTTTATCTACTCTTGAAAACTGTCATTAACAAACATTTACAAAAATTTTTTTTTTCCGAAGTAATTTAAGTAAAGAAAATTAAAAAAAGTTAACGCATCAAAAAGTGAAAAATACTACAAGAATGATACGTTTACTACTCAACTAAACAACGGCAAGGTGGAAGATGCTTTCGTCAGAAAAGGATAAGGAGAACATATAGGCAACTGCTAGATTCCGTGGAAAATGAGACCATGAGGCACTCAAGTCAATGCACTTATGTTCACAGCTTACGTTAAATTATAATGTTATGGGCATGAAAACTATATTGATTTCCACACAAATATTATAAGTGAAAGAAACAAAATTAATGAACAAGTAATTGTGCTTTTGATAACTCACTAAGCAAGTATGACAGCGAGCGTGAACTTTATAGATTTTGCCTAGCTCAAAAAAAGTGTATTTAATGGAATTACAAGACTGAAATAAAAAAATCTACAAAACTTTAAATGCATGTAAGTAGTTGCAGAATATTTGGCTTTGTTTCCTTTTTTTTATAGGTGTTAATCTAATATACGATACCATAAAATGGGCCATGCTTTTCCCATCGCAACTGTTCAACAAATTATTCAATGTATGTGGATGTTTACTATAGTGAAGTTTATTCCTCTGTAATTTGACTTTGTCTGCAATATTGACATGGACATCAATAACAATTAAACAAGGGTAGATAAAAATCAAATGTAAATTATCTTGACCAGCTTATACGAAAGTCAAAGCTAAAAATAAAAACTTTTGTCCTATATTAAAATATAACATATTAATATAATCCTCCCACATAATAGGAAATCAATAAATTTATATGAAGCTTAGTTGATAACTAAAATCAAATGAATTTTTATTACTAAAGCTATAAAAATTTAACTAAGTACTTATATATTTCACAATAAACATCATATTGCACGAAAAAATTTTACATTACAGTAACTACCAATCCAATTATATGTATAACTTAATCCTAGAATTTGTTTATTAAAACAAGATACTAGTGTGCCGAAAAGCTTGTTAAGACAAATATTTTTTTACTAGTTTTGAAACATGCACACGATTTGTCCTTGTGTTGAATGTCTAAATAAAACATATTTTGTATAGTAATGTGTACTGATTTGAAAAAAATGTAACCAACTATTTTTATTAAAAACAAAATACCTATCTGTATTTCGGTGAACGTTAATTACGGCATACCTCTTACCACGATAATATGCTGTGTTACTTCGATGACATGTTGGTCATATTACATTTAATTTTCACGTACAAAACTATTTTCGATCGTATGTATTAACTAAAGGGTCTCTAGTTTAAGAATTGTTAATTGCATTTTCTGATTAAAGTGTAAGCTCTGCTAGACAGAAGAAAAAATCTCTTCTTACTTCATCGCTTCGACAACTTTTTTATTTCTCAAAAGAAAGTTGATGTATTCTTAGGAAGCTTGAAGCAAAAACAATTACTTCAGTTGACTTACATGATGATACACAATTATTAGAAACAAATTTATTTCGAATCTATAGATACACATCTATATACAGTACGTCACATAGTAAAAAAGCGGTTGCATGCAACAAAAATAAATATGAATTCATTGGTGTGACAACAATACACCGCAACATTTCTGGTGTAGTAACAAATAAGATAATCTCGAGCATTTCCTAGCAAATTTGGTTGCTCCAACATTCTTTTTAATTTTTTTCCTTGGGTTTTTACGTCAACAAGCGTTCGAACAGTCAAAATCATGCATTCTGCTTAAAATTCTGCAATAGCTCATTTTGTTATAACGGAAATGCTTAGTTTTTAGAAAGTTTCTACCACAATTTCAAATAAACAAGGTAAAATAGGTATAAGACTTCCAAGTAATTCCTAAAACATTAAAGTCAAGAAACAAACGACATAGTAAGTTACGTCTTTAGGGTGCAAAGTGCAGCTCAAGGACAAAAAGTTGCAAGAAACTCAAACCTTAAAATTTTTGTGTAGATAATACTATTTATTACTTACGCTTCGTGTATTATTTTTATCGTATTTGTTTTAACAACAAAAACTATTTCTTTGTTTTTGTCATCGTTATTTTAAACCAAATAGCTTACATTTCGACAGAAAGCGACTGATATTTACGCACTTAGGGGTATCTGTCCCAATTATGGACCCTTGAAAAAAA
Organism: Copidosoma floridanum; assembly: GCF_036245765.1. Classification (NCBI taxonomy): domain Eukaryota; kingdom Metazoa; phylum Arthropoda; class Insecta; order Hymenoptera; family Encyrtidae; genus Copidosoma; species Copidosoma floridanum. The sequence continues at coordinate 4,240,188 of NW_028321909.1, forward strand.
ATTTCGAGCTTAACTTTATTTTGTGTCTAACGGTCAATAGAACAACACCTTGTATAATAACGTATAAGTCGTTTGATTCTTTTTTAACAACATCAAATTTTTTTTTTATCAAAAAATATTGTTATTTTTATTTTAATAATGAAACAAGAAAAAAAAAATTTGTCCGTATTACGGACCCCCTTGATGGACTTTGAGCCTATCGTGGACCCCCCTATTACGGACCCTGCCTATAATGTGGATTCCCTAATTATGAACCCTGTCCATAATGTAAAAACATATTTGTATGTAATTAAATAAACATTTGAGATTTATTTATAAGTACTTCTCATACTTTTAACAAAATATATTACTAGGCACTTTTTGAGATAAGTTTTTAAGAACAAAATTTATATAAAACTAATTTTGTGATAATTACCATTACTTTTTTTTATTATAATAATCTTATATTTTTTATGACTTTGTAATAGTTGTTTAGTCTTCTTAGTGCGTTTTTTAGGAGGCATTTTTTGTTGTTCCTTCTTTACTTTTAGAATAAAAAAAACAGCTCGAAGTTATGGAGTTAAAGGTTATGTGTTCACTCAATACTGGCGGAATAAAGGGTCCATAAAAGAGACAGAGCCGATAATCATGGCTGTATTGTGGACCCTCTAATAATGTATATAAATATACGTTTTAGGAGTATAATTTGTTTTTATTATTTTTCTAAAACTCTTTAATATATATTAAACCATTTTTTGAGTTCAAATAATACTCCTAATTTTTTATACAGCATTTCGAAAATATGAGTATCTTACGGCTTTAAACAAGGCATGATGAAGGAAATATTTTAAAGCGTTGTGTAACTTTTTAGTTTATTATTTTAATGATATAACATTATTTAAATGCTATTATTTGTTATTTGTATGGTGAATTAGAGAGAAAATAACAACTCAAAAAATAATTCATTGTGCTATTGAAACACTTGTTTAACTTATCATTAATAATGTAATAATGGGTCCACGATAGAAACAGGGTCCATAATTGGGACAGATACCCTAACGTTTCAGTAATCCTCATGATACTGACATGCTTTACTACGTTATACTCTATTATTGTGTGTGTTGTATGAAATGGCTATTATTGAATAATCCGGTTTAAGATAATGACGCCTCCTCTACATGAAAAAAAATTTTTTCAAATTTTTCGATTATTTTAAAATTCTCTTCAATTTATTTAAATTCAGGTGCAAAGTGCAACTGTCGGTTTTAATTCTCAGGCCACACTTTGAGCTCTAGTGACATAATTTACTGTGCCATTCGTTTCTTACCTCCACCTTTTGGTAATTATCAAGGTAATTATAAAGAAGCTTGATTTTTTCTTTCTGTTGAGTTTTTTTTAATTGTGTCAAAAAGCCTTTGTAGTCGATATAAACGCTACAAGATCAAGACACGTGGTATAGAAAGAATAATGGTAATATTCATGAAACAATGTGTAGGAAAACCCGTAAATGGATAAAGAGGAGGTTGTATTATTCTTGATCTTGATTTTTAATACGTAAGGCTGAGAGAAAGTTGATATGAATGGTAGTTTTCACATCTAGTGGAGCTTCATGCAATGGCATTTACCAGGTCCAAGACTCCTTAAACTTGCCCTATTAAGAAGCGCACCACGTGCAATTTCTGTTCTCTTTGCCGAGCGCATACCGGACCCTTACAAAACGTCCAAATTAGAAAAAGTACTATTTAGCCCAGCTTCGCAATACAAGAACTAATATTTCTTATTAACCTCGTGACAACCTACTTTATGACCTAAAAATTATTTGTTTTTTTTAAATTTCTTTATGTTCATAATGGCGTTAATAATGTCATCCGCAAAAATTGCAGTCACACGTAAAAAATATAAAGTTAACTGCATTATCTTTCTCACGTTCCATTATGGGTTCATTAAGTCTCTTATATTAAGTATTTATTTACTTGATATTCAGCAGCAGCTTTTAAAACTTGAATTTATATTCAATTTTCTTTGTTTGCTACTAGAGGTAATTTCTAGAAATTTGTTTCGAAACAAAAGCCTATTGTAGTAGTATTAGTAGTTACAAAATAACTGTTTAATTCAGCTTGAGCGCTTATTCGAAGACTCCACTATAGATACCATTTTCGGGAGTGGGAGGTGATGCTCACCTGCATCGTGTATAAAAGAGGCTCGCTCACATTGTATATTTCTTAATACGTCGAGCGGTTACACTATAGTGTTCTAAAATACATTGTCCAGCGTTGTTAGACAGTATTGTTTTAAGTCTCCTGCGATGTAGTCTACTGCTAGGCCTAAAGCTCGCGATGGCCTGGAAAAAGGCAAGGAAGTAAGTCTTACTATTTTTACCTTAAATTTTCATTAACTTTTCTTCTTCTTTTTTAACTTAACAACTTATTTTAATCGCGAGCTCTAGGCCAGTTCAGTGGTGGGTGTCTTTGACGCCCAACGCTGCTGTAGAAGTCCCCTTCTTTCCTAAAGTCCTGTAGTTCCTCGTGCTAGATTTAAGTGTGCGCAGGAACCCCCTGAGAATACCATTAACCTGAGCTGCGTTAACTCCACACGCATCCCTTTTATTTCATCCTTACTTTCACACCCAAATACTAACACTGTTAACCAATTGTTTTCGGAATCTAACAAATGCCGATTCGTTATCCTTATCCTTTCCTGACGGAAGTATCTGCCACCTTCCCGTGGTTTCCGTTGAGTAGTGGGCGTAAAAAACTTAAAGAATTCTTAAATTCGAAAAGAAGACTTAAATTCTTTAAGTTTTTTACGCCCACTAGCCAAGAGCAGATGAAATTAACATTTATTAAATAACTTTTAATTACTTTTAAATTACTTTTAATTAATGTTATTGTTTTATTACAGAAAAGAGATGTACAAAGAAGATACTACAGTACTTTCACGCAGCCACTTTGACTCTGTAGACATCAAGAATGAATCACTAAATTTAATCCATTTTCATACTGGAAGAAATTTAGTGGGTTCATTACAGAAATTCTTTACAATGTAGGTTAACATAATAAGCTGAGATAGATTATTTAAAGCAACACCTGTTACATTTTAAATTTAACCAACGCTTGATCTGAGTAAGTAGCAAAATATTAAAATTAAAAGAATAATAAAAAAAAGAGTTACCGGTGCCTCGCAATATTGTTTTACAGACGTATATTTTTACTCCTGTTTTTGTTGATGCGAATAGTTTAAAAAAAAATAAATAAATAAACAAAATGAAATAAAATGTAGAAACAACATTATTTATCGTCAACCAATCCATTTATTACCAAAAATTAATACTTGATTTACTGTTGCTTGACAGAAGTAAAGAAAATAAGTTGAAAGTGATTGAAATAAATGAAACGATGATAGTCTTCGCAGCTAGTATCAATGTGATAATTTAACAGAACTCAAAGCACTAAATTGCTTAATGACATTTTGAACGCAAAGATAACTTTTATCTACTCTTGAAAACTGTCATTAACAAACATTTACAAAAATTTTTTTTTTCCGAAGTAATTTAAGTAAAGAAAATTAAAAAAAGTTAACGCATCAAAAAGTGAAAAATACTACAAGTATGATACGTTTACTACTCAACTAAACAACGGCAAGGTGGAAGATGCTTTCGTCAGAAAAGGATAAGGAGAACATATAGGCAACTGCTAGATTCCGTGAAAAATGAGACCATGAGGCACTCAAGTCAATGCACTTATGTTCACAGCTTACGTTAAATTATAATGTTATGGGCATGAAAACTATATTGATTTCCTCACAAATATTATAAGTGAAAGAAACAAAATTAATGAACAAGTGAATGTGCTTTTGATAACTCACTAAGCAAGTATGACAGCGAGCGTGAACTTTATAAATTTTGCCTAGCTCAAAAAAAGTATATTTAATGGAATTACAAGACTGAAATAAAAAAATCTACAAAACTTTAAATGCATGTAAGTAGTTGCAGAATATTTGGCTTTGTTTCCTTATTTTTATAGGTGTGAATCTAATATACGATACCATAAAATGGGCCATGCTCTTCCCAACGCAACTGTTCAACAAATTATTCAATGTATGTGGATGTTTACTATAGTGAAGTTTATTCCTCTGTAATTTGACTTTGTCTGCAATATTGACATGGACATCAATAACAATTGAACAAGGGTAGATAAAAATCAAATGTAAATTATCTTGACCAGCTTATACGAAAGTCAAAGCTAAAAATAAAAACTTTTGTCCTATATTAAAATATAACATATTAATATAATCCTCCCACATAATAGGAAATCAATAAATTTATATGAAGCTTAGTTAATAACTAAAATCAAATGAATTTTTATTACTAAAGCTATAAAAATTTAACTAAGTACTTATATATTTCACAATAAACATCATATTGCACGAAAAAATTTTACATTACAGTAACTACCAATCCAATTATATGTATAACTCAATCCTAGAATTTGTTTATTAAAACAAAATACTAGTGTGCCGGAAAGCTTGTTAAGACAAATATTTTTTTACCAGTTTTGAAACATGCACACGATTTGTCCTTGTGTTGAATGTCTATATAAAACATATTTTGTATAGTAATGTGTACTGATTTGAAAAAAATGTAACAAACTATTTTTATTAAAAACAAAATACCTATCTGTATTTCGGTGAACGTTAATTACGGCATACCTCTTACTACGATAATATGCTGTGTTACTTCGATGACATGTTGGTCATATAACATTTAATTTTCACGTACAAAACTATTTTTGATCGTATGTATTAACTAAAGGGTCTCTAGTTTAAGAATTGTTAATTGCATTTTCTGATTAAAGTGTAAGCTCTGCTAGACAGAAAAAAAAATCTCTTCTTACTTCATCGCTTCGACAACTTTTTTATTTCTCAAAAGAAAGTTGATGTATTCTTAGGAAGCTTGAAGCAAAAACAATTACTTCAGTTGACTTACATGATGATACACAATTATTAGAAACAGATTTATTTCGAATCTATAGATACACATCTATATACAGTACGTCACATAGTAAAAAAGCAGTTGCATGCAACAAATATAAATACGAATTCATTGGTGTGACAACAATACACCGCAACATTTCTGGTGTAGTAACAAATAAGATAATCTCGAGCATTTCCTAGCAAATTTGGTTGCTCCAACATTCCTTTTTATTTTTTTCCTTGGGTTTTTACGTCAACAAGCGTTCGAACAGTCAAAAACATGCATTCTGCTTAAAATTCTGCAATAGCTCATTTTGTTATAACGGAAATGCTTAGTTTTTAGAAAGTTTCTACCACAATTTCAAATAAACAAGGTAAAATAGGTATAAGACTTCCAAGTAATTCCTAAAACATTAAAGTCACGAAACAAACGACATAGTAAGTTACGTCTTTAGGGTGCAAAGTGCAGCTCAAGGACAAAAAGTTGCAGGAAACTCAAACCTTAAAATTTTTGTGTAGATAATACTATTTATTACTTACGCTTCGTGTATTTTTTTTATCGTATTTGTTTCAACAACAAAAACTATTTCTTTGTTTTTGTCATCGTCATTTTAAACCAAATAGCTTACATTTCGACAAAAAGCGACTGATATTTACGCACTTAGGGGTATCTGTCCCAATTATGGACCCTTGAACAAAAATTTCGAGCTTAACTTTATTTTGTGTCTAACGGTCAATAGAACAACACCTTGTATAATAACGTATAAGTCGTTTGATTATTTTTTAACAACATCAAATTTTTTTTATTATCAAAAATTATTGTTATTTTTATTTTAATGATGAAACAAGAAAAAAAAATTTTGTCCGTATTACAGACCCCCTTGATGGACTTTGAGCCTATCGTGGACCCCCCTATTACGGACCCTGCCTATAATGTGGATTCCCCAATTATGAACCCTGTCCATAATGTAAAAACATATTTGTATGTAATTAAATAAACATTTGAGATTTATTTATAAGTACTTCTCATACTTTTAACAAAATATATTACTAGGCACTTTTTGAGATAAGTTTTTAAGAACAAAATTTATATAAAACTAATTTTGTGATAATTACCATTACTTTTTTTTATTATAATAATCTTATATTTTTTATGACTTTGTAATAGTTGTTTAGTCTTCTTAGTGCGTTTTTTAGGAGGCATTTTTTGTTGTTCCTTCTTTACTTTTAGAATAAAAAAAACAGCTCGAAGTTATGGAGTTGAAGGTTATGTGTTCACTCAATACTGGCGGAATTAAGGGTCCATAAAAGAGACAGAGCCGATAATCATGGCTGTATTGTGAACCCTCTAATAATGTATATAAATATACGTTTTAGGAGTATAATTTGTTTTTATTATTTTTCTAAAACTCTTATTGATATATTAAACCATTTTTTAAGTTCAAATAATACTCCTAATTTTTTATACAGCATTTCAAAAATATGAGTATCTTACGGCTTTCAACAAGGCATGATGAAGGAAATAGTCAAAAGCGTTGTGTAACTTTTTAATATATTATTTTAATGATATAACATTATTTAAATGCTATTATTTGTCATTATTATGGTGAATTAGAAAGAGAATAACAACTTAAAAAATAATTCATTGTGCTATTAAAACACTCGTTTAACTTATCATTAATAATGTGATAATGGGTCCACGATAGGGACAGGGTCCATAATTGGGACAGATACCCTACCGTTTCAGTAATCCTCATAATACTGACATGCTTCGATATGTCATACTCTATTATTGTGTGTGTTGTATAAAATGGCTATTATTGAATAATCCGGTTTAAGATAATGACTCCTCCTCTACATGAAGAAAAATTTTTTCAAATTTTTCGTTTATTTTGAAATTCTTTTCAATTTATTTAAATTCAGGTGCAAAGTGCAACTGTCAGTTTTAATTCTCAGGCCACACTTTGAGCCCTAGTGACATAATTTACTGTGCCATTCGTTTCTTGCTTCCACCTTTTGGTAATTATCAAGGTAATTATAAAGAAGCTTGATTTCTTCTTTATGTTAAGTTTTTTCAATTGTGTCAAATAGCCTTTGTAGTCGATATAAACGCCACAAGATCAAGCTACGTGGTATTGAAAGATTAATGGTAATATTCATGAAACAATGTGTAGGAAAACCCGTAAATGGATAGAGAGGAGGTTGTATTATTCTTGATCTTGATTTTTAATACGCAAGGCTGAGAGAAAGTTGATATGAATGGTAGTTTCCATATCTAGTGGAGCATCTTGCAATTGCATTCACCAGGTCTAAGACTCCTTAAACTTGCCCTATTGGAAAGCGCACCACGTGCAATTTCTGTTCCCTTTGCCGAGCGCATACCGGAGCCTTACAAAATGTCCAAATTAGAAAAAGTACTATTTAGCCCAGCTTCGCAATACAAGAACTAATATTTCTCATTAACCTCGTGACAACCTACTTTATGACCAAATAATTATTTGTTTTTTTTTAATATTCTTTATGTTAATAATGGCGGTAATAATGTCATCCGCAAAAATTGCAGTCACACGTAAAAAATATAAAGTTAACTGCATTATCTCTCTCACGTTTCATTATGGGTTGATTAAGTCTCTTATATTAAGTATTTATTTACTTGATATTCAGCAGCAGCTTTTAAAACTTTTATTTATATTCAATTTTCTTTGTTTGCTTCTGGAGGTAATTTCTAGAAATTTGTTTTGAAACAAAAGCCTATTGTAGTATTATTAGAAGTTACGAAATAACTGTTTAATTCAGCTTGAGCGCTTATTCGAAGACCTCACTATAGATACCATTTTCGGGAGTGGGAGTTGATGCTCACCTGCATCGTGTATTAAAGGGGCTCACTCACATTGTATATTTCTTAATACGTCGAGCGGTTACACTATAGTGTTTAAAATACATTGTCCAGCGTTGTTAGACAGTATTGTTTTAAGTCTCCTGCGATATAGTCTACGGCTAGGCCTAAAGCTCGCGATGGCCTGGAAAAAGGCAAGGACGTAAGTCTTACTATTTTTACCTTAAATTTTCATTAACTTTTCTTCTTCTTTTTTAACTTAACAACTTATTTTAATCGCGAGTTCTAGGCCAGTTTAGTGGTGGGTGTCTTTGACGCCCAACGCTGCTGTAGAAGTCCCCTTCTTTCCTAAAGTCCTGTAGTTCCTTGTGCTAGATTTAAGTATGCGCAGGAACCCCCTGAGAATACCATTTACCTGAGCTGCGTTAACTCCACCCGCATCCCTTTTATTTCATCCTTACATTCACACCTAAATACTAACACTGGTAACCAATTGTTTTCGGAATCTAACAAATGCCGATTCGTTATCCTTATTCTTTCCTGACGGAAGTGTCTGCCACCTTCCCGTGGTTTCCGTTGAGTAGTGGGCGTAAAAAACTTAAAGAATTCTTAAATTCTTAAAAAGACTTAAATTCTTTAAGTTTTTTACGCCCACTAGCCAAGAGCAGATGAAATTAATATTTATTAAATTACTTTTAGTTACTTTTAAATTACTTTTAATTAATGTTATTGTTTTATTACAGAAAAAAGATGTGCAAAGAAGATACTACAGTTCTTTCACGCAGCCACTTTGACTCTGTAGACATCAAGAATGAATCACTAAATGTAATCCATTTTCATACTGGAAGAAATTTAGTGTGTTCATTACAAAAATTCTTTACAATGTAGGTTAACATAATAAGCTGAGATAGATTATTTAAAGCAACACCTGTTACATTTTAAATTTAACCAACGCTTGATCTGAGTAAGTAGCAGAATATCAAAATTAAAAGAATAATAAAAAAAGGAGTTTCCGGTGCCTCGCAATATTGTTTTACAGACGTATATTTTTACTCCTGTTTTTGTTGATGCGAATAGTTTGAAAAAAAAAAAATAAATAAAAAAATAAACAAAATAAAATAAAATGTAGAAACAACATAATTCATTGTCAACCAATCCATCCATTACCCAAAACTAATAATTGATTTACTGTTACTTGACAAAAGTTAAGAAAATGAGTTCAAAGTGATTGAAATAAATGAAACGATGATAGTCTTTGCAGCTAGTATTAATATGATAATTTAACAGAACACAAAGCACGAAATTGCCTAATGACAATTTGTACGCAAAGATAACTTTTATCTTCAGTCAAAAACTGTCATTAACAAACATTTACAAAAATTTTTTTTTTTCAATGTATATTAAGTATAGAAAATTAAAAAAAGGTAACGCATCATAAAGTGAAAAATTCTACAAGAATGATACGTTTACTACTCAACTAAACAACGGCAAGGTGAAAGATGCTTTCGTCAGAAAAGGATAAGGAGATCGAATAGGCAACTGCTAGATTCCGTGGAAAATGAGACCATGAGGCACTCAAGTCAATGCACTTATGTTCACAGCTTACGTTAAATTATAATGTTATGGGCATGAAAACTATATTGATTTTCACACAAATATTATGAGTGAAAGAAACACAATTAATGAACAAGTAAAAGTTGCTTTTGATAACTCACTAAACAAGTATGACAGCGAGCGTGAACTTTATGAATTTTGCCTAGCTCAAAAAAAGTGTATTTAATGGAATTACAAGACTAAAATAAAATAATCTACAAAACTTTAAATGCATGTAAGCAGTTGAAGAATATTTGGCTTTGTTTCCTTATTTTTATAGGTGTTAATCTAATAAACTGTACCATAAAATAGGCCATGCTCTTCCCAATGCAACTGTTCAACAAAATATTTAATGTATGTGAATGTTTACTATAGTGAAGTTTAAGTCTCTGTAATTTAACTTTGTCTGCAATATTGACATGGATATCAATAACAATTAAACAAGGGTAAATAAAAATCAAATGTAAATAATCTTGACCAGCTTATACGAAAGTCAAAGCTAAAAATAAAAACTTTTGTCCTATATTAAAATGAAACATATTAATATAATCCTCCCACATAATAGGAAATTAATAAATTTATATAAAGCTTAGTTAATAACTAGAATCAAATGAATTTTTTTTACTAAAGCTATGAAAATGTAACTAAGTACTTAAATATTTCACAATAAACATCATATTGCACGAAAATATTTTACATTACAGTAACTACCAATCCAATTATATGTATTACTCAATCTTAGAATTTGTTTATTAAAACAAGATACTAGTGTGCGGGGAAGCTTATGAAGACAAATATTTTTTTACTAGTTTTGAAAGATGCACACAATTTGTCCTTGTGTTGAAAGTCTATAAAAAACATATTTTGTATAGTAATGTGTACTGATTTGAAAAAAATGTAACCAACTATTTCTATCAAAAACAAAATACCTATCTGTATTTCGGTAAACGTTAATTACGGCATACCTCTTACTACGATAATATGCTGTGTTACTTCGATGACATGTTTGTCATATTACATTTAATTTTCACGTACAAAACTATTTTTGATCGTATGTATTACCTAAAGGGTCTCTAGTTTAAGAATTGTTAATTGCATTTTCTGATTAAAGTGTAAGCTTTGCTAGACAGAAGAAAAAATCTCTTCTTACTTCATCGCTTCGACAACTTTTTTATTTCTCAAAAGAAAGTTGATGTATTCTAAGGAAGCTCGAAGCAAAAACAATTACTTCAGTTGACTAACATGATGATAAAAAATTATTAAAAACAGAGTAAAAAAGCAGTTGCATGCAACAAAAATAAAAATGTATTCATTGGTGTGACAACAATACACCGCAACATTTCTGGTGTAGTAACAAATAAGATAATCTCGAGCATTTCCTAGCAAATTTAGTTGCTTAAACATTCCTTTTTATTTTTTCCTTGGGTTTTCACGTCAACAAGCGTTCGAACAGTAAAAATTATGCATTATGCTTAAAATTCTGCAATAGTTCATTTTGTTATAACGGAAATGCTTAGTTTTTAGAAAGTGTCTACTACAATTTTAAATAAACATGTAAAATAGGTATAAGACTTCCAAGTAATTCCTAAAACATTACAGTCAAGAAACAAACGACTTAGTAAGTTACGTCTTTATGTAGCAAAGTGCAGCTCAAGGACAAAAAGTTGCAAGAAACTCAAACCTTAAAATTTTTGTGTAGATAATACTATTTATTACTTACGCTTCGTGTATTTTTTTTATCGTATTTGTTTCAACAACAAAAACTATTTCTTTGTTTTCGTCATCGTTATCTTAAACCAAATTGCTTACATTTCGACAGAAAGTGACTGATATTTACGCACTTAGAGGTATTTGTCCCAATTATGGACCCTTTAAAAAAACTTTCGAGCTTAACTTTATTTTGTGTCTAACGGTCAATGGAACAACACCTTGTATAATAACGTATAAGTCGTTTGATTCTTTTTTAACATCAAATTTTTTTTTATCAAAAGTTTTTGTTATTTTTATTTTAATGAGACAAGAAAAAAAAATTTTGTCTGTATTACGGACCCCCTCGTTGGACTTTGAACCTATCGTGGACCCCCCTATTACGGACCCTGCCCATAATGTGGATTTCCCAATTATGAACCCTGTCCATAATGTAAAAACATATTTGTATGTAATTAAATAAACATTTGAGATTTATTTATAAGTACTTCTCATACTTTTAACAAAATATATGACTAGGCACTTTTTGAGATAAGTTTTTAAGAACAAAATTTATATAAAACTGATTTTGTGATAATTACCATTACTTTTTTTTATTATAATAATCTTATATTTTTTATGACTTTGTAATGGTTGTTTAGTCTTCTTGGTGCGTTTTTTAAGAGGCATATTTTGTTGTTCTTTCTTTACTTTTAGAATAAAATCAACAGCTCGAAGTTATGGAGTTGAAGGTTATGTGTTCACTCAATACTGGCGGAATAAAGGGTCCATAATAGAGACAGAGCCGATAATCATGGCTGTATTGTGGACATAGAGGTATAAGAATAGAGGAGAAAAGGGGGCGTGATATGCGACAGCAGAATTCGCTACGTAACGGGGCATATGTCTTTGTCTGGCAGTTATGTTATTGGTCGAGTCATACATGAGATTGAATCAACTGTAGGATTCAGAACGAAGAAGTAGCCAATAACGTGGCTTTGGCAACAAGGACAGATGCCCTGTTACACTTAGTTATGCTGTCGCTGCCGCTAATGGTCTAGTATAGCGCTTTTTCCCTCTATACTTATACCTCTATGATTGTGGACCCTCTAATAATGTATATAAATATACTTTTTAGGAGTATAATTTGTTTTTATTATTTTCCAAATATCTTATTGATATATTAAACCATTTTTTGAGTTCAAATAATACTCCTAATTTTTTATACAGCATTTAAAAAATATGAGTATCTTACGACTTTCAACAAGGCATGATGAAGGAAATAGTCAAAAGCGTTGTGTAACTTTTTAATATATTATTTTAATGATATAACATTATTTAAATGCTATTATTTGTCATTATTATGGTGAATTAGAGAGAAAATAACAACTTAAAAAATAATTCATTGTGCTATTGAAACACTCGTTTAACTTATCATTAATAATGTGACAATGGGTCCACGATAGGGACAGGGTCCATAATTGGGACAGATACCCTACCGTTTCAGTAATCCTCATGATACTGACATGCTTCGATACGTCATACTCTATTATTGTGTGTGTTGTATGAAATGGCTATTATTGAATAATCCGGTTTAAGATAATGACTCCTCCTCTACATGAAGAAAAATTTTCTCAAATTTTTCGTTTATTTTAAAATTCTTTTCAATTTATTTGAATTCAGGTGCAAAGTGCAACTGTCGGTTTTAATTCTCAGGCCACACTTTGAGCTCTAGTGACATAATTTACTGTGCTATTCGTTTCTTGCCTCCACCTTTTGGTAATTATCAAGGTAATTATAAAGAAGCTTGATTTCTTCTTTCTGTTAAGTTTTTTCAATTGTGTCAAATAGCCTTTGTAGTCGATATAAACGCCACAAGATCAAGACACGTGGTATAGAAAGAATGATGGTAATATTCATGAAACAATGTGTAGGAAATTTTATGACTCTTTTGGACTCAAATAGGTAGACCAACGAATTCTTAAATAGACGGGTAAGTATATCTATGTTTTCAAGCAATATATCTATTATCGGATATGTAGATATACTGGTACCATGCGAGACATATAGGTTCTCAAGTGTCTTAACAGAGGGCGCTGTTTAAAAACGGCCAAAGTCAAACTGCAGTCACATTACGAAGCGTGCCTACAAAGCTATTTATAACGTAAAATCTTTATACTTAACCTAATTTTAACACTGTAAATAGGCTTTACTCCGTTTAAGGGTAGCGATGTTCTCTGTGTGTAAATTACACAGATATAATCTAAAAACTAAAATAAAATATAATTCGTTTTATGTTTATCTAAAATACGATATTTTCTTTCCCTTTGTAAAAAATTCGGAATAAATTTATCATAAATTTTTCAATTAATCTAATGTACCAATCAATGTGAACCATTATTATAATTTTAGGCAAGACATTCAATCGTACCAAAGTTTATTCACTATTACATGGTTAGAAGACTGACATCGACAAAATACGTACGCCAAATACTAGTAATATCTAAATTTTTTTGTGGGTCTGAAAATTTGAAATGATTATCTATTTATTGATAGTTACTTTTATCATAATTTCATTTTTTATGTGAAAAAAGTAAAAGTTTTAAATTGCTAATTATTTAAATTACTTAATTTATGGCTATTCGATTTTCAATAATTAGTAACTTACAAACAATTACTCTTTATCATTTTAAACTTTAAATAAATATAAATCATTAATTTTTTTTTACTATTAATTTAGTATTTGACAAAATTTGTGATATTAAACTTAGCAAATTGATAATGATCTTTTACAAATAACCGTGAGAACATTACGTTTTTCTTTCCAACTTGTAATAAAATATTTAGCGTCGATAAGGCTGACATTCCGCGTTTAATATAGAGAGCTGAGCTACTACATCCATACAATTGTATCGGTGATTGAGCTGTCGGACAAAAGTCTTTCCGTAACTAAGGCAGTGATGTCACACTGCGACGATAGTCGAGTGGTCTAAGCGCCTTCGCACGCATGGCTAGAAAACCACCCGCAGCGAAGTCGACCTCTAGCCGAGCACGCAGACCACCCAGCGGTGAGGCCGGACTCTTAGATTCTTTTTTTTATATTTTTTCCAGATTCTCCATTTTTTTGCTTTCATTTTGATATTTTTTTTTTTATTAAAAAAAAAATTTTTTTCTCCAAATTTATTTTATTTTATTTTTTTAATTTTTTTTTTCTGCTTAAATCTTTTTATTATTTCTATTTTTTCGTTCTTCGTTTCATCCATTTTGATTTTTTTTTTTCTATCAACCACAAGCTTAAGAAGACCATCAGAAACTTGTTTTTTTGATTCACAGAAGCTGTAACATCTAAGATTATTAACTTTTTGTATACTGATACAATAATTTAACGTACACTTAATGTAGATAAATAAACTAAACGAAAATCAAGTAGCCCTGAATTTTAGCCACTCTTTTGCAATATTCATACAAATTCTAGAATTTACAAACATTTATCGCATGCTCTTATTCTGGTAAGGGAAACCCTTCTTTTCTGCAGTATTGTTTGGACAAATACGTTGCGGAATCGAGCACAGTCTTACTGCATGGAGTAATTATAAAACATATTTTACTCAGAGTACGTCTCGTTTAAATTGTCTGAGACTGACATACATGTATTTTTATAAAATTTGTTTACCGTCAATAAAAGCATTTAAGTTGTGTTTTCAACTACCTTTTGTCATTTTATTTATATTTCTTAGTGCGTTTATTTTCATAAAAATATATAATGATAATAAAGATACAAGAAATGAAGCATGTTTGGAAATGTTGATGAATTCATACAACTATTGTATGTATTTTTAGTATACAATACTTATAAACAGCAGATCTGTGGTGATCAGTAAAGAAACACCAAGCTACCCACGAAAAAACAAGAATACAACCAATTCAGGATTGGGTCATTATTTCTTGCAAGCGAAAGGATATAATAAATCATTGCACTATTTCTTATTGTTTACAAGTGTAGGTCAGTCCTCACTCATAATGTGTTTAAAAAATGCTATTTTTTGTATAATTACTCACAGATAATCCCTAGTCACTTAAAATTATTTACCTTCAGGCACCTCATTTGTTATTTTGAGTGTTATTTTTAGACACAACTGCTGTTTAAAAGTACTTTATATTTTAACTTTAGTAAAAAGTGTAACCAACACCTATGAAGATATTCAAATCGCCAAAGTTTGACAAAATCAGAATCAAGCTCTGTTTGATTAAAAGAAAATGTCTTTACATTAAAACATTTGTTACTTATTTAGCTAAAACTTTTTTTCTAGATTTTTATGTTGTCAAGCAATTACCGTGAATTTTTTTTTCTCCTACGTTCTTCTAATTCACTATTAAATTTAAAAAATAATTATAATAATCTAAATAACAGTAATAAATGAATTACCTATAAACTAAGACAACAGTATACTCATATTAATAATTAAAAAAAAATACTCATCAGTCGTATATAAGATGTCAAGTATCAATTTTTTGCACAAGTTGAGCTGCTGATGCAAAATAAAAAATTATTAAAATAAGACTTTTTTGCTAGGCAAATTTCTCTCAATGATTGTGATTTAACATTTTTAACGGGGTAATAAATACTCTACAAAAAACAAAATTCTGTCTTGCAACATACAGTTATACTGCATTAAATTTGTGGCTAAAAATAATGATACCATAGTCATAGACTTTTATGAAGTAGTCTTTTTTGTAATTGCCAATTTTGTATGCAGTATCATCCCAAGACAGTGAGTAATCTCTTCAAAATATTTAAAAATCGAAACAATGGCACTACTAACTTGCCTAAATGCAGTTAAATAATAACAAACATGATATCGATTATAATAATGATAAAAATAATAATAATTCTAAAAATAATAGTAACAACAATAACATAAATAATAATAAAAGTAACAAGCTTTTCAAGTACATATCGATACAAACTGCAGAAAGTGCTCGAAGCAATTAGTTAAATGATAAAGAGAAAAAGTTGTCACTCGAGTCCTTACTCCTCATGCATAAATTGGATATCTCATCCTCGACTTAACTTAGTCATAACTATTTTTAACTTATTGATGTAAATAGTTATATCTAGTTCACTTTTTAATTAAGCTCTGTGCGGACCTCGAGTTCAAGATTAAGACTCCTAGGGTACCAATCTTGTATTTTTGTTGCCCTTGGTAAGAAGAACTTATACGTGACTCGGGCACGAACCTACATTAAGCGCGTCCTTCGAGCGCTCATGTTTGTACTTCGTGCCTTAGCGACTTTATGTACCATTTGTGACATCGGGCGTTTTTGAAGGTTGGGTGTGCCCTTGGTAGAAAATATCGACGGCCCCTAAGAAGAGTAGCACTATTCAAACTTTTTTATTTGAATTAACATGGGGGAAACATAATAGTGCTACTCTTTTTAGAAGCCGTTGATATAGGATTAGACACATAAGTGCTTGCGGTCTGTGGCTACCTTACGTTTCTCGGGCCCTGATTCGCAGGTCCCTCGGGCTGCATAATAGCCCCAGAGACAATGGTATTTATTCGTCCAAAACTACTTCTTTGTTTAATCAACTGAAATTTTTAACTTTTAAACTATTTGACGTGCCCGTCTTCCACATGTCACCTTAAACACAAACAAGTTTTTTTAACATGTTTATATAAATATTGTACTTGTTGCGTAGGAATCGTGTATTTATTTTAATTAATTCTGCCATTACTAAATAAGCATATTTTGTCCTGGAGAATGCCAGTGACGTTATGGTTATTTTGGCGTACTTGAATACGCAAAACTCAAAAAAATTTATCTATTTGCATTGAAAAAATCTATTTTGTTGAGTGTTATCACTTAGTTGCGTTTTCCAGGGTATGTTAATTATAACATCTTTTTTTGCGTACATAAAAAATTTTAAAGCAGAACGTCTACAAAACTTAATCAGTAAATTTCATTTAAACAAATTATAATGCAGCAATGTGCACATGGTATAAATACGATAAACAAGTGCCAAGAAAAATAAATTAGTGCAACAAGCGTAGCCTGTTTTGATTTTCGGCATCGCAGAACGATTAATGTCACTCAATTTCATTATTGCATGTCCGCAAAAATCGGTATGTATGATTTTCTGTCGTAAGATTACCAATGCGCAGTCAGTGAGCTAATTGGATTTAATAGGTCTTGCGTCTTAATACTTGTGTAAAGGTACGTGTATATGCTTAAAAAGCAACGGAGCCACATAAGATCTCAAAGATAAATCTATCATTACTGCAATAATATGTTTTTCTATTATTTTCTTATTAATAACGCCAGGACTTGCCATATTGAAGACTACTGTTGTTTTTAAACTTTTCTCTTTAAGTACAATTTTGTATATTTATTTTTTAATATAAGCGAAAATGCTTGCAGACATTAAAGGTGGAAGATTTAGAACTTTACTTTGTGAGTTCTGAAGAGATTGTACAGACAACAGGTTCAACTTTTTTATAACGCAGTAAATAATGAAAAACAATATCGTTTTAAAATACATCCATAATAAGATTAAAATACTTAAAGACTTAAAGATCTGGTGTTGTTTACTAGTTCAAACGTTTCTTTTGAGGAAAATAACCATAGTTATTGTTACGTTCAAGCAAAAAATGCTTGACGATCGCGGGGATCTTAATACCGATTGTTCGGGAATTACTGAGGATCAATAAACAGTTGAGTGTTAGTAGTTTAAATAGCGTTTATTTAATAGCGTATGTATTTACAATATCAGTCAGCGGAGCTCAGAGCGCAATTAATGTTGGCTCTTTGCTTGTTGAGACGTATCTGATTTATTACAATAATAGCCGAGAGAATAACTAAAAATAACTATACAAATATACACTGTAGTCGTTATGTGAGTCAGAGTAAAAAAAAGATATAAGATGAGAAAATATAAGTTCTGAAATTAAAGTATGTATAAATGTAAAGTGAAAGTTATAAAATTAGTAAGTGTTGCTTTTAGAGAATAAAGCAAAGATAAAGCTATTACATTTCCAGGAAGTATAACTATTGCGTTTAACGTATTGTGCTGAAGAAAATTAGAAAATAAAGAGAGAAAATTAAAAGTTCACGATTGGCGTGGACAGTTATATATTTCAAAAAATGATGTATAATAAATCCTCAATTATTATTTTCTTCGCTCTCAATATAAAAAACAAATTTTTTTCATTTATTTATTATCCTGACCAAATCCCAGACATCAAGATGAATTTCCACTTTAATCAGGAAATTTAAACGAACCATGACAAATATTTTTAACTGATTTATCTACTAATATGGAGAGCGTTGTACAGCAATGCCAACTAATTACATATTAAGACCAAAAAGTAGTCAAGGGCTGTTTTTTCTTCACTTAATTGCGCGTGCAAACATGTATACATCAATACGCCATTAACACTAGTGTACAGAAAATCGTCGTAATTATACCACATCTGTGTATAATTATTCAATTGAACGAAGTGAAGGGATTTGGTTGTATGGTTACGTACAAGCGATATCATTATCTAAAACTTAACAATATGAAGCAATTGGAAAAGCAAATAGTGCGTAAATACGCAGAAAAGCATACGAAACCTTACATTTTAATAAAAACTATAGTGGAAAAAAGAAAATTCAATGTATAAGTGCATAAGCTTTTATTAATTAAAGAAACACCATTACTAAATTATATTTAAGTATAATTTTTACGATACTCAACGTCTTCAGCTGTTCAACCATCAATTTTTGAAGTTATACTTCTATAGGCGCGTTATGCGTGGGGGTAAATTAACGATTTTAGATTGTGACCTTGAGAAAACTTGTAACGGAAGTAGATTTTGCTTGATTCTCCCTTTTAACCCCATTCCTCCCGACGTACTTCAGGTCCTCTGTACCCCACATCACACCATACATCATTCCACCAAACCACACACTTTAAGTTTTACTTATATTTCTTTTAACCAATTTCTAAAGAAAAAAGGAGTTTACAAAGAGATTCAAACCCTCGACCTCGTGTACAACAGGCAAGTCTGCACGTATCAATTGTTAACTATTATAAACAAAAAAATAGGTTTCTTGTCATAACTATATTAATATAACTTTAAATTTAAAACTAAAGAGGTCTATATACCTATAGATGTTGTAAAAAATTACTCTCGAACAAAGTAATTTTTACTATACTGAATAGCAATGCAGCGCAATGAGAAATTTCACTATGTCACAGACCAAATTCTACTTTAAAATGTGAGACATATTAAAATGATTACAGTAATATTTACTATGTTATATATCAAATAATATACCATCAAAATTTTTACTATATTAGACATCCCCTAGAATTTCTAACTATATGCCGTGTAATTATCTTTTTACGGGTTCTACACAATTATAATTATTTTAAATATAAAAAAACTTATTATACACGTTATAAAAATTGGCATTATTCAGTAAGTTTGTCTTAGCTTTTATAAAAAACAAAAAAAAAATTTAGTAGAGTCATTAAACTTTTTTAATACCACTTTTATCCGTGCTTTTAAATAAAAATAAAAAAATTCAAACTTTGTGACCGACACTGACGGCAAAGATGTTTGTTGAAAAACCCGAAAAATCATTGAATAGTTTTCTCATGGAGTACTACCCATCTCCAAAATTTGTAGGGTCATATAGGATGCCAAACTGGTCAGTTGCCCAAGGTACCAGCATTAAGTCTTAAGCCGCCCCTGGAATCTACTACTCGATAACAACTAATTATTAAGCAGGTATGGCAGATAAATACGTTTTTTTGTTAAAAATTCATAAATTTGAATGATTGAACAAGTCGTATGTTTCCAGCTTAACCGATTAACTCCAAAAGTGACTCGTAATAAGGAAGTCACGAAAATCATAAAAGTGGAGTTAATCGGTTTGTCCAGGAAGCCACAGATATTATCATCGTACCCATGGTTATTTTATCAGTCACTTCCGAATATACCTACACACAAGCTTCGACACCCAATATGCTTTGTCCTAGCTGTATATAAAAGTGCTCGCCTATGAGTCTTACTCACTTCCAGCAGCGCCTAACTTTCTTTTGAGCTTTTGATTCAGCGCAGTCACGCACTCACGTAGTCGAAATCGATCCTCAGTAGTACAGTTGTGCTCGTGCTCTCTGCCGACCAAAAGTTGGTTACCTCGAGCTCCCAGCCGCATTACGTGCAATAACCACCAGGGTGCCAGGATAATCTTCGAACTGCTGCGTGCCCAACGTATAGAGCTTGAATTCTTTCAAAGTTATTATTCCAAAGGAGGACTTTGAGTGTCGTCCGACCAAAAAATGACGGGTGAGTCCCACGTCAGGTTTTTTCCCGGTGTAGGCGCTTTACTGATGGCTGTCAGTTTGGCGGCCCACTCCGCGTCAGGATCACGGTACGACGTAAACAGTGACATGCCAGGACATCAGCCAGAAAAATATTACTGGAGACCAGGCCCACCGATAAAGAATAACGATGGCACGTGGACGTTCCGGCCAAGGACATCCATAGGTGAGCCGATGCCGGACATGCCCACAAGGATGGAGCGAATGATAAGGAAGGTTCAGTTTCGCCTCGTCAAAGCTCTGGAGGCCCAAGAAACGGGTGGGAAAAAATTTCAGCTCCACAGGACCAACAGGACGGAAGGAAGTGGCGAGAGCGTCATGTACGTCCTGCAGAGCGGGGATGTCTTCGAAAAGGCCGGGGTAGGCGTCTCCGTGGCCAGGCACACCCTGCCCCCAAAAATTGCCCAGCAAATGCGAGCTAGGGGAAGGGACGTGGACGAAGGCTCGCCGTTCATTTCCGTTGGCATCAGTTGTGTAATTCACCCCAGAAATCCCATGGTAAGTTGGCGACATTGTATCGTTCTTTGTTCCCCATATTATTATGAAAGGAAAAAAAAAAAAAAACAATTTGCATTTCAGGTGCCAACGATCCACTTTAACTACAGATACTTCGAGGTGAAGGGCAGGAACGGTTCGACCCAGTGGTGGTTCGGGGGTGGCACCGACTTGACCCCCTACTACTTGGACGAAGGGGACGCCTTGGCATTCCACGCCACGCTAAAAAAAATCTGCGACAAGTACGAGAAGGGCTCCTACGAGAAGTTCAAGAGGAACTGCGACTCGTACTTCACCATAGCCCACCGGAACGAGACCCGGGGCATAGGTGGCATATTCTTCGACGATTTGACCACACCCGACCAGGAGCTGGCCTTTGCTTTCGTCAAGTCCTGCGCCAAGGCTGTCGTACCCTTGTACGTACCGCTTGTTCGAAAGCACAAATATTGCAAGTGGAACAGTACCGAGCGCAAGTGGCAGTTGATCAGAAGAGGCAGATACATTGAGTTCAACTTAATCTACGACAGAGGAACGAAATATGGGTTACAATCGACGGTTACTATTATCGAAAACGTTTTTATGGCCGCGCCTCCGCAAGCCATTTGGGAGTACAAGTATGAGCCTCAGGCTGGCTCCAGAGAGGCTGATCTGATGGAGGTCTTGAGACATCCAAGGGATTGGGCCTGAATATTGGGTGACCTCGGTATAGCTCTATTTTGTAATTTTTTAAGGGACTGTATACTTATTTTTTGGTAGACTATGTGCATATTAAATACATATGATTATTGCTAACGCAAGTTTAACTTTTTTCAAATAATGTATATGTATAGGTGTTACAAGTTACAACATAATGGGGTAAAACCATTAAATCTGTCAAACATAAATAATAATAACCGTCACTAGTTCTTTGGATTAAAAAAAAAAAAACAAAATTTCGTGAAACATTGGTTTCGCCAGAAATACAAATTTTTCTCTAGTATTAACGTGATGTGACAAGATGTACATATTTACCATACGAATGATTTGAAAAATAACTGCGTTTCATACTCTGAAAAATGCGCAAGGTAACATTTTAAAAAGCTGATTAATTATTTTGAAAGCAATTCATCTAAATAACCGTTTCATTTATTAATTATAATATCACTATTAGTAATGGTTTTGGCAGAAAAAAATCTAAATTTAATTTATTACATCTTATTCACAAAGTATCGTTACTTTTGCTTTTTTGACGTATTAAACCGAAAAGCTAATCAATGCCTTGTGACTCAGTCGTTGCTGAGATTAAATTTAATGCCCTTATTGAATTAGGTATGCTTGTTGGCACAAAAGTATCAGTTTCTCAGAATTTCCAGTAGAAAGCTCATAGATTGTGAGTAACGTTCAACTTTTATTTTAACACGTCGAATATGTAACTTTCGACAAAACAGCCGATTCATTTGATTACACATTTTTTTTTTTTTTTTAATAAATAGTTTATTTTCTTAGTTATAATACCAATACACTTAGTCAAAGAATGCTGTTTTGAGGTGAATTTATACTGCAGATACGAAGAAAGTCAAAATCTTACGCCAAACTAAGGACACAATATGTACATGAAAAATTAAAAAAAAATTGTCACAGTGTTTTGATAAAAGTTAGAAGCAAAATATGTAAATTTTAATTTAATTTAAAAAAATTAGAAAATAAAGAAATCCCTACAAACAGAAAAGTGTATATGTATAATTTTCTGAAAACCCACTACTATACGTCCTAATTAAATAGTGAATGATAGATTCCAACCTTTTTTCAGAGCCACGAGAAAATTCGAATGGTAATGGTGAATAGAGAAAAAAGCTTCTTATCGAATAGTCGTTCTTTGCATGCACTTTACTTTAATCATCTCTAACCTTACGTTAACGTTACGTGAGTGATATTTTTAGGAACTAAGTAAATTGGTGGAATATAATTGGGAAGTTTTTTCACGGAACCCTTTAAATTTTGAGAAATTGATTCAAGTTATTTTCACAATTTACTAATTCTCGTGTCTCCATGCATGAAACACTAAATTCAATTCAAAGTTCCGATTAGACGTTGTAAGTTTTTGGTATACGTATTTATTTTAATATTGAATAAGCATTTTTATGAACAAATTCATCTGCAACGTGGTATAAAACAATTTGGCAGTGTCACGATTTAATCATCCTACACTTTATAGCAAAAAACAAATAGTCTAGTTGACAACCTCATTTTAGAGAAAATATCGTTTAAAACATTTTTGTTTTATCCATGCTTCTATAACAGAACTTGATGTTAAAATAATTCATACCAAATTTTGTTTTTCTGATTTCATTGAAAATACAAAGATGATATTTCCAACCGAATGAAAATAGATGTACGATCAAGATTTTATGAAAATCAACACAAAAGTAACGGATTGTATCGAATTGTTCTCATTTAATTCTTTTAAACGCACTATCACAGTTGTTCGTGCTATAGCTTGTTGAACCTCATGTTTTCCTTCAATTACGATAATTTCTCTGACTTTCAGTCACTTTCACTTATTGCTTATCATTTACGATTAAACAGCCTTTCGGTGACATTCTTAGATATCTTATCTTCCACTAATCATCTATTCGCTGTATTGCTTTACGTTAGTTCATTTAGGTTATCTCACATTGACTCATTGTTTCGAAACTACCTTTAGACTAAGTATAGGATTGACGTCTGTAGGGTAAATAAGATAAGACTAGAAGCTCAACAAACTTGGGTTTTAGAGCCCAAAACTTAGACATGATAGACAAAAGAAAATCTTCTTACTTTGCTTCTGAAATTAAATAATCCATTTATATAAACTATAGTTATCAATAAAATTGTATTTATCTATATATTTTTACTCTACGCGATAATTAAATTGAAGATTTTTATTAAACTCATAAAAAGAAAAATTACATTTTTTTTTTTTTCTTAATTAGATACATTCTTTTCACAGTTAAAAACTTAAACTTTCTGTCTTTTCTCGATAAACAATAAATTATCCTGTTATTTCACGGGTCACAAAAAAACAAATGTGTAAAGTTAAATTTTATTTATTAAAGATTAATTAATAAAGAAAAAATTTTGTTCAATCCTTACATCTAATGAATAAGCGTGAACTAGTATTCAAAAAAAATTTTCATTCAGTACCTTCATAGTAAGAAAATCTGGACTGTAAATAAAACCCCACCCTTCTATTTTTCTTTTACAATAGTTAAGTAATGTCAAAATACAATTAATTAAGAAACTGAAGAAAGCAATGATTGAACTAAAGATTTTAATAACACCTAGGTTTAGACAATTGTTAATAATACAAAATTTTTTTAGTTTGTTATTTTAATAAAAACATATATATATAAATTTTTTTTCTAAATTAGACAATACTTTATTGGTCACCACTTTAAGGTTCAACAATTTAGGCTTTTGCGTGGTTAAGAAAAATTGTCTAATTTATAACACAGCTTTATAGTTCCATATATTTACATTTCTGATGGAAGTAGTCTTTATGGGAGGAAATAACATTTTTAAGTAATAAAAAAAACCGCTGCCGATATCGGGAATAAAGCCTGCTCATAATATTTTCTCGAAAATCTCTTTTTTAATGTTAACAAAAACAAATGAAATAAAAAAACCGCTGCAAATTTATCGGCACAAAGTTTTCCTATCTGTTTTTCCGTGATTTTTATTTTCGTGGCCTCCATTTATTTCAGATATTCTTTCTCTAATCATAGGAATTTTTAGTGTAAATAATCAAATCAAAATTTTATTTTAAAACACTGACATATATCCTGGAACCTTAGTTTTATTGAAGTTATCAATGTTACTTTTTGCTGTAGAGAATTTCATAGTTTTTTTCAAACTTTTTATTATGAATTTTCCTAAGACGACAATAAATTCACTCATGTATATTTTTGTAAATTGTACTATTAATGCCGTTTTTTTGTAAAAAATTTAACGCTCTTTTATAAACTCGAAATCAAAAAAGACCCAATCGATAAAATCAACAATTTTTTCTTTAATGCATTAATGGTGATAGGTATCCATAAATTAAAAAAAATTAAAAAATAAAAAAAATAGAATCAGCTCCAAGCGGTTCAAAGAACAATCAAGTAAAAAAAAATTTAACGAGATTAAAAAAAAAAAATTATTTCTTTAATAAAAATTATATGCAATGCTGTTTTAAATAAATTGACTAAGGACAAGATATTAACTTGAGTTTTCGTACAATAATTCACAAGTTAATATGTGTGCTCACCAATGAGTGCATGTTTCCTATGCTAGATTTTTAAATTGTAGTATGCGAAAAAATGTTTCAGCTATTTAAATTTACAATTAATTTTAACGTAATTATCCTTAAAATTACTAAATCACACATTATTTTAAGATTGTAAATTTAGTACCAAATTTACCTAACACCCAAAAGAGTAAGTTATAATTTCGATGATAACAAGCAGTTTAAAAATGTCGCTGAAAATTTTAAAACAAGTACAAATAGTATTCAAGATGAATGTTTGCTATTTGTTGTGAAAAAATGGCAGCAACTATTGTGATCTGAATTTAAAAAAAAAAATAGGTCTTATTCAGAATACAGCCCAATTTAAAAGACCTTGAAGCTTAAGGAGGTTTACACGACTCAGGTTTTTCTAATAAATACATCGTAAATATAGTTTATAATTTTCTCGAAAATACTATCATACATTTATATATTTAATTTTAAAAAAATCTCAATTGAACGTATAACATTATGGATGAAAGTCGTGATTAAAATCGGATTTGCAAGAAAATGATGTGTATAATTCTCTTGCAATTGGTCTTGCAATGAATGAAGTAAAAAAGGGTCAAATGCGCGTAAATGCGTTCGTAATTCGAGGTGAAACTCGTAAAACAGGTTTTAGTATGAGTTATTATCACACGATGCTTTTACACATTATAAAATAGTGCTAAATTGGCGCTCTTTTTTTGAACAAGTCAAATAGGACAGGTTTTAGTTCTAACTTTGGCCACTTCATTTGTTTTTGTATAGGCTATTCGGCGCTAGTAGTCGCGTCTCACCTCCAATCGGGCTCCAATAGGTATAGGTATCCATAATCTATACAAGCAAAATAATTACCAGCATTGGTGCATATTTGCGCTCCTCTCTAAACTTTATACCCGCTAACTCTGATGAGCATCCTTAAAGTGGTGCAAATGCATGGATAGAACTTTGATAGCCCTTATTGTATTCTTTTCATTGGTAATTTTTTTAAAAAACTCCCAATTGAAATACTCGCAAAACTTATACTCATAAAAATAGTAGGCAAAATAGCTTTCAATTATTTATTTTTCTAGTTATAAAATCATTGATCACAAAGTTATAATTTTTTTAACTGTATAGAATTAATGATACCAATTATATAATAGCACTGCAGCAATACAGCTAAAAAATAGACATACAACTATGTTACGTCGTACCATTAGTGTGACTAATTTTTTCAAAGAAAGAATCATACAAAAATCTATCCTTCATAATGTAGAAGACTGTAGAATATAAAAAATACACTTTTTGCCATCTTGTCATTCTTTACACAAGAAACTATTATTTTTTACATTTTGAAGATATGAATAATACGATAAAATTGAAAACGAAACAATTTTTGTAACATGCATCTTTTCATTTCCACTCATTGGAATTTTTTTTTTTTTTTCGTATTAGTTTCAAATACTTGCAAAAGTATAAATGTAGTTTTCAAATTATTTTTAATTTCTTTTATATTAAAAAAAAAAAAAAAAAAAAAAAAAGAATTAGTTGTAGTAGAACGAAGCCCCTCTGACCTACAGGGCTAAAGCTCTTTCTTCTAAAGATGGCTCTGATAAAGAGAAAATTTGTGAAAAGTTGCGTTCAGTCTTCTTCCATGATCAATTTAACTTTTTTATTTCAAGTTGCAACGGATTACAATAAATGTTTACTTGATTAACTAAAAGTATTAGCTTTGTTATTTCTCATTATTTTATATGAAATCAGCTATGAAATTAATAATTAATGGAAATTTATCGAAGTAGAGTTATTGAATGGTATATTAAACGTCTGGTTACTATAACTATAGTTTGTAATAAATACATACGTAATACTGGTTTAATAGGTATACTGAAAACTCACACGTTTAAAAGTGATAAGTATGAATTTTTTTTTTTTTTATTAAATATTTTTAATGTATACAAAATGTTGTATGAAACTAGGTATAAAATAAATCTTTATTTTGCGAATAGCTTTTATTTAATTCATTATTGCAATTTATTTCTAAATTTTCGTAAGTTAAATTAAATTCATTAAATGTCTAAGGTGTGATGTACATGATCTCAATTAAGAAAATAATCTTACATACGTCTAATATTTTGTAACGAATGAAATGTAACGCTCTACGTGACTTCAAGTCTTAACAATAACATAAATCGTTCAACATAATTGACTGAGAGTTCACAAATATTTTTCGATAAATACAAACTACCTCAGGTACTCCTGTTCTGTACAACTTAAACCAACTAAAAAACTTTTTCAATATACTTTGTATATACAATGGATAAAGTATCACAACCATATATTATTCTAAATACCAGAGGAAGCAATGTTTTTATCGCTTGTACTACTTTCCTTACATAACACAAGAATAGTTTTTATTTCCGAGGAACAATTTTTATTTCAACAATAAATTAATGGATAAATGTACAATGCAACTCTCCGTAATTCTATTAACCATACATTTTCAAAGGCACAAAATACTCTTCATCAGAAGATACACAGACTTCAGATGAACTTCTATAATCAGTTCTTTTTAGTCTAGTTCTCAATTTTTTTGTATACTTGTCGTCTGTAAAAATTTATGAAAAATTTAATTTTTTAAGTTGCACGTTTTTTTTTGCATTGATGAAAATGAACAGTTTTATACCTACCAGAATTTTTTTTATAATACATAAGAGATCTTCTGCAAGCTTTAATAGGATTCAAATTTTCCTGCAATAAAGCATATACATTTTAAACATCAAAGCAGATTTTAAATTTTTTTTGTAAATCTTAGTCTGAGGAAATAAAATTTATCGTTCTCACCTTGCTTGTCATATTATCAGCAGAATTAAAATTATTATTGCTCTCATACAATTGTATTCCTTTATTAACTAACGGTACGTTATTGCACGTTTTGTCTTCTGATTCAGATTCATTAGTAGGTGGTTTTTTTGATAGAGGTACGAAAATGTCATCCTCATCGGAGCAATCAACTGATTTTTTTCTTTTTTTCAAAGACATTTTATCAATGCTCTTCTTTAATAGACTACCTTTTTCACCATTAGCTAATAGAAAATCCTTTTTTTTTATTTTTGTTGTGGATTCTTCAACTGAGCGAAATATTGTAGACGACAGTTGATTATTCTTAATCTGTGCAAAAGTCACTAAATTTTGATTATCAAGACAATTATTCTCACTAATTTTCCTACTTTCAAGACTATGTTCATCGCTACCCACTGTTTTGGACACTCTATTTTTGAAACATTTGTTTAGTCTTTTGGTACTGATTGCATCACTTAGACAAGACTGTGGTTTTTTGAAATCATTTTGCTTGGAATTATAAACCTTGCATGATGAACTTCTTTTAAATTCAAGTGGCTCTGAGATCTTCTGATGAACTACTGTAACAGTGCTAGCTTTTCTTCTTGCGTTATAATTTTTGTCACTTGTTTCATCAGATTCGTCAGAAGAAAGTGCTATGACAAATTTTGAGGGCTCATTCACTAGATATAAGCTTTCTTCTTTTTTTGGTACCATGGATTTTTCAAATGAAAATTGTTCTTTAGGTTTTATACATTTTTCTTGTTCTTGTTTCGAATGTTTTAAAACTGACAGGCATTTTGATTTGTTTTTAGAATTTTCATTATGTAGTTCCTGTGTTGGTTTATTTTCATTACTTGCCGGAGACAAGAGAAATTTGACATTTTCATCAGATTGAGCATCAATAAATGATTTATAATTTGTTGTGTTTGACGTGAAAAACTTGTTTACTGAATTAAATAATTTTTTCTGACTGGAAAGTAGAGTGTCTGATTTTGACTTATTTCCTGAATAATTTTTATGACAATTGCTCGCTTGTTTTAAAATTAAAGTATTTTTAGTTCTACAATTATTTTCTTGACTTGATTCTGCATAAATATACGGTAATTTATGAAGTATAATTGACAAATATTTTAATTTTAATTTGTTTTTTAATTCATTATAATTTTCAGTATTATTAGGTGTATCATGACTCAATCTACTTCTTTCAAAGTTACGAAGTTGACTGATGTCGTTAGATATTTTTTTGCGCAATTTTTTTACATTTACAGATTGATTTTCTTCATATTGATTAGATTTTATACGAATAAACTGTCGATTGTCACTCTTTCTTTTACGTTTTATTTTTTTTTTCCTACCAAGGCGTGATTTTTTTGATGATTTTATTTCTAAAGCTGGATGCTCACACTTTTTTCCTATTCCATCATAAATTTTGAAGCTCATGTTACATTCGGATGGTGTGAATTCTGCAAGAGATTCCGAGTAATTGTACAATTTTTTCCGCTTGAGTAGTTTGGTAGTGCTGTTGGTTGTTTGACCACACGAACCACCACTGAATCTAGAACCATGATTTTGGTGCAAACTTGCGATTTGGGGATTATCGCGTTTTCTTTCAACACTTGATTCATTGCTGCTGCGAGCGAGAAACGAATCGAGACGACGTTTAATATATTCTGTTGATTTTTCTTTTTTATCTTTGCTGATATTGAGATAACCAACACTCTTATCTTTATACAGATTACAATTTTCAGCTGAAGAAACGTTTTTTCCAAAATTATTCTCTATTAAACCATTGACTGTTGCCCGACCTATTTTTTCGTTACTACCAAATTTATTCGTATTACCTGCACAGTTAACCAACGTTTTCTCAGAAGCTACATTCTTCTTTATCCTATTACGTTTAAGAGAACTCAAAATGGGTACAACTGCTTTTTTATTGGCATCATTGTTGGCCAAAATATAAACTGCAGTGTTTACGGAGCTATCAGAGGAACTGGTCAATTTTTGGTATTGATGAGAAACATTGGAAGGATTTTCAGGATGCTTTTCTAAACTAGAGTCATCAGTAGGGTCTAGAGAATTTAGGGACAAATGAGGCTCTAGTAATTCTTCATTGAGAGATGATCCTGAATCTGACTGGGATTCCTTACAGGTTACAATGTCATAAAGATTACCTGTATTGATCCATTGCTGCACCACTGACATGGATTTACGCATTGGTAACCGTTTTTCTTCATCATTGTTATTATCTTCTTTAACTGGTAGCATAGTCATAACGTTTAATTCAATTTGACATGTCTAAATGGTGTAAGAAAGTAAATTAAAACCAAAGTTACACAAATAAAGTAGGCAGAACAGTAGCAGTAGAATAATGTAAGGAAAGAAATCTAAATAGAGATAATAAAGTACATGCATACATTGGCTGAATATTTATCGAATAAATTACTCCAGATTTTTTTGCGCTTTTCTATAAGATGTAAAGGCAGCTGAAAATCGTCAAAAAAATCTTGCTCTTCTTGAAGAATTCTGTAAACAGTTCATTAATATCTAGTTAGCAGATCAAAGCGGTGTATTGGAATTAACATATTAGTAGTAAAGTTACCCATGAATTCCTTTAGAATAAGATTGTGACAGAGAATTCACTTTAGTGCTGTTTGACATCAAATTTTCATTCATGATAGATGCACAATCTTATGCTGGCCAAAAATTTACGTGAATAGTGCTAATAGCAACAATAGGTGTAGAATTTATTCTGATGATTCTAAAAAGTCAGAGTAGACATATAACAAATATCGGTGGTTTAAGTTAGAAATTCATATATTTATGTACTTACATCAAGAAAAAGTTGCTCCAAAACGTGAGTTGTTACTGTATTCAACGTAGTCATTGTAATAAGTCAAATAAGGCCACATCTTTATAACCATTACAATTTTTAAGTTTCACCATCTGTGTTCCGAATAATGATACAATTAAAAAAATAAGTATACGATTATATCGGGTGGTCCGACAAAAGTACGTTTGATTTTTGGAGGGCGATTAAATATAACCTAAAGGTCACCAATATTGATGTAATTATAATAATTTAAACAGACATGTGAAATACACACCTAAGTATAATTTTATTACACAGAACGTTATTTGATATACTTTATTGCATCTAATCACTGGAAACTCGTGTTTGTATACAAGCATTAGAGAATACAGAGTAAGTATACGCACATCACTCGTTCTATATATTCTATGCGAACCGAAATGAGATTTGTCGTTGTGTCGTTGTGTGTACTTATCTCGGAGCGACTCCAAAATTTGAAGTTTAGAGTGGACGCCGTTTGGAGTTCGTCAGTTCGAATATATAAAATATATACAATAAAACCCGATCAGAAATCTTAGATGGGGCGCTCCTGAGGACCTCGTGAGGTTACCCCATTTACACTGGAGGACCTAGTGTATCGGCCAATAAATTTTGTTGTTCGCTTTCAAATTGATCAACATTTATAAAATAATTTAGTGGATAAGCTACTCTATTGTCATCTTGTATGGAAATATCCATCAAGTCTGAGCTATCTGATGTAATCACACTATTATTATCTACTTAAATACGCTTCGCATCACGATATTTTTTAGCCCTTTCTTTATTTAATAATAAGTAGTGACTGTTTTATTGTGTTCCTCATTTTTAGGGAAACTTTTTAGTCACTACTAATTTATAGAAATAATTCAGTTTCAATATTTTTTCTGTTTGACAGCTCCAAAAAATCTGCTTACGTGAGATAAAATTAGGTTATTGGGGTGCCTCACGAGGGCCTCGACTGCGCCCCGTGATGCACCTCTTGAGGTGTTACAGAGGCAGCCTCGTGAGGCCCTTATGAACTATTGTGGTACTCTCTTTAGATTTCTGATCGGGAAGGGGTGTCTGCTGAATGTAAGTATAGATATTTGCATGTACGCACATTTTTCCTATCAGAATCAACCTAATCAGATTTGAGGCCAAACAGACGCTCCATCTGGGTCCGTACCATATAACTATTTTTCTGTACATCGGCCTATGTTATAACATATAGGCTTGTGAAATTGTGAAGCAAAAAAAAAGTTATATGGTACGGCCCCTGGTACAGTGTAGCAAACTTAGAGAATGTATACATGGAGGAAGCATTGTATGCTCCAACTGCGAGACGAGATGAGAGAGACAAAAGACAAATAGCAGTACAGCCTTTCTCTCTCTTACACGCCTCTGATTGGTTGGGATACGACTATACCTATATATACGGAAGGGGGCCAACCAATCAGAGGCGTGTAAGAGAGAGAAAGGTTGTACTGCTATTTGTCTTTTGTCTCTCTCATCTCGTCTCGCGGTCGGAGCATGCAATGCTTCCTCCATGTATATATTCTCTAAGGTAGCAAACGGTCCTGAATATGGCGACCGTCGTGATTTGCGCGCGACAATCTGAACGTATACGTAAATATATTTAAAATACCGAATAGAATATTTTAAAATACAAATACTCAATATTATCAATATTTATTATAAATTTATTTGAAACTAAGACATATACAGTTATAAATGTACAGATTGTAGTACATTGTTATATTATATCATCTTAAATTGTAGGATTACCACCCAGTTTATTGCAGTTTAATCTCCATGTCTCTCTCATTACAGAGTTCCTGGGGAAATAGCACATTTTTACACTCACTTAAGCTTTGCCAAATTAACCCTGGAAACACTTTGGCATCTTAGGCATCTACAACTATAGAAATATATATATATATATGTATACACATATATATCTTATTATGTCACTTGAAAATTAATCAGTGATTATTTTCAACGATTAGTTTGCTTTATGCGATTTACTCTTTCTTCCCAAGACTTCAAAGGTTAAACATTTTTTACAGTTACACATGTACAAAATTATTGTATTTGACGTCTACATATATAGAATTACATTATTATTCAATTTCTTTACCTTGAAATCTGTCTATTACATAATCTATCATATCATAATTGACCTAAAAATAAAAAAGTTTTTCAACGAGGCTACAAAATAACTAAATACAATACGCTAGTTCAGCAGCCCAAAATCGTGCGACCAAAATGTGCAAAAGTGGTGGTGCAGAAACTATTATATGCACTATCACAACTAAATAAAAAGTAAATTCCCTTACTTAATCACGACAAGCCCACGTCTATTATTATTATTTACAAAAAATGTTTTAATTTTTTAATATTCATGAAAAAAGATCGCGATTGAACCACCAAAAGTGGCGCTGTCGGCGGTACTTTACTAGCGCAACGTATACGCTGCTTATTAGAAAATCCAAATAATCATTTAAAAAACATTTGTCCGTAGAATTTTGGCGTGCAGACCATTACTTTAATACACTCCTTGTAATCTTTGATAGATGTTGCGTGATTTTTGGTGAGCTTTTCTAAATTCATTGGCTGTAGTAACAATTGAACATTTTTATGATTAACGCAAACGCACACGTTGTGCATTTTACTGCTATCTGCTAAAACACAATATTATGGTCGAAGCTGCGTGAAATTTGTGTAACCTTTTTTTTCGTTTTCATTTTCTTTTTTAAATAAAATGTGTAATTCATTTTAATTTCCCAACAACAATCGTTTTGGAACTATTTTTTAATCTCTATTGTCGTCTTTTATTGAAACGTAATCATTCATACCAGGCACAAGGTGACTAATGTTGTGTTCTTCGCAAAATCCTCTAACTCACACTTCTCAACAAGATCAAGAGCCATTGTAGGTCTTGTCTATTCCAAAATCTCTTGAGTGTGAGTGATAGAATTCTTTCTCGCTTATCACTGGACAATTTGAATTATTTGAATTATTTAATCATATTTTCCAAGACAGCTACTTCTGCTTTTCTGTACTTTTTTTTACTTTCTTCGCTTTTTTTTTTTTTAATGTAAAGAGTTAAATTTTACGTTTGGAGATAAATCGTCGTATCTTTTGGAACTTGTTATCGTAAAAATATTTTTAAAGATTTGTGGAGATTTGATAAGACCTTTGTTTACAAAGTTACTATCTGTTACCAAAGAATTATAGTAGTTGACTATTGTGATTAAATTGAATTAATATACTAGCTCACTATATTAACCACACAAAAAAAAACTTCAACTAAAAACTTTTGTTTTATTGTATACACTTCTATAGAACACTGCAGATGCAGACAGTGCAGACAGAAATAACACATGCATGGACACAGGTAGTTCTGTAATTACCACATAACTCTTTACCAGTATGAAATATAACAAAAATACTTCGGACCTTTACGAATCATGAAATTTTTCATTTCCGGTGAGAGTGAGAGCTGCGATTGGTTTAAATTTTTGACCATACCCTTCTCAGCTCTTCGTTTACAATATATATGTGTAGGTATCTGCGCGGAGTTTAGTTTTAGCCTTCAGTTTAGTTTAGGCCACGTCAGAGCCACGTCACGTTTTAATAAGCTATCTAACCTGACCTAACCTTTTCCGTTATTTTATTTGTTTACATCTATCTCAGCTAGTGTCCTAAAGATAGCTGTCTAATTTGCGCCTACCCTTTTTTGTTTTGTTTATATATCATAAAGTTAGTGCTAAAATCAAGGAGATATGGGCAAGCACGAAGTGGGTACGCCCAAGTACATCGCCAACAAGATCAAAGCAAAAGGTCTGCAGAAGCTGAGATGGTATTGTCAGATGTGCCAAAAGCAATGCCGAGACGAGAATGGCTTCAAGTGCCACACAATGTCGGAATCGCACCACAGACAGCTGTTGCTTTTTGCTGACAACGCCAATAAGTACATGGACCAATTCTCCAAAGAGTTCTCCAGTGGCTATCTCCACCTTCTCAAGCGACAGTTCGGCACCAAGAGAGTACCAGCCAACAGAGTTTACCAGGATTACATTGCTGACAGACAACACGTGCACATGAATGCCACCCAATGGTTGACACTGACTGCATATGTCAAATGGCTAGGCAGAACTGGCAAGTGTGTTGTGGACGAGACAGAGAAAGGATGGTACATAACATACATAGACAGAGATCCCGATGCCATAGCTGCCTTAGAGAAAAAGGAGAAGAAAGAAAAGATGGACAAGGATGATGAAGAGCGGATGCTGGAATTTATCCAGAAGCAGGTGAAAAAGGGAAAAACAAGTGAGGAAAATGGAGAGGAGGAGGAGGAACTTAGGCCACTCGAGAGGCCAGAGGATGATGCTCCCTTGAAGCTTGACATCAAGATGAAACCCAAAAAAATTGTGCCAATGTTGTTCGTCAAACCTTTGCTCGATGGTAAACATGGCTTGGATAAGAGTAAAAGTTCTAAAAGAAAGTCTATAAAAAGTGAAGAGGAATCTCACAAGAAAATTAAAAAAGAAAAGGACGATAGTGAAGAAGATGAAAAAGCAGTTGGTAAAGGCAAAGGCTGGTTGGTGGTTGGTATATCCGTCAAAGTGGTGACTAAATCACTGGGAGAAAAGTACCACAAGGCAAAAGGCACAGTTGAGGAAATAGTTGACCCAGATGGCTTTGTTGGCAAAGTCAAACTAAAATCCCCGGATGAGGTGAAAGGAAACTTAATTAAAATAGATCAGGAGCATCTAGAGACCGTCATTCCAGCATTGGATGGCCAAGTTATGATATTAAAGGGAAAATACAGGAGCAAAGTAGGAGTTTTGAAGAAAGTAAGGATAGATGACTTTTGTGCGGATATTGAACTCGAGAATGGTGAGAAATTATTAAAAAGAGTTCCTTACGAAGAATTTTGCAAATATGTTCTCTAAATCTTTGTGTAGTATAGTTGGTATTGTTTGTACGCTTGAGTTGTATTATTGTTATAGAATGGTAAACGGATTTCTAATAAATAATGAATTGTATTTTTTACAAGCCAGTATTTACTTATTTGGAAACTTCCTGCTGGTACTGTGAGGTCAAATTTTATAAACTCATTACAGTAGAAGGAAGAAATATATTACAGTCAACTGTTTTATTGAATTATCTTAAAAAGTCGTGAAAAAAGAAAAAAAATTTAAAAATCAAGCTGATCAGATCTGAGCATCTGGTAAAAATCATTGTGGTTCCTAAACAAGTTGTCGAACAAAATTATTTTTCTTTTCTGGTTCTCAATCTTGAACGTCACAGAATTCCAGGGAAGTTTAGATTCCTTGGACTTGTAACTCAAGCTCTTTGCTGGAAATTCGTAATACTCCAAATGAAAAGGTACCCTACTGATAAATACAGCTCGATATCCGCCCTTATTTGGATCCCTGTATATCCTCAAAGGCCAGCGTGATCTCAAAAGATTTGCTGCAAACAGCATAAACACATTAACCACCATGAAAGCTAAAAGTTGCTCTGGATTTTCCTCAAAATCTTCGCTTATGAAGTACTTTGGATCCTTGTACAACTGATATCCAAAGTAAATTCCCCCGCTCAGACTGATGAAAGCTATGATGTTTACCGAGTAGTACATGATGTGTTGAAATACGTAATTTTTTTGACGGTAAACGAGCTCGTAGCTCAGAGGTATGTGGTCCCTCTTCTTCAACAACAGCTCCATTTTCTCAGAGGTCTTCATCATCGTGCAGGACCTTGACTGCACAAATTTCGTTACACCAGCTATGGGCCTGAGCCTACTTTTGCAGCACTGCAGTATACTTATTATCATTTTCCAGCTGAAACAATTGCAAAGTCTTGTCATTAATTTGGTTTCATCGTGCTTGTCAGTGATTTACTCATACAGCTTATATAAACTTCAGAAATTTGTACCTGGAATATTGTGATCCACAGCAAGTGACAAAGTTGTTTCAATTCCACCTTTTTTTTTTTTTTTTTTTTTTTTTATTTACAAATCAGTCTAATAATTTTGTGTGAAACAATTTAATACCGCTTACACAAAGTGTATACACATAGCAGAAGACGTACGTCAAAAAAGTTAGGTCGTGTTTACCAAAAATATATGTATATAGTATATTGCGCACATATGCTGTGCGCAACTGATGTGGAACCAGTGGAACCACTGGAACCAGTCAACCAGTGGAACTGGAGTACTGTACACGGTACACGTAGGTACAAGCATTTTTTTTTTGAGGTTATTTACACACATATAGTCCCCTCAACGGCAGTGTGTTACCTATAATTATTCCAGCACTTGAAAAGTTGAAAATTAAAAAAATTAATAAATGCTGAAACTATTTCGTGAAAACTCCGATGAGGAGGATGACGGGGACGTCGAAAAGTTGAATACTGATACAAGTTACGCCAAGAATTACGACAATTGGCGGAAGAAAGAGGAGTTGAACAAGCGTGAGTTGACGCATTACACATGTCGACGAAGGTAGGTATACTTAAGTATTGATTATTTTGTGTTGTTACAGTAAAAACCAAGTACGGCGAGGATGTTGCTCTGGATCTCATGGGTGACGATGACGAAGACGACGATGAGTCAAGTTCGTCGAGCGATGATGATGAGGGTGAAGTGAGTAGTAGCGTCGGTGGGTGAGCACGTTTTAATTGAATGTTTCTATGTAAGAGGATTTTTTTTTTCTCCATTTACCTAGGAAATACCAGAGGAGTTTGAGAAAAGTTTCTACAAAACGCTTGCCTGCTTGAAAAAGAAGGATCCCAAGATTTACAATGAGAACGTCAAGTTTTTCGATAACGTGACGATATCGAAAGATGAGAGCAAGCCGAAAAAGAAGGAAAAACCGATGACTTTGCGTGATTACGAACGTGAGATAATAGTGAAAAAGGGCGGAAGGTTGAGCGACAGCGAAGAGGAAGATGGTGTTCACAAGAGGCCTCGGGACCCGACGTATGTTCAAGAACAGCAAGCACTGAAAGACAGTTTTAAGAATGCTCTGAAAGACGAAGAGGGGGAGGAAGATGATGATTTTCTGAAGCCAAAAACGAAGTCGGAGACAGAACAACACAAGGTAAACTTATTAATGAATAGCATGCAATGGTGGACTTGCTGATGTTTATGTATTTTTCAGGAAGAAGAAGCTTACAAAGAATGGCTCAAGGGTCAGTCTCGAGAGATCAATGAGGAAGAACAGAAGGAACTCAAGTCTCTCAGAGATTTTTGGAGCGATCCCAATTTGGATAAAGACGAGAAGTTTTTGAGGGATTACATTTTAGAGAAAAAATTCTTGGATAATGATGAAATAAACGCTGATCTTGAGTACGCTAAGGTGATTCATGACTCGGATGAAAATTTGTCGGAGGATGAGAGGAACATTAATAAGCAAGAGGAATTTGAACACAAGTATAACTTTAGGTTTGAAGAACCTGATCCAGATTTCATCAAAAGGTAACAAAATCATTTATCTGAGTTGGAAATGTTTCATGGTAAAATGTAACCTTGCTTTTCTTACAGATATCCTCGTACTTTGGAAGGTACACTAAGAAAGAAAGAATCAAAGAGAGCAGATAAACGAGCAGAAGTGAAGGCTAGAAAAGAAAAGGAAAAAATCCATAAAAAAGAAGAATTAAAACAGTTGAAAGCCCTCAAAAGAAAAGAAATAGAAGAGAAATTAGAAAAACTAAGAGAAATCACAGGTTTGAATTCATCTATACAAAAAGTTCGTCCAACATGAGTACATAGGTTTTCAAACTAACTTTCTTTTATGATTAGGAAATGATGACGTAAAACTTGATCTAAAAGACCTAGAAGATGACTTTGATCCTTTGGAACATGATAAAAAAATGAGTCAGTTATTTAATGATAATTACTATGCCGAGGATGTGGATGAAATGAAGCCAGAATTTCCTGACATTGACAAAGAACTAGGGGTAGAGAAAAATTGGGATCACTATGATCCAAACTCTAAAAACATAGCAGAATACGATTCGTATTACGAGGGAGGATTGCACTGTGAGGATCCAGAATTCAATGTGAGTATTATCCTTTCGATTCTGTGCTTTCATATTGACAATTTTTTAAATTGCTGACATTTTATTTTAAAGATGGATGCGGAATGTGATGGCCAAAAAAGTGCACACGATGAAGGGGAAGAGTCCGTTAAGAAAAAAAAACGAAGAAGGCGCAGTAAATTTGCGGAGATGATTGCAAAAGAAAAACCGAAATTTAATCCTGAACAGTTTCCTAAGGCTCAAGCATACTTTGAACAGTATTACGCTCTTGATTACGAAGACATGATCGATGACTTACCATGCAGATTTAAGTACAAACAAGTTGTGCCAAATGATTATGGACTGTCGATAGAAGAGGTAAGGTTTTCAACGAATCAATTGGTTCATCAATTCAAAATATTCAATAAATAGTATATTATTTGCTTTTACACGTGTACATTCTCAATTATTTAGATTTTACTGGCTGATGACAAGGAATTAAATAGGTGGTGCTCTTTGAAACGAGCTTTGCAATTGAAAGATGAAGCTTCAGAATATAGTGACATCAAGAGATACAAACAGAAAGCGGCGAATGAGGCTTTGAAGAGGAAATACCTACCAAGTTTGTACAAGTAATATTTGCTAATATACTTTACTTTAAGAAAAAAGTTATATGAAAATTGAATTGATAATGTTTACTATTTATAACTAGATCTGTTGAAAATGATGAAGCTAATGTCAACCAAAAGGAAGAAGTCGAGGAAACTGAAGTGCAAAAAAGTAAGAAGAAAAAACGTAGGGGCAAAAGAAAGCTAGATGAAAATGGAGAGGTATTTTTAATTTGTATTCAATAAAATTCGTAAGGATGAATTTAATTTGAAAAATAACAAAACTTGAATAAAAATTTTTGTTTTACAGGCTATTAGTGAGAAAAATACAAGTGAAAAGGTGGAGACTGTGACTCAAGACACCAGTGAAGCAAATAATAAAATTCAAAATGAACAAACAGCTACAGAGATCAAAAACAGCAAAAAGAAACGAAAATACGAAGAAACTGTAAATGAAAATAATGAGTTTGAAACGCCATCAGAGAAGAATGTACCTGAATCAACGATAAATCAATTAAAAACAGAACAACCAGTTGTCAATGGTAAAAAAATCCAGAAAAAGAAAAAGACGAAGGCTTTGTTGGAGCAAGTAGAGTCTACCAACACCAGCGAGCTTCCACAGAAGAAAAAGAAAGAGCAAAACTCTGAGGATAAAAGTAATGCATCTTCATCAGACAAGCCTCAAGCCATCACCAATGTTGATCATACTCAAAAAAAGAAAAAAAAGAAGAAAAAGAAGAATAGTAATATTCAAGAGAAATGTCCAGAACAGAAAAAACTTCAACCAAGCAAAAAGTTTGCAGAGAAAAATAGTAAGGACAAAGGTGAAGTTTTGAGTAAGAAGCAAATGCGGAAAGAACTGTTCAAGAAAAAAGCTCAGAAAAAATTGGAACAAGAGGAGGCTAAGAAGAATCCAATACTGCAATTGAACGACGAAAGATTCAAGGCTTACGGAATTAAAAATCCAAAAAAATTCAAGGCCAAGCTGAAACACGCTAATACTCAGAAGTAAGATGATTGACTTTAACGTATATCGTGTACAAATGTAAATGATTGCGTTTTAAAAATTGTGTGTTTTTATTGTTACCATTCGCGAACATGCATTTTACTGTAAGTTTACGAAAGGCTGTTTCCGTACCGCAGATTTTAAATACCGTGTTTTTATAACTACTAAGAGATATATATATACATGTATATAGGAAATTACACTTTTAGCGACCTATTAAGCAAATACGTGTAGTGTCGCTTTTTAAAAACTTTTTTTATAGATTTGTAACCACAGTATTGATAAGGGAGGACCGTTTTTGTGCTTTTGAAACAACTCTTGATAATCCAAAAAATTTGCTAATTATCGAACAAACATTATGCCTTAGGGCACTTCAACCGGACTAACTTTTAGTTCCCAAGTTGTAAAACTTTTTCATACAAATTTTTCATGAACAACATAAAAGGGGGGAAGGGGATTCGTGTAACTTTCACAGTAACACACTTGTGCAAATTTAACACTCGACAGCATTAAAACATTTCATCCTGTAAGTACCTAGTACTCTTTTTTCCCCGCTCGGCGACTGATTCCGCCCTGACAAAGTGTACACACCCGTAATGATAAACGATGTTTGAGGATTACGTTAGACTTGCACTGCAACAACACAATAAGCAACCCGTAGGTATAGAATTATGCGCCCTGTATACACGACTACGTATCCCAGCGCCTGTAATCCCGTCCGTATGTCGCTTACCCCTAAACACGCAACCCTCCCTAAAATTACTTGATTTTTCGAGATACCCCTCCCCCTATTTGTGTCCCACCCTCCGATGAAACTATTGTATACACGTACTAGAAATTCTACCTTTATTTTTTCAATTAAAAAATACAAAATTTTCAATGCTAGTTGTGGCAAGGATCAAAATTCCATCTCAGAACCATCAATATTTTCCTGTACGTAAACCCCGCGAGTGAAGAAAAAAATCCCAGCCCCCTCTTCACCGTTCACCCGCCAGGAGATAACAATTCCGCAAAGTGAAGGTGTCGAGCACGTCGCAATGGTAATTGGTGCAAGCGAGACACTCGGTGTGTTACACACGGTACCAGGATCTTACGGATAGTCGAGGGCGAGGGAGAATCAAATAGGCGGGTATTACATACAGTCCAAGAGCTGGTAGGTACGCGAGGGGGTGGCGGAACTTTACGCGCGCAGGGTATACACGACAGAGCCCCTTGGGTGCGATAAATCAATTCGCGGGGAACCCCCGGCTCTTGCGTGCGTGTACGGTGTAGCAGGTGGCCTGGCAAGAGCTCCCCCCCCCCCACTCGCAACGGACTCACGCCTCTCTAATTCCCAATTAATGTTGCACTTTCAACCCTCCCCCAACACTCCTACTCTTTTTTTTTTTTTTTTTTTTTTGTCTCTCTGTTGAGGTGTATTTTGGTTTCCGTTCCTATATGCTCATCAAAATGTTATAAGTTAGATTGCACGTGGGAAGAAAATATTGTTTGAAACGGCGTGGATATAGCATCGTGCATGCATTGTTTCATAAGTCGGTACTTGGGATGCTGTAGGTTTTGTTTAATCTTGTTTAACATGAGAACAACTCATTGCTTCTTTTTTTGTAAAACTAATTTACAAGTCGTTTTCCTTCCCGCGAAGTTTTTTGTATTGCGAACGAAAATTCGAAAAATCATTTGTTGGTTCCCCTCGAAGTACCGCCCTTGGAAAAAAAAAAAAAAAAAAAAAAAAAAATCGTTCAACGTCCATGCGAAAGAAGAAAACAAGAAAAGAAAAAAAAAACGTAGTGTCCTTCGAAATAATAAATCAGGAATCCTGAAGTTCTTTTTTCGTCGGAAAACACTCGTAAACCCGCGCCGCGTATGGGTAGTACACTCGATCACTGTAAGTGTGTGCGGAAGAGAGTCGGGGAGACAACGAGAATGGAAAGCGACAACGGCCGAAATTTCACGGATCGTCGCCTACTGAAAACGAGGGTGAGAGCGCACCGTTTCTTCCGCCCTCGGTGTAGCCTCGATGTAATTGATCGGGAGCACTCCTCGCAAATTACCGGGTTGAAATTAATTTTTAATTGAGTGCGCACTGCGCGCATCATCGAAACCGTCCCTCGACCCTACTCCTCCTTCTTCTGTGTACACCTCATTTCTTGTTATACAGTATTTACTGTCCAATAGTGATGATCGCGTTACTATTGCGGGTAATTTTTATGGGGGTAAACTTTTCATTTTTTCTCAAAACTTCACTCGAAAAACATTATTGACATTTCACATTATTTTAAAAAATAACACATTTATTTGCAAAAAAGCCCTGTAGAACAAATTTCAACTATCAACTATATATTTCAAACGCATCCTAAATTCGCATTGGCGATACATTCAAATGATATTCATAATATATGCTTGCATCATTTCTTCATTACGATTCCATCCAGTAAATTCAAAGAAAAAAATCAAATAAAAATGTTACAAAAGTACTTTGTACTTATTCTTTTACTATGTTTCTTACCTAACTTTGTATTGTTTCAATGAACTAATGGCTCAATATTTTACTTGAGTCATTCTACAACATAGTACTTACTCATAGTAAAAAACGCTTTAAAATTTCTTACTTGCGCTCTACATCTATTGGTATTTTAAGCTGCACCGTATGCGATCGAAGTCTCTTTTAAAAAAAATAGCTTTGTCTGTAAACGCAAAGAGACAGTAAATGAAAGATAATAATACTTAAGACTGTCCCCCTTCCACTATAATACACTCTGGTCAATGACACATGCTAGCACTTAAATTTTTGTGAAGCTCCCCTCTTATGCCTTCGACCCCTAATAACTTATTTCTAATCTCTATATACCCATCTTTTTGGAAAACCTATAATCAGCACTAGACGGTTAAGCTTAGGGAGAAAAACTGGACTTCTCCTATGCGTTCCGTGTGAATATTGCGGATAATGAGGATGACGTTTGAATTTGGTCACCCTTTCCTTTTAGTGTACACATGCTAATAATATATTTAGTTATTAGTATGGGACCAGCGTGTGTTAGGCTCCACTTCTTTTTTCTTCTTTAATCAGATGCCTCGATCAGTAATACTCCTACTTAACTAGGAGAGCGTGTGTTCGATTGTAGTGAATGGACGCAGATGGTAATGCTCTGAAGCCCCACAAATTGCTACGAACTGTCTGCAATAAGCAAAGAGTGTTTACTTCAATTTAAAACACACTCTGTTAGTTAATAAGAAACATTAAGTAAAATAAACAAAAATTGGTTTATGTCTTTATTCATCCGTGGAGGAATTATTATCCGTGTCAAGCAAACTTTTCAAAACAAGTCAGACTGACAAAGGTGTCAAGCCAACAGTGTTTGTCAACTTTTTAGTATTGGCAAATGAATTTATACAATTTGATAATAAAACTACTGTCTTCTTGCTCCTTTGCCATAATTAAGGAAATTTAAATGAAAAAACTTGGAATCTTGAAGCATGGCTATTTATTTCATATATTAGTTGGACAATGTGATCCAATATTTCGGAGTCATCCTGACTCCCTCTTCAGGGAACTATGCAGATGCGAACATGAAAATGCCAAACGCAGCATGACTGATAAAGACTAGTCAGTCATAACTACGGCAATAGAGTACTAATAATTAAATAATCTTAATATTATAAACTTTGTCAGTCAAAATGTATATACAGTTAAGTTATCTACAATATAAGTCACATCCTGACTCCTAATTTATACAATTGTACATTGTACGGACACAAAACAGAAACACACACATAAAGAAAAGAGTACGTATTTGATAAAAATGTCATTTATAAGTATCACTTAAATCGTGAGTATATTTTTTTTCATTTATATTGTGA
Organism: Copidosoma floridanum; assembly: GCF_036245765.1. Classification (NCBI taxonomy): domain Eukaryota; kingdom Metazoa; phylum Arthropoda; class Insecta; order Hymenoptera; family Encyrtidae; genus Copidosoma; species Copidosoma floridanum. Next base: position 4,284,541 of record NW_028321909.1, read on the forward strand.
TGATTGGATACATTGTAGAACATTTCCATATACTCAAATTTACACTAATTTCTAATTACATTAGTGTTCTCTAATACATTTATCTATCTTGTTTTTTTCCCAATTCTTTTTTTTATTTACTTTAAGGATTACGTCATTGTCATAGTATTAAAAAAAAATTTTTATTTTCTTAATTCATACATTACACATTACTATCACAATTTAACATTTGTACATTACTACTATCACGAAAAAAGATAATCCTGTTCCTGATGAACCAAAATTCGCCAGATATACATACAACTGACCAAAAGTGGCAATCTTAAGTAATTTTTACGATTATGCGAAATTACCATGATGGTCAAAAATATTGGTATGGCAGTAGCGAAGAAAATCAAGTAATCCCAAATAGGCTTGTTAAAAACCTGTCACGGATAAATAATGTTATTGAGTTACAAATAGAATGAAATAACTAATAATGACGATAAATGGACTATTTTTTTACTTCAAAATAAGCATGCCACGGAATCTCTGGATCGAAAATTTTTAATATCAATACATGTCTACGCTCGACAGTTGTGACAGTGATATCAAAATTCTAAGAGCTTCATGGGACATTTCCAATCCTTAAACGATGTCGGAGGTACTCCATTAACTGTTGTGTGTTTAGAAAACTAAATTCATGTAAAAAAATGCTTATTCAATGAGTTCAGCATGTTCCGTATCACTCTTTTTTTTATTCGAGCTACAAACAAAACCATACAATAAGCTGTTTGTTAGGGCGCAAAAATATTTAGGACAAAAAATAAAATTATCAAGGAGACACACTCGTTACCTCAAAATTGACTGTAACTTTGGTACCAGTTAAATTTTTCTTCTCTGAAATAAGTTTTGATTATTCTTGGCTACCTATCTATTTTGCTCTCTCCACTCGAGGAATGCCGGTGTCTGCAATGTAGTCATTTTTGCTGTAGCATGGTATTCTCTTATAACTCGATCTTCGACACATTTTACGAGCACCTGACTTGTATAGTTTACTTTCAAAAAATTATCTTTTGGACTCTGACAAGAATTCTACATATCTTGTTCTTACATAAATCCTACATTCTCTTTTGCGCAGTCCACAAAATTTTTTAAGCCATAATATTAAAAAAAAAAAAACAGTAAATGATGTTTATAAATGGTGTAACATGAGAGTCTATGGCCTCGGGGTGCTCATGAAATGACTGCACGGAGTTTGGATGAAGTAGTTCATTAATATTAAAAACGAAAGAATGGGTGGGTTGTGCGTTACCGTTCGAAGCCAAAGACTTTTTTTTTGCTATCAACTAATTCTCTTGTTTGATACTCCCCGCCACTCCCAACTCTCAGCCCTCTCCTTATATATTTCCTATTATTATATCCTTTAAAGTTCAAACTAAAAGAGGCACACATATACATGGCTATTTACTATCGTACGTGACAATGGGCTTTTGTTTTTGGAAATTTTTCTGGTAAATCTGATACTTTTGCAGCAACGAAATAGTCTAACGCGTGAGATAGTTCCCGTGTCATTACCATGAAGAAGTGCTCGTCTGTTAAATTTCAAGCATGACTATTTATTAAAACATAACAATTTTTAAACTTTCACGTTATTGATTGATCTCACTAAAAGCTACAGTAAATTCTTGCAGTACTACTGATGATTTTAATCTATCAACCATATTGGAGGTACTCCATGAACTGTTGTATTTTATAAAAACTATATAAATGTATGAGACTGCCTCTTTAATGAGTTCAGCATGTCCTGTATCACTCTTTTTCTTTTGTCCGGGATACAAACGAGATCATACAACGTAACTGAAACACCAGTTAGATTTTTTCTTCTCTAACACAATTTTTGATGATTCTTGATTACCAATCTATTTTCTTCTCTCCACTCAAGAAATTCCGTTGTCTGCAATGTAGTCGTCGTTTCTATGGTATATTATTCCCTTATAACTGGACTCGCCAAATGGTTCTTTCGATTTTATTTTTTCAAATATCAAAAACCGATTACTTAGAAATGATTCAATCGATAGTCTGTATTTTTTACCATCAAAAAAAAAAAAAAAAAAAATTAATTTGCTTGAAAATAATACGAAAAATTAAAAAAGTTAAGTAATTAAAACCCCCGTACTTGGACAAACTTTTTTTTAAGGCAGATGTACTTGGATCCATTGTACCAATACTTGGAAACAACTAAATAAATAATATTTGAAATGCATTTTAATGATTTTATCTAAATAACACTTTTTAAATAGATTTATTTTTATTACAAGCAAAAGAATTTATTCAAATATAAGAATCTAACGTAAACATTAAATAATTACACATCGTAATATTATGTTAAGACAAGTAACTGGAATATTTAAAGCTTACAGAAAATATATTTAAAAATTTATAAAAACAAACTAGTTTTTTTCCTGTTTGATTTTCAATTTTTTTTGTAAAGCATCCATTTCAATTCTACCAATAACCTTTTAATTTCATGAATTTCCTGCACTGATTGGCATTTTTCGTTTCGCAGTGCAACGATATTTTCTTTCATGTTTTCGGTCTTGATCTTTCTTCTTAAATCTTTGATGTTTTTATTCAAATCTTTTTTTCTCGCTATCAACGCTTTCTTTTTTTCTCTCAGTGTTACATGTATATTTTGCTCTTCTTCTTTTATTCTAGTTTCTCTCTCTCCCCTCTATTTACCAACGTTTGTTTTTCCTTTAATTGTTTCTTCTCATGTTTTGCTTCTAAAATATTGATTAAATCACCTACTGCGGCAACTATAGGAACCTCGTTACTTGTATTTTTTGCCTTTTTTTTTTTCTTTTGAGAGAATTTTGAAGAAAAATCTGGCACAGGAAATGATTTTTTAAAAGTTTCAGTCTCGACACCTTAAAAAAAAAAAAATATTTTAAGTTTACTATAAAATTAAATCTTATTAGAATTTAATTCAACTTACTTTTTGAAAATGTCGATTGCTCTGTAATTTTATTTGATGCTACTCTATCTGAATTTGTATCGATAGGTGTTTGATTAATGTCTATTGCGTTATTATCAGTATTTAAAGAGCTTTGATCAACCGACATCTCTGTAATCAAGTTGGTGTAGTCTGGTTTTTGATGATTTTCTGCCGCATATTCAATATGTAGACCATTATCAATTTGCATTAGTACATCTGAGTTTGTAGTGTTAAGTGTTTCAATTTGTTTCGTTGTCTCATTTTCAACATTGAAACTGTTATCAATTGCAGTGCTGTCTTTTTCTTTACCTAATGACATAAAAAATTGTTTTTATAATTGATTATGCTTTACTTAAAACTTGATGAAGTTAATGAAATACTTACTTTGGGGAAAATCTAATAACTCACTTATATTTTTATGTGATTCTATTATACTTGTTTTATTGTTATTTAAAATACTTTTTTCCTCAATAACATTCTCAATTATAATTTCTTGATCCTCAATCAAAATCCCTAATAAAATTTATATAATTTATAAATATCAATTTAATATGTTTATTAAAATTTTAAAGTAGTTTCCAAAGAATAAGTACCTTGAACAACAACCTTCTGTACTTGTCCATTGTCATCGATAAACTCGATTTCTTGCAAGGGATCTTGATTTCCATTAAGATCTACGTGAGGATTAAGCTCGAAAGATTGAGGAGATGCCATAGCAGATTCATTATTTGTTACTAACTCATCGTTAAGTATATTATTCTCTAAAACACTGTTTATACAACTATGTTACTTATATCCCAGGCACTTGCTTCAATTGTCACCAGAAATTAAAATGTCCTTCTTGCCTAATATCGCCATCCTATACGTCTTTATTCATACTATTTTCAAAAGCAAGAACAGTATCAGGAGGTAAAATATTATTGCAGAGTGCTAATAGCTTTAAATAATCTTCTTCCGTTGTGATACTGTCTGGGTTATCAGCCAGTTTCTGACTGATTATGCTTTCTTTTCCCTTTTTTTTTTTTTGTTTAAAATATAATTGATTGCATTTGCATCGAGGGGACACAATCCAGAAGATCTAAATTCAATCGTTACGGCTTGCGATAAATCAGTTGATTGTAAGGTGATTTGCAAAATAGTTGGAAAAACGTGCTTTGGCACATTAACCATATTATTTTCAACTCTGTATTCACGTACACATTTTTTGTAGGCCTCTTTTAGGGGGTGAAAAACTGATACATCCAAAAGTTGATAAATATGAGTCAAATTTCGATGTAATACGATCAACTCGATCTTATTCGATTTACAAAACTGACACAAAGGCAAGGTTAAATGAGAAACATGTCCATCAATATAAATATAAAGAATAATTGGCAATTTCACGTTATTATCCAGAAGCCACTTCAGGAATACATTTTTAATATAAGAATAAAAGCTCTCGAAGGTCATCCAGCCATTATCAGTATGGCCGATAGACCAGTTCTTTGGAATGGAGTTAACGATTTTCCTGTTAGGAGTAGTCTTACAGTCGAACAAGATCATGGGCAGGAGGAGCTGCCCAGATGCATGTGCGATTAATAAAACTGTAAATGTTGCCTTCTCGTTCGCACTAACGATTTAGTAAACGGATGATGCACCTTTTTTCGTGATCACAGAATTATCCTTTGGTACAAGCATCATAGCTGTTTCATCCAGATTGAATACTCAGCTTGGACTGATATCAATTAATTCCTTTTCTTGTAAATAATCTTTGATGTGGCTGAACCAGCCACGTATGTCTTTTTCATCAACAGACGCTCTCGTGGTTGTCAAATTTTGAGCAACTCTTTTACTTAAATTTGGATGCTGTTTCATGAAAGCAGCATACCAGTGCTTACGGCCTGTCATCTCGAAAAACTGTATCCTTTTTACTATCTTTTATAAACTTCTGAACATTATCAAGTAACTGACCTTTAGTAATCGGACATCCTTTCTTGGCACATTCCAAAATCCACTAGACCATGTCATCTTCTGCTTCTGACAGTATGGTCGCAGGCCCTTTTCTGGTTTCTAACGGTGATGTGCCGTTTTTTTTTTAAATGAAGCGAGCTTTTGGGAATTCCAAATTGTGCAGATGCTTCTCTTACTGTCATATTACCTTTTTTCATTGTGTCCAAAGCTTCTTTAAGTTTTTCTCTCGTGTATGACTGTTCACAAGACTTTTTTTCCGTCCCAATTTTTGTTTTGAATTTTTGGCACGCTTACGCTTCAAAATATCTTTATTCTCACCTGAAGTTGTTGATTGGGCTGCCTTAGATTGAGGCTTAGACATAATTATTCTGAAAATGCAGATGTTATCAATAAAAATGATGATACTAGTGATAAGCTATTGTCGCATTGTTAGTAAACAACTTTTGAAGGTTATATTGTCTGCGTTCCTTCGATTGTACCCTATATGAATTCTGTTTTGTCTAATTTCTGAATATATAAGATTTACTTATGCTTACCACTAAAAACAGGTTGATTTTGCACTAAACATGAGTTATTGCTTTTTTTAAACCCACAAAACGATGCACAATGACTTAAGTGTTATCAACGTGTCCAAGGATTGGGTACCCATGACACAAATGAGAGTAGATATTGGCCAAGCAGTCTCGACTTGTCCACATACTGGGTATCAGATAAAATTTGGGAGGTATACTTAGACAAGCAATGTAAAATTTAATTTTTATTATTTCAACTAAAAGTGAGCAACAATTCATTAAAAAATATATACATTTAAAGCAGAATCACTTTTCACTTCATTAAAGTAGTTGGAAACAATTTTTTCTTTTGTGTACGAATGCAGTCGCTACCCTATTTACTACTAACATTACAGTGAAATATTGACTGGCAACAATACAAATTTTTTTTGATGTACTTAAATTAAATTATTGCAAAACATTTATGTACCTCTAAATGGCTTTATTTTCAAAGAATATTTATTTAATTTTTGTACAACTAGTATAATATCAAACTTTTTTTACATTTCAATTTGTCCAACTACTACTGCCAATTCTTGTATTGTCCAAGTACTGGTGCTTTTACCTTAACTAGCATCCGATTTGTGTAGTTAATTTACAAATAATTCTCTTCTGGACTATGACAGACATTCTGCGTATCCTCAGTCATAGTTCACGAGGAAAACGACAGTCAGACGGAGAAAAACAAGTCGTTCTCTTTTGCAAAGTCCACAATGTTTTCAACGTCATAGTTGGAATTCATAAAAACAGCAATTAATGATTGTAGGTGGGCTTTTATTTTAGAAAATTTTTCTGGTACATCCGATACTTTTACAGCATCAAAAAAGTAACGTGTGAGATGGATCTCTATTCAATACCATGCCAAAGAGCTCATCAATTAAATTTTGATCAAGACTATAAATTTAAAAAAAAAGTTCATACTCTCACATTATTAATAACTCACGTATTAAGCTATAGCGAATTCTTGCACTACTCCTAATGCTTCCTATCTATCAACTGTATTGGACATACTACTCCATAAACTGTTGTATTTTTTATACACTACATAAATGTATCAGACTGCCTCTTCCATGAGCTTAGCATGTCTTGCATCACTCTTTTTTTATGTCCGGACTACAAACGATGTCGTACAATAAACTTTTAGTTTTGACGCAAAAACATGTAGGACAAAAAAAGTAATTAATAAGACACACTCGTTACCGCGAAATTGACTGTAACTAAAACACCAGTTAGATTTTTCTTTCTCTGACACAATGATTGATTATTCTTGACTACCAATTCATTTTCCTCTCTCCACTCGAGAAATTCCGTTGTCTGCAATGTAGTCTTAGTTTCTACAATATACCATTCCTTTATAACTTAATCTTCACTGCACTTAACCAGCACCTAAATTGTAAAGTTAACTTACAAATAATTCTCTTTTGGACTATGACAGATATAATGCATATTCTTAGTCATAGCTGACAAAAACAACAAAAGCTGACCGTTGAAAAACAAGTCGTTCTTTTTCCCGAAGTCCACAAACTTTTTTAAGTCATAGTTGGATTTCCAAATAAACGCACATAATGTTTGTAGGTGGGCTTTTAGGAAATTATTCTAGTAAATCTGGTGATTTTACAGTTACAGGCCAAAATAAAGGGAGATAGTAACAACGATAATAGTGCCAATTAAAATAATGTACTGCTTAGTTGTAAATCTGTATATTTTGTTTGAATAGGAGATATAGTCAACTAATTATCCATTGCATATTTTCTAACGCGTAATTTATCATTTAACGATATTCATATTATAAACTGATAGTGAAATCTACACCTAGAACGTGGTGCTTAAATGTAGCACTCAAAAAAAAAAAAATTTCTAGAGCACTTGTTCCAACTAGTGTTGTATAGTTTCAATACTTTTTTTCAACTATGATTAAGTAATAAAAGTGTTATTTTTGGCTTGATTTGGTAGACTAAATAAAACTGTCTTACAGACGGAAGTTGTTAATTACTACTCTAAACCACTCACCCCGATGTTGCTGATAAACCAGAATTCGCAAGACATGATATAATTGTCTAAAAGCGACAGCCTTAGGTTTATAACAATTATGCAAAATTGCCATGATGGTCAAACCTATTGTTATGGCAGGGGCAAAGAAACAAAGTAATCCCTTATAGACTAACTGATAACTTGTCACGAAAAAATGATTTTCTAAGTTAAAAATAAAAGTAAATAACCAATAATTACGATAAATATATTTCTTCTTTCCCTTAAAAAAGAGCATTCCATAGAATTTCTAGATCAAAAACTTTGCATATCAATATATGTCAACGCTTGAAAGTTGTGACAGTGATATCAAAATTCTAAGAGCTTCATGGGACATTTCCAATCCTTAAACGATGTCGGAGGTACTCCATTAACTGTTGTGTGTTTAGAAAACTAAATTCATGTAAAAAAATGCTTATTCAATGAGTTAAGCATGTCCTGTATCAATTTTCTTTTATGTCCGGACTACAAACGGTGTCATACAATAAACTTTTTGTTTTGACGCAAAAACATGTCGGACGAAAAGAAAATTATCAATAAGACACGCTTGTAACCTCAAGATTGACTAAAGTACTTGAAGTAACTGAAACACTAGTCAGATTTTTTCTTCTCTACAACAAGTTTTAATTATTCTTGACTACCGATGCAATTTACTCTTTTCATCCAAAAAATGATGGTGTTAGCATTGCAGTCGCCGATTCTGTCGCATACCATTTCCTTATAATTCGATCTTCACCGCACTTAACCAGCACTTGACTTGTATAGTCAACTTACAAATAATAGTCTTTTGGACTATGACAGATATTGTGCATATTCTAAGTTATAGCTAACGAGAACAACAAAAGCCACCCGTGGAAAGACAAGTCATTCTTTCTCCCAGAGTCTACAAACTGTTTAAAGTCATATTTGGAATTCCGAAGAACAGCAAATAATGTTTGTAGGTCAGCTTTTACTTAAGGGAATTCTTCTAGTAAATCAAGTATTCATACAACACCAGACAAATATAAAGGAAAATAGTAACAGCGAAAATCGTGTTAATTCACTAATGTATAGCTTAGTTCTACATCTGTAAATTTTGTTTAAGTAGAAGATAGTGTCAACTTCTTATCCATCACATAATTTTAAACACGTGATTCATCATTTAATAATAATTATACCATAAACAAATGGTAATACCTACACATAGAACATGGTGCTTAAGTGTTATAATTAAAAAAAAAAAAAATTTATACAGTACTGGTTCCAACCAGTGTTGTATAGTTTCAATACCTTTTTTTAAATATGATTAAGTTTAATATTATTAAACAAATATAAAGTAATGTTTACAACAATTATGCGAAATTGCCTGGATGGTCAAACTTATTATTATAGCAAAGGTAAAGAAAATCAAGTTATCACTCAAAGACTTAATGATAACTTGTCACAGAAATATTATGTTTCTGGGTTGCAAATAAAAAAAAAACTAATATATACAATAATTAAACTTCTTTTTTCACTTCAAAATAAGCTTTCCATGAAATCTCTAAGTCCAAAATTTTAAAATTAGATACATGTCTACGCTCGACAGTTGTGACAGTAATATTAAAATTCTTAAGAGCTTTTTAGGACACTTCTTATCCTTTTACGATATCAAAAGTACTTTATTAACTGTTGTGTGTTTGACAAACTGAATTAACGTTAGAGACTGCTTCTCCAATGTGTTCAGCATGTCCTGTATCACTTTTCTTTCATGTCCAGACTACAAACGATGTCATACAAAAAACTTTTTGGTTTTGACGCTAAAACATGTCGGACAGAAAAAAATTATTAACTAGATACACTTGTAACCTCGAGATTGACTGTAGCTAAAGCACGAGTTAGAATTTTTCTTTTCTAAAACAAGTTTTAATTCTTCTTGACTACCGATACAATTTACTCTCTTCATTCGAGAAATGATGGTGTCAGCAATGCAGTCGCCGATTCTGTCGCATGCCATTCCCTTATAATTCGATCTTCACCGCACTTAACCAGCACCTGACTTGTATAGTCAACTTACAAATAATTGTCTTTTAGACTATGACAGATATTATGCATATTCTAAGTCATAGCTAACGAGAACAACGAAAGCCAGCCTTAAAAAAACAAGTCATCCACTTTCCCGAAGTCTACAAACTTTTCAAAGTCGTATTTGGAATTCAACTGCAAAGCAAATAATGTTTGTAGTTGAGCTATTACTTTAGAAAATTATTCTTGTAAATCATGTATTAATACAGCTGAGACAAAAATAAAGGAGGATAATAACAGTGATAATCGTGTTAATTAACATGATGTACATCTTAGTTGTACATCTGTAAATTTTGTTTCAGTAGAAAATACCGTGAACTTATTAGTCATCGTATATTTTTAAACGCATAACTTATCATTTTATGATAATAATATCATAAAAAAATTGTAATACCTACACATAGAACATGGTGCTTGAGTGTAGCATTTCAAAATAAAAAAAATTTGTACATTACTTGTTCCAACCAGTGTTGTACAGTTATAATTCCTTTTTTTAACTTTGATCGAGTTTGAAAAATATTATTTTCAAATTGATTTAGTGAACTAAATAGAACAGTCTAACAGACCAAAGTTGTTAATTACCACCCTAAACCACTCACCCTAATGCTTCTGATAGACAAAAATTCGCCAGACATGATATTATGACTGTTTAAAAGCAACAGTCTTAGGTTTATGACGATTAAGCGAAATTTCCTAGATGGTCAAACATATTATTATGACAGAAGCAAAAAAAATCATGTCATCCCTTGTAGGCTTGTTGATAACTCGTCACGTAAATATTATGTTTCTGGGTTAAAAATAAAAGAAAATAACTGATATATACGATAGTTATACTCCTTTTTTCACTTAAAAATAAGCTTTTCATGGAATCTCTGGATCTAAAATTTTGAATACAAATACATGTCTACGCTCGACAATTGTGACAGTGATATTAAAATTCTTAAGAGCTTCTTTGGACACTTTCAATCCTTTAAAGATATCGGATGTACTCCATTAACTGTTGTATTTTTTTAAAACCAAATTCATGTATGAGACTGCCTCTTCGATGAGTTCAGCATGTCCTGTGTCACTCTTCTTCTTTTGTCCGGGATACAAACAAGATTATACAATAATTTTTTGTTTTGACGCAAAAACATGTAGGATAAAAAGAAAATTGTGACACACTCGTAACCTTAAGGTTGACTGTAACTGAAACACCAGTTAGACCTCTTCTTCTCTCAAACAAGTGTTCATGATTATTGACTACTAATCTTTTTCCCTCTCTCTACTTAAAGACTGATGTTTTCAGCAATGCAGTCGTCTGTTCTGTCGCATACCATTCTCTTATAACTGGATCTTCACCGTACCCAACCACCACCAGACTTGTATTTTAACTTTCAAGTAATTATATTTTGGACTATAAAAGACATTTTGGATATCCCCAGGCATAGTTAACGAGAAAAACAGAAGCCACCCTTGGAAAAACAAGTCGTTCTCTCTTGCAAAGTTCACAAAATTTTTAAAGCTATTGTTGGAATTTATGAAAATAGCAAATAATATTGTAGGTCAGCTTTTATTTTAAGAAATTCCTGGTATATCCTGCTTTTTTTACAGCAACAAAGAACTGTAACGTGTGAGCGGAATCTCTTTTCACTACCATGCCAAAGGGCTCATTAATTAAATTTTTAGCTATACTATTTATATAAAAAAAAACCATTTTTATATAATTTTGACCGGGCTTATCAGGCCCAAGAACTCTTGATAGCATTCAAATTTTTGGTTGATGATAATTTTTTGTCAAAATACTTACGAATAATTGAAAAATCTGACACCAGTACCCATTTGTTGCACTCGATCTTACGGAAATGCTGTGTGAGTGCATGGTGTTTTAATTATTTTGAGATCTTGAAGCACACCAATTTCTTTGTAAGCTACTTTTTCATTGCATACCCAATGTGAAAAATCTTTGAATAGTTTATCATTAAAACATTCTAATCAATAAGATCTCTGTAAGAAAAACACTGATAATAGTAGGGACTTGAAAGATCAAAGTGTTACGTGTAATATCGTATACATAATTATAATTACATAGACTAATACAGTTAAATAGTCGTATGCTAATGGTCTAAGAAAATATTTTACAGTACAAAATATAATATTTCGATAGCCTCTGTTCGGACGTGCAATCTTTTTCGGGTTATCACAAAAATTGTCAATTTAATGCGCGTTATAGTAGTATAAAATTATAAACTAAAGTTTTTAATCTACTCTGTATAAAAAGAAATATTAATGGATCGCAGAACAACGTGTTAAATTTTAAGCCGTATCATAGGTATTATTATTTTTTTTTAATATAAAAATTATATTAATTTTTGTACAATAGATATAGTCTTTGTATACTTGAACGTCAAGTCATACCCGAATTATTGAAAATTTTGTGTCTTTAGCATAAAATTCGATAATAAATAAATTTTGTAAAATCATTTACTCTCAAAAAAAAACATATACACGTATACATGTATATGTATAAAATAGAAAATGTTCAATAAAGTATTGGTCATAAATGTGATGATATTTCACAATCCTGACACGTAAGTGTACCGTTATAACTGATGAAAATCTACTCAGGGTGATCCCAAAGATATCTCAGGCGTTGCCTTCAAAGCGCCAGTGTCTTCAGCGTTTGTGATGGTGACATGCAGTTACAAAAACTTTTAAATTTTTACGATTGTTTTACTGAAACCTTTTTATCAAAAACTGGTGTGTTTATGGACAAAAATACTTAATAACGTTACAATGAATTACATGTTCATGTTGCGTATAATTAGCAGGTATATACGCCCTGAAACCCCTGCAAATTCGTTTTTACATGCTTATTCTTATCCATTACTAAATTGATATAGATAAGATACGTTTGATGGTTGTAATTTGATTGCAAAACATAAAAACTGCATTAACCAACTTTAATCACCTTCTTAGACATGCCCATAGTTAAAAGTAGGAGAATCAAAGTATTTCATTTGCTTTTATACTGACGGATCTTAAGCAGTTGCGCATCAGTAATTTCAAAACATGTGAACAGGTATAATTTATATTGCCCGAAATAAGAAAGTCCTCAATAACTTAATGGTTGACCACTATTTCTATTTTAGAGATTCATCACGCAATATGTAACTGTATCCATAGGGCCGTTCGTTTCGATACTACATTAAGCGCCATGGATTTGGTGACTTGCTTTTATAGTGGTTCAACAAGTTAAAAAGGATATAGTTACAATAACATGGTAATTTAAAAATTTAATCGAAAACATTAGGAAAATTGGTTTTTAATACTATAATCAATGTATAGAATAGTTCCGGAAATCACCCAAATAGCTTGAGATTGTCTCAAATTAATAACAATTGTAGAATGATGCCTATGCAAGAAAGGAGTAAACGTTTTTCATCATTGCTAATCAAGAGATCAAATAGGTCTGGACAGGACACGGCTCGGAATTAAAGTCTACCCTGTACTTAAGGTCTACTTCTACTTATGTGCATGACCTCGAAAAAATGGATAGTTAGACATCGTGAAAGTCCCAAAGTGACGTTGATAATGCTGAAATGATAAAACAAACAACACAAGCATGCAACAAATCGCCAAGGTTCTCGAAATAATTACTGAGACAAAATATTTAGATAGCCAACTTTATATGAGTAAATTAAAATGGTTACAAAAAACGGGTATAAAAAATGAAAAAATTAGGATGTCTTTCAGCCCGTAATAATGACAGTTTACACTTAAACAAATTAAATAATGTACAATATAGCTATAGCAAAATTAAGCATTAAACCCGTTAAAAAATTGAGCATCTCAGCATTTAGGAGATTCAGGATCTAAGCATTCGTCAAACGACATCAATATGGCTCACAACACAATACTTGATCTGGCAGATCCCCAGCTAAACGACCAAAAAGACTGAAAAAACTTAGTCAACCCAGCATTAGACGGATTATGCTGGAGCCCGTGCATCCGCTGAGCTCAATAGGTGCTGGACAAGCGTGTACAAAGGGCACTCTTTCATGCTGATGGAGAGCAGCTATCCAGAGGCCATGACCTGTTCAAAACATAAAATCTGTTTTATTTTAATAAAACACGATACGTTACAAGTAATGTTTTCACCTGACATTCGACAGCCATTCAACTATTTCTCTAACAAAACTTTTTGAAGTCTTGAAATTGATATTTAGAAAAATTCTCTACAACAAAACGCGTGTCTTTGACCGTATAAAATAATCAGAATCTCTGACAACACAATTATTTATTAATGTCGTGGTAAGAACTCACAATTCTTGCATTCACAACACAAAAAAATCGATTCTTTCAAAACTAGTGTAAAAAACCATTTAGAGTCCAGTATATTTTACCAAAGTCATTTACATATGCAATAATTATCTTTGATTGTTACCTGCTCCTTAGCTTTCTTCGTAGTGATGTGTAACTTGAAATTGATTTTTTAATGTCAGCTTCAATTCTGAAGCACTATCATTGCCTAGAACCTAAAATAAAAAAACATCATACCTTAATGTTTTTTTTAATTTTTATACGAGAGATTGAAAAAGTTTGAATTACCAGAGACAATTTGGTTCGTTTCAAATTTTTTTCAATAACCAGATTGTATTTCGTATCTTTAATGAAGCCATGTACATCTTCCAATGGTATTGTTGGTGGAACAACTGTAGAAAAGCTGATAAAACATCCCAAGTATACCAAGACAAAAATGAAAGAGGATATTGTAAAATTTTCCAGACACTCATATTACTGTCCAAAAGCGACAATTTTAGGTTTTTTTTACGATTATGCAAAATTGCCATTATGGTCAAAAATATTAATATAGCAGTAGCGGAGAAATCAAGTTATCCCTAATAAAACTGGTAAAAACCTGTCATGAAAAAATGATATTTCTACGTTACAAATAAAAGTAAATAACTAATAATTACGATAAATATACTGTTTTTTTACTTCAAAATAAGCATGCCATGGAATCTCTGGATCCAAAATTTTGAATACCAATACATGTCTACACTTGACAGTTGTGACTGTAAAATCACAATTTTTAGAGCTTTTTTGGACACTTCTTATCCATCACAACAATCGGAGTCATTCTATGAATATTTATTGAGACATACCAATTTTTAATCTTTCACGTTATTGATTGATCTCATTTGAAGCTACAGTGAATTCTTGCAGTACTACTGATAATTCTAATCTATCAATCATATTGGAGGTACTCCATAAACTGTTAAATTTTTTTAAAACTATCGTCATGTATGATACTGCCTCGTCGATAAGTTGAGCATGTCCTGTAACACTCTTTTTTCTGTCTGGGCTACAAACAATGCCAAACAATAAATTTTTTTGTTTTGATGCAAAAACATGTAGGACAAAAAAAAGTTACTAATGAGTTACACTCGTTCCCTCAAAATTGACTGTAACTAGAACACCAGTTAGATTTTTTCTTCTCTGGCACAATGATTGATTATTCTTGACTATTAATCCATTTTCCTCTCTCCACTCGAGGAATGCCGGTGTCAGCAATGCAGTCGCTAATTCTGTCGCATACCTTTCCTTTATAACTGGATCTTCACAGCGCTTAATCAGCACCTGACTTGTATAGTTAACTTTCAAATACTTCTGTTTTGGACTATGACAGATATTCTGTGTATCCTTAGTTATAGCTGATGAGAATAACAAAAGCCACACGTAAAAAAACAAGTCGTTCTCTTTCCCAAAGTCCACATACTTTTTAAAGTTATAGTTGGAATTCAAAAGAACAGAAAATAATGTTTGTAGGTTGGCTTTTGTTTTAGGAAATTCTTCTAGTAAATCTGTTACTTTGACAGCAATAGACAAAAATAAAGGAGGATAGTAACAGCGATAATCGTGCCCATTGAAATGATGTACAACTTAGTTGTAAATCTGTAAATTTTGTTAAAATAGAAAATACAGTCAACTAATTAATCAGTTCATATTTTCTAACACGTAATTGATCATTTATTAATATTTATATTATAAACTGATAGTGAAACCTACAAATAGAACATGGTGCTTAAGTATAGTAATTCAATAGAATAAAATTTGTACAGTACTTGTTCCAACCAGTGTTGTATAGTTTTCATTCCTTTTTTAAACTATAATTGAGTTTAAAAATTGTTATTTTTTAATTAATTTAGTGTACTAAATGGAACTGTCTTCCAGACAAAAGTTGTTACTAAACTTTTTTAAACCACTCACCCCAATGTTCCTGATGAACCAAAATTCGCCAGACACAATATAACTGTCCAATACGACAGTCTTAGGTAAATTTAACGATTATGCGCAATTGCCTTGATGGTCAAACATATTATTATGGCAATAGCAATGAAAATTAAGTAATCACTAATAGACCTGGTAAAAACCTGTCATGAAAAAATGATATTTCTAAGTTACAAATAAAAGTAAATAACTAATACTGTTTTTTTACTTCAAAATAAGCATGCCATGAAATGTCTGGATCAAAAATTTTGCATATCAATACATGTCAACGCTTGAAAGTTGTGACAGTGATATCAAATTTCTAAGAGCTTCATGGGACATTTTCAATCCTTAAACGATGTCGGAGGTACTCTATTAACTGTTGTGTGTTTGGAAAACTAAATTCATGTAAAAAAAGGCTTCTCCAATGAGTTGAGCATGTCCTGTATCAATCTTGTTTTATGTCCGGGCTACAAACGGTGTCATACAATAAACTATTTATTTTGACGCTAAAACATGTCGAACAAAAAAGAAATTATCAATAAGACACGCTTGTAACCTCTAGATTGACTCTAACTGAAACACTAGTCAGATTTTTTCTTCTCTACAACAAGTTTTAATTATTCTTGACTACCGATGCAATTTACTCTTTTCATCCGAGAAATGATGGTGTCAGCAATGCAGTCACCGATTCTGTCGCATACCATTCCCTTATAACTTGATCTTCACCGAACTAAACCAGCACCTGACTTGTATAGTTAACTTACAAATTATTGTCTTTTGGACCATGACAGATATGCATATTCTAAGTCATAGCTGACGAGAACAACAAAAGCCACCCGTGGGAAGACAAGTCATTCTTTCTCCCAGAGTCTACAAACTGTTTAAAGTCATATTTGGAATTCAGAAGAACAGCAAATAATGTTTGTAGGTCAGCTTTTACTTAAGGGAATTCTTCTAGTAAATCAAGTATTCATACAACACCAGACAAATATAAAGGAAAATAGTAACAGCGAAAATCGTGTTAATTCACTAATGTATAGCTTAGTTACACATCTGTAAATTTTGTTTAAGTAGAAGATAGTGTCAACTTCTTATCCATCGCATAATTTTAAATGCGTAATTTATCATTTAATAATAATTATATCATAAACAAATATTAATACCTACACATAGAACATGGTGCTTAAGTTTTATAATTAAAAAAAAAAAAAATTTATACAGACCTGGTTCCAACCAGTGTTGTATAGTTTGAATACGTTTTCTTAAATATAATTAAGTTAAATATTATTAAACAAATATAAAGTGTTGTTTATAACAATTATGCGAAATTGCCTGGATGGTCGAACTTATTATTATAGCAAAGGCAAAGAAAATCAAGTTATCACTCTAAGACTTAATGATAACTTGTCACAGAAATATTATGTTTCTGGGTTGCAAATAAAAAAAAAACTAATATATACAACAATTAAACTTCTCTTTTCACTTCAAAATAAGATTTCCATGAAATCTCTGGATCCAAAATTTTAAATTCAGATACATGTCTACGCTCGACGGTTGTGACAGTGATATTAAAATTCTCAACAGCTTCTTGGGACCCTTCTTATCCTTTAACGATATCGGAGGTACTTCATCAACTGTTTCGTGTTTGACAAACTGAATTAACGTTAGAGACTGCTTCTCCAATGTGTTCAGCATGTCCTGTATCACTTTTCTTTCATGTCCAGAATACAAACGATGTCATACAAAAAACTTTTTGGTTTTGACGCTAAAACATGTCAGACAAAAAAAAATTATTAACTAGATACACTTGTAACCTCGAGATTGACTGTAGCTAAAGCACGAGTTAGATTTTTTCTTTTCTAAAACAAGTTTTAATTCTTCTTGACTACCGATACAATTTACTCTCTTCATCCAAAAAATGATGGTGTTAGCATTGCAGTCGCCGATTCTGTCGCATACCATTTCCTTATAATTCGATCTTCACCGCACTTAACCAGCACTTGACTTGTATAGTCAACTTACAAATAATAGTCTTTTGGACTATGACAGATATTGTGCATATTCTAAGTCATAGCTAACGAGAACAACGAAAGCCAGCCTTAAAAAAACAAGTCATCCACTTTCCCGAAGTCTACAAACTTTTCAAAGTCGTATTTGGAATTCAACTGAAAAGCAAATAATGTTTGTAGTTAAGCTATTTTTTTAGAAAATTATTCTTGTAAATCATGTATTAATACAGCTGAGACAAAAATAAAGGAGGATAATAACAGTGATAATCGTGTTAATTAACATGATGTACATCTTAGTTGTACATCTGTAAATTTTGTTTCAGTAAAAAATACCGTGAACTTATTAGTCATCGTATATTTTTAAACGCATAACTTATCATTTTATGATAATAATATCATAAAAAAATTGTAATACCTACACATAGAACACGGTGCTTGAGTGTAGCAATTCAAAAAAAAAAAAATTTGTACATTACTTGTTCCAACCAGTGTTGTACAGTTATAAATCCTCTTTTTAACTATGATTGAGTTTAAAAAATTTTATTTTCAAATTGATTTAGTAAACTGAATAGAACTGTGTCACAGACAAGAGTTGTTATTTACTACCCTAAACTACTCATCCCGATCCTCCTAATGAACAGAAATTCGCCAGACATGATGTAACTGTCTGAAAGTGACAGTCTTAGGTTAATAACAATTATGTGAAATCGCCTGGATGGTCGAATTATTATTATAGCCGGGGCAAAGAAAATCAAGTAATCACTCATAGACTTGTTAATAACTTGTCACGGAAATATTATGTTTCTGGGTTGCAAATAAAAAAAAATAACTAATATATACGATAATTATACTTCTCTTTTCACTTGAAAATAAGCTTTCCATGAAATCTCTGGATCCAAAATTTTGAATTTAGGTACATGTCTACGCTCGACGGTTGTGACAGTGATATTAAAATTCTCAACAGCTTCTTAGGACCCTTCTTATCCTTTAACGATATCGGAGGTACTTCATCAACTGTTTCGTGTTTGAAAAACTGAATTCATGTAAGAGACTGCCTCTCCAATGTGTTCAGCATGTCCTGTATCACTTTTCTTTCGTGTCCAGACTACAAACGATGTCATACAAAAAACTTTTTGTTTTGACGCAAAAACATGTCGGACAAAAAAAAATTGTTAACTAGACACACTTGTAACCTTAAAATAAACTGTAACTAAAACACTAGTCAGATTTTTTTTTTCTCTAAAACAAGTTTTAATTCTTCTTGACTACCGATACAATTTACTCTCTTCATCCGAGAAATGATGGTGTCAGCAATGCAGTCGCCGATTCTGTCGCATACCATTCCCTTATAATTCGATCTTCACCGCACTTAACCAGCACCTGACTTGTATAGTCAACTTACAAATAATTGTCTTTTAGACTATGACAGATATTATGCATATTCTAAGTCATAGCTAACGAGAACAACGAAAGCCAGCCTTAAAAAAACAAGTCATCCACTTTCCCGAAGTCTACAAACTTTTCAAAGTCGTATTTGGAATTCAACTGAAAAGCAAATAATGTTTGTAGTTGAGCTATTACTTTAGAAAATTATTCTTGTAAATCATGTATTAATACAGCTGAGACAAAAATGAAGGAGGATAATAACAGTGATAATCGTGTTAATTAACATGATGTACATCTTAGTTGTCCATCTGTAAATTTTGTTTCAGTAGAAAATACCGTGAACTTATTAGTCATCGTATATTTTTAAACGCATAACTTATCATTTTATGATAATAATATCATAAAAAAATTGTAATACCTACACATAGAACATGGTGCTTGAGTGTAGCAATTCAAAATAAAAAAAATTTGTACATTACTTGTTCTAACCAGTGTTGTACAGTTATAATTCCTTTTTTTAACTTTAATCGAGTTTGAAAAATATTATTTTCAAATTGATTTAGTGAACTAAATAGAACAGTCTAACAGTACTACTGATAATTCTAATCTATTAATCATGTTGGAGGTACTCCATAAACTGTTAAATTTTTTTAAAACTATCGTCATGTATGATACTGCCTCGTCGATAAGTTGAGCATGTCCTGTAACATTTTTTTTTCTGTCTGGGCTACAAACAATGCCAAACAATAAATTTTTTTGTTTTGATGCAAAAACATGTAGGACAAAAAAAAGTTACTAATGAGTTACACTCGTTCCCTTAAAATTGACTGTAACTAAAACACCAGTTAGATTTTTTCTTCTCTGGCACAATGATTGATTATTCTTGACTATTAATCCATTTTCCTCTCTCCACTCGAGGAATGCCGGTGTCAGCAATGCAGTCGCTAATTCTGTCGCATACCTTTCCTTTATAACTGGATCTTCACGGCGCTTAACCAGCACCTGACTTGTATAGTTAACTTTCAAATACTTCTGTTTTGGACTATGACAGATATTCCGTGTATCCTTAGTTGTAGCTGATGAGAATAACAAAAGCCACACGTAAAAAAACAAGTCGTTCTCTTTCCCAAAGTCCACATACTTTTTAAAGTTATAATTGGAATTCAAAAAAACAGAAAATAATGTTTGTAGGTTGGCTTTTGTTTTAGGAAATTCTTCTAGTAAATCTGTTACTTTGACAGCAATAGACAAAAATAAAGGAGGATAGTAACAGCGATAATCGTGCCCATTGAAATGATGTACAACTTAGTTGTAAATCTGTAAATTTTGTTAAAATAGAAAATACAGTCAACTAATTAATCAGTTTATATTTTCTAACACGTAATTAATCATTTATTAATATTTATATTATGAACTGATAGTGAAACCTACACATAGAACATGGTGCTTAAGTATAGTAATTCAAAAGAATAAAATTTGTACAGTACTTGTTCCAACCAGTGTTGTATAGTTTTCATTCCTTTTTTAAACTATAATTGAGTTTAAAAATTGTTATTTTTCATTTAATTTAGTGTACTAAATGGAACTGTCTTCCAGACAAAAGTTGTTACTAAACTTTTTTAAACCACTCACCCCAATGTTCCTGATGAACCAAAATTCGCCAGACACAATATAACTGTCCAAAAGCGACAGTCTTAGGTAATTTTAACAATTATGCGTAATTGCCTTGATGGTCAAACATAATATTATGGCAATAGCAATAAAAATTAAGTAATCCCTTATAGACCTGGTAAAAACCTGTCATGAAAAAATGATATTTCTAAGTTACAAATAAAAGTAAATAACTAATACTGTTTTTTTACTTCAAAATAAGCTTGCCATGGAATGTCTGGATCAAAAATTTTGCATATCAATACATGTCAACGCTTGAAAGTTGTGACAGTGATATCAAATTTCTAAGAGCTTCATGGGACATTTCCAATCCTTAAACGATGTCGGAGGTACTCCATTAACTGTTGTGTGTTTGGAAAACTAAATTCATGTAAAAAAATGCTTATCTAATGAGTTGAGCATGTCCTGTATCAATCTTGTTTTATGTCCGGGCTACAAACGGTGTCATACAATAAACTTTCTATTTTGACGCAAAAACATGTCGGACAAATAAGAAATTATTAATAAGACACGCTTGTAACCTCTAGATTGACTCTAACTGAAACACTAGTCAGATTTTTTCTTTTCTACAACAAGTTTTTATTATTCTTGAGTACCGATGCAATTTACTCTTTTCATCCGAGAAATGATGGTGTCAGCAATGCAGTCCCCGATTCTGTCGCATACCATTCCCTTATCACTCGATCCTCACCGCACTTAACCAGCACCTGACTTGTATAGTTAAATTACAAATCATTGTCTTCTGGACTTTGACAGATATCATGCATATTCTAAGTCATAGCTAACGAGAACAGCAAAAGCCACTCTTGAAAAAACAAGTTATTCACTCTCTTAAAGTCCGCAGACTTTTCAAAGTCATATTTGGAATTCAAAAGAAAAGCAAATAATGTTTGTAGGTGAGCTATTACTTTAAGCAATTCTTCTAGTAAAATATGTATGTATACAGCACCAGACAAAAATAAAATAGGACAGTAACAGCAATTATTGTGTTAATTAACATGATTTGCAGCTCAGTCGTACATCTGTCAATTTTTTTTCAGTAGAAAATACCGTAAATTTATTAGTCATCGCATATTTTTAAACGCTTAATTCATTATTTTATGATGGAAATATCATAAAAAATTATGATGCCTACACATAGAACACGGTGCTTTGGCGTAGTAATTTAAAAGAAAAAAAAAAAAAATTTGTTTAGTACTTGTTCCAACCAGTGTTGTATAGTTTTAATTCCTTTTTTTAACTAAGATTTTTTAACTATGATTGAGTTTAAAAAGTATTATTTTTAAATTGATTAAGTAAACTTAATAGAACTGTGTTACAGACAAAAGTTGTTATTTACTACCCTAAACTACTTATCTCGATGTTCCTGATGGACCAAAATTCGCCAGACATAATATAACTGTCCAAAAGTGACAGTCTTAGGTTATTTTAACGATTATGCGCAATTGCCTTGATGGTCAAACATATTATTATGGCAGGGGCAAAGAAAATCAAGTAATCACTTATAGACTTGTTGATAACTTGTGACGGAAATATTATGTTTCTGGGTTGCAAATAAAAGTAAATGAATAATATTTACGATTTATATATTCCTTTTTTCACTTCCAAATAAGCTTTTTATGGAATCTCTGGATCCAAAATTTTGAATACAAATACATGTCTACTCTCGACAGTTGTGACAGTGATATTAAAATTCTTAAGAGCTTTTTTGGACACTTCTAATCCTTTTACGATATCGAAAGTACTTTAATAACTGTTGTGTGTTTGACAAACTAAATTAACGTGAGAGACTGCTTTTCCAATAAGTTCAGCATGTCCTGTATCACTCATTTTTTATGTCCGAGCTACAAATAGTGTTACACAATAAACCTTTTATTTTGACACAAAAACATGTCGGACAAAAAAAAATTGTCTATGAGACACACTTGCAACCTTAAGTTTGACTGTAACTGAAACCCTAGCTGGATTTTTTTTTTTCTAAAACAAGTTTTAATTATTCTTGACTACCAATACAATTTACTCCTTTCATTTAAAGAATGACGGTGTCAGCAGTGCAGTCGCCTATTCTGTCGTATATCATTTACTTATAACTCGATCTTTACCGCACTCAACCAGTACCTGACTTGTATAGTTAACTTACAAACAATTGTCTTTTGGACTATAACAGATATCATGCATATTCTATGTCATGGCTGACGAAAACAACAAAAGCCACCCTTGTAAAAACAAGTCATTCTTTTTTCCGAAGCCGACTAACTTTTTAAAGTCATACTTAAAATTTAGAAGAACAGCAAATAATGTTTGTAGGTGAGCTTTTACTTTTGGAAATTCTTGTAGTTAATCATGTACTTATACAGCAACAGACAAAAATGAAGGAGGATAGTAACAGCGATAATTCTGTTAATTAACATTATGTACAGCTTAGTTGTACATCTGTAAATTTTGTTTAAATAGAAGATAAAGTCAACTTATTATTTATTGCATATTTTTTAACGCGTAATTTATCATTTTATGATATTTATATTATAAAGTAATGGTGAAACCTGCACATAGATTATGGTGCTTGATTGTAGTAATTAAAAAAAAAAAAAAAACGCGTATAGTACTTGTTCCAACCAGTGTTAAATAGTTTTTTTACTTGTTTTTAACCATAATTAAGTAAGAAAAATGTTATTTCTAATTTGATTCAGTAAACTGATAGAACTTTCTTTTTGGCAAAATTTGTTATTTACTACTCTAAACTACTTACTCCGACGGCCCTGAAGAATGAAAATTCGCCAGAGATAATATAATCTTCCAAAAGCGACAGTCTTAGGTTTTTTATGATTATGCGAAATTGCCTTGATGGTGAAGCATATTAACATGGCAGTGGCAGAGAAAATTGAGTAATCCTTTATAGACTTTTTGATTACTTGTCACGGAATAATGATATTACTGACATTAAAATAAAAGTAAATAAATAAAATTTACAATAATATTAACCTTTTTTTCACTTTAACGTAAGAATTCCATGGAATCTCTAGATCGAAAATTTTGAATATCAATACATGTCTACGTTTGACAGTTGTGACATTGATATTAAAATTTTTAAGAGCTTCTTTGAACACTTTTAATCCCTTAGAAATATCGGAGGTACTCCATTAACTGTTGTATTTTTTTAAAACCAAATTCATGTATCAGACTGCCTCTTCGATGAGTTCAGCATGTCCTGTATCACTTTTCTTCTTTTGTCCGGGATACAAACAAGATTGCACAATAATTTTTTTGTTTTGACGCAAAAACATGTACGATAAAAAGAAAATTGTGACACACTCGTAACCTTAAGGTTGACTGTAACTGAAACACCAGTTAAATCTTTTCTTCTCTGAAACAAGTGTTAATCATTCTTGACTTCTAATCTTTTTCCCTCTCTCTACTTGAGGACTGATGTTTTCAGCAATGCAGTCGTCTGTTCTGTCGCATACCATTCTCTTATAACTGGATCTTCACCGCACCCAACCACCACCTGACTTGTATATTTAACTTTCAAGTAATTATATTTTGGACTATAAAAGACATTTTGGATATCCCCATGCATAGCTGACGAGAAAAACAGAAGCCACCCTTGAAAAAACAAGTCGTTCTCTGTTGCAAAGTCCACAAAATTTTTAAAGTTATAGTTGATATTCATAAGAATAGCAAATAATATTGTAGGTGAGCTTTTATATTAGAAAATTCCTGGTCAATCCTGCTTCTTTTACAGCAACGAAGAACTGTAACGTGTGAGCAGAATCTCTTGTGACTACCATGCCAAAGGGCTCATTGGTTAAATTCTTAGCTATACTATTTATAGAAAAAAAAACAATTTTTACATCATTTTGTTCGGGCTTATCAGGCCCGAGAACTCCTGATGGCATTAAAATTTTTGGTTGATGATAATTTTCTGTCAAAGTACTTACAAATAATTGAAAAATCTATGTACAAGACAGCTATTTCTAACACCAATACCCATTTGTTGCACTCTATCTTGCGGAAATGCTTTGTGTGTGCATGGTGTTTTAATTATTTTAAGATCTCGAAGCACACCCAGTTCTTTGTAAGCTACTTTTTCATTGCATACCCAATGTGAAAAATTTTCGAATAGTTTGTCATTGAAACATTCTAATCAATAAATTTTTTGTAAGAAAAACACTGATAATAGTAGGGACCTAAAAGATCAAAGTGTTACGCGTAACATCGTGTACATGATTATGATTATATAGACTAATACAGTTAAATAGTTGTATGCTAATGGTCTAAGAAAATATTTTACAGTACAAAATACAATATTCCCATGGCCTCTGTTTAGACGTGCAGTCTTTTTCAGGTTATCACAAAAATTGTCTACTTAATACGCTCTACAGTAGTATAAAATTATAAACGAAAGTTTTCAATCTACTCTGTATGACGAGAAATATTGATGGATTGCAGACCAACGTGTTTAATTTTAAGCCGTAACATACGTATTACTATTTTTGTTTAATATAAAAATTAAATTAATTTTTGTACAATAGATATGATCTTCGTATACTTTAACGTCAAGTCATACCTTAATTATTGAAAATCTGGTGTCATATCAAATCTTTAGCATGAAAATTGATACTAAATAAATTTTGTAAAATCATTTATTTTTTAAAAAAAATATATACATGTAAACGTGAACATGTATAAAATAAAAAATGTTCAATAAAGTATTGGTCATAAATGTTATGATATTTCACAATCCTGACACGTAAGTTTACCGTTGTAACTGATGAAAATCTACTCAGGGTGATCCCAAAGATATCTCAGGCGTTGCCTTCGAAGCGCCAGTGGGTTCAGCGTTTTTGATGGTGACATGCAGTTACGAAAACTTAAAAATTTTTAAGTTTGTTTTACTGAAACCTTTTTATCAAAAACTGGTGTGTTTGTGGAAAAAAATACTTAATAACGTTACCATGAATTACATGTTCATGTTGCATATAATCAGCAGGTATATACCCCCTGAAACCCCTGCAAATTCATTGTGATTATGCATGACGAGAATCGCTTCAGAATTTACTCAGCTTTTCCTTTTAATTGTGCTTGAAGCGATTGAGGACATGGGGGGGACATCTAAATTATTAACAATGCACTTAATTTATTTTTAGTAAAACTTTAAGAATGTATATATTTTTAGTTATATTTATTCGACAAACAATCACTAGGCAATAAAAATGGAAAGCCAAACAAATTGTCTCATTAAATAGCTGTCACAATTATCAAAATAACAAACAGTGGTTGCACTGATCTGCCCCTGTCGTCAAAATACCTGTCTCTGAAATAAATATTCATAATTTTAGGCGCCTTGTCGGATGAATTCGTGGCCACTTCTGGGGTACCATAGAGTTCGCACATTGGTCCACTACTATTTACACTTGTTATGAATAGCCTTCCTTCAGCAGTTTCTCTTTAATCATCTTGTTTAATGTATGAAGACGACATAAAAATCTGTAAACGCATTTCATTAAACACAGATTCTCTACTTCTACAATCTGATCTCTTAAATGCTGCTTTGAGATGATCCAACAGCGGATTCACAGTCCATGAGAATAAGCGCAGGGTCCTTTACGTTAACAAAAGCTAAATCACGTCACATTACAATTACTCAATGAATGGCATCCATTCGAAACGGGTTGACTCTTCAACTGATCTGCAGGTATTACTCTCGATTCCTCTTGATCCTTTAAATAACATATCAGTAAAGTCATTTCTAAATGCTTTAAGCTCCTAGGCTTTATACAACGAACTACGTGCGACTTCTTACTACCAGATTCCATCATGTACTTATCTAAGTCTTTAATTTTTCCACTTATAACTTACGCATCGGTTGTTGGTCCCCTTACACTTATTAAATTTTTTCTCAACGTGACAGCTTATTACATCCTACTCTTAGACTTGTCTCCTACAGAACAGATTCTCCCATAGCAAACATTAATCACAATTATTCTCCTTATTTATCACATAACTCGCTCTTTACCTGAAAAAATTTTTTACAAATACCATGAAGCATTATTTATTTACAGACTTACCCATAATTTCGTCAAATGCCCTGACCTGATAGACTCTTGTCTGTCAAGAATACTCAACATAATCTGAGGAATTCCCGTTATATTACAAAAGAGACCTATACTACTAACTACCTTTTCCACTCCCCCATACCCCGCCTCAGACGATTATTCAATACCGGTATCCAAAATTTGCCTGAAACCGATAGCATACATGTTTTCAAGATTCGTTAATTTGTTATATGCTGCCCTCGACAACACACTTTTGTTATTTTATTGTCATAGGCCCTATGGCTCGGAAATTTTATAAATGAATAAAAGATTTTCTACAAAGTTCATGTGGATTGTCAATGTCTTGAACCACCCTCTTTTATTTTATCATTCATACACCAATTTATGTAATTTTTAGGGTATGATAATTATTTTTGGTCACAACTACTATTCAAAAAAACTTTTTTTTTGATGACATTAGTTACCCACATGCTTATTCTTAACCATAACTAAATTTATATAGACCATATACTTTTGATGGTTGTATTTTGATTACAAAACATAAAAACTGCATTAACCAACTTTAATCAGCTTCTTAAACATGCCCATAGTTAAAAGTAGAAGAATCAAAGTATTTCATTTGCATTTATACTGACGGATCTGAATCAGTTGCGCATCAGTCATTTAAAAACATGTGAACAGGTATACTTTGAATTGCTTAAAATAAGAAAGTCCTCAATAACTTCATGGTTGACCACTGTTCTTATTTTAAAGATTCATCACGCAATATGTAACTGTATCTAATGAGCCGTTCGTGTTGATACTACATTGAGCGCCATAGATTTGGTGACTTGCTTTTATAGTGGTTCAACAGTTTGAATAGAATATAGTTACAAAAACATGGTAATTTAAAAATTTAATCAAACACATTAGGAAAATAAGTTTCTGATACTATAATCAATGGATAAAATCATACCGGAAATCACCCAAATAGCTTGAGCTTTTTTCATCGTCGTTAAGCAAGAGATCAAATAGGTCTGGACAGGACACGGCTCGGAATTAAAGTCTACCCTGTACTTAAAGTCTACTTTTACTTATGTTCGTGACCTCGAAAAAATAGATAGTTTGACATCGTGAAAATACCAAAGTGACGTTGATAATGCTGAAGTAATAAAACAAACAACACAAGCATACAACAAATAATTACTAAGACAAAATATTTGAATAGCCAACTTTACATGAGTAAATTAAAATGGTTACAAAAATAGGTATAAGAAATAAAAAAATTACGATGTCTTTTAGCCCGTAATAATGACAGTTTACATTTAAACAAAATAAATAATGTACATTAAAGCTATAACAAAATTGAGCATTGGACCCGTTTGAAAATTGAGCATCTCAGCATTTAGGAGATTTAGGATCGAAGCGTTCGTCAAACGACATCAATATGACTCACGACACGATTCTTGATCTGGCAGATCCCCAGCTAAACGACCAAAAAGACTAAAAAAACTTAGTCAACCTAGCATAAGACGGATTATGCTGGAGCCCGTGTATCCGCTGAGCTCAATAGATGCTGGACAAGCGTGTACGATGGGCACTCTTTCATGCTAATATAGAGCAGCTATCCAGAGGCCATTACCTGTTCAAAACATAAAAACTGTTTTATTTTAATAAAACACGATACGTTACAAGTAATGTTTTCACCTGACATTCGACAGCCATTCAACTATTTCTCTAACAAAACTTTTTGAAGTCTTGAAATAAATATTTAGAAAACTTTTCTACGACAAAACGCGTGTCTTTGACCGTATAAAATAATCAGAATCTCTGACAACACAATTATTTATTAATGTCGTGGTAAGAACTCACAATTCTTGCATTCACAACACCAAAAAATCGATTCTTTCAAAACTAGTGTAAAAAACCATTTAGAGTCCAGTATATTTTACCAAAGTCATTTACATATGCAATAATTATCTTTGATTGTTACCTGCTCCTTAGCTTTCTTCGTAGTAATGTGTAACTCGACATTGATTTTTTAATGTCAGCTTCAATTCTGAAGCACTATCATTGCCTAGAACCTAAAATAAAAAAATATCATACCTTAATGTTTTTTTTAATTTTTATACAAAAGATTGAAAAAGTTTGAATTACCAGAGACAATTTGGTTCGTTTCAAATTTTTTTCAATAACCAGATTGTATTTTGTATCTTTAATGAAGCCATGTACATCTTCCAATGGTATTGTTGGTGGAACAACTGTAGAAAAGCTGATAAAACATCCCAAGTATACCAAGACAAAAATGAAAGAGGATGTTGTAAAATTTTCCAGACACTCATATTACTGTCCAAAAGCGACAATTTTAGGTTTTTTTTACGATTATGCAAAATTGCCATTATGGTCAAAAATATTAATATAGCAGTAGCGGAGAAATCAAGTTATCCCTAATAAAACTGGTAAAAACCTGTCATGAAAAAATGATATTTCTACGTTACAAATAAAAGTAAATAACTAATAATTACGATAAATATACTGTTTTTTTACTTCAAAATAAGCATGCCATGGAATCTCTGGATCCAAAATTTTGAATACCAATACATGTCTACACTTGACAGTTGTGACTGTAAAATCAAAATTTTTAGAGCTTTTTTGGACACTCCTTATCCATCAAAACAATCGGAGTCATTCTATGAATATTTATTGAGACATACCAATTTTTAAACTTTCACGTTATTGATTGATCTCATTTAAAGCTACAGTGAATTCTTGCAGTACTACTGATAATTCTAATCTATTAATCATATTGGAGGTACTCCATGAACTGTTAAATTTTTTTTAAACTATCGTCATGTATGATACTGCCTCGTCGATAAGTTGAGCATGTCCTGTAACACTCTTTTTTCTGTCTGGGCTACAAACAATGCCAAACAATAAATTTTTTTGTTTTGATGCAAAAACATGTAGGACAAAAAAAAGTTACTAATGAGTTACACTCGTTCCCTCAAAATTGACTGTAACTGAAACACCAGTTAGATTTTTTCTTCTCTGGCACAATGATTGATTATTCTTGACTATTAATCCATTTTCCTCTCTCCACTCGAGGAATGCCGGTGTCAGCAATGCAGTCGCTAATTCTGTCGCATACCTTTCCTTTATAACTGGATCTTCACGGCGCTTAACCAGCACCTGACTTGTATAGTTAAATTTCAAATACTTCTGTTTTGGACTATGACAGATATTCTGTGTATCCTTAGTTATAGCTGATGAGAATAACAAAAGCCACACGTAAAAAAACAAGTCGTTCTCTTTCCCAAAGTCCACATACTTTTTAAAGTTATAGTTGGAATTCAAAAGAACAGAAAATAATGTTTGTAGGTTGGCTTTTGTTTTAGGAAATTCTTCTAGTAAATCTGTTACTTTGACAGCAATAGACAAAAATAAAGGAGGATAGTAACAGCGATAATGGTGCCCATTGAAATGATGTACAACTTAGTTGTAAATCTGTAAATTTCGTTAAAATAGAAAATACAGTCAACTAATTAATCAGTTTATATTTACTAACACGTAATTTATCATTTGATAATTATTATATTATGAACTGATAGTGAAACCTACACACAAAACATGGTGCTTGAGTATAGTAATTCAAAAGAAACAAATTAGTACAGTACTTGTTCCAACCAGTGTTGTATGGTTTTCATTCCTTTTTTAAACTATGATTGAGTTGAAAGAATGTTATTTTTCATTTGATTTAGTGTACTAAATGGAACTGTCTTCCAGATAAAAGTTGTTACTAAACTTTTTCAAACCACTCACCCCGATGTTCCTGATGAACCAAAATTCGCCAGACACAATATAACTGTCCAAAAGCGACAGTCTTAGGTAATTTTAACGATTATGCGCAATTGCCTTGATGGTCAAACATATTATTATGGCAATAGCAATGAAAATTAAGTAATCACTAATAGACCTGGCAAAAACCTGTCATGAAAAAATGATATTTTTAAGTTACAAATAAAAGTAAATAACCTATACTGTTTTTTTACTTCAAAATAAGCATGCCATGGAATGTCTGGATCAAAAATCTTGCATATCAATACATGTCAATGCTTGAAAGTTGTGACAGTGATATCAAAATTCTAAGAGCTTCATGGGACATTTTCAATCCTTTAACGATGTCAGAGGTACTCTATTAACTGTTGTGTGTTTGGAAAACTAAATTTATGTAAAAAAATGCTTCTTCAATGAGTTAAGCATGTCCTGTATCAATCTTGTTTTATGTCCGGGCTACAAAAGGTGTCGTACCATAAACTTTTTATTTTGACGCAAAAACATGTCGGACAAAAAAGAAATTATCAATAAGACACGCTTGTAACCTCTAGATTGACTCTAACTAAAACACTAGCCAGATTCTTTCTTCTCTACTATAAGTTTTAATTATTCTTGGCTACCGAATCAATTTACTCTCTTCATCCGAGAAATTATGGTGTCAGCAATGCAGTTGCCGATTCTGTCGCATACCATTTCCTTATCACTTGATCTTCACCGCACTCAACCAGCACCTGACTTGTATAGTTAAATTACAAATCATTGTCTTTTGGACTATGACAGATATCATGCATATTCTAAGTCATAGCTTACGAGAACAACAAAAGCCACTCTTGAAAAAACAAGTTCTTCACTTTCCCAAAGTCCACAGACTTTTCAAAGTCATATTTGGAATTCAAAAGAAAAGCAAATAATTTTTGTAGGTGAGCTATTACTTTCAGAAATTCTTCTAGTAAAATATGTATGTATACAGCACCAGACAAAAATAAAAAAGGACAGTATCAGCAATAATCGTGTTAATGAACATGATGTGCAGCTCAGTCGTACGTCTGTAAATTTTGTTTCAGTAGAAAATACCGTGAACTTATTAGTCATTGCATATTTTTAAACGCTTAATTCATCATTTTATGATAAAAATAGCATAAAAAATTATGATGCCTACACATAGAACACGGTGCTTTGGTGTAGTAATTTAAAAGAAAAAAAAAAAATTTGTTCAGTACTTGTTCCAACCAGTGTTGTATAGTTTTAATTCCTCTTTTTAACTAAGATTTTTTAACTATGATTGAGTTTAAAAAGTATTATTTTTAAATTGATTAAGTAAACTTGATAGAACTGTGTTACAGACAAAAGTTTTTATTTACTACCCTAAACTACTTATCCCGATGTTCCTGATGAACCAAAATTCGCCAGACATAATATAACTGTCCAAAAGTGACAGTCTTATGTTATTTTAACGATTATGTGCAATTGCCTTGATGGTCAAACATATTATTATGGCAGGGGCTAAGAAAATCAAGTAATCACTTATAGACTTGTTGATAACTTGTGACGGAAATATTATGTTTCTGGGTTGCAAATAAAAGTAAATGAATAATATTTACGATAATTATATTTCTTTTTTCACTTCTAAATAAGCTTTCCATGGAATCTCTGGATCCAAAATTTTGAATGCAAATACATGTCTACGCTCGACAGTTGTGACAGTGATATTATAATTCTTAAGAGCTTTTTAGGACACTTCTAATCCTTTAACGATATCGAGAGTACTTTATTAACTGTTGTGTGTTTAACAAACTAAATTAACGTTAGAGACTGCTTTTCCAATAAGTTCAGCATGTCCTGTATCACTGATTTTTTATGTCTGAGCTACAAATGGTGTTACACAATAAACTTTTCATTTTAACACCAAAATATGTCGGACAAAAAAAAATGTCTATGAGACACACTTGCAACCTTGAGATTGACTGTAACTGTAACACTAGTTAGATTTTTTCTTTTCTAAAACAAGTTTTAATTATTCTTGACTACTAATACAATTTACTTACTTCATTTAAAGAATGACGGTGTCAGCAATGCAGTCGCCGATTCTGTCGCATACCATTCCCTTATAATTCGATCTTCACCGAACTCAACCAGCACCTGACTTGTATAGTTAACTTAAAAATAATTGTCTTTTGGACTATGACAGATATTATGCATATTCTTAGTCATAGCTGACGAGAACAACAAAAGCCACCCTTGGAAAAACAAGTCATTCTTTTTTCCGAAGCCCACTAACTTTTCAAAGTCATACTTGAAATTTAGAGAAACAGCAAATAATGTTTGTAGATGAGCTTTTACTTTTAGAAATTCTTGTAGTAAATCATGTACTTATACAGCAATAAACAAAAATGGAGGAGGATAGTAACAGCGATAATTCTGTTATTTAACGTTATGTACAGCTTAGTTGTACATCTGTAAATTTTGTTTAAATAGAAGATAAAGTCAACTTATTATTCATTGCATATTTTTTAACGCGTAATTTATCATTTTATGACCTGTATCACTCTTCTTCTTTTGTCTGGGATACGATTGAGATTATACAACAAACTTTTTGTTTTGACGCAAAAACATGTAAGACAAAAAGAAAATTGTGACACACTCGTAACCTCAAGGTTGACTGTAACTGAAACACCAGTTAGATCTTTTTTTCTCTGAAACAAGTGTCGATCATTCTTGACTACTAATCTTTTTCTCTCTCTCTACTTAAGGACTGATGTTTTCAGCAATGCAGTCGTCTGTTCTGTCGCATACCATTCTCTTATAACTGGATCTACACCGCACCCAACCACCACCTGACTTGCATATTTAACTTTCAAGTAATTATATTTTGGACTATAAAAGACATTTTGGATATTCTCAGGCATAGCTGACGAGAAAAACAGAAGCCACCCTTGAAAAAACAAGTCGTTCTCTCTTGCAAAGTCCACAAAATTTTTAAAGTTATAGTTGATATTCATAAGAATAGCAAATAATATTGTAGGTGAGCTTTTATTTTAGGAAACTCCTGGTAAATCCTGCTTCTTTTACAGCAACGAAGAACTGTAACGTGTGAGCGGAATCTCTTGTGACTACCATGCCAAAGGGCTCATTGGTTAAATTCTTAGCTATACTATTTATAGAAAAAAAATAATTTTGATATAATTTTGTTCGGGCTTATCAGGCCCGAGAACTCTTGATAGCATTCAAATTTTTGGTTGATGATAATTTTCTGTCAAAATACTTACAAATAATTAAAAAATCTATGTACAGGACAGCTATTTCTGACACCAATACCCATTTGTTGCACTCGATCTTACGGAAATGCTTTGTGAGTGCATGTTGTTTTAATTATTTTGAGATCTCGAAGCACACCAATTTCTTTGTAAGCTACTTTTTCATCGCATACCCAATGTGAAAAATCTTCGAATAGTTTATCATTGAAACATTCTAATCAATAAATTCTCTGTAAGAAAAACACTGATAATAGTAGGGACTTGAAAGATCAAAGTGTTACGTGTAACATCGTATACATAATTATAATTACATAGACTAATACAGTTAAATAGTCGTATGCTAATGGTCTAAGAAAATATTTTACAGTACAAAATACAATATTCCCATGGCCTCTGTTCGGACGTGCAGTCTTTTTCGGGTTATCACAAAAATTGTCAATTTAATACGCGCTAGAGTAGTATAAAATTATAAACGAAAGTTTTCAATCTACTCTGTATGAAGAGAAATATTAATGGATTGCAGACCAACGTGTTAAATTTTCAGTCGTTGCATAGGTATTACTTTTTTTTTCAATATAAAAATTAAATTAATTTTTGTATAATAGATATGGTCTTCGTATACTTTAACGTCAAGTCATACCTGAACTTTTAAAAATTTAGTGTCATATCAAATCTTTAGCATGAAATTCGATAATAAATAAATTTTGTAAAATTATTTACTTTAAAAAAAATATATACATGTTGTGATGTGTCGCGCCTTGCTCGCCTCGCAGTCAACAACAAGACACGGTACATCTAATATTTATCAACAATTATTCTTAAGGGCCATTAGGAGAGGTGGATAGCTGGCATTCAAACACATACAATTAAGGAAAACACATCTATTTATATATAAAGATAATGTGTTTATTCTGACAATGACTATGCATGACGTACAAAAGAATGTCAACGTTCAGCCATCCGACAACACCTATCAACTAACAACTCGGCCCTGTGGGTCCGGCAGTTGCTGTTCGGCACAGTGCTTTCGCGGTAGGGACAGGATTACGGAAAACAGGCCTACCGTTAACACTCCTATGGCGAGGTACACCGCAACTTGACCACGGGCACGGGGAGATCCGTCTGGCAGGTGTCAGCACTCGGATGGCACGAGTCCCAGCAGAGGCCGCGTGTATACGCCTGCAACCGGTCGAGTCAGCAACAGGTAGCCGTGGCTGCGTCTCCTGTTGTCGCCTGATACGGAACTCGCCTCACTTGCTTACGCAAAACGCAACCGACGTATATCAAAGTACGACTCTACAGCGAGCAGACAAGAGTGAGAGTGTCTCTCCTCCCGGCCCGCTGATCCGTGCTGCCTTGGCACCTCAACCACTTACACAGGTGTGTTTTGCGTTGTCACACACACACACACACACACACACACACACACACACACACACACACACCCCCGGTGTTACCCACGGTCGGAAATCGGTCGTGTTGCCCATAGTAGGGATGGATACCTATGTATGGGTTTGGGATACGGTAGGGGTAGTTGCGCACTGTACCACCTCTCCTCTTGTCTGCTATCACAAAACCGATATTCTGACTGTGACGGTGACTCGTCACGTCACAATGTATACAAGTATTTGTATGAAATAAAAAATGTTCAATAAAGTATTGGTCATAAATGTGATGATATTTCACAATCCTGACACGTAAGTTTACCGTTGTAACTGATGAAAATCTACTCAGGGTGATCCCAAAGATATCTCAGGCGTTGCCTTCGAAGCGCCAGTGGGTTCAGCGTTTTTGATGGTGACATGCAGTTACGAAAACTTAAAAATTTTTAAGTTTGTTTTACTGAAACCTTTTTATCAAAAACTGGTGTGTTTGTGGAAAAAAATACTTAATAACGTTACCATGAATTACATGTTCATGTTGCATATAATCAGCAGGTATATACCCCCTGAAACCCCTGCAAATTCATTGTGATTATGCATGACGAGAATCGCTTCAGAATTTACTCAGCTTTTCCTTTTAATTGTGCTTGAAGCGATTGAGGACATGGGGGGGACATCTAAATTATTAACAATGCACTTAATTTATTTTTAGTAAAACTTTAAGAATGTATATATTTTTAGTTATATTTATTCGACAAACAATCACTAGGCAATAAAAATGGAAAGCCAAACAAATTGTCTCATTAAATAGCTGTCACAATTATCAAAATAACAAACAGTGGTTGCACTGATCTGCCCCTGTCGTCAAAATACCTGTCTCTGAAATAAATATTCATAATTTTAGGCGCCTTGTCGGATGAATTCGTGGCCACTTCTGGGGTACCATAGAGTTCGCACATTGGTCCACTACTATTTACACTTGTTATGAATAGCCTTCCTTCAGCAGTTTCTCTTTAATCATCTTGTTTAATGTATGAAGACGACATAAAAATCTGTAAACGCATTTCATTAAACACAGATTCTCTACTTCTACAATCTGATCTCTTAAATGCTGCTTTGAGATGATCCAACAGCGGATTCACAGTCCATGAGAATAAGCGCAGGGTCCTTTACGTTAACAAAAGCTAAATCACGTCACATTACAATTACTCAATGAATGGCATCCATTCGAAACGGGTTGACTCTTCAACTGATCTGCAGGTATTACTCTCGATTCCTCTTGATCCTTTAAATAACATATCAGTAAAGTCATTTCTAAATGCTTTAAGCTCCTAGGCTTTATACAACGAACTACGTGCGACTTCTTACTACCAGATTCCATCATGTACTTATCTAAGTCTTTAATTTTTCCACTTATAACTTACGCATCGGTTGTTGGTCCCCTTACACTTATTAAATTTTTTCTCAACGTGACAGCTTATTACATCCTACTCTTAGACTTGTCTCCTACAGAACAGATTCTCCCATAGCAAACATTAATCACAATTATTCTCCTTATTTATCACATAACTCGCTCTTTACCTGAAAAAATTTTTTACAAATACCATGAAGCATTATTTATTTACAGACTTACCCATAATTTCGTCAAATGCCCTGACCTGATAGACTCTTGTCTGTCAAGAATACTCAACATAATCTGAGGAATTCCCGTTATATTACAAAAGAGACCTATACTACTAACTACCTTTTCCACTCCCCCATACCCCGCCTCAGACGATTATTCAATACCGGTATCCAAAATTTGCCTGAAACCGATAGCATACATGTTTTCAAGATTCGTTAATTTGTTATATGCTGCCCTCGACAACACACTTTTGTTATTTTATTGTCATAGGCCCTATGGCTCGGAAATTTTATAAATGAATAAAAGATTTTCTACAAAGTTCATGTGGATTGTCAATGTCTTGAACCACCCTCTTTTATTTTATCATTCATACACCAATTTATGTAATTTTTAGGGTATGATAATTATTTTTGGTCACAACTACTATTCAAAAAAACTTTTTTTTTGATGACATTAGTTACCCACATGCTTATTCTTAACCATAACTAAATTTATATAGACCATATACTTTTGATGGTTGTATTTTGATTACAAAACATAAAAACTGCATTAACCAACTTTAATCAGCTTCTTAAACATGCCCATAGTTAAAAGTAGAAGAATCAAAGTATTTCATTTGCATTTATACTGACGGATCTGAATCAGTTGCGCATCAGTCATTTAAAAACATGTGAACAGGTATACTTTGAATTGCTTAAAATAAGAAAGTCCTCAATAACTTCATGGTTGACCACTGTTCTTATTTTAAAGATTCATCACGCAATATGTAACTGTATCTAATGAGCCGTTCGTGTTGATACTACATTGAGCGCCATAGATTTGGTGACTTGCTTTTATAGTGGTTCAACAGTTTGAATAGAATATAGTTACAAAAACATGGTAATTTAAAAATTTAATCAAACACATTAGGAAAATAAGTTTCTGATACTATAATCAATGGATAAAATCATACCGGAAATCACCCAAATAGCTTGAGCTTTTTTCATCGTCGTTAAGCAAGAGATCAAATAGGTCTGGACAGGACACGGCTCGGAATTAAAGTCTACCCTGTACTTAAAGTCTACTTTTACTTATGTTCGTGACCTCGAAAAAATAGATAGTTTGACATCGTGAAAATACAAAAGTGACGTTGATAATGCTGAAGTAATAAAACAAACAACACAAGCATACAACAAATAATTACTAAGACAAAATATTTGAATAGCCAACTTTACATGAGTAAATTAAAATGGTTACAAAAATAGGTATAAGAAATAAAAAAATTACGATGTCTTTTAGCCCGTAATAATGACAGTTTACATTTAAACAAAATAAATAATGTACATTAAAGCTATAACAAAATTGAGCATTGGACCCGTTTGAAAATTGAGCATCTCAGCATTTAGGAGATTTAGGATCGAAGCGTTCGTCAAACGACATCAATATGACTCACGACACGATTCTTGATCTGGCAGATCCCCAGCTAAACGACCAAAAAGACTAAAAAAACTTAGTCAACCTAGCATAAGACGGATTATGCTGGAGCCCGTGTATCCGCTGAGCTCAATAGATGCTGGACAAGCGTGTACGATGGGCACTCTTTCATGCTAATATAGAGCAGCTATCCAGAGGCCATTACCTGTTCAAAACATAAAAACTGTTTTATTTTAATAAAACACGATACGTTACAAGTAATGTTTTCACCTGACATTCGACAGCCATTCAACTATTTCTCTAACAAAACTTTTTGAAGTCTTGAAATAAATATTTAGAAAACTTTTCTACGACAAAACGCGTGTCTTTGACCGTATAAAATAATCAGAATCTCTGACAACACAATTATTTATTAATGTCGTGGTAAGAACTCACAATTCTTGCATTCACAACACCAAAAAATCGATTCTTTCAAAACTAGTGTAAAAAACCATTTAGAGTCCAGTATATTTTACCAAAGTCATTTACATATGCAATAATTATCTTTGATTGTTACCTGCTCCTTAGCTTTCTTCGTAGTAATGTGTAACTCGACATTGATTTTTTAATGTCAGCTTCAATTCTGAAGCACTATCATTGCCTAGAACCTAAAATAAAAAAATATCATACCTTAATGTTTTTTTTAATTTTTATACAAAAGATTGAAAAAGTTTGAATTACCAGAGACAATTTGGTTCGTTTCAAATTTTTTTCAATAACCAGATTGTATTTTGTATCTTTAATGAAGCCATGTACATCTTCCAATGGTATTGTTGGTGGAACAACTGTAGAAAAGCTGATAAAACATCCCAAGTATACCAAGACAAAAATGAAAGAGGATGTTGTAAAATTTTCCAGACACTCATATTACTGTCCAAAAGCGACAATTTTAGGTTTTTTTTACGATTATGCAAAATTGCCATTATGGTCAAAAATATTAATATAGCAGTAGCGGAGAAATCAAGTTATCCCTAATAAAACTGGTAAAAACCTGTCATGAAAAAATGATATTTCTACGTTACAAATAAAAGTAAATAACTAATAATTACGATAAATATACTGTTTTTTTACTTCAAAATAAGCATGCCATGGAATCTCTGGATCCAAAATTTTGAATACCAATACATGTCTACACTTGACAGTTGTGACTGTAAAATCAAAATTTTTAGAGCTTTTTTGGACACTCCTTATCCATCAAAACAATCGGAGTCATTCTATGAATATTTATTGAGACATACCAATTTTTAAACTTTCACGTTATTGATTGATCTCATTTAAAGCTACAGTGAATTCTTGCAGTACTACTGATAATTCTAATCTATTAATCATATTGGAGGTACTCCATGAACTGTTAAATTTTTTTTAAACTATCGTCATGTATGATACTGCCTCGTCGATAAGTTGAGCATGTCCTGTAACACTCTTTTTTCTGTCTGGGCTACAAACAATGCCAAACAATAAATTTTTTTGTTTTGATGCAAAAACATGTAGGACAAAAAAAAGTTACTAATGAGTTACACTCGTTCCCTCAAAATTGACTGTAACTGAAACACCAGTTAGATTTTTTCTTCTCTGGCACAATGATTGATTATTCTTGACTATTAATCCATTTTCCTCTCTCCACTCGAGGAATGCCGGTGTCAGCAATGCAGTCGCTAATTCTGTCGCATACCTTTCCTTTATAACTGGATCTTCACGGCGCTTAACCAGCACCTGACTTGTATAGTTAAATTTCAAATACTTCTGTTTTGGACTATGACAGATATTCTGTGTATCCTTAGTTATAGCTGATGAGAATAACAAAAGCCACACGTAAAAAAACAAGTCGTTCTCTTTCCCAAAGTCCACATACTTTTTAAAGTTATAGTTGGAATTCAAAAGAACAGAAAATAATGTTTGTAGGTTGGCTTTTGTTTTAGGAAATTCTTCTAGTAAATCTGTTACTTTGACAGCAATAGACAAAAATAAAGGAGGATAGTAACAGCGATAATGGTGCCCATTGAAATGATGTACAACTTAGTTGTAAATCTGTAAATTTCGTTAAAATAGAAAATACAGTCAACTAATTAATCAGTTTATATTTACTAACACGTAATTTATCATTTGATAATTATTATATTATGAACTGATAGTGAAACCTACACACAAAACATGGTGCTTGAGTATAGTAATTCAAAAGAAACAAATTAGTACAGTACTTGTTCCAACCAGTGTTGTATGGTTTTCATTCCTTTTTTAAACTATGATTGAGTTGAAAGAATGTTATTTTTCATTTGATTTAGTGTACTAAATGGAACTGTCTTCCAGATAAAAGTTGTTACTAAACTTTTTCAAACCACTCACCCCGATGTTCCTGATGAACCAAAATTCGCCAGA
The DNA here is from genome assembly GCF_036245765.1 of Copidosoma floridanum. NCBI lineage: Eukaryota > Metazoa > Arthropoda > Insecta > Hymenoptera > Encyrtidae > Copidosoma > Copidosoma floridanum. The sequence goes on from NW_028321909.1 coordinate 4,325,347, forward strand.
CACAATATAACTGTCCAAAAGCGACAGTCTTAGGTAATTTTAACGATTATGCGCAATTGCCTTGATGGTCAAACATATTATTATGGCAATAGCAATGAAAATTAAGTAATCACTAATAGACCTGGCAAAAACCTGTCATGAAAAAATGATATTTTTAAGTTACAAATAAAAGTAAATAACCTATACTGTTTTTTTACTTCAAAATAAGCATGCCATGGAATGTCTGGATCAAAAATCTTGCATATCAATACATGTCAATGCTTGAAAGTTGTGACAGTGATATCAAAATTCTAAGAGCTTCATGGGACATTTTCAATCCTTTAACGATGTCAGAGGTACTCTATTAACTGTTGTGTGTTTGGAAAACTAAATTTATGTAAAAAAATGCTTCTTCAATGAGTTAAGCATGTCCTGTATCAATCTTGTTTTATGTCCGGGCTACAAAAGGTGTCGTACCATAAACTTTTTATTTTGACGCAAAAACATGTCGGACAAAAAAGAAATTATCAATAAGACACGCTTGTAACCTCTAGATTGACTCTAACTAAAACACTAGCCAGATTCTTTCTTCTCTACTATAAGTTTTAATTATTCTTGGCTACCGAATCAATTTACTCTCTTCATCCGAGAAATTATGGTGTCAGCAATGCAGTTGCCGATTCTGTCGCATACCATTTCCTTATCACTTGATCTTCACCGCACTCAACCAGCACCTGACTTGTATAGTTAAATTACAAATCATTGTCTTTTGGACTATGACAGATATCATGCATATTCTAAGTCATAGCTTACGAGAACAACAAAAGCCACTCTTGAAAAAACAAGTTCTTCACTTTCCCAAAGTCCACAGACTTTTCAAAGTCATATTTGGAATTCAAAAGAAAAGCAAATAATTTTTGTAGGTGAGCTATTACTTTCAGAAATTCTTCTAGTAAAATATGTATGTATACAGCACCAGACAAAAATAAAAAAGGACAGTATCAGCAATAATCGTGTTAATGAACATGATGTGCAGCTCAGTCGTACGTCTGTAAATTTTGTTTCAGTAGAAAATACCGTGAACTTATTAGTCATTGCATATTTTTAAACGCTTAATTCATCATTTTATGATAAAAATAGCATAAAAAATTATGATGCCTACACATAGAACACGGTGCTTTGGTGTAGTAATTTAAAAGAAAAAAAAAAAATTTGTTCAGTACTTGTTCCAACCAGTGTTGTATAGTTTTAATTCCTCTTTTTAACTAAGATTTTTTAACTATGATTGAGTTTAAAAAGTATTATTTTTAAATTGATTAAGTAAACTTGATAGAACTGTGTTACAGACAAAAGTTTTTATTTACTACCCTAAACTACTTATCCCGATGTTCCTGATGAACCAAAATTCGCCAGACATAATATAACTGTCCAAAAGTGACAGTCTTATGTTATTTTAACGATTATGTGCAATTGCCTTGATGGTCAAACATATTATTATGGCAGGGGCTAAGAAAATCAAGTAATCACTTATAGACTTGTTGATAACTTGTGACGGAAATATTATGTTTCTGGGTTGCAAATAAAAGTAAATGAATAATATTTACGATAATTATATTTCTTTTTTCACTTCTAAATAAGCTTTCCATGGAATCTCTGGATCCAAAATTTTGAATGCAAATACATGTCTACGCTCGACAGTTGTGACAGTGATATTATAATTCTTAAGAGCTTTTTAGGACACTTCTAATCCTTTAACGATATCGAGAGTACTTTATTAACTGTTGTGTGTTTAACAAACTAAATTAACGTTAGAGACTGCTTTTCCAATAAGTTCAGCATGTCCTGTATCACTGATTTTTTATGTCTGAGCTACAAATGGTGTTACACAATAAACTTTTCATTTTAACACCAAAATATGTCGGACAAAAAAAAATGTCTATGAGACACACTTGCAACCTTGAGATTGACTGTAACTGTAACACTAGTTAGATTTTTTCTTTTCTAAAACAAGTTTTAATTATTCTTGACTACTAATACAATTTACTTACTTCATTTAAAGAATGACGGTGTCAGCAATGCAGTCGCCGATTCTGTCGCATACCATTCCCTTATAATTCGATCTTCACCGAACTCAACCAGCACCTGACTTGTATAGTTAACTTAAAAATAATTGTCTTTTGGACTATGACAGATATTATGCATATTCTTAGTCATAGCTGACGAGAACAACAAAAGCCACCCTTGGAAAAACAAGTCATTCTTTTTTCCGAAGCCCACTAACTTTTCAAAGTCATACTTGAAATTTAGAGAAACAGCAAATAATGTTTGTAGATGAGCTTTTACTTTTAGAAATTCTTGTAGTAAATCATGTACTTATACAGCAATAAACAAAAATGGAGGAGGATAGTAACAGCGATTATTCTGTTATTTAACGTTATGTACAGCTTAGTTGTACATCTGTAAATTTTGTTTAAATAGAAGATAAAGTCAACTTATTATTCATTGCATATTTTTTAACGCGTAATTTATCATTTTATGACCTGTATCACTCTTCTTCTTTTGTCTGGGATACGATTGAGATTATACAACAAACTTTTTGTTTTGACGCAAAAACATGTAAGACAAAAAGAAAATTGTGACACACTCGTAACCTCAAGGTTGACTGTAACTGAAACACCAGTTAGATCTTTTTTTCTCTGAAACAAGTGTCGATCATTCTTGACTACTAATCTTTTTCTCTCTCTCTACTTAAGGACTGATGTTTTCAGCAATGCAGTCGTCTGTTCTGTCGCATACCATTCTCTTATAACTGGATCTACACCGCACCCAACCACCACCTGACTTGCATATTTAACTTTCAAGTAATTATATTTTGGACTATAAAAGACATTTTGGATATTCTCAGGCATAGCTGACGAGAAAAACAGAAGCCACCCTTGAAAAAACAAGTCGTTCTCTCTTGCAAAGTCCACAAAATTTTTAAAGTTATAGTTGATATTCATAAGAATAGCAAATAATATTGTAGGTGAGCTTTTATTTTAGGAAACTCCTGGTAAATCCTGCTTCTTTTACAGCAACGAAGAACTGTAACGTGTGAGCGGAATCTCTTGTGACTACCATGCCAAAGGGCTCATTGGTTAAATTCTTAGCTATACTATTTATAGAAAAAAAATAATTTTGATATAATTTTGTTCGGGCTTATCAGGCCCGAGAACTCTTGATAGCATTCAAATTTTTGGTTGATGATAATTTTCTGTCAAAATACTTACAAATAATTAAAAAATCTATGTACAGGACAGCTATTTCTGACACCAATACCCATTTGTTGCACTCGATCTTACGGAAATGCTTTGTGAGTGCATGTTGTTTTAATTATTTTGAGATCTCGAAGCACACCAATTTCTTTGTAAGCTACTTTTTCATCGCATACCCAATGTGAAAAATCTTCGAATAGTTTATCATTGAAACATTCTAATCAATAAATTCTCTGTAAGAAAAACACTGATAATAGTAGGGACTTGAAAGATCAAAGTGTTACGTGTAACATCGTATACATAATTATAATTACATAGACTAATACAGTTAAATAGTCGTATGCTAATGGTCTAAGAAAATATTTTACAGTACAAAATACAATATTCCCATGGCCTCTGTTCGGACGTGCAGTCTTTTTCGGGTTATCACAAAAATTGTCAATTTAATACGCGCTAGAGTAGTATAAAATTATAAACGAAAGTTTTCAATCTACTCTGTATGAAGAGAAATATTAATGGATTGCAGACCAACGTGTTAAATTTTCAGTCGTTGCATAGGTATTACTTTTTTTTTCAATATAAAAATTAAATTAATTTTTGTATAATAGATATGGTCTTCGTATACTTTAACGTCAAGTCATACCTGAACTTTTAAAAATTTAGTGTCATATCAAATCTTTAGCATGAAATTCGATAATAAATAAATTTTGTAAAATTATTTACTTTAAAAAAAATATATACATGTTGTGATGTGTCGCGCCTTGCTCGCCTCGCAGTCAACAACAAGACACGGTACATCTAATATTTATCAACAATTATTCTTAAGGGCCATTAGGAGAGGTGGATAGCTGGCATTCAAACACATACAATTAAGGAAAACACATCTATTTATATATAAAGATAATGTGTTTATTCTGACAATGACTATGCATGACGTACAAAAGAATGTCAACGTTCAGCCATCCGACAACACCTATCAACTAACAACTCGGCCCTGTGGGTCCGGCAGTTGCTGTTCGGCACAGTGCTTTCGCGGTAGGGACAGGATTACGGAAAACAGGCCTACCGTTAACACTCCTATGGCGAGGTACACCGCAACTTGACCACGGGCACGGGGAGATCCGTCTGGCAGGTGTCAGCACTCGGATGGCACGAGTCCCAGCAGAGGCCGCGTGTATACGCCTGCAACCGGTCGAGTCAGCAACAGGTAGCCGTGGCTGCGTCTCCTGTTGTCGCCTGATACGGAACTCGCCTCACTTGCTTACGCAAAACGCAACCGACGTATATCAAAGTACGACTCTACAGCGAGCAGACAAGAGTGAGAGTGTCTCTCCTCCCGGCCCGCTGATCCGTGCTGCCTTGGCACCTCAACCACTTACACAGGTGTGTTTTGCGTTGTCACACACACACACACACACACACACACACACACACACACACACACCCCCGGTGTTACCCACGGTCGGAAATCGGTCGTGTTGCCCATAGTAGGGATGGATACCTATGTATGGGTTTGGGATACGGTAGGGGTAGTTGCGCACTGTACCACCTCTCCTCTTGTCTGCTATCACAAAACCGATATTCTGACTGTGACGGTGACTCGTCCCGTCACAATGTATACAAGTATTTGTATGAAATAAAAAATGTTCAATAAAGTATTGGTCATAAATGTGATGATATTTCACAATCCTGACACGTAAGTTTACCGTTGTAACTGATGAAAATCTACTCAGGGTGATCCCAAAGATATCTCAGGCGTTGCCTTCGAAGCGCCAGTGGGTTCAGCGTTTTTGATGGTGACATGCAGTTACGAAAACTTAAAAATTTTTAAGTTTGTTTTACTGAAACCTTTTTATCAAAAACTGGTGTGTTTGTGGAAAAAAATACTTAATAACGTTACCATGAATTACATGTTCATGTTGCATATAATCAGCAGGTATATACCCCCTGAAACCCCTGCAAATTCATTGTGATTATGCATGACGAGAATCGCTTCAGAATTTACTCAGCTTTTCCTTTTAATTGTGCTTGAAGCGATTGAGGACATGGGGGGGACATCTAAATTATTAACAATGCACTTAATTTATTTTTAGTAAAACTTTAAGAATGTATATATTTTTAGTTATATTTATTCGACAAACAATCACTAGGCAATAAAAATGGAAAGCCAAACAAATTGTCTCATTAAATAGCTGTCACAATTATCAAAATAACAAACAGTGGTTGCACTGATCTGCCCCTGTCGTCAAAATACCTGTCTCTGAAATAAATATTCATAATTTTAGGCGCCTTGTCGGATGAATTCGTGGCCACTTCTGGGGTACCATAGAGTTCGCACATTGGTCCACTACTATTTACACTTGTTATGAATAGCCTTCCTTCAGCAGTTTCTCTTTAATCATCTTGTTTAATGTATGAAGACGACATAAAAATCTGTAAACGCATTTCATTAAACACAGATTCTCTACTTCTACAATCTGATCTCTTAAATGCTGCTTTGAGATGATCCAACAGCGGATTCACAGTCCATGAGAATAAGCGCAGGGTCCTTTACGTTAACAAAAGCTAAATCACGTCACATTACAATTACTCAATGAATGGCATCCATTCGAAACGGGTTGACTCTTCAACTGATCTGCAGGTATTACTCTCGATTCCTCTTGATCCTTTAAATAACATATCAGTAAAGTCATTTCTAAATGCTTTAAGCTCCTAGGCTTTATACAACGAACTACGTGCGACTTCTTACTACCAGATTCCATCATGTACTTATCTAAGTCTTTAATTTTTCCACTTATAACTTACGCATCGGTTGTTGGTCCCCTTACACTTATTAAATTTTTTCTCAACGTGACAGCTTATTACATCCTACTCTTAGACTTGTCTCCTACAGAACAGATTCTCCCATAGCAAACATTAATCACAATTATTCTCCTTATTTATCACATAACTCGCTCTTTACCTGAAAAAATTTTTTACAAATACCATGAAGCATTATTTATTTACAGACTTACCCATAATTTCGTCAAATGCCCTGACCTGATAGACTCTTGTCTGTCAAGAATACTCAACATAATCTGAGGAATTCCCGTTATATTACAAAAGAGACCTATACTACTAACTACCTTTTCCACTCCCCCATACCCCGCCTCAGACGATTATTCAATACCGGTATCCAAAATTTGCCTGAAACCGATAGCATACATGTTTTCAAGATTCGTTAATTTGTTATATGCTGCCCTCGACAACACACTTTTGTTATTTTATTGTCATAGGCCCTATGGCTCGGAAATTTTATAAATGAATAAAAGATTTTCTACAAAGTTCATGTGGATTGTCAATGTCTTGAACCACCCTCTTTTATTTTATCATTCATACACCAATTTATGTAATTTTTAGGGTATGATAATTATTTTTGGTCACAACTACTATTCAAAAAAACTTTTTTTTTGATGACATTAGTTACCCACATGCTTATTCTTAACCATAACTAAATTTATATAGACCATATACTTTTGATGGTTGTATTTTGATTACAAAACATAAAAACTGCATTAACCAACTTTAATCAGCTTCTTAAACATGCCCATAGTTAAAAGTAGAAGAATCAAAGTATTTCATTTGCATTTATACTGACGGATCTGAATCAGTTGCGCATCAGTCATTTAAAAACATGTGAACAGGTATACTTTGAATTGCTTAAAATAAGAAAGTCCTCAATAACTTCATGGTTGACCACTGTTCTTATTTTAAAGATTCATCACGCAATATGTAACTGTATCTAATGAGCCGTTCGTGTTGATACTACATTGAGCGCCATAGATTTGGTGACTTGCTTTTATAGTGGTTCAACAGTTTGAATAGAATATAGTTACAAAAACATGGTAATTTAAAAATTTAATCAAACACATTAGGAAAATAAGTTTCTGATACTATAATCAATGGATAAAATCATACCGGAAATCACCCAAATAGCTTGAGCTTTTTTCATCGTCGTTAAGCAAGAGATCAAATAGGTCTGGACAGGACACGGCTCGGAATTAAAGTCTACCCTGTACTTAAAGTCTACTTTTACTTATGTTCGTGACCTCGAAAAAATAGATAGTTTGACATCGTGAAAATACCAAAGTGACGTTGATAATGCTGAAGTAATAAAACAAACAACACAAGCATACAACAAATAATTACTAAGACAAAATATTTGAATAGCCAACTTTACATGAGTAAATTAAAATGGTTACAAAAATAGGTATAAGAAATAAAAAAATTACGATGTCTTTTAGCCCGTAATAATGACAGTTTACATTTAAACAAAATAAATAATGTACATTAAAGCTATAACAAAATTGAGCATTGGACCCGTTTGAAAATTGAGCATCTCAGCATTTAGGAGATTTAGGATCGAAGCGTTCGTCAAACGACATCAATATGACTCACGACACGATTCTTGATCTGGCAGATCCCCAGCTAAACGACCAAAAAGACTAAAAAAACTTAGTCAACCTAGCATAAGACGGATTATGCTGGAGCCCGTGTATCCGCTGAGCTCAATAGATGCTGGACAAGCGTGTACGATGGGCACTCTTTCATGCTAATATAGAGCAGCTATCCAGAGGCCATTACCTGTTCAAAACATAAAAACTGTTTTATTTTAATAAAACACGATACGTTACAAGTAATGTTTTCACCTGACATTCGACAGCCATTCAACTATTTCTCTAACAAAACTTTTTGAAGTCTTGAAATAAATATTTAGAAAACTTTTCTACGACAAAACGCGTGTCTTTGACCGTATAAAATAATCAGAATCTCTGACAACACAATTATTTATTAATGTCGTGGTAAGAACTCACAATTCTTGCATTCACAACACCAAAAAATCGATTCTTTCAAAACTAGTGTAAAAAACCATTTAGAGTCCAGTATATTTTACCAAAGTCATTTACATATGCAATAATTATCTTTGATTGTTACCTGCTCCTTAGCTTTCTTCGTAGTAATGTGTAACTCGACATTGATTTTTTAATGTCAGCTTCAATTCTGAAGCACTATCATTGCCTAGAACCTAAAATAAAAAAATATCATACCTTAATGTTTTTTTTAATTTTTATACAAAAGATTGAAAAAGTTTGAATTACCAGAGACAATTTGGTTCGTTTCAAATTTTTTTCAATAACCAGATTGTATTTTGTATCTTTAATGAAGCCATGTACATCTTCCAATGGTATTGTTGGTGGAACAACTGTAGAAAAGCTGATAAAACATCCCAAGTATACCAAGACAAAAATGAAAGAGGATGTTGTAAAATTTTCCAGACACTCATATTACTGTCCAAAAGCGACAATTTTAGGTTTTTTTTACGATTATGCAAAATTGCCATTATGGTCAAAAATATTAATATAGCAGTAGCGGAGAAATCAAGTTATCCCTAATAAAACTGGTAAAAACCTGTCATGAAAAAATGATATTTCTACGTTACAAATAAAAGTAAATAACTAATAATTACGATAAATATACTGTTTTTTTACTTCAAAATAAGCATGCCATGGAATCTCTGGATCCAAAATTTTGAATACCAATACATGTCTACACTTGACAGTTGTGACTGTAAAATCAAAATTTTTAGAGCTTTTTTGGACACTCCTTATCCATCAAAACAATCGGAGTCATTCTATGAATATTTATTGAGACATACCAATTTTTAAACTTTCACGTTATTGATTGATCTCATTTGAAGCTACAGTGAATTCTTGCAGTACTACTGATAATTCTAATCTATTAATCATATTGGAGGTACTCCATGAACTGTTAAATTTTTTTTAAACTATCGTCATGTATGATACTGCCTCGTCGATAAGTTGAGCATGTCCTGTAACACTCTTTTTTCTGTCTGGGCTACAAACAATGCCAAACAATAAATTTTTTTGTTTTGATGCAAAAACATGTAGGACAAAAAAAAGTTACTAATGAGTTACACTCGTTCCCTCAAAATTGACTGTAACTGAAACACCAGTTAGATTTTTTCTTCTCTGGCACAATGATTGATTATTCTTGACTATTAATCCATTTTCCTCTCTCCACTCGAGGAATGCCGGTGTCAGCAATGCAGTCGCTAATTCTGTCGCATACCTTTCCTTTATAACTGGATCTTCACGGCGCTTAACCAGCACCTGACTTGTATAGTTAAATTTCAAATACTTCTGTTTTGGACTATGACAGATATTCTGTGTATCCTTAGTTATAGCTGATGAGAATAACAAAAGCCACACGTAAAAAAACAAGTCGTTCTCTTTCCCAAAGTCCACATACTTTTTAAAGTTATAGTTGGAATTCAAAAGAACAGAAAATAATGTTTGTAGGTTGGCTTTTGTTTTAGGAAATTCTTCTAGTAAATCTGTTACTTTGACAGCAATAGACAAAAATAAAGGAGGATAGTAACAGCGATAATGGTGCCCATTGAAATGATGTACAACTTAGTTGTAAATCTGTAAATTTTGTTAAAATAGAAAATACAGTCAACTAATTAATCAGTTCATATTTTCTAACACGTAATTAATCATTTATTAATATTTATATTATGAACTGATAGTGAAACCTACACATAGAACATGGTGCTTAAGTATAGTAATTCAAAAGAATAAAATTTGTACAGTACTTGTTTCAACCAGTGTTGTATAGTTTTCATTCCTTTTTTAAACTATAATTGAGTTTAAAAATTGTTATTTTTCATTTAATTTAGTGTACTAAATGGAACTGTCTTCCAGACAAAAGTTGTTACTAAACTTTTTTAAACCACTCACCCCAATGTTCCTGATGAACCAAAATTCGCCAGACACAATATAACTGTCCAAAAGCGACAGTCTTAGGTAATTTTAACGATTATGCGCAATTGCCTTGATGGTCAAACATATTATTATGGCAATAGCAATGAAAATTAAGTAATCCCTTATAGACCTGGTAAAAACCTGTCATAAAAAAATGATACTTCTAAGTTACAAATAAAAGTAAATAACTAATACTGTTCTTTTACTTTAAAATAAGCATGCCATGGAATGTCTGGATCAAAAATTTTGCTTATCAATACATGTCAATGCTTGAAAGTTGTGACAGTGATATCAAAATTCTAAGAGCTTTATGGGACATTTTCAATCCTTTAACGATGTCAGAGGTACTCTATTAACTGTTTTGTGTTTGGAAAACTCAATTTATGTAAAAAAATGCTTCTCCAATGAGTTAAGCATGTCCTGTATCAATCTTGTTTTATGTCCGGGCTACAAAAGGTGTCATACCATAAACTTTTTGTTTTCACGTAAAAACATGTCGGACAAAAAAGAAATTATCAATAAGACACGCTTGTAACCTCTAGATTGACTCTAACTAAAACACTAGCCAGATTCTTTCTTCTCTACAACAAGATTTAATTATTCTTGACTACCGAATCAATTTACTCTCTTTATCCGAGAAATTATGGTGTCAGCAATGCAGTTGCCGATTCTGTCGCATACCATTCCCTTATTACTCGATCTTCACCGCACTCAACCAGCATCTGACTTGTATAGTTAAATTACAAATCATTGTCTTTTGGACTATGACAGATATCATGCATATTCTAAGTCATAGCTAACGAGAACAACAAAAGCCACACGTAGAAAAACAAGTCGTTTTTTTCCGAAGTCCACAAACTTTTTAAAGTCGTAGTTGGAATTTAAAAGTACAGCAAATAATGTTTGTAGGTTGGCTTTTGTTTTAGGAAATTTTTTTAGCAAATCTGGTACTCTTACAGCAACAGACAAAATTGAAGGAGGATAGTAACAGCGATAATCGTGTTCATTGAAATGATGTATAGCTTAGTTGTAACTCTGTTAATTTTGTTTAAATAGAAAATACAGTCAACTCATTATTTAGTGCATATTTTCTAACACGTAATTTATCACTTGATGATATTTATATTATAAACTGATAGTGAAACTTACACACAGAACATGATGCTTGAATGTAGTATTTAAAAAGAAAAAAGAATATTTGTACAGTTCTTGTTTCAACCAGTGTTGTATAGTTTTAGTAATTTTTTGTAACTATGATTGTGTAAAAAAATGTTATTTTAAATTTAATTAAGCAAACTAAATAGAACTGTCTTACAAACTAAAGTTGTTATTTACTACTTCAAACCACTCACCCCGATGTTCCTGATGAACCAAAATTTGCCAGACATAATATAACTGTCCAAACGCGACAGTCTTAGGTTATTTTAACGATTACGCGAAATTGCCTTAATGGTCAAACATATTATTATGGCAATGGCAAAGAAAATCAAGTTATCCCTAAAGGACCTGGTAAAAACCTGTCATGAAAAAATAACATTTCTAAGTTACAAATGGAAGTAAATAACTAATAATTACGATGAATTTACTGTTTTTTTACTTTAAAATAAGCATTCTATGGAATCTCTGGATCAAAAATTACGATTACCAATACATATCTACGCTTGACAGTTGTGACTGTAATATCAAAATTTTTAGAGCTTCTTTTGACACTTCTAATCCATCAACAATATCGGAGTCATTCAATGAATATTTATTAAAACATAACAATTTTTAAACTTTTGCGTTATTGATTTATATTATTTAAAGCTACAGTAAATTTTAGCAGTACTATTGATGATTCTAATTTATCAATCATATTGGAGGTACTCCATGAACTGTTGAATTTTTTTACAACTATCTTCATGTGTGATACTGCTTCTTCGATTAGTTCAGCATGTCCTGTATCACTCTATTTTTTTGTCTGGGCTGCAAACGATGCTAAATAATAAATTTTATTGTTTTGATACAAAAACATGTAGGACAAAAAAAAGTAATTAATGAGACACACTCGTTACCTTAAAATTGACTGTAACTGAAACACCTGTGTTGAGTATCGGAGTAGGAGTGTGTTTCTATGTTAAGTAAATAAGACTGATTTTGTATTTAACACTCTTAAACGTAGTTATCGAATAGAAACACCAAATTAATAATTTCGATACAAACACTTTACTTTTCTGAGGTAAGGATTCGGAACAATCGAAATGAGAAGTAATAGGAGTAATCGAGTTATAAAGAACGGCAGTAAATTCATCGTTAAAGTGAGCGTGTAAAACTTTGAAAAGAGGTGTATGTGTGTGTGTGTGTTCATGCAAAGGTGCGTGCACCTTGCAAAACGACCGAGTACGAACTGGCTATTACATCGCACAGCTACATCTAAAGAGCAAGCCGCTGCTTACTTTACACAGCTATTGACTAACTAAAGAGACGCGGCGCACTGCGATTTGTTGTCTTGAAACTCGGCATACTAGTGACTGATTGGTAGATTTAATCAATTTCGTAACCTTAAATTTTAGGACCTCAATAGTGAACATTTCCCCTCTCTGGCTTCGACGAGAGGAGAAGGAAGATTGATAATCCAACTACAAATCCTCATTCATCCGTAAAATCCGCAAAAATTCTGAGAAAGTTAAGTTACTAACTTCCAACGCTGCAAACATGAAATTTTAACATCATTTGAACATAATATTTCAACATGAAGAAGTAACATTGCTAGCTACTAATTCACTATCGAGGTTTGACTGATGAGAAGCTACAATAGGTAATTTACTACTAACTTTGCTAAGTTGGGTTTAATTGATAAATTCTCACAAGCTTCTAATGTTATGATTTGAGAATTTAGGAACTGCTTTAATTGAGTTAGAGTAGGAGGTTGGGACTCGCTACCGAGAAACTTTTGCCAATCTTTATTCGTTGAAGCATCAAACCTACTAACTACTGTAGCAATATAAAGATCGCTACTTCCTAAGTCACGGCCCATAGCTTGAAGTGAGTCCATAGGATTCAGCGTTTCTTTATAAATCCGTTTAAGCTCGGTACCAGGCTCAGATTTCATAGCCTTACAATTCATAATGCTAGACAAATAGCTATTAACTATACGACGATGACTATCATAATATTCGATGAGAGTTTGCCACGCTGTAGGGTATTGATCTTCTGCTAAACGAATAGATTTGATTAAGTCTAAAGCCTCGCCACCTAAATGAGTACGTAATTGATGGAATTTAATAATATTATCGATATCTGCCTTCCGATGCACTAACGACCTAATGGTTGTAACGGGGTGTCCGTATGTACTTATAGCCCTGATAGCCACAAATTAATACTAGAGATACTCTGACCGGGACTGTGTTTCCCGGGCACCCGCGGAGACACACTCGCGTTACAACGCGGACAGCGAGTCCGCTTTTCCTTGTTCACGTCTGCTTGCTGAGGGGCCAGCTCAGCTCTGGCTCAGCTCAGGACGCTCGCGCGTTGGTGTTTACGCGCGAGCCCGTGGAGGCGGCAGGATAAGGCCGATGCCCGGCTTACAGCTCCCTTCTGGACGCCAAGATTTCTATAGATAAAACCTGTAAGGAAAGAGTAGCCGGAAGGGCTTCGTGCAAGGAAAGGCTCACGCAAAGCAAAACAAACATTTAATGATCAAAAGAACGGAAACTATATTGTCTGCACTAGTACAAAAGCATACGCGCGCGTGTGTGTGTGTATTTCGCTCGATCGTGTTGACGGCAAAGCCTGTACGGTCGAGGAAGGCTTTCCTCTCGGGGCCGACGGCCTGCGATAATTCGACCGGGCACAGAGAGAGATTACGCGGCCATTATGATTCTCGCGCACGCACTGCGCTTACCTGGCTTTTCGCAGCCTCTTATTTGCACCTACTCGCCTAGCAGTTGGCCTCTCAGCAGGAATACTCAACCTGGTGTCTAGCCGGTAAGCCTTCTCGTCGAAGGTGCGTGGCTGCAGGAGCGGGCGAGGCGATGGCGAGGTTGTCCTCTCGTGGCTTGACAAACGTAGCGGGCGAGAGACGCACACGTGTTTTCCCTACCTATACCTAATCCCTTCTGCCCTAATAGCCAAGAGCGTCCCTCGCTAATAGTCATATCAAGACGCTTGTTTCTCCTTTCTCTCTCTCTTTCGCACGCATTATCGCGCTCCCTTCCCCTCTTGCTCTCTCTCTCTGGCCCTTTCTTCCTCGCGCAGTCTAGATGAGTGTAAACGGCGTTTGAGTATTAACCGCCCGTTACAAGGTATCCCGAAAATTCTCCCAATCAGAATATTTACCAGTAAACTTAGGAAGTTCGATTCTTGAGAGGTAAGAATTACTAATGGGAGGAACTACCAAAGTGGGATTTGAGTTCGGAGCGGGCGGGGAGTTTTCAGAAGGGAGACATCTAATGTACTCGGCAAAATCTCCCCTTACTAAATAGTACGTGTCCTCAGTCATATCAAAAAGTTCACTAGTAAAATATAAATACTTATAATCTAAATCAGTAAGTGAAAGAATGTATTGATGATTTTTACGAAGTCTTTCTAAATAATCTTCGAAAGTCTGTACCATAGCTTCTACTCTACCACGAGACATCCTTTCACTACCTGATTTCTTAAAGTTTTCAAAGCAATTGCTAATCCTTTTGTGCAATTTAGTCTGTGCGGCACAAAGATCTTCCATATTCGTAAACGGCACACTAATTTTCGAATGAGAAACTTAAAACTAAAACCAAGATCTTAATCTAAAACTTAGAGTCTCTACTAGCACAAGAATTCTATACTGCAGCTCCGGCAGCAGACATAAGTGGCCCACAGAAAAACTGCAAGAGCGTGCGTCGAGAATGGCTTGCTGTACTAGCAGGCACCGATGTGGACAGCAGCTGGGGCAGGCATGGGCAGCCTGCTACAGGTGTAGAAGGCCTGCAGCTCAAGCAGGCGACCCAGACTGGCTAGTGGAGCAGGCGTGGATGGCCTGCTACAGGTGTAGAGGGCCTGCAGCTTAAGCAGGCGACTTTAACTTGCGGGTGGGGCAGGCTTGGACAGCCTGCTACAGGTGTAGAGGGCCTGCAGCTGAAGCAGGCGACTTCAACTTGCGGGTGGGGCAGGCATGGACAGCCTGCTACAGGTGTAGAGGGCCTGCAGCTCAAGCAGGCGAAGTAGACTTGCGGATGGGGCAGGCATGGACAGCCTGCTACAGGTGTAGAGGGCCTGCAGCTCAAGCATGCGACTTCAACTTGCGGGTATGGCAGGCATGGACAGCCTGCTACAGGTGTAAAGGGCCTGCAGCTCAAGCAAGCGACGTAGACTGACTGGTGGAGCAGGCGTGGATGGCCTGCTACAGGTGTAGAGGGCCTGCAGCTTAAGCAGGCGACTTCAACTTGCGGGTGGGGCAGGCATGGACCGGTTAGACCGTTTTTTTTTCTATCACCCGTCCGCGTTCCTGCAAACATCCCTCCCCTTCCACCTTCCACACTTCTAGCTACTCCGACCATCGTCCTCTTTCCTTACGCTCCCGCGGCGTATTCGAATCTCGGTGTACAAAACTGTGACGTCCCCTTTTCGACAGAACAACAGTGGCAAAGAAAATCAAGTAAGCCCAAATAAGCTTGTTGAAAATCTGTTATAAGAAAATGATATTATTTAGTTACTAATAGAATGAAATAACTAATAATTACGATAAATGAACTACTTTTTTACTTCAACATAAGAATTCCATGGAATCTCTGGATCGAAAATTTTGAATATCAATACATGTCTACGCTCGACAGTTGTGACTATGATGTCAAAATTTTTAACAGCTTTTTTAGTCACTTCTAATCCATCAACAATATCGGAGGTGTTGCATGAACTGTTGTATTTTTTTTAAACTATATTCATGTGTGGTACTGCCTTTTTGATGAGTTCAGCATGTCCCGTATCATTTTTTTTTTTTTTTTTTTTTTTTTTTTCTTGTCCGGGCTACTAACGATATCATACAATAAACTTTTTGAATCAATGCAAAAAAATGCAGTCGCTGATTCTTTCGCATACCATTCCTTTATAACTAGATCTTCACGGCGCTTAACCAGCACCTGACTTGTATAGTTACCTTTCAAATAATTCTATTTTGGACTATGACGGATATTCTGCATATCCTTAGTCATAGCTGACAAGAACAACAAAAGCCACACGTAAAAAAACAAGTAGTTCTCTTTTCCGAAGTCCACAAACTTTTTAGTTGGCTTTTGTTTTAGGAAATTCTTCTAGTAAATCTGGTTCTTTTAAGCAATAGACAAAAATGAAGGAGGATAGTAACATCGATAATCGTGCCCATTGAAATGATGTACAGCTTAGTTGTAAATCTGTAAATTTTGTTTAAATAGAAAGTACAGTCAATTCATTATTCAGTGCATATTTTCTAACACGTAATTTATCATTTGATGATATTTATATTATGAATTGATAGTGAAACCTACACATAGAACATGGTGCTTGAATGTAGTACTCCAAAAAAAAAAATTTTAGAGTATTTGTTTCAACCAGTGTTGTATAGTTTTAATACTTTTTTGTAACTATGATTGAGTAAAAAAAATATTATTTCAAATTTAATTCAGTGAACTGAATAGAAATGTCTTAAAGACAAAAGTTTTTGTTATTTACCACTCCAAATCAGTCACCCTGATATTACTGATGACCCAAAATTTTCCAGACACACATATTACTGTCTAAAAGCTACAATTTTAGGTTTTTTTTACGATTATGCAAAATTGCCATGATGGTCAAAAATATTAATATGGCAGTAGCGAAGAAAATCAAGTAATACCAAATAGGCTTGTTGAAAACCTGTCACGAAAAAATAATATTATTGAGTTACAAATGGAATAAAATAACTAATAATTACGATACATAAAGCAATTCTTTACTTCAAAATATTCATGCTACGGAATCTCTGGATCAAAAATTTTAAATATCAATTTATGTCTACACTCGACAGTTGTGACTATGATGTCAAAATTTTTAACAGCTTTTTTAGTCACTTCTAATCCATCAACAATATCGGAGGTGTTGCATGAACTGTTGTATTTTTTTTAAACTATATTCATGTGTGGTACTGCCTTTTTGATGAGTTCAGCATGTCCCGTATCATTTTTTTTTTTTTTTTTTTTTTCTTGTCCGGGCTACTAACGATATCATACAATAAACTTTTTGAATCAATGCAAAAAAATGCAGTCGCTGATTCTGTGGCATACCATTCCTTTATAACTAGATCTTCACGGCGCTTAACCAGCACCTGACTTGCATAGTTTACTTTCAAAAAATTATCTTGTGGACACTAACAGTAACTTTGCATATTCTAAGTCATTGGTGTCGAGAACAATATCAGCCACACGTAGAAAGACATGCCATTCTCTTTTGCAGAGTCCAAAAACTTTTCCAAGTCATAGTTAGTATTCAAAAGAGTAGCAAATGCTTGTAGATGGAATTTTATTTTTGGAAACTTTCCTCGTGAATCTGATACTTTTCAAGTAATGGAGTATTATAACGTGTGGGATATTTTTACTGTCATTACTATAATAAAGTACTCATTTATTAAATTTCTAACAAGATTATTAATTTAAAAAAAAAACAACAATTTTGATGTTTTCTCGTTAATAATTACTTACGTTTCAAGCTATTGTAAATTATTGCAGTTCTTCTGATGCTTTAAACATTTTCCAAGTCAGTTATTTATTTAAGATGATTTTTTGCACTGCTTGTAAAATATTTTCCCAAAACAAATAAAAAACGAATGAAATCACAACCAACCAGGAAATCTTTGTTTTTCTAGACTAAAAAAAAAGAATCAGAAGCAACGAGGATTCTGTGACACAACTGCAAAGAAGATTATAATAATTTCTTTATAAGTTGGTGAAAAGAGAAAGAGTTACAAATAAATACTTACGAATAAATCTATTAAAATCCCTTTCTAGTAAAATCTGCCTTTACTATACTTTTAATGGGTTCACAAAAGCCCTGTTTTCTCACGGTCTGAAACAAAAATGATATAAACAAGCATAATAAAACAAATCGTTTGTTTTCATACGTGATGTGTATGACACCAGGGCAAAAATAGACTCCTTGTGCTTTTTGTGTTTGGATGAGCACTAGGTCTGAATTCTATACTTTTTCTACTGAGGACAAATTCAAAGTCCAAATTTGAAAATATGACAAAAGCAAAAAAAATTTAGTTTTAAGAAAACATTTATCGCGTTACGTGTTGTTAATTGTGATAGAAAAATCTTACTTAGGAGTACTAAATGAATGGGTCTGATTATAAATTATTTTGCTGAGTAGGTGGAAAAACATTTATTATACTCGTAAGAAGTCAACGGAATGCCATTATATAAGTTTCATAAAATGTATTTTGCATTTCGGTCTGCAGTTAGCCACACAAGCGACGATTAGTGTACTTCTTCAACTAAGAACGTAATATACTATTTTGCATATTATTTGTAACTCTAACTTTTTAATCTTAGTTTTGTACGTACTTATGGAATAAATAAAGATTTTTATTTTATTTTCTACGTTAAAAGTTCTAAATATACCAAGCATAGTAATAAGGCAAAGATGCACGCACAATGCTAATAAAATTATATATTTATTTAATAGAAAACAAGATCTTCTTAGAATTTAGTACACTACCATCACCGTTGGTTAAGAGTTAGTTTTTTTTTAGATAAAAAGGATCAAAAAGACAATAGACAACTATTTTCTTCCAAGAAACGTTACATTGGAACTTAAGGCCAGCCTCTTCAGACTTAGTACGATTATAGTTAAGTTACCACGAACCATCACTTGAAATTTAAAATTCCCTTTTTTGTTGTGATTTATTTCTAATTTAAAAATACCAGCTTTAACAGAAATCTGATACCAACTTTAAAACTTTGATTATTTACCAGGCAACTTCGTGAATGGTGTTTTTGAATTCATTAAAAATCTTTATTTTGAATATCCAGACATGACGAACAAAAAATTGTAAGCATTTGAAAAGCATTCAAAATTAAATGTACATAATTAAAGAAATAAAAATGCTACGATTAGAAAAATATGTTAAAAGTATCTAAAATTATTCGGAAAACTTTTTTTATATTGCTAAAACTGAAAAAAATGTACAATATCCATTCAGAAAATGATTTCTTACATTATTAAATGACTGACTAAACACCATTGGTAATGTACGTAACTGTGTATTAAATGGATACTTCTAGTTGCAAGTTATTGTAACTCTAGATGTAAGCCTATACACGAGCAAGCCACCATAAAAAAATTAATGAATATAAATTGGTTAGTAAGCATAGATATTTGGATGGGATGCTAGCGATAATACGATTGCCTTGATATCGATTTCTTTAATGAATGTACATTAGCCTAAGTTAAACCTTGGTGGAAATAATTTTTGAGAATTGAATTATCTATGTCAGAGTACGATAAGCAAGTACATGCACACATACACAAATAGTTTTTAGTCAAACGCCGATTACAACAGTACCACTAACAGTACTTTTTTTATTCTTTTATTACACACTTCGATGATCACTCATATCCATTGAATATACGAAACTTCTAATTTCAGTGTATATAAACAAACTGAACTGACTTTTTCTCGTGCCTTTCAATTTACATGTGCCACGAAGCGAAATTGTCAGGTTCGCATCAGTAAGTGATCCTTTCCAAAACATGGGGCTAAAGATTGCTCTGAGTTAGGGTAGATGTCCCTATTATCGAAGGACTAAGAAAATTTTTTTTAAAATGAATGTAATTATCAACGTAGATTTGACTATTTTGTCATAATTTGCGTACTAATTGGTTATTTTACTAATGAGCTATACGTGAGAATTTTTCCGCGGTAAAAAATTAATGATCACAATAACTATTAATTAAACAAAAAAACTATATTTTGGCTTTATTATCGAGCCCCTGTACAGCCTATGTATCTATTATCGAGCCCATATTATGAAGGCCTGACCGTATTTTGGAGTCCCAATTATCGAGCTCTGAATTTCACATAACCTGTCATTGTAACGATTATATTACCTACATTTTAAAGTTTGTTTATGTGGGATGTCAATTTATAAGTCACAGCCGCGAATGTGACGGAAATCTGTATTGCATCGCAGGATTTATTCCATGTGGTGAGTCTGCCGTGGTGAGGCTTTATCCGATCGCTGCTGCGCCGCATGAATGAGCGGACGATGATCGGTGAAGATTGTGAAGATCCTTCCCTCGAAAATGCGCTCAAAGTTGATGATGAACTCATAGACCGCCAGGAGCTCCCTGTCGTAGGTGCTTTACTTCCGTTGAGCATCCGTAAGCTTTCGAGAAAAAAATCCCAGTGGTTCCCAGAAACCGTCCTGCCGCTGCTGCTCCAGCACAGCTCCGATGGCGAAGGTGCTCATGCAGAAAACAAAATGGCGTGTGCGCAAATGTGAGCCACGTGGCTTCTCATTATTGAGACACGTGGGCGCACGCACGAAGTTTCTTGCTCACACAAAGGCACTGCAATAAAAAACACGAGCTGAACGTTTGTTGCCGCATTGAAATTGCACTAATTCACTCCGCTGCACACCAAGCTCAAGAGAAAAAACTGTTTCTCAATATCACGTCGAGGGCACCACTTTGGTGTGCTCTCCTCTCTCAGTATAGGCGGAATACACCTCCCGAGGTATCAGCTTCTGCTTGCGCATGTTAAATGTCACTAGGTGGTTCGGCTGTGTTGCTACATATACATATATATATATAAGGCTCGATGCAAATAGTGCCCCTATTATCGACTTTGTTGTCAATAAACAAAATAAGAATGAAAAATTTTTAAAACAACTTGTTATCGCGTAGTAAAAGGTATTATGATATTGCCGTTACTTTCATGCGATGTTTTTATTGAAGGTAGTGAATTTCTTATACGATGTTAAAATATAATTTTTCTTAAGCTCTTCGTTAAGAGATCTCACGAATACAGGAGCTTGATGATGCAAGCTCACTTTTTCCATGTTAAATACTTCAAAACGTATAGTGATTTAAACTTTGAGAGTTTTGTTGGCTACATTATTTAATAAATTTATAGAAAAAAAATAGTTTATGGGTTTTCGTTAACTTCTCATTTATATTTCCGTAATTATAACTCAGACCCTCGATAATAGGAACAGGCTCGATAAAAGGGACATCTACCTCTATAGGAGTTCTACCCCAATAAATATTACTTATGCTGTGCTGAATCAAAAGTTATGAGGTCTTTAGGGTTAGCAAACTCATTTTAGATGGCGTACTATAGCTATAAAAAAATGGCGTCACTGACACACTGTTACTATAAGTAACGATAGTAAACGGTAATGTTAACTTACTTATGTAACAACATATCCGTCACACTGACGTCAGGAGATCACGGATAGTAAATTATTGTCAATGTGACGCCATTTTCCTCTTAGCTACAGTACGCCATCTATGCTGAGTTTGCGGACCGTAGAGACCTCATACCTAGGCAATTTATACTTCTTTAAAATCATGATAAACACCAAAAATCTAACTCATCAATCTGTGTTGAAGTTTTGTGATATTGCTTCCAGAAGTTCTCGTCGATCAGAAAGACTATTAACAAAATGCATAACCAATGCTATTAATTTTAAAGACTTAATTTACACAAATGAGAACTGTATGCCATATTACTACTCTTTCAGAACTCTTGTTACTACTACACCTATAAACGTTGAAATAGGCAAAAAAATTCGAAGCCTACGATATTAACATGTCTGTATACTTAGCGGAGTGTGCAGCTATAAATGAAGCGTTAGACATAATTATTGATCTATGTATAACACATACCATTACATTTTCTGATTCTCTGAGTGTATTACTTAGTATAAACACAACCCAAAGTAATGTGCAAACTAACTACCTAGTATTTTGTTGTAAGCAAAAAATTTTGCATTACTTGCATGAAAATCCTGATTATTTCATAAAACTATTCTGGATTCCCTCGCATTCAGGAATATTAAAAACTGAAATGGCAGATCAACTAGCCAAAGAAGCAACCGACCTTAACATAGTTAAAAATTGTAAAGTGCCTTTTACTGACTTCAAAGAACATTTTAAAACGTTAATGTATACTACAATAAATAAAAATTTAGAATAACAAGGTACTATAAAAGGTGTAAAATTTTTTACTGAGTACTACAAAGACAAATATCTCCATGGTTTGCTCGAAAAAATCTATCTCGAAATCTTATAACATGTACCAACAGATGTCGAGCCAATCACTGTATAGTTTAGCAGCCTTTTGTTGTATTAAAGTTATAAATAACCCAAAATGCAAATGTGACCGAAGTGACGAGGACATTGATCATGTTCTCTGGAGTTGTAAAATATATGACGACAGACGTATACAAATTATCAATGATCTAAAAAAGTGGGCTAAATCACCCTTACTCCAGAGATATGATAGTATCCTTTCCTAACATTAAAGATTGTTAAGCGATCATCTAAGCGATTTATTCTATTCGCGTTAAATTTAAGTGTCAAATGTAATTAAAGTTATATGTATCAAATCAACACGCTTTGATTTTCTGTAATATAACACTGTAAGCTGAAATGGGCTAAAAAAAAACAAGCCCCAAAAGTTTTAAATAAAGAAAAAAAAAAAAAAACGATCCTTAATATGTTCACCTCACAATAATATTCCTTCATTAAATTGCATGCGATATTTACTTTAAAAGGAGCCTCTACAAACAAACACTACAATTTAAACAAAGTAGCAATTTATTGCCAAAACGAAATTGTAATTACGGCATAAAGATATGTGTATACCTTACAAGAAAATTACTCGTGCCGGGAGCGGAACTTCACTGCAAGGTAATGGCGGCGAGATGCGAACAACCTGATGCAAAGTTGGGCAAAAATGGCCAAACACGTTGAAAATGAGAGTCCAACTGCTGGGCGAGAGCAATCCGACCTCTTCGAAGTTCAAACGAACAGAAGGGACCAGAGCTCTGCGCTCGCAAGGGTCCTGCGATTGTCGAGAAACGTCTGTGTTCTTATAAGTAGGGGGGGGGGGCGAGCACACAAAAACAGGTGTATTTGGCGTAGTCTCTTTTCCATCACCTGTCTCACGTGCAGGAGCCGATTCCAGTATATGCCAGTCTCTCTTTTAAATTGAGGCTTGTCTTCTGCTGAGCAGTGAACTTTCGCGTAATATTCACTTACAAGTGAACAACACTTACCGTGTCACTCCAGTCTACTGCGACAGTTCCATTTCTCATTCAATAATTAATCACTATACTTTTATATGATACATCATATCCCCAATCTGCTAGTCGTAAGAGAAGAAGTCAGCTGACCGTGCCCTTCAAAAATTCCGTTACGTGTGCTACGGGCAGCTGTACGGACTCTCTCTTTCTCTCTCTTTCGACGTCTCTGAGTCAGGAAGAGGGGAAAGGGCTATATAAGTAGCTGGCTTTTCTAAATTCCTCAACATATTGAAAAAGTGGAAAATGGGACTGTTGCGGAAGAGTCGTAAAATCAGTAAGTAGTGTAATATATAAGGAATAACTCAGTAATTAAGTCATAAATGTACGAAAGTGAATGGGAACAATAGGATGATTTCTTGGAAAGTTAATAATATTTCTCCACTAAATTTACAGTGATAGGTATGGTAAAGCCCTGTGATCTGGACACCAGGAATTAATACTTGTACAAAATAAAACTGCTTAGTAAATTGTGCTTTGTTTGATCATTACGAAATACATTACAGGGCTGTATGGTATCAGTTAGAGAATTGGTAAATGGGTGCGACAATACAGCCCTACACATAAGTGGCGAGTGGGACTGAGCCAGTAGGCTTTCGTGGTAACCAGGTAAAAAAATTTATATTTATATTCCTACCTTAAGTTATTGATTGTCACGTAACTGAAGCCTTTTTATTCGTTCTATAATTTGACGGGACTCACGAATAGCGGGTAAACTTGATAAGTTAAAAAAAATGTTGTTTAAAAAACCAATACTTGAAATAATTAAAATTTCATCATGTAAGATAACTGAAGAGATCATATTTATTTTTGGATTTAAGTAGATCCAATGGTTTATTGGGAAATATTATTTTAAATATCAATTTCGTTAAATCGCAGTGATAATGAAAATAAAAAAAGAGTCTGCATTGTTACAATTACCTGGAGTTCGATACTATTTAACTTGTTTATACTATTGAATTCAATTGTCTTTTTAAGAGTTAGTATATTACTTGACAAAGCTAAATTTTGAAGTCTTGGTTATAGTATCTAAAATTAAAAAATTGTTAATACAATTATTGGTTTGAAGAAAGGATCCGAGCAATAGATAAAAAAATCAATTTTTCTTACTTTTTACGTGATAGAAAATGCAGGAAAGTTATTTTTTTGATGGTATATTAAAATTGAATAACGAAATGTACATATAATCGTCAATGCAAATTAAATCAAATAACAAAATAATTAAACCAGACGAAGCACGAACTACATATATATATATATATATATATATCAACATAATTAAATAACAACATTATTATAAAGTTTAAAATTAAGATAAGAAAAATTTTAAACTGAGAATGGCTACGTTAGTTATGTGGTTAAAAGTATTGGAATTTCGTACATTTAATATTGTTAATAATAAAATAAGCGCAAGAAAAAAAATACGACTCTAAAATTTTTCATTCACTCGACTCTTTCTTGTATTGTTATAAAAGGAAACTGTTGAAGGGGTAAGTTTTCCGAGTTGAATCAGAATCATCAAATAAGTCGTGATGGAGGCAGTCATCTGAAACAAAAACATTTTCCGTAAGCATTAAATACTAATTTGAAGATAAAATTTCAGAAAAAAATTGAATCATATAAATAAAAGTTTTTTACCCCTTGAATCAAAGAGAAATCAAGATCGATGAATCCAAGAGCTGAAAATTTCAGGGGGTTTTGTATAAGCTGGATGTTAAAGTCTCGAATCTACAAAATAATTTATTTTTGTACATTTGACTAACACATGGTGGTTGTATCTCAGTATATAACGGGGTCTAAAAAATTCTATCTATTGGGTAAATAAAATATAATTGATGTGCTTTTTATATATGTTACGGGGTTAATTGTTGATTTGAAAAAAAATATTTTCTAATTTTATTCACCAGCACATGTCATGTAACAAAATACTTTGTGTAAAATGAAAAATTTTCATTAATAAGTAATTCGATGGAAATTAACCAACGCTATTATTTCCCTAATTCATAGTAATAAATTTACCAACTTCGATTAATTAATTAAATATATGTATTTACATTTTGAAAAATTTTAATTTTTATAAGAATCAAAATAAAATTATATTATAACAAATGCACTATACGAAATTATTTTATGTAATTTATTACAAACAAAGACTAATGAATTTATAGCTATTTACTAGGAGAAAAAAACTAGCCTTAGTTTATTAAAATCAGGTATCATATTCTCTACATAAGTGTCATATTCTCGTAAAAATGATACACTGATAAAAAAATTTTACTTTTCTTTAATCCGCGTTTTATTTGAATAAATGCTAATATGACTGGCATTAAAATTACAATAATTAAATTTTATTTGACCAAGAAATTCAACTCTTTAACAGCCCTTAAATTACAGGACACATTTATCTTAATGTGTATTTAATACACAAAGACCAGTACCTCACTTTGAATGTCACTGTTAATTGTCGGATCATCGTACAATTCGTTAATAACATCTCCAGTTCTAATCGACTGCCGACGACGTATGAAATTAAATCATGAAAATTATAAATAGCCTGTGCATGACAATATATTAAAATAAAAAAGAAATTTTATTTTAAATACAAACCTCTTTTGAACAATAATTACAACTATTGCTGATAAAGAGAATTTTTATTATATAATAGCTAACCCAAATGGAAACGACTGAAGACGTTTCCAAAATTTCTATGCGCGATGCGTACTTATCGACCAACGTAGCGTACATAATGTATAGGTCACCCGTGATTACTGCAAAAGCCGCCACGATCGACAACAACATTTGTACGCCGTACATACTGTCCGCGTCACGACAAATTTTGACCACCAGTAAGTGAATCCGCCTGTCAATTGATGGACAATTATAGTGACGAAAAATTTATTTATTGATAGAAAATTTATATTTATGTTCGAAAAATAACGAGAAAAATTAAAGATACTTGGATATTTTTAAGACGATGGCGTGATTTTTGGGCATTCCGTCAACCATGTAAACATCTAGATTTTTCGATTCCTTAGTTGGAAGGCTCAAAAGACGCTTATGCTGAGGAAATTCCATCGTCGTTGTAATCATGTTTTTTAGAACTTCGTTGACCATTTGAAGTCTATAACGCGCACAACTGCAGTGCAAAATAGAAAAATTTTTACTAAAAATTTAATTTAAGGCATTGTACCATTTTTGCGTATTCTCGTATATGTATAATACACGTACATGAACGATTTCAAACAATCATCGTGATTCAAAATTAAATTAAAACAATAATTTTTACAATCCTTTCTTAATAGTTTTATTTTACTTGAAATTTTAGGTGTCAGAGAGACAAGTCTTTATCACCCTTAAAATGTCGATGTGACAGACATGTGACATGTGTTTTTATCAAGAGGTAAAATTGTGTCATACATACAAATAGAAACATGCTAATAATATGTAATCTCGTAGGAAAGTCTTGAAAGAATATTATTCGGGTAATACCAAACTGTCCCACAATAACGCTATTATAGTTCAATAGTTGAAAAAAATCAAAAACATAATTCAATGTGAAATTTGATGTTAATTTTCATGAAATATTTAGGTACTCTATGAAATCTCGTGTGATTTTATAGCAGTAAAATTTTATTATAATAATCATTCTTTGAAAAGCAACAATATTAATAAGCAATCTTTACTTTTTCATGTACAGAAATTATACATGATCCAATTTTTTGTTTTTACTAGAAGAATAAATTACATGTTAATAGTTTTTTTACTAAGAAAACTCTTCGAAAATGTCTGTTTAATTATACACATTTTAAGGGGGAGTATCAACTTGCGAATGCAGACGTTGAAAAAATATCAGTCATCATATAACTATAATGACTATAATGATATTTAATTGCAGTGAACGTGATTACTTGATGAGTATGTGACTAAAATATAATACATTTTAATTGCGTACCAAAGTAATGACGCTTACTTTAATGAAAGTCAAAGTTCATTGTGGAGACTGGTATTTTCTCGACTTACGGAATAGTAGTTGTCCCTGCTTTACTCTTTCAATGACCTTAGGATTGTTAGCAAAATTATTCGTAATTTTCAAACCAAATTTCATGAGCACTTTTATTATTTTAGACTATCTCATTAACTAACCCCTTCACTTATTTTTTGGAATTTAAACAAGGTAATCATTAAAAAATATTTATTTTGCATCAATTATATAATTGCCTTAAATAGATAATTTTTATTTAATAATCTGAATTCTTAACAAAATTATATTGTTTTTTGATAAAGTTAAATTGAACGTTACGATTGATAAAATTCCTTTCTGTTGACACAATACATTGAAAATTTGGTAAGTAACCCCTAGAAAACGTATCACAGTTATTTAATAAAACTTGGTAAAAATCTATAAAATAATGGTTTCCAAGTCTGGTCATTTCAAGCGGATCAGCTTAAAAACCGAGCACAAATTCACTTTAAATAACCCATGTAAGATGATTCCTCGAAAAGTCGTTCACGTGCATGAAATTCAAAACAAAATAGGTATACTAATCAAGGAAGCGATACGTTCTTGACAATGTTCATAAACGTCAGGTCAGCGATGAACATGATGAACACGGGGTAAGACATCGTGATGGTCATCAAAAGCCTATGGTGCAGCGGCACATCGTTAAGCTCGATAAACGCCGCGTTGAAGCCCATTATTAAAAACGTGAACGCCGAGTTGGCCACTATACTTCCGATCTGGCGCTTGAATATCTGGCCGCGGACGTTTTTAATGCCGATCTGGTTCATCATGTCATCGATCAGTGCAGCTTTCATCAGGCACTTGTGCAGCGACTTCAAAGTATTCATACATCAAAAATTTGTTATAGTTAAATATTTCATAGTGTTACAAGGAGTACACGTAAACATGTATACCTGACTGCGGAACCAGCCCAAAGTAAGCGTGACGATGGTGAGCAGGATGTGCGCGAAGAAGAATATTCTGATCGGCAGAATTATCCTGGGCGCGTCGTAGAGGGAGAACCCGTTGGATTCCGAGTAAGTGAGTCCAGCGAGGACGCAATACGTGGCAAGTAACATCGACGTGTAAACGAAGCTTATGACCGGACGCGGTTTCCCGAGTGGGTACTCGATCACGCCTATGCCAAAGATCCAGTTGAACATAAAAATCGGCACGACGGACGACGTTGGTGCGTCGCGCGTTGTGATCGACATTGTAATTTTCGAGTTTTGGTTGTTTTTTTTTGGAAACTTTTACAAGTAATTTTTTTGGCACGAATATTTTATTTACCGAAATTTGGATTTTCTTTTTTTTTTTTTTTTTTAATTGGGGTGAGTCACTAGTGTTCTCTTTAGGAAAAATAAAAGCAATAAACTCGTGCAAATACAATTCTTACACTACGCTTGGCGTCGTTTCTCTGCTCCTCCCTTCCCTTAACTTAATAATTGTAATCGTAGCCGCCAGAATAATAACACGTTCGTATTAGAAAAGCTTTCATGTAGATTATTTTCCCGAGAAAGTTTACGAGCTTCCCCGGCGAAAAAAGTTGCGTGAGATATCGATCTTAGATATTTTTGAATGATACTGGTATGCGGGCACATGATATTATAAGCATAATTTATCAAAGCACTGTCATTAACACTGATGACGAGTGCATGTATTTGGATGCATTTTTTTTTATTACAAGGTAAATATTTTAGTGCGATTAAATAATACTTCCATGATTGTAGTCACCAAGTTTTTCAAATGATTTTGCTTTTTTTATTAAGAGAAAATTTTTACATTACTAATTGGGGTTTTTTCCAAGCTGAATAATAATCAGCAAATAAGTTATTATTGTTCCAAACAGCTGAAATCAATTTATTTTTATTAAAAACATGTATATCTGGCAATTTTAAGTTACTGACAAATTTAACAATAAAGGTTGAGATGTTGATTTTATATTCATACAAGGTTACGGTGAAAAAGGCAGTAGCTTATTTTTAAAATTGAGTAGGATATTATCGAAATGTATCGTTTATTTATTTGTTTATTTAGAAAAATCCAGGGGTGAAATTTCCTGTAAACACAATAGACATATGGGTGTAATAAATAAAGCACATAATATACTTATATATAATAAAAAAGTACAAATATTAGATCTTATGTATGAACCAAAAAGTAAAAAATAGTTTGTCATCGTAAATGTGAACTGACAAAAGCCGGAGTCACCAAACTATTTTTTTGTATAATAATATACAACATTGGAGATCCCTGCTTATCTGATAAGTTGTGAAATGACAGAGTACCCAAATTAATATAACTAATAAAAAATTCTTTGCGATTCGGGAACGAAAAATCCTCGTGACGAACAGTAATCTTCGAAAACGCCTTTATAGAGTATAAAGAATCGTAACAACATTGAAGCCTAAAAAGTACATGTGGCTGCAAGTGGAAAGTATGTATACTTGGTATTATCTCTAAGCTGATAATAAAATTATTTGCAAGTTATAAGCTTTTTTTTTAACTATATTATCATAGTAAACTATACATGCTTTCCTTTTAAAAATGGTCCTCGTATTGGATCTTCTCTCTTATTGCAGAATTTAAATAATGATTTTATTTGTTCGAGCAACATAAATTTTTCTACGCAAAAAATGGAACGTATAAATGAATTAAATTATACATAAATGAAAAATAAATTTATTTTCGGTTCTGAGATATCAATCCTGTATCACCGACACCCCTACGTATAATATTTAATCACTTGAAGTATCTTTGTGAACACGGTTCAATTCCAATCGGCATGAAAAGGCTCATGAAAAATAAGCGAATCATCTCAACCTTTGAACATATCTTTTCAAAATCCACTTACCTTGAATCTCAATGCACAATCGATATCTATAAAACCGTGCGCTGTGAATTTCAATGGTTTTTGTATCAATTGCAGATTAAAACTCCGAATCTGCAAGAAAATTATTTTTGAGAAATAGTTACAACGAAACAGTGAGTCAACACAAGTAAATGTACAGAAACCTCAGCTCGAGCTTCTTCCGGGAGAAATTCTTCGTCGTACAGCTTATTGATGACATCTCCAGTCTTGCCCGACTACAAACAAAAATCGCCTCAAGGACATTAATATGGACTACGGAAAACAAAAGTAAAATCAAAATTCTAACCGACTCGGCACATGAGCTACAGATCCATGAAACGAAATACAACTTTAACGAGTATAAAGTCATCAAGAGAAACGTAACTACAATTGACTTTTCAACCTCTTGGTGCGGATA
Source organism: Copidosoma floridanum (assembly GCF_036245765.1). Taxonomy (NCBI): domain Eukaryota; kingdom Metazoa; phylum Arthropoda; class Insecta; order Hymenoptera; family Encyrtidae; genus Copidosoma; species Copidosoma floridanum. Next base: position 4,355,950 of record NW_028321909.1, read on the forward strand.
TTTATTAGTTAAAACGACGTAGGTGTTGTAAATCATTCCCGTCAGTATTATAAATATCGCTCCAATGGATATAAGTAATTGTAGGCTGTAGGTGGCGTTTGCCTCGTGGCATCCTTCCATAAGTTTTAAATGAGCATATCTGCATATAAGAATAATTTTGATGGATAAATTATTTTTCACGGATAAAAAAATGTATGTATATTACAATAAATTGTTACTTGGCTGTTCTTATTAGGTGGTAATAGTTTTTTGTTACAGTTTCCTGCGATTCAAATCCTAATCTGATTTTTTTATGCAGAGGACAATCGATTGTTCCCGTCAAAGAGGTTTCAAGTTTTTCGTTCAATTTTCGGAATTTGTAATGTACGTAGCTGATATATGTCAAAAATTAATAAGATTTTTCAATACTCACTTTGCAAATGACATGATACAATAAAAAATAATAATAATAATATACTCACCCTACAAGACTCGAAAATGTAGAATCCGTAATAAATATTAGAGTCATCGGATATACTAGCGATACAAAAGTTAGTATTTTCATTTTCATGGGCAAATTTTTTGGCAAGCAAGTTATGTAAATAATTCCAAGCATTCCTATGGTACATAAAAAACCAAAACAGACTTTTATTGCTTGAACCTTCGTTACTTTGGTGTAAGCTTTTGGTATGCCAATACTTTCCATCAGATTGTCTGCCAGTTCCAATTTAGAGAAACACCTCTTTATGCCCTAAAAGTATACAATAATACACTGACATTGCAAAAACTGCTCTACACTCCAAAAACCCCTTCCCTTAAAGTTAAAATTGGGATCTTGCATGAAAAATTCTAAGTGTTTGTTCCATTTTATAGATTGTAAAAAAATATTGGACACGTATTTTTTTTTTTTTAATATAAACATGAATTGACAGAGATGGAGCACGTTAAAATTCAAGAGTGGGGGTAAAATACGTCATAGGGACACAAAAATTGTGAACTTCGACTTGCTGTATCTTTGTCAATTCATGCTTATATGAAAAAAAAAAAAAATACGTGTCCAATATTTTTTTACAATCTACAAAACAGACCAAATATAATTTTTCATGCAAAATCCCAATTATGCAAATAGCGAAAATATATTGATTTAATATTAGTAAAAAATTTTACTGTACAAAGACTGAAAGTTCAATCCAATGTAAGCATTATATTATATTCTTATTAGCAAACTACAATAAAGAGATGAGAAAAAAAAACTTACTTTACTGTTACCCCATCCCAAGATCATCGTTAAAATTGCGAGTACACTTCTCAGCCAGAAATATACAACTCCTCGTAGGTCATTGTCATGTATTGCAAACAATTTAACGAAAATCGGATAGGTGATCAGAGCGACTGTCGCAAAAGCTCCCAGCTGAATTGAAGAGTAAACGAAACTAAAAACCGGATGTGGATTGCCGATCGGGTACTCGATCACTCCGACTCCAAACAGCCAGTTTACTATGTATATAGAATACGATAGTCTTGAAAATTTCTCGGATTCCGTCATTTTTCGCTGCTTATCGGTATATTATTTTCAATTATTCGCGATTCACACGCACATACACGCACACTTGACGAGGCAATAAATCACGTGTGATAATTATATAAACGCCCGAATGCGCTTGTTTCAATGATTGTGGATATTTTCAATATAATGCACAAGCATCGCAAACGAAACTTGCAAATGGTCGATATAGTTATGAATGTGTTCGAGTCTATTTCATTGTAATTTGCAGCTCGCGTGAGAGATACGAGTCAATATAATTAGTTTTTAACGACACGAGCACATCGCGTAAATGTGTAATGAAGCATGCTATGAAAAAAAAAAAAAAAAAAAAAAAACTACATATTACGGTCGTGACGCCATATATAGCTGGCGTGTCTGTCTGTCACAACGTATTTGTGTGTGTAAAAAATCTCATCGATTGTACGAGATATTAAATATTTCCACTAAACGAGATTTCACGGGGCGTACGATGAAAGTGGCATAGGATCGATTTAAAAACAGCAATGGATGGTTTTTTTTATCAAACCATGATGTACCTAATATGATACGATGATTTTATACTTGTGAGAGTAATAACTGTGCAGTGAATAAAACTTGGTAGTCGTTGTGGTTGGCCAATTACTCGATTATACCGATTCTAAACATTATATGTATATATAATTCATTCATTATTTAGAATATTGGGTTTTCCAATTGTTTAATAGATTTCATCAAACAACTTTTTCATTTTTATTAAGAGTACAATTTCTGATTTGAAAAATAGATTTTAGCCAGTATACATATTTAATGAAAACAAAACTTTATGATGAATGTTTAATGCATTGAAAAATATTTTACTTACATTCATCACTTTTGAATAGCAAGAACGAATAATCGCTATTTTTTTTAATATTTTACTCTCAGTACTGTTGATTAGAATAAAGAAAGAAAAAATGTTAGAAAAATTATGACGAAACATTCTCTTCATCCATACAACTTAAAAAAAAGGTTTTCAAAAAACTTTTGGGTGTTTTATCACAGATATCCTGAAGTAAACAATAAATAACTTCAGCTGTACAGAAGAAAATGTTACAGACTAACCAAAATATTCTTATCAGGACTTTTACATTTTTTCGATCATCACAGTCTTCAGATGTTCACAGTTTTGAAAACTATTTCAAAATTAAAATATTTACATACTGTTATTCACATACTATTTATTCGCATTAAGTTAATTTTCTACCAGATAATAAAAGTAATAAGTAATCTAATAAAAATTTTTAATAACATTTATTGACACCGATATTGAATTTTTAAATTTTGGGAATTTTCAGGAGAGTGTAGTATTGCTATTGTTGTTGTGAGTGAAGTACTAAAAATATTACTTTACGTCATTTTTATTGCATCGGAAGGTTTTACAAATAAGAATAGTAAGTAATCATTGGTAGAAATAAATTAATATTCAACACAGTTTTAGAGAATTGTATACTGAATATAGTTTTATATGATTCTTCTTTTGCAATATTTAGAAAAGATTGAAATTAAAATGTGGCCAAGTCTTATTGAAAAAACTATAGGTACTCTTACATAAGAAATTCCGTGATTTTTTCCATTCATTTTAGTGGCTTGAGACTTAAATATGAGCTTAAAAAAATTTAAGCTTCTTCCTAAAAACAAAGTACGGAAAAATATTCCTTTCGTACAAGTAAATGTACAATAAAATTGTTTGAAAACTTTGTTAAATTAATAATGGAATTTTGTTTCATTTTTTTAGAAATAAAAAATAATTCCAATAAAATTTTTACTCATTAAAATATAAATGATATTTAAAAAATTGTATTATACACATGCAGAGTTAGTACAGAATGGTCAATATACGTTTCAAGTAATTGTTTTTTTACTAATATGTTATATAGTGACGTAAACATCAAAGGCTGCACTGCATTCACGAGTATAATACATTAGTGGCCAATATATTGAAAATCTATTCTTCAACTCAACAAATATGATGTATGATACATTATAATCGATGTTCCTAATATGTAAATTTACTTTTCTTTTAAACTCTGCATTTTAGATAATTATCATGGGTTGAGAAATAAAGCTACAAACTATTTAGGATTTTTTATTATTTTCTTTAGTTACAATGACATTTATTACAATTTAGAAATAGTTCTAAGTTTTTGAACTGTAAGCCCTGGATTGTTTCTATGATTTGCTGCTTGTTTCGTTATCCGATGAAACCTCAACAAGCGCATTAGCCGCTTTTATCATGTCTGGTTCATTTTGTATCAATATCATCAAGTACGTTGTAACGGAGCCTACAAACTTTTAAAAAATATATCAATTAAAAATTACAAATACAAACTATAAATTTTAAGAAGATGTTAGTGGAACGTACGAAAAATATGAAAACTAAATAAAAACTAGAATGATTGAGCGAAAAAATGTTAAATATTAAGTAAAGGTCACTAAATTTACAGGATAAGTAACTGAAAGTAAATATAAAAAATATATCAGCAGGTTAAGGAATGAGACAGTATGATACAGTAGATGGAAAGTTTAAATTAATAAAAAAATATTGAACTATTTTTGGACATGCCAACTAAATTTAAATAATTTACCCCTCTCACAAAACCAAAATCCAGAACTATCAAACCCGATGCGGTGAAATACAAAGGGTGTTGCATTATTTGCAGTGAAATTTGATGAATCTGAGGAATGACGTCAATTATATTTAAGAAAAAATATTATTCATTTTATATACAAATTTAAGTCTATTGAAAACCTCGTCCGTAATTTTTTTCTGCCATCTCGAAACTTGAATTTCATGAGCTAATTGACTTGTTTTTCGAGACTGAAATAAATCGCATCAGAAATAAATAAAATAGTGCTTGGTAAAACGAATTTCAATTATATGCTAAAACTACCTCTTCTGAAACATTAACCGTTACCCGAATGACACACATAATCCTAAATATACTCATGGCGATCCATATCCCAAGTGTATAGAAGTGATGTATTTTTTTAGCTAATGAATAGTTCACGTCGATGTAAACGACGTAAGTACAATAGCCAAACCCAGTTAATAATAAAAAAGTGGCTGCCATTTGTAATGACAGTTGTTTGCTGAAAGTATCGTTAACTTCTCGTGACATCGCGCACAAGTCCAAATGAAGTTGTCTATAATATAATGAAGAATTAATAAAAATAATTTTTCATCCATCAAACTTTACATACTTATTTTCTGCTGGTTATAAAAATTGAAAACTTTTAGTGTGTAATGTATTTATTTTACAACGTAGAAAATTGCACATTTTCAACATTTAAACTGCTTAAAAAAATTAATAACACAAAACTAAATGGATTACCTTACGATTCGTAGTACAAATTCGATATTATTTCGATTTTTGTTGTAATGAACTGGTTGCACGGTAACTTTATTGATGTACTTTTTCATTGTATTTTGATATTTATTGTGATTTTTTAAGTCGTCCAGCTGTAGTGCTGACGATGTTGCACTTTGAACAACTGAATTCAATCTTTCGAATCTTGTACCCAAAATACTAATTCACAAAATTTTTAAATTTATTTTAAGTTTGATTCAATAAAAAAAAACATGGGTGATAAAACTTACTAAATAATTAAATAAAAATTCAGCTCATTAGTGAGGTTTAATATTAAGGGGAATTGAAACAGTAAAACTCTTACGAGCATATCATAAAAGTCATCAAAGTAATAATATGCGATGGCTAAGTCACTGCTTAATATAACACAACTACCAAAACACCAAATGAAAATGGCTTGCATGCACAAGTCGAATGTCGCCTTGTATTCTGGATCGATTCCAAAAATTTCCAGCGTTTCGTCAGCAAGAGTAATTTTTTTCGCAAAAGTTTTTACTTTCTGTTAAAAAATTATAAAAAATACACCACAGTACTGACTTACGAATCATTAATTAAAAATTACGTTTGCACAAAAAATCGAAATAAATCAACTTACTTTGTAATTTTTAAACCCCAATATAGTGGACACGACGGCAATGAAAATATTACTCAAATGAATTATTCTAATTGTTGTTATCATCGTTTCGATGGCAAAATAATTTATGTGAGACATCCTCCGGAATTGCCAAAAAAAGTAAACATAAATGATGCTCCTGACAACAGCGTATAGTATGCTCAGCTTGGGCCACGGTATTCCGATCGGCATCTCAAAGATCGTTAGTCCCAAAATGCCGTTGTAAAGGCAAAGTGGACGCAAAGCGTTTAATATACTTGTCACGTGTTTCGGCATTTTCCCGTTGATTTGACTACAAAATCGATATAATAATTATAAAAATCAATCGTTGTCGTTACTTAGGGAGTTCGGCTCATCGCAACTCATTCCGTAAGGTATAAAGTAAAGCGTTAAAGTATCGAACGAACGCGGTGCGTGATCGTATCGTTGAAATGTTCGTACGAGACGTTATCGAGACGGAGGGTTTCTACATACTGTAAAGAGGATGTGCGAGACCCTGAGTGTCAAGGGTTTAACGAGTGAGAGTCGAAGGTCACACCTGTGCGTGTATATTTTAATTATAGTTCCTGCGAACGTGTATATTGTATACTAACACTGTTTTTGTTTGGTATATCGATGCGAAGGCTTTTTGTCGGTCATTCAGTTAATTTTTAATGAATATTCCAACGAAACATATGTACTACGTAAAATCGTTTTATTTTATTTCAAATAATTACCATTTGTGGAAATAAAAATTATTTCTTTTAACATGTACATAACGTAAAAATTAAATAAAAAAATAAAAATTAATAATCAAGAAATGATAAACGTAAAAAAAATCGTGTCTGTGCAATTATAAGAATTTTTGCCATAACCAATTGAAACAGAAGGTACTCAAATATTTCACAAATAAACTAAAACAGACAATTGAAAAATTATAAAGCCAAAAAATTTTTTTAATACGTAACTGATGAGACGAATTGTTCAGAAGGTACTTAAATATTTCACAAATTAACTAAAGCAGACAATTGAAAAATTATAAAGCCAAAAAATTTTTTTAATACGGTACTGATGAGACGAATTGTTCGTCTCTGATATTTTTCTTGATGCATTAAAAAACCTTTATCTCAGTTGAATGAGGTTCCAGTGGTTGGCCAAAAAAAAAATAAGAAATAGTCGTAAAACAATTATGATCGTTATGAAAATTTATTTAAAGAAAAATTTTACTTCAAAGGAAAAAATAAATACATTACACACCTAGTGAGTAAAAATAAAGGATGTCTCAAATATCTCATGTTCATTTTTAAATATGTGACAGAGATAAGATCTTAGAAAGCAGTACCTTTGTTTCACGTGACAGAACAAAAGTAACTAATTTCGCCCTGTAAGCACGAAACAGATTAAATCGTGTAATTGTCTGGAGCACAATTCCTTTATGCATTGAAATTTCTGAATACTTAAAAACCAAATTTCTTTTTTTCCAGAATAAAAACATACATTCTTTTTACTGAAAAAAAAAAAAAAAAAAAAAATTTTCCTATCAGATAAGTGCCACACACTTCGGTTGATTTTATATTATCCAAAATAAAATATTTAAATACTTTGACTTTTTCTTGAAATTGGGTTATTGGATGAAAAAAATTTTAAAACAGCAGAGAACATCGTACTTTTCTCATAAATATACACTATGTTGCTTCCTTACCGGAGAGGGGTCAACGGCACGTTCACATTCCAGTGTGCAAAAAGTAAAAAATTTAGGATGCTTCAATTTCCCGTCCCTCATTAAGTAATGTATTTCCCAAACTCTTGCCTATACACACTCCCACGCATTTGTCACAATCAGCGCAACGAAGACAGCAATCGAGAGCCGAAAATAAATCCCCACGGGCGCGTGCCGCGGTTCATTTTCAGGCTGCCAAAAATTGTTGGCGGTACTTATAGTCAGCGGTCGGTTGGCAATCGTCGAGAGAAACCCCCGCTTCGGTCGAGGAAACATGTAAATGAAGCGTCTCATCGAGGGGTTGATTCTCTCTCGTGCGTATACATTGTACAACCAGTTGAGAGTCGATGGGCGGCGATGTATGGATTCGTTCGCGCGCCTGCGCTCCGAAAGTCCGAAATATCGAATCGACTCGTCGGAGCGCAGCCCACGGAGCTCCTTTTTTCTTGGCTTGCAAATTAATTTCCAAGGATCACATTGTACACGAGCTTACGCTTATTCGGGTTTGATTTATGTGTTTGAACGGGCTATGTGTATATACAATATCATTGCCTAGGACGCCTCGTGTGTACTTTACTGGAGTTTAGGGCTTTGCAGTACCAAGGCACTACGAGATTAAGGAGAAATATATTGTCTCGGTTGTAAAAAATAATTGTATTGGCAAGTCTAATCCTTGTCTTGTTAAAGTTTTAATGAGTTACAGTCTTTGTTTTATAATATCGTTTTGATGTTAGCAAACAAGTATTATTGGTATTATTGGATGGGATTCATAATTACTAAGAAAAATCACTAAAATTCCTCTAAAGTCAAAAGTTCAAGCGAAAAGTTACCATTGAGTATCTCAATCTCTGTTCACTGATTTTTAGCAGTTATATTCTTTGGTATGCTTTTACATAAAGTTAGAGAGGTTCTTTTTAATTCAAGCTCAGTAGAAAAATTATTTACAACTTTTCTGACTGGATTTCGGTCAGTAGATTATGTAACAATCATTACTGTGTTGAATTTGTTGTATGCCATTTATTGTAGAGCTGAGTTGTGGAATTACGTTTGTTTCGACTGATTGTAAAGACGTAATTAAGAAAATTTGACTTTAACTGTAAAAAAAATTTTGTAATGATATTTCTATTTAACAAAAAAAATTTTTAATATTTAAATAAATGTTTTTTAAAAATACGTCTTGTTTTTATTTAGTGCCTTTATAATAAGTATGTAATAATTGTTACATAAATAAAATTTTCTGTTTTACGCCCATCAATCTACTTTTTATTACTAATTCATCATGATAACTCATGTTTTTAAAGATTTCAATATAGATAAATGATTCCAAGAAGTACACTATTAAGTAATTTATGTGTATATCATGCATACGATTTATCTATAGTTATCTATCTAAATTTAGCTTTTTTTTTTTCTTTTAATATCTATATTTTTAATGAAACTATGACGCATCTTTCAACAGCTAAAATCAATTAATAGTTTCAATAATAATAATAAAAATAATAATAGTAATAATAATAATAATTATAATAATAATAGTAATAATAATAATAATAATAATAATAATAATAATTAAAAATAACTTATTATTTTTTTGTGAGGAAAGTTATTGAGAAATGTGAAAATTAATAAATTAATTTGGCACGCATCATGAAGGCAAAATAAAAATAAGCTATTTTTCAATGCTTTATGGGATTTTTTTTTTAAATAAAATAAATGTTTCTGATTTAATATTGAACATTAATAATCGTTGTCGAAAGATAAAAACAAAGTAACATAAACTATCGCTTAGCAGCTTGTATACATATTGAAACTATGTAAAAATAAAAATTTTTTTCACGTCTTGCAAACTGATGTTATTTTTTATATTATTTTACTAATTAGAAAAATTTAGCGCAATTTAAAAATCTTGTTTTTAATTGCTTTCAATGTCGACAACTTAATCCACAGAAAACTTGAGAAATAGATATTTCTCCACTATACCTTTTTTAATCAGTGTTTTGTAAAAAATTAGAAGCAGATAAATGTTGGTGACAAGAGTTTTTAAATGAAATTTTTATTTTAGTTAAAAAAATTAATATTGACAATATTTTGTGGTAATGAATGAAATGTAACACTTGGTTATTTACTGTAAAACTTTATAAACTTCAATTTCACCAAACTTACGATGTACATTGTTTTTCGACCTATACGTGTTAAAATTTGTGATGCCTCTTTCAAAGGCTTATTCAGGAAAATTAAGTTTTATTTTTCCGTCTAACTATGTACGTATTTCTAGCTGCTGATGTTTTGTAAAATTGCTCATTCCATTAGTCTATATCCCAAATAAGTTAAAATGTTTGGCTTAAATTATTATTATAATTAGAATTTTTATGAAAAATAATACGATCCAATGGTGCTTGAAAAACAAAACAGACCCTAATTAAAAATCTTATAAATTAAAATTACTGCAAACAAGTGACCAAAAAAAAAACAAAAAAGCAAAAAAAAACAGTGAATCAATAAGCATTGAAAAAATAATCCTCGATGATTTGGTTTCGGAAAAATGTATTGTACTTTTGATAAATACATGAAACAATAACAACACCGAGCCAGCTCGTGCTCGTCAACCCCTCCAGTCCAAAACTAAAGTTTCAACGAAACGACGTCTGCAGCATCAGAAACAAAAAAGGCTGTATCGGTCTCCACATATCCCTTGAAATCGATCAACCAGCGCGCGAGACAGAATGAAGAGAGGGAGTGGTTGGGGGGGGGGTGAATTAAGGGAGTCATCCTCGAGCGTCGATCCGTGAAGTTGGCCCTTCCGGTAATCCCATTCTTTTTCACTTAAGAGATAAAGAGAGGCTCGAGCGCTCCCCCAGGAGCTCCTGGACGCCCCGTCCCTATATGCGATGGAATTAGCTTGAAATGGGATTCTACGAGGCTCGAGCCAACATATGTCCGAGTCATGTAGTACACCGCGCCTCTTTTTCGCTCGGACGCCCGCGCGTGGATTAAGTACGACGACGCATATTGTTTATTTGATAAGTGAATAATAATTAGGTTTTTGCATGAAAAATTCTATTTGGTCCGTCTTGTATAATTTAAAAAAACAATCGACACGTATTTTTTCTTTATTCTTAAAAATAAAAATTGAAAAATATATAATATAGTATCTGAAAATATGGTATTTTAAAAGTTACAGAAAACACCATTATATATGTGACGTTGTAAAGTATACATGACACATGCATGTCTACAATTAAGTAGGAAAAAAATGAGCCCAGAAACGTAAAAAACGATTTAAAACTTTCAAAAACATAGCTTTTTGAAAAAAGTATCAAACATACACATAACCTCAAATTACGTAGAAACCTTTACATGAAATTCGCTCGAAATTTAACGTTGTCAACATAATACCAAAAGTATTCCGGAAAGTTTAAAGAAAAAGTATTTATTTTTACTCGAGTTACAGTAAGAAACCAAAATAACTGTTTTTCACATATGTCATTGTGACGTCACATACACAAGGACAATATAATTATATGAAAATAGAGAATCTTCAAAGGGCTATATCTTATCAAGTTTTCAATTTAAAGAAGAAAGAAAAAATACGTGTCGATTATTTTTCAAAATTATACAAGACGGACCAAATGGAGTTTTTCCGTCTTCTAACCTCAAAATAGCACCTTCGTCGCTTGATTTTGGGTTCTCAGACGGAAAAATAGTATTCAAAACTCGTTCAAAAAGGCTTCTTTACGAACCTCCTTTCGGTTCGTAAATCGAAGCCTTTACAAACTCGTACGTAATAGACTATTTTACGCAAAAACCTAATTACCGAGATCGAGTTTTGTTTCATACTTACAGCGGTGCAATGACGACGATGATGGCCAAAAGTTGAGTTGCGAGTGCACAAGGTAAGTATTGGAATAAACTTTGGAGATGGTTGTGGTACTCGTTTCCAATCAATTCACAAATGGCCGAGTTGCGTATCAAACGTGATTTATTCCAAATAAATGATCCAAAAAATATCTTTCGTACAATACGAAAAAAAGTTGACACTTGAAACTTAGGTATGTATAAGTATGCTGGGGTTTACAAAAATATTAAAATCAGTCGTAATACGACGAATGCGTGGCGTCGACTCGTCGTGAAAAATATTCTTTGATATTCGTCTAGTACGCGGACTTGGGCACAATTATTTTATACATTGTTTAACACTTTGAAAAAAATTTGTTTCATTATTTTTGCGCTGGATATTTTTTTCCACAACCTCTTGCGGTATAAATTTTTTTGCACTAACAAATATTGCATTGTACTTTAGGGATAATGAAGTTTTTTTTTAATATTTGAACAAACATCGCTAGGTATTTTGTTTATTTATATAATGCATTATTCAGGCTTAAAAATTTTTGAAGAACAAATTATATAAGAAAAACAAAAAGTGTCCAGCCCAAATAATGCATCACATATTTGGATGAAAAAAAAAAAAATTACACCTCCTAGTATGCATGCCCAAGTCTGCTAGTACGCACAAGTTACACCATTCTTTATCTTGTGTTGTCACGACTACACGTGATTCACTTTATCGGCAACAATTAACAGTTCCATGATTCTATTAATACACCGTTTTTTTTCGTGTCAAAATATTTTCCTCACTCTCACCTTCGTGTCACAATCGAACGAGTATTCATCCAAACTATACAACCATATGTATACATAATACTCCATTTTACAGACAAAGCCCACACTCTCACAACCCGCGCAAATGAAAAAAGCTGTCTAAAATATGTACACATCAGCTCTTATTCGCAATATTGTCGAGCTCTTCTCGGTCGTTGCATATGCACAAAAAATCGCGCTCTGCATCAGGAACATTTATATGTGTATAGTATTTGGTTTGATTTTTATTATTATTTTTTTTTTATCTCAGCTAGATGAAGAATGTTCGAATGGATCACGCCTCGAGGACGTGGTTGAGGTACGCGATGTAGCAGATGGCCAGCCGGAGGATCTCGATTTTCGAGAGCTTTTTGTCCGGCGGTAGCGTCGGCAGGAGCTTGCGCAGCTCCGCGAATGCGAGATTGAACGCCTCGACGCGCACTCTTTCCCTAGAAAAATGTTTTTTTTTTTTTTCGTACGACACAGGTTTTTTAATGAAAATGTTCATGGCTTTCATCATCATCCGGCTTTCGGGATTTTTTCAAAAACTATTATATTCAAGTTGAGAAGGCTTCATTGGTCGATAGCCGTATTTCAATCAAACGTAAGTATATGTTTCGAAAAGGGGTATTTTGCGTTAAAAGAATTTTTTTCCGAAATCGTTTTACTTGTTGATGCTAATAATAATAGTGAAATAAAAAAAAAATTCAACGATTTTTATCAAACATATTTAATATTTTATTCGATTTCAATTTTGCAAGGTATATTTTTTACATATCAACAAATACAAGCTGATTGTAGCAGTAATTATTTAAAAAAATATTTAAAATGCGGAGAAGCACAAGTGGAAAAACTGATGTCTTTGTTTAAAGAATCGTATGAAATTTGTGCGTGTTTGGTGTTTTTAAAATTTTCTTGGACGAATACACAAAGCTATTTAAAATGTGAGATGAACATTGCTCAATTGGCTAGGCTAATAAATGTAATTTAAAATAGTTCAATTGGCCAATAGATGTAAAAACACTTTTCATTCTTAGTTACAATATCAAAATTATTGTTATAACTACTGAAAACTAGTTACAGACAAAAGCACTTTTTTTTCAACGCATCAAACACACTCCACGAATCTGTTTGTTTGAAGATTTTTTTTTTTCATTTTCTTCAATCATTATATTTAAATAACCCTATGTTCTTGATAAAAGCACAGTCATTTATGAATGTTCAAATAAAATCAAAAGCGTTTGTGGAAAAAAAAAGTGAAATAATCGCACAATAACGTACTTACCTTGTCGCGTGCGCAGTTCTGTACTTTTGGGTGGCCCGTCGGCGTCGACGTCTCTCCTCCCTGGACAGGATTCCCACAGTTCCCGACGACGACACTCCGTTCCCGATCCCGTGCCCGTTACTCGGTATCGCGTTCTCTCTGTCTCTGTTCGCAAAAAATTTCGCATTCATCATTGTTGAGTATTTTTTTTTTATACAATTATAGCGACGAAAATTTTCAAACCTTTTGCGAGTCTGAAGACTCAGGTTGCAACAACTTGGGATCGGAAGTAGAGCCTCTCTTTCCATTTTCACTGGCCTATCGGGAGATAAAATCGTTGGACGATGAATTTTCTGGAATACCTCAGCGTTATTTTTTCCAAGTGCTATAGTTACGCTCAATTATCTCGATTCCCGGAGGAAATGGTCTTCGAGCAAAATATGGCATAGTGGAAGTGAAAGGGGTGAGCTAATCCGATGATCGGACGGGCAAATATTTAACTCTGGCGCGAGTGCCGAATTATATTTGGTAACGGGATTATCTCTAATATTTCTTTGTTTTTCGCGTTACGAGCAATTCCACGTAAGAACTCTAGTTGGGGGATCTTGCCAAGTTGAATGAAAAACTTTAAGGAGTAAAAGACTTTTATCATCTGTTTTCCTCAAAGTGTTACGAAAAATTTGCTAATGTTATCCAAGTACAGTTAGGTGTAGGTTTTTAATGAATTGTGGCGTTAATCTCAAAACAAATTTTTAGTTTTCTCTGTAACTTTGGGATGGTAGAATTTTTTTTTTTAACAATTCCGTGGATTTCTTAAGAGTACAGTTTTAGCTATTTGTAATTATGTTTTAATTTCAGCATCAAACTAATTTTTACTTATTAAAAAAAGGTTTTCAAAACCGAATCTCTATAAATGATGTTTCAACTGATTGGGCCATAAAAAATTCATAATATATACTAGGATGTCCGTTATTTCCCAAATTTTGTCTTCATTGTAGTCTATGATAAAAATTCCAATAAAAGCTGAATAGAAATTTAATTAAGTCGAGCCACCAGATGCGTTTTGTTTTTTCATTTAAATAACATGAAATTCTTAGTGGCTTTAAGAAATAGTTTTTGAACTCTTGTAATAATCTTTAATTTGCTATTAAGTGTCAAATCATATTGAGCATAGTTAATACTGTTTACTAAATTTTTTTTTTTTTTTTGCTTTTTGAGGCAAAAAAGTATTGATGACAACTCTAAAGAATAAAACAAAACACCTAAATTTATTAAAAACTATAGAATATTTTAAAAAATCCTCTAAAAAATTCAGAAGATGACTATAACTCTAATCAATGTGATTTAATAATTCTTAATAATATAGTTGAAAATCCCATATTATCACATGGAAAATAAAAATGCATGTGGCAACATGTATTAATTCAATTTTTATTCAAATTTTATTATGAGGTTAATAACTAAAGTTTTTTTTTTTTTTTTTTTTTTTTTTAAGAAATCGCATACATGCAACTTAAATGACCTACACCATCGTTACAAATTTTTCCATGACCAATATTCTTAAAATTAACGAGATCAATCATAATTTCCATCCCCACGGAAAAAAGAATGGCAAACCCTGTACGTACAATAAATAACCCAAAGTCATGTTTTAGGTCTCGTATTGGAAAATAACCAGCTTTCCGTCAACGCCCAGCAACGAAAACAGTCCCATAAAAAGCTCCCCTCGAAGGAAGCCGTGGAATTATTGAACAAAACGCGTGGCAATAATGTAAAACCCGCGGCATGAAAGTTTAACCAGCGACCCCAAGCCGGCGAGAGAAAAGCTTCACCCCCGTCGACTCCTTCAAAACACCCCAAAAAATCTCAACAAGAAAAAGACGCTCCCCAGGGAACTTTAAATCGCCAGTTTCGATTTCTAGGTATTGCCTCGAACGATGCATTATTGACGAATGCGGCGACGGCTATTTCGCCAGAGTATCGGCTGGGCGTAAAAAAAATAAGGAAGAAAGGTGTTCTCGAGGTTTTTGCATTATTCACGGGGTCGCGAGATTTCCGTTTTTATGGGTGAGCGTGTCAATTGTCCCGTTCGGTTTTCATCGATTTTCTAACGCGTCCTTTGTTTATTTGTTCGAGATTTTTATTCATACGTTGATTGTTCGATGAAATTCCTAGTTTGTTACACGTGGTGGTACGCAATCGATTTTATCATCTTTTTTTTTTTTTAATTGCAAAGAATACAAATTTCCCTCAGAATCTGTAAAGAAAGAACTTTTCGCTTATTGTAAACAGACCTGGGTCCAACAAATTTACAGATTTTCAAAAAATTCAAAGTAAAATTTTTTTCGACAGTCTAATGCACCGCGTTTGGTGGAAACTTTTTTTTCATCACTGTACTATAACGCATTGCTTTTTAGAGGGTTCGTTTTATTATAAAGTCTTTGAACAGTGTTTTCTCCTAAATTTATACATCCTCCCATTATTTAAGCTGAAAAAAAAGTTCAAAGCCTTGTCGAGTACTGTATCATAACCAGTGATAAAACATTTGTTTTCAACACAAATAATACATTGTATTGGAAAAAAAAAAAAAAGTTACACGATGTGTTTGAAAAAGCACCTATGCTCAAAAGTCCGATTGCAAGTAATGCTTGAGCGGTGCGGGTGTCATACATCCTGAATTTAATAATTAAAAAAAAAAAAAAAAATGATATAAAAGAAAATTTCGTATCAGCTCGAGCAAATAACTTACCAACACAATGCAACAACGATAACTCATTGAGCTTTAATTAATCGTCCGTCCAATGAAGTTTCGCCAACTCATTTTTGGTAAACACAAAAAGTGATAAACTTGCATCCACCCGTACAATGAGCGATCACAACTTCACGTAACATCCATCGACGACGACGAAAAGAAGAAAAAAAAAAAACTAAATCACAATATAAACATCACAGTACTCGAAGAGCAAAGGATACAAACAATCCCAAAGCGAAGATAACAATCCGAGCTCGTGGCTCGAGGAATCAATCGCGTCTGATAAAAATCTCGCCTCTGTACGGTCGCAGCATCCGCGTCCCGACTCTTCCCGGAGATCCCGCCCTGCACCTATGGCGGACCAATGGTGGGCTGGCACAGCATCCGGGAGGAGCCGCCTTCCGCTTGCGGGCGCCATTGTTCTGAAACGCGTTGTGTATTGACTGCGTGGCGGCGAAATTAACATGGCTTTTTTTTCCCCAAAAGAAAAGGGAGTACGAAAATTAAGTTTTTCGGGTGCGGTTAACTCTGAGGTGTTATTGGGATGTGTTTTCTTTCTTCATTTTTGGTGTTAATAATGGGTTTTTTTTTTTATTTCATTGAGTTGAAGGATGCTTTTTGTGTGGTTTTTGGCTTTAAGAGAAAAAAAAAAAAAAAAAAAAAAAAAAATAACTGATAAACAACAAATTTGACGAAAGTTTTTTAAGCCATGTAAACCATCATAACTTTTTTTAAATTCTTACTCCTATTAATAATTATTAAAATTACACTTTTTACTCGTACTTATAAATACTTGTATTGTTATATTACTAATTTTATCGTCATATTTGTAATTCATCTCCAAGGTTAGATCAGTTCTTGTATAATCTATGTGTTGTTCGATACTGCTTTTGAATTTTTAATGTACGTAATTTTTTTTCTCTATTCTGACAAACTTTCTATTTTTCTTATATCTTATTAATTATTTTATCATCCGTTTTTAGTCATAATAAAATATGCTCGTATATTGAGTAAAAGTTAAATTATCATACAATAGAAGTATTTTTTTTCATGAATTTTTTTCCTCTAAAAAAAACTCCAAGAGACAAAAAAACCACATACTGAGCTTGCAGTATATAATCGTTAAAAATGACGGAACAACCGACAGAATATACGACGGTACGAAAATTCTTTTATCTCAAGAAAAGTTAAAGAGAGTCCGGGAGTGTACTGAACGGTCGCAGATGTTTCTTCACGCCGCACCTGCTACCCAGTCTTAAAAATACGAGCCTCTTCTTACCCATAAATACCACGGAAAACTTTACGAACTAGCATCAACGCTCATTTTGATTGCCTTTGAGTGTTCCGGAACTGTTAAAATAATTTGCATATTTTTTTTATGAAATAATAAATTTTTTTAATGCGGTTTTTTCCCTATATTACATATATAGATAAAAGTGGTACTGTGGAAAACTATAAAAAATAATTACCATAGTTCAATGCTGTTTTTTTAATGATTTGAATCTACGATTAATTGGATTGTCTCTTGAACACAAGTTTCGTTATGTACGTGAGTCATTTCACAAAAACTGCGATATTCTATGAAGCCTATGTTTAAAAACAACGGAGCGAATTATTTCGAGTCGGAACTTTTTTAAACGGTGTAAACCAATTGTCCCTAAATGCATTTTTGGGATCGTGTCGACAAAATTTTTTGCGTGGCTGTAAGGTTGAAAAAATAGGTTAAAATGTCATTACCGTAACGCGAAGCATTTAAAAATTTCATTTTTTACGGCTTATGGGGTCTAGACATTAATTTTTTAATTTGTTTACGATGTAGTATCTAAAAATTTAAAGTGTTGAGCGCGCCTTGTCTGATAGTTTAGAAAGAAAAAAAAATTATGTCTTCAAGTACGGAACATTTTATTTGTGAAGTCTACTTTTGCGCCACTTTTGAATTGCGCACCACAAATGATTTAATTTAGTCAAGTGATTCATTTTAAGGGTGCGTTTAGATGGAGTCTGGGAGTCTGCCAGACTGGCATTGAAGCCCATAAGAGTGAGAGAGAGGTTTATCAGGTGACCACATCTAACCTCTCTCTCACTCTTATGGGCTTCAATGCCAGTCTGGCAGACTCCATCTAAACGCAGTTTACGCAGTCTAAGATACTTAAAATTAATCGTTGTGTATTCCGGAGTGTACAAGAATACTGTCAATTTTTCGGCAGCCCCAAATTTTCATTTGTCTATTTGTAGTATCGTCGCGAGTACATAGTGTTTTTCCCGGTAAAATAGGCGGTCATTACTGTAACGCCCCTAATCTCCGAGAAATTTAAAATCATCGACTAGATGACTATAGTGTACGAAAGGGTCTGGGGCGCAGATGTGATAAACGAAATTCCGTTGAAAAATTTCCTCTTTGAGGCTTCACAATCGCAACATAAGTACCGCCCTTTTTAAATTTCTTAGAAAATGCATTTAAATTAACATAGATTTTTAATAAACGATCGTAGAGTTGGGCCCAAAAGTTTCCAACTAGTTTGGAAATTATATAGCTTGGAAAAAATAATTCAAAAAGTCTAAACATTAAATTGAAAAATCTCAATTAGGGCGTGAAAATATCGCAGTTTTTGCGAAATGACCCATGTGAGCCATTAACATTCCAATTGTTGACAATTAATAAATGAAAAATACTATTTCTGGCAAATAGAATAATGCAATTCCAAAAAGGTTTCTTTATTAAAAATAAATTTCAAAGGTCATGTTATAAAATAACGTAAAATAACGAAAGCTCATCCGCACCGTGTGATATACAATTCATTCCCGAAAATTCAAGCTGAAATTTGAGGACAATTATAAATAACAGAATAATTAAAAAAAAAAAAAAAAAAAGCGAATACCTCCTGATGTGTTCGCTCACGTCATCGATACGTAATTGCACTTGGGGTCGTCAACAATCGTACGATGGATCGTAACCAGAAATGAAAACTAATGTCTGTACATAGTGGCACTCACCCCAAGAGCCGGTGTCGGTCATAGTATGTGCTCCGAAAATCATTCGCACCAGCCGCGTGGTAATGAAAAAAAGGGGTGTGCTATGTATAATTAGGTCGCGTGGCGTTCCCTCCGCGACTCGTCGACCCCCGTAAGGAAAACATCACGTGTGATTATATTCTCGCGAGAATAAAATACGTGCGACTCGCTCGCCGATTTTGTATATATATATATATATATATATACTTACGATTCATCCCTTTAACACTGTGCAATACTTCGCTTACATCAGAGGTATATACAAGAGAGTATAAATATATACCTACAAGTGAAAGTGTTGACGAGACATGATGAATCGATGTGTTCCAACTATATGTACACTTTCTTCCCGACAATCTATTTTCATTTTGTAAATTGACACCAGCGTGTGGGTTCGAGTACTGTATATAATGCGTATTGTGATGGTTGTTTCGTCGCGGGCGAGTTTAATCCAAGTTGTATAGGGCGCGTGCGAGCAATTTTCTCCTTGTGGGATACAATGACCATGTTGGAAGGCAAAAATTATCATATATGGATGGATCACGTATGTTTGACTGATTGCGTATGTGCCATTTTGGTGGATATTTTAATATAGGAGTGAAACGGCTACGGGGATTAACCCGCAGTTAAATTTAGGCAAAAAAAATTAAAATAATTATACCCGAGTATCATTTGTATGACTAAGCTTGTGACTACGTATAACGTTGTATCTTTCAAATATATCCTTTCACTTGTAGAAAATAAAAAAATTTTGTACCCGAAGTTGTAGTTTAACGAATAGAGGTACAAAAATGTATATGTTTGAAAGACCCACACACTTTTTTTTTACCGTAGGGGTGGATTTTCATCGATTGTATCGGGGAAAAAATACGTTAAATCATTTACTCGAGATCTAAAACTCAAGCACTGTCTTTTATGTAATTTTTAAAAGAACACAAACCGATTAAAAAACGCAACGTAAATAAAAATAGGAAAAAGCCATGTTTTAGAACGAAAAATAACAAAACTAGTTCAGTTTTTGCATAAACTTAATCACTTGTGTTCATTTGATAAAACATCAAGGCTGACATCAAAAAAAGCTGTATAATACACGCACCAAATTTGAGTAGAATAAGATTTATATCTGTAAACTTTTCAAGTGCCACTTCAACTATTGATACGTTGAGCTTTTGTTTTACGCCAAAAATAATTTAACAATGTACTTCGGTACTCAAGCAAAAATCATCTCATTCGTTCAATTATTAATAAAAAAATGCAACAAAAACACTTATTATAAGAAATAATGAAATACAGATTTGAGACTAGATACGTGCCTTTCTAACACTTATCAGTTTTTTAGGCACGACTGATACTCAGGAGTGCCTTATATTTTTGCCATAGCAAAAAGTGTAAGTACCCTTCAAACTTATTGTTTTCGTGTAGAAAAAGTTTTGGTACAAAAAAAGTTGCAATCACGGACCTCAGCGTCAGGGGTGTATGTATGTATGTATGTATGATGGGCGTAATCAAGTTTTTTGATTAACTCATGCAGTTTTTGTCGGATTGGGCTGAAATTTTACAAATAGCTTCGTTTTTTATATCTTACGTGATGGTTTAAAATCTGTGAGGTTTCCTCTTTTAGAAAAAAATGGCAGTCGTTTAAAGATGGCACTTTCAGTGAAAAAAAAATAGTTTTTTGGCTATGACTTTATAACGTGATATTTTTGAGGTTCACTGTGAAAGACAAAATTGTAAATATACTTGAAATACAACTTTTTCGTATTTAAAATTTTCGTCCAGGATGTAACCCAAACGTTCTGTGAACCAAAAAGTGCTCGTAAAATGAATAAAAAGTCGTTTTCCCCTATCCAACTTTTTTGTTTTGCACTTGAGACAACAAATTAAACGTGATAGTTGAAGGTCTCGTCAAAACACAATTTTTTTGTATTTAACATATTTAGTTATGATATTAAATTTAGGCTCTAAATCGCAAAAATGCCGAAAAATTGCAGATTTATCATTTTCCCCTATCTAACTTACTCATTTTTTTTATTCACATTTCAGATTACAAAGTTAATGTAAAACTCATAGATATTGAAAAAATATAACTTTTTTTAAACTAAAATTATGTCTGTAAGATAAAATTAACGCCATAAATCGCAAAGGGCGATAATCATTGTGTTCTAAGGCTTCCTTTATTTCATCCTGTGGGAATGTGTACATTTTTTTACCAACCCTACAGTCTACACCGAACAGTACCAACTTTTTACACAGTGTGATAATAATAGTAATGTATTCCCTCGTATCAGTTTTGCGCGCCTTAAATGCAAAAACGCAGTTTTTGTATAAATTTAGCCGCTTGTTTTTTTTCTTTAATGTAATTTTATTTAGTCATTAAATATTGTAACGACAATGAACAACTTATATGGGCAATCAGTATAATAATTTATAGTAATTGTTACTTACAAAATTTCATAATAATTGATAAAAAACAATAGATATTACAAAACTATAAGTTTCAATTAGTTACGATGTATAACAACAATTGAAAAAGCATCATCCACATGGTACACACAGTATGTTATAATCATTTTGCATTTAATGACTTTAGTTCTTCTGTCAAGGTTGAAGTTCAAAAATCAAATAAAAAATAATTTTTATTTTAAATAAATTAAAACACAAAATTTTTTTGATAAAATTATTTTAGATAAAAATAATATGCGCTAGCAGGGAAACTTTTGTAGAGGGCAGCAGCAAATGGCAACGATATCGGGAAGCTGTTCGAAAAAATCAATACTTTTTATCATGTAAGGGTAACACTAAGATTAAACTATAGGTATGATTGAATTATTAAGTCAAAGAATAGCTGCCATAGCTTTATTTTACTGCTAAACAATAAAATTGTGTAGATAATACATATCTAAGTGTGATGAATTTTACATAAATTCTTTTCCTAATGTAAAAAAATGCATGAATACTTAGAGTATCAAAAGAAGAAACAAAAATAAGTTTCAAGTTCTTAGTATAATAAACGTATATCAAACTTTTTCACAAAATAAGAGAAAGTTTTCAATTTTTAATAAAAAAAAAAAAAAAAGTAATCCTACGTGGATAAAAATTTTTTAATCAAAATGAGATTTAAGTTTAAACTAGAGTTATTAAACTTGTAATATCAAAAAGTTCCTATACCTAGTTGACTTTGAATAAAATTTTCCTGAACTTATCTTCATTGTACATGCCAAATACGTAACTTGAAAACCAAAAAATGAAATAAAAAATCTGCTTTATCGATTAATTAAGTTTAAACGAAACGCACTTATTTAATAAATTTTACCTCCAATAGTGTTTAAGCTCTATAGTTCTATATGCTTTCTTTATATCTCAATACTTTTTAAAATAAAGAAAATCTTTAAAAACATTTGCTGTCAATTGACAATAACAGCATCAATCACTCATGGTAAAATTGATAAATTAAATGTAACAAGTGGAGGGTACGTCGTTTGTTATTCCATACAAGCTCCCATAGTAGGAAGTAAAAAAAAATAAACATGCTATGGAATACACAAAAGCTTTGAAACCAGTGCAATTCATATTTACTATTTTCATTAGTTTTAGCAGATCTTTTAAATCATTTTCAGAAAAAACTACATTTTCCTGATTTCGTTTCAAAATACTTAAGGTTGATTTTTTAATTCCTATTTTCACAGCTTGACGGAGTATTTTTCTTGTCAATGATTTATCATAACTCTAAAATAACACAATATAATTTGATAATAGTTACAAAGCAATCTTATTAATATACAAATGAAAATTCTTAGATAAAAATTATTGTAATGAAAAAACTCACTTCTTCAGGAGCAAAAATCTTTGGCCAGTTTTCTCGGCAAGCTTGACAGTCACAAATGAAATTATACGTTTTTAAATAAAGTTGTCTCTCTACTTTATCCGTTATCATATTGCCCCCATAGTTTATGTACAACTACAAAGAGTTAAATTAAAATAATTAAATTAGTTAATATTATTGTTTACTTTTACTGATACTACGTAGTTTACAAATGAAACCATAGAGAGAGAAAAAAACAGTAACAATAAAAATAATCTTCATGGCATTTATGAATTTTTTCTCAATTAATAGTAGCATAATAATTATATTAAAATCATTGTCATGAATTACCTGTTGTCCTTTTTTAACCGCTGTTCTAGTATACAACACTATCTCTTGATTACAAGTAAAAAACCTTTCTACATTTTGACAGCAGCTATGATTGAAGAGACTACAAAACGGAGCAATAATTGATCCAATCCCGTTGATTTTGCTATCTACTTTTATCACTTCCGATTTATAGCAGAAATTTGAAAAATCAAACTGTAAAAGTAATTATATACTAAATATGTCACGTAAATACAAACACGAAACGACAAAGGGAGTTATAATAAAAAATTAGTTTTCAAACTATGTTCTAATAGATGAAGTGTTTTTCTTGGGGATAATATATTTTTAGAATAAATAACAAAGATGATCAGCATTAAGTATTAAAGCCGTAAAATATGGCAATGATATACTAGGGATCAAAAATATATATTGAAAAAAGACATAAACTAAAACTTGAGATACTTAACTGAGAAAGTATTATGCCTTAAAATAAGGTATAACTTAAGTAGTGTTGTTTCGGCAAATGCAACAAGCTTTTTCTTAACTGTAAAGATATTACCAAAGGTATTTTTAGGAAATACAGTAGTCGATTGGAGTAATATGATTACTATATTCGACCACAAACTGTTCATAATACTGAAATCAGTGGTATCCTCCGATAAGTTGCATATAGACTTAAATTTATAGCTTTGAAATATATTATTATCAAAAAATCCGTTTATGCTCGAATCTAAAACAAAATTTTCTTCAACTAGATTGAAAGATAAAAAAAATCATGTTAGTAATCGTAATATTTACTTTTGTTCTCAAGGTCATCAATATCCTTCATCATTTTGGCTAAACCTTCTTTTCTGGCTGTCATAATAAATATTCTCAACGTTAGTACCAAAGAGTAGCCACCTTTAGGGTCATTTATGTTATTTAATACTGGAAGTACTAAGCATTCGGCATCGTGATACAGTGAAAAAGCTTCTTCCTTGCACTTTTCCGAACAAAAAACAACATCCACGCAGAAATCACATGGAATTGCATTCCATGCCAGATTCAAACAATGGGTGCAATTGAGATACATGAAAGATTTCTTAACTACAGAAGCAAAAGCCTTCTCTACTGCAATAACAGTGCCAGGTTCCATATCTTGTGCTGCAATGATGTGCCTGCCATACTTTTCATTAAAACTGATAGCAATTGACTCCGATGCACAAGGAATATTTTTGGAGGCTTTCATTCTTGCCTTCAACGGAATTTTCTCATCACGACAAGCAGAATCCTGATTTTTATCCTTTAGGACTAAACAATCAGCTCTACGAGCAGCAAGTTTAGCCTTCAGTTTTTCAGATTTGGTGATCTGAGTGGCCATTTGAACGTCCACCAGACACTCTTCATATCTTTTCAGGTGCAACAGGAGGGCAGACCTGTTACCATAGGCCAAGGCTAGTTCCTCCGAGCCACTTTCTGCCAGAGCTGCACTCTGGGTGTAAAGGGACAGAATTCTTGAGTGCGTTTCTTTGTCATGGCCATTTTTGGCATAGAGTTTGTTGCCCTCTTGACGAGTCTTTATGGACTTGGCCGTATTTTTCTTAACAGGAACAGTAGACTGGTTCTTTTCAGCTGATTTACTCTGCATTGGATTAGAATGGAGTTTCATAAACTTTTCCATCAAGTTATCCATCACAATATAGCTATTTCTGACTGTTGACCTACGGAGAACTGTAAACAAATAAACTTCAACAAAGATCAGTATATCAACCAACAGAAAATAACGTGTTCTCACACTTCTGTTATCTTAATCATATTTAAAGCCAGATAATATAGAAAAAGGGACGTATCCGATTTTCTCTGTTTTAACTAAGCTCTAATAAAAAAAAAAATTAGACTCCAATAAATACAAATATAAATATACACATATCACCCAAGGTATACACTACTTTTACCAACGAATAATTGATGCTATATATTTATTTTCAAATGTTCAAATTAATTATCTTTTACTCTTTGTTTAATCTTTTTCAACAACGTATATGATGTATTATATATTATTTACCTACTTACCTATACACTGCTTTGTCTTTGGTCGTGACACTCGTGACTTATGACTATCGTAAATTTAATACACCACCCTGATACTTAGTCAGCATTCCTGATCTATCGAGACTGGAATACTGGATTTGGCTTGGAAAGTAAAACTTCAACGTTTCCTACTGTGTACCCACTGTGCGTGTACTATATATATTTTCTTAAGTACTTATTTGTGTAAGTACTGTAACTTTCTTTCGCGGCATAAATATTTGAAGCGGGCGTAATTTCAGGACTTTTCCCCGCGTAAAGGGAGCATGTTGGTCAACCTGGTCGCCAGTGACGCCAGTCCTCTCCCTCCACGACTTGTTCAAAACCGCGAAGCTGTAATTCGTATGGCAACTAGTAAAGGGCCCTAAGCCGGCTTAGCGAAGCTTGGAAGGCAAAAACAATTTTTTATCAAAAATGGAGCAGCCCCACACTTTTTTTAAAAAAGTCTCAAGAAATTCCGTATTTTTTGGCATTATTCTTTATTTATACTTGCATACGAACGTCCTCTCGCTGCGTTCGCGTAAAGAACACGATTGGAAGGGATTAAGGAAGGGCGGAGGGGGAGGCAGTGTTTGGCAATTTGGCTTGAGTTAAAAAATTGAAAGTTTATACGTAAATTTTTTTTTTTTTATTTTACAAGGCTTTAAAAGCATGGACAACAAGCCATGTAACTTCTCCCATACACATTCTAACGGCGAATCTTTCAACGGACTATTCAACAAAATAGTATATTCTCAAAGTTTTCGAGTACTCTTAGTGCACTTTACAACTTATCTTCGTTATAGTGTTATTAAATATAAAATATATTAGAAATATCTTACGCAAAAGCTCATTACAAAAAAACTTGAGGTATACCTCTTACAGTACAAGTGACTTAAACGCCATACAATAATAAAATTTGCAAAACTTCTTGGCTTTGAAAAAAAAAAATATAAGCGTGTAAAACGCGAAAAAAGGTATCAAAAATAATTTGTATAATTTTTTGTTTGAAATTTGCTGGATAAGAACTACAAGCTCTAAACTAAAATTTGATTGCCACAAGAGCAAAATACAGAAGGAAAAAAAAGTTTATGTTGCTTTGGCATTATTAAACTATGAGATTACACCAGCACAGCAACTTGAAGTCTCAGATTAAAATTAAAACTTAATATAATTCGCACACAGTGACATTAGTGCAACTTGGTAATAAAAAAAACACTGAAATACATGTATGTTAACACTCGTCAGGTATGTCATTCTTGACGCCGTACAAATTTCCAAAAAAGAAAATAAAATAGAATAAACATTGTAGAGAAGACACGAAAGCATGCCAGCAAGTATAATACTTGTTTACCCCCTTCATGACTTTGACGAAATCTTTGTAAGTTCTCTCTGACACAGTTAATTTTGTGAAACCTCTATTGAAAATTTCCATGGTTGAATCCTGCACTCCAGCTTTGTCGAGTTCTTTGGAAAATTTCATCATAGTTTTCTCATCATACTTCTAAAATCAAATAACGTAGGTACTATTTGATGCAACAAAATATTATTCCGGACTATGTCCATAGATTATTTTTATGTGAATGAATAAATTCATGAACAAGTCAAATAGTCTTGCAGTCTCAACAACTTGAAACTATTTTAGGACAAAATTAAAAAAAATAAAACTCACTTCGTTTGACAAAGAATTAATATCCCAGTTCTCATTGCAAGCTTCGCAAGTACAAGTGAAATCATATCTTCTTTTCAAATAACTTTGTCTTTCCTTTTTTTCCATATAAATATTAGATCCATAATTTATGCACAACTGTAAAATTCCACATAATTGGTAAAAAAATTTTTCACTCATAAGAATGCGTGTATTAATCTAAAATTACACTGATAAATTACCTGTTGTCCTTTCTTAATCACTGCTGTAGTAAATAATACTATCTCTTGATCACGTGTAAAAAATCTCTCCACATTATGAGAGCAGTTATGATTAAAGAGGCTACCAAACGGAGAAAGCATGACTCCTAATGCAGGCGCTTCCTCGACTTGATTCGAGTACTTTGGGTCCGTTACGCACCATGTTGGGTAATCCAACTGTAAAATTTATTAATGCAGAAAAATAATAAGAAAGTTTGGCGATTTTGCATAAGATGAGTTTTAATTTTAGCAAACATTAAAAATACTCAACTGAGAAAGAATTTTCCTCTACAATATAATATACCTTGTACAGTATATTTTTGGCAATTGAGATAGCATCACTACAGGTATTTTCATTCAGGATGTTGGTATTTTTGTGTAAAAAATTTATTACATCTGACAGTACAGTTTCAACGTAGTCTACTTTACTGTTACTGCCAGATAAATTATAAATAGACTTAAATTTACTACTTTGAAATGTACCATTATCGAAAAATCCATTAACACTTGCATCTTTAAATAAAAATGTCGATTATTACATTGACTGGATAGCAAAACACGTCTCATATTTAATACTTACCCTCGTTGTTCTCAATTTCTTGGGCATTTTTAATCATGCTAGCAAAGCCGTCTGTCTTGAGGGACTTAATAAATAATTTTATGGCCAGACGTACATGCCAATTTCCCCTAAAGTTAAATAGAGGAAGTAACATGCATTCTACGTCGTGATACTGCAATAGAGCTTCTTCCTTGCAGTTTTCAGAACAAAATATAGCAACAGCACAAGAATCACATGGAATTGCATTCCAGGCAAGATCCAAGCAATGGGTACAATTGAGATAGATAGTAGACTCTACAGGAGCAGTAACAAAAGCTTTTTCTATCACGATGATTGAGCCAGGGTCGATTTTTTCAGTTGCAACAATATGCCTACCATACTTGTCATCAAATTTGATGGTTATTGATTTGGATGCGCATGGAATCACTTTCGAATTTTTCACTCTTGAACTCAAGGGAGTCGGTAGCTTTTTTGGCTGTGAATCTTTTGTCTTGTCTTTCAATGCCAAACAATCAGCTCTGCGAGCAGCAAGTTTAGCCTTCAGTTTTTCAGATTTGGTAATCTGAGTGGCCCTTTCAATGTCCACCAGACACTCTTTATATCTTTTCAGGTGCAACAGGAGGGCAGACCTATTACCATAGGCCAAGGCTAGTTCCTCCGAGCCACTTTCTGCCAGAGCTGCGCTTTTGGTGTAGAAGGACAGTATCTTGGAATGCTCATTCTGGTCATGATCTTGGCTTTTGTAAAACTTGTTTCCCTCCTGACGTGTTTCAATGGACTTGGTGGTATTTTTCTTGGAAGCAGCAGTACTGTCAAAAGGTTTGGCAAGATCACGCAATGGTTGCAACATTTTTAGCATCTGTGCCCTCAACTCGGCCTGACTCATGGTTAAATTCTAGTAATGTTTATAATCTACGAATACAAACAAAAATTTTTTCTTTCAAAGTAGGCTTCAAATTTCTCAAGCTGATTGGATTCGTGCAGTGTTCTTTTCTTCCATAGAAGCAAAAGAAATTAAATTAGACAACATTACAAAAAGGACTTAAGTAGAGATATGCTTTGCTGCAAGAAACTGTTTTACATAGAATTTGAACTTTTCAAAAAATAAGTAAAGGCAATAACATCTATAATAAATAACGATTAAAGAGGAGACTTAGGTGACTCGAAATAAACTTAATTAATTATCAACTAATAATAAGGACTACATTTTTAGAACGAGACAACTTTATTTAAAATCATGAGATTAATGATTGAAAAATAGAATACTACTAACTGTGTACCTGGCGTGTTGAACTTGTTAGCACGTGCATATAGATTAATATCATAAAGAAAAAGAAACCTTCATTGATTCATGCACAATTCGCTTCAAATGTTCCAGATTCCAGATCCAGTTCTTATAGGGCAGAGATTAGTGCAGACACCAAGTACAAACCGCGCCGGATGGGTAACACTGTAGTTCACCTAAATCCGTTGTTTCACCTAAGACTCTGAAAGCGTGGAGGGGGTAACCTGTCCAGTTCCACCCAAGTGCTAAGGCGTGTTCGACTATTTGACTTCACATATGACATATATACGTACGGTACTACATATGTCGTCACCCAATGACCTGTGGCACTTACTGGCTGCTCTTATAAATAACTAGCAGCCCCCCGTCTCGGCTTCGACGGAGACTTACTAAATAAAACACCGTAGTGTGTTGACATGTAATGTGAAACATTTTCAGTTAGAAATTTTACACATTATTCCTGATACATCTCAGAACAAAAATCTTCTTATTAAAAACATATTTTTTCGGAATCCATACAGTTAATTTGGTCAAATAATAAGGTGTAAAAATTCGAAAAAATAATTATGCTGAAAAGTACCGTGCGTTCTTTAAGCCATAAAATAATCGTTGGCCGTACAGGGCCGTTGATTTACAGTTTCTCCCGTGTAATTCACGAAAACGGCTATTTTTTAAGTCTGTTATGATTTTAAACCCCCAAAAAATTTATATTAAAAAAAAATTTTTTTTCTCATATCTCACAACTTTATTACCAGGGCAACAAAGTCCTGGACCTTAAACCCTACATTTTTATTGCCACAAAAACACAAATACATTTTCTACTTATAAAAAATCTGAAGTAGGATCTTTAAAGATTTCAGAGATTGCTGTGAGGGTACAATGAAAAGCTGATCTCTCACGTAATGGACTCTTAAGTTGACGATTTTGACGCTGCTGTTTCAATCTCGATAAATTTTCTGCGTCAGTTTCTTGACGCCTCAAATTGTATTCATTAGATACATTTGAGGTTTTCTTTCCAATATACCCTTTTGCGACTATTGGTATGCTTACAACTTTTATGACCCCTAAAGGCTATTTTCAGTCAACTTTGTTAAGTTCTAATATATTTGTTGGCAAGGTAGTTGGACGTCCGATGGCCCTAAAAAGGACCGGTGAGCTTCTTCAGTTAACTCTTTCTTGACTGCAGTTAACAGCAATTGTGACTGCCTGGAGACCTCAGGGTGATCTTCTCTGACTTGCTGTTGAAGACCCAGACTGATCGGGAGAAAAAATACACAGTCTGAAGCTTTGGGGCTAGTTGTAGTGCTCTTTCCCAACGTCTCCTGGCATAATGTCGAAGACGTTGGTGTCTAAAGCACCTTTTTTATTTTGCAGATTTAGTTGTTTTGGTGATCTTAGATGGGGAGATTGGTTAGTGATACTTGTCCAGTGGAGGCTGTCCCGTTGGCTCAAGTTTTTTTTCCTTTATAGCTGTTATAGGTTTGCCCAGCGCAGACCTTGGAGAGGATCAGTGATTCCTGGTTGAATGCTTAGAGTCGAGAGGGTAATATAGGGTCGTCGGTCACCGGGTTTTCCAGCCTTGCGAAGAACAACTCCGCAAGTGACGTCTGTTAGTGAATGGCTGACTTGGTTTAATAGTGCCCGTCTTTAGTTAATATAGTCTTTTAGTCGACGAATCGCTTCCGGAAATGGTAATAAAAATGTATTTGTTGGCAAGGTAGTTTACACTTAAGTGGATCGATCCTAAAAAGAACCGATGAAATTAATTAATGGTTAAGTAGGGAACGTAAATACTTATAATGGCGCTAAAAAGCGCCAGTGGTGAAACTTCCAGGCTATTCTTATTCCTGATGATGAAGAGCTGGCTACGGTTGCTTGATTCTTACCCTGGAAGTCTCGATATACGGAGACTGTGATGGAGGGAGGTACGCTGCTGACCAAAGAATATCTCGTCTCGTGTCGTTCCCCGGATAACATACCGCTCATCGTTAGACGGGAACATGTGGGTAAGCGCATTGGGGACGCGACGACCAAGAAGGTAGCCGTTGTGACTGCCCGTGCCCCTCAGAGCTGTTTTCTCTTGCTTACATTTGTAGCCACAAATTTTCTAACTATACCAGGTGGGATGGTGGGACTGCCACACAACTCTGATGAGTTGGAGCAGATTGTGCTCTAGCTAAATGTGTCTCCTGGTATTGTGGCAAAGACGGCATCGGTTGGAATTAATTTTTTTTTTTTGATCGCACTCGTCGAGATTCAGGGCGAACGGACACGTAGGTCCCTTTCCCCCTTAGAGAAGAGTGTTGTCCGTAACCTGGATACCCAGCTGCAGGACTATCACCAGCATTCTCTGGAGTACTTGTTGAGCTGCCGAAGCTCGATTATTCAGGATACGATACGCTCCGGCTTATTATAACCACACTTATTTAATTATGTTGCAGGTAGCTTCGATTTTATGTCGACGCCACCTAGCGGATTTTACTGAACTAAAGTGAAAAGCTGGTGTAATTTTGCAAAACTTTGAGCTCATTTATTGCTATTGTTATTAAATTTTTTAAGATAAAAACTATACTAAAACCATCTAGGAAGTATCATGAATCAGTGTGCAAAATTTCAACAAAATCGGTTCAGTAGTTTTCGCGGTTAGCGATTACAACGGTCTTAGCGCTTCTGCTTTATATATTAGTAAGATAAGATTATAAATTCATTTATTAATAATACAAGCGTCAATTACCCAATGGCCCAGGGCGCTTAGTGTTAGTGGCAAATATCTAAAATAATAAATTGTAAAATTTTATAACACAAGCAGCTATCACTGGCCACTCTATTCATTAATAATTTATTACTTAATAGAGCATCCAGTAAGCGCCCCCAGGTTATTGGGTATTTGGCGCCTGTGTTATTAATGAATAAATTATTATTTTATATATTTGCCACTAAGCGCCCTGGGCCATTGGGTAATTGGCGCTTGTATTATTAATAAATGAATTTATAATTATTTATAAGAGCAGCCAGTAAGTGCCACGGGTCATTGGGTGACGACATATGTAGTACCGTACGTATATGTCATATGTGAAGTCAAATAGTCGAACACGCCTTAGCACTTGGGTGGAACTGGACAGGTTACCCCCTCCACGCTTTCAGAGTCTTAGGTGAAACAACGGATTTAGGTGAACTATACAGTGTTACCGCCGCATGCAGCTTAACCTCGGAGATCGATGGAACTGCAACTCTACCGTATACGTAGCGCCACCGCGACCACTTCCTTCATCATCGAATTCATCGATCATCATTGCTATAGAGGCGCGAAAAAAATCAATAAGAACTTATCAATATGCGGAGATCATGAAATAATAGTGCTTCCTTACGTGTATTAAACAATTAATCAGAAATACAAGTTATTTAAAATGATATAATATTTGTGTAGCAAATTTCATTAAATCCTTTAAAAGTTGTAAGGATATTTCAGTACTCCGTATAATAAAAAATATACATTTTCACGGTAAAAACCGTTTAACATTGAGTTACGACTGAAACCTTGCTAACAGTTAAAACTTAATTAAACAGGTTACTATGATCTGACGTTGAAAAACGTAAACACGATATTCCATGACAGTGTCTATTCATAATATACAATGTTTGATCGTAAAATATTTTGATATATCTACATACGCCATTTCGAGGTACAGTTAAACTTATAAAAAATTATGAATTTAGTGTTAGTTTTAATAAATGCTTTAATAAAATCTTTAAAACCTTTTACATCATTTGCTGATACCAGTAAATTATTATTTGGTTTTACAGCATAAGAACTTTTATGGACCTATAATGCTGTTACAAAATTATCTTGGTTTGTTGATGAGTATACCTCGGAGTATACCTTCAGTCGCTGTATTAGGTTTTGGTGTAGATACACATGTATTAAGTATATCCCCTTAAAAGTTTTTTCCAAGAAAGTTGTGGCTATAAGCTCGAATTAATTGCCAACTCATCAGCCCGATATGTATAGTATGTTTTTCTAGAGGTCTCATCAAATTACTTTCAAGTTATCTATTTACTTACCATTGTGTATTTTTCCTTTCAATTTGACGAGTAATACATACCCGACTTTTCACTTTCATAAAAATTTTCAATATTCAATCCTTTTCAACATGTAAAAAAA
This sequence comes from Copidosoma floridanum, assembly GCF_036245765.1. Lineage (NCBI taxonomy): Eukaryota > Metazoa > Arthropoda > Insecta > Hymenoptera > Encyrtidae > Copidosoma > Copidosoma floridanum. Next base: position 4,388,931 of record NW_028321909.1, read on the forward strand.
TAAGTAAACATTTAAAATTTTTTGTACCATGGAAAATCTTGCTCATTTAATTTCCAAGTTATAAGTTTAATAATACCGTTAATTTATGTTTTAATTTTACAATTTTAGATAAACAGAATTTACTTGATTTAACATGACTGAGATGTCAAGTTATGTTATAGGCTGCGTATACATGAGGTTTGTTCAAGCTGATTCTCGGGGACACTCGGAGAGACTCTGGGAGTCTCCGAGAATGGAATGAACAAGTATTCTTCTCCGAGTGTCCCCGAGAATCAGCTTGAACAAACCTATGGAGTCTTGAACATCCAGGACCAGCCCATCTGGCCTTGTGAGTGCGAGAAAGAGAGTAATATGTTCTTGCTTCTCACTCGCACTCACACGGGCTTATAGGCTGGTCCTGGAAGTGTGGAAGTTCAAGACTCCATGTATACGCAGCCTTACACGTGTACACAACATTTTTTCACAAATTTTAAAAGGCATACAATCATGCAACAACTAAGACGAATTTTTCTATTTTTATTTGTTTATTTATTTATCAATTGACCGAAGGCCCAATTACATTAGATTACACAAAATAAGAAGGAGCATGTTTTGTTGTTCACATTCGTTTTATAACAAAAAATTCTGTTCAATTAGGTATGACAAAACACAAAAATTAAATTTGACAGGTTTTGGGTATTTCATTTTGTATTCCATACAATATCCCAAAAAAAGTTTTAAAGTAATTGTACGTTGCTGCTGTTAAGGCATAAGCTTGCTTACGGGAACAATGTTTTTCTATGATCTTCGTGGCCTTCACAATATCCTTCAAAATTTTTTCTGATATGATTACATTTGGTGGTGACTGATTGCTGAAAAATTCAAGTGTGTGGTGTTGTAAGCCTGCCGACGCAAGTTTTTTCGATATCTCAGTCGCTACTGGTTGACAACTCTGAAAATAAATAAAAAAGTTGTTTTAGAGACGAACAAAAGCCAAACAAGTTTTTAATTGACACGTATTATAAAAACTAGCACAATTCAGATTATTCACTACGAGCTAGGTAGGGTTGAAGGAACTAAGTCATATTAAACTTTGTTATAAGCACTGATTATTTTTTTTGGGCACATTATTTACAAAAGTTAGAAAAAACCTACTCTATGCACAGCCTTTATGTTCCAGTCTTCTTTACAAGCTTGACAGTCACAAACAAAATCATATTTTTTTGCTAAAGATGAGCGTTGTTTTAAGTTTTCGGTAAAAATGTCCATTCCATAGTTTATGAACAACTGCAAACAGTTCATATAATTATTATCCCTAACAACTCTGACATGTAGCATAATATACATAACTGTTAACAGCATATCATTAGAATTTACAACTTCAAAATTTTTATATAAAATAAGTTTTACGTAATAAGTAATTAAAAAACTCCAATATAACTACTTTTTATTTCTTTTTTCTACTATCATCATGAATCCCACCCACTAATTTTTATTAATTTATTTAGAAAAATCTGTGGACAAAAAGTCCTATACTACTAAATTCATGCATCAATGTCATGTGTATTTATCAAAAAGCTTTTAAATACTTGTTCTCCTTTTTTAATCGATCTTGAAGAAAATAATACTATCTCTGTATTGCAAGTAAAAAGTCTTTCCACATTGTTACAGCATTTGTGATTGAAGAGACTACAAAAAGAAGTAATGATGGATCCCAAATTTCTGTTTTCACGGGCTTCATCAAGTTCCTCTCGTGGCAAATAGAGCGAGTATGAGTAATCAAACTATAAAATATAAATACACAGAAGTAATGTATAAATATCAATTAAATATTTTTTTTTTCACTTACAGTTATGCAAAGTAAAAAGAATCAAAGCAAAAAATTTTGAAATAAAGAATTGCACAAAATTGAAAAAAAAAAATTAAGTTGAATTTGTATCCAACTCTTGATCATTATAAATTAACGTTTTCAAATATATAAATAATAATACAAAATCTGACAAAAACAAAAATTCACTTAACAGAGAAAATATTCCTCTTCACAATGAGATATAATTTACGCAGTACTGTTTTGGCAGATAGGATTATATTTTTACGAGCTGCTGGGCTATCAATGTTGGGTATATTTTCATGTAAATTTGTGTTTTGAAACAGAAAGTTCACCACGTCACATACCAAACTTTCTTCAAAGTTAGAGTAGATTTCCGTTTCTAATAAATTGTATATGGACTCTATTGTGTGACTTCGAAAAACATTATTGTAAGGAAATTTCTTCACACGTGTATCTAAAAATTTTTCATAACAATCAATTATTACTTGATTAAAAAAAAAAATGTATACTGATATGTCATTTACCTTCGCTATTTTTAAGATTACTAGCCACTTTAAGTATATGTGCCAAACCTTCTTTTTTTAATGCTATAATATAAATTCTTACTGCTACTCGAATAACATAGTTATGACCAAGACTATCAGCACATAAAAGAGGAAGTAACGAGCACTCAACATCGTGATACTGCAACAAAGCTTCTTTTTTGCAGTTTTCAGAGCAAAAAACAGCAGCAGTACAGGAATCGCATGGAATTCCATTCCAAGCCATATTTAAACAATGGGTACAATTAAGGTACATGCAGGACTTCTCAGGTGTGGAAGCCAAAGCCTTCTCCACTGCAATAACAGTGCCAGGTTCAATATCTTGTTCTGCAATGATGTGCCTGCCATACTTTTCATTAAAACTGATAGCAATTGACTCCGATGCACAAGGAATATTTTTGGAGGCTTTCATTCTCGCCTCCAACGGAATTTTTCGACGCTGACCAGAGCTTTTTTCACGTTTACTACCTTTGCCCATGGCCAAGCAATGGACCCTGCGAACTTCAAGTTTAGCTTTCAATTGTTCAGATTTGGTGATCTGAGTGGCCATTTGAATGTCCACCAGACACTCTTCATATCTTTTCAGGTGTATCAGGAGGGCAGACCTGTTACCATAGGCCAAGGCTAGTTCCTCCGAGCCACTTTCTGCCAGAGCTGCACTCTGGGTGTAAAGGGACAGAATTCGTGAGTGCGTTTCTTTGTCATGGGCCATGGTCGTAAAAAGCTGATTTCCTTCCTGACGCAACTCTATGGATTTGCTTGTGTTCTTTCTACTAATGGCAGCAGCAAAAGTGGGTGTTGAAAAAACATTCTGCATATTTGTACAAATTTTTGCAATCTCCCCTTCCAAGTTGTCCATTTTATGTTCAAACGTTTTAATGGCAGACCTATGAAAAATAAAAAATTATCTTTTTTTTTTTTTTTAAGTAATAATTATTACTTATAAGTAGAGACTCGTCTGTGTGTCTCCCGACGATGTCGCGCACGTGAAAGAGTTCGTAGCTGCGTAATCGCTTCCCTGCGTGTGATCAGAAATTCTTCTGTTGGTGCCTATACTCTGCTCAAATCTCTGATAAAGATGCCTTTTTTTCACAACATACTTTTATGTTGATGTATTTTATTTTCTGCATACCCCCGCCGAAAGTGCTTCACATCAGCCCTGCTTCACAACAGATTATCAGCTCTTATTTTTTTTTATATTATAGTGCTCTACGTCCAGCTCCTTTAATAAGGGCACTACTATGGGCACTTGGCACTTGGGAAAGAGACAAGGAAAGGGATGGGAGGCCTCCCATTATTGGGAGGGGGGTAGGGGGAATTAGGAAATTTTGCTGCGAGAAGGTCGCCTAAACCCTCCTTGAGGAGCATTGCGTGGTGAAAAAGCACATGTGAAAAATCACAGAGGTACTTGCCCGTAAAGTCGCACTGGCCGGGAATCGAACCACGGTCTCCCGCGAGCTCTTATTTTGACGAGGGTATGCAGAAAAACAGTGTACGCATACACGTTCGGGAGTTCAGAAATGCCCTAGATCCTAGACGTCGGCTTCACCCCGGACGTTTATTTTCATAAAATCTTCGACACTCTTAACCTCGCTCACTAGGTACGCAAACGCAATATACTATTTCTGCGCACGATATGCAATAGTATATTACTCGGCAAGTGAGCGAGGTTAAAAATGTCGCAGATTTCACGTGAATAAACGCCGGAGGCGAAGCCGACGTCTAGGGGTCTTGAGCATTTCTGAACCTCCGAACGCGGTGCGTAAGTAGGTATTCTGTTTTTCATCAATCCTGTGCCGGGAGAAGGGAAAGTTCCTACTTTCGGCGCAATATGATGAAAAATCATTTTCGCGTACGCGACATCGAGCGTTTACACACGCACATGCACACACACACACACACACACATATATATATAAATAAACTCACCTATTGGCGATTGGATCAAGTTTTTAACGAATATATCTGACACAAAGAATTGTAGGCAGGTGACTTTTTGGTTCGGGAAAAACCACAGAAAATTACTAAAATATCGGGATCAGTATCAACTACTGTTCAAAGCCTCTTGGCCGTAATCACTGAAAGATCAACAAAAAAAACCACTGGTAAATGCTTGTAAATATAAATAGGGTAGAAAAGCCTCATCACCATCGCATTACCTTGAATCTGGTCCAAATATAAGCACAATACATATGTAATTAAAAGCTAAATAGCACACACAAACAACTTTTAAAAAAAATATAGTTATTTCTCAACGTACCAAAAGTTCATGCAGAAAATAAGGTATATTACCTGTCGCAAAATTGTATAATAAAAAAATCCGTTGATCTACAGCTTTTCTGAACAATCTGAACACGTAAAACTGTATCAGTCTGGCTCTGGCACTACTCACGTCTTTGTTCTTTGTTCGCTGCCGTTGGCATAGACTACCTTAAGAGACAAGCAAGACAAGACTGTAAGTATATAGCGGCTTGTTCCTCTGCTCGGCACGGTTTTGCTGTCGACAGTCGGCATCAGCAATTCGAAATCTCCGAATCTTGCTCTCCAATGTAAAAATATTAGCCTAATCAGATCGGACCGGATATGGCGGATACTGATACAAGCCGATAATTCCTAGCCGTTAGGTACATTTTATATGCCGTTTAGGTACTTCATGTTGTTTATGCTGTATAATTAATATAGTGGACATTTTTTTGGTGATTGAGTAATGAAAAAAAATAGTTACTACTAATAATATTTGATAAAGTCTAAATTTGAGGCTATAATAAAATTTAATGAGTAATATTATTTCAAAAAAAATTTTTTTTATTCGTCATAAATGTCGTTACAGAAACATCGAAAAAAGTAGTAACTTAGAAATAACTTTTATGGATAATTATTACCACTATCTAATATTTGACTTTGAAGATTAATGTGAAAAACAAACAGCTATTAATCATTGTTAACATTAAATTATTTTTATTGTCTTATATTTTATTTATATCACATGGAAAACAATAATGAAAAATAATAATTTTCGTGGGCATAGTTGTACCGTTTGATCTCGTAAACAACAAAAACCAGCAACAAGTTTTAATAATAACGTGTGATAGACAATTATGAATAATAAGGCAAGTCTACGATTCCAGTGTTGACATCAAAAGTAAATACTGGAAAAATAATGAAAAAATTCCACCACGTCATGAAAAAATAATCCATCCTATAGATTGCCGATAGGATAATTACCCATCGCGTATGTTTGTCCCACAATCCCTAATAAGTTCTTTATTGAAAACTAAGTACACTTACTTTGCGTCGCCGCAGAAGTCGTAGAATCCTCTAAGCCTTATTATTATTAGTAATATTACTTGTCTTAAATCTAGGCATTCAAAATTGTTTTAATTTTTTTTTATATTCTACTGATTTTTAAAAATAATTATTACTAACTTGTGGAATAAAATTATTTCTGCTTAAGAGTTTGGTAAATTCGTACCTTACACAATTCCAATAAAAAAAGGTATAAATTCTGCCCTATGAGGCTCAAAATGCCTTAAAGAATCGTTCGAAAAAAAATTCGGTTGAAAAAATTATTTTTCATTGTACTTGTACCTCAAATACCATCAACAATGAATATCAAAAGCGATTCCACGACAAAGTTTTTGAGTAAAAAGATGTACGGTATATTTAATAAGTCAATTTTAGTAAAATCTCGAAAAAAATCCGCCTGCTTTTAATGCGTGTAGCTAAGTATAGGTACATTTTTCTAGCTTAGATTAAATAAAAGCTAGAATTAAACCCCATTAAATGAAAAAAAATGTTGTTCCATTTAGTGCCTCCGTTTAAAAGTTATAGCTGTTTAAAGAGGGGCGAAAAAAATCGCTAAAATGAGATTTGTCTTGTTATGATGTGAGATTATAAGTGACCACTAAAAGGTGTTACCTTATATAACAATGTGGTTTTCAATATTATAGATTTTCCGCTATAACCGACATTTCAGATAAAATCGTGGGAAATTTAGTATTTGATGAAAACTCTTGCTTGTAGATTAAAAATTAATGTTATTATGGCATGAATATAACTTGCGAAGTCTGCACTTGACAATGTATGTGCGAGGATATGGAAGAAAAGCTTTTTATCCAGTAGGAGCTTTAAGGTGCGAAATCGAGATTGGGACAGGACACGAAAGTGACATTTTGGCTATATTTCCTTAACTATTTTATTGACGAGTCAATGTATCAGGTTGAAAGTTTTTTCCACGAAAGTTCAACACTTTTATCACAACTTGACGCAATTTGAATATTCAATTTTAGTTTCTTGTAGTAGCATGAACTCTGGACACGAAATTGGCCACTTGTGGCAAAATCACCCATATAATTATACACTAGTGGAACTTCACCCCCTGCTCGCTCACCTCCGGACTATGGTATATAATATGGTCCCATATTATAAGAAAAATTATTAATTGAGGTATTGTGTCAATTTTACGACCTAAATCCTCCTAATTCGAAAAATGACTTCTAAAATATATCCTTAATAATTCCTAAAAAAAATTTAGGAATAGTAATCAACATTTTGAAAGATTTATGTAATTGTGAAAAACCATTTGAAGGAAAACCAATAATATTAGGTGGTGATTTTCTTCAAATTTTACCAATAGTACAAAAAACAATTGTAGATAATCAATAATAGAAGAAACAATAAAATATGCTCATCTATGGCAAGAATTTACTACATAGAATTTGAAAAAAAAATTTACGTCGTGCTGATGAAGACTTTTCATCAATGCTATTAGATATAGGTGAAGGAAAAATCGACAAATTTCCAATTTCCGTTAATTAGTTAACAAATAACGTTTGTTCACAAATTTATAATGATACAAATGATATTTTTTTAAACAATGTCATTCTCACAACACATAATGAATACACCATTTCATTGAATAAAAAAGTTTTGAATAATATCGAAAATGATATTAAAATTTATTACAGTATCCACTATGCAACCCATAAAAATGTCGATCAAACTGATAATAGTATACATTAAAATTTTTCATGGAAGTTTTAAATAATATAAATAAAAGCCTCCCTTCACATAAACTATACTTCAAAATCAATTCAATAGTATTAATCAGAAGTTTAAATATATCGGGTGGGTTATGTAATGGAATAAGATTAAAAATTTTTAAATTATTTAAATACAACATCGAAGAAGAAATTATTACAAATAAAGATGTATAATAGGGAATGAAATATTTATTCCGGGAATCACTTCTTATACAGGAAATTCTTTATCACTATACCTTTCATTTTCTAGAGAAAACAATTTGCATTTGTGTCAGACTTTACAATGACAAAAAATACATCACAACAACAAAGTTTCAAAAAATTTGGACTGTATCTCAGGAAGGAATTTTTTTCTCATGGCCAAATGTACATGTTTCTTTCAAGAAGTAAAAGATAAAAAAAATATACAAACAAAATAAGTCCAACAGTAAATTTGAGATAAAAAATATTGTTTGGAAAGAAATATTTGATCGAAAATTTTTTTAATGAAATTATATTTAGCTTTTAAATATTTTAACTGCAATTTTTTAAGTACAAAAGATACAGCAGGGGCCACGGGTGAATGAGGTATCTTAACTATTATTGAAATCCTGATAACCATAAAATATGAAAAGAAATTATTAGCCAATGGAGAAAAAATCTGTTTGGTGCTTCTCAGAGCGACATTACTATAAAAATATTCGTTATTTTAATTGGTGTTTACATTATACTATGCATAAGTGTTCAATTTTTATACTAATCTTATATACTATATTATGATAATGTTGCGATGTCTTCCACAATTTTATTGTAATTTTTAAAAAAATCCAATGCACCATAGTATAGTACCTCAAAAGTAAAATGAATTGAAAAAGTATAATGGTAATGTAGCATTATGATACTATTCTCAATCCCATTTAACTATAAGGTGGTGAGAAAATCTACCAGTTTGATAAAGGGGCGGATAGGGGCGTATGGGGGTGGCAAAGGGCGGCCAAAACCATAAATTTTGTAAGGTAAATTAAATCAAGCTCAATAAGACAATTATGCCAGGGGCAGCAATGGGCGGATGAGGGTTGTCAGGGGCGGATGGGAGGGCTTAGCTACCATAGAAATTCTTATTGATTATCATTTATACATTTTTTTAAATTGAGTAAATAAAACGTACTTGATTTCTTTGTTAAAATTATTAGATTTTTTTATGCAATTGTTTTATTTATAAAAAAAATATGTGAACAAAATGATTGTTACAATAAAAAATCTTGCTCATTTCATTTTTAAGCTAATATCTTTTATTTATGCGTCAAATATACAAAAGTCTTTCTCACACGACGGAACATATTTTTATTTGATGCAACATAAATGCCGATGCCGATAAATTACTGCATCAAGGTATATCAAGTTTTCTTACATGCAATTTTACGATAAAAACTAAAAAATTGAATTTTTTCACATTTTTTCTAATTTTATCAAGAATTGGTTTTTTAATATGATGTTAAAAATAGAAAAATTAAATTTGACAGGTGTTAGGTATTTCATTTTGTATCCCATACAATTTTCCAAAAAAAGAATGAAAGTAACAATAAGTTCTAACTGTATTTGCATAGGCTTCGATACCAGTACAATGTTTTTCGACAATCTTTGTGATTTTAATGAAGTCTTTCAAACTTTTCTCTGATATAACTACGTTTTTATATGATCCATCAGATATAACGTTTAATGTTGAGTACTGTAAGCCCGCTAATGCAAAATTAGAAAATAGTTTGATCTCCAATTCTTTATTATAATGCTTATGACTCTGAAAAAAAAAAATTTCAGTGACAGTCAAAAATCAAACAATTTTATAATTTATACTTATTCCGAAAACTAGTAATTTTAGGTTGGAGAAACTTATTTGTATTAAGCTCTCTTAGAGACGCCAATGTTTTATTTGGCATAATTAATATTATTCTTTTAAATTGAAAAAAAATCTTACTTGTCTCATGGTGTCCATCTGCCAGTCTTCTTTGCAAGCTTGACAGTCACAAACTATATCATACGTCTCTTTTAAAAAAAGTAGGCGTTGACTCACTTTTTGAGATAAAATGTTAGTGCCATAATTTATGAACAACTGCAAACAATTAAATTAGTACCGCCAGTATAATACACGGTTTATAGTATCATTAAGATTTGTAAGTTTAAAATTTTTTTGCATAAAATCGGGCATAAAATAAGTTTGAAAAATTGATTCTTTTGTTCATTTTATTCTCACTGCTGTCGCCATGAATGTTTTATGCACTAATAGTTATTTATTTGATTATATAAAAAAGTATCAAAGAAAAAAGTTATTAACATTTACCACTGATGGCGACTAAAGTACTCACCTTTCTTTTAAATAAATTAAAGTTATTAATTTCATGCATGTAAAACTGTTTTTTGTTACCTGTTGTCCTTTTTTAACCGATGTTCTAGTATACAACAGTATCTCTTGATTACAAGTAAACAACCTTTCTACATTGTTACAGCAACTATGATTGAAAAAACTACAAAAAGAAGCAATCATGCATCCCACTTTCATTAAACCTTCAGCTACTTTAGATTCCTTAGAAGAATAATAGCACCAGTATGAGTAATCAAACTGTAAAAAGCAATAAATAATCGTATTCAATATAAAAAGGGAAAATAAAGTTTAATTATATTAATTTACATTTTTACAATTTCTAAATACTGGGATAAATTACGCTTTCATTTCAATTTTAAATTATAACATTATGCTACACAGCATTATTAAACATATTTGTAGTTATACTTAACTGAGAAAGAATTCCTCTTCACAATGAGATATATTTTAAGTAATATTGTTTTGGCAGATAGAATAATATTTTTACGAACTGCTGGGCTATCAATGTTTGGTATATTTTCATGTAAATTAGTGTTTTCAAACAAAAATTCGACTATGCTAGATAATAAACTTTCCTCCAAATTTGTGTGTTTTTCATTTCCTAATAAATTATACATAGAATAGAACGTACGACTTTGAAATATATTGTGATTGAAAAATCTGTTCCAATACATATCTAAAAAAAAATTTCGTTGATTACTTATTGATTGATTGTCAAAACCAAAAAATCATGTTATAACATAATATACTTTTGTCATTTTCAAGCTCTCGATCCTGTTTGATAATGTGGGCCCAACCTTCTTTTCTGATGGTCACAATAAGCATTCTTACAGCTAATATAATATTTGAGGACGAAATTTGATATAGAATAGGAAACAATGAGCACTCAACGTCGTGGTACTGCAACAAGGCTTCTTTTTTGCAGTTTTCAGAGCAAAAAACAGCAGCAGTACAGGAATCGCATGGAATTCCATTCCAAGCCATATTTAAACAATGGGTGCAATTGAGATACATGCAAGATTTTTTAACTCCAAAAGCAAAAGCCTTCTCTACTGCAATAACAGTGCCAGGTTCAATATCTTGTGCTGCAATGATGTGCCTGCCATACTTTTCATTAAAACTGATAGCAATTGACTCCGATGCACAAGGAATATTTTTGGAGGCTTTCATTCTCGCCTCCAACGGAATTTTTCGACGCTGACCAGAGCTTTTTTCACGTTTACTACCTTTGCCCATGGCCAAGCAATGGACCCTGCGAACTTCAAGTTTAGCTTTCAATTGTTCAGATTTGGTGATCTGAGTGGCCATTTGAATGTCCACCAGACACTCTTCATATCTTTTCAGGTGTATCAGGAGGGCAGACCTGTTACCATAGGCCAAGGCTAGTTCCTCCGAGCCACTTTCTGCCAGAGCTGCACTCTGGGTGTAAAGGGACAGAATTCGTGAGTGCGTTTCTTTGTCATGGGCCATGGTCGTAAAAAGCTGATTTCCTTCCTGACGCAACTCTATGGATTTGCTTGTGTTCTTTCTACTAATGGCAGCAGCAAAAGTGGGTGTTGAAAAAACATTCTGCATATTTGTACAAATTTTTGCAATCTCCCCTTCCAAGTTGTCCATTTTATGTTCGACTGTTGTGATAAAAGACCTATACATAAAAAAATTTTTTTTTTTTTTTTTCTCAAATAATTATCACTAAAAGTTAGAGACTCGACTACATAACTCACCAACTAAGCTTATTGAATCAATTCTTTATTTGATATCTCTGTTATAAATAAATACTTATTTGGTAACTTTTTGGTTCGGGAAAAACCACAGAAAATTGCTAAAATATTAGGATAAGTATAAACTACCGTAATATGCCTTGGCCGTAATCACTGAAAGATCAACAAAAAAAAACCACTGGTAAATGCTTGTAAATATAAATAGGGTAGAAAAGCCTCATCACCATCGCATTACCTTGAATCTGGTCCAATTGTAAGCACAATATATATGTAATCAAAAACTAATTAGCATACACAAACAACTTTTTAAAAAAATATAGTTTTTTCTCAACTGACCAAAAGTTCATGCAGAAAATAAGGTATATTACCTGTCGCAAAATTGTATAATAAAAAAATCCGTTGATCTACAGCTTTTCTGAACAATTTGAACACGTCAAACTGTATCTTGGCAAGTACTGCGCACTACTCACGTCTTTGTTCTTTGTTCGCTGCCGTTGGTAGGTCCTTTGTTGCAGTGAGGTACTACGTTCATATGTAGCAGCTTTGTTGTTCCCTCTACCGTAGCAAGTAGCAAGTCTGTAAGTAAGTATGTAGGTATATGCAATACGCAATAACGCGTGCGGCTTGTTGCTTGGCACGATTTTGCTGACTCGACTGCAGTCGTCGACAGTCGGCGTCAGCACTTAGAAATCTCTCCAAATTTTATTCTCCAATGTAACAACATCAGATAGCCTAATCAGTAATCGCACACCGGACCGGATACCGGATCCTATATGCAGCCAGAGATTAGTCACGGCTTTTGTTTCGTCGAAATCCAGACGTCCCGTCTTCTCGAGGAGATCTAGAAAGTTCAATTATTATTAGAACGAATTCTTACATTGTCGCCTACATTTCCCGTTGAAGGGTGATTGCTCCTTGTCAACGACTATGAAATGTGCACTATGACGATAACGGTTTGATAGAATAGATGAAAAACAAATATGTAATCAACAAAGATTTTTTTATTCTATTATCAGCACATCGTAGTCATTCGCGCTCAAATATGGATTTTTTCGGAAACTGACAACATTGATAGCTTAAGGACGTTCATCACAGTTAGAGGGGAAATGTAGAGTGCAATGAGGGGGGAGCGAGCATGTGGTAGCGCTGGCAAATGTTAAAGTTACAGTTTCTTTTTTTTTTATTAACAAATTAATAATAATACATTTTGAAAAATTCGTTATGCCTTAGAAACATGCCAAATTTTTCCTTTTAATTATTGATTATTAACTCTTACATTAGATGTTTATAATTACTTGTGAGTTTTAAAATGTATGAATTATAATTACATCTTAAGAAATTTATTCCATTATTATGAAATTGCGAAATGGCCTTGCCAACGAGAAGTATTAACTTACTAAATTATTGAATAGATTTAGTATAAAAAATATATTTATTTCAACGTTTAAAAAAAAAAAAAAAAGAGTTGGCAACATTATTTATAAATTTAAATAAAACATAAATTAAAGAAATTTAATCAGACCGATGAACTGCATTAATAAAAAATTTTTTTTAATCCGCAGAAAGTTGGAATCGATCCCGTGATAGCAAAACAATTCGCGAGGGGCCGCGCACTCATAGAAATCTCAAAAAATGATTTCCAAAATCATTAGAAGTCATTAAAAATCATAAGAAGTCATTATAAATCATCTGAAGATTTCAGAAATCATAAGAACAAATGACTTTTACGAAGTCAAAGAAATTCAGAAATCATTTAATGATTTCTAATGACTTCTTAAGATTTTAGCAGTCATTTGATGATTTCTCTGAAATAATTGAGATTTCTGAATCACTTAACATGACTTTGAAAGATTTTATTGACTTCTAAAATTTTTTACTAATATTTAAGGGATTGAGCACAAAATGAAGACTGGCACTTAAAAGCCCATAAAATTAAAAAATAAAGTGTTCCTGCTTGATACATTTTATCGTTAGTTCACATAAAAAATATGTATCATGAAGATAATAGAAATGTATAGAAAATACAATACTTCAATACTATGCAAATTTGATACGCTATTATCTAATTTTGAAGGTACTTTTGAAACTTATTTATCTACTAATCAGGACAAAATAAGATGGGAATCAATCTATAACGTCTTATTTGTATACAAATTTAATAATATAAAATCTTATTACAACTGGTTAACAAAAAAGTAACAGCTTATCTTGTATGAATATCAGGAAAACGATGAAAAAAATTTTTAACGATTTTTAAGTATTCAGGAATATTAGGAATTTCAACAGTAGTTATTTCTCGCTGGCTACAATAAAGATAGGATAAACTTTACTTGCACCCTCTACTACAAATATCACAATACTTTACATTTAATATGATGTTATTTATAAAAAAAAAAAAAGATGATGGCAATAATGAATATAACGTCTTTTTATATCGACAATATTAGCCACCATGAAATGTTAAATTTAAAATGCAGTATGACAGTCAATATTGAATTGATGATTATCTATACGACATGCTATTGATACGTGTAACTAATGAAAATACACAAAAGACACTTAACTATAACTCCAGAAAGTAATAAATTATCCATTTTTTACGGAACTTGAATTGTAGAAAAATGGAAAGAGATAAAAAATAAAATAAAAATTTTCAGATTCCAGCTGTAAAATAAATAAATATTAGAATTCCTTATGAAGCAGTTATAGTGTATAGATTATTTATTTAAGTGTAAGTAAAACAATTTTACGTACACAACTATTGAAATATACTCTCTTGAGTTCTCTTAATGGACAATTACCTACCAATCATGAAGTACTATAGTTATTATTATTAAAAGCATCAAATGGTTCAAATACTCATCCGAAGCTGCTGAAGGAGGTTTGGGTGAAATATTAAAAACATATAATCGTGCCGAAAAAATGTTTATTATATTAGAGCATCCCAGGATTTTACATTTTTTTTTTTCACCGGATTACCGCAACAGCCATTGGCCTAGTCACCGGGGCCATCCACTCACCACCTATGTGTGGGGGTGTATTGTCGCACCCATTTCCAAACTTTTTATCATACCATGGGCACAGTGTGAGTATCTCCGGTGAAACACCTTACCGGTTAAGCTAACACCTTCTGCACCAATGGTGCATTGGGTCCACTGGCCACTGTGTAGCCTTTCCCAGGAGAAGACTCCGTATTTCAGGACGTCCAATCCTCACCGGTTAAACCGGCACTCTCTGCCGAAGCATCGGATCCAGGCTAATTAGCATCCCCAAAGAAGCCCCATTTTTCAGGGACCACTCCTCGCCGGTAAGGCGGATCCGCTAATCCATACCTATAGCTCTAACGGAAAAACCCACCCCGAAACAGCTGGGGTTGCATAGGAATTTTTTCCGGTGGTAACAGTTTTTGAAAAAATCTGCATTCACCGGAAATTAAACCCACGATCCCTAGAACAGGGTTATATCAGTAACAAGCACGCTTACCACTTAGTCAACGCCGCTCCTTATCAGGATTTTACATGAATTTTTAACATTTTTTACTGGGGAAATTAACGAGAAAAAAATTACTAAGTTATGACAGTTTAACGCGGTCCCTTATGAGAGAACAAGTTTAGGTTACCTTTTAATTAAAATTATGGTATATTATAAATGTGTTGGAATTTTAAAAAACGTTTTAATAGATACCTTAGTATAAATGGAAAATGCTCGACAAAAAAAATCAAGCCTTGCCAGGCATTTTTCAAAAATATAATCAATTACAGTCATACAGTTTCAAGTTTGTGGAGTGCAACAGGAGGTACGCAGGAGGAGAGACTCCCCGTTCCTCACCTCTCTGAATGACATTCCCAAGCCCCCTTAAGGTAGTGGCTGTTAAACGGGGTGGAAATGAAAAACGCCTTCACCACCACGATAAGTTGTTCATATATACACAAGTTACAAAATTTTATCACCAAAGTCTTCGTAAAATTGTATAATTTGATTAACATTTTACAGTCATTTAACTCATTTAAATCTCAAATCATAAACTACTTGGGTGTCTTACTTTTCAATAACAATAATTATTTTTAAGTTACCTTTGCTCTTTTATTACGTTAATAAATTTAGGAGCACGTAACTGAAATAATTAAATTTGATTACTTCAATATCCATGCGATGATTACTCGAACAAAATTTGTTTTTCTACTTGTGGCTAGTATTAGTATATGTATATTTTTTGTTATTTTTAAGATTTAAGAGCACTAAATGTGATTTATGTGTAACTTACATTCATATCATGTACAACTGTTTGATATAAATTTGTGACTTCCTTTTGAACTAAAAACGGAAAGTCATATTTTTCACGTAAATGAATTTCAAAGGACATATTAAAGTACAAGCTCAATGTACAATATCAGGATTTAACAGTTAAAAAAATTTTATGTCTATTTTAATCAAATGGGGTTAAATTTTTTTTTAATTTGTGTGGTTTAGATATTATGTTATGTAAGTAATTTAATTACAATTTTTTATGTGCGCTACTAAGGTATCTTTTCAACCACAAATAATATTCAACGGATAGTCATGCTGATTTTTTCACGTTAATAAAGTTCAACGGTTATATTTGACAGCAATATATAAATATGTATATATAAGGTTAAAATATTCACTAGGTATTGGAAAAAAAATATTTTCTACTTGCATCAGATTCAACTATATGTTTTTTTTCGAAATTTATGTGATTACAATAGATTTGAATAGTGGTGTGAATGTGTTAAAACTGTATTTATATAATAAATTGTAAACTACATTTGTATCGTACCTTTCAACAAACAAGCTTTTGAAGTTACCTGATGTGCCTCTCTTTTAGTTTAATAAATTTCGGAGCAATATTTTAACGAAAATAGATAGAAAAATTCAATTAACTAAACATTATTGCAAATAAAATGTTTTATCTACCTGAGGCTGATATTAGTGTAAATTGTTTTAGATTTAGAAGATGAAATTAAAATAAATGTAAACTTAATAGTAATTTAATATAGTTTTCTACTGATATAGTCTTTTTCAGATGTGTGTGATTTAAACTCTTCTACGTAGTGAGTTGACTATAATTTAATCTTGATTTGAATTATAGTTACGCTTTTAATAATATAACTGTTAGAAAAGTTTGTAATTATAAAGCTCATGTAAGATATTGTTACGTGGGAATTGAAGTTTATAATTTGAATTGATTTTCTTTAATATCTACGTTTAATACTCAATCAATATAAGTATTATTTAATCTCTGAAATGTTACTTAAAATCCAAAATGTGTTTTGAAAATTCAAATCAATTTTGATTTTATTTTACAATTTTTAAGTAATTATTTTCAGTACGTATGTTGATCGTTAATGTAAAAGTATTAACTGTAATAATCACAAACCATCTTCAAAATCAAAAACTTCAGAAAAATTCACAAACATTTTCAATCTGAATTAAAAATAAGGATTACGTTTTATTAAACATTGTAATACCATGATATAACTTATTTATTAACAAATTTTTAAATCTATTTTCTATTCTGTTCATTCTTTATCGTTGCACAAAAAAACATTGGCAATCAACAACCCAACTGGTTTTTAGTACAAGTTAGTTAATAAAATGCATCCTGGAGTGAACAAGCACCGGTGATTGACAAACCAAATATTATTTTGGATTTATTTCTGAATTAAATGTGCCCCAAGGCGAACAAGAAACACAACTATTTTTTAATATTATTTACTATTAAAATGCGCCCTTAAGCAAGCAAACATTGGCAATCAGAAACCCAATCGTTTTTTGTACAATTTATGGTTAATGTGGCTTTGGCGAGAAAATGTCGATGATTCAAAATCAAAAAGGCTTCTTACTATTATTTATTAATAGTTTATCTAGGCGAGCAAGATTTGGTGATTAGAAAGCAAACAGATTTTTATTAGTATTTATTTATGAATTGTTTCTTTAGGCGAGCAAGCATCGGCAATTGGAAACTTAGCTGTTTTTTAAGTATTATTTATTCATAAATTATTTCCTCAGGTGAGCAAGCATCAACGATAAAAAATCAAACTTAGTCTTAGTATTAGTTGTTTTTTAATTGTTTTCTTTGTCGAACAACCATCGCCGATTCAAGACGCAACAGTTTTTAGTATTATTTGTTATTTATATATTCCCTTAGACGAGCAATAATCGGCGGTAAGAAACTCAACTAAATTATAACAATAATTATGAATCAAATGCTTCCTTTGACAAGCAAGGCTATGAGAAATCCAACTGTTACGTAGTTTAGTTAGTTAAGAAAATATTGTTTCCTAATTGCCAATGCTTCCACTTTGACGAGCACATTCTATAATATACAATTCTGATAATCAGTTGGGTTGTAAATGGGTGCTTTCTTGCCCGTTTAAATATTTTATTAACTAACTTTTACTAAAAAATAGTTGGGTTTTTAATCGCCGATGCTTGCTCGCCAAAGAAAACATTTGATTAATAATTATTATTATAATTTAGTTCAGTTTCTTATCGCCGTTGCTTGTTTTCCTGCGGGAATATTCTATAAATAAGTAATCCTAAACAATATTTGGGTTTCTAATCGCCGATGCTTGCTTGCCTATGGAAACCACTTATTACTAAGGTAAAAGCACCAGTACGTGAACACTTTTTCCATAAAGTCTTTGTTTTCTCATTTTTATTGAATTTCTGATTTGCATAACAACAAAACAGTCATTGTGCCAGTAAGTTTATATTTTTTCCTTTAAAAAAAAAAACAAAAAAGTTTTTCTAGGTCATGTGTACAATTAATAAATTAATTTTAAAGTTTTTTTGACCCAGTAGATGAACAGCGTGTTCAGGTATTGGTACCAATACGTATTTTTGACCGAGTACTTGAACATCCCATGTTAATTAAATAGGAGAGAGGTTATGTTAGCTGCCTTCTACTGATTTCTATTTTTATTATGTATTGCAAATAACCAAATCGAAAAATTTCTTTCTAATTTCATTGGTAACATATTATGAAAACTATAACGACTGGCTTGACATACTATTATTATTGATTAACAGTGATTTCAATCATTTTTATGTGTTCGAGTACTGGGTATAGGTAAAAACTAATGGTACCAGTACCTGAACAGTCTCACAAGCCACCTCATACAAGTTGCACGAATAAATAATTTTTTTCTCGTTGAGTATAAAGACTTACTGAAATGTAAATTTTGTTTTATCTAAAGAACGATCAAAGGATATCAGAAATTTTTTTTTTTTATCCACTTAAATTGAAAATAGTTTATTCAAGCTGTTCAATCTACTGGTGCAATTTTAGGAAGTGTTCACGTACTGGTGCTTTTACCTTACATGATTCTTATAAACTGTTGGATTTCTAGTCGTTGACGTCATCGAAAAAATTTAAATGGGTAGGAGTGAAAAAAAAGTTATTTCGATTTTCGTATTTTATTAAAATTTTTTTTTTCAGACATGTACACTTAGAACTCTTCTAAATACTTATCTCTGGTTTAACTGCCGAAGCACGACTGCATCAGTTACCGAGACGCTCCGGCGTATTAAAACCACACTTATTTAATTCTGTTGCAGGTAGCCTTGATTTTATGTCGACGCGACCTAGCGGATTTTACTGAACTAAAGTGAAAAGCTGGCGTATTTTTGCAAAACTTTGAGCTCATTAATTGCTATTGTCATTAATTTTTTCAAGATAAAAACCATACTAAAACTATATAGGAAGTATCATGAATCAGTGTGCAAAATTTCAGCAAAATCGGTTTAATAGTTTTCGCGGTTAGCGATTACAACGGTTTTAGCGAATTTGCTTTATGTATTAGTAAGATAAGATAAGATAAGATAAGATTGAGTATATCCTGTTTGAAAATTGAAAACTTTAGTGAACGAATTCCTTGTAACCCTACAAAACGTATACACACATGGATCGTTTTACAAAATCTGCGATGTTTTCACGCCGTATTTGAATTCTTTTAAACGTAATGTTTGGAATTTAAAATTTTTATTTTTCCAATTCATGTGAGTTCCAAACTAGTTTCAAACTTTTGGCCTGACTCGACGGTTATTTTTTGAAAACCTATATTAATTTAAATGTTATGACATGGTATACTTTTATTGCGATCGTGAAGCTCCAAATTGGAATTTCTTGACGAAATTTCGTATGTCACATCTGCACCCCAGACCCCGTCGTACACTATATTTATATATAGTCATCTAATCGATGATTTTCAATCCCTCCGAGATTATACATAGGGGCGTTACGGTAACGACCGTTTATTTTACCGGAAAAAATGTTCTTTAATTGCAACGACACTACCAACAGCCGCTTTCAGATTCTGATCTGGATAAAAATTGACAGTGTTTCATACACTCCTTAATACAAAACGATTACTTCCAAGTGTCTGAAAATTAATCACTTGACCAAATTTAATCATTTGTAGTGCGCAATTCAAAAGTGGCAAAAGCAGGCTTCACAAATGAAACGTTCCGTACTTGAAAACAAATTTTTTTTCAGTTCTAAACTATAAGAAAAGGTGCCCAATACCTCAATTTTTGAGAGAGTAAGTAGTCGAAAAAAAAATTCCATGTCCAGGCACCAGAAGCCGCAAAAAATGAAAAGTTTTTTAAATCTTCGCGTTACGGTGATGATATTTCCGTCTGTTTATTCAATCTTACGGCTTCGCAAAAAAATTATCGATTTGATCTAGAAAACGCATTTAGGAAAAATTATTTAACACCGTTTAAAAAAATTCAAGCTCAAAATAATTCAGTCTGTCGTTTTTAAACGTAAGCTTTGTAGATGGAATATCGCAGTTTTTCGTCAATTAAAATTACCTTTGTGTCTTATCACGTACGATATCATAGTAGTCCGGGAGCCAGGGTACTTTTCGTAGCCGATGGAGGTCTATGGTTGCACCAAAGTTTTTTTTATGTATTTTGATGCGCTGAATCCGATTTTCGAAGGTGCTTGGCTGTAAAGTTGGCCGATTAATTGTTATAAACATTTTTTATAAACAAATAAGAAATTTTCATTTTTTTGACATAAAAAAATTTTTTTTAGATTTTTTGGCCAATTTTAAGACAAAAAGTATTCTTGTCATTTTTTCGTAAAACCCTTCGTTTACGAGTAAAAAATTCACGAAGTTTCGAAAAACAGGGTTTTTCACGAAATTCGACCATACGTTGCACATTTATTAATGCATATTTTTTAATCCAACACGGCTTAAAACTTTCGTATAATATAGTACTACAATAATATGGAATGAGCAATGTATGATTTGAATTGGATTTTTATCTAGCAATGCCTCATCGTTAGGTCTATTGCGCGCTTACGCGGTAAGTATGTACTGGAGACCACGCATGAGAGTTCATTATGTTTATTTATAAAGAGCTGCATTTAAACTTTCTTCCGATATTTTCACTCCTTATTTAAATGTCTAAGGATGCACATCATAAAAATTGTTAGGTAGCATATTGTTAAACAATTTGTTTAAACAAAATTTTTTTTTTATTTTTGAAAAAAATTTTTTTTTATTTATCTATCATGTTTTTAGCAACAAGAATCTAATAAATGCATAAATAATTCCCAATAACCCAAATATCTGCGTTATCTACAATTTGTACATTTTACAACATGAAGCATTTAGGTGACATATTAACTTAAATTAACTGAATTCTTAGTCTCAGTTTATCATTTCCATTGCATAAACTTATTTTACTACTTACCCTTTTTCCTTTTTACAGTAGAATATCGGAAGAAAGTTTAAATGCAGCTCTTTATAAATAAACATAATGAACTCTCATGCGTGGTCTCCAGTACATACCTTACCGCGTAAGCGCGCAATAGACCTAACGATGAGGCATTGCTAGATAAAAATCCAATTCAAATCATACATTGCTCATTCCATATTATTGTAGTACTATATTATACGAAAGTTTTAAGCCGTGTTGGATTAAAAAATATGCATTAATAAATGTGCAACGTATGGTCGAATTTCGTGAAAAACCCTGTTTTTCGAAACTTCTTGAATTTTTTACTCGTAAACGAAGGGTTTTACGAAAAAATGACAAGAATACTTTTTGTCTTAAAATTGGCCAAAGACTCTAAAAAAAATTTTTTTATGTCAAAAAAATGAAAATTTCTTATTTGTTTATAAAAAATGTTTATAACAATTAATCGGCCAACTTTACAGCCAAGCACCTTCGAAAATCGGATTCAGCGCATCAAAATACATAAAAAAAACTTTGGTGCAACCATAGACCTCCATCGGCTACGAAAAGTACCCTGGCTCCCGGACTATAGCTACACGTACGTGCGCCCTCTCTTTTTGGGGTCTACTACAGATGATTGTAGTGGGAGAGAGCGAAAGGATAAGCAGATAGGATGCTGAAAGGAGCACTCTCTCTGGTTGGAACCGTCAAGGACGAAGGTCGTACACACACGACGCACTCTTCTCTCGTTTTTGCATTAATAAAGACGTTGATACTAGTTCCTCGACTATTTCCTTCGTGCGCACCTCAAGACCATAGAATCCTACGCAACAGTCTGGTGAATTATCAGAAAAGGTACACCTCAAACTCTGAGATACTACGTATAGTAAGAAAATTAAAAAAATCAACGTTCAGGCACTAGAAGACGCCGAAAATGGAATTTTCAAATGCTTCGCGTTACGGTGATAACATTTTGACCTGTTGTTTTTTCAATTTTACGGCCACGCAATAAATTTTTTCGAGTTGATCTCGAAAACTTATGTAGGGAAAATTAATTAACACCATTTAAAAAAAGTTCCAGCTTGAAATTATTCCGCCTGTCGTTTTGAAACAAATGCAGTTTTTGTGAAAGGACCCTCATACACAAGTTAGGTAAATGAAAATTTTTTTTTATTGATTTTGTCAATTAAAATTACCTTTGTGCCTGGTGAAATAAAATTTTTCATGAAGCAATTTTGAGGAATAGAAAACTAGTCGTTTGAAGCATATATATAGGTTTCATGGAATATCCCAATTTGTGTGAAATGACTCACATACACCCTACTGTATAAAAAATCATGGATATAATAACTGTTGTTATAAAAACATAATTGTACCTTTTGAGAGCAGTAATGAACATTCTTGTTTATTCTTTTTAAAATAAGAAACTGGAGTTTAAAAAAAAATAAATTTATATGTACACCTTTGAAAAAAAATTTAGAGCCATTTTTAAAAAATAAATAATTTCAAAACACTGCCTTTTCTGAAGAGTATTTTTGAACCATATAGCGTTTTCCAAATATTTATTTATAAGGGGGCTCCAGCGGGAGGAGTTAGGAGGTCACAGGTAGCTTAATTGATAGATAAAAACACGCTGATTCCAACGGTGTCCTTATTTACCCCTCTAACCCTGGAAAATTTTGAGATATTTGCTCTCAAAGTTCGTACATTATACATAGCCTCTCATAGAGCAACGTGAAAACATCGGTATTTTCTAACAATAATTGAGGAGTTACATGTCAGGACTGTAACTGTTTTATAGAAAAACATCTCAGCTTTCAGATGGTTCCTTCAAAAATATAGGTAACCCTGGAAATATTTGAGATATTTTGTAAAGTATTGATCAAGTCATTGAATTAGCAGGGTCATGACGGGATGCCATCTTGTTGTTTGTAAGGCGCGCGCTTTTGAATATTTCAGAATTACACTGCAAATACTTACATAAGTTTCATGTCATTTGTAACTCTTTTTTACTCGTGTTCTCCTATGGATTACTTACACATATTTTTTTTTTTAAATAAAATAGAACATTGAAAAATTTTAACTGCAATTACTTTTTATTTCATCAAAAATTGCGTCAATAATTTTTTTATTTGAAGTAATTATTACTTTATTATTTACACTCATAGATAATAATGAGGTGATGCCATTTGTAGGATCTTTTTAATGTGCATCCACTAATACTTCTATTGATATCGATTCTTTGGCCATTTTATAAATTATCTTATCATTAATAATACCTTTTAATACAATTAATTTTTGTTTGTTATCATCAATTACTTTTTTATTTCTTTTTTGCTGTTGCAAAATCATTTCAGCATCCTGCAAGTCTTGATGACTCTTACAGTGATGTGTGATTTCTTTCATTTTTTATAACACAAAAAAACTAATTCTAAATAAAACGCTCTGTACGTAACAGAAGCTGCTGTTTGTTTACCATAGGTACGGACACATCTATATATAGATGATGTTGCTCGCTTATATATACACGTATATATAGATATATACTCACAGAAGTGATACCAACTAACCGAATAGTTTTCGGGTTGGTACCAGTGCTCGCTGGATGTGGCCGTACGGTCACATTAAAAAGGCACAGACCGTCAAGCTCGCTGGATAAGAACAACCAAATAAAATCAATTGGTCTTTACGTATTCATCAAATACTATGTTTGGCTCACAATTTGAGAGGTGTTGAGTTGAAAAATATTAATCAGGCTTTAAGTAGCAAGCTATTGAAAATAGCAAAAAATGCATTTTTTGAAAGTTGTCGAATTTTTTACGGGAAAAGTATTGGGTTTAGGCATATGGTGTTTGTAAACTTTTTTGTTCAAAATGAGCTAAAGAATAGGAAAAAAATTTTTTTTTCCAAAAAAATGAATAATTTTTATTTGTTTATAAAATTTGTTGATAAAAAAAAATTGTCCATCCGGATCGCGACCCACCATCGATAATCGTGTTCAGCAGGCAAAAATACATTAAAAAAACTTTGGTGGGTCCGTTCTAATTGAAAAGGCCACGGGACCCTACCTCTGGCGCCTAAACTATATATAGAAGTGGGTTGTCGGAAACGTTCAAGATAACAAGCGTTTATTGGTATAGCATTTCAAAAGAAACACTCAATTGTCATACCACTCACTGTCCGCCACGTTTTCCTCGAATTATCATAGGCAAGATCACGCCTCGAGCGATTTTCACTACGCGTCAACGAAAAAATAACTTTAGTTGCTCGGCATCTATCGACCTCGTACAATCGCACACATCTAAGGCCAAACTAGACTCTTTTATTTAAAAAACACACCATGAATAATTTATTTTTTCCAACTAAGCTTTTACACAAAAAATGTAATCGTTACACGTCGTTACCGTACATTAATAACTGTCACTTTTTTTTCAAAGAATAACTTGTACGACCTCGATAGGTGCCGAACAACCAACAACCTCCTGCGCAGTCCTCCCAATGTGTTTCTCATCAAAAATGAGTAATTAACAACGTACCACTAAATACCAGGTAAAAATATAGTTTTATTACATGAGTGATTAATTGAAATAATTTTTGTTTTCTCTTCAGCTTAAGTAGGTATAGCAAAAAAAATTTTTTCTCTTCGTTTGTGCACCTCTGACGAGCAGCTTGGAGGAGCCATCACTCTGATGTGGGTGACATTTGCGCGACGTGGCTACAGTGAGATGGATATCATTTGGCAGTTGTAACAGTAGCTAGTGGAAAATCCAGAAGCGCAACTATGATTGTCGTGACCCATCATTTGTGATCTCTTCGTAGGGTTTTGTCCATCAAGATGACTCTCTAACGTTTTTATTCAACGGCTCCGAGCGGTCTTTTTTTCTCATGCTGTTGTTGAAGAGGTACTTATTAATTTTCGTAATTTTTACTTTCGTAGCTTTCTTTTTTTTTCTTTTAATAGAA
This sequence comes from Copidosoma floridanum, assembly GCF_036245765.1. Classification (NCBI taxonomy): domain Eukaryota; kingdom Metazoa; phylum Arthropoda; class Insecta; order Hymenoptera; family Encyrtidae; genus Copidosoma; species Copidosoma floridanum. The sequence continues at coordinate 4,414,081 of NW_028321909.1, forward strand.
GTACTTTTGCTACGTTGAAAAATATGTAGGGATGGTTGGTCGGTGATGGTGTTATTGGGTATCGAACTCGAGCCACTTGATCGTTAGTCGTTCGCTCTACCAACTGTACTATTGACACCCACAATTCATAGCTTCATAGTATACTCCAAAATTGTTCTAACTTATTTGTGTTGAGACAAAATAATTTTTTTTTTATATCTATATAAAACAAGTAAATTTACCGCAAGCTAATTTTTTATTTCACATACTCAAAATATTGCATGGCACGTCATCCCCGATCTCTGGATGGCGCATACAAAGGAGTTGTACTATTAATTATCTATTTCTTTTTATTTGCAGTTTAAGGTGAATAAGCAAGTCCTAAACACAATACTTAAAGTTTTACTAATTTAATGATTCTATCGAACAAAATAACCAGACTGCATATTTTTCGTTAAGTTTACGAAGATGGAGGTGTTACATATTCATTTAAACGTTTTTTACTTGTTAATTGTTATGGATATTTAGGTAAAATTGTTAAAATATACCAAAGTAACATAATTACAAACTTGGGCATGCGTATATGCAGCAATTTTTATTGATTTTTTTTTACTTTTTTGTTTTTGTCACAAAATTTATATTTCTATTAATTAAATATGTCATATTTACAAAACAAATTAATGTTATTCTGCTAAGTTGTTACATAATGTCTAGTTTACAATTAAAATTTTTTAAATTGCATGTTACATGTAGAGTGTACGTTTTTTAATATTTACTTTATTTAGTTCCTTTACTGGAACTTTTTTAAAACGATGTTAATTAACTTTCCCTACATAAGTTTTCGAGATCACCTCAAAATAATTTATTGTGTGGCCGTAAGATTGAAAAAACAACAGGTCCAAATGTCATCACCGTAACGCGAAGCATTTGAAAATTCCATTTTCGGCGTCTTCTAGTGCCTGAAGGTTGATTTTTTAATTTTCTTACTATACGTAGTATCTCAGAGTTTGAGGATTTTTCTGTAGCGAGGAAGTATCTTTTCTGATAGTTTAGAACTGAAAAAAAATTTGAAAAAAAAATTTCGTTACCGTAACGCCCCTATGTATAATCTCGGAGGGATTGGAAATCAACGATTAGATGACTATATATATATAGTGTACGACGGGGTCTGGGGTGCAGATGTGACATACGAAATTTCGTCAAGAAATTCAAATTTGGAGCTTCAGAATCGCTATAAAAGTATATACCATATTATAACATTTAAATTAATATAGGTTTTCAAAAAATAACCGCCGAGTCAGGCCAAAAGTTTGAAACTAGTTTGGAACGAGGTTTGGAACTCATATAAATTGGAAAAATAAAAATGTAATGTATGTATATATACCTTTTGTAGGGTTACAACATAATTTTCCTTAGAAAATACATTTTATGTGACGGGCTTTTTTGTGACGTATTAAAGTTTTTAAAATAAACAAAGTCATCTAGTAATCCCAAAATTTGTATCCATATAAATTCGAAACAAAATGTATAAAAATACATACATATATACGTACCATAAGTTTTTCATTTTAAAAATTAAATGATGTGTACTACATGTTGATCATTAACACCTAATTGTAGTATACGTAAATGCAAAGCAGAGAAAACTGAACTACATACTGGAGATTACGTATTAAATTTATCTGAAAAAATTCTACCATATTTGAACACTCAGCTGTAGCGCCAATGGCAACTTACGGTAACGTGGTGAATTGTGGAATATGCGAGACTAGGCTCTCCGACATCAGCGCTCACCTCCCCATACATCCAATATCCTTGGAAGTTGTGGTAAAGATTTGAAACTTCCAGAGTAGGCTCCGGAGAGTTCAAAAATCAAATGCAAATTCCAATACTTATTTCTGCTAATCATGTAGTTCCCCTATGGAGTGTCGATTGTGATTAGTCGTTGATGTCGTATAGTCTCACTTGATTAAATACTGTCTAGATCTCGTGCGAGATACAACAATTGCGTTGTATCTACAATACGCTTTTCGGCATTTCCTCAAAGTTTTTCAACGTCGTATCCATGTACTTATCAGTGGTGTAAAAATATTAGGAGTAACACAAAGGACCTCGTAAAATTTCAAGTGCGTGCATATGGGAACGAGAGTCAGGTCAGGACTCGGGAGTCGGGGGTCGGGGCCCACTCCATTCCCATAAATACTTACATCTCTCCCATCCCATATCATCTGTTCTGTAGCGTACAACTACAACGTACAACTGCAGCTCTCATGAACGTACTATAGATATAACGAAGCGCTTGATTTTCCGGAGTCCCAGAGAGTACACGGACATACGGATAGATCTAGGAGTGGAGAGTGCAGTTTAGAGAGAAACGAGAGGGAAAAAAGACGGGCTCACCCGGAAAACGATCGTTAATACACACCATACTTATACAGTTGGAGGAAAAAGCATTGTAAAACTTGCGTTTGCAAGAGGAAGAACAAAAGAGAGCCAACAGAAGTAGTAGATCTCTCAGTGCTTATAACATCATCAGACAAGAAGAGGCTCATAGCCACTCAGTATCAGCGATGTGCGCGAAAATGGCTTTCCAGCATCAAGCTGGCACGGCGATGAAGTGTCTCAGCGTAAGTGACTTCGCCTTGTGCCATCCATCATCACCAAAATCCTACAACTCCGTCTAGTTATTCTTCATTTTACTTGCTCTCTAGCTTTTCTTTTTTTCCCTGTTACTTAGATTTTATGTTGTCTGGTGGCTTATATATACTTCTTTTGTCTAATTAGGGTACACTTTTTATTTGTGTTATGATTCGGCTTTTTTCTCTGCCAATGGTGTGATGCACGCCACTCCTCTTTCTCAATATACATACACACATCTATAGGTATACATATACATCGTTTAATAAGTGAATAGGAGAGGGATTATTCGAAATTGATTGTCATTGACATGCCAGCGATACCTAATTGCTCCAATTTGAAAATTTCGTAGCAGTACGTTAAGTTTGTATAAGTACTTGTCCATCGCAACTTTTTCTTGCTTGCTGCTGCAATGGTATTCTTAAGTATTATAACTGTCACGTCAAGTGGTTGCATATTTACTTAATTAGATTCACCGACACAGCCTTACTGCTTAAGCAAATTGTCAACTTCAGTCATTCAGATTTCGATCTCCAAATAGGTATACCTACTAGTACAAGTGTACTTGTATTTTCATTGAAGGAAAGAATATTTGTACAGTATTGAAAGTACGACATAATCTGTGCCATTCATTACAACTTATTTTGAAAATCATCTGACTCTTATTCACGTTTTTGCCAAAGATTTGTGCGAGTTTAAACACAATTTTTTTACAAATTGCTGATTCATTTGGTAAATGTTGCCCATGACATCAAGACCTTCTTGTTTTTCCAGATTCCAATAACACTTCATAAAGAAACTGAAATAAATGCCAATGGCGAAGAAGTTATGAAATGTGGCTTCAAAATTGGCGGAGGAATCGATCAAGATTACAAGAAAAGTCCTCAGGGATATGAAGACAATGTAAGTGTACTTTTTACATGCTACTGATATGAATTTGCGTCAGTCCAAGTGATATATTTTCAACTTTTTAAAAATCATTTCAACAGGGGATATACGTGACTGAAGTCCACGAAGGCTCACCAGCAGCAAAAAGCGGCCTAAGAATGCATGATAAGATATTACAGTGTAATGGCTATGATTTTACAATGGTAACTCACAAGAAAGCTGTTTCTTACATTAGGAAACATCCAGTGCTAAATCTTTTGGTAGCGCGCAAAGGAGTCACAAGTACTTAAAGTAAAAACTGTCCAAGAAGATGTGCTGCCTTTTTTGTAACTTTAATTTTTTATGATAAAACTTTTTTAACGTCGACTATTGTCGAAAAAATTTTTATATTTTACATACACGTTGCATTCATACAGCAGATTTTGATAGGTGATTGAGAGATTTTTATACAACATATTCGTGGAGAATCATTCCAAAAAAGTTTTATCTAACATTTATTTATTTTACATGTTTGATAAATTTGAGAGAATAAGAGTAAAATGTAACAACCGAAAATACTGCCGCAGTATTACAATGAAATATTTTAATAGTATAAAAAAATAGATAAAATAATTAAGGCACATCTTTCAACTTAACTCACATCCAAAGTATTAATTGCTGTAATATTATGACTAAAGAATTTATGTACATATTTATGTAATTATTTGAAGAAGGTGTATTAAGTTCGATACAAGTACAGACTTCAATGACGAGTAATGAATATTACCAATAATTTACTGCCAAAAAGATATGTCAATCAACTACATAATTTAAAGGTAAAGAACTGCGAAATCAAAATGACTTTCATTTGAACCTCATAAGCTTTATTTATGAAAATATTTCTGTACTATTTATAAGATGTTAATCCTAAAAAAAAAATCAAAAATGGGATACATGAATTTATATTGTTAACAAAGGCCTAAGATACGTTGTTTCGTGCATTCAAATTTTTTTTAATTTACAAATGTTAAAAAAAATTTTTATAAATAATGATCTTCCATTGCATAATCAAGTTACGTGACCCAGTTACGTAACAACAAGACTTTAGAATAAAACTTGAGAAATAATACGGCGAGTGATAACAATAAACACACATCGCTTATTGTTATAAATATATGTATATGTATATCGTTTGTTTCCAAACTTTATAATACCACGTTGTACACATGTAGTGTAGCTATAATTTATTGACTCAAATGACGTTTATATTTGAAAACGTAGTGATAAACAAAAAATTCATTTGATCTTTGCAGAAATAAGCACAATTACTACGACGACTATCGTACAATTTACGCATATGTGAAGCTCCATTTTTTTCAAATATCACCATCATATTATTGATCAATAAAATTGAAAGTTTCAATTAAAATTTGCAGCTGTTTTTTAATTTCAAATGACTTATCATTGCAACAGTTCATTCATACAATCCAACAGCGACTTGATGAAATTTTATCTCATTAAAAGCATTATTTTGTGCAAATATTCCTCCATTCATCTCTCAACAGTCTACCATGGTGATACAGTACTTGGTGAGTAAAATTATATTTTACAATCTTCAAAGTGCGTAATGCATAGGAACACACTTAAGAATAAAAATGTAAGATTTAAAAAAACAATGATATGAAACATGATTGAAATTTAATGATGCACCATACTTTAAAAACACCTTATTCAATCAATCGCAGCAGCATTCAATTAACACAAACTCACGCAAGCCTTAAGAGGAATCGGCCTACTCCGTGTTGAGCTTACAAATCTTGACTGGTAACAGTTTCATAAAGTCTTTACAGATGTTTAGTTCCACAGCCATGAGTTCAGCTGCCTTTGGATCCTTCTCGCAATAATTCACCAAGAATGTATAAGCATCGAGGCTCTTCTTCGCATACTCGAGCTGCTTTTGCTTATCCGGTGTGATGAATTTATTGTACAGCCTACCCAGATGGAAATACGAATACAACGCTGCTCTAAGCATCTCCTCTGGGAACTTTTCCGACTTGCCCTTCAAATCTTTCATAGAGTCAAGAAACTTTGTGTGGTTCTGTATAGCTGAATTGGTAAGATTGTTAATTTTTGTCAGTGCATGGGGAGTAGGTCTGTCATCAGTGGCTTTGAGCTTGTCGAGTTTTATGTCAAGAATTTCCGAATACGTTTCACCTAACTCGATCCAGATCTGTTGACACACTGACAGGTAATACCTCTCATTCAATTCTTTGACAATTTCCTCCAGTAGATCAATTCTGCGCTTGTGCATTTTAGCTTGCCGATCTTCATCATCTTCGAAAAATGTAAGGTACTTGTACAACTGTGAAATATCTTGAACGATCTGTACGTAGTCAGAGGCATGGTTTTCCATAGTGTAATATGACTTGGCATCATTTAACCATTTTTGTACATTTAAAAACACCGCCTTGGCATCATTAAAGTCAAGAAGGTACTTGTCCGTGATTGTCCCGGTAATGTGTTCAATATCATTTTCAATGGTCTCAAATTTCAAACCATCGAATGTCTCCTGATTTATATCAGACTTGGAATCAACGGGAATGGTAGTACTGTCAGACACAGGATTGTCTTCGCCAGTTTCTGTACTAGAAATCAAGCGATCTCTTGACGTGCTCATGAGCAAGATTCCATATTTTGCCCAGCATCTGGAAATATCTGCACTTCTATGCTTGAAGTTTTCCCATTTCGAGTCCAAGATCTCTTTTTCTTGGTCATTGGTTTCTAACTTTGAGCTTGAGAAATACATAATGCAAACATTAGTGTTACGTATTATGTTTATGAAAAAATGTTACATCTACAAAAACTGCGACTCTACATGAATAAGATAACTACCTTAAGTCCTTCAAAGTATCCTCGTACTTTCCCAAGATATAGGTTGCAGCAGCAAGATGATGCCTGGCTTGCCTGAAACCCCCTTTTTCCATGAAAAACTGTGAAAGCGTCGCAGCATTCAAAGCCCAGTCAATGCTATCAAAGTCATTCATTTCCAATTGTCTTCTGAGTGTCATGTGACAATAGACAGCAGACTTGAGGTAATTGTCCAAGCTGCCATAAATTTGTGCCAAATAGTACAGGGTCAGTGTGTGAAGTTTCTCGATGACTTTTGGTGCAGGCAGCTCGTCGAAATCTTGAATTCCAAAAAAATTAGACATACTCATGATGTCTGCATTAGAGTCCTGAGAATTTTTGTAATTCTTGTAAATTGTCTCAGCTTGTTCCAAGTATTCTTGAGCTTTGGTTGCTTCGTCGCGCTTGGACCACAGTATTCCCAGTTGATTCAGAGCACTTATCATGGGTAGAACATTATCACCTTTGAGTTTGTTTTTGCTCAACAAATCGATACATTTATTGAGGTAGTCTTGACCAGACTTTAATTCCTCGGTCTCAATAGCAACAATACCTTGATTCAAGTATACAATTGCGAGCATGGAGATCACCTCATTTTCCTCTTGCTTAGCATTGTCAACTGAGTTAAGCAAGAGATTTTGCATGTTTTTCAGAATTTCCATTGCTGCATACTTGCTCTTGTATGGCTCTGTTTCTGGATCATTTTCATCCAAGAGTTTTTTTACTTTCATGTACATCTCCTTGAGTTCACTTCTGACATTGTCACTAATGCACTTATTTTCACCCATGACAGTCATTTGTGAAACTTTAAGGCGTGACTGATAATATTACAATTAATTCGGAAAATGAATATAATATTTACTAGAAGGAAAAAATATCTAAATTTAGTGTCAACTAAAGAATATTTATCTGCAAAACTGTAGTGTTAATATTACCAACTTATGTGAATACAATAAAAACTTTTGAGGGTTTTAAGCTTTGAGAAAAACGTCGAGTTTTTACCTAAAAAAATAAACAATTGCTATGTCATTGATTATTCTTCAAACTTAGTAAAAACAGGTACACTTTTATATCTATCATGGATGTAAAAAAAAAAAACATTAGGATTAAGGATTGCAGCAGAATGGATTTAAGTGTAGTGGATCAGTGGGTCTGACCTGGCCCGTATTATTTTTTTGCAAGGGCCAGGTTAGGGCCTGCTCTGTATTCTGTCTACTTGAGCTGGTGTCTCGAATTTCTAACTTATCGAGCGTAGGTATAACGTGATCAAATTAACCCGCGGAATCCGGAATACGATTAAAAACACTAATACCTTATACATATGTTAATTAAATGTACATACTAAAAATTTATGGATGAATAAAAATAAAAATAAAAAAAAATTCTCTTCATAAGAAAAATGTAAGCCCATTATTTTCCCGTACTCCTCTATGAGTTTGATACTCAAGTTACAAAACTCGTTTTAAAAATTTTCTATAGTTTTTCTCGATGTTTTGCAATATGTGTATATTTTGTAACAGATGTAGAGTTTAATTTATTATTATGGTTCTCGTGACTAGCTCGTCATCTCGTAAAATTCATGGACTGTTTGCTGCACATTGGATCATTTGGAACTTGAAATTGAAAGCAGGAAAATTCACGATTAGATTAACTATGCAGAGCTACGTATGTGTAGATTAATGCGACGTTTTAGCGTGCTCTCTCCGCGGGTTTCTTTTTTTTTTTTTTTCTTCTCAACAATTACGTAATCGACGATTGTTAACGCGTGTGTGATTTGATTTTTTTGAGATTTATAACTACGAAGGAAGTAGTAAGTAGGGTACGTTGTGTTTGTGACAATTTGCACAATTGTAAATTGTAAAATACGAACGCAATTAGCACAAATATACTTAAGTACATGGAGAGAAAGAGAGAGAGAGACAAGAGACTAGACCTATAGAACCTATGGACTATAGATGAATTTAGTTACCTATACTGAACCAGTGCTCTCAAATGTGACTGGCAAACTTGCGGGAAATTCAAATTGGCTATATGGAGCAAGACGCAAAACCCCAGATAACTCGACAACATTTCACACACCATAACTTGATAAATTAATCCTAAGCTATTTAACCCAATAACCCAACGCGCCTAACAGCAGTATCACAAGCTTTATTAATTAATAAAATACATTAAACAATAACGCAAGCGCCAATCCCCGCACAACCCGGGGCGCTTACTGGCCACTTTGTTTATTAATTGAATAAATAAAATAACACAAGCGCCAATCACCACACAACCCAGGGCGCTTACTGGCCGCTTTTTTTATTAATTGAATAAATAAAATAACACAAGCGCCAATCCCCACACAACCCGGAGCACTTACTGGCCGCTTTGATAATTAAAATGATAAATAAAATAACACAAGCGCTAATCCCCACACAACTCGGAGCACTTACTGGCCGCTTTGTTTTTTAATTGAATAAATAAAATAACACAAGCGCCAATCCCCACACAACCCGGGGCGCTTACTGGCCGCTTTGTTTATTAATTGAATAAATAAAATAACACAAGCGCCAATCACCACACAACCCGGGGCGCTTACTGGCCGCTTTGTTTATTAATTGAATAAATAAAATAACACAAGCGCCAATCACCACACAACCCGGGGCGCTTACTGGCCGCTTTGTTCATTAATTGAATAAATAAAATAACACAAGCGCCAATCCCCACACAACCCGGAGCACTTACTGGCCGCTTTGATAATTAATTGAATAAATAAAATAACACAAGCGCCAATCCCCACACAACCCGGAGCACTTACTGGCCGCTTTGATAATTAAAATGATAAATAAAATAACACAAGCGCTAATCCCCACACAACTCGGAGCACTTACTGACCGCTTTGTTTTTTAATTGAATAAATAAAATAACACAAGCGCCAATCCCCACACAACCCAGGGCGCTTACTGGCCGCTTTGTTTATTAATTGAATAAATAAAATAACACAAGCGCCAATCACCACACAACCTGGGGCGCTTACTGGCCGCTTTGATAATTAATTGAATAAATAAAATAACACAAGCGCCAATCCCCACACAACCCGGAGCACTTACTGGCCGCTTTGATAATTAAAATGATAAATAAAATAACACAAGCGCTAATCCCCACACAACTCGGAGCACTTACTGACCGCTTTGTTTTTTAATTGAATAAATAAAATAACACAAGCGCCAATCCCCACACAACCCAGGGCGCTTACTGGCCGCTTTGTTTATTAATTGAATAAATAAAATAACACAAGCGCCAATCACCACACAACCTGGGGCGCTTACTGGCCGCTTTGTTTATTAATTGAATAAATAAAATAAAACAAGCGCCAATCCCCACACAACCCGGAGCACTTACTGGCCGCTTTGATAATTAAAATGATAAATAAAATAACACAAGCGCTAATCCCCACACAACTCGGAGCACTTACTGGCCGTTTTGTTTTTTAATTGAATAAATAAAATAACACAAGCGCCAATCCCCACACAACCCGGGGCGCTTACTGGCCGCTTTGATAATTAAAATGATAAATAAAATAACACAAGCGCTAATCCCCACACAACTCGGAGCACTTACTGGCTGCTTTGTTTTTTAATTGAATAAATAAAATAACACAAGCGCCAATCCCCACACAACCTGGGGCGCTTACTGGCCGCTTTGTTTATTAATTGAATAAATAAAATAACACAAGCGCCAATCCCCACACAACCCGGAGCACTTACTGGCCGCTTTGATAATTAAAATGATAAATAAAATAACACAAGCGCTAATCCCCACACAACTCGGAGCACTTACTGGCCGTTTTGTTTTTCAATTGAATAAATAAAATAACACAAGCGCCAATCCCCACACAACCCAGGGCGCTTACTGGCCGCTTTGATAATTAATTGAATAAATAAAATAACACAAGCGCCAATCCCCACACAACCCGGAGCACTTACTGGCCGCTTTGATAATTAAAATGATAAATAAAATAACACAAGCGCTAATCCCCACACAACTCGGAGCACTTACTGGCCGCTTTGTTTATTAATTAAATAAATAAAATAACACAAGCACCAATCCCCGCAAAACCCGGGGCGCTTACTGGCCATGGATTCCATCGGTGTACTCACATGTGCATATATATATATATATATATATATATATATATATATATATATATATATATATATATATATATATATATATATACACATCGCTTTTAACTTAAACGTTGTAGCCATGGGATTATATAGTGACTTGCTTTTGACGATTTCAGAGTCAGTTCGCCTCGCGGTCCAGCCAAGCGCGGATCGTTTAACCGTCGCGTATAAGTACTCTTTTATACTTACTCTCCGCTCTTCGATCGTTACATCTGTGTATACACTTACCTTGCCGATTTTTCATTCAAATCAGTCGTCGGCTTCAAGTGAGCTTCCGAACCTTTTTTTTCCTGGGTACATACTTGATCAATCTTGTGTGCCTCGCGGAAAACGATAATTCGCTTTTTCCATTGCGAGCCTTCAAAATATAAATTATTGATCTCTCAATTTTCAAAACCGATATTTTAAACCGATAAACGATACAACTTTCTTTTCTCCGCTTTTTGAAAAGGTCTACAGCTAGCAAAAGAAGCCAATGCAGACTACAGTTCTGCTGGTCGCGCTGTGTGCCACTTCGGCGGTGGCGATGCTGCCCATGGGCAAGCAACGTATTTTACGGCTCGAAGGTACTCAGTGGAGGTAAGTGCCCTTGTTGTTGTTTTTATTTTCCCCAACACTATACATTCAACTATTGAGTAAATAAGGAAATTAATTTTTTTTCACGAAAATTCAGCTATTGAAACTCGTGCGATTGAAATCTTCGCTCAAACGATAATTGATATAGATTGGTTAAATAATTACTTATTTTTCGCGGTTATTATTTTTGATGTTCTGTTGATGCGCAAAAGACCCAACCAATCGGGTGCTCGAGGTAATTGTCCATCATTTTAATTATTACACAATAATAGGTGTGCACTGTATATATAAGCAAGTGGAGCGAAGAATTTTTATGATACCCCTTATTCAATCGCGTACTTGGCAGAGTAAGTCTCAAAGTTACAGGAAACGATTATTCGCCGCGTATGCGAACGAAGACTGGAGGTTTTTCTTACACGTAGCAATTAAGAAACACTAGTGGGAGAAGCTTTAAATCGATTTTATCATTATACCTTGTGTTTTTCCGGCAACTCTGAATTTTATTTTATTTTATTTTTTACATCTGTTCATTGGAACAGTCGTTAAAAAATTTTCTTTGATGTATACTATAGCATTAACTGATAAAATAAAAACAATCTTACGAGTAAAGTGTATCCCTATACGCGTAGAAGAGCGAAGATAATATTTAAAGATCGAAAATAAAAAAAAAACCCGCAAGCCGATTCGTTTTTGAGATATTTCAACGACGAAGTAATATTATTTGTATAAATGTATGGGCCTCTGACGTATTATCATTCTATGGCGAAGGTCAACTGGTTTCAAACTATACTTGTGTATACCCATACAAGGTTCATTTTTTGCACGTGGAGGTATACATTTAATACAGGTTTTTACTCGATGACTTAAATTTATTTATGAAATGCACCTTTGTTATACCTCCGATTTATTTATCAACCTTGAATCAATGAGAAACAATTTTCCAAGACTTGGGACACACTAAGTATTTCGTTGCGCCAATCCCGGAAAAAGGGGAATTTTTTTTCGAGGATCATAGAAATGGTTTGAAATCTCTTGGCCGGTTATGAGGAAAAAATATTTTTCTCTTAAAATAAATTTAAAAAATTGTTGCTATTTTAAAATTAGAAAATGCGGTAATTACGCAGAAGTGGTGCTCCACCCCAATTTGGATCTTTAAATTTTTTTATGGTTTCGAGCCATTTTCTAATAATTATAAGGTGGGAAAACACGTTTTTTACCATTTTTTACCATTTTTACGAAAGTGAAATTTTTTTCTGTAATTGAAGCGAAATATGTCGTGGGTTGGGAACAAAAATTGCAAAGAAAAAAAAATGAACATACATGGTTTTCAACAAACACACAGCAACCAGTTGTGATAGCCACACATGCGGCCAGCACGCCAGGTGTACGATGAGCGAGGGCCGGCCGGTTTGTTCGTGTTTGAATCTGTACGATGGCGATCCTCTTACGAGGTGCGAGCGTGTCGAATGCATCAGTAAGTATTTATTATTATTATAATCATCATCATCATCATCAGCCACAATGTCAGTTTTTACGTTTCGTATACCTGCAACATACTTAATTGGCAATGCCTAATCTATCATCGAGCACTTACGTCACCATAAAAAGGTGTGCGCGTGTATATATATTTACGGAAATATAGTACATACAAGTGGAGTATCAAGCTCACTTGTATATACCATAATTGCATGGCAAACGATTATATTATTACGCACGGCGAACGCGTAAGGTCACGTAGCCCCTTTTTTTGGTTCCTCATCGAGCCTTATTTCGTAATCTTTTTATCACACATTTCTGGATCGCGTTATTGACTAGTTCTCACAATTTATTTTATTTTTTTTATCTTCTTCTATTACGATCCGAACAACTACTATACCGATTAACTCGTTTCTTTTCAGAAAATAAAATAAATGCGAGTTAAAAAGAAAAATAGTGCAATTCAATAAAGGGTGTGCATGGTCACTTTGATCAACAATCATTAACCGAGCGCGTATATGTTTTTTAAATTACCAATACTAAAATATAATTTAAAAATTTTTAACGGGAATCAATAGGGATTAAAAATCCTGCAAATAAAAGAAATAATATATCTGTTTTGTCCCCGAAATTGCAGTAAACGAGGATTGCATTGGAAGCCGCACCTGCAGTGGGAACCGATGCATCGATCCGTGTACCTACGCCTGCGGCACAAACGCGCTCTGCCAGACGGTCAACCACATACCGGTGTGCAACTGTCCTCCAGGTCACACGGGCAATCCTCTGCACAATTGCGTCTACGACCCTGGCAAGTACATTTTTTCTTTTTTTTTTTTTCTTTTTTTCTCAATGTTATGAACAACTACATACATTTACTCCCTGGCGTAAAAGTAAATTTCATGATGATATCCCAAACAGAGGCGCCGTGCAAGAGCCCAAATCCTTGTGGGGCCAACACCAAGTGCGAAGTCAAGAACGGCGTGGCGGTGTGCTCTTGTTTGTTGGGATACCGAGGGCGTCCTCTCGAAGGCTGCCGTCACGAGTGCGAGACCGACTTTGACTGTCCCCAGCACCAGCACTGCTCGAAGGACTTTCGCTGCGAGAGCCCGTGCGCCTCCGTATGCACCGAGAGCGCCGAGTGCAACGTCATCAACCACCGAGCCAACTGCGCCTGTCCCAAGGTCATCATCATCATACACATCTTTTAAACCACATATACATTACATACGTAAAATACATAACCAGTGAAATTTTTTTTCTCATTCTTGCAGAATTGGCTGGGTAACCCGCTCATATCCTGCCAGCCCGAGTGCACCCAGCACTCCGACTGTCCTGCCGGCAAGCCTGCCTGCCTCTATCAGAAATGCGTCGATCCTTGCGAGGGCACCTGCGGCACCAACGCCAATTGCGAGCTCCGCGACGTAACGCCCGTCTGCAGTTGTCCCAAGGACAAAACTGGCGACCCCTTCGTTTTCTGTCGGCCCTTCACCGATTGTATAATATATACATACATACGTGTATTAAATTAATATTAGCGCGTACATTATGCAAAATGCCCCCGATAACAACAATAACTCTTTGGGGCTACAATGTTCATTGACTTGCAGAGGACCTGTGCAGCGGGAATCCGTGCGGTGCCAACGCCGAGTGCCGACCGGGCCATGACAACACAGGTAAGAAGCGCCCGGTGTGCAGGTGTCCCCACGGCTATGTTGGAAACGCGCTAATCAGGTACACGTGTGTATATATATTGCATTGTATGCAATTTGATCTGATTTAAGTGATGTATGACATATTATGTTATCAGTTGTAAGAGGGGCGAGTGTTTGTCCAACAACGAGTGCCCGGACAATCAGGCGTGCATCAACTTTGCCTGTCAGAACCCGTGCACGGGCCATGAGTGCGGTTTAAATGCCAATTGTACACCTAGAAGACACATTACAGTGTGCCAGTAAGTATTATTAATCATACTAAAAGAAATACACGCCAAGTATCAAGGAGGTATAAAAAAAATTCATTAAGAGTGATAAAATTTATGTAAATTATTCAATACGTGGGTATCGATGAATTGATAAAACAAAAAATTATCACTTACTTTTCAGGTGCGCCGAGGGTTACCGAGGGGACGCACTCTTCTCCTGCAATCCCATCGAGGGTGGCCGTGCAGCCAACTACTACGGTCGCTACGCGCGCTACTGATTCTTATTTTTATTCCGAGCAACTGTTTTTTTTTTTTTTTTTTTTTTTTTTTTTTAATTTGGATATTAGGGTAGTTCCCACTATCTACTTATGTTGTACATAAATAACGTGTTCGATCCCTCCCTGTTTTCCACCTGTTGCAGTATTTTTAAGTTATTTCTCTCAGCTTATGGAGGTAATTGACCTTGTTTTTGTATACAACCGCTTTTATAACTATTCTCATTGTTTGATATATACATATACACACGTATATATTGAGCGTTTTACATTTGTGCCATTCTAGTCAAAATGTCGAATCGACGATTAAACGTTATTTATTTTGCACGCCAACTGATATGTATAACGAATTTGCCTAATTTATCACATAAATTGTAGATGAAAAATAAAACGATAAGTACGAGAAATTTTAATACAATAGCTATTGTTTTATTTTCTTGTGACTGTCTATTTATATTACATGGGATGACTATTTCGGATTTCATAGACTTCATGTTCAAAAAAACAACGAAAGAGACAAAAGAATCTGTAGCATATGCCTTTTTTGATAAAATTGTATGGTAAATTTCTACATGAACTAATTGATAAGATCTGAAATGCTGACGTTATTTTTATTTTCTTATACCGAATTTGAAAAGTAGCGTTCAAGGGATGCTTAATTCCAATAATACTAAATATCGTATTTTGTGGCCTGAAAAAAGTAAAGTACTGGTATTATCAGTGGCTTTGAATGTTGAGTGTCAAAAAAATTTATTTAACATGTGACGACAATTGATTGATGTGTATTAAATTCCATGATCTTAACATGTTTTTTTTGCTTGATATGATCTATGAGGTATGTATGAAAGGGAATTTAGGACTTGCTTAAAAATTACTAGACTCAAACCTTTATAAAACTATGATGATGTATTAATCAATTATTTACAAAAGTATATTACAATCTGCTTTCTCGTTTGGAACAAAATAAAAAAAAACGAAAAACGACAAAATATCAACAGATTAAATGAAAAACATTTAATTGACACATCATTGTTCTTTGTTTTTCGCTTTTTTAGGCATTATAAAACAGCTTCGCGGTTGAATTTTGGCCCAAAGTTTTTTTACATTGCCAGTATCAACTACCTCCAAGATACTCGTTGTTTCAACCCCATCGATGCGAATGGGCGTTAGAAATCTGTAAAATTCATATGAATTTTACACATCGAACATTCTTTTTTTTTTTACTTGAAGGAACTTAATTCTGTAATCCAGTCGGATGTGCAAATTTGAAAGTGGTCGTTTGACAAACATCTGAAAATAAAAGTTTCATTTTCTCAAAATTTAATTCTTATTCACTTTGAATGTTGCGGTAAATATATCTTTTTTGATCACAAACCTTCAGAGATAACCGGAACATCTTCAACTGTTTCGGGTAACGAAAACTTATAGTCTTCACTTTCAGTATGCTCGAGTTGATCACGTACTTTCTTAGCTTCATTACCAGTAACAGAAAAAGCATATTTTCTCTTTCTTGTTTGTTTCATGGATATTGGCTCTTCGGGGATGACTTCCTTGATGATCGTTTTAGTGAGTAAACTGCGTATTACACGCCTACCTTCAGGCACACTCACGATTGAATCGACGCTAGTCGCTCTGCGACCTCGACCTGTCGTATTCCTTTTTTCCGCTTTACTCTTTGACTTTACAGTTCTTGTGTCAATTAAAATTTTTTCGATGTCTCCCGGTTCTGACTGGACAGAGCACTTACGCCTGCGAATTGTGGGCTCTGAACTGGAAGGTCTCGTAGTCTGGATTGCTCGTATAATTTCTGCCCTGGCTGGTGGGTTACTCAAGTTGATGATATTGTTACTGGTTTCCTTTGCCAGTGACGAGGCTCGCGTCTTCCTCAAACATCGTTTATTATCTTCTTTCGCTGTGGGTGTAGCCTGATCATTTTCCTGGACTACCGCACCTGCTCTTTTTTTTCTAGTGGTGGTTGATTGTTGTTCATTTTTCGATACGGTCCTGGCTCTGGTTGGTCTTATTTTTGACAATCCTTTTTTATCATTGTCTACGGACTCAGCTATTCTACTTTGAGTGTGAGACATTGGCAGATCATCGTTGGCAGGTACCGATTCAGTAGATGTGATTTGTTCGTCATCCTTGGATATCCATCCGGCCTTTGAGTGTTTGTCAGCAACTATCGAAGTATTTTTTTTTAATTTAGATGCTCTCGACGACCGCACTGTAAATACTTGTTGTTCTTCAGCCATTTCGTCAGTTTTCAAATCAACATTTTCTTTAGCAACAGATGCAGCTCTAGTTTTCCTAGTGGGTTTCACTGTAGGGGCTACATCCTTGGTAGAAGATCCAGCTCTCCTCGTGCGTATTGTTGTAGTTGATTTTGATGACTCTGATAATTCAATTACTTTTTTGGGTCGTCCTCGAGTTCGTTTTGTAAGAGTGGATTTGCTAAAATACTCTTCCTTACAATCATCCGTCGGCTCCATAAGTGGGTTGTTTGGTAAAGTCAACATGTTGCTATCTTCCTCAGGTTCTTCAACATCAGACGATGATGAGACTTTTTCGATGAATATGTTTGGAACATCGGATGTTTTTTTTACATGTTCCGATATTTTTTCCATTTCCTCTGGCAATGACGTACTTTGGTTTATTCGGTCTGTAAATATTGAAGGCATTATAAAATAGGTTTGAGGTTGCCGTGAAGTTGTTCCCACGGGGTTTTCTACATTACCAGTATGATCTAGTTCCAAGACACTCATTATCTCATCCCCATCGAAGCGAATTGGCGTTAGAAATCTGAAAAATTCATACAAATTTAATACATTGAAATTTTTTTTTTTACTTGAAGGAACTTACTTCTGTAATCCAGTTGGATGTGCAAATTTGAAAGTGGTCGTTTGACAAACATCTGAAAATAAAATTTGCGTTCATTCTCTCAAAATTCGATTTTTAGTTACTTAAGCTAGTTGTTTCCTAAATCAAAAGTATTTAAAAAGGTACGAAATTTTCAGCAAAACTAATCTAAGCGTCGAGAAATATGTTTAAAAAATTTGAGACCGATTAACCACGTCGTTATTATAATATCCTCGTCAAAAAATCACTCTTTTAATATTAGAGCAATGGTACAAACACTACATAGTCTCATTATTTAAAAAATTGTAACTTACCGCCTATTTATAAATAATTGAAAAACTACTGAAAACTATCTTAGGCAGTAAAGAAACACATACATTTTTTTGAGATTTTTTTACAACATAGTTTTAAAGTAATAGTAATCAAAATAGTGCTCTTCGTTTGATTTTGGAAGATACACTGTAAAAAAAGTCTTGTGTATATGTACCACATTGTTCATAAAATTACAGTCGTAATAGTCAAAATACCAACTAAAGAGTAGTAGATACCAACCATTGCAATTGTACTACGTTGTACGTAGGTCTTTTTATTCCCAACGCCCGTCATAGTAACTTTACTAAGTTCATCATAATAAATTTACTACTTGTATTGTTCAGTTTTATAAATCTCGTAGTAACATTACCATGTTGACTGTAAAGTTTATGTAGGATTTTATATTTACGAAACGATTATTTACAACTTCAATACAGAAAATAAACATGCATAAATTGTTTCTTTATATTCGTCTTAAACTTCATTAATAGAAATAACAGTCGTGTTCACACTATTTGTTGTTTGAGTATTAAGTATCTTGCAAAAGTAAAATACTCCATCATGGCAGGCATTATAATTACTGTAGTAAATTTACTATTCTTATTGTAAATATATCAAGTCCAGAGTAGGTCTTTTTATTTTCAATGTCCGTCGCAGTATTTATAATATTGATAGTTTTTACAGTAAAACCAAGAGTATCACGTAAGGAGCAACACCACATTGTCACATGAGCACAAGTTACAAATAGGTAGATGCATATGTTTATGTACCTACGTACGGAGAGGTATTCACATTTCTCTCTGATATTTTAAATTCGTCATGTTAACCCATAAAAGCCGCATTTAGCATATCTTAGTAAAACTAAAACCTGACACTATTTTGAAGTTTAGAATTAAGTGGTGCCAGGGAAATCGTAATCACAATCGTGCCAAGCAGACGACATGCAGAAAATAAACAATCAGTAAATTTACACCGAAGAAGCAATATTTTTATTGCAGTGTACCGAATACCGAATTGCTCGTATACATGTTTCACATTATGTTTAGCTTTTTCCCCCCATTTTGGTGCTATGGCAGTGGAAATTGCATTATCAATCGATAACTTCTCGTGCCTATGTTGGTAAAGATGTCATAAGAAATTTTTCTTATTGTTTGCTTTCATTTTAATAACCTCTAAATGTACTTTGTTGAATATACAAGTTCACCTATTACATATACTTACACTTGCTCAGCCTTACAACTACATGTACAATCCAATCGTTTATCATTTTTCCTCTGAGTTATGGCGATATCAAGTTCATAGGGGGTAACGAACAAGCCTCCCATATCAATAAAACCAATTAAATAAGTCATGTGTATTATTTTACCGAGCTACATTTAAACTGATACCTGTCATGTTTTAGATCTACCAAAAATGCGCTAGATGCGTCATTTGTGGGTTAACATAACGCAAACAAATACGGGATGATAGTTGAACATAACCTTATTATTGTATATTTATACATACGATTAACCTATACATTGGGAAACAACTACCTTAAATGTTACGGTAAATATGTCTTTTTTGATCACAAACCTTCAGAGATAACCGGAACATCTTCAACTGTTTCGGGTAACGAAAACTTATAGTCTTCACTTTCAGTATGCTCGAGTTGATCATGTACTTTCTTAGCTACCAAATGTTTTTTTGGGGTATCTGCTTCATCGTTCACATTATCCTTTAATTAATTTATAAGTTAATTTATTAAATCATTTTATATACATATGCGGCCTTATAAATCCTTTTACATATTTTTGACCTTATACATTTAGCTCACCTCAGTAAAATCGTAACTAGGCGCACGAGACTTGCACTGAATTCTGAGGATTGATTGCGGCGTTTGAGTATCCAAGTTGTTTATTTTTTCATTCTCTTTCCGTTGCACAAGTGGTGTGCTACATATTTTAGTCATGCTAAGCCTACAGTCAGATGATCCCGATTGATCCAAATCTAAAACAAGCAATTGAACGAATACATTAAAATTATAATAAAACGAGGTTCACAAATATATATATATATATATATATATATATATATATATATATATATGTAGATAAAGTATACAACCATTCAATGTTGAGTCCCTGGATTGGTTGTTAAGTTTTCGCCGCTTTTTGACTATTTCATCATCAGGCTCAATTACCATTTTTAAAGCCGTCTTTCTCGTAAAGATCTTCCGTTTTGGGTATACAACATAATGTGTATCACTCTTGTTATTTATTTGAGTAACAAATTTTGGTTGAGCATTTATTGTTGCGCATGGCGCAGTTAGAAAAGGCGTATAATTTAATGGTCCAAGCCCATCTCGATCGGGCTTGCGACACGTCTCAAGTGTCTTTTCTACTGCCAAGTTGTAAACATCACCATCAATGTCCCAAGATTGAGACATTGGTTTATGGTGAAATCTACGTGACTCATTGTTGTTACTTATAATGGGATATGGTGAAAATCGTCGTCCCTTGGCCGATTTCGAGGTATTTTTTCTCCAGCTGTTTGCAAAACGTTTTGAGATTTCGGGTACGTTTTTGTGAACCAAATTTAGTAAATTCCAAGCGGTTGAGTTAAAGTTTATTTCCTCATCAATTGATTGATGTGGGTTAAAGTTTTTTTTTACAGAAAAAATGTGGCTGGCTTCTACGTGGCGGTTCGTCAGCAAGTAGTGGATCAATCTAGTTTTGTCATTATAATTTTCTTTGAGATAATTGTCAAAGGCTTTCTCTTCTTCCGGGTTTAAGGAAAGTTGCAAAATTTTTCTGAGCTTTCCATGTTTTTCACATGAGCGGAAGAAACTCGTGAGTAACGGTCCGCAATCCGATGGCGGTCGTGCATGGAATGCTAACAGTAGATGACCCTGTTCCACCGCCAGATCGATCATTATGCGCCGATGATCGGACGATATCACTGGTGGTTTCATAATGAGCAGATAATTTAGAGCTGTTAAAAAAGAAATGATGAAAAAAAATTAATTGACAGCTTGCGAATGTATGTTACATATTTTTAAAATTTGAAAACGTACCTAATTTGTGTTGATTGTTTTTTAAAAGTGAATTTACAGCGAGTTCATGCTGCCAGTCTTCGATGTCATTGCTGGAAACAATTTGGCTTGTCATGATGTTGAAAAAGCCATCGTAATCCTCGTGATCGAGAAGCCAAAAAGCTCGGATGAGTTTAATAATACTAGGACTCAACTTAAAAGCTGCGGGATACTTCATAAGTTGATCGACTGCTGAATTTGAGTCTTTGAGAATCATGCACAGGTCCATGAGCAAGTAGAAGATGATGCAGTGTTTAGTGTACGTTTCAGGTAATTGACCATCTTTATCCTCCTCTTCGTCACTTTTTTCTTCGCAATAGCAGTCAGTTAAAAAACTCCTAAGCAAAGATTGCAGCGATGGAGGAGGATAAAGACCATCTTGACTAGGACACTCACTGTCTGACTCTTCTTTCCATTGCACTTTGAGTGGTGAACAATTTCTGGCAATCAATTGATCAATGAATAAAACATCATTTTCCTTATTGTCCTTCGTACAAGCGTCTCGTCTTTTTTTCTTGTAAGACTCTACAAGCTTATTTCTTGGATACTGAATTTTCGTAAGCGCTGAAATTTGCACGTCATCGCTTTCGTCGATGTTTTGCATTTCCGGCAACAGACCGACATCATAAAACCACAACACAACTTGAAAATAGGCTGCTATTTTTTTAAGGGCCCTTTTATGTTTAGTTAAATCGATTTCAGTATTGGGTAATTTTGATATAACGGTCTTTAAACATTCGAGTTGCTGAACACAGTTATGTAACGTTTTCAACTCAGACTCGTCCATATTGACACCCGACTGATCAAACAACGGCTTGCACAAACGATCGGCCATCAACTTGATTTCAGATCCACGTTGGATACTCCACCTCAGAAACTTTAAGTATAGATACTCTGTACTGCCATCTGACCACTCTATGGCACAGCGCAGTAAGAAATTGGCACACCGTTGATCTAGGCATAACGACAGCAGCATTTCTCGAGCTACTTTTTGTTCTACTTTTACACTATAATCTGGGATGACATAATCAAAAGGTATAAGGCCTGCAAGGAGACACCTGCGGTAGATTTCATGAGGCATGATTAGTACAATGGGTCCAGCTGTGGTGATCTCTCGTAGTAGCTCTGACTGCACCCCTCGGGTGAGCCAGAACACTAAATTTTTCTCCGATAAATCGATCCACTCCAAACTCAAAGAATTGGGGCAAAAAAGTTCCTCTGGGGAGTGTGGAACTTTTTTTGCAAACTCTTGCAACGTCTTAGGCTTGTACGAACAACATATTATTTCGTCTCGTGAATGGTTCTCTTGCCGTGCTTTGTAACAAGCCAAAATATTGTTAGGGTTTCGGCATCCAGCAACTGTAGATGGCATTTGTTCTTCGTACCATCGATCCAAATCAAAAAGTAGGGATCTCTTTCGAGTCCCGATGAGTAATAGAGACTCCTCGCCTCGGCGGGACCGTAAATCCGACGCGTCGCGATTGACTCGTTCAATTATAACGAGACTGTGGACTTTTTCATTTTTTTCTAATTCGATCTCAAATCTAAGACTTGGGTCTGGCTTCAAATTAAAATATAAAGTCGGGTTTTCACCAAATTCATCGTTTCTCTTGTTTTTAAACATTAACACATACATGCGTAGCACTGTTACTGAATCTGGTGTACTACCCTAAAAACAAGTATTTTAAAATTGATTTGTGAATATCGAGTTACATAATTGAAGGAGAAAAAAAAGATGTTTACCTGATAAGCGGCCCATAAGAAACAACAGGGCTTGGGGTCGTCGGTGGGTTCAAGAAGTACTGCATGAGTGATAAATGCGTACTTATCCAAAATTGGACTCACCCATGTGAGAAATCCATTAAACTCCCAGATCATAATACGACCTAAGCAACAACTGATCAAACAGCCAATTTTGGAAGAGCACTGCAAGACAGTGCATAGTTTTTCGTTGGACAGTGCAGTAGCCTCAAATTCTTTTCTATTGAACTTCATATAATGTTCAGTTTCTAAAATCACAACATTTTATTTTGTCAATCACCAATACAGTTATGTGCGAGAAAAATAGTTACAAATTTACCTTTATTTATCAAATTGTATGCTGAAAAGAATAATTCTACTTCATTACTTGTTGAAGGTTCTAGCTCATTACTTTCTGAAGGTTCTACTTCATTACTTTTTGGAGGTTGTACTGCAGGTGAAGAATTAACAAATTCTAAACAGGCTACAATAGGCTTATCACCGTAAGATGACTTAGACCATGAATCTCTATTAAGATCAACTATCAAGTGCTGGAAGTTTCTGAGTGATACAAAGATTAATCCACTATTTTCTGGTAAAACTAAGTCTCGATTTTCTTCATTAAAATTTTCCCAGTCGGCCCCACCGTACATCACACACGCCTGTTCAACACCAGCTGGTACCTTTAAAAATAATTAGTATCTCATTAAAGCTAAAACCATCTACTATGAGATAAAACTAGTACATGGCACTAAAAACAAATTATACTCACTAGAATAGTACATAAAATTTTGGAAATGCAACAATCAAAAACACACAATTGCCCAACGGAATCTTGAATTCTAATAGCATTGCTATCAAGCCCCACCAGAAGTAAGGGCAAACTTCCTGGACGAGCAGGAAAGGCTGACACAGTGGTTATCTTATATGTGAAGGTCCATGATGTTACGTACTCACCAGACGTGACATTCACTACAAATAAACTTTTGTCGCAGCTTATCCAGGCATAGCTGCAGTCGCTGTTTAAAAAGCCACCTGATCTTTGTTCGGAGCGTGGCTCATTCCAGGAGTTGTTTTGTACAGTCTCATCCGGAACTTGAAAATCCGACGACTCCCATAAAGGTAGCTTAAGGCTTATAGTTTTGCGAATCTACGAGAAAGGTTGAATGATATTAAGGACCTACTCGGGCTCAGGTTTACTATCTGGCCGTACGATTTTTAACTTTATAAAGGTTTCAAGTAAAAGAGAGAAGTTGTGTTGTATCAGCATTCCCTATAAGGCTTGAAGTGAGGAAATATTTACATAATTGCAAAATAAATAAATTAGTTAATCAATTTTCGGATGCAACGTTGTGTATTTGTAACTCCACCTATAAACACACTTATAATACATTTGGAATTCCACTTGGAATTGCTTATGGGGTTTTGGTTTGATGCGTATGGTAACAACAAAACAATAGAGAAAGTTTAAAAGAAGTCGAGGACCTTTACAGAGAAATCCATAAAAATTAATATTTAGTTAGAAAGAAAACTTCAGAAAAAAAGAAATTTTACAGTACATATAAAATATGCGAAAAATTAAATAAAGGCACTCGATTTCACTCTCGAATCAAATTGTTGGTTTAAATCAAAAGAAATTTCAGCTGACGATGAAAAAGAGGAAAAAAATAAAATTAATTTAATAAACAACTCTCAGTTAGAAGTCGAATTAAATGATGCGCAGTTCAAAAAAACTTGTAGTTCCACCATTGATTAACATCAAATTACTTATAAACAATTCAGTAGAAGTAATCGGGATTTATGATTAAGAATCAAATGTATCCTTAATAAATTATAAATTGATAAAATTAAAAAACGAAAATGATAAACTTAAAACAGAAAAAGCTAATTTGATGGCGATTAATGGTGCAACGAAAGCGAATGGAATGATAAATATAAGAGTAAAAATTTATTATATAGAAAAGTCAATTTGATATGTTCGTAGTAGAAAGTGAGGAAATCAAGTTTGATTTCTTAATCGGATTAAATATGATGAAAGAATTTAAATTAATCCAAAATGAAAATTTACAAATATTATGAAAGAAGAAAAAAGAAAAAAATTCTGAATGTATTTATACTAAAAAAATAAATTTTAATAAAAACATAGACACAAATAAGTTTGAAATCTTACTACATGCTCTAAACTTCCATCAAAAAACTAAAATTTATGAATTCACAAGATAAATATAAATCAATTTTTGCAAAAGATAAATATGATGTTGGCTCAGTTAAAGAACACGAAGCTCGCATAGAGTTATTACTGTAGATAAATATTGCAGTAAAAGTCCTTATATAGGTGCACGATTGAAGATAAAAAGGAAATAAAAAAACAAATCTCAATGTTATTAAAATACTAGTTAATAGGAGAATCTTAATCCTTTTGCTGCCTCAGTAACTTTAGCATTTAAACAGACGATGGAAAAAAATCTAGATTATGTATGGACTTTCGAGAACTAAATAAAATAGTTATACCTCAATCGCAAGCATTCCCATTGATTCAAGATCTAATAATAAAAACAAGAGACTGCAAATGTTTCTCCATGTTAGATTCCCTCTAGAGTCTTCCCTGGCTTGCTGTTGTAGCAAAATCTTCTCTGGTAACCCCAGGGCGGTTGGAAGAGTGGCCATGAAACCCCAAATGCTAGAAGCAGATTGTGCTCTAGCTAAACACGTCTCCTGGTATGTCACCAGAGACGTTAGCATTTATTAGATCGGGATAGAGTTCAACGTAAGTCACTTGTCCATTAGAGAACAGCGTTTTCGGATAGCCGGGATACCTAGCTGCACGACCCCCAGCTCGGAAAAGTTCCTATGTAACCCCGGCTGTTTTTTGGGGCGGGATTTTCTATGGAATTTTCCTTCAGAGCAATTCCAGAGTTTTTTCCTTGCCCCACAGGTTTTCGGGCCTAAGTGAATGCAAAACAGTGATAGGAGGTAGGGATTAGCGGATCCGATGCACCAGGCAGGGATCGCCGGCCTAACCGACGAGGAGTGGTCCCTGAAACATGAGACTTCTCCGGGGATGCTAAATAACCTGGATCCGATGCTTCGGCAGAGGTCGCCGGCTTCACCGGTGAGGAGTGAACGTCCTGAAATATGGAGTCCTCCCCGGGGAAAGGCTACACAGTGGCGAGTAGACCCGATGCAACGTTGGTGCAAAGAGTGTCAGATTAACTGGCAAGGTGTCTCACCGAAGATACTCACACTGTGCCCATGGATTAGGTGTAACATCAGTAAAAGGGTTGGAAAATGGGTGCGGCAATACATCCCTACACATAGGTGGTGAGCGGGTAGCCCCGGCGACTTGGCCTAAGAACTATCGAGGTAAACTGGGTAAAAAAAAAACAAAATAAGGTGTAAGATAAATGAAAAACAAGGAAAGCAGCCATGGACAACCATAGCACATGAATGCGTAAAGAAATGCAATTAAACAGAACATACAGTTACCGGTTTTGCACCAGTGTTACTTTTCGAAGGTAAAACTATCACGATCCTACCGAAAAAACTAAGAGAAGAAAAAACACTAACAGAATTACAAGCAAGGCATACTATTAACATACGTAGTTAAAAAATCTGTTACAGTCGAAGAAGCCTGACATGATTACAATGACCTAAATAGCAGAAACAAGAGATCAAGATTCTCCGATTTCCCTGGACTAGAGGAGGGGGAGACAATATGCAAGATCTTATCAAAGCAACTGATGAACTTCACAGCAAAAGTGCTCCAACGCTTCGAATACTCCTAAAAAGATATTAACACGCCCAAAGAAAAGCAGCTCACCCACCAGGCCTCCTTTTACAACTTCTCGAAAGCTAACCCAATTAAAACAACAACATAAAGACGCCCTTATTTGCCCAAATGGACAATCAAAATTCACGTCCACAACATTTCCCACCTAAAACCTCACTCCTAATACACAGCATCACAGCTCGACTTTAGCTCACAAAAACTCCTCTACAAATGGCAAACTTCTGCGGTATCACTGCCAATGACGTCTTACTACCCATAGAGAATAACGTCGACTTTTTATCTCCAAACACAAACCTTATCCAAGTATCCATTATCGAGGGGCACTTAAAATAAATTTAAAATAATTAAAATAAAAATAAATAAATTGTTTGTAATAACATTCTTATTGTTATAAATTAAAATAATGATAAAAGTATATAGAAAAGGTTAGGGGTAATGGGCACTGCATGCATACCACCTTGCATGAGCGCATGCAACAGCCCTGGTATACACACAATCCATGCAGTCTGATAGCATGACATGCACTTTCCACACCATGCTTGCAGTGTGCGCTCAGAAATTACGACAGGTGGACATCACGGTGCTTTCACGTGTGCTCCAGGCCGTGCTCCACAGTCGCGGTCGTGCTATCACAATGCTATCGGGGTGAGTATATATACTTTATAGAATAAGTATTGGGTCATGGACAAAATTTTCACAGACAGAATTTCCGCCAATATTTCCAAGTACAAAATACCGTTATCAGTCGATAAATGTATCAAGCTAACTATACTCGAGAAGTCATAAATTTCAATGCTGAACTTTTTAGATGTTTACAAAACAAAATGAAAGCTTTTTTAATTTTTTCTTTTTAGTTCCTTAGCTAGATCGTTTGGTATAAGAATTATAAAGAAAATGGAGGTATGCATTTATTTTGTAAATCATGGTATTAAAATAAGAGCAGCAAATGAGATATCATGGTATTTGCAATACTGTATCATATCATATGATGTTTGAAAAAAACTGTCATTATCTAAAGTATTTAATTTAAATAATATTTAGTTTATTGAACATTAAAACTATATAGCATATGATATTTTACGCAAAAAGTCCCATGTACATTAGTGTACACACATGTTTATCCGTTGTTATGACAAACAACTTGAAAAAAATAATTTAAAATTCTTAATGTTTAGGTTAAAAAATCTCAACTAGGGCGTGAAAGTATCGCATCTATCAATTCGTATTTAACAATTTTTGTTTAATGACCCATATACATTTGCATAGACAGACACACAGACACATATTGATTTATTTGTTTAATTATTTATAAATCTAATACTTCATAGGCTCGATGGATTAGACAAATACTTTGCTTATGAAAATGTTCATATAACTATGCAGCGAGCCCAACATAAAGTGAAACATACATCTATTTGCAAGCGCTACGATTCAATTAAATAATTCGGCAAGCAGATGCAGGAAAATCCATCGCTCTTAAAGTTTATTGATAAAAAAGGCAACAAAACTTCTCTCTCTGCAGAGTTGTTAAACTCTTCATCTCATGGATACCACGTTATTCTCTATGACAAGGATTTTTTGAATAAGTTTAATGAAGAAAATAGTATATTTGTAGACGCTACATTTAAGACGAGTCCAAATATTAATGGAGTGCACCAAATTTTAACCATTATGAGCAAGAAATATAATTCGGTAAAGAAGCTATTTTTTATCACCATGTTTTATTATGTTAATTCTTGAGGTGAATTATTACCTTTATGAAAGTTGAGCAGCTATTGCACCTAAATTAAAATTTATGGTAAAGTATTACTCAACGGATCTACTATTTGAATTTCAAAGCATGTTGCCGACCAAAGTCGAAAAAATGCATTCAAATTTTAAATTCTAGAGTTAGTCTTATAAGGCATTTTGATTATTTCACCCAAATTTTTAGCTTTTTTTGGCTAAAAGTCGAGCCATATGTTACAAAAAAACTAGGAGCAGGTTGTTTGATTAATCTTTTTTCTAAGAAAGTCCGAAACTCGGGGCTAACCTCAGTACGTAAACAAGCGGATTCGTATCTATGTAGGTATATATATTGAGCCTGCTACTCAATATTTTCAAGTGTGATAGTCTATAATGTCACACAAATGGATAGGACAAGCATGATGAGCCACCTTAAATCTATATAATTATCTATGGACGCGTTCGCAAATCGTATGTATATATTTGTATTGAAAGATTTACGTTGAAAAAAAAATTCTGTTAGAAAAGATTTATTGCTCTCACAGGGCAGAGCAATCTTCCAATCATATTTTATTTTAAAATTTCTGTTACCTCACCCAAAAATGGCTCTTCTCTCTTTACTACCGAAAATGCATTATTGTTCAATTATTCAACATAAGAATCTGTTGAAAAAATTACCGAATGGGTTTAAAGTTGTCTAGTTTCACATTATAAATAAATATTATTAATACTCTTTTTTTCATAATGTTGAATATTAAGTTAACATAGTAATTTATAATAAAAAAAAATTAAATCTTCAGCTCCAATAGAACCGGAATTATGAATTTTTGAAAATTAGTCTTCAAGTTAAAAACTCGCTTTCATCGAATTTTCGACCGCTTATATTATCTAAAATACGTAAAAAAATAAACCTCGAACTTTTATGTTTTTTGCTAAAAGTAGAGTCTGGAAAAAAAAATTCAGCCAATTCTGAGATGTGTTGGTCAAAAAGTGCTCGGTTTTTAAAAGAATGACCCATTTACGTACATCAGCGTTGGTATTCTGATACCGTCTGTCATTTATAACCATGAAGCCAATTTTTACGTCTTTCTCGGCAAATATCTTTGGAAAGTGCGCCATTACAGGCTTGCTAACATAGAGAAAGAAACTTAGTAGGTTAAAAAATATGACGATACATTTATAAAGCGCAAAAATGTAGTATATATATCGTTCGATTTTTGGAAAAATCACGCATTCTGACTAACGACATCATGAGCCTTGTGAAAAATAATTAGATTTATAATATCAAAAAACATTGAAAAATGCCAAGTTAAAAAAGAAATTAAAAAATAATCACACAATGCCTAATAGCATCCGTGTAACAACGATATCCTCACACATAAAAAAAAAAAAAAAAAAAATTTTAATCATCAATCATAATTAAATAATTTATATACATTGTTTATGTTTTGAATGTATACCATTTCTCTTGCACTCACGCATTAACAAATGTTATAATTGGTTGGAAAAAAGCTCTAAGCCATTCGAAACTTGTTGATGCTGTTTTTAACCATTCATAGCTAGATCGGTAGTAGAAGTTGTAAGCAAATAAAAAATTGACAAAACTCATAACTTATCATTTTTACAGTTTTAAGTGTTAAATTGCATAGATACATTAAATTCCTAAATCTTTTTAATATTCGTAATTAATTTTTAATTATTAATAAGTTTTTAACTCTTTAATGTTTAAACTGCCAAGTAATATATTATTATAAATAAGTTTTAACCTACCAATCATGTCCAGTGTAATAAATATTGTAAAAAAAAAATCGATTACGTCTTATATAATTTTAAAATTTTTTAATTCCTGATCACTATTTTTCATGAATTTTACATATATGCAAGTTAAACTATTGAAATTTAGCATATTTTTATTTTAGGCTGTAATACGAAAAGCTAAGTCAAAAAAATATAGGATATATTTGAGACAAAATAATAAGGAGAACAATAATATTGGCTATGAAATTATGAAGAAAATTTTGTTAATACCACTTTTTCCAGCTGATAAAGCTGAAAAAGCATTTAAAATAATAAGAAAACTTTTAAAAAAAAGTTTTAAAAATGATCAGAAGAAATTAGCCAAATGGAAAAGATTTTGGGATGTTTACTTTCGAAATGAATGGATGGTTAAAGTTACTCCGGAAGTATTTAGCATATTTAATATGGTAGATAGAACCAATAATAAACTTGAATCCTATCACAAGATTTTGAATTCGAAGTTGAGAACCAAACCAAGTACAGATATATTCATAGGTGAGTATGTGTCTACAAGATAGTTCTACTGATATAATTATCGTTCAGATATAAATAAAACAAACAAACAAGTAAATTTTAACTGGAAAATAATTTAGTGTATACAAGTGTTTAAGGACAGTCCGGAAAAAATTTAAGTTCTTTCCTTGTCGACTGTCTGTCAATCCTTTCGTTCCTAAAAAAATTAGTAGGATAAATTATTTATTGTAAGTGCAATAAGTTATCCATAGAACGGTATGGTTAAACGAGTAAAACTATTGTGAACTAATCGGAAATATTAAAGCGATATGTGGTGATATTTGTATAATCAACTTTTATCAATGCAATTAATTGACGAAAGAAGAAGTATCATGCATTTTTTTTTTTAAATAAATATGAGGCCTGACTTAAGTGAGATTAATCATGACTTCGAAATAAAAGACAACTATTCGTCGTTCGTTTAACATCTGATTATAAACCTTTCTCATCTAACTTTAAATCAATCTTAACAAGTCTGAGTCAGAATTAACCTCCGAGTTGCGTCGGAAACCCACCACTGTCCAGTGCAGCAGTGCTTTATACCAAATGGATCCAATATGTATCCAAAACTGAGAACACAATCATCCATTTCCTTTAACATCTTTCTATTCGATGTTACTATAAACACATATATAGATGTAACGGGTATATGCGTTTCACGTATTCATGTGATGTCATCATCCAGTACTTTATACCAAATGGACCCATTATGGATCCAAAATTGCGAACACAATCATCCATTTCCTTTAACATCTTTCTATTCGATGTCAGTGTAAGCACATGTATATATATATAAAAACACATGGTATTAGCCACGATGTAAAAATACAAGGTGCGGCCCGCGCGGCGTTGCGCATCCATTTTGATTGATCAATGCTTCCACCATGATGTAAGAATATAAGGTGTGGCGTTCCAAAGTCTCATTTTCGTGCCGTTCTGCGCCTTTCAACACGACGCCATATTGGAGGGAGATGTGACTACTACAGCGGCGAAGAGCCTGTACAATGAAACGAAGCCGCTAAAGTTGAAACTAAAACTTATCCCATGCACGCATCTCACCTCGGATTGAGATATATATATTTATATATTTGTGTATATATACGTAAACTGATCATCGTTTACCTGTTTATTTAGTTTTTTCTGTGCAAATATTGCCAAATTGGGTGTTTGGTCACTGAAACAACTGGATTGAAAATATTGAAATAAAAAATATATATTGTTTCAGGAGTTTCTTGATGTTAATACGCTTTATATTTTAAAAGCTATTGAAATTCGCAGACAGACATGGCGGTGCGATGGAAGCGTTCCTGATTGGTCAATCAAAATGGATGTGCAACGCCACACATTATATTTCTTACATCATGGCTTCCACCGCGCCGCCATGTCTGTCTGCGGATTTCAAAAGTTTTTAAAATATAAAACATATATTAGCATCAAGAAACTCGTGAAACAATGTATATTTTTTGCTTCAATACTTTCATTCCAGTTATTATAGTGACCAAACACCCAATTCGGCAATATTTGCACATAAAAAACTGAACAAACAGGTAAACGATGATCAGTTTACGTATATATGTACAAATATATAAATATATATATCTCAATTCGAGGTGAGATGCATGGGATAAGTTTTAGTTTCAACTTAAGCGGCTTCGTTTCATTGTACAGGCTCTTCGCCGCTGTAGTATGTAGCCACGTCTCCCTCAAATATGGCGTCGCAATGGAAGGCGCAGAACGGCACGAAAATGAGACGTCGGAACGCCGCATCGCGTATTTTTACATCATGGTATTAGCTAGTAGCTACAGCTACATAAAGTTGCGTTCGAAAATTAATCTATTTTGCAATATGTAAATATTTCTTTACCTCAAAACTGATAGAAAATGCTTCTTTCTTTTACTTCTCAAATTAAAAATCATGCGGCCGGTTTTTTCCGGAATATGCTCGAACATTTGAATGGAAGTCGACTTACCTCGCAGCTGGTTTCTATAAGTTGATTCATTTCTATACCACAAAAAAACCTTATAACTTGTCAATGTCAATATTTTTAAACAAGTTTCGAGGGTACAAACGTTGCTTCCCGCGAAAATGAAATAGGGCTAATTTGAAATAAGCGACGGAAATACAGTTACACAAACGTGTTTTGCAAATGTTATTGAAAAATTTTACGAGTGTTAATAAAAAAAAGGCAAATTTACTAGTTGATAAAAAAACAGTTCTAAACTTTGATCACGACTCAACAATTACGATTTACTGCCACGTAGAATCACACTGCTAACGAACGTTATACTTAAGCTGATGAAAACTGAATGCTATAACTTTCTTCACAACTTCACGCGATATACTATTATATTATGTGTGCTTGTGCTTACTCTGACAATGTGTGATAATGACTTGACAACAAATAGATGGACGACAAGTGTATAAGTTGTCGTTCATCTATTTGTTGTCGCATCATTAAAGCTTATCCTGATAATGTGTTGATAATGATGTGACAACAAATAGCTGGATTTGTTACACAACGCTCGACTACCATATTAGTGGCGGTAAAGACGAAAAGTATATGTATCCAATACCTTTAGTATTTTAGTATACAACGTGATATTTGCGCACACTACTGAATAATATTTTTTTAGTAAAAAAAAATAAAATGCATTCAATCATAGCTTTTCTTCAACATTTTTCCAGTTAGGTATTTCCAATGCATTACTTTATTAAATATGTTTTATTGTTTTTAAATACTTCACCAGCGAGGGCGGCGAGAGCGGCGAGCGTTATACCAAGTGCAAAAGAGATAGCGGTATGTTGAGCTGTCCGTCTATCTATTTGTTGTCAAATCATTATCACACAGGGGAAGACAATCACACGTGGTATAATATACTACGTGCATCATGCGTGTGATGAGGTGTTTTCCGCAATCGTTACCAGAGCAAGTAATTTTCGGTAAGTTGCGCTCTACATTACCGTCAGATCGGAAAGTCAACTATATATACCTTTAATTTACTGGCGCTCTGTAGCTCTGTTGTACGAGTAGTCCGGTAGCTGAAGCAATCAATAAGGAACAAATCGGAGATAGCGTCCAAACTTTGCAGATCGCTTTGTATTATGGTCTGTAAACATGGAAAAATAGTTTTGTCCAACCAAACCACGGGCTTCAATTGTTATTAAACAATTAGTAAAAATTTACCATTTTTTTTCTTAGTTTTTCTCATATAACTTTTTTTGTGGCTGTCGGATTGCAAAAATAGCTAAAGATACTAATTCACTCATCTGAATTTGAATTTGCTCATGCTCTACGTTCTGAGTACTGTATATGTCGTTATCATCTTCATCTTCACTAAGAGACACTATTCTGTCTTCCATGTTAGCACAATTTTTACCTTCACAGTAAAATGCTTTTCCTAATTATATAGTATTAGAAGACGATTCTGATGACATCTTGTTCGCCGAAATAGAAGATGACACCGAGAGTGATAGTGATCACACACCAGTAACAAAAAAACGTAAAATATAAGAAATAGTATTTTATAAAAAATTTATGCAACAAATATCATGTACATCGTATTTTCTTGCATTCACATAATAAATTTTGTATAAAAATGTATGTTTATGTATTTTTAGTTATTACAAAACAATAATAAAAGTAAAAGATCAAATAATATGATTTTTCGAACTGGTATGGAAACGCCTGAAATATGCAATCCGCCGTACACAGGCCGTTATCGCACGTAAAACTGTATAAATAAGTAATTTTTTCTAACTGTCAATTATTTGTTAAAAAATCTGTAAGTCATATATAACAACAACAGATGCTATGTAGATACTAAAATATATTTTTTTTAAATCGAAAAAACCGATAGAAATTAAACAATTGCAAAAAACACTAAACTGTTAATAACTATAGTTAAAAACATCATATCGTAAAAATTTTTTTTTGTAAATTTGTGTAAAAATATACACTATTAGATGGAACTAGTTCTACTTCTCCACAATAGAAAATGATCGAGTAATGTTAATTTGTTAATATTGCAAAATTAAATTTTGTAAAAAATCGGGGTAAAAATTGAAAAAAAAAATTTTTTTTTTACAATATTGAAGTCCTTTGTATTCTGAATAAAATCCATTTTAAAGTTTCAGTCTAGCTCAATTTTAACGATCAGGACAATCAAATGAATTTTTTAATTAATTATAGTTTATTTACGTTATTTTTCATAATACAAAAAAAGCCTTGAGCATGGCTTAAGATCTCTATAAGAGCTATCGAATACCAAATTTTGAAGCATTTTCATCAAACATTCTAAAAGTTATGGATGTTTCAAAATGACAATTTATAACAACGATTTTTGCACTTTTTTGCAATATAACTTCGCGAAAAAAAGTCTTCCAATGATCTAATTTACACAGATTGGTAGATAATTAAATAACGAACAAAATATCGTTAGCTATTTTTGCAATCCGACAGCCACAAAAAAAGTTATATGAGAAAAACTAAAAAAAAAAATGGTAAATTTTTACTAATTGTTTAATAACAATTGAAGCCCGTGGTTTGGTTGGACAAAACTATTTTTCCATGTTTACAGACCATAATGCAAAGCGATCTGCAAAGTTTGGACGCTATCTCCGATTTGTTCCTTATTGATTGCTTCAGCGAGACTAGGGCAATGAGCCGAATCGGACGTTGAGCCGAATCGGACAATGAGCCGAAAAATCGGACGGTGAGGTCGGTGAGCCGAATAGCCAGGAGTGTGGCAAATACTGGGTGCCAAGGGGGGAGTCACGAAAAATGTAGGTACAATTTTTTGTCGTAAGTCAGTTCTTAAGGAATCAGACTAACTGAACATCAGAAGAAGAGATATATACCTATAAATTTATTTGGTATATGTATAGGTAAGTACTCTCTTTTTTGACATTCCGGATTCCGGATTCCGAGATTTCCGGGCGCTGCTGCGAAGGTGCAAAGTGACAGCGCGCTCCGTTGCTCCGTAAAGTGTTTTATATGTAGTAGGTCTGTAGGTTTTGGGGTGTTAAGCCCGTGTCTGTGTTGTTTATTATATGCATTTGCACTTTTGCAGTCTTTTAACTTTCGTATGCTCATAGTTTATAGGTACTTGTAATACTTTACTTGTTGAGGTTTTGTTGTTACGAATGTTATGCCATTGAAGGGGTTAAAACAGTTTTGGACTATTTATAATTTTAGAGCGCGTACCACGCTTGCGTTGTCTGATGTGCACGGTTGTGATTCGTTAACTGTTTTTCTTCTTTCTATTATATAGATTAAGTACTCACTCAGTGATTTGGTGTTTTGTTCATTGCGTGTGTTTAGTTCTGAAAGAGAAAGTGAGGAAAATCGTGCATGGAGGTTATGTTGTTTTATTGTTGTCTTCATAATTTTCTCATCGTATCTCATGAAGCACTTTTATTTCCGTGATAATTTAGTATAAAGGCTACGACTTTTTCATGATGGTATAAATTTTAATTCAATATATACTCGGGTTGATGTTTGAGGGAATAGTTTTTTTTTCTGATAACGCGTTTTTAAGACACTGAATTCGCAACGACAACAGCTGTTTTGCGTGCTAGTTCCTTTACGTAAAAGGATAACTTGTAGCATACACACACACATACAAGAGGGTAAATATGTTTTTGTGCGTTGCAAAATTGACGGGGAACGTGTTTTGCCATAAATAGATTGATCTGCTTGTCGTGACTGTGTTGGGTGCTTTTTTTTTCCTCAAGTTAATCGAGATGCCCATATAGGTAC
Organism: Copidosoma floridanum; assembly: GCF_036245765.1. NCBI lineage: Eukaryota > Metazoa > Arthropoda > Insecta > Hymenoptera > Encyrtidae > Copidosoma > Copidosoma floridanum. The sequence goes on from NW_028321909.1 coordinate 4,450,459, forward strand.
TTACATCAGTGAAAAATGCAAAGAGCCCGTAGTGGCCAAAATATTGTTTAAAGTGTCCATATCTACTGCAGTATTTGTTTTGAAAAATTGTGTAGAATGTTTCTTTTTGCGTTGCGCAATTGATACGTCGATGCATAACTTGGCAAATGTTTGGAGTCGTTAATAATGATATTTTTAGATTAATCTAAAGTAGATTAATGCTCTGTCAACTCAGAGTTTTTAATATAGAATATGCATTTAGTTGGTGCTCTTGAAAATGCAACTTATATAGAATGTAATATTTGCGAACAAGTTCTATTTACGTTTCTTGTGAATTCTACAAATGAATGTTTAAAAACTTTTTTCTATCAATTTATATTTTTTAGCGCACTGAGATTTGTTGGTTAGAATTTTATCACCATATTTTTTTGTATCGATAGGGACAAATATTTGCTTACCTTTATTATAAAAACATTAGGTTTTTAATTAAATGTTAAAATCAAAATGTTTCAATCGTACTTGTGCTTGTATTTCAGGAGCTTACCAAGAAAACCTGACTGGAGATGTTGAACTACACAGTAAAAGGTTCGAGTGCAAGAGGATTTTCTACCTATCAAATAAGTAGAACGAACTGATCAGTACACATTGGCAGTTGCACCAACATTCAGTTACCAGGATGCCACAGGTAGACGTTGCGGCTATGCCACCAGGTAACAATCAGAATATTGGTGTGGCAGACAACAATCACAATCTGGCAGCGGCTATTGGACCTGTTATAAACAACAACATGAACAGGCCCAGGAATAATAACAATCAAAATCCCCTGTTTAGCGTGAGGGACAGGCTCTTTCATGCTCTTTTTATCAAATCTGCTTTGCTCTATGCTAAAACTTTCCCAAGGCCTGTTAGACGGATGATAGAGTTTTTTGTTTTATTAAAGGTGAGTAAAAATATTCCTTTTTCTACGATAATTTTATTTGAAACTTTGTTTTTTCATAAATACCCATTACTCGTAGGCAATAATGGCATTTTTTGTGCTGGTTTACATACACGTGGTATTTTCGCGTACGCCGGCTAATTGCTTGGAGCACGTGAGAGACGACTGGCCTCGTGACGGCATACTCAGGGTGGAAATCCTGAGAAATGCAGGTGAAGATTATAGCGTTGAAAAAAGTTATGCGAAGGAGGAAAAGCTGCGCCAAGAGAAAGTTGACGATTTGAGTGGTGTGTTAGGAATATTGGCCGGAGATGGGTTAGTAATAAATTTGTTAAAGAGGTACTTGTATATTGCTATACATGGTCCACTTGAAAATGTAAAACGAAAAGACTACAGTTACTTATTTGCGTGTTCTTTATCACTTGATAGATTTATAAATATTGAACCATCAGCCGTTGAAAGTGAACAGGATAATCGCTCAGATGGTGAGGGTTTGCAGAATTTAACTCTGTCCGAAGAAGAGCTTAATCTAAGGGATACAACATCAGACATCTTGCATAACTACAGTGCAGCAGAAGCTGCTTCTAGTCCTTTTTTGTCTACGCAATTCTGGGGTGGATATAGCATAGAAAGTTTTGATGTTAGTAACTTTTGGTTTCATCAAATAAATTTGTGATTATTTTACCAAGTAAAATTAATACATTCTAGGAACCAAGTTCCACGCTTATGGAGATTCAAGAAAATGGCACGATGGAAGAAAGTAAGTCGTCAATCCAAGATAATATAATACAGCCTCTAAAGGACCAAGTATCGGAAGTCGAGAAAATGGTCAAAGCAGGTTAAGATCGCTTAAGCTTTAAAAAAAATTGCTACATGTGCGTGTTAACGTGTGATATTGAGTCTAGGCATTAATGATCAATGTCATTTAGTTTTTTCAGAAGATGAGTACATTGTGGAATACTCGCTAGAGTATGGATTTCTGCGTCTGTCGCCAGCTGCACGCCAGAAACTCAACATTCCAGTAAAAATTGTTACTTTGGATCCGGCAACTGACAAGTGCTTTGGTGATTCCTTCTCTCGATTGATTCTCGATGAGTTTTTGGGCTATGATGATCTCTTGATGGCTAGCATAAAGACGCTCGCTGAGCATGAGGACAACAAGGGTTTCTTGAGGTGTGTAAATATTTTTGGCTTTCAAAAATAAAAATGAATGTAATTAAAATTTTATATTCATAGGAATGTCGTCACTGGAGAGCACTATCGTTTCGTAAGCATGTGGATGTCAAGGTCGGCATACATAGCTGCTTTTTTCATCATGATTATTTTCGTAAGTAATCATGTGCATTAATATTATTATTAGTAGTAGTAGTTTGTGTGAAATTTTTGCATTTAAATTACTCAGTTTTTGCATACGTATGAATGTCTTACCGAAAATCAAGAATATTTCTTTCCTCAAACATTATTTTTGCATATGTTCGGATGAAGGAAACTTTAGAAAATATTGACAAAGCTTGGAATCCTTGCATTAACTTAGTAAGAAGAAAAATGTAGAATTTTTCATACGATTATACTTGTTTGGTTCTGTACATCAAAAATATTTCAATTTTTACTATATAATTACATAGTAACATACTACCATTTGCTATTTTATTCAAAAAATATTGATTACGAAACGCAATAATTATCATCAGTTTGATCGTTGAAATAGGGAACTTCTTTATCTTATAATGGCAAAACAATAGAAAAATGCTTACCAACTGCAGAAAATAATGAATACTTCTAGTAACTCTCATCAACTACATTTTACCTACTGAAAATTTTACCTCGTAATATTTTTACATTTTGTTAAATATTAAGTATGTGTATAAATTATTAAAAAAAGAAAATTTTGTTAATTATATATTTAGGTGGGCATATTTCAATAAAATAAATTGCCGTACGTAATTAAAAACAATTAGTTATATTCCCATTGAATATATTAAAAAAATTTCACATTTGTAAGGGTGATGCTGACTCATTGTTTATTATCTTAAACAGAAAACAAAATGTCTCAATTAATGTAGTAAATGGAACCGTCCAGTTCATCAAGTACCGTCAACGGCGTCAACGTGCTTTTAACCTGATTTTGAATCTCGTTTCGAATCATGAGATCTTCGTACAGATTATCTGTAAACATCAGACATTATTCTTATATCTTTTCGCACAAACAAGCATCAGATTATTATCGCACAACGGCTTTTTGGATACCATGCCTGTCTACAGATCTTGATAGCCATGCAGGGTTCGAATTCCACTTGGGCCAAAAGTTTTCAGTAAACAAAATGTTTTTTTCCGGGTGGGAGTTGAGTTTTTTGAAACAGAATCCAATGTATTTCTCCATTTTTTTTCATCCCCCTGATGTTGCATCGCAAGTTACTACCACCGTAGATATGGCTAAAAACATCATATTTATGGTGTAAAAATAACTATATCTGAGCCTTCAGGCGACGATATACGTGTATATAAAATGCATGAGGATTTAGGAGTAAGGAAACATACCTATTTTTCTGGCAGCTATGAACTTTAATGTTTGTACGTTAACCATAAAATAATTCATTTAGTTCACTGTTACTGTTTTTGTCATTATTGAAAGCAAAAATAAAATTTAACATTTCCATGGGGATGGGGACATTTCCAACAAATATCGACTTCTAAAAGTTAAAAAATAGAAGTATTGAACATTTATGACATTTTTAATGTATAAAAAAAATTTCTGGCCATAATAATCTTGGAGTATGGTCATATTGTCATACATCACTCTGATTTACATACACATTCTATAGGTACAAAAATCGTTCCACCTCTTTCAGTTCATGCGGAATAGAAAGATTATTTAAAAAAAAAAGATGATTTTTTAAATCTAATTTAATTTGTAAAAATATAAACTGAATCACTTTACCATACGTATAAGTAACCTAACAGCGTGTAAAATTGTACTTAAACTGTATGTTTATAAAACGGTACCGAATAATTTTCATTTTCTATATTAATGAGGATGTTAAAAATAATGGATTATTATTCCGTGCATTTCTGATACAAAGCCTTTTTTTTACAACGAATTTATTTTTTATTCATTTATTCATTTATTCACCACCTAATAACAATTGAGAAGTAAGATTTTTTATTTCGGGTCGTATGCTACTTTACGCTCACACCTTGAAAAAAAAATACAATGGCAATTGTTCTCAACGTCAAAAAGATTATAGGTAACAGCTATACCTACAGAGAGAAGCCTTTTAGCTTGAATTTCAACAAGATCTGACACAAATCGAACAAATCGATTTGATTAGCAACACCCGTGACAAAAATGCATAGGTATTTATTTCAGAGTATTTGTATATTTATCAATAAAGTCAGCAAAATATCTTCACAGCCATTAAATTTATAAGTATACTTCCTCAATAAAAATGTACAGCAAAATGATAGTCAGACTATGCGCTATATCTCTTGTTTGATACAGATTTGAGCTTAATGAGAAAACTTTTTTTTTTTTTTTTTTTTTTTTTTTTTTTTTTTTTTTTTTTTTTTTTTTTTTTTTTTTTTTTTTTTTTTTTTTTTTTTTTTTTTTTTTTTTTTTTTTTTTTTTTTTTTTTTGAAGCAATAAATAGTGTCTGTTTCATTCAGATAAAATGGTACTTTTCTGATACCATTAAAAATCAAGATGTGTCTTCTTTTAAATTAAATATTTACTAATGCTGTTATCAAATTATATATTACAATCTGCTGACACATTTTTAGGCACGACTGATAATTAGGAGTGCCTTATAGTTTCGTTAGAGCAAGAAGAGTAAGTATCCTTGAAATTTATTGTTTTTCTGTAAAAAAGATTTTAGTAAAAAACAAATTGCGATCGCGGACCTCAGTGTCAGGGGTGTACGTATGTATGTATAGGCGTAATAAAGTTTTTCGACTAATCCATGCAGTTTTTGTCGGACTGGGCTGAAATTTGACAAATGGCTTCGTTTTTCATGTCTTACAAAATGGTTTGAAATAGGCCAAGTTTCCTGTTTTAGAAAAAATAGCAGTCATTTTAAGATGGTACTTTCAGTGAAAAAAAAAAAATTCTTTAGGCTGTAATTTTGTTACGTGATATTTTCGAGAATGACAAAGTTGTAGATCTCATTAAACCTTTTTTTGTATGAAATATTTTGACTTAGGATGTAACCCATACGTTCCTATCTACTCGTATTATACGTTGATAACGCAGCAGGGTTTTGTTTTTCTTGTTGACAAGTCGCGACGAAAAAATCATACGATTTTTTTTTAATTTTAGGTAGGACATGCGATTCATGTGGAGTATATTTTGCTTCAAAAAAACAAAAAAACTTGCACACCAAAGAAATTCATAGAAAAGTCAATAATCAAAAGCTACGTGCAAAAAAAATTGTAGCGAAAAGAGAAACAGAATTACTTTGTGAACTTGATACTCTTGAGCCAATAATAGAGGGTCCCGAAGAAGAAGAAGTAGAAATTAAATATTCTAATCTCACAAATAATGATTTTACACATGATTTAGCTTCCTTTCCTGTAATCAGTGATATACACGAGTGGCTAGTAGCACTTTTTGAAAGTGCATGTGATGTAGAGTTAAAATAAAAGTTTTATTTAATAATAAATTTAAGTATAACTCAATTTTTATTTTTATTTAAAAAAAAATTTTTTTTTAATAGAAAAAGTTACGTAACATTTACTAGGGGAGGGGGGGGGTCAGGCAAAACGTTACGGTAAGTTACTTGGGGGAGGGGGGGGTAAAAAGTCCAAAAATAGCGTTACGTAGTTTATGTATATGTAAAAACTAAGAGAAAAAAGTAGTGGCACATCCTATATGCGTGAGCACCTCTGAATACGTACAAATTTCAGATTTTTGGTGGTTACGGTAATGACACGCTTTTTTAGAATTAAGATAATTTTGATATCAGAATTTCCTTCAAGTTTATTACGCTACTTTTTTACTTCGTCTCTTCTTTTGGCTGATTTTATATTTTTTTCCGTGAAACTTTTTTTAAATTTATTCCATCAGTTTAATGTTTTACTTTTTTTACTTTTGCTTTTATTTCTTCAGTAACTTCGAAATTTTTCAATGTTACGGAACTTTATATATTTTTTCTCAAAACCAGGGCCATTCTAAATCCTTAAATCTGTAATCTACGCGAAAAAATAAATCTGTTTGAATAATTATTTAAAAATGTTTTCCGCGCATTTATAACTTGTACTTACCATCTAGTTCGATTTCTCACCACTTAAAATATGTATGTATACCTTGACGTCAAGATACAGCTGGTTACGGTAATGACCGATTTCATTCTTTTTTCGAGTGAACGAAAAAAAAGACTGACGCAAAAAAGAGTTTTTCAATTTTTCAACCGCTTTGCAGGTTTGTCAACATAGTACATACAAATAAAGGTAAATAATGTCAGTGGCGACCCAACTGAAGTCGAAAAAGCGATTGTACTGCAAGAATTTTTGCGAAAAGTTTGAAATTAACAAAACAGAGAGACACAATTCGAGAGACAATATGTACTACGCAAAATTTATTAAGAATTTTTTTTTCCATACAGTTAAGTAGGTATTTGACTTAACTTTAAAATATTTCGATATAAAAAATTTAAAGAATCGAAATTTTGTTTTTAATGAAGGTAGAGAATGTGAAATTCTTATTGGAGACAAGTTACGGTAATGACATTTAAACATTATTTTCTTTGTTCAAGCTTGAAAATCATACCTGATTCGAGATTTTTCATATGATCATAAAAAAACACAATTACTTTCAATAAAATTTCCCTGGCAGAAAATTACTACATAAACTGACTAGAAATTCGTCAACATATATGCGTCAATGGGCTTATATGACATGTTGACGAGTTTCTAGCCAGTTTATGTAGTAACGTTTCTACCAGGGTTTCGTACATAAATATTATTTTAACAGTTTAACTGTTTGTAAAGAGCAAGGACATAAAAAGCCCAAGTTTTTTTTACAACGACCCATTATATGTAGATGTGTTGTGAAATGATCGGTTTTCTTGCAATTTTTTTTGTTTGGGCGTGTAAGGTGCCTAAAACATTAGGGCACAACTGTATAAACCACATCTTTGCGAGAACAGTAACCATCATCCCCTCGTTTTCCCAAAGCATAAGTAACCCTCAAAATTAATAAACAAATCCCCTCCTCCTCTCTGGCAAAAGAAAAAAGAAAACAACCGCAACGCCATGGTCGTATAGGTACAACCCCGTGGCATCGTGGTAAGACGATACCGGGCAATCCATTCTAACTAGGCGTCTGTGCTCTATGGCGAATAGACTCGTAACCGTACAAGCACGTGTATATATAATATGCACACGTACACGTAATAGCATGCGTATACGCACGCACCCGTGTGTATATACATACGAAGGTGCTCCGCTGGGACGGGGAGAAAGAGAGGGAGCGACTCCACCCCTGCCCCCGTCCTAGGCAAGGGGAGAGTTTCCGCGACGTCCTATAAATCAGCGTTATTAGGAGCGTCGTATTCGCTACCTGGCCTCGGTCATTCTGTATCAAATTATCACGTGTTGTATATGCATTCGGCCATCCTCCCTTTTCGCTATTTATCCACCCCCCCTTACTCTCTCTCTCTCTCACCCTTCGCCCGTCGCAACATGCGCGTGCGGGGCGGATTCGTACACTTTTGATGTTTCTTTTTTTCGCATACACGCTTACGAAATAAATCTGAACACTTCAGCAAATGATATTTTTCAGACAACAGCAGAGAGGATGGAGTCAGAAGTATTTTTAACAATTGACGTTGCTCGGATGTTGCATGGTAGCGGATTTTTTTTTCTCGTTCATCAAATGTGCAGGCAAAAGTTATTAGGTATAGATTGCAAAAAAACTGTGCACTTTGTAAAAAAATTGTAAGATCTGCTTCTACAAAAGTGAGCATAAGATTCCGAGGCAATTTTCGATCCACCAAGATCTACATTGGATAACAAAGAGTTGTTTTCAAGAAAGATAATGGTAGTTTGGATACAACGCGTTGTAAAAAGTAATCACCCTGTTACGGGGGTTACATCGCAATGCATAGCTTCCGCGTGATTCGAAATTTATTGTTTGTTTCCAACGTGTGCTCACTGAAAATCCAAGTGTGTTGTTTCAACCCACCTAAACGTGTAATTTTCTGTAACGTCTTTAATACTCGTTTTTGTGTGGGTAATTTTCCACTTTTTAAGTCTGTACTTATGATTTACACATCTAAAACGGGTTGTTTTAACTCATGTTTATTCGTGCGAATGGTGAATACACACTTACAACTTGTAAAATTATCCACATAAAAATGAGTAAAAAGTATTACAGAAAATCACAACTTGTGTAGGTTGAAATTACATCTTTCCAATGGCAATGCGTATCCTATACTTAATGCACGAGTGAAATTGTTAAGTTCTTTTAAGAGTGATTTCGAATATTCTTACAATGGTTTAAAATGTTATAATTTAATGAGTCAGAAATATATGTACTTCTTTTTAACTTTCGTATATTTATTTAATAATTCATTATTATTAATTAAACTCTTTCTCGTGAGAGTATGGGTTAAATGAATAATTGTTTTCTCGAAATTTTGAAATATGTTACGGCTGGCTACAATTGTTAGTTCTCATGCACTTTTTTAAAGGGATCCCTAAACTTGATGCGATCCCCTTAAACGATGCTAATGATGACATGTGAGCAAAGCCCGATCAACAATAATATCCATTTAGTTAAGTGATGCCAGAGGTAATAATAAAGGTGTATTGTGTCAGTACCACCTCAATTAGTAAACAGTTAAAGCTGATATTAGTTTGAAAAAAAAAACAATTACGTTTTTTTTTTTTTTTTTCATACAAACGTTTATGTGGGTAGTGAAAGAAAAAATTTGTCATTTGATTTGCTCTTTACCTTGTATACGCCAATTGCATAAGTTCTCACCGTCTCTTACACCATCAGGTGTACCTCGCAATTATATATTATGTTCATAATTAATTTATCAGCTTAATCTAAATTGTAGTCAAGGCACTAAAACAATTTATTTTTAGATCTTTTGTACCGATTAATTGGATTATTACCTTTTAGGCCATTGTCTATTACAAAGCTTACCTTTTTCTCTCTAGTGACTTTACGTGAATTAATATGACTCGAATCAAACCAAATCTTTTTTAGTTCTCAAGGTGAATGTTTTTCATGTTGAAATCACAAAAATCACTGGTACGTTCAAAATTAATCATGCTTTTATCTGAGAGTTGATAAAATTCGATTGACCAAACAATACATGATTACGAACGACGTAATACATTTCGAGTTTTTACTGCACGAAATCGCTCCGTTTTCCGCCCGTATATTTATGCAATAAAAGGAGGCTTAAAGTTGAAGTTTAGCTCGTTCATGATTCCTCAATAAATTGAGTGCAAATGATTTTGCAAAAAGGTTCCATTGATACAGGCAAGAATTCAACACCATGTAAATAGCTTAGTTACCGAAACCCTCTTCGGCGCGTCATACGCAACTCGCGGATAATAACTCAGTATTAAAATCAATAACGCCACCTGCATGAGAATAATATGGCTAGCCTATCGCAAAAATCTCGTTCGATAACGGGCGTCCCATCATGTTATATAACATACAATCTGACGGCACGTGGAATATAACGAACGTAATATTAAAAAGAGAGAGAGACGGAGATAAAACCTGTGCAAAAGGGATGTACTGTATTCCGGCGTCTCTATACTTTCAATGGAAGATTTGACTCGCACTTCCATGTTAAAAGTTGTTTGTTCTTTTAAAGGAAACAAGTAAATAAAATAATTGATTTGATAAAAGTTAGTATGAAATTAAATTATGCGTTGTATTTTGTAACCTCATTGAAATACGTCTTTGTTGAAATGAAGGTTTTTAAATTATAATTTACACTTGTAGACATAACGTCTTTTAAATTCACAATTTTCTTAATAAACATAATTCACATCATTAATATAAATTGAACAATTACATAGGTAAGATGTAAGTTTACAAACACGGAAAAATGAGGAAAAAATGTTCAAAAAAAAATTTTTTTCTTTCATAGTGTGGTATTTTGTTAAATAATAAAACATAAAAATATTTATAAGTAGTTATAAATATTATCCTAGTATTTTATGCTTTGAAGTTTGTCAATCGCTTTATCTTTAAATTCACTAGATCCATTTCCATATACCGAGTGCAATCAGAATAACCGAACTGTACAATACAATATCGAAAAGTTTTATTCAATCCTTGAGTAGGTGCTTGTTCCAATACGAAATTATTAACATCCAGCCATATCACAATCTTCCAGTCAGCTCTTTTAATTCTTGTTTTACCGATTCGTTCGTAGTATATTCCAGAGCTCGTTTCAAATGATTCTATGCTATAGTTGCCATGATTAGCATAGTTTAAATCTGCGCAACTTTCAAGCACTATATCGCACAAAGTGTCTTTAAAATTACGCGTATAATAAAATTTCAAAGTAAAATAGTATACTATAATCAGCCAAATGTTACAAAGATTCAAAAAAAGAATTAGATCAAGTTTGTTTTTTGAATTTAGGGATTAGAGGAGTTGAAAGCTTAGCATATATCTATATTATTTAAATTTTGCAGTTTTCTGAAGCTTTTGGGTGTGTATCCTCTTCATAAAAAATGTAAAGTCCATCTATAGAGAAAATAATACGGTAATTCATTTTAGATTTTGCCAAAGTTTTGTTCGTTCTCTATGGGATGTAAGTACTTTAAGAGTATGAGTAGATGATAAAACTTTCGCAACAATGAAGATGTTTTTATTTTTAATTTAACAAAAGACAATAGTCATTTTTTATCAACATTTTATCATCTTCGTTCAACATACAAATTGCGTTTTAAATCTGCCGTATCGAGTAGAAAATACCGAGCGAAAATTGGATTCCCAACTACTCTTCCTATTAGCTGGTAATGGATAAAAATTAGACGATTTCTTTTGTCCCTCATTCGATTCGATTTACAAGTAATTTACGCTCAACATAATTAGGTCGAAATCGAGTGTGTTAGTCACCTTTCCGAACAATAATGACTATATAATTGCGGAAATCCTGTCGCTGCGCGTATTTCCTACCGCATTTCTCCTCCTCCTCTCACCTACGTGTATACTAATAATGGCCCATCTATGCAAATATTCGTTGCATTCAAATTTGCAACACGCATATGCGATTTATCACCAGGTGGAACGCCGCTGATTCACAGTGCGCCTGTCCATGTTGTGCGCATCGAATGAACGCGTATTGTTGATTTCGAATATCAAATTAAATGTTATTTTCAGGTTTTCAATGTTTCAAGATATTACTCCCGATATCTTATTATCATCAATTGTGTGATAACTTCCCTCACTAATGAGTGTCAAGTTGTATTGAGATTGTCTATAATTAAGTAGTTATCAAACAATTATGACAATATTCAAAGACGATAGTCATTATGTTTAATCACTTTTAACTTTAATCTTAAGTGTGGAAATTTTTTTTCTACTTAAGGCATTTTTGTAATCTTTGGATTTTTGCTGCTATTTTGGTAGAGAAAATACAGTGTGCATCTAGTCAGGGCAAGCACAAGGGGTTAATGGTAAATTATACCAAGTGGATGACAGATGTCCGTCCGAGCGGCAGACGGTGCATGGTTCCACGCCCTTATATATGTGTCCTAACTCGCTTTTTTTTCTAAATTTAAAATGATAAATTATGCATTGCTACAATCGTAATTTTTTGAAGTTGGGTATCAAAAAATGCTGAACTACAATTTCTATAAAAAAAATTTAAACGGGTAAGCCTTTTAAGATGATTTTATAAAATAACTAATATTGATATAAATGATATGCTCATTCTTCAGTTTTACTCTTGACCAAATTATGAAAAAAAAAACCATCGACAATTTTTGTTTTACTCTGGAAATTCGATAAATCGGTTCTTGAAATTAGGAATCAATATTGTTGTTTTGTAGGAATTGATCGAGTTTGGAAATCTTTTTAATCGCTTACGAGGTGGTACAAATATTTAAACTTTATTAATAAGATTAATTTATTAAAATCATTTATTAATCTATTACGAGTGATGAACTTTTTTTTTATGTGAGCACATGTATATTAGGGGGTTTGTTATTTATCATCTACCTATTTAAAAACTATTTGTTGTACCTTAAAATGAAAGTATATAACCAAAAAAACTTTGAGTTAACACGTGCCCCTAGACACACTTCGATTTTCCATTAAATGACATAAGATTTTTAAATTTCAACTTTGATTCATATTTGGAAACTTTAAGTATTTTTTCTATACTTTTAAATAATATTATTTGATTTTGTGTGACTTTATCAATCAATTATTTTAAATTAAAAATAAGCAAGTTGAAAAATTTCGATTTTGACCGTGGAAGCTTTCGTAGAATAAAAAAATTCAGATAATCAAATTTTTTCTACTTGCTTATTTTGAACTGGAAAAACTTAAAACTTAATTTATCAAGTTCAAGCCATATAAAATCAAATGGTATTATATAAAAATCTATAAAAATATTTAAAGTTTCCAAAAAGATTATACAAAGTTGAAACTAAAAAAATTCTGTGTTATTTAAACGGGAATTTTTTTGCTGATTATACTAAATAACGGTGTCGAGCCTTATATTTTGTCAGTCAGATCTAAAAAAAAAAAAAAACTGTCGAGTAATAATTTAACAAAAATGGAAAGCTCGAAAAAGTGTAGTTCGTCACAAGTTACGAATTATTGGCGCAACGGGAATCAGGTTGTAGTTCGTGAAGCTACTATTCGCCTATTAGATTGCATTATTTCCTTTAAAGCGAGCTATATAGTAAGTTACCGATAATGGGTGCGCAGCTAGCAAAGTATTTGAGCGTTATTTTTTACGAATTTCTCTGATAAGATAGTGTTTTATATCATTACAATTAGTTACTATCAATTTCATACTATCAAAAATAACATTTGATACATTTTAAAGCGGGGAGAGCAGTTTTTTTTTAACACACGTCATTTTTATTTTCAACAGAATGTTTTTTGACACTCATTTACAGAACAAAAATTGTTGTTACTCATTTTCAATGATATAAAAAATTTACTATACAACATAATACATAACATTTGCGACATGTTTCTATGTTTCTAGACGGTATCCATTTCCATGCTGCTGCGCTACTCCCACCATCAGATCTTCGTATTTATTGGTGAGTGAAATTAATGTAAAGTAAAAATAAATTTTTTTATCATTACTAATAGAATATCAGTTTAAAAGTATCAAGTAAAAACACAAATCGCACAATCAGCAGTTGCAGGTTGGTTATTTTATTTAAAAATAGAGTACTATCTAAATCCACTTCGATAAATACGATTAAAATAAAAAACCCTCCAAAACTCCAGACAGATGAATGACCTTTGATTCAAGACTAAAATTAGGTCGCTGACAGACGGGTCGACAGTTTAGAAAGTCTGGTCTTATTGTCTCGATGTTGAGGCATACCAAAACCTATTTAGTAGAGTGTTTTTTCTGCAAAAAAAAAAAAAAAAAAGTCCAAGATCAATGACCCTCCTTTTTAACGCTTTTTCTTTTTGATTTCTTTTCATTTCTAATTAAAATTGCTCTTTTCCAGTAAACAACTTTTTCCTGATATACTTTTTGTCGAAAATTCAAACTTAGTATCAGTTACGTAACATTGAATAAAAAATTACAGGTGTGTAGGTGATAAACAAAAAATTTTCCTCAATTAAAAGTCATGAAATCATGATTAGAAGTGAAAATTGGTGCCATTGACCCTCGGTTCGTAGAATCTCTCGAGCTGCCACACTTCGTAACATGTTTACCGATGACTTACGAATGAGATTGTTAGATAACAATGAGCAGAAAAAATGCGACCCACATATCTCTCACCCATCGCTCAGGGTCATCGTACGTGAGTAAAAATTCCTACGTACCGTGCACGCGTTCAGTGTCAAGTAGCATATGGTCTACGCCAATGTGTGTACATATAGGAGAGGGAGAGTGCTCGCGTACGCGTGTCAGGAAAAAGTGTCGTAAGCACCTACAATAACGCTCGTGCTTTTGTACCCGGAGAAGACACCGCCGCAGTATTCGCTCGCCAACGCGTTCGCTAACACGCTGTTGTCAATCCAGTCCATTTTTTTTTTTTTTCGTAAATATGCGCAACTAGACTTGGCAATATTTTGCTCCGTCAATGTTAATCCACCAAGACTCTCTGCTCGAGGCGTAACTAAAGTACGAGCCATGGTGCTGTTGACTTTGTTGTTGCTGGTGTTCGTGGGGTGCGTGCTTTTTTTGATTCACCTGCTGATTCGGCAGCACACGTATTGGAAGAGTCGAAAACTCCTCCACGTGAGTTTTCCACCCATCATAAACATGAACACAGCTCTGTTCTTCCGACAGAGATCCTTCCCGGAGCACTCCAAGTTTTTGCACAGTCTCCACCCGAACGCCAAGTATTACGGCACCTTTGATTTCAACACACCTGCCATCGTGGTCAAGGATCCGGAACTGATTCGCGACATTTTCATCAAGAACTTTGAGTACTTTCCCGATCACCGGAGCTTCGTTACCGAAGAGATGGATCCCATCGTGGGTCGCAACGTTTTTTCCCTCAAGGGCCAACGCTGGAAGGACGTGAGGAGCACCTTGAGTCCCAGTTTCACGGCCAACAAGATGAAATTCATGTTCCAGTTGGTTTCTGAGTGCTCGAGGGAGTTTGTGCAGTACTTTGTGGATAATCCCGACTCGGCGAAAAACGTAGAAGCCAAGGACGCGTTCACCAGGTACACTAATGACGTGATAGCAACCGCTGCGTTTGGAATCCAAGTGAATTCGATGAGAGATCGCGAGAACGAGTTTTACGTTTACGGCAAGGATGCCACTTCGTTCGGGACAGTTTGCAGGTTGATCAAGTTCATGCTGTTCCGGGCGTTTCCGAACGTCATGCGAATGTCTGGTGAGAAGTTCTTGTCAAGGTCAACCGATAGATTCTTCAAGCAACTGGTGACCAACACGGTTAAAACGAGAGAGGAGAAGGGTATCGTGAGACCGGACATGATTCACTTGTTGATGCAAGCCAAGGACAAGAAAGATGGCATCGAGTTCACCATAGACGACATCATCGGCCAAGCGTTTATTTTCTTTTTGGCTGGATTTGACGTGTCGTCGACTCTCATGTGCTTCGTTGCTTACGAGTTGGCTGCGCATCCAGAAATACAAGAAAGAGTGCAGGAAGACATCGACAAACAGTTGGAGCAAGAGAACGGACTATTGACTTACGAGTCCTTGGGTCGGATCAAGTATTTGGATATGGTTATCAACGAGACCTTAAGAAAGTATCCACCGACACCGATGACGGACAGGGTTTGTGCCAAAGAGTTTGTTATTCCATCGTCCATGGATGGATATCCGGAGTATAAAGTGGAAGTGGGGACCAACATTATTATGCCGATATACGGACTTCATCACGATCCGAGGTTCTTTCCTGACCCGGAAAAATTCATACCGGAGCGGTTTGACGATGAACACAAAAACAACATCAATCCGTACGTGTACGTACCTTTCGGCCTTGGTCCGAGAAAGTGCATTGGGAATCGATTTGCGCTCATGGAGACGAAGATTTTGATTGTGCATATTTTGAAAAAGTTCAATATCAAGTTTACAAGCAAATCAAAGTATCCTATTGTTTTTTGTAAAAAAACGTTCAATTTGAATATTGAAGGTGGTTTTTGGCTTGGACTCGAAGAAAGAAAAATAACTAATTGAGACGTCATGGTGACAATAGCTATTTTTGATATTACTTTACAGTTGTTGTATTCCTATGTATTTACTTCTTGAAAATTATTTTTCTTATTAGTACTTGTAAAAATAGTATTTGTAAATATTTATTTTATTCAATAAATATTTTTCATGATTTATTTGTAATAATCTCTCATTGCTGTAAAAAATAATTTATTTGTACAATGCAGCATAATATATACAGATTTAAAAAAAAATTATTGTACAGCCATTTTTTGAGAACTATGCCCTATAGGCTCTGCAATGCTGTGTTACTATGCATTTACATGCTATCGTCATTGGCATAGTAAAAAACCGCCTCCGATTTAATTGTGACATCAATCACTTACACAGCAAAGGGGACCTTATTTTAAATGGCTTCCGAACCATTTGGCCACAGTTGGTAATATATACAGATAACATTACATGTCTAGAGGCCAAATAAGACGTATCACGTTTAAATTAGGTATCTTTTTAGTAAAAATTATACGTCTTACTGAAGATAAAAAGAACATTGTAAAAGTATGTCAGTAAAGATAACAATAATTTATATAATTGGTTTTTATTATATAATCGATAGTCATTTTTAGTAAGGAACATGTTTATTCCACTGTAAATTGATATTTTTCTCAAATCTTATCAACTAATACTGAATGAAAACAACAATATCAGTAAAAATAAGTAATAAAATCTTATTAAAATTAAAAATTTTATCGCTTATTTAGGCTATATTAAATAATAATATATAACTAGTGATAAACAATGAAATAGACAAATGTAAATAAAAATAGTCCATGTATGAGAATCCATTAAAAGAGGTACGGACTTGAAATCTATAATTGCTTATCTCAACGCACCAGTTACGAAGTATTTTTAAGTAAGTCATTATTAAAAAAAAGTACAATATCGTAAAAATTCTTTGAGATAGTAGTTAAAATGTTAAATTTATTTATCTGTTATACGCACTTGCTTCAATATCTAATCGCGTGCAAAACAGTAAGTGATTATGCACTACGAAAAAATCGTGACTAGTGCTTGCTAATGTTTATTTGCATGGCCCTTCAAAACTTTTTACTTATGTCAAAAAACTTAACAGTCAAAGCAATCACTAATTTTAAAAAACCTTAAGAGTTGCCGAAAGGTTTTTTAAACTTTTTTCTACCCTTTTTCAAAGTAATTAACAACGATGTATTTTTTTCGCGCCCATCGAAAATTAATCCAGTAGACAACGAAAATTCAACGCATGACGAAGAAGGGGAAAAAGTAAAAGAGCTTGCGAGGGCATAGTGAAAGAGGGACGTGAGGATAAAGCTGAGTAGTAGCAGCAGTAGGGCCAGTATGTTTTTCCAGGATAATCGTTTGGAATACAAATTAACATAAAAAAACAGAGCATAATCAGTCGGTTTAATAGGCTTCTTTGATTTTTTGGCGTTTGGCCTTGTGAAACTTTTATCACTAACGAAGATAAACAGCTTTCTTTTTCTTTCTTTGCTATCACAGTTTTGCCAAACTACTCGCATAAAATGCGGATATGGGTTGCTTAATATGCACTATCAAATTAAATTGAATAGAAATATTCTGCTTACAATGTAAAAATATTGTTTATTCAGACAAGTTAAAAGTAGTATAAAAAAAATTTTATGAAACTAATTTAATTAAGTAGATAAATTTGTAGAAAAATTGATACACTTACCAGCAGAGCAAAAAGTTTTATTGTAACGTAATTTATTGCTTGTATTCAAAAGTTGTATTTTTCTATGAACTTGAAAAATTTTACAATCAATCTATTTTATTCTTCTAAATGTTCATTGAAATACTAAACCGCTGTAAAATGATTTGTTGATCGATTTTCATTGTTTATCAATTTCATGATCTTATTTTAGAAAAAATGTACGACGGATACAATTTTTCCAAGAGCTACAATTTTTATACTTAAAAACGTTTTGTCCTAATGAGTCACGTAACGACGGCCGATGTTGTAAAACGAGTTTTTAATGAACTCAAAACAATTTTAAGAAGTATCTGGATGAAATCATTTGAAAAATGTTTTGTAAACAAAAATTAGGTTTAAGATTATTTTTTACCTTTGTTTAAGTGGATTCAGTACATCGGCCGGAGTTTCTACTTAACCAACTTTACTATCTTGAGAAATTATAATTAATAACTAATTATCTAGCTGTTAAATCACAAAATAAGGAGAAGAGCCCCCAGAACCCAATTCCCCAAGCTGGCACTTTGAGGAATCAGTCGAGCCCAAATTCAATGCAATCCGTTGCAAATTGAAAGAGAAAAGTTACATTTTCTGATCATGAAAGAGTGTGTCAGTGTGCATAATCTGAAATGTAACTTTTTTCAAAAAGTAATGCATTCAATTATCTGAAATTTTGACAGAGTCTCTAAAATAAGTAGACAAACGCCAGTCCTCTCAGAATTTTTGAAAATATACAGTTCAAATTATGAACTTATTCAACATATGCAGATTTATAGGTTATGTTATGCCGTTTACGACAAATATCAATTTTTTAAAACTCAACAACTGTAAAACTACGAGAAGAGCCGTGTTTACCTTTTTATTTTAGATGCCCAGTTCAAATTTTAGATAACCCAATGCATTGCTTTTTGAAAAAAATTATATTTCAGATTATGCACACTGACACTCTCTTTCATGAGCAGAAAATGTAACTTTTCTCTCTCAATTTGCAACGGATTGCATTAAATTTGGGCTCGATTGATTCCTCAAAGTGCCAGCTTGGGGAATTGGGTTATTGGGGGCTCTTCTCCTTATTTTGCATCTAAACAGTTAGATAACTAGTTATTAACCATAATTTCTCACAATAGAGAATTTGGTAAAGTAGAAACTCCGGTCGGTGTACTGAATCCCCTTATAGAAAGGTGTATTTTTGAAAATACATACATTTGCGTTCACCACTTACTCGTAGAATTTAAATTTCCTATTATAATGGAGTTATTTTGAAATATTTTGCTATTGGATTTTTTTTGTGACTTTCTAGAAAAATGCACGATAAAAAAAAGTTACGTCTCAATTAGATGTACAATTTTATGCTGGAGCACACTTTCAACTGCTTACAAATCAACTATCACGTAGTTAATTATACTTTTAAAATACGATAGACCGTTGAAATTTGTTTAATGATGACAACTTTTCCACGCCCTTCAATTCACGGTTCAAGTACGGTTTCACTTTTTATTCTAGTAAGTTGTGTTAACATACACTTGGTACCTTAAATAAAGGTGTACAGCAGCCAAGCCTAAAAACTGACGAATTTGAATACAATTTTAGTTCATTGGCCATCTAGATTCCTTGTGGACTAACGATCCCCTACTCTTCTGCCACTACAAGTAAAGCCGTGAAATTAAAAAGTCTGTCCGCAAGAAGTGGACGGACGAGTTTTGATTAT
This sequence comes from Copidosoma floridanum, assembly GCF_036245765.1. Classification (NCBI taxonomy): domain Eukaryota; kingdom Metazoa; phylum Arthropoda; class Insecta; order Hymenoptera; family Encyrtidae; genus Copidosoma; species Copidosoma floridanum. The sequence continues at coordinate 4,469,640 of NW_028321909.1, forward strand.
AAAACGGCGAACTGTAGCGTAATGTCGATCATCAAACTTTTCGCTCCAGATTGTAACTTCCGAGATTGTTTATATATTAAGCTCAAAGTCTCTCAGTTTAGTGGAAAACTTATTTTTTCTGACTTAAGTGTCTGATGCGCAATAAATATTGAAAGCTGCCGACGCGCACTAAAGTGGTTGAGTTGCATTTCATTAATCCTTCGTTTATAATGCACGTCGAAGAAAGATTACGTGCGCGGTCAAGTGTTTTTTTTAACAAGCTCTCATCTGCCCCCGCAATTATTAATATGAATTACTTTTTATGATTCCAGATTCTTTCGTTAAATTTTCAATCGATTTTTATTTATACTTGACTTAGTTCAAGAAATTTTAAATAATTAGCTATTAGTTCTTGTTGAAAAATCAAAGGTAAACATTATATCTTTATAAAGAAGATAATTTCAAATGAAACCTTTAGGTTGTGTGTGATTGCTTCAAACTGAGATCACGTGGTTATGATTCAAATAATGTTTGTGGGTTGTAAGAATATCCTTTTCTTGGACAAAAAGTAAAATATAAAATATCAATAACGGTAATAAAACCATAATTATTGTGTCGGTCAAATACTTCACACAATATTTTATTTATAAGATAAAAGAAGAAAACATTTAATGATCAAATAGTTTATACGATTTTTGAATAGAAGAACTACTTGTTGAAGTATGTACCATTAGAAAACATTTTAATGTATCCGCGAAACATCCATCATACGAGGTCTAGTTAATGTTAATTTTGCAAACTTTGAATAACCTCAGATATATAAAATGATTCAAAACAATTTTCGTATCGGGACGGGAGCTCCTATCTATTGAGTAATTAAAATTGGTCTTTTTAGCCGAAAGTTTATTAATAATCAACAGATTAAACTGCTACCATATTCAGAGTAAAAATAGCGAGAGAAGAAACGCATATGCAAAACTCTTGATATGTTGGTTGATAAACTATATTTAGCTGCGAAAATAAATATTGGGCGCGTCTTTTGCGCATTGTGCACTTAAGGTAGTAGTCGATCAAAAACACTTTTCTTACGATTTTTCTAAAATTTTGTGTGTGCCTTAAGATTGCTATTATTTATCATGAGCCAAAATTTGAAGAGGCTTAGCGGTATAGTTTTAGAGATATTAAAGTTTTAATGTTGAACTTTTAACACAGGAGGTATAGGAAAGCGCCGGATTGGGGGTCGATTTGTGAACGAAATTACTTATATCTCTAAAACGCTTCTTACAATGTTTCGTAAAAAATAGTATGATATAATTTATATTATAAAGCAACTGTGGTTCCAATTTAAAAGGGCTCAGCGGTATAGTTTTGTTGTTCGAGCTTTGCAAAGTTGATAAATTCAGTGAAATTCGCTCCTACAACGTTGTCATTTTTCGAGATAGTTGTCAAAGCAATATATATAGTATACGCATACGCTACAGCTCATTATGGCACGCACTGTAGAGTGCTCGACTACTACCTTAACACCTTCGGTTGTTTTTGTGTTTTAGCATATCTGTAGATAGGGTGTATATCCGTACGTACATATATATACTAAACCATGATAGTCAATTGATAAGTGAACAATGCCTAAACGAATGATGATAATTGAAGACACCCATTAGGTCTGTTTTAGCACCTTGTTTTGTCTATTTTCATTTTTTCGTGTTTTTTTGCGCACAAAAAAAATTGGTTTGAGTGTTGTAAATTTTGCTGTAAACGATGCCCAACCGTAAGCATTAATAAGAATATAAACATTCAGTAAATAATATAAAATATATCTATTAAATTATAGAAGGTTGAAATGAGTCTTCACTTTTTTTTCAACTAATTCAGGTAGAAAATCTGTGGACCGAGTTATTCAATCGTGTGAAGTGTGTCATTTACCTCATAAAAAACTTATTTCTAAAATAAGGACGTGTAACTGGTATTATGTCTTTGATAATTTATTGAACAAAAGTGAACGGTATAACGGAGGAAAATAGAAACGGTGTGAGAGGTTCGAGTCTTCAGAAAGAAGTGAAAAGAGAGTTGCTCCTGCTTGACAACACAGTAACTTTGTTGATTTTTCTGGTTACCAAGTTATTTGCTGCATAAAACAATTTCCACCATAATCTCCCGTCCGCAAGAGAGCCATTGCCCCCCTTGCCCCGGTGCTCGTTTCATTTTTGAACAGGAAAATGCGGCCCTGGACATTCCAAACTAAAGCCGTACACGCGGCTTTTCGAATCGTCAACTTTACGATTCGCGGGCGCAGTTATACAAACAATTGATAACATTTAGTATTTTAAAATCGAGCTACTCTCTCCTTCTCTTTCATTCTTACATTCCTTATATACCGTATTATGACAATCTTTTAGGTTATGACTGTGCATGTACATTTGCAATGTGAAAAATATTAATCAACAAACTGATTTTTATTTTGCGCCATAATTGATACATCTTAATCAGAAAGGACTGAAATAAAGTAAAAATTTCGAAGATATGTACAGTATTTTTTATAAAAATAGTTTGATTTGTAACATATGTCTTTAAAGCTGTTATTGCTATACCTTATTGCAGCCCATGTCAAAAGATATATTTAAACTCAAATATCTTTAAAACTAGTACCGATACGTTAACTTAAAAAAACCATCGGTTACATAGAACAATTTAGTGTTTAACACATTTCAATTTCAAACAAAGTTTGATTTGTTAGTGGCGATGGATTTTCTACCTTGAGTTGGATACTTACGGATTTACTACCATATTTTTAGTTCGGTACCCCACAAGGCAGGTGGTGTTCGACAATACCACGTATTTTATTGATTCGGTTGGCTGTGTAAATTACCTTTTAAAGCCAATAAATTCATTTTACTGCTACTATTGATTCGGCCTTTTCCCTACAATTCTCTGCAATTAGTTTGTAACTGTAAGTACCTGAATACTGCTTGTAGACTATATTATTTCATACATCTGTCACTGTCACTGTATTGTGAATTTGAAGTCATAAAAGGAAATATTTAGATTTTTAATAAATTTCACTAATTTGAGAGCTATTCCAAAATTAATTTTACAGATCAATACCAACTTTCAACCCATTTTGCTAACTAGAAGTAAAGCATAAAAATTGAATAAACTTATAGTAAATGAGGAAGCTGCAACGTCTACTAAAATATTTCTCTTAATCTCCACTTTGGGTGGCTCGAAGTTGTGTACGTAGAATTCACGTGTATTTCATCATCTGGGTCACTCGAGAGCCACTCAAAGCAAAAGTAGTGGATTAATCTAGTAAATTAATTTACAATAAGGATGTATTGGGATTATCTGCACACAACTTAAGGTAGCTCCCTTGCAAAAACCTACGGAATGAAATATGTTTCATTCAATAGATTTTGATATACTGAATCCAACGGTGTCCTTGTTTATACCCCAAATGGAGCAAAATCTCGAGATGTTTCACCTCAAAGTTGAACTATTTAACACGAGTTCAAATGGCAGAGCAACAAAATATTAGCTTTACAGGCATTTCCTAACTCACAAAAAAAAATCTGAGCAGACAAATTATGATGTACTTGTAGAAAAATCTGTTCTTCTCAATACTGTCATGTAGAATGCTGGTAATGGGACATTTTCCGAAGGTATTTGGCAAGAAAGACGTGAAAATCAGCTTCATGGTTATTAATGACAGACGGTAGCAGAATACCAACACTGATGTACGTATATACGCATACATACACAAGTGAAACTCTCCTACTTGACTACAGCAGTAGACAAGGGAGCTACCTTAATTGCCTTGGCAATAATTGTATCTAAGCCAAAGTGAAGTCCGGATAAGAGTGTAAATCATTGAACAGTTCGTAATTTTTTCATACACTGAGAAAAAATATAATAAGAATTACTGTGCTGGAATGGTAATCTAGTGTCATTCCGCCGTCTAGGGACTTTTTACTTTGGCCAACCTAATTTTTACTATTCCGGACAGTAATTTCTATTGTACGAACAGTAAAAATCACTATACTTACAACAAAAATTACTGTTCTATACACTAAAAATTATTGTTCCAATAGTAAAAAGTCTCCAAACGACCGAACACTACCAGATTACCATTCTAGCACAGTAATTTTTATTATATTTTTCTCTCAGTGTAGAAGGTGTAACATTTATAGTTTGAGATATTATCTTCGCTTGAATACAATTAGCTCCATAATAGTAAAATTTTATGCAGACGTTTTTCTTAGAGAATACACGTGTATACATAATTTAAAAATGCAAAAATTAAGAAATTCAGTATACTATAAAGCTCGTAAAAAATGTAAAAAGTAAAAACGTAAATATTAACGATGAAAACGTCGTGTTTTTTTTCTTTTTTCAGTGGATCTGTTGCAAATGTTGGAGTTCAACGCCAGCGTGTCATTCCCGGCAGCTTCTCTTCTTACTGTGATTTTGGCTTTGGTCGGTAAGTCGTGTTTTAACACTCTTGCATGAAAAAAGCCGTACAATTTTAAAATATGACTTATTTAAATAAGACGTAAGTATATTTATGGCTGTATATGGTTTTTTTAAAGCACCAGCGCTCGGGAGTTTCAATTCTAGTAGTGTATGCATGATGTCTTTAAATGCTCGGTACGGTTCTTTCTCACGTCATAGTACAGTTTAGCGCTACCAATCGCCATTCGTTGCAGAGAAATTGACTTAACGTATAATTGCAAACGTGCCTTTTAATGTGTTGTGGAATTAAAAATGAATTTTGGTAGGCAATCCAAGTAAATGCTCACGTTTCTGTCTCGTGGTACAGGAAAACCTTGCCAATATAATTATTTTAATCGGTGTATAATATGTATACTATTCCATTGTGACCTTTTTTTACCATATTTAAATTCTAGTGATGTTATTTTGATTTGGATCCAGCCACAAATATTTGGGTCCTTCTAATGCTCTTTCATCTTTTAATGACTGAATGTATTGCAGCTTCTTGAATTATGTTCTGAGCTTGATTATTTTGATCTAATGAGAAATCAAGTACTCATCCATTTCAAATCTATTAAACAAATGAAAAACTTCAAAAATTATTAACCGCTCAGCTATAAAAAAAAAAAATAAAAAAAATATGCAGTTTAAAATTATCTATAGGTTTTAACAAACGGAAGAGTTTGTTATCAAAATAGGATGCTCTTATCTATATGGATAAGGAGCTATGGATTTTTGAATGTCAATGTGTAACTTGGAAACATTTGACCTCAGAGCGTTACAATTTACTGTATGGTGGCTCTTTTTCACAACTTTTATTGTAAAATTATATAAATTCTTACCATTCATTGAGTAAGTTAGTTGTTAAGTGTAAATCCCCAATAAATTCTCACAATTTACTCATCAGTCAAAGAAGTTTACAGAAAGCACAACTTTCCAGTACTATCTTACCTTTGTCTTACGAATTTGTTCGCACAGAAAAATATGCCCATATCGACTAAAACACAATCACGCTTGAAAAAAGCTTTTGTTAATAAACCATCTCAACAGTTACAACAAACAGATCGAGTGCAATGTGAAAAAAAGACAACACTACATACATTATTACGGCCCAAACAAAAATAAGTACTCGAGTCAGCAAAAACTCGCAGACATGCTCGTACACATATGGGCACACGTGTCAGTGCGCCGCGTGCTCCGTGCCAACTCGCCATTGCACCTCGTATACCTGCACAATCTAGTTTACGTTGATGCCGTGTGTGGTAAAAGTTGCAGCTGTTGCAGCTGCTGTTATCGTGCGCGAGAGGGACGCGCGAATGAAATTTTAAAGAGCTTTTTCCTTCCTCTCGTTCGTGACTATTCTTCGCTGCCTGTTGCACATGCTATACGCTTGGGAATTTCGGGGGATCTTTTCTCAAACTCTGAGTTTTCTTCCTCCGTTGAACTTACATGTGCGGGTAATATATAATGGTACCTCGATTTTGGTCCTATAAGAGCTTTTTGTATTTGAGGTGTGATGGTTAATTTTCCGAAGTTTAACGAAAGTTGATAATATTTTTGCACACCTTCATATTGAATTAATTTAGACACAAAAAATAGTCATTAACTAGTCATCAATGTAATCACTTAAGTATATATTTTCCAAACATTCTTGGTAATATCAAAATTTTTCTGGAATGATATATATTATATTCTTCCACATTATCAAAATACATTATAGTATTGAATAAATTCTGGTGATGATACATCGCTGGGTTTATTCGCACCAAATCCACGTAAATATGTGGATATTGTATAGTACAGATAACACAGTGTGAATAGTATCGTTATTATTTTTCATATAAACGTGGATACAGCTCTACTTATATTTGCATGTATTCACGTGGATTTCGTGCGATTGGACACAGGGATGATTTATGTACAATGAAAAATGAAGGTTTTCAGTTGTTAGATCCAGACATTGACAGATTTTTTCGTAATGCGTGTAAAATTAAACACTCTCTTAGGCACTAGAAATCGATTTTTAAGTGTCCATTGAGCTTCCTCAGAAAACAGAATGATAGCATGCAATTAACGCAGATAATGTAATAAATACAGTATACCCAACTAACTCTTCTGTCACTTCCCCGCGAAGTCAACGTTTCAAAATTAAATACTGGCTCTTATTTTGTTGGTTTCAATTGTTAACTCTGTAGCACAATATCTTGATTCATGTTCTTACCAACAAAACAACCAAATTTTATTAGAAACTCATACAGATGAAAAGGAAAAAAAATACCAGATAACAAGTTTACCACAAATACAATTTTTACCGTGCGGTTGTTGAAATGTGCATTCAATGATAGAATTCAAACATCCGAATGCATTAGCGAGTGGTGGTCCGGATAAAGTAATAAATGAAAAAAAAGGTAGAGAGGGAGAGCTGGTAAATGCACTGGCGTCGCTGCTGCAAACGGATTATGACCCTCCATGGATTCGGGGGGCGCGCACATCAATCTCTAATGAAGGCGCAACAGTTGGGTGAGGGAGGGATGGAGATGGAGAGATAGCCCGACGGAGGGCTTTTTATTCGGCTCGCGTGCAGCTTGCAAGCTCGAGTTTCGGTACAGGTATACTGCCACTGTTGCTGGATTTTGGCTCGCTGACAAGATTTCCCGCGGACGGTAGGAGGGTTCCGAGGAGTGAGAAAAAAGGTGCTCTCTTTCATGTCCTTGTTCAAGCGAATTACAGATGATGAAAGTTTTACCAGCTGTTGTAGCGATCACGTGGTACAAATCTTGGATTTGCAACTTAGTTAATTGTTTATTGAAGTCTGTGTTTCCATTGGCGTTACACTTGGAGAGATAGAGATAGTACTTCAGGTGCTGTGTTACAAATTCAATTTGTGCTTATGTTATTCAACTGCCGAGGTTTTTAATGCTTCATCCTGTATAATCTTACAAAAATAGAATTCTTTGGTAACCAAACTTCAAGAGAGAATTTGAGTAATCAGAAATGACAGAAAGAAGTTGTGTTTTACTCAGAGAGCTCTGCTTTAGTAGATATGACCAGCATAGCTTAAATTGTCGAAAAATCCATGTTTGCTGTTTGAATGTAACTTATGATTAATATGTATAGTATATTTAAAGATTGGATTACAAATAGAAAATTAATAAATTCTTTTAACACAATGTAGTTCAAGTTTTTTGTATGAACAAAAAATTTTTGCCTGGATGAAATTAAAGCTCAAAAATATGTTGCATTTATAATTATTATATTACTCCCGAAGTGATTTTTCATTGAATCTTTTCTTTTATCCTTTAGGTCAATTTACGATATTTACATTGAATTCAAACTATTTGAGTTATGTGTTATGTCTCTTAATCCAAAGCTAATTAGATTCAACTGAATATTGGCTTTGATACTTGTAATTACCTAAGTATTTCCTTTAAAGTATGGTTGAGATTCTTTTGTAAAATCAAAATCTCTTCCGTAAAATTAAAAAAAAAGAAACTAAATATTAGGTTTACAATACCGTGGTTACTAAAATATTTTCCATATATCTGATGATGAAAAAGTTCTTGTGAATGGTATTAAAAATATTTATTTAGCATAACAAAAATTATGTATCCACTCGTGAATTTTGTCGTGAAATCTAAGTAGTATGGAAAACTTTCCGATGTCTTCTTTCGCGAAAGAAGAGAAGCAAACTAAAAAACTGAAGGAAATACGAATGAGAAGTCCATGAAAAGTGTTAGGTGCTCGCGTTCGATCGACATTTCCGAGCACCATTCGCAGCAGTATTGGTCGTATTACGTATGTGAGGAAGAGACGGGGGAGGCGTCGCGCATAGGAGGAGAAGGAAACTGGAACCCATTACTTCGGATAACAACTTCCCGATCCTCCCTTCCAGTCTCGGCTTCCTTATCTCCTCCGAGACGCTTCTACAGAACTGCAAGAGAGAGAGAGAGATACCGTGTGGAGGTACCTTCTTGCTGCTGCTGCCGCTGCCGCCACATCAGAAAGATCCCACGATTCGCTGGTATCCTCTTGTTTTTTTTCGTTTCTTTCTTTTTGGTGTCGCCCTCGTTGTCGTTTTCCTTCGTTATACTTCGTTCGCCAATATCCGCCCTGTTGCTGTATACAAGTTGATAAATAAATATCTACAAACAGAAATAGATGCCCCTTTTTGTTTACCAATATGTTTGTATCACCATTAGTAAATTGGATATTAAGATAAATCGATTGGGTGAATTTTAAAATCTTAATGCTGAATCTATAACAATATATGTTTATTTTTATCATGTTGGGAGTGTCTAAATCTTCTAAAAAAAAAAATAGTAAAAAAAAAAAACATTTTCTTGTAAAAATAATTGTAATTATTTTATTTAATTTTTTTACTCTTAAACAACAGATTAAAAGATATTAGTGAATGGTAGTGTAATAAAAATACAAGACTCAAAATTAGAAAGCAATCAGTACGGTCAAACAGTGATATTCATATTTAATACCCATATCCAGGGAGCTATAAAGATAACGCTTCATGTGGTGTCTGCCACGGTAGGGTTTAAATAACGTCACAGCCTATTGTATTTCAATTATTATAGCATTTGATTTGTTACTCACATCAAACTTTTTAGAAAAAAAAAAAAAATAAAAAATAAATAAATAATCATTTAGTGACGTCACATAACACTGTAAAAGTGTGTTAAAGTACACGTTTAAAGTGTGAAATCGAAATTTCTGTTTGTTATAAAACACTTAACAGTAGTCTAGATAAACTGTTTAAGAAAAATGAAATCAGTGCTTCGTAAACTATTTCACCTATTCTACACAACTAAACCCTTTTTTTTCAATGATTAACATAAGAAGGCTGTAGAGAGTAAAACATTTATGTCTCATATTTTACACACTCGTGAGGGTTTTAAATCTGTGACAGCCAAGTTTTTTTACTCCACAGCTTTTTTTCCTACATTGGTTTTTGCCATTTAAATGTGCCCTGTTTAATGGAACTAGTAAACTACTTGGTGCACCATAGATTTGGTTGTTATTAAAATTTTTATCCACGCCACCACTATGTGCTTTATAAAAAACAAAAATTTGCTTAAAAACGTGTACACTTTAACACACTTGGATTTACAGTGAACTCATTGTATTTCATATTTATTATACCATTACATTTAATACCTATATGTTGTCGGGGCCACCATGTCAGATCTTTCATCATGTTGAACATACCATACTCCATGGGAAACAAAGGTGTGTGCCAAATGTCAACTGGATCAAACATCCGAGCTAGTAGTCGAAAAATCGATCGCAATGTTTGTCCGCGGTAAATAGATTGGTGTCGTATACAAAACACCGCCACTTTTTTAGAACTTCTCTCTCCACCTTAGGGTGCGTTTAGATGGAGTCTGGGAGTCTGTCAGACTGGCATTGAAGCTCATAAGAGTTAGATGTGGTCACCTGATAAACCTCTCTCTCACTCTTATGAGCTTCAATGCCAGTCTGGTAGACTCCCAGAGACCATCTGAACGCACCCTTATTCTTCTTTTTTTTTTACTTTCCCTTGTTTTCGGTCGTCTTTTTGATTGCTCGTGCACTGCTGATCATTTCGAAATAAGGATAAATCTCAAGAAAACATTCAAAAGACATCATTACTATATCATCGCGCGTTTCATATTACGTATTGGCTGATTCACCACCAATTCGTGCTAGCTAATTCATTTAAGGTGGCTCCTCACTATAAATCCCACAAGAAGAGTAAGCATACTGCAACACAGCTTTTCATTGGCTGTGGAGGTTTTTGACTAAAAATGGATAGGTGCTTATAGTCCCTTCAAAAAAAGTTTAGTCACATCTACACCGTTGACCTATATCGTACAATACAGTGACCCGAGCAGACGTATGTATACAAATCTGACAACATAACCCTTGTATGTAAATAATAATAAGCTGACGATAAGTACCTAACAAAAAAGACAATGCCCCCGACAAATCGTCCTGCTCGTCGTACGAGAGGAAGAAAAAGGACAATTTGCGAATAAAAAAGTAGTAATAGCCCGAGAAAAGTTGTTAAAAGCTGACGTACAACTTTCTGACCAATTCAAACTACGCGGGCTACCGCTCTTCAGTGTAGCAGACGCCCCACACTTTTCATCTGTTCCGTGACTTGCACAGTTATCTACTATTTTCATAAAATATCCTATAAAACCCATGGTAATGTCCAAGTACCTGAATGTCGTTGGAAAAATTCTAATTTCTTCTATCTGCTACACAGTTTTCTATTAAGAACTACAGTATCTTTGCTGAGATATCACACAACCTGCGCCACCAATTTGACGACCCTCCATAAGAGGCTATGTTACAGAGTCTATTTTCCAGTTAGTTTTTTTCAACAGTTTTGGTGGTGACGAGGTCTAAAATTTTGGGAAAAGACTCCTTGCACCTTCAAGAATCATCCTTTAAAATATCATTTAATACTCCAGTGTTTTGATTTAGTGAGGAGCCACCTTAAAGTAATTCGTATCTCAATTTTCTTGTAGTCATCGTGTATATACATGCATATTATTACACGTAATGAAATCTTTCTACTTGCATTGTCTCTTATACTACGTGTGTTCCAACAACGACAGTATTTAGACTAGCTGAAGCGTCGATCGATCGATCGTACAATTAGAATGCGAGGAAACACCCGATAAAACGAAACGGCGAATCAACCCGCACAAAACGCTTGTACATTTACGCACCGTATGGATGTACGTATCAACGTATCTAGTTTCCTGCTGCCGCTGCCAAGATGGAATTCGTCCTCGTGGGTAAATTCACGCCTGTCTTTCGTCTCAGGTGGCGCATAAAGCTTGTGCTGCGCGGGACGTGGAATTGCTGCGAATAGCTCGCTCGTCCAATTAGATTCAGCCGGGAAATGTTTTAATTTAAAGAGAATTCCGTTCGGGGACTTTCGATCTGGTAGAGGACTGCTGTGTGTTGCTTATAATTTACCCGCGGTCGTATGTACGTGCATTTAATGATTTCGCGACATGTTGCCTCATTTTTTCCTTTTAGTTCTTTTCCACCACGATTACATGATGGGGTAGGTCGAGGACATGTTTCCAATAGCAGAAGTCGACGATCCATCGTACGAATATCTATTTGACTAGTGTTACATGTTGATTGTTTCTGTAAAAAAAGGAGAATTTTTTCAATCCAACGATAATTTAAATGAGGGTTCACTTAAACTGAATTGTTCAGTAAAAAAGTAGTAAGGATACAATTTTGGGGGGAAATTAAAGTTGAATTTTCATGAAAAATATAAGTTTATGAAGAAGATAAAAAAATCTTCGATGCAAAAAAAAATTTCCGCGCAAAGCTAGTATCAATGCCACTGACGTTCATCGCTTGATTAAAGTTTTAATCTGACGTTTTATCTAATCGACGAATCGCTTAACGACATTGTCACACATTTTTCATCCCCAGAGGTGTACATTTTGTTATTAAAAAGGTGAATGACCGACGGCAAATCTGGTCTAGCCTCAATATGAAAAAAGAGTCCAAGCAATTAAAAATAGTTTTTCAATTTAATATAATGTGTGTTTTAAATATGAGCAAGTTGATTTTATTTACCCATGCAAACTATTAGAAGGCCGTTCACTTAGTCGATTATGTGATATTGATCTGTAAATTCTCTAATTTAGGTGTGAAAGATGATATGCAGCAAAAATTTAGAAAAAATAACGTACAAGTAGGTACAAGATTACACATCAACGTAACAGACACAACATTATAAGCTGCCCTTTTTGGGTCCTATCATTTTGTTCCCAAATCGTTAACAAGAAATAGATACATGTACATACATACATATATATATACACATACTAGTAAAGATACCATATAGGTTGCAGTAGGGGTGTGAGTACAACAACGTGTGGGCAATGTGGGCATACACATAACGTCGGCACACCGCAAAACACATGTATTAGATTTTTTGAAACCCAGCACGCACGAGTCACCACCACCAACCATCACCACAGTGGCAGCAACAGCTATAGCCCTACCGCGTGCTGCGTTTAATACATTTGCATTTATTATGTCTCTCTTCTCGATCAAATCCAAATACGTCCAATCTCGTGCACAAACGGACGGATGGACGGACCGCTGAGCTTTTCCCCTCTCCCCCTCTCTTTTCCGCGCGCTCGTTTGTGCAGGGAAACATCGGGGTTTCAGGGGTCCGCGTGTGTGGGGTCTGCAGCCGCGGGGCCGAAATCGTCCACAGGCAGCGGTCGACACACGATGTGCCGATGACACGTGTGAGTGATGTCGTGCTTTTACACGCTCGAGCTTCGCTTTCTTCTCTTTTGACGCTGCTCATGGTATACGGATGAATAATGCGAAAGCGAGCGAGCCTTGCTTCCGTGGTGGCTGAACTTGCGAATCGATCAAAAGTGCATATTATACGCGTCCGTGTACGTAGCGTGATGGAAAAGAGCCGCGCGACAGCTCGTTTCAAGTCACGTCTGAAAACTAAAGTAGGCACTTGATGCTACATTTTTCTTAAATTGGGAAGGTATTGAATAGTTTAGTTGAAAAAAAATTATATCGAGTTTTTCAGTATTATACGTAAAAAATAGCTACAAATTAAAAAATAAACCATCCAGTGAATATGCATATAACAAGTATTGAATAGTTTTGATCACAAACTGCACTTTTATTTTGAGACCCTCTCCAGTAACAAGACATGTTTATAGATAATAATATTACGATTACTATGGGGTATGGATACATCCATCGGTAGAAACTCCAACTAATCATAACTATTCTTTATAAAGAAAAACTAATTCATATTAAATGCCGTAGAAAAACTAGTGGAAAACAAAGTTATTCAATATCTTCAAACAATTTTAGTACGTAATGCTCAAGACGTAATATGCAGATTCTCTTACCGCATTGTAATTCATGAAACAGCAAAAACTTTGTTAAAACCTTACAACACCAGAAAACTATAATTTCCAATAATTAATTGTGGTAGTCTTTACTTGGTGAAAATTGATGTTGGTCATATTGGTAAAATAAATAAAACTCTCTGCATAGAGTATTTAATCTTCACTTTATTATTATTATTATTGTTATTATTATTCTTATTGGCTCTTGAACGTCGCGGTAACGATTCTTCTTATTTTATCCTTATCCCCGAGAAATTTTAACGTCTTTATAAAGGGATAGGAGGCGCGTTTATTTGATAGCCATTCAGCCGAGAGGTGAGGTAATGCCAGCCCGGGTAGAGTATATGCATTTAAACGGGTGCATTATCTCGCGAAGCCACGATTATCGAGAACACCCAGCCGCGTTTATGATTTGCATGATTCATGCGTCTGGTCCACAGCTATTTGAATATACGCCTTCACTAATAGACCCACGTGTTGATTGACTTTCCACGCTTTTATTTTGCCGTAACGCTGCTCTGATTTTGTTTCACACCTTTTACGTTTTGTACGTTTTCACTTGAATGTTTGTTACTGCCAAGTAACCATTCAAAGGATTCTGATATCAATTTTTAAGTGAGTTAGCAACCAAATTAGTAACAAGTGGTAATATTATTAATAATCCTTACCATACACTAAGCATACCATATTCATATAACTTTAGTCATTTCAACGTATAACCTTAAAGAAGAAAGTAAACTGTCAATCATTATAAATTACTGGATAGTTACGGGGTTAGGAAGACAGGAAAGAGAGAGGTTATGTTTGACTAAGATGCTTCATTTTTTTCCTTTATTTTTTTTAAACCCAAAAGTGGATTCCTTTTCTTTGGTCAATTTGAAATCATAAATGAACGATCATATCTTGAATTTAGACAAAAATGGTTATTCAAATGTAGGGGAGAGGACTTGGTACGGTTGTGCCAATTTTTACTTGAGAGCCCGTAACTTTAAAAGTATGATACTCAGTAGAATGAAAATTGCTAGGCATGATAAATTGAAGACTCCTCTACACGTGTGTACAAAAATTATGACTGCAGATACAGCCGTTTACACGTACAAGTTGTTAGAAAAAAAAAATGTGTCACAACCGACCAAACCCCAGGGGCGATTGTGACAATGCCAGGGGACGATTGTGACCAGTTAAAAAAATACATTAAAACCGTTTTAAATTACTTCTATTGTATCTTATGTTGAACATAACAGCACCTTCTTTTGGAAAATTTAACATTAATTTTTAATTAAAGGCATCAAATTTGGAACACTTAATGTCTTATATCTACTTTTGAACAGTATAATTTATTATTATAAATATTACATACCCAAAGTATATATCCGCGCAACGTAATAGGTATTTTGACAACCGCTGTTCCTGCTCCTTAGAAAAAACTTTGTTGTAAACAACGCAACCTATACTGACGCTACCTCGGTTAATTGCCGTTGGCATTGGCTGCATCACGTTTACGAGCGTATCGCAATAATGTCATGTGATTTACTTGGTACATTTCTGCAGCTTTTCCTACAGAAATCCTCTGCTTTGTATCATTGTATACCTTTTAACATTACACGTACCTCTTTCTGTTCTCCTGGAATGTTCACGAGGCATCTGAAAAGAAAAAAACTAATTTTACTTGTGTCACAATCGTACCTTGGCAGTATATGTCACAACCGTACCCACCGCACTCATTTGAAAAAAAAAAGTTACCATGTAAACACAACATAGCTTACATGAAAAGTAACTACTGCCTTTTATGCACTAATGTGTATCTTATTACTCCCCAAAAGTAATGTAGACCTTTGCTGTCGTTGATATCACACGACAGCTGATGCTATACTGTGAAGCACAAGTGGCCCAGCACTCCACTCCTTCCCCTTCTTGTATTTGGCAGTTCTCTCTTACAGTTTTGCCCATATGATCACTGTCACAACCGTACCCAGTCTCCCCCTAACTTATTTTCTTGAAATAAAAAAAGGGAAACATCTTTGTTGAATATAACATTCCTTTTCGACTTTCCTTGAAAAAAAACGACAGTTATATAACTTGTTTTGAAAAAAGAAAATGGCAACTGGTTTGAAGAAAAATAAGTAATGTGTGAAATTAAAAAAAAAAAAAATACAATAAAAAGTAATTCGATATTCTTAGGCATTAGAAAAACTTTTAGGTAAATTGTTTACTCCTCACTCTTTTTCCTGTCTTTTACAAGTTCTAAAAAGCAGATTGTCTTTCCTTGAACCGTGACTTAAAACTTGACGACGAATCGCTACCGTATCCTCATCATTCTACGACTACGCACCAATAATGTTCATCCTCGATGGCGTAACACAAGTTAGTGTGAGGGCAAAGGTGAAAATAAAAGGAGCTGATGCAGAAAACGAATGAGAGGTACGATGAGAGGAAAAAAAAGAGCGAGATAATATATAGGCTTGACTAGCAGGAAGAAAAAAAAACTAGAGTATATGCTAGAGAAATAATAATAATAAAGAAAAGTCGGCGCCTACATAGATGTAGCATTAGGTGTACGTACACATACGTATGCGACGGGTAATTGTAATGGAAACCATGGGTGGAATGGAAGAGAGAGAGAGAGAGAGAGAAAGTCATATGCTTGGAATAATAAAAGAATAATACACGTACTACGTGCGCCGTGGATATACGCGGCAGAGGTGCGCCCAACACCATCACCCACTCGCGAACTCTGTCCTGCTTGCTCGCTCGCGTTATTATTATAATGCGATGAGGAAAACCGAGTTGAGCCGTGTCCACGACAAAGAGAATGGAAATAATAGAAAAGAACGCCTCTGAAGCTTTTTTTTTTTTTTCACAAGCAAAGAGATTTTGGTATTGATCTGTATGATAAGCTCGCGTTGATGCGATGCGCTATGTATAATACATTTTTTTTCTGCAAATATCAAATGAATATGACACGTGTGGGTTCTAATGGACGGAGAAATTAAATTTTTAAATCAGATGTTTTTCCGCTGTGTCACGTTTGGCGTGTCATTTTTCTTGCACATTATTTTTTAATGTACAGTTTTTCTCGTCGTCACTTCACGGTGAAATTTGGGATTATTTTATTTTGTCATTTGGTTAATTTTTCAAAAGATGTAATGATTTTAAAAATACGAATTTTGTCATAATATTGGATAAAAACAAGTACTTAATAATATAATCACTAGATGGCTTGAGTAAGTTAATTGTATCTCGTAATTCTTGTTTTGTACAATATAACTCACGGAGTCGTGGCACGCTCTTAATTAGTTCAAAATTTTATTTTATTGTGAATTTGCCCCTAAAAAAAAAACCTTTTAACATTTATAACAAAATATTGCCAACCGAAGCTTCCAAGTATTTTTGGAGCATAATTTTTTAAAAGAAAAAATAGTACTGGAAAGCTTAATTGGTCAATAAGTACCGAAAAACTCCTATAAACTTGGTAAATATTTTTTTTAACATAAAACGTAGTTTTACACTTAACTTCTTCCAGTAAAAAGTCATTATAATGCTTCTTCTACATAAAAGTTGCTGCAGGTCTTTCCATATCCTTGGACATCTACCTGCCTCTCATGAAATATGCATCCTTTTTTCTTATCATCACATTACTTTCATCTTTTTTCCATCTCAGCAATTACAGATAATTATCATACGTCTGTAGTGCCCATTAGCGCTCCTTCTTAACGCGGCACGTTTGGAAAATTCAATTATCTGTAATTAATAAAAATAGATTATCACCACTTGCGTTATCGTCGTCGTCGTTATAGAACAGAGCAAATTCCTTCCTATCGAGTCCTTCTTGTAATTAAGCCCGTAATTCGATGATCGTTAATAACCAGAAAGCAGTTCCGTTTTTTTTTTTTTTTTTTCTTTTTTTAATACTTACAAGATTTTTAGTGCGAAGCCCCGCTGGTGTCGAGCTGAAAAAAAGAGCGAAGAAAGAGGTGCAAGGGAAAGTGAATTTTCCACTTTTAATATTACTTAGGTACATGCTTGTAATTTTGAATTACAAATTTCAAAAAAAGGGTTACTTGCCCAGAGGTCGTTTGGTGTGATTGTATTTGTGCGATATCATTAATTTTAGGATATGAGAATCATAACGATATGATTCAGATAATGAAAGATATCATCATTACAATAATTATTATGTAACTAATTTTTTTGTTATAACTAATCTTGTGAAAGTAAAATGGTGTATTTTAATTTTATTTTATTTTGCCTTCGAACGGATCTTTTAGACTTTCCGATCAAAATCTTTCTTGGGAATCTGATTATTGTAATAAAGATTGCTTTGTAAAATGAAATATTTTAACAGTTCATAAATTCCACTAAATAACTTGAACATAAAATGACGATGATAATATCTGTTGCGCCAAATACTCTTCATTAATTTTGACAAAATGATTGTAATGATAATGACTTAGAAATGGGGTAATGTAGCATAAAAAAATTCTGTTGGATAAATTATAATAATCGTTATAATCATTGCTTTGGAACTGTGCGTTAAAACTTTTTTTTTATAATCAAACAGAACCTAGAAAAAATAAAAATACTATTTATTTATGTTTTATTTTTTAATATCAAATTACTTACTTACTCAGTGCCCATTGACTTTTACTGGGCGTTTTATGTCGAATGAGCTGCACGAGAGAGGGAGGGTGGGAGCGTCGCACATCGTTGGCTTAATTACGCGTAAACTACAGCCCTGGTACGACGAAACGGCTGGTAAATTTCGTCAGCCGAGCACAGCTCACATGATTTCTGGTCCGTCAGCTTTTTTTCCCCCTTCATTGTTTCTCTTACATTGCCTTCACCTACCTCGTTACCTGTACTTGCATGTGAAATGACTTGTTAGGATTATTGGCGTGCGCTTTTATACGATGCCATTGCGAATGCATACAATTTTTGCGGATTAATAGTCCAAGGGGTGCAGGTTTAGGAAAAAATGTATTTTTGCCACTGAATTGAGAGTGGGTTTTCGGATGTTTGAAGAAACAAAGAAGATTAAATGTGATGAAAATGGACACCTGAGCTACTGCGCACTTTTCATGCACAATTTACAAGTAGCACTAATGAACTTCGTGGATTACTGAGGCATCGTACATTTTTTTGTATGTGCCATCTATACTAATGTCCATAAACAATGCACATTATTTTTTCCTTCTTCATATGCTGCTTTTCTCATATTTGATAGAAATCACACGTTTGAGTATTTGTGTTCGCATGGGAATTATATTCTGTTCACGCTATTAAAATTCGTTATTATTGAAAAGTACATAAGTAAAGATTTTTTTATTATTCGATCGGTTTACAATAAAATGTATTGATAAGTAGATTAAACATGTTTTTGGGGATTAGTGAGAATAATGTACTTGTTGTATTTTCATGTTCAATAATTAATTAATTATCAAAAACAATTTTAGTTTTTATGTAACAATGGTATTTCCAAAAAAATATCATACCATTAAATAAACAATTTTGCGGTAATGTGTGCTGAGATAATTATTGTTAATGTTCCATTTGTAATAAAATCTTGTTATTGAAGTAGGAAAGTTTCAAATAAAAAATATGGATTAAATTGAAAAAAAAGTAACAAAATAATTTTCAATCCAGGTATGGAAGCCATAATGTCCGAATTCTTCAACGACACTTCAACGGCATTTTATATTATGCTGATCGTCTTTATCGCCGATCAGTATGACGCAGTTTGTTGTCACACGCCGATTACCAAAAGGCACTGGTTAAAGTGAGTACACAACTTTTTATCATGTTGTAACGTCATATTAGTATAATAATGTTATTTTTTTGCTAGCTAAAGTAATACTTCGTTTTTATAATTATGCTCTGAATGCTGGAAAATGATGCTACAATTCAACCTCATTGATTTTTTATGTAAAACTGTACAGGTTTAAATGTTGAATGTATCTCAAATCTGACTTGAATGTCAGACTTGAATTTCATCATCATATGTTTCTCAAATAGTTTTGTTTATCGCAAACACTTATCAGTCTAACATAACATCTATCAAAAGGCAAAAATGTAATATGTATACGTGTTTTTAATTAATACACACTTTTCAAGTTATTGATATGGATAGTGTGGATACCATAAGTAGTAAAGATTGAATGCCGCGAGTCTATAGAGTAACTTAATTTTCTTGCTAGGCTGGGTAGGGCACGTTGGAATAAGAGTACTGTGCACTTGACAATAAAAAAATCGAGCTTATTACACTCTTATCATATTCATATAAAATAACAAATAGTAATGGTAGTAACAATACTAGGATTAACCATTACTAAAACCAATTGTGATAGATACTCGCTCCGATTGAACTGTCGTGCCTTCATTGTGGTTTTTTTTTACGTATTGGACTCACTTCATTCTTTAAACAAATTCGTCATTACTAATGCTCTTTTCTTCTAATATTTGCAACGGCAATCGTAAAAGAATGATTGTTTGCAGTAGCTAATCACACAAGCTTGCGTTTTGCCTTTAGCTGGGTATCCATAATGATTTTAAAACTAAAAACGTATACATATTTCCAAATCTAAAAGATCAGAGGGAGAAAAGAGTTTGGGAAACGAGTATCTGCACCTGGATGAAAACCTGACTGCGCAAAAGGGTTTGCAGCAAAAAGATGTATACACGTATAGAAAATGATAGAAGGAGCAAGCCAGCGAGCGAATGTCGGCTGTTGGGGCATTTAATTAAGAAGGATTAAGTGGCATTAAACACTAAATCCCCAAGGTCTCAGGGCGAACAAGCCGTGCCTTTCTATCCCCCTCGTGTATATACATACCCTTTCCTCTCTTCATTTCAGATCCAACGATGCTAAAACTAAAACGATCAGTGTACCCGCTCCCAGAGGAAGACGCGGCTCTTTGTAATTTTACATTTTTCAATCCCTCTTTGCTTTTTCCTGGAGCATATTCCTTTTAGAACATCGTCAACGGGTTAAAATGTTTTTCGCTCCCCTCCTCCATCGTCCGCCTTTGAGGCACCTGCTGCAATCAGAATTCTTTAGAACCGCTGGGACGCATTAGTAGACACTGCGTATTCGCTTAATGACGTGATACTTTGTTTATTTCGCGGTTCATATAACGAATGAATTCATGGAATTGTAGTTTTAATAGCCTGTAAAATTTCCAGCATTTAGTAGTAAAGTTTTTCAAAGTTATTTGAACGCAGTTTAAGGAAATCAAGCATAATATATGTTAAAACTACAGATGAATCGAAGCTGAGGATAATTGATTTAAAATTGTGTCTAGCAGGATAATACTCTCTTAGGTATGAAGATAGTTTAGTGACGAAGCACTATTATTTTGAGTCAAACTGTGTACTAAAAAATTGTTGGACAGCATGCTTATTATTATTATTCATATATTTAACACGATATGGTATAGCGTTTTAAGATTTTATGTAATTCATAATGAGAGGTAACTATAATAATTACACAAGACCATGAAATAAAAAATTTTATGAAAACGTAAGTATGTGTAGGAATTAATATTCAAATCATATTAGGTACTGCTTCAAAACAATGAGCCTCTGTACAAACAAATGTAAAAGATTGTGACGTGATGAAGCAATTTGAGCTATGAATTCGTACTCAGCAAACCAAAAAACATAACGTGCATGCTGTGTCATTTTTTTATATTTTTTATGTAGCCCTGCGTTATCAACATACTTACTAAAGACATGATTTAAGAACATTTCAGGAGTTCTGGAACAATTATTAAATTACGGGTTTTTATAAGTATACTGTATACAACAAACCTATTTCAATAACACATTTTACCTTTGTTGCATTGACTTTAGGGTCTACTTTGCAGACATGAATTCAATCACTATGTCAAATAAATGGAAACTTAGTTTTTAAAGTTACATTTGCAGAATTTCTTGCATCATGGTAAAAATGAGAAACATTCAGGAATCGCGAATTCATAATATCTTAAGAAATCTATTCATTTGTACATTTTCAATCTGTATACGCAATGGTATCGCCTTGTTCGATCCAATAAAACTACTCTACTTTGTATTGTGCTCTTTGCAAGAATTTCAATCGGGAAAAGAAAGAGATTTTTGCCTTGCATCATAAAATATGTTGGAACGCTCGTTGTCGTTGATACATAGAACTGTAGTTATTCATGGATTGATTTCAAGTTGAGATGATATTTCATACTTTACTAACTAAAATTGCACGAGTCGAGGACATTACTACTGATCATTTTGCGATGTTATAATGTCTACTTCTAGTAGATACAAGATTTATTTATTAGAATAGATTTATTATTATACATCCTTATAAATTTTTTGTTCGTAAAAAAAGTAACTTTACCGTATCTTATCTTACTAATATATAAAGCAAAGTCGCTAAAACCGTTGTAATCGCTAACCGCGAAAACTACTGAACCGATTTTGCTGAAATTTTGCACACTGATTCATGATACTTCCTAGATGGTTTTAGTATAGTTTTTATCTAAAAAAATTTAATAACAATAGCAATAAATGAGCTCAAAGTTTTGCAAAAATACGCCAGCTTTTCACTTTAGTTCAGTAAAATCCGCTAGGTGGCGTCGACATAAAATCGAAGCTACCTGCAACATAATTAAATAAGTGTGGTTATAATAGGCCGGAGCGTATCGTTAGCTGTATAGTCGAGCTTCGGCTGCTCATCAAGCTGTTCAGAGAATGCTGGTGATAGTCCTGCAGCTGGGTATCCCGGTTACGGACGACACTCTTCTCTAAGGGGGGAGGAACCCAAGTGTCCCTTCACCCTGAATCTCGACGAGTGCGATCAAAGAAAAATAAATTAATTCCAACCGATACCGTCTCTGCCAGAATACCAGGAGACATATTTAGCCAGAGCACAATCTGCACGAACTCTTCAGAGTTGTGTGGCAGTCCCACCATCCCACCTGGTGTAGTTAATGAATTTGTGGCTACAAATGTAAGCAAGGAAAAACAGCTCTGATGGGCACGGGAAGCCACAACGGCTACCTTCTTGGTAGTCGCGTCCCCAACGCGCTTACCCACATGTTCCCGTCTAAAGATGAGCAATTGAGCAGTTGGTTATCCGGGGAACGACCCGAGACGAGATATTCTTTGGTCAGCGGCGCACCTCCCTCCATCACAGTCTCCGTACATCGAGACTCCCAGGGTAAGAATCAAGCAACCCGTAGCCAGCTCTTCATCATCAGGAATAATAATAAAGAATAGCCTGGAAGTTTCACCACTGGCGCTTTTTAGGGCCATTATAAGTATTTACGTTCCCTACTTAACCATCAATTTCATCGGTTCTTTTTAGGGGCCACCTTAGTGTAAACTACCTTGCCAACAAATACATTTTTATTACCATTTCCGGAAGCGATTCGTCAACTAAAAGACTATATTAACTAAAGACGGGCACTATTAAACCAAGTCAGCTATTCACTGGCAGACGTCACCTGCGGAGTTGTTCTTCGCAAGGCTGGGAAACCCGGTGACCGACGACTCTATATTACCCTCTCGACTCTAAGCATTCAACCAGGAATCACTGATCCTCTCCAAGGTCTGCGCTGGGCAAACCTATAACAGCTATAAAGGAAAAAAAACTTGAGCCAACGGGACAGCCTCCACTGGACAAGTATCACTAACCAATCTCCCCATCTAAGATCACCAAAACAACTAAATCTGCAAAATAAAAAAGGTGCTTTAGACACCAACGTCTTCGACATTATACCGGGAGACGTTGGGAAAAAGCACTACAACTAGCCCCAAAGCTTCGGACTATGTAATTTTTCTCCCAATCAGTCTGGGTCTTCAACAGTAAGCCAGAGAAGATCACCCTGAGGTATTCAGGCAGTCACAATTGCTGTTAACTGCAGTCAAGAAAGAGTTAACTTAAGAAGCTCACCGGTCTTTTTTAGGGCCATCAAACGTCGAACTACCTTGCCAACAAATGTATTAAAATTAACAAAGTTGACTGAAAATAGCCTGTAGGGGTCATAAAAGTCGTAAGCATACCAATAGTCGCAAAAGGGTATATTGGAAAGAAAACCTCAAATGTATCTAATGAATACAATTTGAGGCGTCAAGAAACTGACGCAGAAAATTTATCGAGATTGAAACAGCAGCGTCAAAATCGTCAACTTAAGAGTCCATTACGTGAGCGATCAGCTTTTCATTGTACCCTCACAGCAATCTCTGAAATCTTTAAAGATCCTACTTCAGATTTTTTAATGAGTAGAAAATGTATTTG
This sequence comes from Copidosoma floridanum, assembly GCF_036245765.1. Lineage (NCBI taxonomy): Eukaryota > Metazoa > Arthropoda > Insecta > Hymenoptera > Encyrtidae > Copidosoma > Copidosoma floridanum. Next base: position 4,493,295 of record NW_028321909.1, read on the forward strand.
TGTTTTTGTGGCAATAAAGATGTTGGGTTTAAGGTCCAGGACTTTGTTGCTCTGGTAATAAAATTGTGAGATATGAGAAAAAACAATTTTTTTTTAATATAAATTTTTTGGGGGTTTTAAATCTTAACAGCTTTAAAAAATAGCCCTTTTCGTGAATTACAAAGAAGAAACCAAATCAACAACTTCTTATAGCCATCGATTATTTTATGGCATAAAGAACGCACAGTACTTTTCAGCATAATTATTTTTTTGAATTTGTACACCTTATTATTTGACCAAATAAACTATATGGATTCCGAAAAAATATGTTTTTAATAAGAAGATTTTTGTTCTGAGATGTATCGGGAATATGTGTAAAATTTTATAACTAAAAATGTTTTACATTACGTGTCAACACACTACGGTGTTTTATTTAGTAAGTCTCGGGCGAAGCCGAGACGGGGGGCTGCTAGTCTAAAGTACATTAAGGTGGCTTGGGCGATTTTTACTGGAAAGATAAAAATCTCTAAGATTTTGAAATTATGTTAATAAAGTGTGCCAAATTCATTTGCGATAAAAAAATACTAGGGTCAACTACTTTATTTTTCAGAAAATCGCTTCTGAAAACTTACCAACTTAAATTATATGTAAACCACTTAGATTTTTAGAAAATAAAGAAAAAAGTGATTTATTACCTTCTGCGCATGCGCAGATTAAAATAATGAGTTTTTATTATTCTTTTCATCGATATTTTATAACTTTTTAGGCCAATAAAACTCTAAAATTCGAATATGTGGTTTAGATATTCAATTATCATGACAATGGACAGAAAACACTTTCCACAATCCATAGAACCGTAAAGGGCCCCTCGTTTGGTATGGTACCAAACGTCCAAACCACCTTAATCACATTCTTTCACATTTTTTAGATTGAAATTTTGGTTCTTCCACTTTACCTACACATTGCGAGTCCTCCGCAAGCTCCCAGCCCTAAACTGCCCACATTACACCTCAACAGTTGCCCGAACTGTTCTCCCCAAAATCCACTCGAGCCATTAACCTCGCGAGACAGCCGGGGAGACGGATCTTCCAATTCCCCGTCCAACGTGAGACCTCCAAGAGATTTCGGCGCGTAAAACAAAACAGCCGATCGGCCTCGAGCGATTCGTATCTCGTGGGAGGGAAACACCCCACTCGAGCTTTCTAATTAAAAGCAGATGGCCCGTGATGATGACAAGAGAGCTCGGTTGTCCGTCGCGGTCGGGCGCGAATCTGCTCCGCGTGCGGCCGATAAATTGGGCTTTTCCACCGTACGGCCCGCGGAGAAAGAGGTCCACAGTCGTTTGGATTCCGCTGCACACTTCCATTGTAACCCAATGCCACGCTCGATCCCCTCTCGCTCTGTCAATTCGACGCGCTCGACTTTACCGACCTCTGCCTACGGCCTACACTTGGCTTGCTGGGGATCGAATTCGAGCTGCTCGGGGCGCGTGTAAAACTCTATCATTCGACGCTGGCATCGCGGTTGGAGCGTGACTCGAGGCGGAGGTTAAAGAAAACTAATTTTTTAGATCCGCCTTTCTTTCAGAATATCCCGCGAAAGCCGATCAAACGACAGCGATCGGTAAATTTCAAGCCTTGGGTCTGTGTCGAGTCATTGATTCGTCGATTAATGTTATGATCGTGGCTGGAGCGAGAGGCTGCGACGCGTTTTATCATCGGAGATCAAATCGAACAATTAACCTCGCATCATCGGAATGGTAACGGTACAGTCGACGAATTACGACTATCACCGCGATGGCCCATTACTAATGACGGCCTACATGGTGGCTACTGGTTTATCGATTGTTGCTCTAGGTTGTACCGTTCGTGGGTTGAACATCGTTTGGTTTGACTCATCGAATTGTAAAGTCTACTGTGCGTAAATTGGGCGTAATTTGTGTTTGGTTTTTCCTTTTTTTTTTTTTGAAAGTAGCATTCAAATGATTGAAAGCCACCTCGCAAAGGCGACACAATACAAACAACAACAGCAAGCTCGAGTCCATTGTAACGAAAACGGATCGTACAAGGTATATAAGTAGCGTAAAACAGAGAAAAAGAAACGTCACGGAGCACAGAGAGTGAGAGAGAGAGAGAGAGAGGAGAAAACGTATATACGAATGAAAAAAAATTGCGGATTTGCGGTTGACGTTCGAGGACGTTTGTGGATTACTCCTACACTCTGGGGCTTCATGGACTAGTACGCGGTAGCTGTACAACGTGTAATAGGGGTGGCATTATAAACTCGCAAAGCTAGAGAGAAAAACTGTATATAAGAGAGCAGAGTAAGAGAGAGAGTTAAAGGGCGCACGGAGCTTCGGGAGCGATTTTTCGCCGACGGATTAAATTTGCTGCTGCCACGAGCGTCGTACGCTGCTTTTGATCTGTTGCTATCAATTTTTTTTTTTTTTTTTTTTTAATTTCAATTCGCTATAGAGTCCTTGTGTGACAAGTTATTTTTATTTGAGATGTATTGTTATTATTGTTGTCGTTATTATAATAAAATGTAATGAATTCGATGTTTCCAGCAATGAGCAATTCAATGCTGTGTCAAATTTGGCTCTTCGAAATCCGAGTTCCGAGATAACCTAAAATTTTTTTGTCGATGGCTTGCTAACTATTCGTGGCAAGTTTAAATCGCTGTAAGTGCATATGGATGAAAGAGAAAAAAAGTGAAATGACTGAGAAATTTATAGGCACCGTAAAACTCTTGTATTTTCATTTTGAATATTTGCCAAAAAAATCTCCGACAGTCACACGGATATACGGTACAGTACAACGCACTCGCAAGTAAATTATTTTGGCTCGGACGCCCAATTTGTTCATGTCTCTGTGGCTTTGGATTCATGAATGGGATTTCCAAAGCGTAATCTGCATTTCACTTTCACGGAGCCTTATTTTTTTTCGATTCGCTGTCTGTGTATACCTATGTGTATGTCGAAAGCTGTACACGAGAGTCGAAGCGCGTTATCGATCAGCTCTCAAGTCTTTCTTTCCTCCTCACTCTCCCGTACTGTATCGGTGTTACTTGGGGAGCTAGGGCTCTTGAGGAAAAAATGAAACTTGAAAGCTTGGAGGGAAAAAAAACTGTAATTTATTCAAAGTGATCCCGGTCTAGATGTTACGTACAAGCTTTACTTCAGATGAATTTCATGCATCTTTCTATTTTTTAGATTGTGCAATGCTGTACGGCTGACTTCAATACCCTAGTGTATTTAGCCTTTCTGGATTTATTAATTTGATATTGTAATAAAAGAATAGCATCACTTTCATGTTGTATTTTTAACGACTCAAATGTATAAAATACATCTTTCGCCTAATTAGCTTTGATGTATTAATTCATAGAGTTGAGGCTTTGTAAACAATGAAATTCCAGTAAAAGGATTTTCAGCTTTGAATTTAATGATCTTGTTAAACGCTTTGTGTCTTCGTGATAAAAGCATCGAATTCACCCGAAACACAATTGACCTTTATAGACATGAAATTTCATGCTTCAAATGAAGTACCTCTTGGGCTCGAAGGCAAATATCTACGGAGTTACGAACATAGATTTGAGAGGTTCAGGACGCACGTACAAACAATTTCAAACAAAAAAAAAAAATTTAAAGAACGACTTGAAATTGAACAACAATAGTGAAAAAAATAAGAAGAAAACATCAAGTTCAGGATATAGTATCAGAGACAGAGACAAAAAACAGTGTCCATATACAGGGACTAAAATTTGTAAGCAAGTAAGCGACCAAAAATAGTAAGTACGAGTCAGGGTACACTGTCCACTATCTACTTTTTATTCATGGGCTTCGTTGACATAGAATACTTCATATTCCCATTTAAATTTAAATTATAAAAATTTAAACACTTATGCTTAAAATTAAGTTTATGTTAAGATTTATCGCTACAGTACAATTTTTTTGCAGACTTAAAATTCTGTAAAATTCCTCTACTGATAGCATCGACAACATCACCGAAAGCTCGGTACAAATGGGCTAGGTGAGATTAATCTGTTGTGATGGTACCTTAAACTGTCAAACGGAGCTAAAAACATCACCATTGTCCTTTCATCTCATAGATAGTTAGGCACGACCAATGTATCGGAGTGCCTTATAATTTTGTCAGAGCAAAAAGTGTAAACTTTTATAAATCGTCTATTTTTAGTATAAAAAAAATTTTTAACCTAGTATGAGGGTGATCTGAGTTGGTCACACGATGTACGTGTGAATACAGTATGTGAGTACGTCATCAAGTTTTTCAACTAACTCAAGTAATTATGACTAAAATGGGCTGAAATTTTGTTGGTAGCTTCGAATTGGATGTCTCAGCTGATGGTTTATATTTGGATAAGTTTCATCTTATTTTTGAACAGCACATTTTTAGACAAAATTTTTTATACGAAAATTGTAGATCTTCTAAAAATACCCTTTTTTGTATTGGCCAATTTCACCTATAGTGTTGTTATAAAGACACTTAATATTGAAAAAACATTTTAAAAAGGGTGAAAAATCGTTTGTTAGTTAAAATTCAAAGTTAGCATATTGATAATAATACTCAATTAGATATGATAACGGAATAATATAAAATTGAATTCTATTGTTCAAATAAGATTACTTGCTGTGACATAGATTGGTCGTGCCATACATGCAAGACATAGCGTTTTGTTTAAATTTAGCTATTTGTTTTACTTAGTTTTGTAAGTACGTCTAAAAACTTTTTTATTTCTCTATGCTTTTTGCTAGATTCGTCACCAGGACTTGTTTGTTCATAACAATGAAAATACAGCAGCTCTGTTTCTTACCTACAAGCCCAAAAGTTTGGCGATGGCCTTACTAAAGTGCTCAATTTACTTATTTTTTTTTACTAAAGCCCAACCAAACCTAAGCCTAAATTTTATGTATCAATCAGATTAGTAAATAAGAGCTGCCAACTTGCCCAAGAAAATCCACGTAAGTTTTCAATTGAAAAATGTTTCTGTTTGGTTTTAAAACCATAAAGTAATGCAAACCTTGAGCCCCTCACGTACGTACCACTCTTCCTCCAAATTGCATTGTGTACAGATTCTTTTTCAAAAGAGATCGTATATCGAATAAACGAGTAACCAAAAACTCAAGCTAGTCCACTCGTGTTAAAGTACAGCCTACCTCTTCTAAATTCAAGTAACGTAACAGGAAGAAATTAAATTTCGACACATTTATCGCAATAACAGCAGAGACGAGTAAAAAAAAGCTCCTCGAGCGCATTTCGAAGATCCTCGCGCGGCTTAAGCAAGAGAAATGGACTACCCAGTCTTTACAGCAGTTTTATAGAGGAGAGCGCAAAGTTACGAAGAAGAAGAAGTATAAGAAATAAAGAGTTTGGGTGGGGCTCTCTCTCTCTCGCTCTCTTGGGGTATGATGGATGTATACGGCCACGTGTGCCTGGTTGCAGGGGTTGTACTACAACAACAATAGCAACAAGCTCGCGCTTTCCCCACTCGCTGCGAGGATGTGCTGCTATGGAGTAGCGCACAATGCTTTACTCTCCGCGCCCATAGTCAAACAGAGGGAGAGTTCCTGCACGGCAAACAAATAATTATCAAAAGCACGTTCCAGTGATCAATTTCGCGAGAGATGTATGTACATACGCAGGGTGACCCTCTTTCTTGCCTTACGAAAGTCATATTGTTTTTCTGTGTGCTCCCGTTTTTTATGAGCTACAAAACAGAGGAGTCTCCTGGCGGAAAAATTGGGTTGTGGATTGGGTTTTTCCTCTAATTTCTTTTTTTTTTTTATAGAACACGAGATGAGAATCACGAAAAATAGCGGTGGCGAATAAATTCTGAGTTCACTGATGAATTTTAAGGATGGCTCTTCTATCATTTTTAGGGTCGACCACGAATTTTTTTTTCTTTTAAATTATGCTTATTAAAATTTGTTCAACAATAATGGGTATAACTGCGTTTCGAAGATTCATGCACAAAATATAACACGTATAGATGTCGATGATCGAGTATTCGCAGCATTTCAGCACCCTGTTTGAGTTTTGAATAACCCCGGTGGATACGTGAATTCGTAAAATTCATTGCATATCCAGATTTTTGATTACCCTCTATGGTACTTCCTTTACAAAGTTAGCTTGAATTATTCAGGAAAAGCTTTCGCCATTCCAGCTCGAAACAATTCAATTACGAGCCATCGATGAATTGAAAAGTGGTTTAAAAAAGCTATGGAATTCAATCAACGCATCTCCATATAATCATTAAATCTTTTTTTTTTTTTTTTTTTTTTTTTTTTTCTTCAAATACTACAGACAATTGGCCAGAGATGGTCAGTATTTAAGAAATTTTAGATACTCTTTTTACTTAATTAACTTAATTACCTTACTTAAAATGTAATCAAAATTATTTTGTCATTCGTTTACTTTATTCATTCAAATATAAAATCAAATGGTATACTTTTATCAGTGCTGTTAAAATAAAATATAAAGTAAACTACGTTAACAAGTTTATTATTTTGAATAAAGTAATAGTTTTTTGTATTTAAAATAAGTTTTCTTATTTTCTCCTGACAGATGACACCTTTATGAGTTTGTATATTTTTGACAATCTAAATGAAAATTAATATCAGTGTTCTTATGTAGCTGTTACTACGGTGACTTATTGATGCATGACAAATTGTAATGAAGTATAATCATCTCACTCATTCAACACATATAGTGGTATACTTACTACTGATTTTTGATTATTTTTTCTAGATGGTATAGCCATTTTTTCCAACAAAAGTTTACTTTACTGTGAGTGATTTTTAATTTAATGTTGCAGTATTAGGTAACTGGTTATTTATACATAGCAATGTACTTCTTTCCACTTGCTCCTTAGTCATCATATAATTAATATTAAGCAATGAATTAAATTATTTAAATAGTCGTGCTCCATAATGCCGAGTCCATTTCTTAATATTAATTAACTGGTCATTGTCAGGATTTTGATACTTTTGAAGCTGTGAAATATTTACATTTTTTTTTTCATCAAGATACCTTTCAATTCGTAATTCAACTTATTGAATTGACAGAGACTTTTGTGTAGCGAATGGTAATGTTAAGTTATTTTTTTAGTACAAGTCATACATCAAAATATTTATATAAAACTGTCTTGTTTCAGGCTACCTGAGAAAAAGGAGGGTAAAAACAACAGCTGCCAAATTAATAAAAAAAAACGTGTTTGCAAAGAATAAAAAAAATAGTCTGACAAGTGATGATGAGTCACTCTGAAGGCGAATTTAGAGGGTTTAATAAATATGAGATATGTGTTAGTATACTACACAGTTTGTTTCAGAAGACTTTCAACTTTAAGTTTGGCAGCAGTATTTGTGCGTCTTATACTACTGACAAAAGAAAGTTTTATTCTTCTAGTCTTACTCTTACTACAATTGATTATAAAAGTAGACCTACTGCCGAAGAAAGTAGTAATATTTCTACACGATATTTATTTGTTCCACGTAGTAGTCCTCAAATTCAGCCTGAGTTTAGTGCAGCTGAAACTGCTGGTTGGAACAACAGTGTCAACACTGATCATGAATTAGATGAAAACGAGTCAACTGATCCTTTGCTTCTTTTATATGATGATCAGATTCAACCTGAGTTGAGTGTGGTTGAAATTCTTTGTAATACCAGTGTTAATGCTGATCTTGTACATAAAAATATGTATAATTTTGTTGGCACTATTCAAACTGATGAGGAATTGTGCACTTTAAGTGGTATTCCTGACTTCGATACTCTTCAAGTGCTTATTGATGCTAAATGATTGATAGTAAAAAACTTTTCCCTTCGACATAAACTAACTATAAAAGAACAAATTATTTTAACAATGACAAAACTAAAACATAATATTAGCTTTTCTGTTTTAACTATTATATTTAAATGTTGCTCAAAAATGACTTGTATCAGGATAGTTCATCGAATGATAGATATACTGGCAGGATATTTAAAGTTTGCAATTGTGTGGCCAACAAAAAAAAGTTTTGCAAAATATGCCTTTTTGTTTTGCAGATTTCAAAAATACGAGAGTAGTTGTTGGTTGCACAGAAATTGCTGTACATCGACCGAAAAATCAATGTTACAGAATAATTACTTATTCATCGTACAAAGGCAGAGAAACTTTCAAGGTTATGATAGGTGTAACTCCGGCTGGAACTATCAATTTTATTTCCAAACTCTATGATGGCAGGTTTTCTGATACTGCAATATTTTTTCAAAGTGGTTTAATCAAATTGCTAGAAAAAAATAATGGACTGACGACAGATAAAGGATTTCTAATTGATCATGTGTGCAAAGACCATAGTGTTGAGCTTATTAGGCCTGCTTTTCTTCGAGACAAAAAGCAATTTTGTAGAGATAGGGCTATCCAAAATGCTTCAATTGCAGCTGCTCGAGTTCATGTGAAACGAATGAATCAGAGAATCAAAGAATCAAAGAATTTAAAGTAATCGGTGAAAAAATGTCTCGTAGTCTTGTTTGTAAGTGCGAAAAAATTGTTATGATAGCCTGTGGCATAGCAAATTTAAGTAAACCGTTATTCAACAATAAAAATTTTTTTTTAAATAACTAGCTACGTTATAGAGATAATCTAAGTAATTTGTTTACCTGTTACAAAATAACAATGCTGCTAGGACGTGCTTGCATCATTCACTAAAACCAGCTTTGCACGTGCATTCCATGTTTAATATTTTGCCATTCAAAGTTTAAGGGTTCATTTTTTATTCTGATCGTTTTCAGACAAAAACCAACAATATTTCATTCAGCTTTTCCTTCTGATAACTTATGGCAGGTTATGTGACCAGCGTTTAAAAGACATTCTCCCCCTATAAAATTCCTACTAGCTGGTGTGCAGCTTCCAAAATTGCATATTTCTTCTATTTTTAAGTACATTTTATTAAACTCAAGCCAGATTTTTATATTTGAAGTCTGCGTTTTACAGAGGTAAATAAACATGAAGACATTTTTAGAGTATCAAAAATGAACGAGTTGACTTAAATAATACAAATGTCATAATGCAGTTGTAGGTTTACTTTGGCGTACCTTATGCTTGAGGAAAACTTCGAACCCAGAGCCGATACAATCTTGACAGTGCCTAAATAAACAAAATAAATCCGCAATGTACATAACATTACACTTCAATTTCAGTCCGATGAAAAGCCTTCTCTCCGTAGTTCCAAGCTCGCCTGCAGATGGCGTGAGCGCTATGTGGGATATCCCAATAATTAAAACATTTTTCTCTTATCTCACAAATTTATTACCACAGCAACAAAGTCCTGAAGCTTAATCTCTACTTTTTTATCGCCACAAAAATACAAATACATATTCTATCTATTTAAAAATCTGAAAGATTTAAGAGATAACTGTGAGGGTTATAATGAAAAGCTGATCCCTCACTTAATAAATTCTTTATTTGTTCATTTTAATGTTGCTGCTTCAATCTCGATAAATGTTCTGCGTTAGTTTCTTAACGCCTAAAATTTTATACATTAGATGCATTTGAAGTTTTTCTTCCAACTAGCCCTCTTGGAACTTTTGGCATGGTTACGACTTTTGTGAGCCCTAAAGCCTATTTTTTTTCAACTTAATTAAGTTGTAATATATTTGTTGGCAAGGTAGTTCGACATTTGATGACCCTGAAAAGGACCGATGAGCTTCTTAAGTAAACTCTTTCTTGACTGAAGTTTCCAGCAAACGTAATTGCCTGTATACCTCAGGGTGATCTTCTCTGGCCTGTTATTGTAGCACCACACTGATCACAAGGAAACTTACAACGTTTGAAGCTTTGGAGCTAGTTAAAGAGCTCTTTCCCAACGTTTTTCTGGTATTACACTAAAGACGTTGGTGTCTTAAGCACCTTCTTTATTTGCAGACTCAGTTGTTTTGGTGATCTAAGATGGGAAGATTGATTCGTGATGCTTGCCCATCGGAGACTGTCCAGTTTGCTCAAGTTTATTTTTCTTTTATGGCTGTTAGGTTTTTCCAGCGCAGACCTTGGAGAGGATCGGTGATTCCTGGTTGAATGCTTATAATTGAGAGGGTAATATAGGGTCGTCGATCATCGAGGTTCCCAGCCTTGCGACGAACAACTCCGCTCGTGACGTCTGCCAGTGAATGACTGACTTGGTTTAACAGTGGCTGGCTTTATATAGTCTTTTAGTCGAATCGTTTCCGGAAATAGTAGTAAAAATGTATTTGTTGTCAAGGTAGTTGAAATTTAGGTGGCTCTTCAAAGAACCGATGAGATTGATGGTTAAGTAGAGAACGTAAATACTTATAATGGCCCTGAAAAAGGCCAGTGGTGAAACTTCCAGCTATTCCTTATTATTACTCTTGATGATGGAGAACCAGCTGTGGGTCTTGACTCTTATCCTCGGAGTCTCTGTGTACGGAGACCGTGATGGAGAGAGGTACGCCGCTGTACAAAGAATATCTCGTCTTCAGGTCGTTCCCCGGATAACCAACCGCTCATTGTTAGTCAGAAAAATGGGCCTGGAGAATACCTTCTCTGTGGGTTGCTGTTGGGACGGCTACTGAGAAGAAAGCCGTTGTGGCTACCCGTGCTTCTCAGGGCTGTCTACCCTGGCTTGCATTTGTAGTAAGAAATTCTCTGACGGCACCAGGCTGGATGGTTGAACGGCCACAAAACTGTCAAGTGTTTAAGTAGGTTGTGCTGTGGCCAGACACGTCTCCTAGTATTTTGCTGGAGACGTTATCGCTTAGAACACCTCTTTATTGGTAACATTCGTCAATCCTGGTGGTTCAGGGTGGAATCAGACGCAGGTCGTATGTCCGTTTGAGAAGAGTGTCGTTAGTAGCCGGGATACCCAGCTGTATGACTAACGACCTTATTCTTGATGTACAGCTGGGGAACGACTATGGTAGTCGATCTGATCTGATCTGAGAAAATGGCGTTCTTAGACTGTTCTGAAAGCTTTTTAGGCCATCCTCTTGGCAGTGGAGTTTCTGCTCGGTTGGTATTCCCTCTCTCTCTACTCTCGATACTCGAATATGTTCGAGCATTGAGAGTCGAGTTTTAGGGTTTGGTCCCTGTTCCTAGCGCCTTAGAGGCGTTTTTACCCGGGAGAATTTTGATTTTTTGATGCAGTAGTTATGTCTGTTTTTGTTTTTGTTTTGTTTTTATTAAACTTCAAAATTTTTGCCAAGCAAGTTTAGTTCTGGTTTGTGATTGGTACTGTAAAAATTTATTATTCTGATTTCATTATGTTTGGGAGCTTGTATTTGATGTTGTAAGGTATGTCTTCTGCTCGAAGTGTTGTGAGGTACGTAATTGATTCAACGTGGATGTTTGCGTAGAATTTGGCGCTGCGTTCTTTTAGAAGCTGTTTAAGATAGGGTATGTTTGTGATTTTATAGAGTTGTGTGATTTTCGTGCTTCTGTGAGCTCCAGTAGCCATACTTAGGCACCTGTTTTGTATTTTTTGGAGTTTGGCTAAGTTTGTTTTAGTAATTAAGTTGCTCCAGACTGGGGAGGCATATAGCATTGCTGGCTTGATGATCGTTTAATAGACTAATAGCTTGTTTTTTGTAGACATACGGCTCTTTCTCCGCAGGATCGAGATCAGTGCTCCAATTGCTTTATTGACTTTCTGTGCTGTGTTTTCTATATGTTTGATAAAGTTTAATTTGCTGTCCAGTGTAACACCGAGGTATTTGAGTGATTTGCTGACTGCGATTTCCTCGTTGAAGACTGTTATTTTGGGTTGGTGTGGTTTGGAGTCTTTGCTGAATAGTATGCATTCTGTTTTTGCTTCATTTATTTTTGCTTTGCTTTCAAAGTAGTAGTCTTCTAGTAGTGGAGAGTGCTATTGTAGGTACGTTAAAGCTTTGTTTTTCCTCCATGAATGACTGTAGTAGAGTGTGTCGTCTGCAAATTTTCCACATTTGACTTCGTAGTCATGTGGGATGAAGTTGATGTAAAACAGGTATAAGATTGGTCCTAGTATGGATCCTTGAGCTACACCTGCTGTTATGTGTTTTATTGTTGAGTTTTCATTTTCAACTTTAACCGTAAAGGTTCTGTTTGCTAAGAAGCTGCTTATTATTTTGGTTAAGTGATTTGGCATGTTATATTTGCTAAGGAGTTGTATTAGTCTGGCATGCCAGACTGTGTCAAAGGCTTTTTCTGCATCCAAGAGTAGGGCAGCTGTGTGTCTGTTCATGTTGAAATTGTTTTTGATTTCGAAGATTAGCTTAGCTAGTTGCATTTCAGTGCTTCTGCCTTTGCGAAAGCCAAATTGTGTGTCGTTGAATATTTTGTCTAGATCATGGCTTCTCATTCTATTTAGAATAATATTCTCAAGCAGCTTGCTTAGCGTAGGCAGTAGGCTGATCGGTCTGTAGTTTACTACTTTCTTGCTGTCTTTTCCAGGTTTAGGAAAAGGAAGGATTATTGCCTTTTTCCAGATATTAGGGAAATAGGCAAGTCTTAGGCATGCATTGTAAATATGTGTAAGTTGTATTAAAGTTTTGTTACCTAGGTTTTTGAGTATTACATTTGAGATTTGATATTCACCTGTTGCCTTGTTGTTTTCAAGTTTTCTTATCAGTTGTTTGATTTCGTTTGGCGTGACCATTGTTATTTCTGAGTTTTCATGATAGCTATTCTTGATTTCATTGGCTGCGTTTTCAGTGGCTGCATTTAGTTCTGGTGTTCCAAAGTGGTGAGTTAGCTTGTGGATTTGTTCGAAGTTGGTGGCTAGTGCTTCTGCTTTTTCCTTACTTGATAGTGCTATACTTTGATTTTGCGGGTTTTCTAGTGGTGGGATGTTAAAGCTGACTTTTTTGGTTAAAGCCTTTGTCATGTGCCAGAGAGAGTTATCCCTGGGGTTTAGGTTTGTGAGCTTGGTGTCCCAGTTCTGATTTTTATGGTTTTTGATGGCAGAGCTTATGAGCGTGTTCATTTTATTTAGCAGTTTCTTTTTCTCTTCCGTTTTATTCCTCTGGTAGAATCTTTTGTATGTATTTCTATTTTTGATTACTATAGCGATGTGTTCCGGCAGTGAGTTGTTCGGCTCTTTGAGCTTTTGTCTGGGTGTGCTGTGGTTTATGGCTTTATGTATTTTTGAAGTGATGACTGAGATGTTTACGTCAATATCAGATTCCGTTATGATTTTGTTATTTATGACCATTGAGCTTTGGAGAATATCATGGAATTTTTTCTAATCTGTGTTTCTGCAGCTTAGTCTGTTATTGCTGTTGTTCTGTTTGGGATTTTTGGAATTTAGAGTCAGTATACATTGTAAGTAGTCGAAGTTAAGTTCGTCAAGAACTTGGATTGTTGCACCTTCTAGGATGTTTTTGACCACTGCGATGTAAATTGTGGTAGGTTTAGCATTTGCTGTATATGGTCTAGTGGTGGGTACTCCCGGTGTAGTTGTATAGAGTTCTGCTGTTTAGCTTATGAATTTGATTTTTTGTACTTCGCTTAAATTTGTTTGGGCTGTTAAATTGAAGCATTCTGACTGGGTAGTCTGGTGTGGGTGCGAGTTTGTTTTTGATTATGGTTACAGTTTGGCAGTTTATGTCGAGTTGTTTTGGTTGTTTTATGATGCTTTGCTCCTCGACTTGTGCTGGTAGGCTTTTGAGAACTAGTTTTTTACTGCTGCTCCAGGACGGCGGGAATGTGTGGAATTTGATGTTTTTGGATAGTGCATGGCTTTTGATGAGTTCATAGTCGGCTCTGGCGCTGGTATAGATGTAGGTGTTGTTGTTTCTAAATTTATAATATATTGGCTGGCAACAGACTTTTTTGAATTGTTCTGTTGATTTTTCTGGGTCTAGCATGTAGCCATGGATTATAATTGGGGGGATGCCCTTTTCAGTGATTTTTTATCTTGAATGTCTTTGTTATCATTGCTTGTGCTGCTGGTGTCGGTTTTTTGTCTTTTAACATCTCTTTCTTTTCTAGGATGCTGTACTTATTCGTAGTCTCAATTTGCAGAGGGGTGTCGGCGATCTTACGCTTGTTTGATTTTTCATTTGGGTGAAGGTTCCGATTTCCTCAAAGTCCATCATTTTTTCGCGATTTTGTTCTAACTTCCGGGTTATAATATCTATTTTGGGGTTTGGCCTATTTACCAGCCTGGGCCCTGCGCACTGAGGGGGGGAGGGGGGGCCAGTCGCTACTTGATTTGTTAAACCCGCGCGCGTTTTAATGCTTGCAATGTGTATCCGGCAACGTCGCAAACGAGACTCTACTCCTGTAACGAGGCGTTTACCAGGCCCCTAGATGTAAATATCTAGACCGGGCCGTCCCGATCACCTCGCACGAAGAAAATTCTCGTACGTATGCCGTCACGTCCTCAACACCTCCTGGACCACTCCGCACAGCTCTACCCAGCTGTCCCAACCTGAAATACATGCAAAAAAAAGGGGAGGTCCCGTCGCGGCTACTCGGGCACTAGCCGCTCAAAAAAAAAATAGAAACAACAGGTATAATACAAAGACGCACGTTTATTTCTATCGGCACCAAGCTTACACTTCACCGGCTCACTGGCGCCATCCAGCGCAACGCATCGCCTATCCTAAACCCACATGCACTCCGGCAAAAATTCCCACCCTGATGGTTCCCTCTCCGGGGAAGTCCTCGCGGACGGCGCGGCTCTCTCTCTCTCTATCACTTCGTCAACCCCAGAAATCCCTACAGGCACTCACGCACACACTCGCTCGTCCTCTCGCGTCACCCACACCCTTCGTACCGCTCCCTACGCACGGTGTCGCTTTACTTCGATACGAGCCATTGAGGCGATTCCTGGATTCTCTCTCTCGCGGCCTTCCTCGTCTCTCGGCTCCACTCTCTCCACCTCGGGCAGTTCCGGCGTCTTGGTCTCGGGCCCCGGGGAGGATGTCCAAGGGCTGTTGCTGATCTGAGGCTGGTGAAGTCGTTGACAGGATGGCGGTTGAGCTGCTGTATCTAGCGTAGTCTAGAAGCGCGCGTGTATTTACTCTGTACTGCTCGGAAGCTAGTTCAGAAGTGGCCCCCCCTGCGGGCCCACTGGCTAGCGAAAATTTTCCTAATTACCCGTCTCTCTCGCTCTCATTCATACTAAATGGAACACAATGTGTTGACATGTGATGTGAAACGTTTGCAGTTAGAAATTTTACACATATTCCTGACACATCTCAGAACAAAAATCTTCTTATTAAAAACAAATTTTTTCGGAATCCATATAGTTTATTTGGTCTAATAATAAGGTGTAAAAATTCAAAAAAATAATTATGCTGAAAAGTAACGTGCGTTCTTTATGCCATAAACTAATCGATGGCAATAAGAAGTTGTTGATTTACAGTTTCTTCTGTGTAATTCACGAAAAGGGCTATTTTTTAAAGCTGTTAAGATTTTAAACCCCCAAAAAATTTATATGAACAAAAAATTTTTTTTCCTCATATCTCACAATTTTATTACCACAGCAACAAAGTCCTGGACCTTAAACCCTACATTTTTTATTGCCACAAAAACACAAAAACATTTTCTACTTATTTAAAAATCTGAAGTAGGATCTTTAAAGATTTAAGAGATTACTGGGAGGGCACAATGAAAAGCTGATCTCTCATGTAATGGATTTTTTATTTGTCGATTTTGACGCTGCTGTTCCAATCTCGATAAATTTTCTGCGTCAGTTTCTTGACGCCTAAGTAAAATTGTATTTATTAAATACATTTGAAGTTTTTCTTCCAATTCACCCTCTTGCGACTTTTGGCATGCTTAAAATTTTTGTAACCACTAAAAGCTGTTTTCTGTCAACTTTGTTAAGTTCTACTATATTTGTTGGGAAGGTAGTTCAACGCCCGATGGCCTTAAAAAAGACCGGTGAGCTTCTTAAGTTAACTCTTTCTTCGGGAGAAAAATTACAAAGTCCGAAGCTTTGGGGCTAGTTGTAGTGCTCTTTCCCAACGTCTCCCGGTATAACGTCGAAGACGTTGGTGTCTAAAGCACCTTTTTTATTTGCAGATTCAGTTGTTTTGGTGATCTTAGACGGGGAGATTGGTTAGTGATACTCGTCTAGTGGAGGCTGTCCCGTTGGCTCAATTTTTTTTTCCTTGATAGCTGTTGTAGGTTTTCCCAGCGCAGACCTTGGAGAGGATCAGTGATTCCTGATTGAATGCTTAGAGTCGAGAGGGTAATATAGGGTCGACGGTCACTGGGGTTCCCAGCCTTGCGGCGAACAACTCCGCTTGTGACGTCTGACAGTGAATGACTGACTTTGTTTAATAGTGCCCGTCTTTAGTTAATACAGTCTTTTAGTCGACGAATCGCTTCCGTAAATGGTAGTAAAAATGTATTTGTTGGCATGGTAGTTTACACTTAGGTGGATCCTAAAAAAAACTGATGAAATTGATGGTTAAGTAGGGAACGTAAATACTTATAAGGCCCTAAAAAGCGCCAGTGGTGAAACTTCCAGGCTATTCTTTATTATTATTCCTGATGATGAAGAGCTGGCTACGGGTTGCTTGATTCTTTCCCTACGAGTCTCGATGTACGGAGACTGTGATGGAGGGAGGTATGCCGCTGACCAAAGAATATCTTGTCTTCGGGTCGTTCCCCGGATAACCAACCGCTCATCGTTAGACGGGAACATGTGGGTAAGCGCGTTGGGGATGCGACGACCAAGAAGGTAGCCGTTGTGGCTCGCCCGTGCCCCTCAGAGCTGTTTTTCCCTGGCTTACATTTGTAGTCAAAAATTCTCTTACTGCACCAGGTGGGATGGTGGGATCGCCACTCAACTCTGAAGAGTTGGTGCAGATTGTGCTCTGGCTAGATATGTCTCCTGGTATTATGCCAGAGACGTCATCGGTTGGAATTTTTTTTTTTTTTGATCGCACTCGTCGAGATTCAGAGTGAATGGACACCCAGGTCCCTTCCCCCTTACAGAAGAGTGTCGTTTGTAACCGGGATACCCAGCTGCAAGACTGTCATCAGCATGCCCTGTACAGTTCGTTGAACTGCCTGAGTACATCTGCATGGATATCGAGACGCTCCGGCTTATTGTAACCACACTTTTTTAATTCTGTTGCAGGTAGCCTCGATTTTATGTCGACGCCAGCTAGCGGATTTCACTGAACTAAAGTGAAAAGCTGGCGTATTTTTGCAAAACTTTAAGCTCATTTATTGCTATTGTTATTAAATTTTTTATGATAAAAACTTTACTAAAACCATCTAGAGAGTATCATGAATCAGTGTGCAAAATTTTAGCAAAATCGGTTTAGTAGTTTTCGCGGTTAGCGATTACAACGGTTTTAGCGACTTTGCTTTATATATTAGTAAGATAAGATTATTATTATAGTAAGATTATAGTAAGATAGTAAGATAGTAAGATTATAAATGTATATATATATATATATATATATATTTCAATTCACCAAGTCTCCTTCTTTATTAAAGTATTTTTGGAAAGGCTGATCTCTATTACAATAAAATAAGATTCTTGTTCCTTTTGAAAGTATATTTCTTTCTTTCAGTCTGGAAGCAAGCAATTCTGCTCCATCCTTTAGCAGTCCAAGCTCTCTGACTAAATCATTTAGATCACCTTGATTGAATAGCCGTTTTCTGGTATCTTTTTCCGTCGCCTTTGTCTAATTTGTTCAATTAATAATTTGTTGCCACTATGTCTGAAAAAGAACTAGCTGTGTGGTGAAGCCTCAAAATGTAGTTGAAAAATTTTTGGGTAATCACAAAAGTAAAAACAATAGAGAATTGGTAGTTAATATGCTCAAAAACTTCATGTTGAATTGACTTGAATTCGTCTTTTATATAGTAGGGTTGGTATTTGAAGTAATTAGAGTAAAATATTACTTACAAAAGTAACTAAAATAAAATATCAATTATAAAAGTAAGTAATGATTTTTTTCAATTATTTTGATAAAAAATATAGTGATGAATAATTTTTCAAAAATACATTATTCAAATGAAAAATCAAATGAAGATTTATACAAATTACTTTTATAAAGAAAACAGAAAAAAATAGTGAAAGAATAGTAACAAAACATTCAAGAAGTGATTATTTTTTCTACTTCGATAAGTCCAAAATCCCAAGACAGCTGATGGTTATGGTGAAATAGCTTTAGAATCGTAGATGGTAAAGGTGAAACGAACAGTATACGAACATTTTTTCAAAGAATTTTCTCTGTATTGTATAAATTAATTGTGTAAAAAATAATTTTTTTTTTCTTCGATACATTTGTATTTCAAGAGCGTGCGGTGGCTCAGTCGGCTAGGTCGTGGATTGGCACGCGGGAGACCGTGGTTCGATTCCCGGCCAGTGCGACTATTTCGGGCAAGTACCTCTGTGATTTTTCACATGTGCTTTTTCACCACGCAATGCCCCTCGAGGAGGGTTTATGCGACCTTCTCGTAGCATAATTTCCTAATTTCCCCCTACCCCCTTCCCATCCCTCTTCCCTCCCTTCTCCCAAGTGCTAAATGCCCTTAGTAGTGCCCTTTCTAGGAGCCGGACGTAAAGCATTTTAATATAAAAAAAAAAAATTTGTATTTCAAACTTTTAATCACTATTCACGATTTTGTCCATCTTTGCTAGAGTAGTACTGCACCAAAGAGTTTCGGAACGCGTCGAGACAAGCCTTTGTGTTCTCCGTATCCCTTACACATGGATGTAGTCGTTGTGTGTGCTTGCGCGTCGCCATCGAGACGTCGCGGGAGGTGATGGCTCACCAAGTGGCTTCCCCCTCTTCTGTACAGTATATGAGAGAGCGTACAATCAACTGGGCTTGTCCGCAAATAACACCCCACCCCCTTCTACTCCTCCTGCTTCTATTGGCTCTTCCTTCGTGGAACGTGATTATGATTGAATGCGCTGTGTAATTGAGGTTATTGAGCAATTATATAAATAACATGTTCGTGTTTGTGCGTGCGCGTGTGTGTTTGTATAAGCCCGTATTATATAGATTCGAGACCTTATTTTTTAGCGACGATAGATGATTGCTGGGATTATCGCGTGTGTACACTTGCGGGGTTGTTGTTGGTGGAACATGAGATGTGAGCTGAATGGAGTTTCATACCCTCATGGATACTTATAATATGTATAAGTGCGTTTAGTTACAATTTTTTTATTTATTTAGGTTTGATGATGATTGCATCAAAATTTAATCCGGTAATAGTCATGGTACATGACGTTGGGTGTATCATTTCAACATTACCACTTGATTATGTGGTATTCGAACTCAAGATATGCCTTATTCAGTGCGTAGTGGAATGCTTTTCAGATTAATTCGACGCCCATAGACGTACATAAATTTTTTTTGAGCCTTAAAGAAATTATGGAATAAATATTCACTTGAATGTCGTTCTGTGTATCGAGTGAGTAAAAAAAAGGGTGTGGTTGGGTTCTAAGTGGATGTGGTTTATACGAAGAAGGATAGAAGGTGTAACGAGAGCAAGTAAAATCTAAGAAATAACAGTGTAAACATGGCCAGCAGGGGTGACCACAGAGCACACACGAGTAGGTTTGAGACACAAAAAAAAAAAAAACGTTTCTTTGTTAGCCTGATGACTCTGGTACGGGAGCTAGTTGGATTTCATGAAAAAAATTTTTTTTTCTTATTTGTTGAATCTCAAATATTGAAAAACACAGCTGTTGCATTACAGAAGCTTATTTACATCACTGCATCCCCACATACGTACATTCGTTTCGAATAACGAATGCCAAGGCTAAATACAATGCGGAAATTATGCGAAGGTTTTTTTCCTCTTTACGCATCAGCGCTCGATTTCATTTGATTATTACGGGTCAGACTCTCTCGCTGGCGCGTACACGATCTTCTTTTCACCTGTCTTTCTTTTCTTGACGCTGTACACGTGCATAGTGGGGCTCTCGTTCCGTTACTCGATGCCGCCTCTCATTTACCCCAGACCGACGTATATAGGAGAGAAGCTTTAATCAGGGATACCGTGTCTCTGGCATTTCCTGGCTCGGCTATGTGCCGGGCAGCGTCCGTCAGGCAGGCGCCACTAGACTGTACTTCCTTTCTCTCTCTCTCTCTCTCTCTCTTTCTTTTCCCCGTCCCCTCCTGGTAACTATAGTTTACTAGAGAGTATTGGATTATTTACCAAGAAAAAATTACTTTTTTCCCTCCAAACTATTGAATGGCTTACGAGATAGACCTGTCGTTCGGATTTAAATTCTCATTTGTATTATGTAAGCTTGATAGTTCGTAAATTGGTTCATGAATGTTAATTAACAATCGTTATTACTGATTAGGATGTATGAGCATTAAAATACAAGCAATAACGCAAAGAAGAAAATGGGTAAAACAGTAGAAGGGGGGTGATTCAGATAATAGGGATAAGAAACAAGATATCTCACTATAATAGATAATACAAAGAATTAATAAATTATATATAATGTTGGCTAGGAAAATACATCACAACGAAACGGAAAACATCACTCTTATAATACGTACCAAAAATTAAAAGTTATTCCGACATTAATGATTTTGTATTTTATAACTACCAGGTATAAAAAATAAATATGAAATACAACTTTCTATCAGTTAATTCCGAATAAAATAAGCATTTTAAATACCTACAAAACTATTGAGGTACATTATTTCAAGTATGGTATTAATTTAATTAAAATAGTCATCAATAAAGGAAAAAGAACTTACAGCTATGTCACCTGACACACCCACCTTTATAATACAACTGGAATAAAATACATCTTCAATCAAAAATTTATCACCTTTAATATCGTCTTCCTAATGGTACGTTCATATGACCTGACTTGAAAAATACTATTATTGTAACCCAAAGCAGTGTTCATAGGAACCAAAATGAAAAAAAAGAAACTCCCCAGATAAAACCAGCAGTAGTACGAGTCAGCGTTTGGGCAGACTTCATTATTTTTACCTTATTCTCTCGTTCCTAGAGTAAGTCCCTAGTGGATGTGGAAAATGGAATTTACTCTTGTGTACATTCCATATCTGTAAAATTTGTTACATTTTGGCAGACCGAAGATTTTATTTCAATACATTAATGACTTGCGTTGATCCAATTCACTGTTCATATTAGTTAAGGCATATCAAAATTAATTCTACACATCTAAATTGCTCAATTTCTTCTATTATAACTCTACAGGCTGTTATAATATCCTCTTATACAGTCCCATTTTTTTACAAAACAACGATTGTAATTAGGACTAAATATGTATAAACTATAATAATCATCCGATATGCTGTGGACAATTTTATACTCAAAATTCACACATTTAATTTTTGTCCTGGAAAATATAATAAAGTAATTAAAACTATTTCGATGACATGCTTCAACTCAAACTTTATCTGAAATTTAATTACGGTTCAAGCTACGAGCACTCAAGCGTAAGTACGCGTGTACACATTAAACAGAGGGAAGAGTACATCGTAATTATGCAAATCATTTTAGCATCATCTTTTCAGCATATTTTTACATACAAAAGGGGACACGTGTCGTGTAACCGATGCCACTTCTGTCCATGGTCGGTAGGAGGTATTGTTGCTACTACCACTCGGAGCATACATGAAAATTTGCGAACCATACAGTTAAATCCTGTTTCGTGTAAACTTTGCGGTACTTTGTTTATTACTCGACCCAACGAAAATCATAAACTGGGCTGTTTTCAAGTGCCCATCTTTGTGCTCGTTAACCGTGCAGCAGTAAAAAATATTTAATTTTCAAAAATAAAAAAAATAAGACAAATTTATCATCCTCAAACTAAAATTCACGACGCAACGAAATCGAGAGGTACAAACACTTCCAACCCCAAACTGAGCGCAACAGGCAATTTTTTTCTCGTGCGAATCTATTTTCACGCGCTTGACGTGGAGCAACAGGCTTCGCCCGGCCTTGAAAACTAGTAGCTGTGACTGCTGCCGATGCTGTCCCGTCAGTCGCTGGAGGCAATTTCGATTTGTCACGCGGTGCGAACAGGCTTCCTCGTCCTGTCGCGGCACTTTGTTCCTTTAACGAACTCTTTCTTTGATTAATTGCAAGTGTCTGCTTTTCTGCGTTGGCGTGCGAGCGAGAGTGTGCAAACGAACTTCGACGCCACCTTTTAAAGGTAATGAGCTGCTTGTAATTAATTGTCTCCAAACTCCAGACTTGGCATGCTAAACGTCGTATTCGTGTAAAAGGGAGTTGAAAACTCGTCGCGTTGGGATGTTAAACTTTTGCGTTTGGAAAGTTAGGAGAGTGCCAGCAGAGAATATGGTACAATTGTGTAATTTGAATTAAAATTCGTTTGATTTTAAAAGTATTTGAGAAATCCATCCGCAAAAAGTCAACTTTTATTTGTATTTAATTAAGATTTTACCAATTTCGTACTGAGTGTACTGAAATATACTTTTTGATTTGCTTTGAAATAACAGTTGATTCGTGTGCATAAATATATTGGAAACGTATGTTTTATTGCTGATGACTTTTTTTTTTTTTTTTTCATCCGAGCTTTTGATGTTGAGCAGTCGAATTCATATTTTTAAACTTGTAAATAATACCTCATTTTCATTGAGTTTTATTTTAGTGGAACAGGATATATTTTGTTTATTTATTAATATTTGGAAATCAAATGGTATTTTTTAATTGAAATCTGGGTATTGACGTTATCAAAACCCATGTGGTAGCTTTTTACCAGTAAAGTTTATTTTATTTTATTTTATTTTGTATCAACATGCAGACTTTCAAAGCTATACTACTGTGTACTTTTTTGTAAGAGTAAATAAATAATTCAAATGAAAACAATTGTTGGAAACATGTTCACTTGAAATTACATGCAAGTTGCTTGGAAAAAACTATGTTCTACTTGTTTCTATCTGATTTTTGGTTTATGGTGATCCGCCATTTCGTAGTGGTCACCGCAATAAATGATTTAGGACGTTGTAGTGCATCTTATTTACTAGTCTTAAAATTCTCTTAATTAATACCCATGTATTTTTAATGTCGATTATTCAATATTCTCTTATTTTTCTTATTGTAACATTCAATTTAAATCATCTTATTTAATCCCATATCCCGCAAGCTATTGTAACACAGCTAATAGACCATTTTTATTTGTCCTTCATTTTGGATTAAAAATGATATTCTAGAACCTATTATATTTTATTACTCATACTCTATTATTTAATATCCATGTTAAGAAATGAATTTTTTTAAATCCGTCATTTTGTGGTGTCAGATATATTGGATTCACCACAATATTATATGTATTACATTGCATTGTTTCTGGAACTAAAAGTGAGTGCAAAATTTCAGTATGATTAGATATAAAACTATGGTTATAAAAGTCGATTTCAAGATTTTTTTCTGACATACAAAGAGAAGAAATGAAGTTAAATTAAAGATTTTTCAATAAACAAAGAAACAATTTATTCTAGGCATTATCAATCATCACCCAATTGCGAATAAAATACATTTTACTTAAAACACCCATTTTATAAATTTTGTGCGTGTTATCTAAAGACAAGTCGAAGAAAGGACTCGAAAACGTATGCCTATCAACACCCAAATACCCACAGGGTCCCGTATCACGTGCTCGGTCAAACAACACTGACAACCGGGGCACACCCTCGGCAACGGAGCTCACATGATCGATGACGTAAGTAGAAGCTAGGCGGTGCATAATCCGAGAAATGGCTCTCGGACTGTACACGCGTTCGTTTCACGTTGAGAGTTGCGGGGCTTATCAATCACTCGCCACATACGCTCGAACGCTTTTTTCTTTCTTTTCTCTCTTGATTAGGTAAGTGAGAAACTTTTTTTTTTTTTTTTTTTTTTTGTACACGTATTATCGGCACGTTCTTCTTACAAGTGGCGCTTCAAATTATACAATTCTAGAAAATCGATCACGTGTGCAGAAGTACATGTAATTATTTTATTTTTAAAAACGTAATTTTCCACGTAATTTCATTAGAAAGATATTTTACGTTATTTTTCGTGGTTTCATCAAAGTATGTATGTATTGAGTGTTACACTAAAATTATTGTATAATCTCCAAATTTTGAGTCATTGTATCGATAGTTCAGTTGAAAAACATATTATTTTGAAAATGTATTCGAAAATGGATAACCTCAAAATATTTTCTTGATCATTACTATGCATATATTGACGCTCCAAACGAAGACTATGCCATTTTTTGTTCGGGTTAAAACTATGCCCACGTCCGGACGAAAACTAAGTTAAAAAACATCCAAGTATTATTTCCTGACCCCTCGAACAATCCCTTAAAGTATTGTTTTTCGGCTATTTTTATGACTTTGTGTAAAAAATAATGATTAAAAGTTTGTTCAGCTAAATTTAATTAAATATAGTAGTAACCTTTTGATCGAAAAATGTTTTGTGAATACAAACATTACTAGGAGAAAAAAATCGATGATAAAGGCAACGCGGTAAAAAAAAGAAGCATGCAAATTTTTCCGAAGGGAGGGTAAATATATGCAATAATCCATACCTAAAATATTGAAATGAACACAAATCAAATGCGCTTTATTAAATTTCACATTTTACCACTGCATGTATGTTTACTCGGACGATAGAGGCAAGTGAAGAGATCAGGGGAATCAGAGGCGCGCACATAATATGATACTATATATACCTACGCACACGATGTATGCGAAAGATTTCGGAGATGGGTTTCACTTTTCGATTTGCATTATCTTACCCGCACTGCTGATGAGTTTAATTAATTCCGTCTGCCGAACCCGTGTTGACTTACAGTCGCGTTATGCTCTCGCGATTTGATTTTCCCCGGATCCTTGTTTGATTTGATAAAGATGCGCTGCGTCGAAATTCATTAATGTTTCACGGGAAATTAGATTGAAATTTTCTTTTCCACCCGCGGTTTAAATGAAATATGCGTTCTCGCTGATACTAAGAATGCGAAATTTATGATTCCGAAACAATTATCTTTTGAATTCTGGACGATTATGATACTGCTGGAGGTATTTCACGTGTAGTTGAAATTGAGCTTCATTATTTTCGCGCAGTAATTAATTCACAACTGGGCAGCCGAATGTTTTAATAATCTCGCTCTCTCACACGGTTTGGAGTGATTAATATAATCCAAAACTTGGGATTCAACTGAAATTTTGTAAAATTCGTTGAAGCCTGCAACCACGCCTTTTGCTAAAAATCCAAAGTTTTTTTTTCCAAAAATTGGAATACACATGAACGTTTTCATTATTAATACTTCGACTCATCCCCCATTTCAACTGTGAGGATTTCATTCTTTTCGTATATAATGAAAAATTATTACGCACACCATAGCAGAGGATGTACTGATTTTCAATTTTTACTTGCTTGTAATTTATATTTGTATTGTAACTTACAATGTTTGAAAACTATCATACGAAACAAAAATTAACGGAACGTAAGGGAGGAGCGCACAAATTAAAAATTAATATTTCACGTTATTTAACCTGATTGTAAAAATATGTTTTATTACCATGTGCTAGGGGGGTTGAATTGGTTTGTATTTAATTTTAACACTTATTAGTAAATGTTAAAACTGAAAACGTGTTTTTTCTTGAAGTCAGAAAAAATCTTAGATTTTAGCCAAAAAACCTCAACTAGTTAAGTTTTTCTAAATTGTCTAAATTATTCCTTGACCTGGTTATCGCAACGTAAATGTAGAAGCGATACTTTACGTATTTATAACTGGTTACTGTCTCTGCAATACAATTTTGTAAACATACCTTTGTTCATGAACATGTTTTTTCATCTTTGTCTCTTCATTTTCTGCCAATGGAGGAATCGTAGAAAATTAATCAATTTTATTTTATGATGTTTTGTTGTATGTATGGATTAGTAAACGTGCCAACCCCCATCTATAACATGTTAAATCCTGCATGATTTAGACACATCCATTTTTCTTAAATAAAGTTGTACGACCACATGATACCACCTCGTACGAAAATAAAAAGATGACAAAGTTTCCAATAAAAGTGTACTCTGGCCCCGAAGTTTTGCCGTACTTTAACACTGCTCATCGTCTCTTTACAAAATTATGAAGATGGAGGAAAAAAAATGAAAAAATTGCATGAGCCGCAACCAGGGAAGAATTCCACAAGCAGGTGATGAAGAGTAGGACAGCAAGTTGGAGGGGGAGGGGCGATTAATTAGGCAAAGGCGACGATCAGGACAAACGCTCCGGGGATGTCGTGGGTGGGCGCGCCCTTGGCGTTAACGTTCGGATGATTTCATTACTCGAATCCGGGACGCTAGCGGTAGCGGTGGTGTTGGTGGCAGTAGCTGACTGGCTTGGGCTGTGAAACGACACTCTATTAAACGGCGGGCGCCAGCTGGCCGGGACTGTGCTGCCATTTGCGCCGCGCGAATCTATTTGCATAGTAATGACGCTCTGCCACTGCTGCTGCTGCTGCTGCTGCTGCTGCTGCTGCTGCTGCTGCTGCTGCTGTCGTCGTTGGTGGTTATACTGAACTGTATATCCGTGTCTGTTCTATCCGAAGAAGCCGGGGCTGATGCAGCGGCTAGCGTTGCGAGATTGCGTGGTTGGGAGGGAGCTCGCTTTTTTTTTGGGATATTTTTTTATTGTTGATCCAGAAATTTAGGATTAAAAAAAAACAATTACTCTGTTGGATTAGGCAAAGCGCCAAGGGGATGACAGTTTATAAAATTACTTAACCTTTGCCATACTCTAATGCAAGGACGAGCCGGACGATGTAAAGGATCAAATTTCTTTCTTTTATTGAGATTAAATTTAAGAAAAATATCGAGTACTTCCGGTAACCCCTTTTTTTAAATTTTTGTATAATTCTGAGACGAAACTACCTACAGTTTTTTGATGTAAGATTAAAAAAAAATCTTTAAAAAAAAGTTTTGTTAGAGCCGAAAGCTAAAAATGTCGACTCGACAACTAAATCGTAAACAACCTTTTTACTTGACTATCAAATGAAAAACTCCTTGTTAACTCAAATAACGCGGTCGCAGAGTTAGCTCTGTATATCCTCCAACTTTCTACTCTCGGTACCTCTCGAACCACCAAATTTTCAGCAAACCACTTACTTCCAAATGTCCTACGCACAGCTCAAGCCCCACTTGCACTTGTTGCCCGGCCCGTTGGAATACACACGCTTGTACACACGTATACGAGACATACAAAATATATGGATCTCAGGTGAGCGTCCAGTGGCTCAATCCCACAGTAGTTTCTCTCTTCCTCTAACTCGCCTAATCAAAGGTCCGCTCAGTGGAGTTAGTACAGCTCAAAACTTGAGGAGAGCCAAGTACCCGTGCGTTTGCTTGCGCTTGTACACGTAATAACCCGTAAGGGGACGACTACCGCTCTGCCGCCGCTTCTCCCAAAAGCATATTGGCTCCTCCATGTCGCCAGAGAGCTTATGCGTACGAGAAATCGAAACTCCCAGGTGTGGAGCCGTAGCAGAGAGTCACCGATGTCGCTGCTCCCAATCATTATTACTAATTGCATATGGGCTGGGCTTTCGAGGGCTTTGATATTCGCTGAACCCCGAGGCTCAGCTACCGATTTCACATAAAACTTCGTCGAATCCTTCCTTTCATCCTTCCCCTTTGCCCATCACTGCTGGGAGCTTGCGGCTATCTCTTTTGATGAACCATATGTATATATTTGTGTGCACTCGTATGTGCACGTAGGTAGAGAGTTTTTGATCTATTTTCCGTCTGTTGTGACATGCTGCATAATGAACACTGGCTGTGTAATATTGAGAAAATATTTCGCAAAGTTGAATAGATCATGAACAATAATTTTTAAATGGTTGTTACCATTTCATTTCAATTCAGCTGTTTAATTGCGTCAAAAAAAAAAAAAAAAACTTAGGGTATGATATGGGTCAGGTGACGGCATGGGTGAGCTCGTTATCCGTCGCATTCCCTCGCCCGTTAATTAATCGACGATCGACTGTATAATCTTCTTAGCATTGTGCCTCTGTTAATCAGCTCAAAATGTTGTTGAAACTCGTTTAACGGGTACCGTTTTAGTAGACGGTTGCATGATATAATTGGATTTCAGCGTCGCTTAGACCATCCATTGTTATTTGATTGATGAAGAAATTAACCCACAGTTTTCAGGTGAGCGCCCCGTTAAGAAGTGAAAATTATTGAAGAAATGTACTTACGTATAGATATAATACATTGTACCAATAACTCACAGACTCAAAATAAGAGGTAGAAGAATACGGATGCAAAGTCATGAGTACATAGACGGTATAGAAAAAACATCAATTTTAAAATCGTTAGTGCAAATCGAAAAAAGATCAGAGCAATATAATATAAGAGTAAAAGATACAAAAACAGAGGTATGAAACTAATGATAAAAACGCGCGAATGAGACACAATTAGAATTTTCCATGATAAATTCTATTTGGTCCGCCTTGTATAATTTTCAAAGACAATCGACACGTATTTTTTCTTTTTCCTTAAAAATAAAAATTAAAAAAAATGTATTTCCTGAAAATTATGGTATTTTGAAAGTTAAAAAAAAATAATACATATATGTGACGTTGTGAATTAACATTACACATGAATGTTCTACAATTAAGTACGATAAATATGAGCCCAGAAACATAAACAACAATATAAAACGTTCAAAAACATAGCTCTTTGAAAAAAGTATCAAACATACACATAACCTCAAATAACGTAGAAACGGTTACATGAAATTCTCTCGAAATTTAACATTGTCAACATAATACCAAAAACAAGTATTACTGAAAGCTTCAAGAAAAAATATTTATTTTTACCCGAGTTACAGTAAAAAATCAAAATAACTGTTTTTCGCATGTATTATTATAACGTCACATACACAAGGACTATATCTAAAGCTATGAAAATAAAGAATCTTCAAAGGGCTATGTCTTGTTAAGTTTTAATTTAAAGAAGAAAGAAAAAACATGTGTCGATTATTTTTCAAAATTATTGAAGACGGACCAAATGAAATTTTTCATGCAAAATCCTAATTAGCTAACCCGATCAGAAAGCTTAAGAGGGCTTCGTGTTGGGCCTACATTGGTTCCCCAGTTACCCATTGAGGTCCAACCAGGGCAAATAGGTACGTAGACCTAGATGGCGTAGTGTAATGAGGGATTATGTGGGACCAACATGGGCATCCCAATTAACCTCGAAATTAACAGTAAATGTAGAAAGGACAGGAATGACAGGATTAGAAAAATAAAGAAAAATTTTGAAATTATACTCAATAATATATGTTGAAAACATTTTTTAAACTTATGAATGATTTAATGCTGACTCGTCATAAATAAATATTTAAGAACAATTAGTTAATAAATTGTCAGCATGCAAAACAGCATGCACTCATGAACTTTTCTGATTTTCCAAACTGCTTCTTGCCGTTCTTCCTCCTTGCCAATCCTTAGAATTGGTGAACACTGTACCAAGGGCAAGTAAAATATGTTTTTCGCCAATATTTTTGTCTTGTGGTAAGCAGCTATTGTAAATAGATAGTAAGCTACCTAAAAAATTTTTCAATTAAAGTAAAAAAATATGGAAACCTGCAATGAATATAAGTGAATAAAGTTTTAACTTCAAGAGCATTATATAATTCAGTATTTTTAAAAATAAGTTTTCCTGGCTTTTGCCTTTGGACAGTGTATTGTTTTATTACATCTTTAGTTATCAACCTTTTTATAGTAGTAGTGACATTTTCCATAAGCTCAGTAGAGAAATTTATTGTACTAAGCCAATGTTGTTTCTAAAATGAATTTTATGAAGTTATTATTTATGAAACAAATTTTAACACTGCGTTATAATGTGGATGGTAAAATTCTTAATTATTTATACTTACTAAATCTTTTTTGATAAGACTACCATCACCTTTTAAATCATTTAAAAATATTTTTAATTCATCCAAGGTCTGTAAAGGGAATGTGTATCCTTCATGCCTTTTGATGAAATCTTGAAAAGTCATGATATTTTGTATTTCTTCTGATCGTTTTCCTTGCAAGCTTAAGGCTTTTAACTCTTCCAATTTTTGATCAATTGTCAGGAACTTTTTATCTCCGTACACCTTAATGTCATCACCAAACATTTTTTTTAAAGCTTCTGAAATAATAGTTGCAGTATTCAACATAAAGAAGTAAATTTTTAAAATTAAAAAAAATTAGCTTTACATACCACTCAATGCTTCCATCACTGAGTCACTCTGGCAAACTGTGACATCAGTTTGGGTTGCAACTGATTTAAAAATCTTGACATAACTGCTGGAAGGCATTGAACTCTCTACAAATGTATGTTAATTGAAAAAGGCTTTGAAAGAGTTGATTATCATCAATAGTGTTAAATGAAATCTTATTCGTACCTTTTGTTTGCGGAGTGCTGTTTGTGGACTCTGAATCTATAAATTAAAATAAACAAATGAAGATTGCATTACATTTGTTGCAACTATGACATTGAAGTGGAACAATTTATTACCATGAGTCTCTTCTGAGAGATCAGGCACCGTGTACAATGTATAAAATTTTTGCAGCTTGACTGCTGTCTCTATTTTGTAACACCTTCGAAGAGCCTTGTGCCAATGTGGGCAATAAAGTATGCTTATACGTATTCTGACTACTAACATTCAGGATGTGTTTCTCTTTAGCCAGATTCTTTACAAAAACTTCATACGTGTCTGAAAAATACAACATGTAACATGCACTAATAATAACTCATTCAATGATAAGTAAACATTTTTCACCTGCAACACTTAAAATTTTACATTCAAATATAGGCCAAGTACTAGGTGGTTTTGCATAGCTTCGTACAAAGCCAGTCATACTTTGTAAGTCATCAGTACTTAATGGAGGAGACATGTAATGAATATACCATTTCTCTGACATTGAATTGTTTATAAGGAATGTACCAGGCACAATAACAGGTATAATAAACTGTGGTGCAGCATGCAAAACTGTAACTGTATAAAATTGTTTATTCATCTAAAATGCAACAAAATTATTATTATCACGACTGTTGGTTACCTTTAAAGTGGAAAAACTGTTCGTTTCTTTTTTTTCTTTACCTTGTCAGACGTCTGTAAATTAAAAATTTTGTCAACTGTCGCATTTGTTTACATCGGAAACCTAACCCCAGTGCGATGCTTTCATTGGTTTGTTTTGTGATCTTGAATTAAAACTTGATTAAAAGTTGATCACTGTATACAATCAGAGATACAAATAAATGTAAATATTGAATTGTTTCTTTAACCACTGAATTTTTTAAGCTGAATGTGGACGCATAGTCATTTGCTTTATTTTTATAGTCTTAAGGTCTGAAGTCAATATAATATTGTTAGGCTCTTCAATATGAATTTCATATCCTTTATAAGATATCTTCTTATAAAACTTTACGTTATTGCCTTTTTTTGATTTTAAAATTGTAAAGGGTAAAACTTTATTTTCTGCACCGCAACTCATAAAATTTTTTTCCTCAAGTCTATTGCAAAGTTGTTCAAGAGGTTTGTATCCAGAGGATATATCATTTTTAATTATACCAAGAGTACTTTCAAAGTCAAAGGCTGTTATTTCACTGAGGGTACAATCCATGTTCTTAACATCATCAACTAAATGAGTCAAATTATGGACATTAGAAATTACATTTTTATCTCCATAAATTTTTCCAAAAATGAAGACAAATCTATCAAGGTACAACTGTGCGTGTGACGCAAATTTTATGTATGTACTGGAACCGGATAAGATTCTACATGGTACATGAAGTAGTAAAAAATGGTCATACATCTTATCTGGCAACATATCTTTTAAAACTAAAGGACCACTGTATAATAGAAAAAAACGAAACTCCGTTGCTTTCCATTTTTTAACGTCACCTAAAGATCTTGTACTCCGTTGGAAATCATTTGTAATGTACTTATTCAGATTTACTAAGCGTTGAGAAATTGTAAGTAATACTTCTTTTGGAAGCTTACTGTTGCTACTTATCCAGATATCAAGCAATTTTTTTACAACACCCAGAAAAACAAGATGCATAGAATCCAATACAAAATGATTAATCATGTCAATTTCTTGAATTTTAACAAAAGGGGAACATCTATTGGGTAGGTGATGATCTGGATCTTGTTTACTTCTGAATGATTTATCAGTTCTTTTTTCGCATGCAAAATCTGTAAAAGTTACACGCCGCATATGATGATCCCCTGTGATACCTAGTACAACGTTTACAAGAAGAGTAGCCTGCGTGTTCTTTAATACATTTAATAAAAGATCTTGTAGGACGATCGCAAATAAAGCATTTAATACTAATTGTAAAGTGCTTGTTATTTATAACTAGTCCATTATGTATTAAATGGTCCAACTCGTCAATAAAATCTATCAGAAAATTTTCTTCACTTTTCGGTTTTCCTACTCCAAAACATACACAAATCATAAATGTTTTGTAAAACTTGTACAAATATTTTTTCAGATATTGGCAAAAATTTTTTGACGCTAGATTTAAAAAGAGACAACCCATCAATATTAAACTGTAATTGAACATTGTTATCTGGGTGCAAATCTACTTTAATTATTCTTGTGAATTGATTACGAATCCAAAAATTTACAATTTGTGAACAGTCATTTTTATCTAATGGATTAAATTTTTGTATTTTATTTTTCAATATACCTTCTGATTTTAATAAAGTTTTTGTTGTGCTCGAAGTCACAGTGTAACTAATAATTCATCGAATCATTAACATATCCCTCTGCAACGCTGCTATAGCCAACTCCGTTCCCCAAGTCTGTTAATACAGTCATTAGCCTATTAAAATTGTACTACATAAATAGTAAATGTACTTGACTGCGCCTTATTTGTAAATTTCAAAGTTAGAACTCTCACCCTCGTACGGCTACATCCTGAACGTCTTTTTACAGAAATAAGCGGAGAAGCATCGTTATCAAAGTAGATACATCTCTCTGCCCTTCCACTCCAGCGTGTAGCATTAATTCCCGCGATTCTTCGGAGCAAGTGCCGGCGCAGAGAAGTGCGCCAAACAGGCAATCGATGCAATTTGCTGCCAATTAGCTGTTTCCACTCACTCGTTAGTTCTCCCGCCTCGTTAGAACGACGATGATGCTTGGCGCAACTGGAAGATTTTTCCTCCTTATCGTCACGTTAAATTTTTTTTTGCTGGTGTTCTAAAGATCACTCTCGAGAAACGGAACGAAATAAATCGCTGGGGACCAATGAAAAATCATGGTTTTTTCAAATCACACACTTTTTGATAAACGCGTCCAATGAGACGACCGGGGCTTGGCGTGGATTAAATTTCTTTATCGCCGAAACAAAAATCAAATAAATAAAAATGTACAATCGAACAATACAAGAAATAATGTTTTCTGCATACTTCATCCAAAAGTGTTTTATATGTGCCCTGCTCCAAAACAGATAACCAGCTCTTTTGACTAGGGTTTGCAGAAAAATAGTATACACACCACGTTCGGAGGTTAAGAAATGCTCTAAATTTCACGTTATCCATTTATTTTCGCTAAATCTGCGACATTCTTAAACTCGCTCACTAGGTGCGTAGCATACTATAATACAGATACCTTACGAGAACAGGATGATCCGTGTGGAATATGCAGGAGGTGATGTCAAAAACGTTCCTGCGTCCTCTCGATTTTTTGTTAAAACTACCCCGAAGCAAGCAGTAGTATGGTCGACGTCTTAAAAAATACTTGGCAGAGCGAATACCCATCCATCCTCCATCGCTCCATCATTTTTCATCCGCGGAGAAGAGAAAAGAGAAAGTCCTCTCACGCTTTATAATAAATCGCAATAAAACGAATTCCCGTCCCTGCTCGTAAGGACAATAGTCTTTTTTCCCCCTTGTACACTGGAAGCATCCGGCAAACAAGCTTTGGTTCTCCTTTTTTTTTTTTTCTCTCTCTCTCGCTTCTGTGATTCAATATCTCTGTACGTGGGTGTAGGTGTC
Organism: Copidosoma floridanum; assembly: GCF_036245765.1. NCBI lineage: Eukaryota > Metazoa > Arthropoda > Insecta > Hymenoptera > Encyrtidae > Copidosoma > Copidosoma floridanum. Next base: position 4,527,238 of record NW_028321909.1, read on the forward strand.
AGAGAACGCACAGCGCGAGGGGATCACGATGGCAAGTTAATTTGTAACTTTAGCATTCTAGCGTGCGCTGGGGCGGGCTCAGACTTTCTGTGTATCCCTCGCTCCGGCTAGTCGATGAGATCCAAACCTGCGGCTGGGGGGCTGTTGATACGCCGCACCGAGGCTGTACACCTCGGGCTTGTTTGTTGCCGCTGCCGCTGGTACCTAATTAGTGGAGTGGTGGGTGTATTATTCATCATCGCTGCTTATCGCGAGCTCACCTCCGTCCCTCTTTTGTGAAGATTCCTTCTTTCTACGCGAAATTTTCTAATTGGTGCTGGTTTTGGTTTTCTTTTTCTTCCAAAGTTTATTTCCACCCCTCACTCGCCAGGGAAATGCTGCGTAATTTGAGGGGCATCATCAACATTTTGATCAGAAACTGCCCGCACGTTATATAACTCTGTAGGGTAGCCTCTTTTTGTTTCGTTTTGTCCATGTGATTTTAAACTTCGTTTTCTCTTAACTCAACGTGCAAATACATTTATAAAATTTACTTTTGTTACAGGGCAGAAAATTCGCGTGAATTGTATTTGAACGACTTTTTAAACACAAAATCAGTTTTTTCTTTGCACATACGTTTAAAATACCCAAATTTATTTTAAGTCGCCTAAGAGTTTTATAAGTAGTGCAGGTCAACGTGTGGGCAGACGGTTTTTTAAGAAGTATTTTCTGTTGTTCGTATAAATGATCAATCGTGAAATCAATTGAAAACGCGGTGCAGAATCATATCACCATCTGTTCACTTATCCTATTTACAATAAAACGAAACGATCGTTTTAAGAGTTTATCGAAGAAAATAAATTAAAAAAATAAAGCCCTCGTTATTATTACGCACTCCATCGCGCTAACTCGATATGTATCCTTGCAATAAACTACCACCCTCGTGCGCATTAAGATATCGAGGCATTAACGATAAACACGTAAAAGTTTATCGTCCTCCCGTCGTGAGAATATTCGCGCGACTCGCGACGTGCACATAATGGACCGAGCGTGTGAAACTTAGTTGAGCTTCCGACGCCCTACCGCGTCTCGTCGTTGCCAGTACAATATCTCGTTTTGCGCCCTTTACGGGTCGATTTAATCGTTCCCTCCGCTTTGACTCTAACTAGGTAAGTATAGCGCTCCGTTCGAGTGTTTTAGGGAAATCTGCTCCGTCGAGAGATGGATGTGCGTAGGGAGCCTGACGAGGGTTGCGTGGCGCGTAATACACTCGAGCTTGTCAATATCACGCAAACTCCATTCAATTCTTCTCAATTTTCGAGCAATTAATATTTGGAGTTCCATGTTGGACGAGTTAAATTTTCAATTTTTTTTTTCCCCCATCAAATCAAATCTTAATGGACCGTATATTTTCTACATGGTACTGTGCTTGAACAACATAAAATGCGATAGCACCCCTGGAGAATTTGTGCTTGGGCACAGCTCCACAATTGTAATTCATTATCAAAATTTATGCTCGCCTTGATCTGCATTTGTGTGAGCAGCGACCCCTTGGTAGGGAAAAATTAATTATTTAGATCTAAAAGCTGTGATTGCTGCTCAGCCAGCCCCGACGTCGTTTTTTACTTGTCCGAGCTTACTTTTTTTTATGTGTGTACCTCGACCGCCTCTCTCTTCCTCCCTCGTACCATAGGACAAGATCATTAATCAGGCGTCGTCACCTGCGGCGTTTACTTTGTAAACCATAGGGGGAAGGATTTTTTTCTTTTTTATTAAAGAATACGTATTTTTCAATGTAAAATACTTTTCATCCGAAAGTACGTAAAATAATTAGTCAGAAAAAAATTGTAACACTGTAGAAAAATTTTGTCAAAAGTTGTACTGAAAATTATTTTTCATCATATTTGACATCTTCTTAGCTGTCTCGTCGCTTCTCTTCTTAAACGCACCATTTTAACCTATGTGTACTTCATTATCTTTGTTCACTTTCATTATAGATGCTCAAACGGCCTACTGTTTCTTTTAAGTTTCTGAAATTTTATTTTATATTTGATTACTTAGCTATAACTATAAATTTTTCGATCGTACATCGTTTATTTTCGACGCACTTTTTAATTATCATGTAATGAGGTTTCAAGCCTGTTAAAAATAAATAAATAAATAAATAAATACATTTGCTAAAATGCTATATTAAGGTAATCTTGTAATGTGTTAATTGTTATTAATATATATGTACTACTACCTATTTTTTTTTTATTACTTATTTATCATTCCACGAGCGTATCGCGGATTACCGGCCTTTTTTTTTTTCAAATATCATGGACGAGAGTGTGAGGTTGGTACGAATCGTGGGTTCAGTTTCACATTGACATGCAAATTAAAATTCCATTCAGACGTAGTTTTTCAAATTTCTATGTTAGTACACTGTATGTGTGAATTTTATTGTTTGGCGTGAAAGATTGAGGGTAAGAAAGAAAAATGTTTAGACGTCGGAATCTGTTGATGTCCTGCTGTGCGACTTTGACAAATAGTTGTGTACTGGAGTGATTTTTAATACATGAAAAGATCTCATCCGCTCCCTTCTAAATAATTTATGCTTTTTTTTTTTTTCATTTTTCATTTTTCATGGACAGAAAATCAGTAGAAAATGAAAAGGGCTGTAAAAAATATAAACAGTCACTACGTGTTGTTACAAATTATTTTGTTAAATTTTCTACTCTGCATGCTTGAATGATAGTTAGTTAATAGAAAATATTCGTTAAATCATTGTTATATTTTGTTGTTTAAATGTTTCAGAAAAGTTTTTTTACTCAGTTTTGGTGAAACTTGCAAAAAGTAAAACGGTTCATACAAAAATTAAAATAAACTAAAAAAAATTTGTTCTTATATTGATTTTGTAAATAAAATTTATAATACCTACATATACTCAGTTGAAAAAAATTGTTCTTCTAATATATTCATTACTTTTTTTGTATTCCAATCATTTCTGTAATTAATTATACTATTTCTTTCAAAATTATACTGTACATAACTGATGTACCACTTTGGAAATTTAATACTTGATTATTGAGCACTTGGACGTAGAAAATCATACCTTTTTTCATTCGCATAACATATTGATTTCATCATTGATGAGCAAATATTGACAAATGGAATATGATATTTAATTAAAACTCCGTATTATATTATTTATAAAAAAATGATTGAAAATCACAAGAAATTCGAGTAAAATTTATTCAAACATTATTGCGAGTTCACTTCCTTTAAAATTTATTTGTTTATTTATTTCAACATCAAAATTTATCCGTCAATTTTTCAGCATAATGCCGTGGAAACATTTCACTCTTCAAATTAAAATAATACTTCTCATGATTATGTGGTGCAACAGAGTACTAAATTTCAATATAAATTTAAAATAAATATGTTTAAAAATGTTTTTCGCGTACGAAATTAAGTGAACACAATATTTAATTTGACGAAAAAAAAGCTTGAAACAATACATTCGATCAATCTTTTTGATTTCCATGTTATTTTTAACCATGGTAACGTACCTAAATTAAAAAACAGTTTATTTTCAACCCTCAATATTGTTAGACTTCACAATTTGACGGAAAAAAAAACAATCGCTGACCCTCCCTCGTTGAAAAAATTCAATCCAATCGGGACCTCCAGCTTCACAGCCGCTCATTTTCCTCGTCGAATAATTTTTTACCTTCATCAGTTTACATTACCTTCCTGCAGGTCCATTTCCCCCAACATATACGTTACCCCCAGGCACATCACAACACTCGAGTCGTCAGAGGCGCGTCTAACTCGTTTTAAAAAGCATTTCGTTGCGTGTTACATCATTTTCCGCGAGTCCCCCTTCACCACGTGGGAGCTGGCGTCCACTGGCTTAACGTCGTTTTCGCGGCAACTCGCCGCTGCCGATGCCGTTGTGTTATTGTTCGCTCGAACGAAGATTGCAGCTTCCGTCCCGACACCTTCTCACCGTGACTAATCATTTTTTCTCTTCTGCTCTTCCTTTTTCCTTCCCCGATAATGATGCTCCTCTCCTGTCGTCACCTCCAGTACTTTCTTCGCGTGCGATGTAAAATTGATACTACAAATTGCTACAACACAGCTGGTAAATCCAAATTAACTATCTCAACATGACTCGAGTTTGCGTAACTTTATTTACGGCTTATTCCAACTGTTTTTTTTTTTTTTTTTTTTTTTTTTTTTTTTTTTTTTTTCAAATGGATACATACGTGCGGATTTACAAATGTTCTTCTCGAGCTGATCGAGGATCGCGTTGTTTATCGAAAGAATCGCCGATTGTTTCTTTAAAAAAGTTATAAACCCGATTTTGCTACTTGACGAATGATGCAAGGGATGCACGCTCACGAGTAAATAATCCGATTCGTAAACAAACATTACAGTTCGCGAGTGTTTGGGCGATACCTTCAACAGAGAGTCGATATGGGAAAACGAAAAAAAAAACAAAAAAAAACAAATAGCAATCGTCTTCGTAAACAAGACTCGCTTTTTCTTCCTCTTTCTTCCGAAGCGTCCGCACCATATTTATCCTAAAATATATTTATCGGGTAATGGCTTTCGAGCATGGCACTTTAATCCGATTGTAGCGTCCGCCGGTCGAGTAAATCTCCGCTTCCTTCCTCGATTCTTTCCTCGAGAGCAAAGAGAAAAGTAGAAACGTGATATATTTATACGCGGGAACATATGTGCGCGAGAAAGAGGTGAAAAGGTGTTTTCTCAGCACTCGAGAAAAAGGGGGGGGGGGGGGGCACGCGCATCAGAGGGATACAGTCTCTTCGCCGTTCTGGTGGTCGTTTGACTCTTTTCCGATTTTTTTTTTTTCGTTTTTTTTTTTTTTTTCGTTTGCAGTTTGAGCGTCCGCTCAGTCACGTAGTGGATACGAGTTTCGTTTCCGAGTTATTGGAGGAGTTCGAGGGTGGCTCGAGTGGTCGGGAACTAAGAGACTTCGGGATGAGTTGCGACCAGAGCGATAAATGCACGAGGTTTTGGAGTATTATTTTTTGATCGCTCCCTGAGGTTTTTTTTCACGTTTGAAGTGCGTAGTATGATTGTTTGAAGCTATTTTGAAAATTACTAAAAATGTAGTGCATAAGCTGAACACCCTATGTATAGAGAAAAATTTACTTTTTTTAATTCTTTAATTATTTAATTGGAGAAAAAATCTAGTCTTCGTTCATGAAAATTGAATCGTAGTAAGAGATTTATTACTATTATTGACGTCATTTCTTACGTAACAATTGAGAATGGAATTTATGAAAAAACTAAGAAAAATGTTTTAAAAACAAATGATTTATTTTGTAAATGTAAATGGAACAACGACGTATGTTGTAATAACAATGATTATATTTTATTTGACAACCACAAAATTTTGAGATACAACTACTTTTACACAAACAAACGGTATTTATGGTTAGTATGAAATGTCAATGATACAGCACCCGACTTATTATGCGTGACTCAAGAAATATCATGAAAGTGGCAAAAAAGCAACATGTTAGTACTAGTGGAAAAGTTACTTTTTTCGACAAGCACTAAGAAAAAAAAAAAAAAAAAAAAAAAAAAAAAAAAAAAAAAAAAAACAGTCTAGTACACAAAAAACACATAAAAAATTGAGCGTTAGTCAAACTCAATTTCACACGCCTCTCCCCACACTCGCTTTTATCAACACCGAGCTCACGTCAATCCGGTCCAGTTACGTCCGTCTAGTGCGTAGGTGGACAAGGTGGTGCAGGAGAGGAACGGGCGAAGAAGAGAAAAGCTTGCCCGCCGACCCCGGGATGCCCCGCGGGATACCGTCAGCGTTCCGCTGACCGTAGCTCAGATTGCTTTCATACCCAGGGATTGATTGACAATATACTTATGATGTACATCAGGCGCTGTACAGCTGAGCGAGGGTGAGAGAGAAAAGAAGGGAATAATGCGGACCCAGCCTGCATGTAGAGCTCTCCCGAGCCAATCTTCCTTTTTGCCTTCTTTTTCGTCTTTCTCCCTCTTTTGGGAGTTCTGTAATATGGGTATAAAAACAAGCCTCGTTTCCCTGCCGCTTTCTCCGATCTCTCTTTACTATAAGGGTCATGATACTTTTATTTTTATCCGCTGCGTGTGCGTAGGGGGTTTTCTCGTTATGTTTAGTTGTTGAAGGATAACGATCCCTATCGCATTTTTGTATCGGTGAAGAAATAAATGCTTCATTTGGCGAAAACTTGGAAAAGCTTTTCCTACGTGGAATTATTATTATACCCCATAAAAACACTTTGTACACTCAATGTCATTGTGTTTAAAAAATAAAATTACAAACAATACTTCTCTTCATAAGCAAGAGAGTACGTGTTTATGGTAAAAAGTATTTCGTTGATTCTTCACAAAAATATATTTATAATGTTAGTTAATTAATTTTTCTTATGCAAGTATATTTTACTATCTAATAGTACTTTTTTTGTTAAAATATTTGTTGTAAAATTATTTCATACTTGCAAGTAATTAAATTATTTGGTTTTCCTAATTATCGGCCTATTTGAGTAACTTTCGAAATTTAAAATATGTATGGAAACATGCATTACTTTTTTGATAGTTTGAATACAAAATTATATAACGATTCAAAATAAAATTACAGTTCTCGTGGAGAGGTTTAAATACATAACAATTTTCCAAAATATTTTCAATAATTATTTTTTAGTCAACGATACTTTGTGTAAAATTTAGAGTTGCAATAAGAGAGGTTTAAAAAATTCAACCAGCTCTTTGTGGATATTGACTGAGATGACTGAGATTTTTTATCAATTAAGTTAAACCTATTAAGCTCTTATAGGTTTACTTTTTTATAAGAACCAATAAATTATTTATTATAGTTGTATAAAGCAATAAAATTTAGAAGAAAAGAAACTTAAAATTAAATCAAAATACAATAAATTAACAACAAATACTTTTATTTATATTACCGCATTAAAAAAAAAATATATATAAACACATATATTATACACTTGCATACAGTTACACAGTACTAATACAGTTATTAATTAAACACCATTCACCTTATCATAATGAAATAATTGAAAAACTAAGAAAACAAGAAAAATATTCCGATACTTATTTTTCGAATTTAAAATATCACGTCCCACATCTTACGCGCTTCACATCGGTAAATCATGTTTAGCCTAAGACGCGCGTGCGCCCGTCCTCCCCTTTCCTATCTATAAATTAGAAAATACGAGACCTGAGAGAGAAAGAAGGAAGCGAAGGAAATCGGTTATCGGCATAGCGTCTGGGCGTTTAAATTGAAAAAAAAAGGGAAAGAGAGGAGCCGCGTTTCTTTTTTTTTCTCCATTGACTGAAGCAAAAAATCCCACCCTCTCGCGTGTATACCGATGTAATATTGGCCACATGCTAACCGACTATCCTTTTTACCGAAAAGAAGTGTCTGACAAAGCTCTTGGATGCCGATTTTGTGTCAGTGAGGGGGGTGAGAGAGAAAGGGGGGGGGAAATTTCGGAGCTTGAAATTTCTTTTCCGAGGGGAAGTGGAAAATTCTAGCGCCAGTCCGTTAGATGATTCGAATTCCTCGAGCTTTCCTCGCGAGAACGCGTATGACTCCGTGGTATTTCTCGCCTTCTACTCGACCTTTTTTTTTTTTTTTTTTTTTTTTTCCTTTTTTTTAGTTTTCTTTTTCACATCTTGGTCGGACTCGAGTTTAAGCTGACTGCTGAAAAGGAAGTGTCGTAGAAGGGACGTTAGAGTTGGATGTCTCGTAGGATCTTTATTGTGAATAAAATTGTTTTTGCTTAAAATTTTATTTTGACTCGTTAATTTTAAAAAATTGTACAAATATTTGGTGAAAATGTACTTCATGGCCTTAAATTTGGCAACTGTGGCACATACGACACACCAAAGTTATTGAAATTTCATCCTGATAGCTCATTCATTTACAACATCAGTGTGACTATCGTTGAGCCCTTATCAACGTTTTTCTTAACGAGACTTGCACATTACGAAAATTCGAACTGCGTTCCTCTTGTTGTTACTTAAAAAATTGTTGTCGAAATTGTCAACTGAAAGTAAGATGTTTTACTACTTCTCGTTGATGAATATTTTTTTAACGATTTGCTGTGAAGAACCAGATGTTGTTTAATACATGTCGGTTTCGTAACGTTTATAAAAGAACGTCGCGTATCGGGGAAACCACCCTTACTTTTTTAAAGATATAAACGACACATTGATGCACACATTTTACAACCCACATGAACCTTTATTCTGTAGTCTAACGAAGTATTCTCCATCTCTAGTCATCATTATGGTCTAGCCGTATAATTTCCACCAAAATTCATTGTTCAGCCATATAATACGTGTTATTAATCAAGTAAACGGTATTCAAGGCACATATTGAGAATAGACACGTCAAACATTTATTTCCTTCTATTTCTTTCTTAAGAGCGAGGCTCGAGGTACTAACTGACGACGACTTTGGGCTCTGGGTTGATCATTTTTACGCAACCATAAGGTGACAGATAAGTCTACGTACATATATATCTTTAGTTCGTCATCTAACTTAATTATATTTCGCGTATTACGTTGTAATCATAGTCCATACTCAAATTACCATCGTTAATTGTATCAATCAATATCTCGATATAGTCACTTACTTTAAGCACCAAAGCACTTGCACACAGCCATACACGATGCAATATTGTACACATAACGTTAAGTAGCTTCTCCAACAATGCTTGATCATAGTGTGTATAGAGCTCAAGAGAGGGAGGGAGAGAGAGACGGAGAGTAGCTTAACAGCGCACAAAGGAACACTCGAGGCTCGCTTGCGCAATGAGCACCACCAACTCGAGACTTTTCAAACGAAAAGATAAGGTGGTGGAAAGGAAAAAAAAAAATAGCACGTGTACAGGAAAGCCAGGGCTAAAGATAGCGGGATCTCCGGGTGAACTCGAGCCGAAGAGGAATATGGACCACGCTAGGGTTGGTACCTTGAACCGGGGGAGGGGGGAAAAATCCGGCGTTACGTATTCCACGAGCATCGGATCTAAAGTGTGCTGCGTCCCTCGGACCCGATCCTCGTGCACATGCATTACACTTTGGGAGCTCTCCTTGGTCACCCCAAGGATATGATGGATCGCGAACCGGTGGAGAATGAAAGGACGGGCGCCACCGTTCTTTTCACTACTCCGCAGATTTTTCTCCCCCCCCCCTCCCTTTATTTCTTCTCAGCTGGATTAACAATGCTGTGGGTGGTGCGCTAAAGATATAACAGTACCGCACCGAGGTGTCGAGATGAAGAGAACGCAACCATCACTCGATGGATTTATTGAAATTTGTTTGCGTTTTGCGTGACCGAGATATAAGTTGGGAAAAGGTTAAACTGAGTCGATGCCAACCTGTGGCACTGTTCAATACGGTACAACTCCATGGCCGTCGTTTAAACTTTTGTGACGAAAAAAAAGCCCCTGATTGCGTTACCCTGACCTTCCCCCTTAGGCGCCTTTCTTATGTATGGTTTTACGTGGTTATAGTGTATGAAAAAAATGCCACTGGATCCCAATGATGAGTAGTACCCCTTGGCTCAACTGTTTATCGATCTGTCTACCATATGGCACTTGCATTTTTTTGGATTACCCAAGAACTTTCTCACCCCGCACTATAGTCGAAAAAAATAATGGTCACTGACCGTATCCATTTACCGGTGGATAATTCGGTGGAATTATATTCCGCGAGGGCAGGTCAGCTGCGTAGCTTGCGGCACTCAATTACACTTTGGAGGACTTGGGGCGTGTCTCTGTTGCCATTGTCGTTGTCCGGCAGGGCACTTGAGCCTCCCGACCGCAAGAATCTGGTATATATACGTATGTATAGATATCTGCATGAGTGTCCGTATGAAGATGCGCGAGTGAAAGTGCTCGTGCACGGCAAAGGGCTGAACTGCAATGGGGGGTTTCTAAGCTATACGTGGTACGAGCATTCTCGGAAACGGAGAAACCTAGTGAGGAAAATTGAGACGAATATCGCGAGAGAGCGTTAATGGAGATACGGCGTGGATGGGATGGTGAATGTATTGGGTGCGACAAATTGCGGTTTTGTTTTAATGTTCCAATGTGGTACTGTTGATCCAATGTTTTCTCACCTCGACTGGGTGGATTGATGTCGACAGTTATTGGTGTTTCAATGAAAAATAATTGCTGTTAACTTTCATAATTACTTGTGAAAATAATAATCGTTTTGTTGTTGATAGTACTTATTCAATCTGGTTGATCGAGTGTCTGCACCATTAGATGCGTTGATAGAAGCCGAAATTTTATTCATTGACGTATATTGGTACATTTCACAATAAAACCACGCTTTATTCATTTGGTTAAAAAAAAGCTCTTTATACACAAACATAGGCATAATTATCACCTTATTTCTCTCGACAGAGTACCTCAATCCACCCATCTCTTCTTCATTAATGATTTTTCCCTCCCACAAGGATCGCGGAAAAATTCTTTGATACCAAAGTACCATCTTTTTCGTTCCGTTCTTGCATTAGTTTAATTAATTTTCCCAGATTCACTTGCTCGTAGCCCATAAAAATGCCAGGCGCGTAGTACACCTCCGCATCCACCTCGGAAAAGCTCCTCTTTTCGAGGCCAAGATTAAATTTGACAAAGTTTCCGCGACCCCTCCACGTAAGCTCTCCAACAAGATGTACATGTATACGTCCACGGATGAGAAGAGGCAAAGAGAGACGGGAAAAAAGTTGCTGGCGTGCAAACACACATAAGGCGGGCGGCGCTGTCGTTTTTTCAAGGGATATATCTCACGGTCGTCGTAAATCTGTCGCCAATGCGCGCTATTATAAATTGTGATTTTTCGAAGGGCCCTTTTCGTCTTTTTCGCGTTGACTAAGAGAAAGTATTCCCACGACGTACCTGTGTATGTTCGCGGGAGTGTGTTCATACACAGGCCGAGAGAAAAAGAGTAGGTTGCTTTTGCATGTTTTTTATTATATGAATGCGTTACGGATTTCGTTGTTTGTGGACTTTTTGCCACGAAACTCGATAATTTATACCTTTGCTCGAAATTTTCAAATTGATTTTCTAATACGTCCGTAACCTTTAAACTGACGAAATTCAAAAGAAAATCATCGACATTCGTCTCTGATTGGACGTGATTTTGTTTGTATGAAATTGAAAAAATTTTACCTATCGGGCCTACTTCCGCGAAATCCACCCGTCCAGTCAAACGATAATTTTCTTCCGGCGTTCTCCCTACCAGCTTGTTTTTCTTCATCGGCCGTGAATTTTATCTCAGCTCATCTATCTCGCTTACTCCGCTTACTTTTTTTTTCTTTTTTGCTCAGTATAGGTATACAGAGCTTCGAAAGCGCACGTATAATGGCAACTTAGGGGTTGAAATTTAGAATGGGCTTTCTTTAAATTTTTAGAATAATGGATACATTAGTTCCCAGTTCACTGAACGAGGTAAGATAGTTCTTACTTTCTCGTGAAGTATAAATTTTCTCTCTGCCGCAAAGGTTTTACTTACCATCACGATTGATTTTTGATTAGAATAAGGGTAATTGGACGGATAAGAAACTACGATAGATCTTTGAATTCATCCATTTGGCTCATCCTGTAATCTGGTTCCTTATACGTTGAGTAAAACGTTATGTTACACATCAATGGACAAAAAGGGCCATTACACTGCATAGCCAAGTATATTAACTGATATTAATTTTTTCTTATAAAATGCATTGAGGTTATGTTACACAGAATTTCTAGAATTTGAAATTTTACGTTGCACCAACTATTTAATTAGTTCTACTAAACTGGTTGCTTACGAACGAAAAAAATTATATCGGAAGAGTGTAGGATTCAGAAGTTAGCTGTCACAGATTTAACATGCATACAAGTGTGTAAAATCTGTGACGAAAGTGTTTTGCTCAATGCAGCCTTCTTAGGTCAATCATTGAAGAAAGAATTGTTTGGATTGATAGAAGACGTAAAATAGTTTACGAAGCATCGCATTGGTTATTCTTGAAATGATTATCAATATTTATACTACTGTAATGAATTTTATAAAAAAAAAATTTTTAAAAACAGATATTTATACACGCTTTGAGTGTGTACTTTAGCACACTTTTATTTATAGTTTTTCCTGCCTTAATCTAATGTACATTATTTTTTTTTAAATGAGCCACTCTGTATCCATTTTTAAGATCCAGCTGTTATGCCGACTATTTCCTTGTCAATTTCTTCTAGCTAATTTTCACTGATATCCAGTGGATTTTTACTGGAGGAAATTTATAGATAGAAAACTTCATACATACTGCCGATACCGTGCAGGGGCTGCAGTACCGTGCCAAGCTGTTTACTAGCATGGAGTTGCTGTCTTCCTCACCTTACCTTAAATACAGAAGCTCATATGCGTGCCCGCAGTCTTTTTATGCTGTTTTAATTACAGCTTTAACTCCCAATGTGCTGTAGCTAAGGAACTTCGACATAATATTAATTGAGGTTATATTGATAGCACAAGATTTTAACAAATTGATATTTATTTATCATACACTTTCGTGTAATTGTATCTTGTGTTTGATGATTCATTGATGATCTTCCTAGATTCTATCGTAATTTATACATTCGAAGTTGCGTAAAATGTTTGCAGTACGAACTTATTCTCACCAGTTTAGGTTCTAATCTCTGGCACTGTAATCAGTATGTCTTTTCCTTCTACTGTAAACATTGTCCATCTGTACTATACACATTCAGTGTGTGTAGGGGTCACGTTTCAGAGATAGTCGATCATTTTCCTACAACTGTAGCTATAGGTTCGAAAAATAATTAACCTCCATAACCAAGTATTTACATTTATGACATTAAAACCAAAGACAATAGAACCTTATTCACAGACAACTGTATGCAAATTAATAATTACTCGATTTGTAAAGTTTTTTTTTCTAGCAAATTGTAAATTGTTTAACATGAAAATTAAAAGTTGCAATGTGTTCACCAAAAAACCAACCTTTAATTTACAGACAGCTAAACAATGCTCCATACTTGAAATCAACTTTAATCTTGAAAAATATTATTCAAACTACCCTTGCACAGGATGCAGTAAATTACCCAGCGATTAATTAGTCTCCCTTTTTTTTCAACCACATATACTTCGTGTTGTCTTACTTAATCTTATTCGTTCACTCGGTACATAACCTTAGAGTGTGTATGTGTTTGCAAACGTTAACCAAATATACGTGCACATGATCGGTGATACAGAATGGGGGAAAAAAAAGAATTATCGTAAAAGCATGAGGGAAAACAGAAAATAAGGAAAGCGAGTAGTTATAATGAAGTGATTTTTACGAGAAGCCATTACTCGAGATGGAGGGGGCAGTCAATGTTTGAACTGAGTCCCTCATACACGAATATTGTGTGCACGCATGAGCTCACGTGGCGACCCTTGTGCAGCCTGTTTAATAGTGTTGGCTTAGCGAATGAAAAAAGGGTCAAAAATAGTTTTCCAGCAATCCTTAAGCTTTACTAATGTTGTGTACCATTGAATCTTGCATCTAGACAATGTTTGTATTTTTTCAGTAAAATAAAGTATAGAAAACATACGTAAAACATCTATACGATATGCGAGTGAATGTGATGTACATGGAAAAAAACATGAACAATAGAAGGGTAACTTATTCCCACAATAACAACACTCCACGGTAGCCACAAAGCACTCAGCTGTCGGTACGCGACCAAAGCAACCTGGTAAGCCCCACGCATTAGCCATAGAGCTCCCGCCCGTCTCATATACACACGTATACACCTCAACAGTGTCTCGTTCGCCATCAGCCGGTATATAGCCGAGATGCCATTAGTTTCGGACGCTTGTCCGGCCAGTCGGTGGTGACAGCTACCTCTCCCACCTCCCATCTACCTCACTCACCCCTCAGATACCACTCCTGAAATCCAATAGCATCTGATCCGTGATGCATCCATTAGTTGGTTTGCAATGAATTACTTAAGGAGACGCCACCTTGGTAGGCATATGGAAGCAGGCGGCCCTCAATGTAATGCGAGAATCCTATTGAACCTTCGCTGTTGTAATCTTGATAATGGCTGATAATGAGAGGTACGACAAAAATACGTTTTGTCTTAAGGGCCAAGATAAAGCTCTTGTTCGTGTGTATGCGGGGCAGAATCGAGCTTCGCCTACTTACCTTTCGGCGTGACATTGTTTGCTTTGGCGCCGTTACGATGGGTGCTTTTGTTAGTTCTAGGCATATGGTACATACAAATTTAACATGGTGGACGTACCGATGGAACGGTTGTCAATCATACCAAATTTCGTCATTGTCACCTGACTTTCATTAACAAAACCTACGAGAAGGTTTGTTCCGCAAATAATTGACAAAATACTTGTTTTTTCTGTTGCAGGTTTTTCTATTTATACCACTTCACGTTTTATGCTTATCAATACCGCTTCAACGGACAATACAGCAGCTTGGCCCTCGTGACATCTTGGCTCTTTATCGAGGTAAGTGCTGCACTGTCGATACATCTAGAGGCTCCTTCTCATCAAACTCAGTTGCAATCGTGAAAAAACAATTTCAATCGGAGAAACAATGACGTTTATGGAATACTATTACTGGCAATCGTTTGGAGTGAACGGGGCTCCTTGCCATCACCGAGCAGTCATAATCTGGAATAATTTGCCTCTGGGATGGCAACGTGACTAGATATTTTTATTATGGAAACTGTCAGGTGCTCCATGTTTAGTCATGTATTTAAAATCCTACGAGACGCATTGCACAAGGACGTACCCGGCCCTCTCGTGTTCGGGCAAGTCAGTTGCTATTCTTGTCTTGCTTTCTTTGCTCTTCTACTGACTATGGCTCACTGTCATCCGCAGATACTCGCTGGAGAGCTCTGCTTTTCTCATAATGTAACTATGTATAGATACACGTGCGAGTGAGAAATGGATTTCCGTTTCACTTTGTACTGACGACGAGAATTCATGAGGTAAGGGCGAGCTGTTGCTTCTAGATTTTTACTTCGTTAATTCAACAGCAATGGCTATTTCGTGACTCAGTTTTTTCAACTTTTCAAATTTACTTGATCAAATAGTATGTTGTTGATTTCCGGTGACATTCATGTTATATTACGCGAACCACTTGGGGTTGCTATGGCAATTCAAGTAATAATTTTATCAAATAGTGATTTCATCAAAAGTCATGCTATTATGTATTCAACACAGTACGACTAGTTGGTAAAACTTGAAGCAATAAATCAGCAATAACATGGGGCTGTTTCAATATTGACTGCTGTAATATCTGTTTCGTTTGATAAGACTAGAAGTTGTGCGAAATCTTGACTCGAGGTTCAGTTTTACCATCACGTGACACACTAGTCGTCTATTTACTGTCGTAAAAAACATGCGTTTACAACACTTTTGGCGTTAATCTAATGTTAAATTATATTGAAATTGCATTGGTATACCTTCTTAATTTAAATCAGTGAAATTTCACTAATTTTAATTTTCATAAGAAGATTCTCTCAAAGTTTCACAAGCTTGTTATTACGTTTGGTTTATGATACAACAAACTTGATTATTTTTGATCCACATCAACAAAGATTGGCAACAAAAAATTTTATTTTAACAAAAATGTTTAAATCAGTTTACTAGGTTGCTTATTATTTCAAAAATAGCAACAAACCGGGTCATTTAAAAAAAAAAAAAAAAAAAAAAAAAAACCTCAATGCACGAGAACTTTGTTACAGATTACGTATAGCCAGCAGGCAGAAAAGCAGGCACGAGAGAGGTCGTTTTCGAAAATCACGTTTCCCCCTCCCGCCCAGCCCCACACTTCGTAACTGCTTTGCCAAACTATTCGACGCAAAAATCGCTCAATCTCTTTTCCAAAGCCATCAACGAGCTCCGCCACTCGCTGCGCCATTTTTTCACTCGTGATCGCCAAAATTCTGAAATGATAATAATCAAGAGAAGCGATGGGCAAGCATTATAGAGAGCAGGCGCGTAGGCCCGAGGGCGTTGATTGCACCGAGTTTAATCAACCGTCCAACTTTGACCCACAGAGCCTGGGCTGAAATCGAAATTCTCGGAGCGTCAGAGTTCGAACGAGTCGTTTACGTAAACGTGTTAATTTACCCTTTAATGGGACAGGGGCCTAGCCGTGTACTCGTGTAACGTTTTAATTTCATACGGGATCATCCACGTTCGCCTGTAACGTAATGGTCGCTGGGATAGGATGAACGTAGTTGGAGCCTTAAACTGGTCATGTCGGACGCATTTCGACTTTTATTTTTGTTATTGCCGCATTAATTTATTATTCATCGTTTATGAGTAAACTGGCTTATCCACCGTATTATTTGCTTTAACTTTGAAAACATGTGTTAATTACATGTTAACCAGTGAATGTCATACCATTAGTTGTGTTAATATTTTCCTTAGTAATATATGAGTCAAGACCGTGTACAATTTTTATCTTTTTTTTTTTGAGACGGCAAGCATAATATATTTTGCGGCAGATCATTCAACGTATTATACTCTCATACTATCAAAATTTTTTTTGCTATTCTTAGTAATTAACCATTTAAAAACTACTATTTAATCAAACTATGTTATAAATATCAAATAATGATGCAAAGCACACAAAACATCTGTCACCCGACAATCAGTTTATAAGACACGATATAGATAAAACACAAATCCGTATAAAAAACACGCTGTTTGATGCCAGACATTTTAATTTCTCCATAATTTTTCTAAAATTATGTAAAATTGTACAAACAAAAAATTGTAACTCATACAGAAAGATGTATTAAAGCTTTTATCTATCGTTATATTTACTTAAAGTATTGTGTTGGTAGATCATAATATTTAATTCAGGTACTTTTGTAATTTTGTTAATCTAAACCTTTCCATAACAAGCAACATAAATTGTGGATTACTAATTTCCAATGGCCAACGCAAAACAAACAAGTGTATTCAATGTGTTTAAACAGTTTATCTAGATTTTCATTTTATGAATTTCATACGAAAAAATTGTTTGGTATGGTATTTTTTTAAGTTTTGTGAGCAAGTTAAAAATGGCATAAATTGCTAATTACTAATGCAACAAAATCAGCATGATAAAAAAAATTGTTTTTCAACACAGGTTTATAAGTTCGTATGTAACTTTTACCGAAAAAGTCTTATACATGATATATATGTCACATTACAACTATATAGGGTAAATCTTTGTAGAAGTGAATCATCATTACCAATAGCTAAGGTGATGAACTTGAAATTTTCAAGTTTCTACCGATGTAAATAATTTGTTCTCAGCGGTTAAAATAAAAATATATTTTGTGGGGGAAATGGTCAAATTCGTTTCTGAGGCCCCGAAGCGCATATACTCAAATTGGTTCCCGGGGAAAAAAATGAGAAGATTAGATATGTATTTATGTTATACATATCATGTATTATATTTTAATATTTAAAATTTTAATGTATAAAAAACGATCTTTAGCGTTGGACGTGCACATTTTGATCGTGCAAGTGCTACGTAAAAATTAATGCATCGAATGGTGTGGTAGAAAGATAAACTTACCAACACGAGCACTAACAAGTTAAGGAGGCCATTAAAAATCTCGTAGTGCAAAAAACAAATCGAAAAAGACTCTCGACCAAGAAATATTTTTAAGAAAAAATGTATCATCTCATCAAACAGGTTCTATAACCAGATTTCAATTTATTCGAATAATCTCTCAAAAAAATTACTTTTATTCTTCATGATTGAAAATCCTTCATTTATACTCGCAATCATCAATATTTTTTTAAACCCGTCAGCGACTGCCAGTCTCAAGCCTGGATGATGTGTGAAGGGAAAAATATTACCAATTTAACTATGCGCCTCAGGGCCTCGGGAACCAATTTGACCATCATTTTCTGCAACATATTCATCTGGGAACCAATTTGACACCGCTGATATATTTGACACATGCACTATTTATACATATGTATAATAATTTATACATTTTTTTAAATAAATATTTTGAAGATTATTACGATGTACGATACTAGTATGATATTAATTACTTGTATCCATACTTAATGTTTGTTATTTATTACTGCAAACAAAGATGTATTTTCGCAGTTGGTTTGATTAGATAAGTATTTAATATACGTACATCAGCACGCACCAAAAGCCTGTGTACGTTACTCACTAAGTGAACTATACTTTATTACTTGTAAAAATATGTTGTATCATTAGTTTGAGTATACCTTAAAAATCATTAATTTCGTTAAGGATTGAAAGTAGTAGAAATAGTGAGTCAGGGACTAGAACGTTTGAGTAGGTTGTCACAATCAATAAATCCAGCTCAAATTTAGAAACAAAAAAGTTGCAATGGCAGTGTAAATTTTTTATTCATACTAGCAAAAAATAAATAGTCAGCATCACATGTACACAAGTATTAAAAATTTGTTAAAATATTAAAAATTTATTCTTACAATATGACCATAAATCATAATAGCCCATCCCTTCTTACATAGTATATAAATCTTAAGTAATTTCTCAATGTTTCGTCAAATTTTTTACATAAGTATCTCTAGCTTCTCTTCTAACAAAGCATCAAATACCTTAGGCTACAAAAAAAATTGTATATTAAATTAAGTTAGCTTTTGGTGTGTCTTGACATGTCCAGACACATATTCCTTCAATTGTATTTCGCATTTTTAAGAACGAAACCTTCAGTAAGATTGTAGCGATAAGTAATCGTAGTACGAGGATCGTACGTGCCGTTCATAACTGTTTTTAGAAAATTCAGAAACAAGTTAACTCTGGTATATACCCCGGGCGTAGTTTTTTCATTGCAATCCGCAGGGCCCATAGATTGTACTCCGATCAACGTGGTGTGCATGAATACGAGTGGTCCACCACTGTCACCCTATTGAATAATTTATTTTAGAATGTTTATCACAATTGTCAGCTGATATCAATTGATTACTGAATGACATGATATGACAATAGTTATGGTGGATGAAAAATTTTACGTGTCGGTGTTTCAGTGTACTTACTCGACAAGCACCTTCGTATTCAAATTCAGGGCGTTGAACCATACGAGCGCACAAATGTTTGTGGCTTAGCCCATTATACTGTCGTTGGCATTCATGCTGTTTTAGTACATAAGTTTCTCCATATCGCAGATTTGCATTTTTATGATAAACGTAATGTAAGTAAACTCCAACTTCCATTTCTTCTATTATGACTGCATTGATCCCGAAACCAACGATGGTGGCTTTTTCATCCTCGTACGAGTAATGAGCAGGTAAATCGAGTGAGCTTATAAAAGGGGTTTTCCCGATTCCAAGTTCTTCTGTGAGCTGGGGAAAGAACATCCACTAATTTATTTTTCATTCAAATCTAAATTTTGGTTCAATGAGAGAAGAAAAAGTTGAACAAGGACTTAATATTTTTCAATTGACTTGATAACGATTCAACACACTTTTAAAACAGCGATGTCAGAGGTTTGTACAGAATTGCCATCCGTTGTGTATTCCTTGGGTAAATAAAATTCCTGGACATCGACTGTAACGTTAAAACCACTTTTTTTATCAACAATTCCAGCGGAAACCCTGAGATTCATAAGCGGGACGTTGTCGCATATGACACAATGAGCGGCGGTCACTACGTGTCGATTACTAATTATAGCACCTCCGCAAATGCCTGTTTGGTCCTTTTGTTCCCTTAACAATTTCACAGCGTAGGTAAATGTGCCTATGGGAACAATATTGCCACCAACAATATTTTCAGTTTCCAAAGATTTAGCTAACAAGGGTAATTAATCATGAGTAACTTTAATAAACATTTTCTACGAAGATTAGTTCACCAACAACTCACCCAATCTGACTTCTGCGTAAGCAATAAATCCAAGAACCAAGTAGCTTAATGAAAATGTATACATTTTGATGATTGTGTTTTTTTTTTATTTTTTATTTTCATCAGTACAACTCGTGAAGTTTAGAATAAGATGTATAGGTCTCGACACTTAATTTTTATACGGATGGAAACATTTTCTAGCACATATGTTATGTAGTATTGCAAACAGACGTACAATTTTCGTTTCGTATCTTATCTTTTTCATTAATTCAGTTTCAAGTCATAAGCAAACGACTTTTTTCAAGTACTTGTTTACATTGATATGAAATTTGACATCTGGACATAAAATGTAACTGCGGCACTTATCATTCGAGAAATGTTCTATACACAAAAGTGGTACTTTTATTTCAATTGATTAAAGAGTTATGTTCTGTACTGATGTTTAATGGCATTGTATTTTTTTTTCTTTATTTTTCAATAGTAAAAATGAAAATTTATTACAATCTGATCTTTGTTTTCGTTTGAATAAGTTAACTTTAAAAACTATCAATAAACTAATTTTTTTTTCTTGGCTCTTTAGTTATGCTTCTTGACATTAATTTTTTCTCATCATTACGTATTATTTAGAGAAATTATTTTTAATTTTTTTATGTTTTGGTATTAATTTTTTAGCAGATGTTTAACGGAAAACAATTCCGTTATTCCATTCGAATACAAAAATTATTTGAAAATACTATCTTCCGTTAAATTATTTCTTCTACGTAGAAATCTATTTTACCTTACATTTAAATTTAATAAATATTTAATTTTTTTAAACAAAACGTCTTTATTCGGTAACATCTAATTGACAAAAAAATTTGGAAAAAAAAAACTTAGATCTGAATTTTTTAAGCTATACCAAAGGCAACGACGTAAGAAAATCAATTGAAATTTACGAAAAATTAGTTACGAGCAAAAGTGATTACCAAAGCACGCGAGATATGTCAAATTTAACTATTTAAAAATAAAAATAATAGAAACCATTTAATGCGTATATTCGTATGAGCCTTCGTTTTGAACCAACAAAAGGTACTACATGTAAATTAAAGCTCGAATGGTTTGATTTATTTCAACTCGTTAAAAATTTCTGATCCAACTTCCCAAGTTAGATAGAATTTCTCTCA
Source organism: Copidosoma floridanum (assembly GCF_036245765.1). Lineage (NCBI taxonomy): Eukaryota > Metazoa > Arthropoda > Insecta > Hymenoptera > Encyrtidae > Copidosoma > Copidosoma floridanum. The sequence goes on from NW_028321909.1 coordinate 4,548,271, forward strand.
TCTCGATAGACCAACCTATTTTATTCTGCCATCAAAAACACTCGTACGGTGGTATTATTACCTTAATGCTTTCACCCGTATCTCCATCATCTATGTTTTTCCTTGTTCAACCCTCATCAAACTTTTTATTTTTTCCCCGTTTTTTTTCATCGACTCGCACGCACACAGACCCGATATTCTCATACTACCCAGATAGACAAAGACAGACGGATTCTAAAAAAAGAAAAAAGAAAAAAAAAGCAACTGATACTTATATATCCACGCACTCGAGCGAGCACACAGAACAAATTTAGTGAATTTCCATATAAATTCGCTGGCTTCCTGCAGATATAGATGAGAGAACTAAACCACCGGTCGCGTGTAGACCTTCACCTCGCCTCACACGCATGTACACACACGCGCGCGTGCTCTCGTTGAAAATCAAGGCGGATGAATTTCGCACGTGGCACGCCGGCATTCGGATGCTTGCAATTAAACTCTCTGTTCCTCCCCTACTTCAGAATCCCTCGTTCGATTTTTTTCCTCACTAGCACCTCTCCACCCCATTATGTCTGGATTGTTCTCTTTTGATGCACGCGTGGCAAGTTTCACGCGTGTTTTCGCACGCGTGCATTGAATTTTCATTGATTTTTGGGGTGAAAGAGGCTTACTCTGCTTCACATTCTTCCTCATAGTTCCACTCTGAAATCCACTTCTCTGTTTCCAACTACTAAATTGCACGAGTGTTGTTGGCAAGCATTAAATATGACCCATTCTCTTTCGGTTAATTAGCAGGGGAGAGAGGTAAGGGGGTTGAAAATTTTTTCCGTTTTAAAGTCAAAAATTATAATTTTGAGTCCAATTTCCAAAATGAAAGCATGCTTTTTATTTTATTTAATTTTGTTGTCGTAACGTTCTATACGACACATGAGAAGAATTCCGAACAAAACTGATCATCTCATTTGTGAAATCATTAGTTCGTTTGTTAATATTATATAGATGATTAAACATATGATAAGTTTGAATTTGATTTTTAAAATAAATTTTGGCTCAAGGGAAAAACGACCGACGATGTCGTGTAAATTTCATTTGTGTAACATGGCTCTAGCAGATGATATATATGTATGACTTGTATAAACACTGTATCTATTCTTCTCATTAAATATGTTTCATATCTGTGCGACTCATTATTTGTAAGTGAATGAACTGATGGCGTTACAAGGATTTCTCGATTTGTGAATAAATAAAGGTGGCATGGCTTGTGGTTAAGTTACTTCATTAGAGCTTTTTATCTGTGAGGAAAGTACCGCGTGTCTTTCGGTCTCGTGTCTCTAGCTAATCTCTCTAACTCCCTGTCGCTTGCTTCGCAGCTTCTCCTCTCTGTTTTCCTATACCTTTTAGGGCCCAGGCCTGAAGGGACGCACAGCTGTATATGCTGTCGTAGACATAACAAACGGTAATTTTTCCGGGATTTTTCCTTTTATTCTCTAGGAAATTCATATATTAATAGATATAGCGTTCGTACTAGTTATATATACAACAGATTTTACACAAACATGTGAGGAATTGTGGTATAATCGTATACCTACGGATACTTACTAACTAAATGAATATTTAGGATTTTAGTAAGTTGAACTGTTTCGTCCTAAACGTGCGTGTAAAATCGATGTTTCCCCCCATACTCTATACTGGAAAAAATACATGTGGCTTACAAAAATTTGATAGCCAGACGAGCCATTCCACAAGTCATTTTGTTCATAGCCAATTTATGCATAGTACGTATAGCTTCCTGTTTATCAATAATTACACTATTACGGAGTCCTCGTCTGAATTATTATTGAATGGGAGGATAAAGTTAAATTTCTTGGAACTCTTGGAGATAATTGTGAGCTACGCCTTCGCCTTCGGCCAGGTTGCGAAAAATCACCCCACTGGTGAAGCCAAGCAAAATTCACAAGCTTTTAAAACCAACGCGCGAATTCCAGGTAAATTACTACGGCGCGCCCAAAAAAGTACTTTTAAAATTCACTGGTTTTAATTAATTGCAAATGAAAGTTTTGTGCGCGTGTAGATCCCCCTTTCCCAAGTTGTTGAGTTGTAATTAACGTTTCTTGTAATTTGACTATTTAATATCTTTTATACCAGCAAGGAGGAGGGGAACAAAGAGCGTACGCATCCCCTTCTCCAAACAGCGTATATATATTCTCGTTTTTTATTAGAGATTAAGTTTATTTTGCTCTTCCCTAGCAATCGTTGAAAAACACGAAAAGAACGGTGGCTCAATTAGATCTCCTCGTAAGAATTAAATAATTTTCCACAGTTTAATTATTACCACGTTTTTTTTCATAATTAAATTTTATTCGACGAAAACATAATTTTTCTGTTCTACTTGAGCATTCCAAAAATAACGAGTTTATCTTTAAATATGCGTACAATATTTGGTTTGTAAACGTAACTTGAATTAATATTTCTGCAGTAACTGTATTGAGTTTTAGGACTTAAGGGAGTTTACTCGTACCTAACCTTTTTGACGCATAAGATCAGCAGTATTGTAACCTGCATAACTATGTATACAGATATAACGTCTCATACTAACAGTAGCTGTCGAAGGAGAATTATTTTATTCACTAATTTATTGCTCATTCCAGAAGCCATGAGTGAAGATGAGACTATAGCTACGTAATCACCAAGTTTTTAGCTATTTTCAAAATAATTTCCAATCAAATCTTGATGTCGATTATCCAGATATTGCAGGTTATGTATCAGAACAGTACTGATTGTTATAAGACTGCACGTTAAAAGTTCAATAATAAAATTATCAATATCTCACTTTATAAGCCATAAAGGGACTTGAAATTCGAATCGAAGTTTCTTCATACACTAATTAATCTCTGTTCAAAGTATTATCAATATATTGACGTTAATTCTTGTAGTGAGTGAACTCCTGTAAGGAGTGACGTAACAATTTTTAAGCCTATTATTCACAATATCTGCAATCACTAGACAAAAACTCACTATTACCTTACCTTCTTTATGAATAAACAACATCTATTTGATTTAATAAAGTAATCGGCAAAGAGGGCACTATGGCATGCATGCTTGCAGCAACTGCACTTAAGGTTGTGTCATCGTCACAAAGTAGTCCAATGCAATCATCCATAATTTGACCAAATTGTTTAGATTGATCTGTTTGCTCAGAGCTGAGAAATAACTTTTAGTTTAAAAAGTTGATGAAAATTCAGAATGTTGCTGAATGTGCTGTACGTTAATTCCTCGAAAAATTTGGTAGAGCTTTGTTTGCTAGATCTGTAACACTGTTTCTTCACCTAAAAACAAAGAAATGCGCCGACGCAGCGTTAACAAATCTCGATCACGTACGTCACCTTTGTCCCTCTTACACCTTGGGTTTCTTCTCCTGAAAAAGGGGGATTGGCGCAGGAGTTCTTCCGTTCTACGAGGAGAACTATTAAACGAACACAAACAAATACCTTTAACTATTGTTTATTCAATCACTTAACCCTACTACACAGTATCTCCTTACACAATATACGGCACAACGCTTCATATCGTCCTCTAGACTGCGCTGCAGCGACTCCGCCTCGCACCACGCGAGCCGCGAAGGCACGATCACCACGTCCTGCTTATCCTGGACCAGGAGGGGCTTTTGCTCGTCCCGGACACACGCTACTATGCACACACTCATACTCTGTCCTCAATCCCACACACTACTATATCATCTCTCTCTATCTCTACTCTGCTCGCTCTTGTTCTTTACACTCATATACGGAAGCCCGGTCACGACATTTCCATGCAAATGTGAGCGAACTCGAGAGATCGAGATGGAGCTCGAGTCAACGAGAACAGGTACACGTTGTGTGACGAGTAAATGCGTACAAGTACAGGTTGTGTAGTTGGAGATGATGAGACAATGATAACAATACAGCAGACAAATTTCAATCCTATTAAGTTTTGTTTACAAATCCATTTTCCGTTGATTTCCTTATGTTACGCGTATAAATAATGTCAAAACTTTTAAAAGAATCGTTGATTTGCAAATATTTTCATGAAAATTTTAGTTATAAAGAAATACAAAATATTTTGAAGAAATATAACACATATATTAGTTACAGACACTTACAGAGAATAATAAATTTGTTTGGCTTAAAAAGATAATTTATCAGTGAAAATTTAGATTTAATAATTAAAATTATCCTGAAGGAATTGGAAGGAAGTGGTAGCTGGCTTGGTTATAAATCGATGTGGTTGAGGCTAAAATATCAATATGGTGTAAAAGTTTATCGGGGAACAGGTGAAAAAATTCTTCGTTTACTTGATCCATGTGGTGTAGAGTTGAGATCTCGTTATAAATTAAAAAGAAGACAGTACCAAGTTCCAGGTTCAAATTTTATTTGGCACCTGGACGATTACGATAAGTTGAAGCTGTTTGGATTTGCCATACATGGCTGTGTTGATGGCTTTGCCCGCAAATTTTTGTGGTTAGAGGTTTCAAACACTAATAATAAGCCCGAAGTGATATGTCACTATTATTTAAAAACCATAAAAAAGTTGAAATTAGTTCCAACGCTCATTAGATCCCATAACGGGAGTGAAAATGTTGTTGTAGAATCAGTACACCAAGCACTGAGATATGATCATCAAGATGATTTGGCTGGATTAAATAGCTTTGTCAAAGGAAAGAGTACCGCAAACCAGAGGATAGAAAGTTGGTGGCGACGAATGAGACAACACTCAATTGACTTTTACATAAATTATTTTAAGGATATGAAAGAGTGTGGTCACTTCGACAAGTCCAATCCACTGCAAGTTGAGTGTCTGAGATTTTGTTTTTCATCGTTGATTCAAAATGATTTGGACAGAACAAGAAAGGAATGGAATAGACATCCGATAAGGGGCCAAAAAGATGGGAAGATTGTGTGTGGAAAACCAAACTACTTATATTATGTACCCGAAGAAAATAATGCCGTAGACTGTAGTCATCCAGTATCAGAAGAACACATTTCGAACGCTTGGGAAAATTTTGCAGAGTTACCAAAGTACTGCAGCAACAAATTTATTAAATGGTTCGCCTGATTTTTCAAGATTTAGTTATGCCATCGAGTATCGAAGAGGCAACTAAATTATATCACGATACTTTACTTAAAATTCAAAAGTTTTAATAGTGAAATTTTATATTTAGTGATTGTTTTTATTCAGTAATTATCAGATGGTGTAAAAAAAATTGGCATTTACTGATATTTTTATGCATTATACAGATTTATTTTTATTTGTTCAATAAACGTAATCTCTTTTTCTTTGGTCTACTCGAAGAAGCTACTCTATCTCTATCTCTCTATCTCTCTCTTTCTCTCTCAACTCTACTATCTACCCTCACACACGACAAAACGTGCGAACAATGGCAGCACCCCCAAGCATGTACCTCACGGTCTCTCGTTCACCTCGTCTTGTCAACCCACACACTACTTCTCTCTTTCTCTCTCTCTCTCTGTCTACGCTACACTCTCTCTTTCTCTAGCATCACCTCCTGGTCAAACGTCCGCGAGTCCAACCCAGCGCGATGTCGTCCGCGGTCCTCGAGCGGGTCGTTCGTCCTACGGCTTCACTCTTTCTCTTCTCTCTCTTACCCTCTTCTTCTTGTCTCAAAGGCTTTCGTAGTCATCGACCTGGAGACCTCGTCGTCCTGAGAGAACACAGCAGCTGCTAGACTCGCGCGCATACGTCTCTCTCTTCTTTTATTTATTTTATTAATAAATAAAGCAGCTAGTAAGCGCCCCGGGTTGTGTGGGGATTGGCGCTTGTGTTATTTTATTTATTATATTAATTAACAAAGTGACCAGTAAGCGCCCCGGGTTGTGTGGGGATTGGCGCTTGTGTTATTTTATTTATATTAATTAACAAAGCGGCCAGTAAGCGCCCCGGGTTGTGTGGTGATTGGCGCTTGCGTTATTTTATTTATTTAATTAATAAACAAAGCGTCCAGTAAGCGCCCCGGGTTGTGTGGTGATTGGCGCTTGTGTTATTTTATTTATTTAATTAATAAACAAAGCGGCCAGTAAGCGCCCCGGATTGTGTGGGGATTGGCGCTTGTGTTATTTTATTTATTATATTAATTAACAAAGCGACCAGTAAGCGCCCTGGGTTGTGTGAGGATTGGCGCTTGCGTTATTTTATTTATCATATTAATAAACAAAGCGGCCAGTAAGCGCCCCGAGTTGTGTGGTGATTGGCGCTTGTGTTATTTTATTTATTTAATTAATAAACAAAGCGGCCAGTAAGTGCCCCGGGTTGTGGGGTGACTGGCGCTTGTGTTATTTTATTTATTTAATTAATAAACAAAGCGGCCAGTAAGCGCCCCGGGTTGTGTGGGGATTGGCGCTTGTGTTATTTTATTTATCATATTAATAAACAAAGCGGCCAGTAAGCGCCCCGGGTCGTGTGGTGATTGGCGCTTTTGTTATTTTATTTATTTAATTAATAAACAAAGCGGCCAGTAAGCGCCCCGGGTCGTGTGGTGATGGGCGCTTTTGTTATTATTTAAAGCATTAAATTTAAAAGTGGCCAGTAGGCGTTCCGTGTTACTGGGTTAATTAGCATTGGGTTTTTGGGTTTAATAGCTTGGGGTTTATTTATTTATTATGTTAGATAATTCTGTTGAGTTATGTGGGTTTTTGCGTTTTGCTCCACATAGCCAATTTGAACTTCGCGCTTATTTGGATGCCACTTTCGAGAGCACTGCACTCGACGCACCTTCTCGAAAACTCTCTCTCTCTCTCTCGCCACGAAAACCCGCAAAAATCACCGAAACTCTCGCTCAGTGCTCTCAGATGTGACTGGCAAACTTGCGGGAAATTCAAATTGGCTATATGGAGCAAGACGCAAAACCCCAGATAACTCGACAACATTTCATACACCATAACTTGATAAATTAATCCTAAGCTATTTAACCCAATAACCCAACGCGCCTAAAGACAGTATCACAAGCTTTACTAATTAATAAAATACAATAAACAATAACGCAAGCACCAATCCCCACACAACCCTGAGCGCTTACTGGCCGCTTTGATAATTAATTGAATAAATAAAATAACACAAGCGCCAATCACCACACAACCCGGAGCGCTTACTGACCGCTTTGTTTTTTAAAATAATAAATAAAATAACACAAGCGCCAATCACCACACAACCCGGGGCGCTTACTGGCCGCTTTGATAATTAATTGAATGAATAAAATAACACAAGCGCCAATCACCACACAACCCGGAGCGCTTACTGGCCGCTTTGATAATTAATTGAATAAATAAAATAACACAAGCGCCAATCACCACACAACCCGGAGCGCTTACTGACCGCTTTGTTTTTTAAAATAATAAATAAAATAACACAAGCGCCAATCACCACACAACCCGGGGCGCTTACTGGCCGCTTTGATAATTAATTGAATAAATAAAATAACACAAGCGCCACTCACCACACAACCTGGAGCGCTTACTGACCGCTTTGTTTTTTAAAATAATAAATAAAATAACACAAGCGCCAATCACCACACAACCCGGGGCGCTTACTGACCGCTTTGTTTTTTAAAATAATAAATAAAATAACACAAGCGCCAATCACCACACAACCCGGAGCGCTTACTGACCGCTTTGTTTTTTAAAATAATAAATAAAATAACACAAGCGCCAATCACCACACAACCCGGGGCGCTTACTGGCCGCTTTGATAATTAATTGAATAAATAAAATAACACAAGAACCAATCACCACACAACACGGGGCGCTTACTGGCCGCTTTGATAATTAATTGAATGAATAAAATAACACAAGCGCCAATCACCACACAACCCTGAGCGCTTACTGGCCGCTTTGATACTTAATTGAATAAATAAAATAATACAAGCGCCAATCACCACACAACCCGGGGCGCTTACTGGCCGCTTTGTTTTTTAATATGATAAATAAAATAACACAAGCGCCAATCACCACACATTCCAGAGCGCTAGATGATGATTTTGAAAAGTAATAAAATTTATAAAGTAATAACACGAATGCCCATCACAAAACTATAAAGAGCACTTTCTAGTTGCGTAAAACTTTTTTTATCATTTGATGCTTTCTTCAAACAAACAATGCAACCAGTACGCGCCCCGGGTTGTGTGGTGATTGGCGCTTGTGTTATTTTATTTATTCAATTAATTATCAAAGCGGCCAGTAAGCGCCCCGGGTTGTGTGGTGATTGGCGCTTGTGTTATTTTATTTATTATTTTAAAAAACAAAGCGGTCAGTAAGCGCTCCGGGTTGTGTGGTGATTGGCGCTTGTGTTATTTTATTTATTCAATTAAGTATCAAAGCGGCCAGTAAGCGCTCAGGGTTGTGTGGTGATTGGCGCTTGTGTTATTTTATTTATTCAATTAATTATCAAAGCGGCCAGTAAGCGCCCCGGGTTGTGTGGTGATTGGCGCTTGTGTTATTTTATTTATTATTTTAAAAAACAAAGCGGTCAGTAAGCGCTCCGGGTTGTGTGGTGATTGGCGCTTGTGTTATTTTATTTATTCAATTAAGTATCAAAGCGGCCAGTAAGCGCTCAGGGTTGTGTGGTGATTGGCGCTTGTGTTATTTTATTTATTCAATTAATTATCAAAGCGGTCAGTAAGCGCTCCGGGTTGTGTGGTGATTGGCGCTTGTGTTATTTTATTTATTATTTTAAAAAACAAAGCGGTCAGTAAGCGCCCCGGGTTGTGTGGTGATTGGCGCTTGTGTTATTTTATTTATTATTTTAAAAAACAAAGCGGTCAGTAAGCGCTCCGGGTTGTGTGGTGATTGGCGCTTGTGTTATTTTATTTATTCAATTAATTATCAAAGCGGTCAGTAAGCGCTCCGGGTTGTGTGGTGATTGGCGCTTGTGTTATTTTATTTATTCAATTAATTATCAAAGCGGCCAGTAAGTGCTCCGGGTTGTGTGGTGATTGGCGCTTGTGTTATTTTATTTATTCAATTAATAAACAAAGCGGCCAGTAAGCGCCCCGGGTTGTGTGGTGATTGGCGCTTGTGTTATTTTATTTATTATTTTAAAAAACAAAGCGGTCAGTAAGCGCTCCGGGTTGTGTGGTGATTGGCGCTTGTGTTATTTTATTTATTCAATTAAGTATCAAAGCGGCCAGTAAGCGCTCAGGGTTGTGTGGTGATTGGCGCTTGTGTTATTTTATTTATTCAATTAATTATCAAAGCGGCCAGTAAGCGCCCCGGGTTGTGTGGTGATTGGCGCTTGTGTTATTTTATTTATTATTTTAAAAAACAAAGCGGTCAGTAAGCGCTCCGGGTTGTGTGGTGATTGGCGCTTGTGTTATTTTATTTATTCAATTAATTATCAAAGCGGCCAGTAAGCGCCCCGGGTTGTGTGGGGATTGGCGCTTGCGTTATTGTTTATTGTATTTTATTAATTAGTAAAGCTTGTGATACTGTCTTTAGGCGCGTTGGGTTATTGGGTTAAATAGCTTAGGATTAATTTATCAAGTTGTGGTGTATGAAATGTTGTCGAGTTATCTGGGGTTTTGCGTCTTGCTCCATATAGCCAATTTGAATTTCCCGCAAGTTTGCCAGTCACATCTGAGAGCACTGCTCTCGCTGCTCGCGCTTAGGCGTAGGTACAGCTCGAGACCCTACTCTAGACTAACTCGCGATCTCTCGCTTGAGCAATGGCCGCCGCCGCTGCTGCTGCCACGTATCTCCCATCGCAGTCACTCTTGACAGTCTTGACAAAGCAGTTACTGTGTGCCCCGGTAGTCGCGTTCGTATTTTTCTTGTCCTTTCTCGCTGGCGCTGCTGTATCTCTGCAGCTCAGCTGGTTGTCCGTTGGCGTCCTCTTTTCCTCCTCTTAGCGTATATATACTTACAGCTCTCAAAAAACAAACGAATTCGGAAAAGCTTAAAATGAATGCTCTTTGTATGAGATACGTTGCATCAGCGAGAGCATTTTGGGACGTGGAGGCTATTTTGCATCGTTACAGATCCTACTATGTATCAGTTTGAAGATCAATAATTTATGGTGAAAACGTAACATATTTTAAAGCAGGCTTTCGTTTTTAACTTCATACAATTGTCATGAATGCTCTCATACAAGACTCAGAATGGGTTTATAAGAAAATTTAGAGATACTTTCAAAGGGTAACTTGAGATTTTTTTCGAATCATCTTAAAACCTGATCTTTTTAAGTTGTCAAATAAGGCAAAACTCGTGAGAAGTAAAGTTTTTGATAAGAATGCGTGCTTGAATTAATCACTCGATTTCTGAGGTTTCTGAGTGACTCCGATACTTGAGTGATTAATATTCGAAAAATCTCTTCTTGTCTTGAGTTTTAATAAAAAAACTTATTCATATGTAGTACTATGGCTGCAAAATTAAAAAGTCGACGTATTAGTTAAATTGTAATGATAATAATAAAAATAATAACAATAATGATAATAATAATAATAATAAAAACGAATTTTCAATGTGTCAATTTCAGCACTCCATGATCTACTTCTTTCACCATTACGAGCTGCCGATGATTCTGCAGCAGGCACAGCTACAGCAGCTGATCTACCGGAATCATGGTCAATCAGCCCAGCCAGTGCCGCCCCAGCAGCAGCCACCGGCGACCCCGCCTACGACGCCGGCCGGTGAGGGAGCCCAGCAAAGCTCGCAACAGAGGCAACAGGATGCCCCATCTCAGCGGGACTACATCAGCGATTTGTCCCGTATCGAGAATCTAGGTGGCGGTGTCACGCAGTTCGTGTTCCAGGTTCGACAGCCCGAGCCACCGACGAGCGGTGAGTGGAGCGTTATGTTTTGGCCTCGATCTTTCCCTCCGTTTGGGGCACGATAGAAAAACGTCACCGTAATGCAACCCCTACCTGTAGCATCCCAAAACTCGGACTGTGAAACGCAATACAGAAGTGCGCCGAAAATGTGGTATGATGGTAAGATGGATGCGTCTTTACACCTTGTAGGTATGTGATCTACTCGGTTTCTGAGAGCTCCCATCACGTTTTGGAAAGGCGCTTTAAGGCCCAAGTGATTTAGTTACGACCTCACTGATGATGTACACGGCATGTACACGTCACAGCGATAATAGGGGAAGGACCACTGTGGTCTCGAATATTAACCACGAGTGGAACAGATCCAATGGGCTTGTTTCTAGCATCAGGTGGCGCTAGTGTGCCCAGGTAAGATTTCCATAGGAGTATACCTATATATTGAATAGATTTCATTTCATAGATTTCAATCTGATGCTAGAAACAAGCCCATTTTTTTCGGTTTACTGATTCACTACTAATACTGTCTAAAATTTTCTGATCTTCTATAATTTTTTTTCTTCCTGTCAAACATACTTCAGTTACATTTTGTTTGATAGAATAAACGATGTAACTAGAGTTCATGGCGTTTTTATAATATTTTCATACGATTCCAGTAAGCTAGGAAGTTTTTTAGTCCGAGTTTATTGCCATTTTTCAGGATACCCATGTCCTATGCATTTTTAAAGACATTAAAGAAGGGTTACGCTAGTGACGTTACTAAGAAGTGAGTAAATTTTAAAATTACCGAATTAGATCCGTGTACCACTGGAACTGGTGATGATCATGAAATTTTATCTTCTTTTTTTCTACCTTTTGCTAACGCATGAACTTTTTTGGTTGTATCATTAAATGTATATTAAATAAACAACTTCTTACAATATTTAAAAATAGTTCTAAAATGTAATAATTAAATATTTTGTTTGAAATGTCTGGGATATAAAACAACAAAGTTACCTTTACATTCAATTGTTTTGTACATTTAACATTTACATATTTTTACAATATCCTATTATATCAAAATTAACTTATCCCTCGTTAACCCGTTCGTTTCGCCATTTACATAAGACTTTTTACTTTTCTACTGCTGAGTAGAGTTGTGATTTTCATGAAAATAATACCTTATTTGCACTTTGATGAAAACGCAACAATCAGGCGCATGTTGCTATTGGCGCTCGCGGATTTTAATTATTTTTCATTCCAGCGAGAACACTGTCGCTAGTCGTTTTGCGAGTCCATTTCCTCATACTCTTGGTTTACAGCTCGACTCGTTTCCGTCTGCCTCAGATCTTGTTTTCGGTTTTGATGGGCTCGTGTAAAAGCAAAAGTAATCGAGTTTTGCGTTTTCGCGCGGTTATCTATTTCGAAACGGACACTGGATCGACTGACTTCTGTTTCGTTTGACTTGACAATTTCACATTCTGTGGCGCACTACTGTTATTACAAAGTCGTTTTTTTAGGCGTAAGTATACATGAGTGTTAGGTTTTTTAATCACCTGCGCTTTAGTTCCGAAGAAAAAGTTTGACAGGTCGATTTTCCATAATTTTAATGATTTCGTAGCCCAAACATTTTTATCCTCCACAAATTAAAAAGTTTTAGTTTTATAATTGCGAGATTCAAAATTTTTTTTTTACCTTTACATTAATATAGTTGTTCTCAACCTCACTTGCACATAAGTATGTAGGTATACACATGCCCTATGTTAAATATTTTCAATCGCCACTAACGAGTTGAGAAACAAAAGCAAGCGCCTTTCTTCTTCTGCCCTAGTAGCATCGAGCGGAGCGTCGAGTACAACGTCGACGCCTACCACTACACCTACGGAGTCGTCGTCCGCGAGCAGCGAGGCAGGATCGACTGCGACGAAAAGCTCAGCCCCGGTCGTGTCGACTTCGGGACTCGAGACACCCTCGCTGAGCGAGGCCTCGTCCTCGGAAAGTTTCGAGGTCATCGAGCCCTCGGAAACCAACGTCGGTGCACCGCAGCAACCGACAGACAATAGTAGCAGTAGCGTCAGCACGGACTGTTAAAGAAGTAGAATATAAACATAAAAAAAAAGGAACGAGCGTGTTTTTCTTTTTTTTCTTTTCGTCTAGATAAGTAAACGAGACGGAAACTTTTTTTTTTCGATCGTGTTGGATCGCTTGGTGTGGAGTGGACGAGTACGGTAGAAATTACGTGTAAGTAGGTTGTCGGGTGTACCTCTTGACGAGTTTCGAGGCTGAACTCGAATTAAAAACAAAAAAAGGCAAAGAAAAAAAAAAAAATTTAAGTGAACATACGTAGAGTGCAAAAAAAGTAAATGACTCTCGAGCGAAAATGTGTAATTTATTATGAGTAATTTATTGTAAGGCGTTCCCTGTCGTTTTTCTTATTAATGCTCCTATATCGTTACTCTTTCACCCTATTGCAGTTTGTCTATTATGTAATGTACACCCATTTTACTGTAATTTTCCTCGAATAGTTGTATTATAAGTCCTCTTTTAATTAACAAAATTTTAGAAAAAAAACAATAATGATATGATTAGAATAATTAGTATGGCGAAACATGTGATTATTGTTTGTTCAAGTGATGAAAAGAATGGCGCTTGATTGTTATTTATTAAATTCTTTTATAAAAGTGGTTTGTCAAGCATTATGCATAATAGATGAAACAATACCATAAAAAAATACATTTAAAATCGAAAAAACATTAACAGTTAGCAAATAATAAATAGTAGCGAAATTTTTTTTCCATTAACGTGTTTGATCTCGGTTAAGACTTTACATAGAACATTATCATGTTTACTAATGTGAGAACACACTTTATATGTACTGTACAGCGATGGCAGAATTTTAACGGATATAATATATTTATACGTTCGTACGTATATGTGTTTTGTTCAATTCAAGTATGGATAAAGGCAAACAAAGAAATTTTTATTCTTTTCCCTGTTTTCTTGTAAGTAAAAATAATTTATGTGAAAATATTTTAAATAAAAATAATTGAATAATTATCATCAACAACGCCTTTTATACTTATTTTTCTACATTTCTTTTCTGGCTAACCTTTGTGGTACATGATAATAATCCAGATAAATAAATATTCCCACTCCATTCTACTTACCTATTTATCATGTCCTAAAATGATTGACTCATAATTATGAGAATATAAGTAGCATGGCAATAGTTTGTAGAGCATATTAATGATTGAAAGTTATTTCCAGCCCATTTTACTTTGGACTAAATTGTTGCGATAAAACATAATTTTTCGGAATATAAGATACTAGCAGCCCCCCGTCTCGGCTTCGCCCGAGAATTACTAAATAAAACACCGTAGTGTGTTGACATGTAATGTGAAACGTTTTCAGTTAGAAATTTTACACATATTCCTGACACATCTCAGAACAAAAATTTTCTTGTTTAAAAACATATTTTTTCGGAATCCACATAGTTTATTTGGTAAAATAATAAGGTGTGACAATTCAAAAAAATAATTATGCTAAAAAGTACCGTGCATTCTTTATGCCATAAAATAATCGGTGGCCATAAGAAGCCGTTGATTTACAGTTTCTCCCGTATAATTCACGAAAAGGGCTATTTTTTAAAGCTGTTACGATTTTAAACCCCCAAAAAATTTATATTAAAAAATTTTTTTTTCTCATATCTCACAACTTTATTACCAGAGCAACAAAGTCCTGGATCTTAGACCCTACATTCTTAGTGCCACAAAAACACAAATACATTTTCTACTTATTTAAAAATCTGAAGTAGGATCTTTAAAGATTTCAGAGATTGCTGTGAGGGTACAATGAAAAGCTGATTTCTCACGTAATGGACTCTTTATTTTTCGATTTTGACGCTGCTGTTTCAATCTCGATAAATTTTCTGCGTCAGTTTCTTGACGCCTAAGCAAAATTGTATTTATTAGATACATTTGAAGTTTTTCTTCCAATTCACCCTCTTGCGACTTTTGGCATGCTTAAAATTTTTGTGACCCCTAAAAGCTGTTTTCTGTCAACTTTGTTAAGTTCTAATATATTTGTTGGCAAGGTAGTTGGACGTCCGATGGCCCTAAAAAGGACCGGTGAGCTTCTTCAGTTAACTCTTTCTTGACTGCAGTTAACAGCAATTGTGACTGCCTGGAGACCTCAGGGTGATCTTCTCTGACTTGCTGTTGAAGACCCAGACTGATCGGGAGAAAAAATACACAGTCTGAAGCTTTGGGGCTAGTTGTAGTGCTCTTTCCCAACGTCTCCCGGTGTAACGTCGAAGACGTTGGTGTCTAAAGCACCTTTTTTATTTGCAGATTCAGTTGTTTTGGTGGTCTTAGATGAAGAGATTGGTTAGTGATACTTGTCCAGTGGAGGCTGTCCCGTTGGCTCAATTTTTTTTCCTTTATAGCTGTTATAGGTTTTCCCAGCGCAGACCTTGGAGAGGATCAGTGATTCCTGGTTGAATGCTTAGAGTCGAGAGGGTAGTATAATGTCGTCGGTCACCGGGTTTTCCAGCCTTGCGAAAACAACTCCGCAGGTGACGTCTGCCAGTGAATAGCTGACTTGGTTTCATAGTGCCCGTCTTTAGTTGATATAGTCTTTTAGTCGACGAATCGCTTCCGGAAATGGTGATAAAAATGTATTTGTTGGCAAGGTAGTTTACACTTAGGTGGATCCTAAAAAGAACCGATGAAATTGATGGTTAAGTAGGGAACGTAAATACTTATAATGGCCCTAAAAAGCGCCAGTGGTGAAACTTCCAGGCTATTCTTTATTATTATTCCTGATGATGAAGAGCTGGCTACGGGTTGCTTGATTCTTACTCTGGGAGTCTCGATGTACAGAGACTGTGATGGAAGGAGGTACGCCGCTGACCAAAGAATATCTCATCTTGGGTCGTTCCCCGGATAACCAACCGCTCATCGTTAGACGCAAACATGTGGGTAAGCACGTTGGAGACGCGACGACCAAGAAGGTAGCTGTTGTGGCTCCCCGTGCCCCTCAGAGCTGTTTTCCCTGGCTCACATTTGTGGCCACAAATTCTCTAACTGCACCAGGTGGGACTACCACACAACTCTGAGGAGTTGGAGCAGATTGTGCTCTGGCTAGATATGTCTCCTGGTATTGTGGCAGAGACGGTATCGGATGGTATAATTTTTTTTTTTGATCGCACTCGTCGAGATTCAGGGTGAATGGACACCCAGGTCCCTTCCCCCTTGGATAAGAGTGTCGTCCGTAACCGGGATACCCAGCTGCAAGACTGTCATCAGCATTCTCTATACAGCTCGTTGTACTGTCGAAGCTCGTCTACATCACTGTCGAGACGGTCCGGCCTATTACAACCACACTTATTTAATTATGTTGCAGGTAGCTTCGATTTTATGTTAACGCCACCTAGCGGATTTTTCTGAACTAAAGTGAAAATCTGGCGTATTTTGCAAAACTTTGAGCTCATTTATTGCTAATGTTATTAAATTTTTTAAGATAAAAACTATACTAAAACCATCTAGGAAGTATCATGAATCAGTGTGCAAAATGTCAGCAAAATCGGTTCAGTAGTTTTCGCGGTTAGCGATTACAACGGTTTTAGCGTTCTTGCTTTATATATTAGTAAGATAAGACTGGTAAAAATACAAACGTTATGTGTCCCGCATATTGCGTGTACTTAACTACTCTAATTATTTCTTTATTTCGTGTTCGTTATTTGACCCTTACATTTATACTTAAACCAGCTCTTTCTGTACTGCAATGAGGAAGCACAAATAGTATTGACATGGAATAATTTTTATATAAATCTTGACATGTCACAACAAGACACTTAAATTCGTACTGCTGTTTGTAATATAATCCATATTTTTATTATAATGTAGAATCAAGTTATAATGAGATCAAATATATTTCTTTGATAAAGATACTTCATCCAATACTAATACGATGCGTAGTATTTTTTTTTTAATTATTAGTAAAAAATTTTACTCCAATTCACATTTGATAAGAAAGTACAAGAATTTAAAGTACAGAAAGGTATTTTACATGCCCTCTGGAAGAGAATTTTCTCAAACATACATCGTGCTCTCGAACAAATTCATCATGGGAAACTTCTCATTTCGAAACAAGTCTAGCCTCAATCTCGCGGTACGCGGTATTTTGTTTCCTTCGAGCGGAAGAAAATTAACTACACATCAAACGAAAAAGAAAGAGCACACACAAAAAATGATACCAACGAGTTCTCGAGCAAAATTACAAGTCAATGGGTGGCTCATTCGAAGTCGGTTCGTAAGGGAAGGCGGGTACCCGGGGCCGAATGAAAATCGGGAAAAGGTAAGCCTGCAAGATGGATGCGGAAAAATAAGAGCCGAGCTCCCGAGGAGCTTCGGACGTTGAGGAAGAAAAGTCGTTCATCACGCCGCGCCTGTTCACGTGTATATAGGTACACACATGCCTCGGCAGCATGTATGCGTATATGTATACGCGGAAAGCTGAAGTGCAAAGTAAACCCTCCCCTTGCCGCCGTTCGAACCTCAATTGTTATTTATGCCCCGTTTGCCGTGATCCTTTCCATGTTTCTTCTTTTCTTCAATTTTGTCTTGGATCCCTGCTTCAGATTTTGCTGATTAATAAACTTTTGAGTAATATATTTATTTTTTTTTTCAATCGCACGTCAACTATGTAGAGAAAAGTTCACTGAACTGTAAACGGATTGAAGGGGCAGTCAATAAAAAAAATCCTACATAGTCTGCTAAGGATGTAGAAAGTCATTTGAAGTCATCCAACAATTTTGATATGTTCTAAAGTAATCTTTGTAAATATTTGAGACCTTCCGACTTTTCCTGGAAATTTAAACCTTGAATCGACTAGAATTTTCATCGAGACCCCAGCCTCTGGGCAAACAAAAGTCTCCAGAGACATTTCATGATAATTAGCTGACAATGGCGCATATAATTTACGATACCCGTGATCAGCCAAAGGGTCACTGCACCGGGTCGTGCTTGTTATATTAAATAAGCGGTGAACGAATCACAGATCGCGTTAGTGAAAAAGTTCGCCCGGTATCTCGAAAAGAAATGTACCGCACTCGGTTAAATCCATTTAATTGCGCTGCCGTGCGATTAAGCGCGCGAGTAAAAGCCGAAACAGACGCATGGGAGGGGAGTTAAAAAAAAGAGAGGCAGATTTAAAAGAGATCGGCGGGGCAATGGAAATTGATAGTTCCCCGGCGAGCGGTGGCGTAATGAACGGGCACGTGTTCGTCCTTTCCCCCACGGTGCTGTCCAAAATAGACAAATGGACGTCGAACCTTTGAAAACGTCGCCCGACAGAATCAAACAGGTGTCGCGGGAGGATGTCCCCAGCACGAATTGAGCGGACGGGGGGTGACGTCGGGTACTACAAATGTAACGGTTTGTTTTCATTAGCGCCTGTAATTGGGCACGCCCAGTCGGGACGGGCTTTCACTTTGTCTTGCTCCTGGAGTCGGCGATGTATTGATGTGTACCTACGAGATGCCGGAGCAGGAGGGAGAGGCTTTGTATACACCTGTGTGCACATACCTAATGCTGCGTAGGTTTGGTTATACGCGTGGCGCTATTGAAGAGAACAACGACGGGGATCTGTAAGTTGAGGGACAAATTTTTTCGTTGCTTTTTTCGGAGTTTCACTTATTAACTGTGCTTCCTTCTTAAGCGCTTCTATTTATACATCAGAAGTATTCCTTGATTGACTGCCAGTAATGAAACTGTTTCGATGTCGTGCAGTTATCGTATGCTCAGAGGTACAGTACAGCGCCACCGAGTAAACAAAAAAATAAAGCAAAGCATAAGTACATCATTTTCATTAAATTACAAAAAAATTCACCAACGTAAGAATTGCAATCGGACACACTTGTATATTACGCGCCAAAGGAAGAAAGTACGGCATTCCCTCTGGGACGTGTAATTGTCTCTCGAGCTGAAGATTTCAGGGAGAAAAATGCAACATAATTTCTCAAGTAAAAATTGCGTTTACTGCTTATTAGGAAAAGTATTTTGGCTTTCTCTGCGAGGCAACCGTGAAGAGAATAGCAAAATACTTTTTTTGTGAACTGCAAATGCCATTTTTTGACTGTGGTACTTTGCTCTCTGAAAACAAAAAACAAAGTCGTACTTTCGAAGGGCGTATGAGAAAAATTAATTGAGTGATTCCTTACAATTTTTGTACCCAGCTTTTTTCACCCAAACGTTACTTTTTGAGATATCTAGAAAAAGTATGTTTAAAAACGTATTTTCAATTTTCCCTGCAATCATCCTGGCGAACTAAAACGATGAAAATAATGACTCGAGTGGTAATGCTATCAAGTATTCATTGAAATAAATAAATAACATTCGACGCTTCGGCCCGTACAGTTATACATAAAGACAACAATGCCCTCATCAGGTACAAATATTGATCATCACACAGGTGACTATGTGTAGTACGCAAGATGGTAGGGCGGCGAATCATTGCTTTAAACATTTATCATCAGCTATCACTTGAGTCTGACAACAATTGAGCTAAAACGATGGTAGAACTCATATCAACCACTTTGCAAGTTTATTGACCACTTTTGAGCTAACTAAACTCTGGATAGGATGTTGGTTGTTCCCGCAAAAAGTCTCGTTTCCTCTGTCTACTTGGCTTGATTGCTTCTGCTTTTACCTCACAATGAATATTTCTCTAATCCTTGACGAATACTTTCGACCATTGCAATTTCAATTTCTTTCGCAAAAACACGGGGTGTATTTTCCAAAGAGGTTTTCCTTCTCAAAAAGCAAAGGGAAAAGTTGACATGGGAACGGTAGTTCGCGTCGCGCGGAAAGGTAGAGATAATCGGGGAAAATCCGCAAGACCGCGCGCGCGTACACAGCGCACGCCGAGATTGGAAAGGGTGTTGGGAGCAGCAGCACGAGGTATTTCGGTATTAGCCACGTGGTTTGCTCGCCCGCCCGGGGCGAGCAGTGAGCCCTTTTAGATTTGCATCCGGGGAACGACCTACCCCCACGGACTACTTTATTTAATTGGCTGCGCTCGCTTGCCTTGTGCTCGCTTCTCGCGTCTACTCCACTCCCCCCCCCCTACCCCATTTTCTGGTCTGTTACTTTTTTTTTTGCAGCTCTTACCCCGGTGAAACGGATAGTTTTTCATCAAGTGGTTGGGGAGATTTTTGCATCTTTTTTCTCTCAGCCCTGCGATGCGCGTAATCATCAAACATTTTTTCTCGGTTCCGGCGATCGCTCTTTGGTTTGCGTTTCACTTGAGCACCCAACATTCGTGGTATCGAAATCTCGTCGAACGAGCATCGATGACTTTTTTTTTTTTTTTTTTTTTTTTTATTGAATCTTGCAACGTCCAAGAGTACTCGTCATTGCCGTCTCATTTCGTATAACCACTGTTATTTATTTATCTGATCGATGAACCCGAGAGACTCAATGTCGACGTTCTTAATAACCAAGGAGACACTGTGCCCAAGTGGGTAAAATGAGATGGCGACGAACTTGCTCGAGCAATGAGGCAAAGCGGCCGTCTGTGTATAATTATTCGGCTCAATAAAAACGGCTTATCCCTCAAAACAATGGGGCTGTCGCTCGCAGGCCCGCGCCCGCCGATGTATCAACGACATTCATTCCTCGCTCTTCCGCGCTTCTCCTTTGTACCTGTCGTCGTCGTCGACCCTTCTTTGCCTTTCTGTATTTTACCCCCCGCCCCCTCGCTCCCTCTTTCCCTTTGTTTCATTCGGTTGACTTATCGTTGCTGTTATGTAGCAGCCTTTTCTCTCCCCATTAGTCGAGGGAAAGCGAATGAAAATAATTTTTTTCATATAAAATAAAACGTTGTTTGTTTAGAAAAATATTTATAGAGTTAGCTGATAAAAATGTATGATTCTGTACTTTTACCTTCTTAAGTCGATTAATAATTCAAAAGTGACCCAAAGGGACAATCAGCTTGGAACGGCTGACCGAAAACGCGCATTACTACTTGAATCGATACGGGTATTACGTAAACATTTTTAAACCTTTTGTTGGCTATGCTTATTTTCAAAATAACATGTACGATTATCTCTTACAATGTTGTTAGTTGTTAATTTTACGATATTATCGGAAGCCTCGTAATGTGGTTGTCTGAAACTACTAGTGTTAAAGTAAAATGATCATTGACTTGGTTTTCAGAATTGTGGATGTTTTTTTTGAATAGATCGTCATACTTTAATAGATACAACGTAACGGTAATGACATCTCTGATCATTTGTTTATTCATAATCTTTACAGAAGTAAAGAAAGTAAGGAGTATAAACTTCAGAGTAACAAGAAAATAGCTGAAAGTTAACTTATTTATCGAGCTTTTCTGCTTCTAGACATGACCAATTTATGGTAGTGACTTTTCCATTATCTTCCATCTATTTCTCATGTAAAACAAATTTAGAAGCTAGTATGAAGGTGATCAGAGTTGGTCACGTGGTGTACGCATGTACTTATACGTAACGAAGTTTTTCGACTAACTCAAAACCATTGCGATCCAAGTAGGTTCAAATTTTACAGACAACTTTGCGTTCCAAGTCCAAGCTGAACATTTATGTTTGGACATTTTTCATCTGAGAGAAAAATTATTCCAGCATTGTTACTGCAGCGCTCTAAGTAGAAGAAAACTAGTTTTTTCACAATAACTTTTTCATATATATATATCAAATGTTGTTTCGTAGATTCGTCGAGCCTCACATACAAGAGGTAATGTTGTGCATTCGCTTGTTTATGTTAGGAACGTTTTGAGTTTCATACAATTTATTTACAGAAGTATCGATGAAGGCACAGTCGACCAGCAAGCAGTATCGATCTATTATGGATCTGCGATTGAGATTGACTTTTTTGGTTTTGACCGTAATAATAATAATAACACGTGTAATAACAATAATAACAAGAATAACAATAATAATAATAATAATAGTAATAATAATGATAACTTTAATGGTAATAGTTGAATCAACTTAAACTCGAATATTCGTAAATCAAAACGAGCACCATTATATTGACAAACACAGCAATAAACACAATATAGCTTCAACAGACCATTGATAATCGTCCAGCCAAATAATTTCTCTATGGGTACATAATACCGTGAGCTCCTCGCTGGTCCCAACTCCAAAAGGGTTATGGGGATACCAAAGAATAGGAGATGGGCGAGTAAAGAAAGGCTTGTCCGTTGCAGATGTTAATTGAATCTCGAACGAGGAGGACGACTACGACCACCACAGAATTTCACGCTCGAGCTGAGCGTGTACACTTGGAGTGATCGGCACCTCCGCTGTTCCTCTCGATTTGGAAGCATGATGCTTCATTGCGTTATCCCTCGCTCGTCGCTCACTTCCCTTCTGTTTCTGTCTTTCGGCTTAAAAAAAAAAAAAAAAATTAAAATTCGCTCTCTTGCAGATTGGTGGGTAGGTACGTATGACAGGTCAACAATGAAATTTACGTTCGATTTCACATGATTACTTATTCATTAATACTAATTCTTCTCGTATTTTGTGCATCGCATAAGTTCGAGAGTTCTAAGATTGACATCATTAATAATTTCTAGGTATTACATGTGACGATTAAATTAATGCGTTGAATGAACTGTGTACTAAAGTGCAATTTTTTAATAAAAGTTTTAACCACATTTTTGTTATGCGTACTAAAAACCTTATTTACGAGGTGTCTAATATGTCTTAAGACGCTCCAGTAAATAAAAAATTGTGACCTTTAAGTTTAGACACACTAGATCACAGAGTCCTTACTTGATTGGCTGACGTATGTTTGACTAAATTCCCTTGTTTTTAGAACCAGTTGTATTTAAAACGTAACAAACTACAAAGAACTAATAGGCTTTCGAGACATTAAAAATTTTTTGTTCATGAAGGCACAACTTGAACTTTAGTACGAAAGTTTTGTCACAAAAATGTCTTACTAAAATTTAATAATAATAAAAAAATGAAAATACTTGAATGGAGGCATCATTACGATAGTAAATTTCCTAAAGTAAAGTAAAGTTGAAAAAGTCATTTTCCGTCTTCATTTTAATAAGGAGTTTTTCGATATTTCAAAGGACTATTATCAAAAATGACGTCAGTAATTCATAGTATGGGCATTCGAGAATTGCGTGAAATGAAAAATATAAGATGAACTATGTATGAAACAATGGTTCAATGAATTCCCGAAATTTCTCGACCAACAGCTCTTTTTTTTAATTAACTCTTATTCAAGAAATTAATCCAGTGAAAGCATTTGGAAAATTTCACCAAAAAATTAAAAAATATTCTAGAAATTATGACTAAATATTTCTTTCAGAAAAATGATTGCTGGTCAGTAGGAGTTAAATTACTTGAAAAAATCAAATCATTAGTTGAATACATGAGTAACAGTGTTACCTCTTGAATAAAATATTAAATAATATTTTTCGACAGTATTATCATTAAACACACGAGTTTTTTCGCACCTGTCTGACCTAACACTGACAAGCACTACTGAAACTAATTGAACATTCGTATAATTTACTGGAAAAAAAACTGCAGCGTCCAATCAATTAAACCAATAAAGCAGTGCTCAAAAGAGATTCGTGCCACCGTTTAAATGACATTTGAACTTTTTATGACACACACCTCTCCAAAAACTCTGTGCTTCGTGCACTCAAAAGAAAAAAAAAAAAAAAAAAATCAACAGCGCACCTTAATAAATTGAGAGTCGCTTTCTCGCTACACGGGAGAAGTGGTGCACGTAGCGAACGTGAAATGCAAAATCCCCTCGATTGCTGGCGCTCGATATTTATTGCGAGCAACGTATCGGTACACTCTCCAGGTTGGAGAAAAAAAAAAAAAAAAAAAAGAGTCCGAGTCGGAGGAAAAAAAGAAAATATTGAAAAAAAAGTACGTGGCGCCCGAAAGCAATCTCGCCTTATAAAGAGACGGGGAAAAAGGGAGAGCTAAAAATAATTGGCCCTGGCGTGCAAAGGCGGCGAAAAAGTCGCACGCGCGAAGAAAAGGGAAGTCGGCAGAATTTGCGCGCATTGCCTTCCTCCGCTTTCCGAAGTGCGTTTGATGTCGACGCCATACCACTGAGAGCTAGCGGTAGTAGCAGCTGGTTAACTTGAACGTCGTCCCGCTATTTCTTTCTTTTTTACCGTGAAAAGATATGCTTCCTATCGTTTGCTTCATTTTTTGTCGCTTTTGACACCGTTGGCAAAAAAATGCCGATATGAAAAACGATGTATACATGCTGTATACGTATACGCACGTACGTGAAAGGATCACGAGAGCTTTGAGCAGCGAAGATTGATGCACGTACTGTTCAATAGTATGCACGGACTGCTCTGTTTTTTATTATCTTGCCCGGGATATTAAATTTTATTGATTGCGAACAATTTTTTTCGTAAATTGCTACCTTGAAAATTTCGTTGCAACAACGTGGATTTTAATGAAAAAAATACATCATGTTAATGATTCATAAACGTTGTATTGCACGAATAATCAGCCGACCCATGATAACAGCCAGTAGTTTAACTTACATGCGAAGGACAAAGACGTTTTAACATAAGCTGCTTCAAAGTAAGACAATTTGTAGGAAAAATAGAATAATAGTAAGGTGAATTTTTTTTTACTTTCCCTACATTCTGATTAAGATGACATTTACTTTTACTGGTTTGGATTCAAAAAATAACAATCAAAATTGAAGGAACACGGTAAATTTTAATAATAATCAGTAAAAAAAATGTCTAGTCAAAATGGTATTTTTACGATCAATGGAAAAAAAAGTTGATCAAGGCTAGTAACGGTGTCGTTGTCGTATGGTCAAAAGCCCTTTCTACAGGCTGCCTCTCCCCGTGTCTTTGTCAATTGATGCTAATCAACTTAGCCTAAAGTGACTCGACAATTGATTAGAAAAAATTAGACGTACTTTCTTCATCTCTCGCTCGACTAGTCCGCAACAATGGCTTGCGTTTGGCATTGCTTTTCTGTCCTTCGCCTTTCGGGTGAATAGCCCAGCGTTTTCTTTTTTTTGTAGGAGAATCACATACTACTGGCCCTCAAGAGTCTTATCATGTGTTTCCGGAAAACTTGAATGCAGTCAATACAACATGTATACTCTTTATTTTCGTCCATCTGCCTCTCCCCGTGTCTTTGTCAATTGATACTAATCAGCCTGGCCCAAAGGAATTCGACAATTGAATTAAAACAGTTCGGCGTACTTTCTTCATCTCCCGCTTCAATGGCCCTTTTTCCTTTTGCAGATTTTCTTTTCCTTCGCAGAAGGTACTTCTTCAGTCCAGCAGCCAGACACAAGAGTTCATTGCCCAACACAGCAAGCGAACCCACCCAAGCTTTGTACGTGTATTATGAATTTTATAATTCAATTTCCGAGCACGGATACTCTTTGAATTCTCATCGGTACTTTTCACAACTCGACCTCAACAAACGACAACTTGCATTTCCTTGCGTGTGAATTAACTTTCATGGAATACCTCATTTATTTTAGGGCAGAAAAGATATTTCATACTATTTTCAAATACATGTATAAATAATGCGATAACACTCCCAAACCTCAAGGTTTTCGTAAAATACGGACAGTTCTCTAAAAACCGTTTATAGATTTAAAAAAAAAAAAAAAGGATACGGGCGCTTTTTAAAAATAAACTATATTTACATCACATAAACTGATTACAGAACGTCGGCGACGTAACACTTTTTGTTAAATTATGACTCGCGATTTATAATAAAAAATTTTCTCGTTGCTTGTACGAACATTGGATGCTCCAGTCTGCCGATTCGATCCCGCAGAGAGTGCACGTGTCAGTAGCAAGCTTGTACCAAGCCAATACGGGGCGAAATTCGTGTGCCTAACTACCTACGTTATGCATACAAGTATACGTGTACGGCGTACACCTACACACTTGGTATACTATGAAAAACAGTTTAATGAGAATGCATGCACGCTCACGAGTTTCTACTTACCACGAAGCCCGCATATATTTCTATCCAAAATATCAACCAGCGTAAAATAGCATCGTTAAACGACCACTAAAGCTGTTACTACATTTAAGACCTTCGTGTGTACTTATGTGTACACACGCATCAGGTGTATAGCACTTACAGCACGCCGCATTAAATGCTTGCCTCGCGCATGGCAGGCAGTACTAGCGGAAAATTTCTCTCGTTCTCTTTTTAGGAGGGGAAAAAGCAAAGGAGGAAGGGAGAAAGAGGCCTCTCGGTGAAAGGCACGGGTCTTGAGCGCCCGACAAAGGCAAAGGTGACCTCACTCGTCCTTTTCCCTGGCCTGGGTTATTTTGACAACAAAATTCGAGGACAAGCTCCAAGAAGCTTACCCACGCCTCGATGACAAGCTACAGCTATCTTTTTTTTTTTCCCTCATTTTTCCTCTTCTTCCTTTTTTCGCTTCAGGGGAAGAGAAACCCTTTTCAAGCAGCAGGAGGGCTACTGGGGTATTTTCGCTTCGACTTTTACACATGTCGTCGGTTTTGTACATGTGAGTAAACAACTACGAGATCTGCCCGGGCAAGTGATATACTTGCACCGAAAACCGTATTCCACGGAATTTAACCCAACGTGTTAACGTCGTTTCAGTGGTAATACCACTGATAATGTACAGCAATATGCTAAAATGGTTAAATACCCTACTGTTTTGGCTTTGTTCGTTTGTTATTCACAAACGTGCAGCCATCAAAAGTGCATGAGAATTGTGTATCAGTACGGAGTATACCTAATATTACTTGACAAAATAATGTTCCCACGAGTTATTCTTTGGTAAAAGATATTTTTCACTGTGAATTAACAATTTTAACATGTATGTACAACTATGGATGTAGGCTGTTCTTAAGTATCTTCTAATTGTGCATTTACGAAAACATGTGTAATATGTGTTTGAAAGGAGTTGGAGGTAAAGTTGTGACACACATAAGCAACACTCGTGCAGCTGTGGTTTGTTTTGTCATATGTGTGCGTAATACGTATATCGTACCTATAGATGGAATGCGTGGATATCTCGTTGTAAAGTGTTTGTGCATATTGTAGATATCGTGTCTACGATACTCTCTCTCTCTCTCTCTCTCACTTTGCCGCACATGCGTTGGCATTTGGATGGAAATATGAATTTTTTCCCCCCTGAATTTCAAAGTCTTTAAGCCTCTATGGGAGCTTTCCGGCCAAGCACGTGTAGGTAAGCAAGTACGAGCAGAGGGAGCGCCTCAAAGGTTGTTCGCGTTCGCGCTCAAAATCAAACACACGTTGGAGGATCAAAAGTGAATGTTAATTTCGCTTTTGTGAGACGAACGCGCGAATATCATCCGAGAAATTCGAGGAACCGGTGTAAGAGGGGGAGATAAAAGGAGGGAAGTGGGAAAGTTCGCATATGCGTGGACCAACGCCGGAGTTGATTACACAACGTTCTAGCTGTTTGCGTAACGCTATGCAGCTCTGAATTTGGCGTGTTTATTCAACGAGAGAGTCTGTGTATGAAGCTGGCCTGCACTGCGATGTGTCTGCGGTGCCGAGCACGTGTACGAGGCGCGTGCGCGCTTCCGTACTCTCCATGCACGCACAGTTCAACCGCGAGTGGAATTTTTTTTTGGTGGAAGTTTTTTATTTATTTTTTTATTTTCCCGAACTCTCCGTTTTTACGTAGGTATCACGTTTCGTAGCGTAGAGTTTCGAATGGTATAGAATTCGTTTGTTTGTATGGTTTTACGTTGGTGCGCAGAAATACAAAAATTAAGTAAACATCAAGTAGTTTGGTGAATTTGTTAAAAAAGATTAATACTTTTCACTAGTTAATAAGTATTGGAAATAATGAAATAATTTTCCCTAAACTTATGAAATATCTTGGGATTATCCTTGAATACTGTAAAAGTAAGGGTTAATACATATCATAATACATTTTTGAACAGTGAACATTACTTTTCATGTATTGTTTGTGATAAACTATTTACAAGATAGACAAAATTTTTCTAGAATAGGTTTTTTGTAAAGTTATCGTGAAAATGTATCAAAGAAAAAAAAAATAATAAAAATAAAAAAAAAATTTTATTCAACCAAGGACTTCTTTAATACATTGCTTGATTAAAAACTGTTTTTGGGATAATACATATAAGTTGAATGTGTAATGATATTTATGTTAATATATATTATGCATCGATAACTGTACACATTATGATTATTTTTTTAAAATCCAAAATAGTTATAAAATTATTTAAAAAAAACAAAGCCAACAAAAAAACGAATGAACACGTGTACCTGATAAATTCATCACAATTTTTAATTACAAAAATTGTGTCTTAGAATAAACATATTACTAATAATTACTTGTAAAACGATTGTGTTAAGTTAGTTTAACAGTTAAAAAAAAATTTATGAATTCAAAAAAATAATTTTTTTTATTGCGAGGTAAACAAATTTAAACATTTGGAGGTTTATTTGCGGAGTGTGAAAGAGATGATGCCCTCAAATCTTGTTATATACGCTTTTTCGTTTGTGACTCTGTAAATATCGCAGGTATGGCCAACAATCCGTATCTGACTCTTTTTAAAGTCACACTTTCTGAATCTGGCATCAGTTTTATATAAATACAGTGTTAAAAAACAAATAAATAAACTCAACACTCTCTCATCATCTGGTGGAGTAAGCGGTTGCATTTGAAGATTCTATACTGATGTGAAATTAGCTTTGAATGTTGCCCAAAAGCTTTATTTTTAGCTGTGCAACTCGTCAATAAATATTACTTGTGTATACGAAAAGTGGAAATGAAATCCTAAGGGATACGTACCTAATTCTGTCACTCTACCTCAAAATAATTCTTGTATATCCTAAACTCTGTTATTATCACGTAAAAGTTTCACATAAACCAAAATTTTTCTCATCAGTTTAGTGACCGAGACATACTTTTTTGTCACCATTGCTGTGAATCTCAGTCCTTCCTGTTTACTTCTCAATGATTGTCTGTTTTGTGCAATATTTTGTCATTTTAAACTTTTTTTTAGGAAATACACAGTATGTAGTGACTGAAAGCGGCCCACATGGTCTATATATTACGTGTACACTTGCAATCGTATGTAATTATCTCTGATGAGGTCGCGAGAGAAGCACCGAAATATTAGACCATGATACACATGTAATTGCAACTTTAACAAATAGTCGTGCTCAGATACGTTTCCATCGTTTCAATCGATTATTAATTTTGACACATGGGCAAGTGTTGGGTGTGGTTTCAGTTACGTGATGTCCGTGGAATCTCCAGGAACAACCGTATGACTCTGCTCGCTCATATTGGAGGTCAGTATATCACATAAATGTAAAATTAATGCAATAACACGTGCTCCAAAAAAAAAAAATAAAATAAAATAAAATAAATAAGATGCACAAACCGCAGTTACAGCCAAAACCCCCCGACACACCTACACTTATCCACGTTGAAACTCCGGACGAGCGTAGGAAAATGAGGTTGTGTCGGTGTTCACATGTATAATATATTGATTGTCCCTCATCTCGTATTTACGGCTGCCGAGCAGCGGAGAAGCCTAGGGAGAAGGAGAAGACGCTATATGAGGTTTCGCTCCCCCTTTAATAGAATGCCAATATAATTATGTGTGCCGCACTGCATCCGAACCACAGCGAGTTTACCTCGCTCTTGCCTCCCCATACAGTTCGCCGAGCCCTTGGTACATGGGTATACCGTACAATCTCTCCCTTCCCTCTCTGGTTACGCGTGAGAGTGTATCCACGTGTATGCTGGGGTTGGATGTGCTGCTACTTGTTGAGAGGTGTATTGTACATCCGCTAACAGGCAACGGAGTCACGAGTGAGAGGACGAGGGCACGTTGGAGTCTATTTGATGGGGGATGAATCTTTTTTTTTTTTTTTTTTATAAAGCTTTCTATTTTTTTCCCTCAAATTACTTATGTTTTCTGCATATAGGATATGTATCACAAAAACAAATCGTTGGGCTATTTGTTTGTTGTACCATCCAATGATGTTTTTCCGTTATTAATTTTGAACTTATTCACCTGTAGAAAAAAAAAATTGGGATTGATTGAGTAAAAAAAAAAACAAAAAAAAAAACATAGCTTATTCAGTTTTGGGAAAGATCGACTCTTCCTATATATGCCCTAGTGAAGTTGTTGATATACGCTACAAACTATGAAAGAGAAAAACCCCTTCAGCGTAAGTCCTATGTATCTACTTATTTTACCCAAATACGTTACTTTAACTGTGCAGTCGTACGTTCGGAAGAGCGGCAGAGAAAATATAGTTCATTTCAAACCATGAGTGCAAGGATTTTGCGCCTATGGTAAGAAAAATACTTATAAAGGCAATTCGATTGCATCCGTGGCTGGTAGAATCTATATTTATTTATCAACACACGCGAGAGACGGACACGGCTTTAGATTAACCAGTTTCTAAAATCATGGCAAGGTATTAATTAGCGGATCAGTAGTTTATATCACAGAGGCGAAAATCGATTAAATGTTGCGTAATGCCATTATAACAAGCGAAACGAAAACAATTTCGAGCTGCGATCGATATGGTTGAATGTTTCTCTCTCTCTCTCTGTGTGTGGGTGGTTGCGTGCGTAAGAACGCATGTATTTACGCATGCAACTCTGCAACTAACTGTTACGCAAGCGCGTCGCTTTCATCCAAATCCCCGATTATAATTTGAAATCGGAAAATATTGATTTTGTGTTTCTCTCTTAATAAACGAGCGTAGCGGTATTTTTTTTTTTTAGTTTTGGTATGATCATGAGTTGTATAAATATGTAGCAACTCTCGTCTGTGTACACAATTAAAATGGATTTTAACTGTGCCTTGGAATTATCTATCTAGTATGGATTAAAAAAAAAAAACTTAATATGGATTTGAAATGGCAAACCCGAAGGGCTGTGCACTTTTAAATGCATTAAAAAAGACTTTATAAGTCATTCTAAGTCTTTCAAAGATTTCAGAAGTCTCTAAAAGACTTCAGAGTTTTTACCAGGACTTCAAGAGTACATATCGCTTAAAGTCATTAAAAAAGACTTCAAGTCATTAAAAAAGACTTTACAAGTCATTCTAAGTCTTTCAAAGATTTCAGAAGTCTCTAAAAGACTTCAGAGTTTTTACCAGGACTTCAAGAGTACATATCGCTTAAAGTCATTAAAAAAGACTTCAAGTCATTAAAAAAGACTTTACAAGTCATTCTAAGTCTTTCAAAGATTTCAGAAGTCTCTAAAAGACTTCAGAGTTTTTATCGGGACTTCAAGAGTGCATATAACTGAAAGTCGTTAAAAAAGACTTCAAGTCATTAAAAAAGACTTTATAAGTCATTCTAAGTCTTTCAAAGATTTCAGAAGTCTCTAAAAGACTTCAGAGTTTTTATCGGGACTTCAAGAGTACATATAACTTAAAGTCATTAAAAAAGTCTTTATAAGTCATTCTAAGTCTTTCAAAGATTTCAGAAGTCTCCAAAAGACTTCAGAGTGCGCAGCCCCTCGGGTGAACTAGAGTCACACTGATAAAGTGATCCAAGACCAATGAACATCTCGATCGGAAATGTAAACTAGGCTACACAGATGTAGCTCTAAGCAAGTGAGGTCAAGGGTAGGCTGCCTATGGAACGGAGCACGATATTGGCTAGGTATCTTCCCTTCGTATCTTATTATTTGAGGTATACTTTAACTTGACATCAAGAAAAAAAAAAAAATAATAAAAAAAAGGGATGAAAAATAGCGTGGAGAGAAGGAACAGCGTCAAACCAGCGAGAAATCGAGTGCGGCGAGAGGAGGCCATCAAAGTTCGCCATTCTCTTCTCGCATGGTTAACCTTCAAGGTTTATCAGCGCGCGGCAGGTGGCGAGTTTTATTTATAACGCGCTCTTCGGGAATGTTACACCACCGACTCCTCCCTTTCCCTCTTGGAAAATTTTCTTCGATACGGATGGCTCGTAAGTTGCGCTTTTTATCCATGAGGTCCCGGGGGAGTGCAAGTCGTCGATTCAGCGGAAAAAAACAACGTTTTCGAACTTTGAGGCAAGAAGGGAGAATAAAGTTTTTTTCCTCAAGTAGTCCATTAAAAAAAAACATGCCTGGACTATGCATAAATTATGTCCAGAATTGAGTAAGCATAATCAATACATAATCAGTACATAAGATAAACATTTTTTTTTTTTTTTTTTAAGTATTCTCGTCGATGGCTTTGCTAATGTTTAGGTCGACCACTCCTGGGAGCTGGGACCAAAAAAGCATCCAAAGATTGTTTTTTTTTACATCGGAGACTATTTTCACACAATTTCTTTCTCCGTTTCGGGAAAAAAAATGATTTGAATTTGTGAATTTCATAACAAACCTATTGGTTTTTGTGTTCCAGAAAGCTCTTAGAGAGAAAAATTAATCTGAATACATTTTCTGAATTTTCCGTCCGAAGTGTGCATGATTTTTCACATCTCACGACTCCCTCGACGGGTTTAAATTAAATGTGGATTTATTTTTTTTTTTTACATTTTTCATTATCATCGTCACCAATTTGTCTTTGTTCCATCTAGTATATGCAGATTTTTAAAAGTTAATTCTATTTTTATTCAATTTTGTACATTCTCACCATCGCCTTACTTTGTAAGAAAATACGCTTATTCGCATGCTGAACCGGTGAAGTATAGATGATGATATCCTTGCAAAGTCGAGGGGCAAGACACGAGCCGTGACAATGAAATTCTTAGCCCTTGCAGAAGAATGTGCACCCACTCTGGATTGAATTTATTCAACCAGTGCCAATAAGTCGAGGGTAGTCGAGAGGGGGGGGGACGTCTTGTGGGTCCGAAATCGAGGAATGCGACGGGAAGATTTAAGCGTCCGAATGTTTTCCGTGGGCTGGGATGCTCTGGTTGAAATTATTCTGCCTCGCTTTTCGGTGGATACGCTAAAGGACTCAATATTGGAATGGTTTTGCATCGCTTTTTTTATAATTTTAAAAAATAGGTACATCTTGACAACGAAATTTGCTTTTCATTACTTTTGTAATTTAAGAAAAAATAGTTTTTACAAACATCATACGATTGCTTTATTTGAAAAATTAATGGAAAAAATAATGTCCTTTACTTTTTTTCGGGCCACTTTTGATTAAATAAAATGGTCCTATTTATAAAACGAGTATTTTATCTTAAGGTCAGACCTCGGAAAGTGTTTAATCAACAAGCCCTTGATCTTACTGAGCTCCCCGTAATTCAGAGTAGGTATGAACATTGTTTTGAAAAACAAACAAGCTGTTATATTTTGTGAATAATCAGTTTTCCATGGGCAATGCCTTTCAGCCGTTTTTACATCGTACAAAAGGCGCCACGCGGGTATTTGCGCATTAATAGACCGCAAGCGAATGTAGCTGCCACAAAACTTTTTTAACAAAATAAAATCCCTCTCCTCGGCCCTGACCGTCAGACGAAACTTTATTATAAGCGCTTGATGTTGAAAAGCAGAGTAATTTTAGACTACGGTAGATCTCTCTGTTTAGCGCCCGAAGCCGGTCTTCGGCAAAGATTACTCAAGACAAAGGCTAATTCAGTCAAAGGGGGAGGGACGGGGGGTCGGAAAAACGTTTTTCGATGCTTTAAAACTCACGGGGGTTTGAGAGCTGTTTCCATCTTTTCATGTTTTTTTTTTTTTTTTTTTTTTTTTTTTTTTTTTTCATGAACCCGTGTTGCTTGCTCGTTGGGCGAACGCTTCTTTTGAAACTTTTACCTGTGCAATAATTAAAATGTTTGTCCCGCCTCACATCTTTTGGCGCGCACTACCTGTTCATTAAAAATTTTTAATTAATTCTTGGAAATTTTTTGTCGAAATGACAAGTTGAGGGGTGAAAAATGAGATTTTTGTATCGCTCCCGAAATGTGTGTGATGGAGTAAATAAACATTTTTCTAAGTAATTTTATAAGGTATAGTCACCATAATCGGTCGAAACACAACTGGCGTCAGTAGTATCACTAAAAGTAACGAAGTGAAATGAAAATTGATGAAACTCTATAGTTTTGTTATATAGATTAATAGCGTTTTCGCGAAAACTAATACTTTTTCAAAACTTTTTCGAAACAAAAGTAAGAAAAATACGACAAATTGCAACAAAAAACATTTTCAAAAGATCCTACTTTTCCTTTCCCCCTCAACCAAACGAAACAATACATACACGTTAGCACACATGGATTTACGTGAGCCAGAAATTGGATGCGTAGATCTTATTTACCTGCACTACATATGCTTGTGCAACACACATCCGGATCCCATTCCTACCTCATCCTTCTTCTGACAAAGATTCCGTGCTCGGCTCCCGCGTGTGTCTCTTTAATTTTTTTCCACCCTCCCTCCCTCTCTCTTCTCTACCTGGCATATGCTTTTTTTCGATACCAGCCTCGAGGCTACGAAAAGCATCTCCGTACTTCAAAAGAAAGATTTCTACAGGATTTTTTAAATTTCATTTTTCTTTTGTTCGATACCTTCCTCTGTACGTTCTCGATGTTTCGTTCTAACGAGTCATGAAAACATTTGCAAAATTTTTTTCTGCTCTTTTTAAAAAGGATGTATTATAATGATGTATCGGCAGAGAGAATTGTATGATGTTTTCAATACGATACGAAATATTTTAGCTTAAACACAAGCAATGACTGAGCCAATTTTTATGGTAGATAATAGTACTCCTAACAAGAACACGTTAACTGATATACTAACATATAAACATCCCTTGAATGAAAACTGGACATAAATGTACCTATCTTCAATTGTTGAGTGATTAATTGAGATCGTTTCATTCATTTGTTTGTCCTCTTAAAAGAAAGAATTAGACAAAAAATCGTGATTGATTAAAGTTCGTATAAAATAAAATTATACGTAATATAGAACTACATTTTGTATAATCAAAAATGTGTTTAAATAATTACTTGTTTATTTGCATTTTGGCGTTTACAGTAAAAATTATCGTAAAAAATCCCATTGAAATAATCAGGGTACAACCTTTGTATGTAATCTGTTTCTGTTTACGTTGGCAAATACGAAAATCAGTGAGCTATATTTATAGCTCTTTCTGGGTAGTGTATTATGCCCGTTAAACAACAAGTTGTAAAAATGATTGTACAAATGATGATAAAATTAGTCACTGTACACGTCTAATACAACTCGAGTATATAATAATCCAGTAGAGTAAATTGCAACTAAAATCACCAGTAGTACGTATCAATGTATGGTCAGCCGCGTCAGTATTGATAAGTCTAGACTTAAAAAAAAGGATCAATTGAAAAAAGAAAAAGAAAAAGTAAGGCGTATTCCATTTCTAATGTAAGATAACACCCTACCACACGATTGCATAGTTTAAGGACGTTGCCCTGGATCTTTATCTCTGAGCCAGTTACCGTCATTATTGACGTTCATCTAAAGCTTGTTTTCATTTTTAAATGCATTTTAAAAAGTTTATGCATACAGTGCCATCCCATTCAAGTTAATTTATGAGTGCCACCGTCTTTTTCGCTCTATTTCATTTGTTTTGTCTTAAATCAAAAATTTCTAAGCTAATCTCAAACGCATTACTTTGTTATTATTTTCATTATGTCTCGTTAAGAAGTATTATAACGTGGGTTCAAACTTTAAGGGTTTACTCAACTAATATTTTTTTGGTTTTTACTCAACTGGTTTTAAACTGCTTTTCTTTGGTCTCATATTCCTCTTTTTTAAGTGTCATAACACATGCTCAAAAAACGCGTGTAAGTTCAGGTTACTTAAATCTACCACTTTTCCAAGTTTCATCAATTTCTGTAATTATTTACATAAATAGGGCAACGTTCTCAATATTCAAAATTGAAAGAGTGTCCCCGCAATGGTTCAAGCCCTCGCAAACACCTAATTTCCCAATGTGAAAAATGAAGTGACATGCACTCTCACGAATCTTATAGCATCGAAATCACAATTAAAAAGCTTTAAGCTCCAAAACCCTCCGCCCTTCGATTCCTGGGAAGCGCCATGCAAATCCCGCGGACACATCCAAACACGTGGTTGTTGCAAGCTTGACCATTTTAGAACTACTCCCCCCCCTTTCCAGTAATATACGTGCGTATAGTTGCAACACAAGGGGTGCTTATCTCGGTACGGCGAAGCTATTGAAGAGACGCCGGAGAGCTTGATTAACTCGGGGACGGGAGGGAAGCAAGGAGGCTCTCGGACCTCCTGCTCCAGCGGCATATACTTACCTATCCTCAACAATGGCGTATTTCAGCTCGACTCGTATTGTACATGCACCAGATACTTTTTACGAGCTGCTTGGGCACCATCTTTCCACTAGACAAGAGTGCGGGGTAGTATAGAGGATGCGAAGATTTACATAAGATCCACACATGATGCTGTCTTTTTTTTTTTTTTTTTTTTAACTATATCGGTAACGAGCAACAAATTAAACGCGCCCTAGAAAAAATAAACAAGGGAGCCAGACCTGGTGGCGAGAAAGGCGCGGGTTCCGCGGGAGTTCAACGTCGGAGCCGCAAAGCCACAAGGGTCACAACCGAGCAGCATCAGTGGAAGGACGGAAGACGAGCGGAAACAATCGAATTTCAAGTTTACAGTAACCTACGCGAGTACGGGGCAGCTGGAGCCTCCAAACGTCTATCTCTGTGTTCCGATGATGGAGCGACTGGCCGGAAATTTGCGCGCCAACGTAGCGCCGGCGTTGACTCAAATGATAAAGGCACCCAGGTGTACGTGGACGCAGCGTTGGGGAGCCGAATTCCGTCGAGTGGATCGCAAACATCGGGCAGCGACGGAAACTCGGCTCTGCGGGATGGGTAATATTGTTTCGTTGTTGAGCCCACTATTATAATGGGCCTCCCGATTTTTCCCCCCAACGAGTTGGTTGATTTTTCATCTCCTCGCGATTGACGGGGGAAAAAAAAAATAAAAAAAACAGATAAGTTGGTCCTCCTTCCTCACTCTATCTGTAATATATAATGAAAAAAGCTCCCAGAGCTCGATCAGCCGAGCCGTGACTTCCGCTCTGGCTACACCTGTATATTACCGCCCAACTCGTCTCGCATTCAAGATGCTCGAGCAACAGCATCAAAGAATAAGAAGAAGAAGAAGAAGAAGAGGAAGGAGGAGGAGGAGGAACGGTCCTCTGTACATGTGTATCAATGAAGGGTACGATGGCAGGTTACACACGCGGCGAAAGGAGGAAACGGTAGGTAGGGATGGGAAGCGGGGGAGGGGGCTGGTATCGGATGTGTCCTCGACTCTACCCTTCGTGGAGGGACTCTGCGGAATCAAGATGGAATGGAGGAAGAACAGAGAGGAGGGCGCGCAAGGGCTTCCGAGAGGGATGTTACGGTGGCGTGTGCGCCTCGGGAGGATCGATGCCGGATATGTCGGGGCTGGTCTGTTTGTTCGGTTTGGGGATGTTGTTGTAGTTTTGTTGCGTACAGGAGCGTATGAGTATTTTTTTTTTTTTTTATTTTTTTATTTTGGAAAAAGGAATCAATCGGTACAACCAATTTGGGATACGATCTTTTGTTATTGCTCTACATTGCGAGATCACATCAAAACCTAATATATATGATGTACTATGAAAATGGTAAATAGCTAAAAACAACATGTACAGACGTTTATTTCAAAAATCTTTAACAAGATTTGGAGTGTTGAATTGATAGTCATATCCAAACTCGATCACGGATATCGAAGTGCGAAATCAGATCCCAGTATACAGCTGTTTACAACCACAAGATATCTTTGTCTTGTTAAATATTTGGCTTTTGGGTACCTATAGTTGGACTCCGTTATGCCACATTTCATGTTCGTTTTTAAGTATTTTATTTTAGGTACTTTTTTTAATTACTGAATGCGACGGTACGGTATACATCAAAGGGGCAAGAGCTATCATAGTGACAATGAAACATGTGGAGAAAAAACTCCACAGAGGCGCTGCGAGTGCATAGAGCATGAATATCACCCTAGCCCCTTCTAAGTGGAAGGAAAACGCTCTACCACTGATCCACTGGTAGCTCCGATCACAAGATTATGGGCACTGTAACACCCTGTTGTGAATTCACCTTCATTTCGAAATTCTCTTTTATATTTGTCATATTTCGAGGATGGTGGCACTTACAATAAATATGTACATCCAACAAGATACTGTTGACTACCAAAACAAAAGTGATGACGGTCGATTGTGAATTCACCTTAATTTCGAAATTCTTCCACAATTGATGGGGCCTCGCTGAAGTGCGATATTCGAACGGATACGCGCCACGCGAATTCCATACATCCGCCTGACTCCTTCTTCTATTTGCCTCTTCTTTGTTTCTCTCTTTCTTGCCCTGCACCCCTTTCAATTTCAACTTCCAATTTCTCTCCGTTCGCCCCTTTTCGCCCCAAAGCGGCGTCTTTTCATTTTACATAAGCGACGCAGACTTCCGGCCGGAACGGAAGCTTCTTTCGAGCGTGTCTTCCTGGATTCCACTTTACGTGACCGCAAAAATGTCACTTTGCAAACTCAATCGAATTCCCATTCCCTCCAACCTATAACTGACTCCCTTTCAAAGGGTACACGCGTGTGCTTTCGAGGACTCTCGTTGGAATAGTTTAGGACTGCATTGACGGAGCTTCCCTCTCCAGTTTTGCTTTTTTATTTTATTTTTTTCTCTTAAGAGATCTGCTCTTCTGTCATTTTTCTCAATTTGATGCCACGATTTCAGTTCGCTTGATTTTTCCTGTATCCTGAGCGTGTTCTAAAGCTCATGTGAACTCGTGTTGCAAATTTGCAATGTAAATAATTATTTCGGATGTACTTTATATATTCATCAAATCGTAGAAATGAAGAGTAACTGATGTTTTTCTTTTCCGTTTCATCCATCTTCCATTAAGTACTCATGCATATACTTACAAAAATAGACAACTTTTAATAGATTGATACTCAATGAAACTTTCTTGTTTTATAATCTTTAAAAACTATTTAAATTAAACAAATTGAGGAAAATTTTTTATGAATCTTTTTTTCTCAAATTTAAATAAGTACTTATAGGTTTTGACAGAAAAACTAAAGGTATGAGGAAATCTACGAAAAATATCCCGTTTTCGTCCCCCATTATAATAAGAATAATTTTTTAAGGCACACTTTCAAGATAAGACTCATTTTATTTGTAATGTCATGTACTATGAGGAAAAAACTTTAATCGAGGGTTTCAATGAGGGTGGCACCCTTTTTCCGCGATTAACATGTTAAAATTACATCTATAAATTTCACACATCTTACTTATTATCTTATCTTACTTCTTGTTTAACTAATATATGAAGCAAAGTCGTTAAAACCGTGGTAATCGCTAACCGTGAAAACTGCTTAACCGATCTGGCTGAAATTTTGTATACTGATAATTGACACTTCCTAGATGGTTTTAGTATAGTTTTATTCTTGAAAAAATTAATGACAATAGCAATAAATAAGCTCAAAGTTTTGCAAAATACACTATCTGTTCACGTTAGTTCAGTGAAATCCGCTAGCTGGCGTCGACATAAAATCGAGGCTACCTGCAACAGAATTAAATAAGTGTAGTTATAATATAGGCCCGAGCTTCACAACAACTTTCATAGTCATTGGCCGGTAATACATCAGTAATAGAGTCGTTAGTTGTGTAGCTGAGTATCCTGGCTTGTGAGGGTCTAATTCATATAGTAAGTAATTATTTGCTTATCACCAATTTGAGTTCAAGATGCTACCCCTAAAACACTTGCTACCCGGTTTGCTAGAATGTAAAT
Organism: Copidosoma floridanum; assembly: GCF_036245765.1. Classification (NCBI taxonomy): domain Eukaryota; kingdom Metazoa; phylum Arthropoda; class Insecta; order Hymenoptera; family Encyrtidae; genus Copidosoma; species Copidosoma floridanum. The sequence goes on from NW_028321909.1 coordinate 4,587,859, forward strand.
ACGTGAGATGGATGAAACAAGCGCCTATAACGCGACTATACAAAACACTTATATGTATGCCGAAACAAACAATGATTGTGAATCGCAGCAAAATGAGCAAGTCATTCGAGCCACCTAATCAAAGCCGCCGACGCCGCTGCGAATCTGGAGGGTATAAAAGGCCCATGCAAGCCCACGTTAATCACTTTTGCCATCAGCAACGAACGAGTCCGGCGCTTTGACTAGGGAGCTCTGCTCTTCAAAGCACTGTTGTAATATCATCGCAATAAATAGCGAATTTATACATATATATTTGATTATCATTTCTTATATTATACTATTCATTTTAAATACTGCACTGGCTATAAGGGCGACGAAGAGGCTATTACAGTCTCCTAGTTTTCCCCGTACACCAGTTACTCCTCTTTTGTGTTCCTCGGATAAGGAGTGGATCTCCGGGGCAATACGAACCCGAGCTATCCTCTAGGTAAGGAAGCTAACGAACTGGCGGACCTTCAGGGCAATACGAACTGGAGCAATCCCGAATCCTCGGCGACTTACCGTACCCAACAGGAACTCAAGAGAGTCCTGTAAATTTTTATTTACTAATATATAAGACCACCAGACGTGTGCACCATGGGTCAGGGGCATTGCGAATCTGACTACGTCCCTGCACACATCCACTGAAGTATCTCGTGATACAAGTTGGGGGCAATACGAATCCAACATTGTACCCACGAGTCCCCACGGTCCTCTATCCTTCTTAAAAGTATATCCACTAATACTAACTCACATGATTATATCACGTCACATAAAAGAACCATCAAATAACTAACATGAAGGAAAACTTTAAATGTATCTAATAAATACAATTTTGGGTGTCAAGAAACTGACGCAAAAAATATATCGAGATTGGAACAGCTGCGTCAAAATCTAAAAATAAAGTATTTACTATGTGAGAGATCAGCTTTTCATTTTTAAATAAATAAAATATGTATTTGTATTTTTGTGGCGATAAAAATATAGACATTAAGCTTAAGGACTTTGTTGCTCTGGTAATAAAGTTGTGAGATAAGAGAAAAAATTTGTTAATTATATATTTTTTGTGAGCTTTGAATCTTTGCAGGTTTAAAAAATAGACCTGTTCATAGATTATACGGAAGAAACTGCAAATCAACGGCCCTGTACGGCCAACGATTATTTTATGGCTTAAAGAACGCACGGTACTTTTCAGTATAATTATATTTCTTTCACTTTTTACAGCTTATTATTTGACCAAATAAACTGTATGGATTCCAAACAAATATCTTTTTAATAAGAAGATTTTTGTTCTGAGATGTGTCAGAAATAGATTTAAAATTTTTAACTGAAAACGTTTCCCAATACACATACCCAACATTACGAGTAAAACGAGCCTAGTTCCAAGGGTGTGCCTCAACAAAATTTTTATTTTAACGAAATGGGGGACAAAAACGGTGTATTTTTTATGGATTTTCTTGCATATTGATTAAATAAAACGAAAGTATAAACAATAACTAAAGTTTTTAAACTTTTAAAAAACTGTTTTCTCCAAGTTTTGAATTGTAATCACGTGAAGTTTTATACATACTTTTTGTTTAACTTATCAATATGAATAATCCTTGGGGAAAAAAACCAAACTTATGTAAAAATGTTAATTGAAAATATGTCCTGCTAAAAGTCTTGTGCGTTAACTAACCCTGGCAGAAAATTAACAAAATAGGTCTAGCTACTTGACAATGTTCAAAACTAGCAGTAAAAATCAACAGTGAAAAACTGAAAAAGTTAAAAAACAAATGAAAATAGAGATGATCCATTTTTTTTTTCGTTATCTCTTTAAGTAAAGGCCCCAACTTTTGTGACTTAACTCATACTAAAAATTTAGACAAATGATACAAAAACAGTTTCTCTCACTAAAAAACATGCGTGTTTTCCATCATTTATCCATCTCCCTGACGTGGCCTATAGACGCAAAGCAATCATTTCTCTTTGAAGATGCACAGCACACGCAGCCACCGCCATTGAATCGCTACTCAAATACAGACCATTCGAAAGCTGTTATCAATGCATTGCAAAAAGTACTGCTCTCCGAAAAAAGGTTGTATAAAAAAAGTGCCCTATATAACGATCATAACGATCATCAAAGCGGCCCCCACACGTCAAAATCGCCCTCTACGTGGAATCGGTAAATTGAAAAATTTCACGTAACGCGTAAAATATAAACGAACGCTCGAAACGAAAACAGTGAATCAGCATGAAAAACTAAAGGTAAAGAAAGTTGGATGCGGTGGGCACGTTCCTGCTGCCACGCCTTGACTTCGTCATGCAGGGGGCGAGCATCGAGAAGGAATGCTTTACAGCAGTGGACAAGGAGGTCCAAGGGTTCGCCAAGAGATGGTTGAGCCTCCCTTAGCAGGCGAGCACGGAGTTGGTACACGTACCACCGAAACAGGGCTTCAGTGGGCTGCTCTAGCTCACGGATTTATAGGACCTGCTCACGGTGGCTCACAGTTACATAATCCTGTACGCCAGAAATCCCGCCGTGAGCGAGTTGGTCATGGAACTGTTAAAGTTTGGCTGGAAGTCTGGCTCAAAGTCTGTCAGATAGAATGACCGAATGTATGTCTGGAAGTCTGGCTTAATGTCTGGCTGTAAGTCTGGCTGTATGTCTGGCTGAAAGTCTGGCAGATAAAATGACCAAATGTATGTCTGGAAGTCTGACTCAAAGTCTGTCAGAAAGTCTGGCTGAATGTCTGGCTGGAAGTCTGGCTCTAAGTCTGTCAGATAAAATGACCGAATGTATGTCTGGAAGTCTGGCTTAATGTCTGGCTGTAAGTCTGGCTGTATGTCTGGCTGAAAGTCTGGCAGATAAAATGACCAAATGTATGTCTGGAAGTCTGACTCAAAGTCTGTCAGAAAGTCTGGCTGAATGTCTGGCTGGAAGTCTGGCTCTAAGTCTTGTTGAATGTCTGGCAGAAAGTATGGCTTGAAGTCTGGCTAAATGTCTTTTACGAAGTCTGGCTAAAAGTGTGGCTTTGATTTTTGTCTTATGTCTGGATGAGACTCTAAAATTCTATTAAAAAGACTTGAACATAATGTCAACATTTGTTTGGTAATTACAAACTACAAATCTACAAAAAAGCCCATAATTTTATTGGGGTTATTCACTCCTCTCTTAGCCTAACCCCTCCGTCGACTCTTGCTTCATTAAGAATTTATCACGTGCTCTTCTCGAGCGGGTGCAAACGGCGATTAGGAGTCAAAAACAATAAATATACATATATGTGTGTATATGTACATTATAAGGTTGTAATGGTTCATGCCGCCTGTCAAACTAACCTCATGACAAATCGCCATCCTCAACAATTTTTTTCTAAAAAACTAGCCATTTGTTTGGAAAAAAATAGTTGCATCTTATTCAGGATAACTTAATCTGTAATAAATAAAATTTTCAGCCAATTTAACCGAGAGAGAATATCCTAAGGGTTTGTGCGGGGTCCTTTGCAGAAAAGTTCTATCGCCAAGTGAGACCCTCGGGGCTATCGGTTCGAAAGCTACCTCGCCGAATCGTTTATTTTTTTTTTGCAAACAGATGATTCACCAACGCTTCAAATCGGTCGATTCACCGTATTAATAACCTGTAAAAATACCGGCGTGTATGGACTGAAACAGCTTATACACATACCGCTCGGTGTAAAGTTTTATATTGACTTTTTATTTTTGTAATTTTTTACCCATCGAATCCAACGATTTTAATTGAACTGGCAGCTATCGGTGTAATAACTTTTCTCGTACCCGTTGGTCTGTTTGTCAAAATAACAATTTCAACCCTTGTTTGATTGGCACATACTACGCGAATCAATCATTTTGTTAACGTAAACAGTGTCGTATCGATTAGATATATCAGCGTTAAATGGACGCGCCCACTGATCGCTGTTAATTTCGTAACTATTTGCGATCATCCGCCCAACAGAGCCAAATTACCTGGTCAGTTGTGGGAGATACACGGTGCATGGAAAATCCAGGAATTCGCGTGTGGCTAATAGTTGCGATGGCTAAATTGGTCATCGGACAAAAAGAGTCGAGTTTCGAAACGTCCGGAGGCTGTATATCCATACGCTCACGTCAAACTGAAATCCAGCATACATCAGCAACATGTCCGCTCCAACTTCAATATAAACATCACAAACGACGAAGGGCGGGAGGGGGGGGGGTGTAACGTAAGACGTGTTTCGACCTCGATTTTTTTCGGTCTCCGATCGCTGCTCTTTTCAAAGAGCTCAATTTCACACGGTTGGCTACTCGAATTTCCACACGCGAGTATATATTATTAGCGCGCACGTATATATATATATATAGACGAGGTACCATCAGGACACGTGAGAAGATCGGACGGTCGGTGAAATTTATGGCTTGTTACGTGCGCCATCCGGACCGGAGCCCAGGGATCCGAGCTCACTCGAGTATCGGTGATTTCGTGGGAAAATAATCCGCTGCTGTTGGCTACTGGGTGTTTCGCGGGTTACCATTAATTTGCAATGCCCAGGGCGGTGGATGCAAGAGATTTTTTCAAAAATTTTTCACCGAGACATATGAAGCGCGATGATGGACCGTGGGTGTATTGAAAGTGAAAAATTGAATTTCTTGATTTTTGCGGGCATGGAGGTGGAAAGCGGCCATGACAAGTTTCGACAAGTACAGGTGGAGCGATCGCCGTTTCACTTTTTTCACTTTTTGATCGATGATCGATGAGTGTAACTATGGAGGTTACACGAAATACTAATAGTTCTGTTTTCAATTAAACGTTCGATGACTGAATAGCTGTCAATTTTTTTTTTTTTTCAATCATCACCAACTAAATATTTTGTACGAACAATTCGTAGTAACCTGTGTGCTTTTATAACGTGATATAGTTTTTAGTTAAGTCTTAGATCTCGGTGTTGTTCAAGATTTTTTACTATCAAAAATTTTATTTTTCTCTCGAGAGTGGCTAATTTGTGGAGTTTCGCTTTCAATGATGGTTTCGTAGACGTGGATCTTTAGATTTTTCGCAATTTTGTCTCTCAAATTGGTTTTGTTACTGTTGATTGTATTCAAATACATAATTCTGTCACGAAACCATGTATGTTTCTCTATCCCCTTTAAGCTCTTAATTATTATTATTTCCTCTGCTATTTAATCTCCGTTAACCAACTTCTCTGATTTTCTCCAATTGCCCATGTTAATCAAAGTGTTTGTATTAAACAATAGAATACAATAGATATTTCATTACCTTTCTTCATTCCCAATATGGACTGTTACTTTATTATCTCTGATTGAATATTTGAGTCACAATACACCTATTAAATAAACTGTAAAACAGGAGAAAAAAAATACGAAGTTTTTAATGAAGTATTTATGAGATGAATTCGACTGGGACTCGACACGAGCGTAGAATCATGTTATAAAATAGTCCAGAATTCAGTTCGATTACTCCTAGTCTAACGCAACCAGTATACATTATGTATTGTGTTGTCGTTATTGTGAATCATTTAATTCCATTCACTAATCTAATCAATTGTGTTGGATGACCACTTTGTCTATTATCATTGCAATTGTTAAACCAAATTATATCAAGTTTCTACGACTATGTGATTTAATATTGTACCGCAACACATCAGGTGCTCGTCGCATGTAGCCGCACTTCCTTGATTATACCCACACAATTCACTAGATTATTAATGATTGAATAACCTACGCTAAAACTACAATAAAGCACAATAAAATTTCAAAATATCAGCAACGCAACAGGTCCGGGTTTCATTTCCAGCTGCCAGGGCAGCTTTAGCTATTCGGTTATTGTGTCGTACTGATAAAGAAGAAGCTCAGAGCTGTAGAGTACACACGCAACAGGTTCGGATGGGTTACCTCAGTTATCCGGATGTGCAAGAATTGTCGGACGGACGGATGCTCAAATTATACTCTGTATAATGTCACTGGAAGGGTTTGCTTTTTTAATCTTTACTTAGAGGAAAAACAAAAGAAAACCAAAGTAATTGGATTAGTGGTTGAATTAACGGACCCAATAACATATCCAATTATGGAGGATATGAGCTATGATAATTATATAATACCACTGATATAGATGTCATACTTGGGGATACATTTTTTAGGTACGACCGATACTCAGGAGTGCCTTATAGTTTTGCCATAGCAAAAAGAGTAAGTACCCTTCAAACTTATTGTTTTTGTGTAGAAAAATTTTTGGTAAAAAAAAATTGCGATTGCGAACCTCGACGTCGGGGGTGTACGAATGTATGTATGGGCGTTATCAAGTTTTTTGATTAACTCATGCAGTTTTTGTCGGATTGGGCTGAAATTTGACAAATAGCTTCGTATTTTATATTTTACGTAATGGTTTAAAATTGACAAGATTTCCTGTTTTAGAAAAAAAGTCATTTTAAGGTAGTTCTTTCAGTAAAAAAAAAAAACAAAGAAAAGACAGTTTTTCAGGTTTAACTTTGTTACTTGATATTTTCGAGGTTTACTGTGAAAGATAATGTTGTAGATATAATTAAAATATAACTTTTTAGCATTAAACATTTTTGCTCAGGATGTAATCCAAACGTTCTGTGAGCCATTAGGTGCTCAAAAATCGCAAAAATATAGTTTGTCCCTATCTAACTTATTTGTTTTGTATTTTGGATTATAAATTTCGATGTAAAAGTTGTAGATCTTATTAAAATATATTTTTTTTGTTTAAAACATTTTCACCTAGAATGTTATCTACCTGTTCTATGAGCCAAAAAGTGCTCGTAAAATGGATTAAAAGTCGTGTTCTCCTATTCAACTTTGTCTTTTATCATTTTATTGTGTTCTGAGACTTTCTTCTCTTCGTCCTGTGAGATGTATACATTTTTTTACCAACCCTTTAATTTAAAAATTGAAACTTGTTTTGTTGTTACAAAAATACGTTTCATAATATTATCCTCACCTCCAGCCGTGCCTTACATGCAAAAACTGAGTTTTTACATAAATTTTGCCACTTATTTTTAATTGAACGATGCATTTAGCAGATATTCAGTGTCATTAGTTGTTAATATTTATACTTATAATTCCAGCTCAAACATCTTGTGATAGAACCAAGGTGAATGCGGAAAAATAATCGAATTGCGTATGGGCTACTTCAATGTAAATTAAAACACGTTTAAGTAAGTTTAAAACAATCGTGGTTTTATTAAATTCTTATTAATCACTGTAATAATAAAATTTTATATTTTCATAAGTTACCATGTAAGAAAAAAAAGAGCCGATTATTATATACCTGGATGAAGTACACAAAAGCATCGCTGTAAATATACGAGACGTCAAAAGTATCGTTGTCCCCTTCACATCGTTATCGCAAAATCATTTTCCACATCCGAAATAGACTTGTCGCCCCGTCGAATGATAGTGCACAAGACGACAATAAGGACACTATTCTTTTTCTCCACCCCCTCCCCTCGCCCCAAAAAAATAGTGTCTCGGTTCCTCCATGGGACATCAATAACATTCGTTACCAGACCTCTACGACGCTACTTTTCATCGACGACTGCCTGCTGCCTTCTGTCGCTGTAACGCACCCAAGTATCATCGGCATGTATTTTATGGAGGAGGGCCCGGGAACGCGCGCCCTTTGTATCATTATGGCGAGGCTGTAAAGGCGCTGTAAAATAGTATTGGCTCCTTCACCAAAGCAGAATTTTTTTTTTTTCTTCGTGAGTAGTTACGCTCGGGGTGCACAATGAATCGTACGTATTGACGTATGTATTTTTGGCAAATTCTTCTTGTATTCCCATACGATAAAACTCCAAAAGAGTAACAATAGCAAAGGTAGGGATGGCAGTTTAACAACGTGTGGAGTGTTGAAATATTACATCAGAAAATACAGGTGAGTCAACTCCAACGGGTAAAAGTAGGTAAGTACCATAGCCCAAGTGGATGATTTAGACATAGTATTAACGTCGAGGAATTCAGAGGGACGACACTTAAGTTTTACTTACGTTGGAGCTCCCCCGAGGTTATTTTTACATCCGCTCCTGTATGTATACGTACCGAATGAAAAGTGAACTTTAAAAGCCACAGTGTCGCGAGCAACGCACTTATATCTCCTAAAAAAAGTGTCTCGCGTGGCATATTTATGACACTTACCTACCGATCCATCTACCTCTGGGAGATGTTAAACTCCCCTCCGTGGACACGTTTGCTTTAAGGAGATGGATAATAAATGACGGTCCAGATGGATTTTGGCATTTATCAATGCCATCGGGCAGCTCGGATGCTTCTTTGGATATCGTCGTAATATCGTCGCGTACGGCGCTTTTCCAATTTTGTAAAAATCACTCTTCCCCCCCTCCCGCGTTCAATGTAACCGACACGATCAATGAGACAACCCATTTAAGCGTTGTGCCGAACCCTCTTCCTGATATCGGAAAGCTTAGCGGGGGTCTAGCTTGTGCCTACCTAGGCAGCCTAGCTAGCCTACTTAGGTCCTAGCGAGGCAAAAGTATAGAGGCAGATGGCGTGATGTAACGCGGCTTAGCTTGGCCCTACCTAGGCAACCTCTCTAGAGTATATTTTCTGCATACCCCCACCGAAAATGCTTTAAGTGTATATGTTCTGCTCTGCTCCTTAACTTCGCTCACTAGGTGTGCGTAATATACTGTACTTCAAGAAATTAATTCTTAGACTAGGAGAATAAATAGTTTATTACGCACATAGTGAGCGAGGTTAAGAATGTCTTGGATTACACGTGAATAAACGCCCGAGGCGAAGCCGACGTCTAGGGGTCTAGAGAGCATTTCTGAACCTCCGAACGTGGTGCGCAAGTATTCCGTTTTTTATCAATCCTGCACCGAGAGAAAGGATATTCCTAAAGATTTCCTCTCTAACTACCGAGGCAGCCTAGTTAAATTTCCGATCGGGCTTAAGGACGTGGGTTCTTTTGTATTGTGTGGACGAAAACTTCACGAAATTCGCGATCTAATTAGCTCGAACGAGTTTTACATGTACACACCGGTATCTGCCCGTCAGTCATGGGTATAGTAGCGTCTCGGCGCAAAAGAAAATAAAGGCGCGGAGAGAACGATGTTTATAGTAGATAGGGAGAGAGAGAGGAAGGGAAGGGTAAAAAAAAGGGGAAGAAGAGAGGAGAAGAAGGTGGATGTATTTACTGAGAAAACGCCGTTCGCGGATAATGGTTCCTTAAGAGCAATTACTCGGCGAGGAAAAGTCGAGACAAAGTAAACGAGAGCTCTCTTCCTCTATACCTCCTCGGCTCTTACCTTTACTGTTTCTCCTCCTCCTTTTTTTTTCGATACAGGTTTATTCGCGAGGAGAGCGTCGCGGCGTCTGGCCTTCGATTTCTCCATTACAGCGACGATGCCGAGGGGAAATAGGGTTACTCGATTTTTTTTTTTTTTTTTTTTTTCTTCACCAAAAGCCGATGTCGGATAATGACGTAAAGCGCTCGTGCAGGCGATTACAATATACCCTCTGGTGCGATTAAAAAAAAAACCCACCCTTCCTCCTCCTTACGTGTTTGCACTGTCTCCTTCTCCATTATTCGCGCGCTCTTGGCTTTTTTTTCCTTCTCCTTCCTTGTCCTTTCGCCCCTTTGGAGAAATCTTGGGCGATCGGCAAGTGCTCGGATAATCGAATGTATTAAGAGGAAAAGGGAGGCACTTTCTCACGGAGTGCGCCCTTTCGTTGCGCGAGTTAAGAGCATTAGGTTTGCCTTCGCCGCGATTCTTCGGCCGAAACCTCGATCTTTCACCGTTTCATCCTGGCCCCTCTCGCAAAAGGACAAATCTTACATCCGACCAATTGTACTTTTGCGGGCGACTCGTTTGATAGGGATGGGCGCAGTCAGCTTCAAGTAATTATAACTGATGCTGATTGGCACACCATAAACAATAAACAGTGAGAAAAGTTTTTGTCAGCGTTTAATAACTATACGTATATAGAGCTTGTCGCTTTGTAAGGGGATAAGAGAGCATCAATTTTCAATCCACGCATATATACGCATACGTATATACACACATACGCTGAGGAGAAGTACTTGAGAAATAATCAGTCGATCCGACAAGGACCGTGCGAACAGCGGAAGGAAAATGAGAGTGTAGGGGGGTAAGAAGCTCCGAGTCACGGAATCATCGGCCCCAGGGGTGCGATATATATCGGAGCAGCACCCGAAAGATAAACTCTTGGCACGTCTTCATTAGAGTTTTTCCGTGCGTCCGAGCGAGAGGGAGGACGTGTCCTTACGAAAACTCGGGCATCGCGTGGTCCCGTTTTTATTGCCATGCCGAAGCAACAACAACAACAACAACAACAACCACCAAGACTTTTGGACTTGCGTGCTTGTCCTGCGGAAATGAGAAAGGAAGAGGGGGGCTTTTTTTCGCTTGGGGGTGTTGTGGTGGTCACGGGCGTCTTGTGTGCAAGGATGGTAGATGGAATATTGATTTGATGGGTATGGTTTTCACGAGTCGAGTGGGCGCTTCGATGACATCTTTGGTGTTAGCGATCGTGGATGTGCTTGAGCCGAGGAAGCACAATTTAATTTGCCTGCAGAGTGAAATTTTCCAAGCATAGGTTTCACACAAAAATTGTTGATGAATTAAATCAAAGATTTTTTAACATCGTTTTTGTAAAGAGTAGTTAATTTCAACGCTTATTTGCACGACAACCCGAACGTACGATTCAACGATGGAAATGCAAATCTAATACAAATAATTTTATGCGATTCTAAGCAGATTCACTACCTGAAAAGTGACAGTATGGAAAATATTGTGAAAATATATAAACGTGATAAAATCTGCTTGTAGGTAATTTTGCATACTGGATATCTGTAAATAAGCTAATACTAAACGTTGAAAAATCTGCATACATAACTTTTACAAACTATGCTGACAAAATACCCGATTGTTCAGTTATGTAAATAGGGGATGAATACCTTAATCGAGCCCGTAATATTAAATATCTAGGAGTTAAAATGGACGAGTAAAATTCCATACAAAACTATAGTTCTGTTAAAGATTCACTTAGAAGTAGGAAAAAAAGAATCATTCTGCAGTGCGATTGTATCGTTTAATGAAATTACCTAATGTTGCGAAATGTAATAAATATATTTTGGACTAAAAAACGATCACCCAAAGTGTCACAATGAAGTATGTAAATAATATTACTTCTAAAAAATCTAAATGATTATTATTTACATTTTTCTTATGAATTACATTTTACAACGATTCTTGTGGTGACCGCCCCAAAGAGTCAAATTTTCGAAAAAGAATAACGTCCAATATTATGTACAATAATCTAACGAACAATACACCTTGATAGAAAAAAAGACGCTATAAGTAAAGCTTACTCACCTTTTCGGCGAGTTTTAAAAGATAACAATAATTGTTTCAATTACTGACCGGTACCTATGTGAAAGATATACAAGCGTAGTATAAAATCGATTCTTTTTTCATCTTAATCCACTGTTCTGTACACGCGATACATTCGGCACGAGTTTTTTTCCACTCAAACATGTGTATACAAGCATTTTCTACACATATTTTTATGAATTAATACTTTGTGTAATTCTTTTGGTGTGTTGTTCAGTTAATAAAAATTAGCGATGGTTTATCAATCCTGACATTTTAATAATTCTTACTCTTTTTTCTACACAGTTCACAGTATATATTACTCTGGAAAAACTTTTTTTATTCAGACTCGTTAGTTTTATTTTTATAATCAGTCCCATGTACAGATACACTGTACCTCTGTAAGATGAATTTTACCCCTAGCTATGTTTATCATATCGTATTTTAATGTTACTTAATAAATTCAATTAAGTATCATAAGCAATACTATTATTTATGCATGAATTATTTATCAATCAAACTCCATGACGTAGGGGTACCTTAGACCTTTGGTTTTTAATAAATAACAGTGTTAGTTATGAAGTCAGCTCCTTTAACCTCATCCCAGTGAACCATATTTGTTTCATAATACTTGGAAAAATCCGTAGGAAAGTAAGTCACCTAAGGATTACCCCTGATTTCGTACAAATAGATTCACTGACCATTTCCAACCATATGTATATATGTGTGAGCAATGCTTCCTTGAAAAACCTATCTAGCCAAATGTATTAAAGATGTATATAGTCACTTTTAATTTTTTTTGCATAGGTGCCCATGTCCGTGCAGCATCAGCAGAGAAGCAGTGGGCGCGCTCCAGAGAGCCAAGCTCATTGAGGTGGTTTAATTTTGAGATCTAGGTTACGAGGCATTTCAGCTGACTTCGAAGGGTTAAAAGGGGCAGTTAAGGGCCACGGCTTCGGTAAGTGTTTTTTTTAGCGAATCATTGAAATGGATCGGAAAACTGGGAAAGAAAGGGAGAGAATTTTATTTCCTGCGTTTATGCGTGTTTACATTGCCAGGCTCTCGCGCATCTGGCGTTTGGGTTGGCAATGGAGCTAGATTTTACGAAAATTGTGTTTAGTAATTTTTGAAGATTTTTTTTTTTACATTCTTTTGGTGATGGTTTACTTGATTGTTTTGTTTTGCTTAAAAGTTTCTGCTTGATTCCTACCGCTTTCTATATTTATGTTACATTCACCTACATTTAAGCAAGTGTTCTCCAAGAAGATGCGAAGCAGCTTACGAGTAAGTCACAATATACTTTCTCTAATTAATAAATGCACTTGTAGTAATGGAGCAGTCGTCATTTTGCCTTTCCATTATCCCATAGCCAATACATTGTTCTACATTTTCAAGTAAAAGTCAAGTTTGCTCATCATTCAGTTATCATCCATGTACTATTCTCAAGGACGCAAGGGCAATAACCTTTTCTCGATCACTCAAATGAGCTTATTTCGAAGCTCAGCTACCCCAGCGCCAAAACAGTCTACCAAAGTAAATATCAAACGAAGAAACTGTAAGTGTATTACTCTACTGAAATCCATTAGTAGATTATTATTATTATCATTACTGTTTGGAGATTCGATAAGATAAATAGAAAGTTACACAATGCACTTGGTGCTACACGAATTCGTCTATTGTCCCGTTGTGAAGCTCTTCGTTGTAGGTATACCACTATATCAAGAAATAACAAAATCACCTATACTCACTCGAAATGAGGGTTCTCAAAAGCCATCAACTTCTAACCAAAAAAGTTATTTTTTCCCCAGAAATGGCCAGTTATTCAAACGCATCGCAACGGTAAGCCTCGACCCCCCGGTCATTTGTTTCAAAGTCCTTACGCAACGCAACAATTGCAGTGGATTATTTCAAGCGCAGCGTTTCATCCATAATCCATGGGGAAACCTCCCCCCCTCCCCACTATAGTACACCGGTAGTTGACAGAAGCCAATCTTCGGTGGTATCGGCTCACAATTATTGCGCAACGATCACGTGCTCTACCGCGTGCGCCCCACTTTTCCTGGCGCGTCACGTGTTTCTTTCAGGCGCGAAGAAAAGGATTCCGTGGAAAGTCCCTGCACCGCTGCTTGGGACCAAAGTTACAATTTACGGAAAATATAACGTGCATATGGGAAACAGGTGACGATGTATATAATTCATACATGGGGTGACTCGGGATGGTCGCTGTTCCGTACTTTCTAGCAGTTTTACGCCCTGCAAAACGCCGTGGCTCGTAAAACTTCTCCTCTCGCCGCGTGTTCTTTATGATTTTATGGGGGCAAGAAGAATCAACGACCACGCACGGGATAAGGGGTAAGGGGGGCGAAGCTAAATTGAACAAGAAAAACACTTCCTTCCCGGGAATTTTCAATATCCTGCCGTCAACGTCTTCTTCCACTCAACTTCTATCCTCTGTTTCTCCTTTGTGTTTTTTTTTTTTTTTTTTTTTTTTTTTTTTGCTACTCTCCCTTGATCTACTGTCTCGCGAGTCTTAAGCCGAGGGGTATAAAGAGTCGTGTACCACGTCTCCGTGCAGCTTTCGCTCATCTCTTCACGTCGTCGTCGTTTTCATTGATGCAGTGGGGGGTATATCTTTTAAGCTAAATTTTTCTATTTTTTTCCAGAGACGCGGGCTCCGCATCCTGATTTTCCGCATCCATGGGTTTCGCGTTTCGTGCATGTACAGGGACATCGTGGTTTTTAAAGAAATCTAAATATGAATTGAGAATTTAAGTACGTGCACTAAAGTACGCTAAAAAAAGGTTTCAAATGATTTTTAGTGAGGATGAACAACAAGCAACGATAAGTGGGAATATATAGGTGCTTCTGTCAGTGCCCTACTAAGCGAAAAAAAAAAAAAAAATACACCAGGACAAAAAATGATTTCAAACGGTTGTGAGCAAAGATTTATTTAAATAATCGATGAAACGCAATCATACAATGTTATGAGCTATTAGATTATAAGTGCAATTGTGATACTTAATGATGAGCTATGGTGAGCGATGAGCTATAAACTGTGATGAGTAGTGACAAGGAATGACAAGTAAGGATTGGAGGTGATAAAAAATGATAAAGTAATTTATAATGAGCCCTGGTATGAAATGCTCGACAACAATGAGTAATTACGCGTTACCACATACGATACCGTGCACATAAACAGGATAAATGCACTTACGCTGAGCAGCGAAAAACAACGTTTAAAATAGTTCAAGCAGTGGTGACTACTAAACAATTATCAGTTTCCAACTGTGCCTCACCCTAATCGTTATTATATGATTCCAATCCTAAACTTCACCTCAAGTCTCGTAAATTCAAGAAGATTAGTGTTTTTCAATTTTTTTGTGGTTGAGTGAAAATTAGCTACGCTTGATGAAAAGTAATGCTTTATTCATCAAATCATAACAAAACCTGTAAATTATATTAATGATATGTACTAAAGTTGTTATTGTTGTTAACTACTGACTACTTTCAAAACTATTAAACATCAGTTTTCCGTAACGATGAATTGGTTTCTTTTATTTCTGTATGGGCATCACAAGTAGTTACTTTACCGATCGGTTGACAACTAATTTAGCTTAAACTGTAATTCTTCAATTGGATTCAATGCAATTCTTGCTATTTTATGACAACTGTTAGCAGTAATCAAAATTTTGAGTTAATTATCATTGTTATTTAAATTCACCAATCAAACGATCGCCAAAGAGTTTCTCCTTGAAACAAAAAGTTTTTAAACGGTATTATTTTACTTCAACTTTCGTATCACCAAGTATTACGTGGGAGCATTGCGTCAAATCTCTCCTTCGTTCATTATATATTTACAAGTGCCAACACAGCATTGAAACCATACGAAAGTTTCCACTATTGACTTAACTGATGAAATTCCGTCGAACCGCTGGACAAAGAAACGACGTGAGGCTTTCAAGTGAAAAAAAGGCAAAGTAACGGGAAAGCTTTGGCTGTAATGTTTGAAAACACCCAGCGTATCAAACGATCGCGCATACACGCCCGTGGCTATAAAAAGCCAACTACTTCGAGAGCCAGTCCTTCGACCGCGTTAATGATGAAGAATATAACCGAGCCTCCCTTTTTTCCCTCCTTCGTTCAACACATGCCGTATTGATCCATCAAAACCCCGACGCCTCGCACACACAAACGGCCCATTCGTCTTTTATGGGTCCGAGCGACCTTCTTTTTCCAAACTTTGTTGATTCGCCGTCAACGTTGTCCTCGTTTGCTGCACCATCCTTGATACTGTATTTTTTTCTCTCTAACTATGGGTATTTTCCCGAAAATATCCACGTGATTGAAAGCACGAGGAGAACAAATAGTTTCATATGCTGTGGAAGATGAAAAACCACAGGTACTTTTTTATCAGCCCATAAATACTTTCAGAGGGAAGTATATACTTTGTGAGGAAATAGGTACTTTCTGCTCTATTTTTGTATGGAAAATCCATTTTCCCGTACACTATTGTTATAAAGTTATACTCGTGCCGTGCAATCACATTGGTGCTTGCACTTGTGCGGGAATCTGTATTTTTAGCAGTCGTTTAATCAACAATTATTAAAATTTAGTTTTGATAAACATTATTGAATTTCTTCTTCTCAACATGACCCTTAAAAGATTCGAATTACAAAAGTACACGATAAGATGATTTTAAGGGTGATTCTTGGGGGTCGTTTTCCTCTCTTCGAAGTATACACGTGTATGGGCCGAAGAAAAATACCAAGCGTAGCTGACAGAATCGGCTTCGCGCAGAGAAAATTATCGAATCAAGCAATAATTTATCGTTAACAAACAAAATGTTACTCTTGGTAATCATAGTTCGTCGCAAATTGGACGTCTCTTTAAACCAAAATCAACAATATCTTTTCATCATGGCAACGCTCTCGTCGTTTTGCTTTACCCACAACTCTCCCATCAAAATATGTGCTCGATCGATGTGAAACACCAAGTATTTGGTTTTGCCGTTTGCACCAGTCTAGTTTTATTTCGATGAATCCGTAACAACGGCACGTGTGAAATTTTACTAGGAAATCAGGATTCGTAAACTTGAAAGTTGTCTTGTACATTTATCTGAAAAAGAAAAAAAAAACATTAAGTAAATTTGGTTCGATTTGGTTGACACGAAATCGTTCAGAGTCTCTAAGGATGGAACACACCGCCAGACGAAAAAAACTGTCGATGAAAATTTGGACATTCATGCATTCAAACCTTAATCCTGGATCCAGCAAAAGCAAGCTTCAGCCTATTTGTACGTACCAGGAGCGGCAAAAAGGACCACCCCAAACCTATCCAAAATCCTGAATTGCACCCGGTAGAGAGTCCTACGTCCCTCACGAATGGACACCCGAGCCATCGGAAAGCAATCCATCCCGCTCCAGCTCCCACCGTCCATCTTCCCTACTCCCCGTGTCCCCTTATTCTTGGGATAGCAGCGCGCGCCCCATCAGCATCCGATGCTCGTGGTAAAATTAATCAAACCGGCAGGTCCAGCCCGACCTTTTCATTCGGCCAATTTAATCCGGTGCTGATCCGCAGCTATGCACCTCTCCAGCCCGTATACGCATCGAGCGCACCTCCTTCCCGTGATGATATAACACAGTGCATGTACATAGGACGCGAAACAGAGAGGGAGGAGAGGCTTCACGTGCATTGGAGCCGGCTTATACGCCTCCCTTTGACAATGCAATGGCCTTTAATAAGGTCCATGCACAGCCCAAGGGACTACATGCGTACTCATTCAGAGTGGTGGGGGTGCACGTGCGCTTACGTGTACAATATACCACGTTCAAGGAAATATTCGAGACCATAGGTCGTTCATGGGGGCGAAAGGGTCGATTTTACAGGTGGCACCAATGATCTCTGAATGCACCTCTCGATCTTTGTGTTTGGTGCAATCTCTCGTGTTTACGTGCGCGTGAGAGTACAGCAGAGATCGAGTCGACGGAGGAGGTCAAATTGATGCTGGGTGGATGGATGAATAGCCCAAGAGAGGCTAGCTGGATATACGTAAGTGGACAGCAGGGTGAGGGGGTTGTACCCACGTTTGTGGATGGATGTGCGTGCAGTTGGTTGGGCGTAGAGTGGATGATAATTGTAATGATTCCACTGCTCGTATCCGTTGACGGATTGTTCATTTCCTGAACTGGATGTACATGCGTGTTTGTGCGTGCGGAACTTGTTACTGGTGTGTGTATATATTGGCAGCAGACTATGCAGAGCTCGAGGATCGACTGGTGATGAACGCTCTGCGCGTTTGCTGTTGCCTCTTGGTGAAGAGTAATGATGACGATAGTGATTTAGTACCCACGCAAGGGGACTTTGTACTTATAATTTATGTGTATCCATTGAACATATGTTGTTTGCCAATCGAATGTCAAAGTAATTATATTTTGATATTGAATATACATGCATTATATTAAAATCTCATATTTTACATTTAACTTGTGTATATATACATATATTTGCTCATCCACAATTAGGTACTTGTGCGTTTGAATATGACTGATTGCAGTTGGTAAGTAGTAGTGGTCAATGATACGGTCAGACCAAAGTATATTTATTTCATTTACAAAGTTATTAACTAATATGTTTTTGGCAATGTTAACGTATATGTAGTAATGATACAACACACATATGTTAAATATTAAATTCATCTTGATTAATTGGGACCAACTTGGTTCGCATGAAAACACTCGTCATCACCCATGATTTTGATCATACACCTACAGATTGTATGCTGTGAGATGTTGGAGAAATTTTCCGTTATAAGTATAAAATAATGTAATTGAACATGAAAAAATCAAGTGATAGTTTGTAACGTGCACACTTAACATCATCCCTTAGGTAGAAGGAGATAGAAAGCGAGTTGAGGGTATAGGAGGAGTTATTGCCGTGCGCAGCGGAGTGGGTTGACTTTGCCGTCTCTGCGGCTGCTGCTACGTGCGCGAACGGTCTTATCATTACATGGCCTGTTAGGCTCTCAACGAGGCTTGGCGCTAAGCTTAAATTCTCTCGGTCTCCCCTCAAGGAGTGATTCATGCATTCGGGACTTGAGAATGGGACGAAAAGAGAGGGAGTTTTTCGAGCGGTCTGACGCTTCCGCTGGGGTCTGAATGAACGAGCTGGTCTATATAATACAGAGGACGGGAAGGAAGAGGAGGTGTTCTGATCTGGTGGTACTGGGTTATGGTTAAGGAGGCCGATGGTTTAACATGTAGGCGATATCGTTACATTTGTTCAGTCTACAGTACATGTATTTGAATATTTTTTTAGATAATAACATTTTTCTACATGATTTTACAAAATGTGTTGCGTAACTACTTGGATGGATGTTATCCTGATGTGGTGTGCAGTGTCTTTCTTGTGGATGTCGGCCAGACAAACTACGTGTATTCTCAAGCAATAACAGCGCTTATGTGTGTTAATTCCCCAAGAATACGCGTCGCCAACCTGGCCTCCGATGAATTTAGCCGGAATCTTCTGCAGTAAGTGGTGTCCATCGTGTGTTTCCATTTCTTTCATCTTTGACATCAGCCAGTGTTGGCTGTTTTACCTTACCAGTTTTGCATTGGCATTTATGCACTTGCGTCCAGGGCCAGGGCCAGTCTTGTCAAAAATTGATACGCTTATACTCACCGAATTGCATGAGCCGATTGTCTTTTTAAAACGCAAAAATTTTTTTGTTTAAAAGGTAAAAGAAATAAAACAATCAAAATATACATACGGATTCATAATTTCCATTGTTTGTAACTGAGATTCTGGTGCTTTTAAAGTAAAGTTTTTTCATAAATTCATATAAAATCAATACTGTTACAAATCATTAAATTTTAATTGCTATGAATTGACTTGTCTTTCCAGTTGACTTTTTAGATTTTGACAATTTTGCCCAAGTTGGGGATAATTGTGACCAAAAGAATACAAAATTATGAGTCTGCGAAGTCTTTGTGTTAATACTTAATTTTTTTCTATAGCGTTATTTCATATAAATTGCGACTTATATATAATCATTATACAGAGTTTTAAAACAATGTACATACTGTATTACATCCTGCCACTGAATTTACCATTTTATATGTGAGAATATCGAGTTGGTCAAAGAGGTGCGGTTTTCCAATGTATACATCTTCATCGCCATGTAATCCAAGAGGTGGGTGTGCTTGTCGTTGACATTTTCTCCCTACGTGTGTATATCTGAGAAAAATAATCAATACCCATATATGTATGTGTGACTGTATTCTTGAGGTACATGCGGACTCTATTAGTTTTATGAGGATACGTTTATGTATACCCGTAAGAGAAATGAAAGTTAAATATCAAGCAGAGAGCCAGTCATACGAGGATAATGCAGTACTGTTGTTACTCTATATAGCTTTAGTTTTTCTTTAGTTTTTCTTTAGTTTTTAGAAAAAAAGAAGAAATCGATGTTATTAGAGGGAACAGCTATGTTGAAAGTACAAGACATAATAATTTTGTTTTGTTTTTTTTTTTGAGCTCTGTGTATTGAGCATTTGGGAAAAGATTAAAAGAGTACGTTTTGGAGCGAGGAATGTTTCCCGCTCATGCGATTCTGTGGCTTTGTTAAATTCCGAGCTTGTAATTTACGCGAAATGTGACGCAGTGCTCGTGGAAAAATACTTTGAGATAATTGGAGGGAATGCGAACTTTTGCACAGATGGCTTGTGCGGTGCAATTAAAACGAAACTGGGGTTTTTTTATTTATTAAAAAAGAGATTTTATTAAAAGGTTGTCAAAATTTTCTTTCGAGACACGGAATATTTGAAATTAAACGCGGTAGCGTTGAGCGAAATATTATTTTTACAATCAAAGCACCGACAAGCAAACAATAATACAGTCAAGTGATTAATTTTTCGTTATTAAAATAAAAAGCCACTGCACAAGTTGTACGATTATAACTCGTATCTTAATGTGAAAATATTAAAAGTTTTTTCGTAGCGCAGAATATGGAATTGAACATGGGGGGAAAAATAAAAATATTTTCCTGAAACGCGAGCAACGAAAATTTAACAATGTTGATTACTCGATGAAGTTTTGTATTTAAAATACAAGTTACAGTACTCGTGTCATGCAATGATAACTCTGGCGTTTAACATGAAAAAACTCGAAATTTCTGTCACTACATGGGACATGTAAAATCGAGCAGAGTTTGAACAATACACTACCATCAGTATCATATACAACTGTGATTTTTCGTAAGGTTCGTACACACAATACAGAATAAAAATTGTATAAATAAGTTACATTCAAATCGAGTGAATTTTATTTACAGTCTTGACCTTTTCACTACTCCTTTATACTGAAACAAGTAATTTTCCCTAATTATTAACTATGCCGCGTATCTAAAAAAAAAGTGCAAAAAAGCCAAGGAAACTCGTATCGTTAACGATTTCTTTCACGACAAAAATAAAATTTACAGCGTCGTCTTATCTTACCTTTTTGCTCTTTTATATTCGTCAAGGAGTCAAAAGAAAATGAAGCCTACGAACGGGCTTTATGTGGAAAAAAATTCGCGCTCAAAAAGTTTTCCAATTTATCATCCTCAAGAATTTTCGTGCGCCTTAAATCGACTTCTTCTTATTCACCCTAATAGTGTACCTTATTATTTTCCTTGTTGGAACTATTGGATGTACAAGTGCATACCCAAAGCTAATAATGGGGTGATGAAATTTTTATTGTGGGGTGTCATAGCCTCACATCTTTTTTACGGCCATCTCTTTTATTGAGTTGGTGATGTTTATTTATTTATTTTTTTTAACCGATTTTTTGTATGTAGTATCTTCTTTACCGAAATTCACTAAAGAGATTAATTCAAATAATTATCCTTACTATTCCTTGAACCACTATCATTTTGTTATTTTGGTATGTACCTGATTCTCAGCATATCGCATTTTCTACTTGGCCTGAAATAATGTAATCTATTAAATGTATCATTTAATTGTTAAAAAAAAAAATCAGAATCGAAATATACCTGTAAATATCTAATGTAAATGAACTTCCTTTCAATCAGTTACATTTCGCCACTGAAGAGTGTAAAGGACATACTTTGCGACCTGCAACACAAAAAAATGACACATAATTTTATTAATCAATGAATTTATTTTGCTTGTCAGAGTACGATTTAAAAAAAAATTCCAAATAAATGAGCTCATCTGTAAGGTACAATGTAGTAAAAACACATGAAGTATGTAATCTACATAAATGACGTAATTTCCACTGATATGGAATTAAGATTAAGATTAAGGCACAGTTAATTGAAAAAATGGATAAAACGACGGATCGAGTGAAAAAATTCATTCATCATGAAGGAGGGATAAAAAGGAAATCACATCGCTAATCGGAGCCCGGTAAGAGTATAGCTGCGATCCGTAAGAAGAGGTGAAAGATGAGTCGCATACAAGAGTAGACAGAGTAAACGAGGAGGGACGCTTTGTTCCCTCAAAAAAAGCTAAGCAGTATATATACCATCCGAAAAGCCGAGCACAACGAAGGAAAAGAGCGAGGTAGAGTAGAAAAATGAAGAAGAAGAAAACTGGGGGACGGAACGCGAACCGACGGATGGTTAGAGAGGAGGGATCCGCTCGACAAATGGATTAAGCGCAAATTGCTAAACTCTGTTTAATTTGGCCAAATGAATTTTGTTCCCCCGCCTTCGCTCTCACGCGCACACGTTCGCCACCACTTTCCTTCGGATCCCGCGCTCTTTTACTTCCCTCGGCTACACAACTACGAGAGGGAAACTTTTAAGCGCAATCCCGCCCGGCCGGGAGTAAGCCGTTTGGGAATCGCTCTAATAAACTCGCTTATCTTGTTTGTAAAACATTTTTCCTCCCCTGGCTTGAAAAAAGGTCCTTTCCCTCGAATTTCCAACATATAGTTTTCATACCCCTTTGCACAGCAGAGCAATACAATAAAAGAAAGCAACACGGCGCAAATACGCGAATTGGTTTTGAGGGCAAAACCAAATATTATTCCCGTCCGATTAAAAACAGAAGCATCGATACGCGACTCTTTGTTTTCCCTCCAACTCTTTTTTTTTTTTTTTTTTTTTTTTTATCCTTCCTTCCCATGTGCACATGCCCGTGAGGCTTACAAAAACGATACCCCACGCACGCGTACCCGTAAAATCCAGTGCCAATCAAACATTTGATTGGCAAACAAACAAGTTTCCACCATCACAATCTCCCATGTAAACAATGTACCTCCGTGTACATCCCCGTCCGACGAGCGGGTGGAAAAATCAAGTTCCACGTATAGAGCCACGGTAAATAATAACACGATACACTAGCACGCGAACACCGCGGGATGAAGGATTCGGAGCGGCGTATCCCTTTGACGCTCGGTAATTGCATCATTCGAAGCGTGTCGTGAATAATTTTCAGCCTGATGTCTCAATGAGGCGGGCTACGGTTTGACGCTACCGTCCCCAAGTCGTCACCATCGTCTCCCGGATTCTGAATACACGTGTATATGTATTCCAGTGACGTGTGCAGTACTGTGTATCACGGGCGCTACCCCTCTGCCAACGGCCCGCTCTTCACCCTTGAAACACGTATAGCCTTGGAATTGAGAGGATTATAATGCTAGCTGCTCTTGGTGCGCACCAGATGTACCAGAACGCGATATTAATCCTGGGGGGGGGGGGAGAGGTACTGTAATACGTCCCACCTTGTTACCGAGGGCTTGGTATCCTTACGATATTGAATTTAAAGGACTTTCGTGAAGTGTTTGCCAAATTGATGCGATGATTCCGACTTTTACTCCAGATTTGAAGAAAGTACTTGTTTATATGTATTCAAAAGGATTGATGATAATTCCAAGCTTTGACAGAGGAATCATCTGAAAATTGTCGTCTCAATAGCCCCACTCTCCAAGACCACCCAAAAACCAATGAGCCCCCTTTTGCGAATTATAATCCGTAAAATAGTGAGACTCTTTTATACTTTGACCATTTAAATTGATCCAGTCATTGGACATTGTTGCGATGAGAAACGTAAAAACACAATTCCATCCAAAGTGTGAAAATGCAAACAAATCGCCACAAATCACAGTGATCAGGGACATCCCTCTTGGCAATGATTTCGGAAATTGACTTTCATTACCGGAAGGCACGAGCCACGTACGATATCAACCGGTATCAACAAACATTCGTGCTCGATTGCTCGTCACAAGGGATTCACCGAGATGACGTTGCTAAGCAGTTGTCGATGTTTCCATTGTAACCGCACTCTTCCTTCACTATAGTATACACCTACTCGCACCACCGACGTACCATAATACCACGACCACGTGTTGGTGCGCCAGTGGTGGCAGCAGTAGCAAGCGTTGCCTTGCACTTGAGGTTTTGCGGTCTGAGGTACGTATACACGACCAAGCGAGCGAGAATCCTAAAGCACCTTGCCCTCGTCTGTTCTATACGCACACAAGTATGTTGGGTACCCACACACACGGCCACGTGCTGTCTAAGGCCAGTAAACACATACGTAAACCTTTGGTGGTTTAATGAAGAACGACGACGTCGCCGGGACGTCTATCGCTAATTTTCCGCTAAGTGCTGGGCTTTATTTCGCGTGAGCTATCTCCGGAGATCCTCTGTTTCTCTCACTTTCTCGCAATATCCTATGTCCAGTTCCTGCGTATGATATGGGACCGAGGAAGGACCAGTAGTGATAGCTTATACCTACTGGACTCGAGTGACGCGTGGGTGGTTTCTTCGTTGCTGTGCGATTGCGGATGGATGTATGTTTGGTGTTAAGGTATCGAGATTTGCCGGGTATTGATTGGTTAATTGGCACGTGATGTTAAATATTTGAGCGCTTGACTTATCGATTTAGCCAACTTATCCAGAGGCTGGCTGATGAACGCTCAGTGGATGTTTAGAAATTATTTTAAATTAATACACATATTACCACATCTACACGAGAGTTGTGAATAAATCTATCGAACCTTTAACTT
This sequence comes from Copidosoma floridanum, assembly GCF_036245765.1. Lineage (NCBI taxonomy): Eukaryota > Metazoa > Arthropoda > Insecta > Hymenoptera > Encyrtidae > Copidosoma > Copidosoma floridanum. The sequence continues at coordinate 4,612,260 of NW_028321909.1, forward strand.
TTATCCAGGATTTCTATCTACACCTGGTTTTCTTTTTTGCTACGAGGTAAGAGAAGCTCGAGATAAATACGTACGAAAGGCTCTCATAAGTCTCCTTCCTCCACGAAATTCTGAAACCTGTAACGAAATTGAATGGAGTGTAATTTTCATGATGAATTACGAATCCAAAATCCTCTTGTGTTTGAATCGATGAAATTGCTAGGATATAACCCGCACAAACCAGAATATTTCTGCAAAATATCGACTTCCTTGATAATACCCGAAATAAACACCACACCAAACTCACAGCGCTTTAATTAACGAAGTGCATACCATTTCCACTTTCACAGCCTTCCTCTTTCGTCACCTGGCATTCGAGTCCTCGGAAACAAATGAGCAATGCCTCCATACATGTATCCACGTGCAATGATATCGAGACTTTGAGGAAGATCCGAGAATCTACTGTATTAGAACGCACGTAGCGGAACGTGCTGTTAGGACGACATGCCTAGCTATAGCTAAAAGCTTTGTGCCGTTCGCAATAATACCCCCCGGATCTTCGCATATAACCCCTTGGTTTCCCCTTAAATGCTCGGCGCGTGCCTCTTTCTGTATCCGATTGTCGTATTATAATACATCCTGGGTTCTGTGTATCGTAGGAAATGAAAGCAACGCGCCTCCAACATTTGCCCCCTCCCCCACCTCGCGTTTTTCGAAAATTTATTATTGGGCGCATATATTGAGAAGTTAAATTATTTGATATTCAGTTATGCAAAGGGTAGAACAGTGAACCTCTCCCATTTACTTTTTTACTAACACGAACAATACATCGTATACAAGTAAACGCAGTTTGTGTAATGGCCATGTGTAACAATTATAAATGTGGTGATTCTCTGCGTGTAACTGTAGCTTCGAACATTTCTTATTCCAATAAGTACTAAATTACGCGTAACGAACGTTTATAATCATAAAATGAGTTATTTGTCTCGTTGCAAATGTTGACACGTGTCCATCACAAAAGCAATAAATTTAAAGCGTTTATTTTTTTCGGTATCGCCCCGTTTAAGCACTTCAATTAGCACACAGAAGCTGAAAGCCTCCTCGAGTCCCCGGGTAATCATTGCAATCTCGCCATTAATCAACTCTTCGCGAGAGAAACTCCTCCGAAAATTATCTTCTCCAGTGTATATATGTATATACACTTTCGCCCCCAGATCCAATCGCCCCTGCGTTATGTTGTATATCTCCCACAACCCCTACGTGGAAACATCCTCCCTCCCTCCCTCTCATTGTTTCTCTGCTCGTCTAGACAATGCGGACTTCCCTTCCCCATGTGATATACCCCATTCACCCGGATACAGTTCATTAATTCCCTCGTTCATGATGTACGCACGAAAAGAAGAGTGAATTACATTAGTCGGGGAGAGATGGGCGATGGAAAGATTGATGGACAAGCTCATGCACGGATAATTCAACGGATGGGCATGCAAATAAAAAAAAAGAACTCAATTGGTTATTAGATAATTTGGTACGTGAAGGTAAAAAAGATAGGTTCCTTCATTGGACATCAGGGTATCCGAGTTGATTTGATCGTCTCTTTTTTTACCGTATCTTAAGCTCTGGATGCGATGTTATGCAAGACTTTAAAAATTAACATCAGATTATTCCATAAACAGTGGAGTTATAGAGCTTTTTTTTTTAAGTGTACAACATACTTTGTAGTGAATTATCACCTCCGTAAGCAGCTATTTGTACTTTTGACATGAAATTAAAAACGTAGTTAATTCAATTTTCCAATTTTAATATTCCGTATACGATTACCTTTTGGTACACAACGAGATACAACGATAAAATAAAACAACAGCCCGTCGATATCTGCGCCATTTCATTGGGCTTTCACAAAAATCAGGTATTGAGGCGGTAAAAAAAAGTATCGGGTTCTCAAAAATAAACCAAAGGCCTCCAGATTGGATCGAAAAGTCCGATCACGAGTGAAAAAATAAAAGAGCACCGGAGAGCCCCTCCAACGCGATAATCCATATCCATAATGGCCAGCCAGCCTCGAAAACAAAACTGACCAAACTCACCCTCGGTCTATTCACCTGCCGAAAAAAGCTCGCGCGTGCCCAACATTTCGACGCATCGCGCGTATAGTGATCGTGTCGGGCATCCGTAAAGAGTGTCAATTGCGAAATTAATTGGCGGCTTCACGGCCCAGCGGCGTCATCAAAGCGCCATTCAAAACCAAAGCCAGCGAGAGGGGGACCATATCATCACCTGGCCGGCACATCCGTGCCCCCCCCCCCCTTAGCTAGTGCAATATTACGCGGCAGCGCGCGTGACCGCGATGCAAATCAGCTACCCCCCCCCCTGAACTCCCGTTGCCCCGTGACCTTTTGTCGCTTGCTCCCGAGCTCCACACACGCCCTGCGCTACGCGTGACCTGTGTATTTTGCTCCGGTGCTTTCTCTTTGACTGATTACCTTTGAAAAGGACCCAAGTGCGCAAAAAAAAGATGCCAGGCTGTACACGTGGAAGCTTCCGATCGAGCTCGGATCAGCTGCATCGGAAGATTTTGGATCGGGAAAAAACTCGGGCGACTTTCGTCGATTGGGGGGTGTTTTTCCTACTCTTCTCGGGCGAAGGATCACAGTCACCGTGCTGATCTATCAGTGCAAGAATCCCTCGATGTTTGCTCGATTGGAAAGGACAGGAGGATCCAGGGAAGTGCGAGCTTGCGCGGGTAAATCAAATCACGCATCAAAAAGAACCCGCGTCCTAACGATGTATCTCGTTATCGAAGGTAAAATGAAAAAGTTGAGTCGAAGCCAGGCACGAGTATACAAATCTCTTGCAAGTAGTGCTTGTAGTACTTGCGCGACAACAGCCATCGTCGGAGCTTTTATTGACTATCTGCCAATAATACCCCCCTGCCCCTCAAAACTCTTCTTTCTTTGCGCGAGCACCACACCGCGCCCCCGGCTCGTCCTCCTCAATTTCAATTTGACCAGCGAACCGTGAGCGTCGTTAAGTACACGGAGCAGGAGCAGCTCCCCTATGCCCCTCCTTTCCGCGTCACGCACGAGATGTTTCTGTATTAAGTTATATCGCGTGTACGAGGTGAATTCCAGTGTCGAGAGAGAGAGAGAGAGGCGCGGCTGTGTCATTTTTCTCCCCCCGGCCCCTTTTCTTTTCGGATGAGCGATCGATCTGCCGTCGCGAGAGGCGTTGTAATCGAGACGCCGGGACGTTTTCCAGAGAGGAAAGGTCTCATTGCGGAAAAAAGGGAAGAGAAATATACTTACAACCGATAGCCCAAAACCCCGGTGGATCGCCAATACGTTCAAAGTTCGGTCGCGCGCGTAATCCAATCCACCCAGTCGTGATAGAGCGCGTGTGTATACCCGTGAAGCAGCGGTCCGCGCATCATCAGCCTTAAACTTCTCGAAGCCACGCGCGGTTATAAACACGTCGGGGAGGGATATCCGACCGATAAATAGGATTCGCGCGATCGGCAAGCGTGGCGTGGAATTTCCCCAGAACCGAGGGAGTTCTGCTCGTCATTATGAATACGCTCGAGGGGGTGGAGGGATTACGTGCATTTGCGGATGGGCGTTAATCGCCGAAACTGTCTGTTGCTGGGACATGTGGTTGTGCGTAATACCAATGGTCGTTTCGCGATGATGATTTGGCCACACCGGGGCTCGCGAGGCTACTCTGGTTGATCCGATGCGTTTAGTGATTGTAATCGGATTGCCGGTCCACTGGTGCTGCTCAGAGCCGAGGTTAATTTGCCCAGCTGATGGTTACACATTTGTCCATATAGTCTCGTTTTCCCGTTTGTACTTTTGACGACAAATCGCATCGATCGAAGAAAGGTCCAAACGTGCGCAACAACGAAATTTTTTATACCCTACCGGGTGTTCTTCCTCTCGTTGGTTCCCTCCAATCACTCGAACGTTAAGTAGCTGGAGTTGCGACACTTGGTCCAAGAGAGCCGTTTCTACCATCAGCATCGTCGACTTCGAGAGTGGCGGAATGGGGGGTCGAAACGTAACGAGAGAAGATGAGGGTGGGGGTGGGGGCTATTGTCGAGGCTTTTGAGACGCTATTATGCCTTATTTCCCGGAGGAATATTTCGAGGTCGCTTTGGCACGCGGCTACGGAGGAAGCAGAGGAGCGAGCCGGATAAATGACTCGTCACCAGACAAAGCAAGTTTGCGCAGCAGTGCCATAAGCTGTGGATACGCGGCGTGGCTATACCAATTTTTTGGGTTTGCCGGGAAAGTTCGACACTTGAGGACGAAAATTTTGGGAATTCGCGTGGTTTGCTCTTTTTTTGTTTATCGAAATGAAATAAATTCGATAACTCTCGAAACTCTTTCATAGTTTTCAAACTTTTTGAAAGACTTTGAAAGTTTTGCATGTTTGCAAACAATTCTGAAATTATTCGATTACTTTGACTGGCCTTGGATGATTTCAAATACTTTCAAAGTCATTCAAATACTTTGGAGATATTTAGTTATTTGACCAATTTGAATGACTTTAAGGTTGACTTTAGATGATTTACAATTACTTTTTAAAAGACTTTGCCAAAGATTCAAATGATTCCATATAAACTTGTAGGTAATTAAATACATTAAACTCATTGCACGATCTCCCACGATTCTGTAGCGACACTAGACGATTTACATGCATACACGAGGTGGAAGCTAAAAACCCGCGGCTCGTCAAAGGGTCCATTGGATCGGCAAAACGAAGCGAATCGGCCGGCTCATCAGATTCCGATACCCACGACAATTAACCGGCACACCAGCTCCCACCGAAACCCGCTCGGAGTCCACGGACACCGCTTGGAAGTTCGGGCGAGGGGTCGCGAGCACGAGAAACCAGGGGGGAGGGGTAATCTTTTGAAGGTTGCGCCAACTCGAGCGAGAGAAGCCACAGCAAGGATTTGCATAACAAAACGCGCAATTAATAAAGTTCCGCGCGCTGCTCACCCCCTCCCCTCCCCCTTGCACAAAAGAGCATTCGGCATTTATATTCAGCGCCCCGGCGTGACCTCCCTCGGAGCGAGCTTCCACCTGGGGCTAAATAAGTCACGGACTTTGTAAGGAATCCCGCAACGCGGAACTTGGCAATCTCCCCCTCCCCCCAACTCCTACCCTTCCATCCCTACCAGCGTTGCGTTTCTCTCTCCCTTTTTTTTTCTCCCTCCACCCACTTCCGTGGGAGTGCGCGCACTTTTAATATTTTAGCAGCCACGCGGCTCGCCCGGAGTAGAAAAATGGGAAAGGCGCTACCCTCGGCGCTTGGGGTGAAAAAGTCGCCGAGCCGCGCTGGTTCATCGGACGGTTGTGTGTACTGTTCGCTTGCCCTAAATGCTGCCCGAGCCAGTTGACCGCCTTCCGAACTAGAGAGAGAGTGCATCCTCTCGAAAAACCAGTCAATCCAGAGGGTTTAGTTTCCTTTCTAATTTCTCCCTGGGCGGTGCGTTGGCGTCGGTAGTTTGTTGGTATCGCGAGGACGCTCCGTTTCGGTGATTTTAGAGCCAGCTACGGCGACTCGAGCGCGTTATTAAATTCCGCGGCTGCGCGGAGGTCGGAGACTCTGGCTTTTTCTTCCGGGAATCCGGGTTTCGCGCCTGGCGGGGTTACTTGTTGAATTCCGGGCAGGAAGTCGCGAGGGCTCTACCCTTTTTTTTTTTTTTTTTTTTTTTGTTGTGACTTTGGAGGGATTTTCTTTGTTCGACGTTGCGCATACATGAAAAACGAGATTACGGGGCTTTTGTTCTTTTAATTTCTTTCAACACGAAGATTCGCTCTTTCGTCGGATGGGCTTGCCTGCGTATAACAACTTCACCTCTTGCCCAAGAAGTAAATGACTTTTTTAATTTACCTGCGCTTTTTTTATTTGTTTTTCCACGTTCATCTTACTCATTTTTATCATCGCTGTAATATATTCATTGTTTTTTCGTTTAATTTTAATTCCCTTTTTTATTTATCCTACTTGTTACTCATTCATTTTATTTTTCCCATTGCTTTTGTCGTTGTTATTGTTGTTATTATTCTTACAAAGCCTTGCAGTTTCTTGTTGGAACTGCCTACATTTGCCATGTAACCGTAGCAGAGCTACGAGGAACCCAAACTTCAATATATTCAACTGAATGATGGCTTCTTGAGGTTTTTTTGTGAAAAGGTCCCCAAAGGTGAAATCTATGCTGATATAGAGAGTAAAAAATCATCCAATTCATGGTATTGTTGAAAAATATACTGTTACCGTCACCATGAATAATCAGTCGAAAAAGAAAACACAGATGAACATGCACTGGGAAAATGGAAAAGTTTTGCAATGGATGCAGCTTTTGATCGATGAATTCCTCAACTTTATGCTGAGTAGGTACAAACAAACACGATAATAACGCATGCACCGTGTGACCAAAGAGAGCAGGCACGAGAAGTTGAGTTTTTTTTATTGTGTGCGTCAAAAATGCAATAACAGCTCTCTCTCTGCACTCGCTCGAAAAACCATCAAAAACTCAATCTCGTATTCAATTACCTCAAACATCGCAACACAAACAAGCTGTCTCTCAGCACGCTCCGAAGCACTTAATCATTGCAACACGCGCTCGCAAATAAAAAAAAAAAAAAAAAAAAAAACACCTCCTCGCGTAGCAAACGATCCCTTACCGCTTTTTAACATCATCATCGTCATCTTCGCGAGTGTGTCTGCTGCTCTGCAGCGCAGAAAGCACCCGAGCCGCGGAATTCGACAGAGCATTATTTATCAAACGCGAGCGCGTCCCGGCAAACTCCACCCGAGCAAACATCTCCCGGCACGTTCGAGGAAGTTGGAAGAAGACACCGGCTCGTGCCCTCCGTCTTTTGGAGAGGGGCTGCTTAACATTTCCGGCGGCACAGGAGGCAGCTAACTTCATGCATCTACTTACGCTCTTTTTTTATTCTTTTTTTTTTTTTTTTACCTGTCGCGTGTACATGGGACAAGTTGAGTCGAGCGGGGGGTGGAAAACATTTTAAAAGTGCGAAAGCCCTTTTTTTTCAAGGAGGCACAGGGTGGCTTTTGAATTTTGTTATCGCCCGCGTTAGACGGAATTATTCATCGGTGGGGCGTCCGAGGCGTCGCGTGTTTATTGAGATTCCCCGCGTGGAACTAAATTTCTCTCGGGGATTTGGGACTTTTTTTTCTAAAGAATCGGTAATTAGTTTTCCTCCACGCGGGGTTATAGTTATTACGAGTTTGGATGAGTTTCTGGGTAATCGGAAAACTCAGAAATGTATGTCTCTGTGGGCCATAAAAAATGACGCTCTCATGTAGACACCCTGAGGCTTTTTTTTCATCCTTTACGAGGATTCCGTGTTGATACATAGTGTTTGATGACGATCGATCGGCCTGTCGTTATTGCCGCTTCTGACGAAAGTCTGACAAGTATGAGGATTTTTAGCTGCTGCACCAAAGCGTTTGATCGATCGTTCGTAGGTTTTCTCAGGCATACTCGCACTTCGAGGACAAAGTGTTTTTCAATTCGTATAATGGAGAATGATTTTTTTTTTTTTTTTTCATCGGTATGATGATTTAACAAGAGCTGAGTATTCTCTTGGCAAGGCAAGGGTGCCTAACATCGCGAAAAGCTCCAAAAGTGTTCAACTTGTTGATGAAATTGTATCGTGGATGTTTTTTGCATGACGTCTGGGCTTTTTCATCGGTGAAATCACTATCAGTTATAAGAAGGTCCGTGCGGGGAGTTAGATGGAAGATGTGCACCAACTGGGGTGTGCGTGAGACAATCGCTGCTAACCGTTCACACTCATTATAATTTAAAGTATTGCATTTGCAACGGTATTTTTCGTGTTACGCGACTTACAATGAATGAGCGCAACGAAAGAAAAGCGGAACCATCGGTAATTTTGTCTGATCGCACGCCTGTCAGCCACAATAGCTCGTCGGCAACTTCCGTACGTACGTGCAAATGTACCCACACAATGGCCAAGACAGTTGGAACAAAATCACCGTCCCGGGCGAACAAAGGCATAAATTATTAAACTCGCATCTTTTATTGGAACCCGCGACTCTGCCGCATGCAATCTCGCGCGGCCGGGATTGAGCTATTTTTCTGTGTTCCGCGTGTCGCACGAGACTCGGCTCTGGTAATGCTTTCTTTTTCTCCTTCTCACCCCCTCCATACTCCTCGTATATTGTTAATTCACGACGGGGAAAGGTACGGAGTCTCATGATCGCGTGTGACGCATTGGCCGCCTTTTTTTCCTCTTTTCCTTTAGTTTTACCGCGGCGTCGTGGTTTTAGCATGCCTTTGTAGTGCTTGCTCCGTCATAGAAAAAATATTCACTATCGTCTTTTCAGTAGTACAAAGTAGGTGGTCTTTTTTTTTTAGTTCGATACCATCACTCGCAGGAGCGGAATCGTCGATTCGATGGACGTAAATAAAAAAAAAAACGCTTAACCACTGAAAGTAACTTTGTGCTCCGACGGAGCGGTGAAAGTTCAAAAGTGTGGCCAAAAGTTTGAATTGAATTAAATTTGTCTAAACTCTAGGGTCCCGGTGAACCAACGCTGTCGGCTAAAGTGCGAAAGTCGGTCAGCCCGTGTGGATGCAATAACAATTGGATAAACTGTTTTTCTTCTGTTTTTTTTTTTTTTTATTTATTGAATTTTTCCACCCTCAAGCCGTATCTAAATTTAATGGTCCAGTCGAGAAATGCGAACGAGCGAGTAAAATCTAGATTACCTCGCGAGAATGACAAACGAGCATATTCCGCTTCACTCCTCGGGAACGGAGATGGTCTCGTTACGAATTTATATACAGGGGAGCTCTGAGCTTTGTCGCACGCACGCGTGCGTGTATGCCTGTACTTATGCACACGAGGAGGAGGGATATAAGGCAGGCAGTACCATTTTCCATTTGGATGTCTCTGGCTTGTCATTTTGTTGAATTTGTATTTTTTATGAGCTTACGCGAGAACTTTACCAAGGGAGGGACATTTTTTCTTAGCTACAATATTAATCATGACCAATTTCTAATGTGCTCCGTTATTTTTGACGATTGGCAATCGAAATTGTCCAAGTGTTGAAATGTAGAATTAAAAAGTTTCTAATGATTTCAAAGTGATTTCATAACGATGTTATTAGGTACTTTACGGAAATTCCCACCTTTCGCCCCCATTGAGATTGATACGATTCCATAGGGCCATTTTCTACAAGATAAATGCACATTGGACGAATAATTGTTAGTTATTGCATTTGACTCTCAAAATGACTAAAATTTCCTTTCATAAACAGAAAATACCGATATGTGTATATAAAAGAGTTGGAAGCAAAACGATTTTTTAAAAAAGAAGAAAGTATTCTTAATAAAAAAGTGTTGATCAGAAGCAAGTGTATAATTTGTGTTTCCTCATGCAACCAGAAAATATAGCCATAAAACTAAAAGTCCAGAATAAGAAAAACAGCAAGTAAACCAAGCCCATCCCGTCCAAATGAAACCCCAAATGATTCACTCCTCTCCCAATCAATCGCAATCTCCCTACGAGCCTTGCACGCACACGGTGAGAACCCACGGTCTCGTACCCTCCAGCATATAAATCCCAACGGGCGTCCTCCGCTCGAGCTAACTACCTGTGTATTCCCCTCTCTCCAGCTTTTTCCTCGGCTAGCTCGACCCCAAGATCTTTATGACGGCAATAAAGCCGAGCTTGCGGCCGAGGCTTCCCGTTACAAACGAGCCCGCCCGCGCTCGCGTGGTACGTCAGGTGAAAAACTGTTGCCCGAGACCTAATGAAAGCTCCGCCGCTGTGGATTCCGTTGTTATGACTTGGCTTCTGTTTTTTTTTCTCCTCTCCACTCCCTCTTGCGGTCCCAATTAGCGGTCCCGAGTACATGAATTTTCACGCTCGTGATGCTTCTCCCAAATCGGTATTCACGCAGCACAAGCTTATGATTTTTTCATGCCACGGATATCGCGTCCATCTATCATTCATAAGTAAATTGCTCTTGTGTAAATTTCACGACAATTAGTAGGCTTACCTTAATTACAAGGGCAACTGGGTTATTACCAACATGGTATCCATCGTTTGATTCAAGGTTAAAGCGACCATGAATGATGCCATTTTTTAAATCATACGTAATACAATCAAGTAGTACAAGGAAATTATGGTCAGACGGACCGAAAATTTATATTTTTATCAGCTAGAAAATACGAACTACTAATAATTTGGCATATTATACTCATTATAGAGCAAAATGGGTTTTGTATTACAGCGTAATAATCATTATTTGATTCAAGGTTAGTGCGACTACGGATGATGAAATGTTTGTAGTAGCATACGTAATACAATCGAGTAGTGCAAAAAGATTATGGTCAGACGGACCGAGAATACTCAAGTTACAGCAAAAAATGCTCCATCAGCTCAAAATTGCGTTCCGGACTTGCGGTACTCTCTTGGGGTATAAATAAATAAATAAGCCGAGATGGTAATAATGGCGGTATCCGAATGCGCGTTCGATCACACGGCGAGTATTATTTCACGCGCGTTATTTATGAAACGAAGGGGAGCATCGCGCGGAATTAATAAGTGCAACGTGAAATCCGACGCTCGAACGTGCACGCACGAGCAGAACCGACTCCTGAGCGTATGGTGCGCGTCTTGTGGTATTAATCGCGTCACGGGACCGTGCGTAAATTGAAGTGAATTATTGCCCTTTCACGCGTGCATATGAGAACATTTTTCGCTCATAAGAGACGGCTTTCGATCTTGTTTTGCTTACCCACGCTTGTTGAGGGGATTTCCGATGAAATTACCTACGTACTACCGTTGGAAAACGAATGATATTATTGCATGAGCGCGCGGTGGCTCGGTCGGCTAGGTCGTGGATTGGCACGCGGGAGACCGTGGTTCAATTCCCGGCCAGTGCGACTTTTATGGGCAAAGTACCTCTGTGTCTTTCACATGTGCTTTTTCACCACGCAATGCTCCTCGAGGAGGGTTTAGGCGACCTTCTTGCAGCAAATTTGCCTAATTCCCCCTACCCCCCTCCCAGTGATGGGGAGGCCTCCCATCCCTTTCCTTGTCCCTTTCCCAAGTGCTAAGTGCCCATAGTAGTGCCCTTATTAAAAAGGAGCCGGACGTAGAGCACTATAATATAAAAAAAAAAAAAAAAAAAAGATATTATTGCATGATTATTTTATCAATCGCATCCACAACAGCCAGACGTGGATTACGATCAGAGTTTAAATTTGAATAGATCTTTAAAATATTTTATTTGAAAAGTTAACTTGGAAGGTTCATTTTCTCAAATATCGCGCGGAAAAATCCCTACACGCCAGAGGCATATCCAGCAATCGGGAACGGAGCCCTCCCGACCAGCTGCTCTAAAATGCAAATTGTTATGCTTGCACGCGCGCGGGTGCCTGCACGCTTGACCCGGAGAACGTTTCGTTTGTCCGCCGTGACGGACAGCGATGAGTGACGTAACGATTTTGGCGTGATGATGATGCGGCTTCACCGGTGCGGTTACATGCTGAATGGAAACGGGGGAGTGCAGCTTGGGTGGCTGCAACGGATGATGGAAAGAGCTACGGTCATGGTAATAAGGAGCTAAAGTGCAGGGCAACAATTTTTTTTTCTTTACAATCATTTTGGAATTTGTTTCGGGGGTGATGTGAGAATTTTGAGAAATCACACACGTGTTTGTGCCGGAATGTTTCACCACAAGGTTTTCACGTCCGTTACGCTAGCGGTGATTCCCTTGAGATGTATACCGATTTAGGAACGTTATACAACTGAGGTCTTTGTAGTTGCGTAAGTATATGTTTCATCTTTGTGACATTCTAAGTCAAGGTTTTTCACATGAATACAATGAAAATTGAGCTTTCGACACGGAAGATATAAAAATTGTATTACGAAATAGTATACCATATTTTTGAAATTTCGAAAACTTGGTCTATCGTTTTTATAAGATTTGTTTTACGCGTGAAGGATTATAAATCCAAAGATTAATAAATTTATTCTTAAACATCGTCTGTTTGCAAATAAATATATAAACACAAATAATAAATAAACTGCAGCATCTAAGGACTACCCTTTTATTTTTTGGCGTTATTTCAATGACGAGTTAATGAACACATACAAGTCCAAGATTGTTAAAGCACCCCATGATTTCTGTAAGTATAACTAATTCTCTTTACTTTCAATAGACCGATTTTATTTTATTTCAATCATATATTACTTTCGTCTTGCCCCATGCACCACTAATTTTGTTTAGTGTACGAGTGAATGGCCAATTAAAAGATGTAAAAAACTAACTATTGAAACCCAAAGCGATGTGTGACCAAAACCAATAATGCAGCGCGCATTACACGTTATTTTTAAAATAATTGTAGTATCCATCATGTCATTGTTCTTTCGTATTAATTGTATGTTAAAAAAAAAACCACTACATCTTTCGTGAGAAAAATCTCATTCCGATCAACTCAATGGTCATATTCCCTCGCACAAGTCGTCAAAGTAAACCGATCTCGAAATCTATCGATACGCGGCAGTCACCTCCAAAGGGCACGGAAAAACCCCTGCGAGAAACCCGACGCTTGATTTATGTAGAGCAAAATATGACGGAAATCACCGACGGGAAGGAGACGGAGAAAAAGACGTGTAGCACTCGGCTCGGGCAACCCGAGGCGACAGATTACCCGGCAAATATCTACTTATTCCGAATGCGCGGAGAAGCTGGAACGGGAGAAAAGGAAGCCCGGCAATCATCTTCGATTTCAGGGCGTCGGGAGAGTCGTTTGCGCGTGAAAAATGAAACTCTGGGCGCGGAGAGCTGTGCACAAATCATGTTTTCCCTCTATCGCGCGTTACTTCTGCAATGGGATGCACGTCATTTGCCCTTTGCTTTTCAACGGGAGCCTCCGTGAATTGGAGGGTTATCGATTTTTTTTTCTTTTTTCTTTTTTTTTTTTTTTTTTTCTGGAAAGCCAACCAAGCTACGGTCCATCGGGGACGTATAAGGAGATCAAAAAAAATGATGCTCCATTTTCTGAAGACACTACCCACTCCGTATCGACGGTAATACAGCAACAAGGGGGTATAGCGGGTAGGGTCCATCGAGTTTCGTGACACGTCCGCCTGCAGGGATGGTATCATAAATATAAATGAACTTTTCGAGCATCCCTCTCGATCGTCCGAAATAAGCTGAAAGACGAGGAGGTAGTTCATATTATATATATATCCACAATATATAATGATAACAATCAATCGGATCGCAGGCCAAGTTTAATTGGGCTCTCTGGGGGGCTCGTTTCGAAGGGCCAAGTTTTAATTCTCACCCAAAGGATTACTCGGCGATAAATCATCTTTGCGGGAGGGCGTTAATAATACCTTTCCCGCTACAGTGCTCCGGCAACTGTTCATCTCTCGTGACGTTCGCTCGAGAAGTTTTTGAAGGGTTAGTCTCGAGGACGAGGGTGTTGAGGCTTGGTTTGGAAAATATCGGGGCTCACGAGGTATAGGGTTGTGCTTTATTTTGTGAAGCGATGATCGCAGAAACTGCGTCCTCGTGGATTAAAAATTTTTCTTTTACGCACCAGTCATGCCTAACGTTGTATCTAAGAGGAGCGTTAAAGGTAATTACTGTTGGTACTTTGCTTCTTCAAGTGTGTAAATCCACGAACAAGTGAGTAGGTACATCAAATTATGACAAAAGTGCTGATACTTTTAAATGGCTTGACAATCAAAACCAATTGCAAAATTCATAGTTTATTCTTACTCTCACTCAGTTTCATTCATTTAAAATTTTCACCAAAAATAGAAATATTTTTTAGCTTGCATGCGCAAACGAAAATTTTACTTGAAAGTAACTTGCAATAAAGGAAGAGTTTTTATGGTTATTTGGTTGAAAAAAAATTTAGTAAAGAAACGTCGTATTTCACTATGTATTTAAGTTTGTTATAACATTGCATTTACGTTCCTGTCATATCTAGCAAAAGTATCCACAAATTTTTTTTATCCGACACTCTACATACCGTATAGTTGCAAAAAATTATAACTGAGTTGGTTTTTCATCAAAATTTACTGTTTTGTGAAGCTTCGCCATCGGTACTTCATTGTAAACGCTCTGAATGTGTGATTAAAAAAGGTTATTCACTGCTTCGATTCCTACTTGATCGAGAAGGAAAAAAAAGACTGAAAATTTTTATTTCAAAATTTCCTCGGGATGAATCCATAAAAACCAAATTTTTTAAAACAAAAACAACCGTGGAAGCGTTGAGCGCGCTTTTCAAACACATTTTTTGTCCGCTTTCAGGAGGCGCGTGCCTCTTGTAATAATGTCAGCCCGAGCGCGCAAAAGCTTTGTGCCGCTCGAGTGCATGGAAAGACGAGCGGGTGGAGATTTAATTTACCAGCAGCGAGGAAATTTTTAGCGCCCGAAAAAAAAAAAAAAAAAAAAAAAGCTTTCCGCGCACTGGTGCTCCGAAGGGTCGAAGGACGGGGCCTGTGCTCAAGGGTGGAAGAGGCGCAGCAGCGGTTAATTGGCCGGTAATCGCGTTTGCTAATTGAAATTACGGAGGCGAGGACTGCGCGCGCGTGCACCCACATGATGGCCCTATCTCTTGGGCTCGGTGCGTACAGTAACTCAACTAGGCCGCGATGCGAAACTGGATAGCTCGCCTGCTGATGTTTTCTCCCTGTCTCTCCCCTCGCGATGCGCGCCTGTGCGTACGGGTATTACACTTTGGATGCGAGGAAGACGGTTTTTTTTGTTTGCTTGTTTGGCCTGTGAGGGAAGGTAATGGCTGGGGCTCCGGGCTCGCCGTGTGTAACGGAAGGTAATTTTGTTTCGTGTGATCGCGGAAGGGCGCTGGTGCGGCCCGACTTTTTTTCACAGTGATTTTTGTCTTGCCTCAATAGACTACTTATTAAAATTCTCTGTGCTTCGTAATAATTTTTTTTTGTTGTAGTTACGTGTCCAAACAATGTGACGGTTAAAATAAATTTTGATGCTTATTTTATACTTTATTGGTAAACATTTCGTTTTTTTCAATAGTCAAAGCATATGTGCACACATGTCCAAAGATTTAAACATATTTTTTTAACGCCTTGAAAATTAAACGTTTTTTCCCAAATTTTAATTCATCATTTAAGTTTACAAGCAGTAAGTTTTTTTTTTATCACTATAGTACTAAACGAAAGTTTTCGTGTAAAGTACGGGGCAACATATACTTTTGGAGAACTTACTTTATCACGAGATATACATTCTAAATATATACGTTTCCATCGTTATTTGCAAATAAAAATGAAAACTCCCGATTATTTTTGTAACGGTATTGACAATTTAAAAACAAACAGATATTAACTTCGTACGTACAATAATTTCCGTTCAAACCTAATTTACGTTATTCGCCATTACAAGATTCCAAATAACACGTTCTTAACAGAACACGTGATCGGCCTAAGGCAGAGCTACTTATACACATACAAGCTTTCATCACTAAATGGTTTATACCTTATTAATACTTGAAGGAATTATTGTTTCCTTATTTCCCTATTGTCAAAGTTTTTTTGTTTCTTCAAGTACGAGAAAAAAACTTCTCAAGTAGTACAAACATGTTATGATCAGACGGGCTAAAAAAATGTTGAGTCAACACACTTCTATCGACGTACAAGCCAATGGCCATCGGATGTAAGGAAATACCTAAACGATCGTTTAAGCACGAAAAACCAAACACTGTAAAAAAAAAAAAAATTCTGAATAACCGCAAATCACCATCAGACCCAATCGACAAATAAACAGCGGAAGCAGCCCATCGGCACGGGCAATCAAACCATAAACCGCTTTCACGCCAAGTTCCCATTAATAAGCATTGCATGCACGAACGAGCAAATGAGAGGGAGAGAGAGAAAGTTTAAGGGTGTGGGAGAAAGCGAGGCCACAAGTATTCCAACCGCTCGACGACGACCTCGAGCACTTAAGCGGGCAAGTTCTGTGATTGGCGGCTGACCTGGAGACGCGTCGTCTTGAGCGCTTGTACCACTTTTGCGCCGATTTCAATTTGACTTTGCTACAATGGAGTCGTCAAAAATTGTAAAAGGGAAGAGAGGGAAAGGAGTCACGATCAGTGAAACTTTTGAGTAATTTAGCTGGTAGTATGTGTGTGTACACGATATGTTATGGTGTTGCGGACGGCATGGGACAAATGTAATTTATGATTCAGTGAAACAAACGTAAATGGGGAAGGGAATTTGGAGCAGTGAAGAGCTACTACACAATTAATGAGTGGTGTGAGTCAACGAGTAGTCAGACTCATCGATGACTAGAGCGATACGTTTATCACTGATGTAACAAGTGTCATTACGCATTTAGGAGAAGTTAGATGACGTAGATTAATGTTTCCTTCCTGAAAATGGCAAAAAACAGGACTTTGTTCTTGTTTTTTCGCTATTTTAATCGTGTTTTTTTTTTTCTAAAGAGAGTGATACGTTATGTAAGACAAGTTCTTCTTTTTTCTTTAATTTTATTTTGGAATAACAACTGATACCCACTAAAATTGTATTTCGTTGAGTTAAAAAACGTTTCCCCATAGCACATTTGTATAAAACATGGGACCACGAAGTGGTGGCGAATAAATAGACTTTTGTCCCTTTAATGACCCACTTTGTTACCATACAAAGGTAGAAAAATTCATGTAATGTTCAAGTCCCATTGAATACAAACTACACTTGTTTGGTTAAAATTCATTTACGTATACTTCTGGAGAAAAATAGAAGAAAAAAAGGGGCGAGGAAGTAGAGAAAATCGAATTTCGTCAAGCCATATAATGTTTGAGAAACAACAACCCACAATAATACATTCATTATTAAAAAAAACACAGCTCCAACCGACATTCCTACAGCATCCCTTACAAGGAACTCAACTCACGATACCGCAATAAACTCCCTTTCAAGTATATACATGCACGACAAGACGCATCGCAGGCAATCATAAAAACTTCTCAGCAAATAAAAAGTAAAATAAAATAAAATACAAGTTAAAAAAGCAGAGCACCAAGAAATGGGATAATACACTCCCGAGAAATAGGAAAAGAACGAGCGTCTGACAAGAGATACGGAAAAAAAATCTAGATGGAGAGAGAGAGAGAAAGACGGCAGAGCAGACGGAAACCGGTGAAGAGGAGCAGGGAAGATGGATTTTTAATTTTGCGAATTCCTAATTATTTTCCCCGGCCGGTTTAAAGCTCCCACCGCCGCTGCTGTTGCCCGCAACACAATCTCGCCCCCCTCCCTCGCGTAATTGGAAAGGGCTGGATACACCCCACCCCTCGTGTAGCGGGTAAGGGAGACCCCGAACTCTCTGCAGCGGCGCTGGCAAATAAAATTGTACATGCACTCCGTGGGACTCGTCTTAATTTCTTCTCTTTCCTTTTTTCTCGCTTCCGCATCTCTTTTGTCTCTCGCAAGCTTGTTTTCTTTTTTCTGCTTTCACCCTGCCTCCCCCCCATCTGCTTCAGTCGTTGTTTAGCTTGTTGAGAAAAGCTGCGAATGACTAGTGCGCCGTTTTCCTTTCTCCGCTGGACTTTAATTCTTTATTAATTAGAGGATCCAATTGAAAAACCCCAGAGGGGACTTCGTGACGAGATTTTAATGCCAAGGAGGAGAAAGGTAGGTGGCGCCCGAGAGCGCGATCGACGAGTTTCAGAGTGTCGCGTCGTCATTCGCAGGACTGTGTGATTCGTTTGTGTTGTTTTTCCCTCGTTTTTTTTTTTTTTTTTTTTTTTTTTCTTTCATCTGATGTCTTTTTCTCGCACCCGCGCTCTGGAAATTCTTTCTTCTTCGCTGATTCAAGTTTTATAACTGTTCGTCGATTTGACTGACAAATTGCGTTTCCTCCCCAGCAATGGCTTAAGAGAATTTTCTATCACACGGCTGAGAGGAATGGGTTTTGATTAAAACTCACCAATTTACTATTTACGATTGTAGTAGATGGTTCAAGTTTTAGGACTATTGAGAACTTGCAAATTGGGAAATTGAGAGCTCGATTGATGGTCCAGCTTTTATTTTATGTAATCAAGAGACTTCGGAATAACTTGAATGACATTATATATTAAGTGGTTGTTCAACTGAGAAATTTTTGTCACAGATATAACCATCATGAGTGCAAAACTTGTGTACACAAGGGGCTGCGTACTTATTCTCAAACTTATTCAAGATTTTAAAAAATTTGGAGATCGTAAACAGTTTTGAAAATTTACTGATGGTTTTAAAGTCTTTTAATGCATTTCAGATGGTTTTATATCGGATATTAATATTTTCGTGACAATAAAATACTTAAACATCATGGGATAACTACTGATTGAATGAGGAATGACTTTGAAAGTCTTTTAACTCTGACTTTGAGAGTGTATGTGACGCTTTTTGTTACCCTGCAGTATATTGCAATTAAAGCTGCCTTAACGTTCTTTTAAAAATTTACATCTATGGTGAACTTTTATTCCCAAATGCATTCTGTGGAGAGGATTTTTTGATACATCGAAAAATACGATTTTTTTCAACGATTCCAGACGACATAAGCAAGATGCTGAGCGTGTCAAGTTTTGCTGAACATTCCAAATTAAATATTCAAACTGCTTCTAAACAAAGAGACCCTGAAAGCCTTTAAAGTTATTAAAAGTCCCAAATGTTCTGAAATGGTGACTACAAACGACTTTCAAAGTCTTTTAGTGACCACTTTTTCGTACAGTAAAAACTCGTGTAAAAAACGGACGTTGAAATGAAAAACTCGCACAGGTACGTATTTAGGTACGAAACGTGAAAAAAGCCCGTGAAAAGATAGTAATGGGTCACTCGAATCCGTATTGCTCGTACTTTAGACCGTGATTTTGCTTTTTTCACCCACTGTTGCGAGCAAGGTGGAAGAGAGGGCAACCACCACTACTCTCGTGCGATCACCACTGTTGTTGCACAATACGGAAAAATGTTGGGCGTCCGAGGGAAGGTGAAAGCTTTTTCGATACCGATATACGTATACCCTGGCTCGTTCGATGCTCAACTTTTGGCCCTCCGTTTTTTGTTGTTGTTGTTTTTTTAACTTTCAAGAGCTCTTGAGTGCACTCTCTCCTGCCCCATGGATTTTTTTTTTTTTTTTCAGACTCCGGATCTATAGCGTCGTTCGACGGGGGCTCCCGTAAACTGTAACGACTGACCCTCCCCATACCCAGAAATCGACTACGCTTGGGTGTTTTGTATTTTTTGGTGAGGCAGTGTTTTGTTTCTGGATTCGTGAGCAAATGGGAATCGACGATCAAGTCGATATTTGGGTCATTTTTGGACGAAGCCTGTTTGTGCATCCACAGATTTTGGGGAGGGAGAACCACCTCGAAGGACCTGTTTTGATAGTTTAAGGATTCTCGTGTTAGGCTAATAAATCAAGCTCTTCGGATTATTTTTTTTGTACCAACTACGAGAGCAAGATAGAAGATGAAAATAAGTTTTTGTGCCATTTTTTGGTAACATGGAGTGAGTGCTTTATTAACCACGAGTAGATTATTAAAAATAAAGAAATTAAGTAATGGAAAAAAAAAGGAATTAAATGCCACGAATCGTGAGATCGCAGGAAATCTGCTACTTTTTATACAGATAAGAAGCTCCTCTCACAACATAAGCTCGTGTAAAAACGTTCCTTGGCCATCAGCTGTACACACCCAGCAGCACCAGGTCGATGTATATGTCCTGTTTGTCACACGTACGCTTCATCTAATGATTTTCCTTAATCAAACGCAATAAAAAACTGGTCGTGGCAAAGTCAACGTTAAAAAATCACCCTATACCCCAGCTCAGTCGATAGGTAAAACAACACACCCCAATAACGAAAGATACGCCATTTATCACGCAAACAGTCGCCACCACCCATCATCCTATATATAGTCGTCCGGACGCACGGTGTAGCATCCTCCAGGCATGATCCCCGATGTACACGTGCAGAATACGCTAAATACTCGTGGAGGGCATTCGCACACACACAATGTCCATCTCAAACAAAGGGTGGAAGTGAGAACGTAGAAGCGCAACGGAAGGTATACATAAAACACAGACACACACACGGTGGCATATTTCACAAGGCAAGTTGATGAGCCGGGCGCATTAACGCCGCTAAGTAATTATCGACTCCAAGGGGGTGGGGGTGGGGGGGGCGAGAAGGAGCGCAGTGTGCCAACCAGCCACTCCCCTCCCCTCGAGTACGTGACCCTGCATTAACCATCGTCTGGCTCAGTGCGCGCATTATACGTTTATAATATTCGTCGGACACGGCGCGCGTACACACTCGATTCCCCGCCGTCAAAGTTCGAGAGCACGGCTGCAGCAGCACATATATACATCCCACCACCCGGCCGATGGGTTATTGTGCGTGAGTCGGCTCTCCCCCCCCCCCTGAAATTGCTGCTTTTCGGCTGCCGCGGTACAGCACGGGAGCTTAATTAACGGGAGAGGAAGGGAGGGACCACTCGCGCAACAACCGACGGAAACTTGAGGTCGAAATTAGTTTACGCGAGAGACGTAAGGCTCGCCCTCCGTGGGATTATACGCGCCGAATGACGGAGGGGCGCCCGCGGCTCTCTCTCTCTCTCTGTGTATAGCGAGCGAGCGGGCTCTCTAATGTAATTGGATGTTTGCTTCCTTCCTTTTTTGCCCCCCCCCACCTCCACTGCCTTGTGGCGCTCTTATCGGTGTGTGTTGCGTGTGCACGTGGTACCTTTACTTTTGGACGCGGGCAAAGAGGGAGGGCTTGTCTTTTTTTTCCTAGTCTGGCTCTATCTCTCTCTTGGGCCTCTTGCCGGTGGTGCTGGGTAAGTTTTCCGGGTGTACCGTGGGGGGTTTTTTTTTCCAAACTTCTTCCGATCGGGTACTGCATTGTTTTTCTGACTATCAGAAATACATGATCCCGATGACCTAACAGGCTACATTAGTCTAGGTACAATGAAGATCGTTCGCACCAAACTGCGGTGACTCTATCTGATGGTACAAATAGAGTGCAAGAGAGATGGTCGATTTTCCTCCCTCATCAATTATGAGAGAGGGTGTAGTCCATGAAATCGTATGGAGTTTGGAATGCCATCTTGGCTTAAATGCAAATAAAAACCCCACCGTGGTCTACTTATGTGCGGACAATCCTCGTATACAACCAGTTGCGGTCAACTAGAGGCAAGTCGTGTATTTTATGGTTTTTCAACTTTTATCTAAAGTATTTGAAAAAAATTATCTTCGTGATATTTTTTCATGATACTACATGCTTTAGTAGTATCAGATACATCGCGTTAGCAGTACTTTTTTCTTTAATGGTAATATTTCTATTGAAGTAATTATAATTTTTTGCTGTTTCAAAATTATGAAGTACGAGCGCACGGGTCAATAATTCAAACGATTCATGTTAAACGAATCATGTAAATCAAACCTCATTTCCGATACCGTGATGCCAATCGTTGGTCGTCCCGTCCTTCAATGTGCGTGGGAGAGAACCACGCGTTCGAATTGAAATTTATAACAACAAATCCAAATTTCGATCACACCAGACGTGCCCTCGGCAGCTCTCGTGCTCTCTCCCCCTTGTCCCAACTCTGTTTTGTTCATCAAAATTAATCTTGCTGCATTAGACCGGGCAGGTGCTGCATGTATTCATACGTTTGCATTTGCCTGCGTACCTATCGAAATTAATTTTAAAAATATGAAAAATAGAAAGAAAAATCTACGCTCGAACTTTCGTATGCGAGTAAAGAGATTTTCAAAAAAATGTGGATCGATGGTATTGTGTCTGGTATGGTATTTGAACTTTATGACAGATTGTTTGGATTCACGTAAATTAACGTACATTATCCTCGACACAAACAGTTGACCAAATTATCCTTGCAATCAGTTTACCTTTACCATCGATGGAAAGGCCACTACCAGCGCCGGTCAAAATTTTGCGGATTATTAGTGATTATTGTCATGTTATACATGGTCGTGCGTGTTTATTCGATTACAAAACCTCAAAATGTTGGACAATGACAAATATGGACCGCAGTAAAAATTTCAAACATGTGAACTGAAAAATTAAAAATTTTATATAATTTTCGTTTTGGAACTTCGTGCGAAAGGACCAAATGCTACACTGTACTCATCAACATATAGTTTGAATGAAATTTTTGTAAGACGAATGATTTTCTTACTGGTAAAATTTAGCCATATATTTATTTACTATTCCAAACTTTTCCAATACCTGTTATAAGAAAAATTGTGAAAAAAAGTGTAAAGAATCTATATTTGATAAATCATTTAGAAAACAAATTTTTTGTTTAATTATTGTATCCATCCAATATTTTTCATTTAGTTTTTGCGTTTAAAAGTAAGTTATTAACTATTTAAAAGGCAATTTATTTCTTAGTCCACTGATAATGTCCATTATTGAAGTTTATCAACGTTTGCGTATAATTTCGTTCATTTCAATAGATTTTCTCTGGAAATTCTACAAAAATTGATACATACATGAATAATCAGATCAGATATCATTGACAAAATATTTGTTAATTAATTAAACATTTCATCATCAAATCTTAAAATTTGTATACAAATTTAATATAGATTTACTTTAAATTCTGTTTATTTTCATCAATCTTCAATATTTTTTATCGACTTTTATCCACCTCCATCGAATATTATTGACTTTACTCGGTAGCATATTTCAATAATATTTTTGATACAGTAATGGCAATTTAAAATATCGTATTTTTAAACGTGTATTTGAAAATAAATTATTCCAAAAAATTGTTTGATAAATAAAGTATAAATATACATTATTTTCAAATATACATTTGTTTACTTAAAAATTAAAATTCAGATGTAAAAGTTTCTAATACTGCTAAAACTCAAACATGAAAAAAAAAAAAAAACGATATTTTTACGACACAAAAGCGCAACAGGCGAGCGGGCGAGCTTCGAAAAAAATTCTTTTTCTTTTAATGACTATTCCAAAAGGAACTACAACGAACACACACACGTGCACAAACAGATGGAGCGGTGAAAAACAATTTTTTCCCCCAACTAGCACCCTGGAACCATAAAATTCGCTCACTTACACGCTGCAATTCTCTCCTCCATGTGCAAAATTTTTTTTTCACCCTCCATTAGCGTATACAAGCGCACGTTTTATCTCGCGCTCGCGATTTTTCCTCGCTGTATTGTATGACCACCTACTAGCGCGTATTGATGTTAAAGGACCAAGTGAGAGAGGGGGGGCAGAAGAGTAAATCGAGCGTGATAAAATCGATTCGCATATAAACGTATATGGAGCATACGCGTCCCTCCCGTACCCCGCCACCCCTTGATGTGTAACAGAGGGAGGAAGAGCAAGATCGGGATTCATGGCTCAGCGGCTGGCCCGACAAGTTTAATTCCGATTTACTTCTGTTTCTCCTCCCCCTTCTCGTGCTCCCTCCTCTCTTTGCATGCATGTAAACGGAGGTACATGTGGCGCGTGTGTACTAACGATTTTCTTTTTTTTTTTTTTTTTTTTTTTTAAATTATAGTGCTCTACGTCCGGCTCCTTTTTAATAAGGGCACTACTATGGGCACTTAGCACTTTGGAGAAGGAAGGGAAGAGGGATGGGAGGCCTCCCATTACAGGAGGGGGGTAGGGGGAATTAGGCAATGATGCTGCGAGAAGGTCGCCTAAACCCTCCTCGAGGAGCATTGCGTGGTGAAAAAGCACATGTGAAAGACACAGAGGTACTTGCCCGAAAAAGTCGCACTGGCCGGGAACTGAACCACGGTCTCCCGCGTGCCAATCCCCGACCTAGCCGACCGAGCCACCGCGCGCTCGACTAACGATTTTCGGTCAAGCGGGCCTGGCTGGTGTATTAAAATGCACTTGTGCGTGCATTACTGTACGTTACCCCGCTGTTGGGTAGTTGTTTTTGCTCGATTTTTTTTTTTTTCCATGTCATTGCGTGATTTGTGAAAAATTGTTGTTTTTGTTTTTTTTTTTTTGGCAAAGATGGTTTTTGTTCTAACGGTTTTATAGTTATTAGGTTATTTTATTTGGTTAAAACGCAAGAACATTAGTCTTGGCATTTCAAATGTTCTTGTCCCTTTTTCAAAGTATTCTTGTATCATTTTGCATCGTGTCCTTCTGTTCTTAGTCCCAGATTTTTTGTACTTCTAAATAATTGTCCTTTTAAAAATTGCTGTCTCCATATTATTCATCGCAAATCGTCTCTACACCCTTTTGTTTCAATAATTTTAAGTTTGCATTCTTGTTTTGTTATTAATGGTGTCTTTTTCACCAAGTTTCCCAAAATATACCTTGGCCTTGATCCTGACCCAAGTATCTCTACGTTGTATACCCAGTTCAACAGAGTAAAAAGTGTATCAGGCAGCTTTGAATAATTTAACCAGAAACCAGCTACTCTACATCCCTTAAAAAGATCGAGGGCGAAAAAAGCGGAGCCGGAAAACACTTTAGCAGCACATTCGCATGGCTACGTTGGCAAAGCGAGGCCCACGCCGAGACGTGCAAAAATCCCATGGAAGTCGTTACGGGAAGGGGCACAGCTGCCGATGTACATGCACGCGTGTAAGAGACGCACAAATATACTTGCCTTGTACATCGCCACGCGCACATGTAGAGCGTAAAACGCTCGGAGGTTGAATTCGAGACGAGAGGAAGAGGGAGCGCATCTGGCTTTTCGATTAAGGGTTCCCGATGCGGTGAAGGTACGCGCGGTCAGGCTGGATAACTGCCGAATCCCCCCCCCCCCCGGTTTGCACGGATTCTCGGCTCTCCCAGCGCCTTTTATTTCCAGCTGCTCCGCATACGCGCTCAGTCTATGCTCATCGATATGCTGTTTCGAGGGAGCTTGGACTACTCACCCCCTCCCCCCAGGATCGATGGAATATGGAAATGAGAAAGTGGAACGATGCTCGAGAGGATTTTCAACTTCTTTTTTTTTTTTTTTTTTTTTTTTTTTTTTTTTTTTTTTCTCTCTTGCTTTATTTGCCACTGTCGGGCTTTTTCATTGGTACGAATACTCGTTGAATGATGTAAGGGAAAGTAACAGTAAGTTGGCTCATCGGTTTTTTTATCTACAATAATACCTCCGGGTTTTTTCTCCTTCTTTTCGGTGAAATTGACTTTTTCAGTAGTCAAAACTGAGTTTGGTCAGACGGAGCTAAACGAAAGAACCGCCGATAAAATAGGACCAAAAAATTGTGCGCCATTGTATAAAAAGGAATCAGAGTCACAGACGTCGAATGGTAAAAGAGACACCCCACTTCTCGCGACCGCGTGGCAATGCGGGAAGTAATGAAAAAAAATAAAAAAAAAAAAAAATGGCAAGGGAGAAAAAAAACAGGAGATCGGCAAGCGAGACGTAAGGTCGGAGTCTCCAGCTTCGTTTTCTCTCTCTGCTCGATATGGTTCTTAAAAGCCCATGGCTATGTTCGACGTGACCTTTTTCCTTCTCTTGATTCCTCTGCGGTCTCCCCCCCCCCCACCTCTCCACCTTATCCTCTTTTATTTTTAACTGCGTAATCGCCTTAGAGACGGAAAAGAGGGAGAAGAAATTAAGAAGACTCGAGTGGATTGCGATCCAGAGCTGACTTTGCGGTCCGCAACCTTTGGCCGTGCCAAGGTACACACATGCTTTCTGAATTATACAGGGACATTGGCTCTTTTCAGAGAAGCCGGAGCCTTTTTTCTGTATCTATCTGTGTACTACCTGTTGGTGGACCTCGTGTGCGCGTGGCTTTTCTGTTGTGGGTGGCTTTGTTGTACTGCATCGATGACTTTTACGATAAATTTTTTTTTTTTTTAATACTAAAGAACTTTAATAATAACTTCCACGCAATCAATATAAAAAATTACTAAACTGTTTATTTGATAATTATAACCGGTTTGTTGACAAAAATGTATTTTTTCGTTTAAAAAATTGACAACCACATAAAAGTAAAGAATTAAACGAAGCGTATATAAAATCATGATCGAAAATTGGCGACCATTAGCTTATTCATGCGCGTATCATAGTTTTGGTGAAAAAAGTACTACTATCTTGAAAATGAATTTTCTTAACGTTCAGTTTTTAGAAAACCACATTTTCGTTCCTGGAATTGCTTTTACGTTGGAGATAAATTACATGTATCTTGTTTCATTAAAAATCTAGATTCAGTTATAAGGTGATATTCAATTTCCAGTTGCTCCTGGTAAATCACAAATAATAAAACAGAAAAGATATTTTTACATCTTTTTAAAGAGCATATTTACTTTATTTCCCTTGTAATGAGCTCCGTAAAAACCAAGTAAAACTGTTTCTATTTTATAAAAAATCGAAATAGTTTACCTCTTTAAAATTTCCAAACGCCTCGTTCAGATTATAATTTAGGATAGCAGCTTTTTCGGGTTGAAATCGGCTATAAAAATGTGGACTGGGAAGAACCCGCTAATATGAAAAAAGCCTTAATGATCGCATTTTTAACGCCAAGACTGATATTTAACGACGGCTCTTTACTTTTATAAATACGAATATACGATACTCGACAAACGGTAATTTTCTCTCTTTCTTTTTTCCGTTTTTGAAATCAGTTGCCAAATGCGCCTTATCCGGTGTACCCAGAAAGAGATAGACAGACGTCGAAAAGGGTGTGAACTTCCGCCCCTTGGCCTTCCCTACGCCTGCTTTGCCGA
Organism: Copidosoma floridanum; assembly: GCF_036245765.1. Taxonomy (NCBI): domain Eukaryota; kingdom Metazoa; phylum Arthropoda; class Insecta; order Hymenoptera; family Encyrtidae; genus Copidosoma; species Copidosoma floridanum. The sequence continues at coordinate 4,638,978 of NW_028321909.1, forward strand.
CGTCTACGGTTGTAAAAGCAAAAAAGAATCACTCCACTACTTTTTCCGCCTACAGAGGAAGGGAGCAGAGGAGCAGTCGTTGTACTTATTAAGAAAACCGTGCGAGAAACGCGAGATGTCTGAGCCTTTCATCAAATCTTTGAAATTGTACACCCTGTCTCGGAGACCCACCGGGATATTAAGTTTTTAAGAGACCCAAGCCAGTGTTGGGTTGATTTTGGAGTCCTTGGGAATTTCCGATGGTGCTTTTTACGTTTTTTCGTGTATGACAATGTTGTTGATGCGCAAAATTTTGTGACGATCGATGAAACTTTCCAAACGGTTTGTCTGATGGACCGAAAAGTAAATACAACAGCGTGTAAATGATAAACAAATGGAGGAACATTACATGTAATTTACCTTTTTGTTGGATACATCACTGCCCGCGTTGTTTCGTCATTTGTATGCCGCACCCTGAAACACAACAAAAACAGAAATGGGTCAAAAATCCATTAGGTTCATTTGGACGGATATGCTAGCGTTGGCCTGAAAAATAAATGTTCAATAAACGAAATTAAAAAATTCTTAACAAATAATTTGTTCCTTTTGGAACAAGTAACAATTTCCTCTCGCGCACAACCGTCCAAACAATGAAAGCGAACGCTTGCTGCGACACAACCTCGTTGCGCTCAATTAAGCGATACAGAGAAAGTATGTGCACGTGAATGTGTTGCGTACAGGTATACGGATCTCTGTACAACCCAAACGATAATATAAGAGAGAGAGATGGAGAAAGACAGAAAGAGAATACGAGAGTCAGTGAGCGTGCACTGCTACTACGTATGTATATGGTATGCACTCGCTCGCTCGGGCACGTCATCGAGCTTTCAGGCAAATTAATTGCGACCGTATAGTAATGGCTAATGAAATTAGTTTTACTTTATAAGCTCGAACAATTTATTTCCCACCGCTGATTCCTGAGGGTAAGAATGGGGGGCAAGGGTCGATGCGACTCGCGAAAAAAGGAGCTTGGCTTCGTAAAATATGAGAGGATGGAGCTTATGCATATGCAAATCAAGGGTGGAACCCTTTTTTTTACTGAGGATACGTACCTACCCTCTCTCCATCCCTCTATTAGCCTTGTTTTGGCGCTGAATTTCAGCATTCGTTTTTGGTCACTATGTCATTATCTTTGTGACGTTTTGTTCTTAACTTGTAACTTTGAATCCATGCGGTTTACATAGCTTACCTATAGGTTTACATTTCCAAGTCTTTAAACTCTTACTCTTTGTTTCTAATTTCGTCTCATTTTTTTTACATCTATTTTTAAATTTGCACTTCTTTATTTCCAAGTTTTTGAGTTTTGTCTCTATTTATCAGAGATTTTGTTTTTGTATCTCCACCACTATACTATTATTCTTGTTGAACTTGAGTAAAAAACTTATCATTAACGATTTTATTTTCTGTAAAATAACGGCCTATTAATGCAAAAAATTTCAAGCAGAGGACACTATTCGTAGATCGTGCACAATTTCATTCATCCATAAAATGGAAGCAGCTGTCTTTTTTTTTGTAAGTCATGAGGTAGTTGTATCGCTAAATTCGATATTTGCTTCGTGAAACGAAAACACCCGTATAAACTGTTTAAGGGACAAATATCTTGTGAAGCCGTGAAACAGACAAAACGACTTTTTGTCCATTAAAGTATGATCTCAGACCCGTGCAACAATGCTAGTAAACTCGTGCTCAACTGGAATTCGAAGAAATCAAATTATACTCCCCACTCCAGGCTTACTTTTACCGCATAAATATGTTTCCTTTTGCTCTTATTGTCACTGTGATCTGTAATTTATTTCATACGCCGGAAGAGTTTCAACAACCATCAAGTTTCAAATCCAATCGAGTGTAATACAATTCCTTTCCTTTTCTTTGAGCTGCGGCTGGTTTTTTCTTAGTTGTCACTAAGTTAATCACAAAGAACAGGTATATACAGTTCCTAACTCGATCACGTGGTTCTTGAATATGCAGAAACGAGAGAACAGAAAACACCCTCACATTGTTTCATGGATAAGTGCTGCAGTTTTTTAAAACTCGATTGCGGTTGAAAGACATAATTTCAAATAGCCCATTGCGTGTGATGGTTGCAAAAAAGTTGTTGATGATTTGGAAATTGTTGACTGAACAAATGAACGCAAGCGCGAGTCAAGCCGGGGCAGTGCGGGGCGACGAAGACACGTACGATTTGTCAAGCAAACCTTCCCCTTTGAGCATCGGAGCTCGGAAATGAAGCGACACAAGTGCAGCGATTGCCTCTCGAAACTTTCGGGAAACGCAGCGGGTACGGACGGAAGTTGCGCCCCCGGACCATTGATGCCGTGGGCGTTAGAAGCTCGCCCGGGACGAGCTTTTGTGCGCGCACTTGTTGCCCCACACCCCCCTTGTACCGCTACTACTACCCCTTATCATTATAGATAAGGTTATTTTCAGTACTGTACCTTGGACTTTGTCTGATGCACATATGATGATGATTCGTTCCAGGTGCGCTTTCGATAGTTGTCGTTTGTGTGCTTACTAAGGCGCTGCAACGTTAGATTTCGGCAATAAAGCTCCAAACGATCCCAGATTTGAAGCTCATTTGGAACGATTTGAATCAATTGAAAAAAAGCCATACGAAACATTCGAGTGTTTTTAGTTCATGCAGCTCCAACATGATCGTATCTTATGAACTTTGATATTTCAACGCGTAAATTTTCCTGTGCTATACGTGAAAACTTCTCTAGTCCATCCTTACGTAAGCCAACCCAAGGGTGGCTCACCAAGGGTGTACCAACTTATTCATAGCGCTTACGCGTCCACCCTCGGTATCTCCTAATCACAGACTTAGAACCCCGTAAAAAGAAAAAGACGGTTTTGGTTGGAAGTAACAAAGCACGGGGCATTAAAATTTTTATTAGAGCCCGCGCGCGTGTGTGCCCCTCCTCCCCCCGAGCCGTGACACTGCAAGGCTGTGTATTTACACGGGGACGTTGGCCTCTGGGCTATATAAGGAAAAATGAGCCGAGCGAACCACCCCTGCCCCATATTTGTACAGTCGACGACGGCGAGAAGTACGTGTATCTGTTTGAGTTAGCTCGTTGGATTATTCGACGCCCACCGAGATAGGGGGGGACATGTATACGCAGCTCAACCTTTTTTTTTTTTTTTTTCTATTCCAGTGTAGGTTTCACGGGGAAAGTTGGAGCGTCCTTGGGATCCAATGCCTTCCGTGTGGTTTTCACTTTTTCGGACTCGCTTGGTGATAAAGTATACAAGCGACGCGGGAAAACAAAACCAAGCAGAAGCACCAATGCGAAAGTGCCCGCAATGGTACATCAGTCGCGGCAGAGTCGAAGGAGGAGTAGCGAGCGCGAGAGGCATTATATGTACGGCTCGGGGGGCAGGGGTGCGTTTACCGCGACAACTAGCGAGCGACACACAAATCCCTGCCGGCAGAGAAAAAGCACGCCCTGGCGCGCGCAAAGCTCTGTTTGTTCGAGACAAGACCGGATGCGCCCCGAAACTGCGGGGGGTTGGAGGGGGATGAGCGAAAAAATTTTCCCCATCGGTTTTCGCGCTGATAATTTGCACCGCGCGTGCGAGCGGTCGACAACAAAGGGAAGTTTTTGACGCTACTGCTGCTGGAGTGTTCGAGTTTTTTTCTTTTTTTTTTTTTTTTTTTTTCCAGTGTTTTGTGCCTTCAGTAAGGGAATTTTCGCGCTTTTTTCCGAGGGAGTTTCGGTTTTCCCCCCCAAGAGGAAAATAACGCCGTGGGCTTTGTTCGGCGAGCGGGATGCGAATCCACCTTTGCGGGAAAATCGCGGGGATAATTACGAAACATTTTGTTACGCCCAAGTTGCCTCTATTTTTTTCTCCTTTTTCGCTAAGTAGATGCCCGTTGTTTGCAACGAAAAATATTTTAATGAAATTTCGCGCCAAAGTTCAGCTGAAGCCCAGAGATAAAAGACCTGAAGCTACCTACGGTAAAATCGTACAATAACCTAACAAAAAAAGAAAAAAAAAAAAAAAAAAAAAAAATGATAAAAGTTTGCCACCATCCCACTAGTGAGCACGAGTAAGGCTTTGGTTTTCGATTTCACGGTGCGTCTGAAAAACAGGCGCGGAGAGAAGGAAAATAACAAAAGACGAGGGTGGGAGAGAACAGAGGGCTGCTCCTGTCAAGCTTTGAGCAATTTCAAATGTAAATTAAAGTATCGGTACGCCCCTCCTCCCGCGCCCCCCGTGTCGACGCGCCTCCTCGTTGCATTTGCATATTAAGTGGTCGCGCGACCCAATAACATCCCCCTCCCACCCCTGTCTTTCTCTTTCTCGTGCGTCGTGACAGAATTTCATGAGCTTCCCTCCCACAGGCTATATGTATATATACACGTTGCTCCTGCCAAGGAAAAGAGAGCAGAAGAAGAAGAAGGGAGGGGGTAAAAGAGCCCGGGCTTGTTTTGCAGGATTCGGTTCTGCACCGCTGCCACGACAAGTTTTCAGTTTTAGCGCCGGGGAATTGAAGGGGGGGGGAGGTTTTCGACGAAGGAGCTGGGGTGTTTTATCGGCCAATGACTTGAACCGGCCGCGAGTAAATCCGCCGTGACGTTTAGAGGAAACAGGGTTTTGGATCGCGACGATTGGGTCGTTTGGTTTATTCATGCTGATTGCGTGAGAAACGATCGAATGACTGTAGAGGGGGGACGGAAAAATGTATACTCAACGAAACAAGGGCAGAAGAGTCGCCTGTCTTTTTTCTCTGTTGTGTGTACGGGCGTGAGCAGGCTGGAAGAGTTGACGAGGAAAAAACCGCCCTGTGCTGTATCTTCTACGTAGCACTGTATCTTCTTTGTATATAATATACTCTGGTACTCGTGGGTGGAAAAATAGGGGGAGGAGGGGAGGCACGTGAGCCGCAAAAAATAAGGAGTCGAGTCGTGTCCCCTTAACGGACGGCTAACGATTTGGATGGGGCTAAGGGCTTCCGGGTGAATCTGGAGATCGAATCTAGCCTCGGGCGCTGTCTCGCTCGGCCCTGTTCGAGATTCTCTGATGAGGGATGGCGGTATCGGTAGTTCTTTTTCATCCGTCGCGAGATTTTGGCTTTTACACGAATCGCAAAAAGAATTACTTGATTTTTGTATTTTGTATTTTTCATCTTTTTGCTGTCAGTGTTTGGATAAAATTACGTCCCGTCACTTCCAGTTCTGTTTATGATCACTTGCGTTGTAAGTAACTGAGAATAGTTAATTTACTTGAAGACAATATCGATTTGTGGCATGTTTTATTCCAATTCTTTGTAACTATTATGATGTGTCTATGGAATACGATTTCCGAGTCTTTGAAAGTCATTTAAATATGATTTAGAATAATATTTGTATAACTTTCATGTTTCATAAAGACTTGCAAAGTCGTTTAAAGTCACGTGACAGTTCCTCAGTTCCTTTAAAATCGTCTGATGACTTTCAAGTTATTTAAAGTCACTCGAAGTAATTTCAAAGATTTTAAAGTCAACTAGAAATATTTAAAACTTTCGATGACTTTAAAGTCTCTCAAATACGCGGAAAGTCTTAAAAACACTCCCAAGTTTGGATCGAGGGGTTTTGGATTTGGATTAATAAAAACCTAAATTGAACCAGTGAATCAGCAAGAGTCAACTAAAAAATCAGTGAATGGTATTGGTGAAAAACGGGACAGTTAATGTTACACCGATTCGCTTCAAGGAACTGAAAAAAGAAACCTCATCCAGCTGGAGCTAGAACGGTAAAACGGTGTACATGTCACTGCAATAAAAAAAAACCCTAAAAATTCCAAATTGCTTAGTCCATCACCCACTAAAAAAAAAAAAAAAAAAAAAAAAAGTTTGACCATTCAAGCAGGTATAGGTGTGGACAAAGTTTCATTTGTCAGCGACGAAAATCGCGTTCGTCAAGCCGGCACGTATAGGCTCGGACGCAGTTAGGCTAACAAACGAAGATTAAGCGTCTCGTACTTCTTTTTCCTTTGGCCCCGCGTACGCGACAGAGTCCACTGCGGTGTCGGGCATACGTGTCGAGAGGAAAAGACACACACGGCTGTCGGCAACTTCCTCCCACGGCCCTCCTCGAAGCTTCCACAAAGCCTCGTTGCTGGTTTGATTAATTAAAAGTGCGTTTCGGCACCAGAAAAAAAAGGGGGGGGGGGACGCGACGTCGGTGACGCGGAGCACACGCGCTGCACCGCTTCCACGCACGCCCATGTGACGCTTCGGAGGGTTTATTTTCACCAGCCGACATCCTTTGCTCTTTTTTCCTTGCCGTCTTCTTTTTGCGGGTCAGGAGAGAGGGCTGGAGTTTATTAATGGCCGGTTTTCACTCCGAGGCTGCCTCTGCGCGAGTGAAACTTTCACCGGGTAGAATTTTAATAATCAACTGTGTATGGGCCCGTGAATGGCTTGATGGAAATTGTTTGACTTGTCAAATGTTAAACTTGGCCACTGTGCGAGTAAACATCACACCAGACCGAAAATGAATTGGAACAGAGGACGAGCTGTGGGTCGCGGGGAGGGGAAGGAAGAGCGAGGGTGTGTCGATGAGATCTGAAATTCATGGGAGGAGGAAAAAACTCCCTTGCGGTATATTTGGATTTTATTGAATGTAACGCGTGCGAGACTTTCTTGTGTGCGTGGGTATGTTTATGGGTCGTAGTTTATCTCCTTTCTTTTTTTTTTTTATTTTTTTTTTTTCACTGCACCTCCGACACTTTTTGTGTCCCCTTCTTTTTTTTTTTTTGGTGTACGTCCGAGAGAGAAAATCATTTCCACTTTGTTCAGCTACTTCTCAATCCTTCAAAATTAATTTAGAAACGGACAAAACGACGCAAAACTTCTAATACAATTTAAATTTTTTCAGGAAAATGATGAAATGGGGCATGAAAAAAGAGTTTTAAACGCGGAAAAATAAAACTTCTTAAACGGGTTACACTTTCTCTACAATTTCACACGAATCGCAAGCCGTCACAGAGAAAAAAGCACTTTCTCTTACTTTGTTATTTTTTTTTCTTTTATCGTTGGACGTTTACTGTGCTCTCAATAGAAAAAATAGAGTTCGCACCTGGCGCTCATCTAACCAGAGCAAAAACACAAGGAGTCCCTTGGGCCTAGTGCTCTCACCCTGGCGACACGTGACACCATTAGGGTGCAAAGTGATTAGTGGGCCCTTGAAAAGCGTCGTTCGCACCTCTTGAGCACAAACGTGTACACCCAGTGCCATAAATCGTATTTTGCACTAAATGGTGAGCAAAGTTACTTTTTCAAAAGCACACCCGATTTTTGGAATGTAGCGCAATGCGAAGTGCTCGGAGGGAGCTCAAAAGTTCGTGCATCGGAGGGACACAGTCAAAGAAGCAACCGGATGACAATGTTCTCCTTCTCCCTCTCTCTGCACTCTGACCCACGAGTGGACCGCAGTGTATTCAACAACGAGGCAAAATAATTGGATGATTTTCCGTTCTCTTTTGTCATTGTTCTTACGACCATTATCGTCATTCACGAGACCGTAAACACTTCCGGGCAGCTGCTCGCTTTTCCTGCAGTCTCCTCGGCGTCCCTGCAACTGTTGGTGACTTATTTTCGACATTTTCGTAAAACTTGGCTCTCAATCGGTCCCTGCCGCATAAAAGCGAGTTGGTTCCCATAGAGGAGCATCGTGTAGGTCATTGGTATGGAAGGGATAAGATTTTCGATTCGATTACCTCTTGGACTGATTTGATGTGATTTTTCGACAGCGCCTTTCGTGCGAGTGGACGTCGAAGGGGCTCCAGGCACCTCTTGGGCATTGATAATGTGCTCCGACAGCTACTGCGAAAAACATTTTTTTTTTTTTTTTATGTAGCATGACAACTGTGGCCAAATCGGCTCTTCTTATAATTACAATCACGAAGATGGCTCGGCAAATGTGTCCTAAGGAGGTTTTCGGAAAATGTATACGAATGTCTACGCCCTTGTATGCGTTCACGAGTCCGAGCTATTTTGCAAGAGAGCCGTCTTCGTTCGACCGATGATTCTAAAGATGCATGGTTTTGAGCTTTTCTTTGGTGGGGAGCTTTTTTCGGGACGCTAAACTTGCAGAAAGGATCCGTGTGCTGGGATATATCCTTGCGACTATGTCGGGTCGAGTGGACCCATCGTACAAGTACATACGTGAAAAGGGATAGAGAGCAGTGGGCTCGGGTGGCGCTGAAATTTTCGAGAGCAGTCCTTGGAGAAGAAAATTTGCGTTGTAAGTTGTGAAAAAGCACGAGGGACAGATATTTTTTTCATCATTTTTATTTTAAAGAAAGATATTTAAAAAAAAATGTATTTCTCAAATTGACAAGGGACAAAAAATTGTACACTTTATACAAAGTTTTCTATATCCATACAGGCATTACAAGTCAACAAGGAAGTCAAAATTTTGAGGGTTGTTTTTGCGATTTCTTTCGGTATTGTTCAGTTTATACGTTTTGGCTGACGGGTAAATTTTTTTTCCAGAAATAAGTACGCGAAGTAAAAGTTTTTTTTTTCATTTCAGTTTAGCTCAAAAGAAAATTGGAGTGTTTGATGAATGGGCTAGCTTTTGGCTGACGCTTCCTTAAAATAAATGAGATGGCAAAAAAAGTAAGATGTTCGTTTCATGCCAACCGTCCCCATACGCCTACCGATACCACAGATTCACAAAACCAGAACCACTTTCGCAAAGCAGGTTGGAAAAATAATTCATTAAAAAAAAAAGATAGAAAAAATCTAATTTCGTGCGCGCGACACGCGCAAGCATAAAATTTCATCCCCACGTCTCTCTCTCTCTCTTTTGTAATACCTCCATCCCCTCTTGGCCCAGAAGAGCCTGGCGAGTCCAGAGAGCACCGGAGCGCGTACACAGCCAAACAATAAAGCGCCGGTCCTTTCGCAGCAACAAAGCCGACCGCATTCCTCGGCCCGTTCACACACATATGCGCGTGGTCCACATTGTCTGGCCTATAGCTCTCCATCTCCGATGCCTTGACTCTTCAGCCGAGGACCGCTCGCTCGCTCGATATTAAAATACTTTGGCATATCTGCGCGTCCGTGCCCTTACTCGTTCTCCCTCTCTTGCTCTACTTCTCTCTCTCTCTCCAAAAAACGGTCATAATAAAGGCGCTCACTGCGAACTTAATGGCCATGCCCATGCGATCTCTGTGTTCCCTTTTTTTTTCATCTTTTTTTTTCAAAGGTTGTGGTAGAAAGATGAAGTCAAAAGAATGTCCGGCCTTTTAGAGGCGCAGAGAATTTTTTGGTCTCCATCGAAATGGCATGTGTGGAGGTCCTCAATGGTCCTTGTAACGACGGAAATAGTAAGCGTTATGAAAAATACTCGCAAGTTTTTTTTGTGTTGAACAAGAAATACAAAGTCATATCATCATCCCGTGAAAATTAAGTACAGTTTGGATGGTTTTGCAAAGTTTGACAAACGTAACACTCGCCCAACAAATCGATACCTCAAACGAGGTACAAAAAAAAATCGAAGCTTCCAACTCGAATTCCCACCAGAGCCTGAGATACAACCATCGAACATCCAAGTCTCGCGTGTCACGCACCCAAATGAACACCATAATATATATATATATATATATATATATGTACACAGTGCGAGAGAGGCCTCACATAGTATTTTCATTACGCGTCTCGAGTTCCCTGCTACAAGTGTGTATACACATATAGTTGGTTCCGATGCAATCGACTTGTGTATAAGATGCCGAGGGGCTCACTATTTGTCCCAGCGCGAGTGCCCTTGATATGTTTTAATTCGTTATGGGGTGCACGGACTGGGTGTAATCAGAGCCCGTTGCTGCGAGGGTCACGCGTCCCACGGGACACGGAGTTTCCTTCGACCTTTGAGTTTCCCCGCTCGCAAAGTTGTGTTTGCAAAGGGAGTCTCTGATCTTGGACTTGGGTGTATTTCCATCGGCGAGTATATTCTTGGATGGTCTTTTTTTGTTGGTTTACTTATTACTCGTGGGATGAAGAATCTTATGGGAGCATTTCTGTGTTTCGATCCGTCACGTATCATTGTGTCACCGCAGTCATATGAAAAATCATCAGTCACGATTTTATCGTTTTTTATGAAGCTAAAGAGTAAACAAAGGAGCGACGATGGAACTGGATAATTTCTGAAATCGAATCCCCGGGTGGAAGGCAGAGTGTCGTAGATTTCACTTAAAAGTCAATCCTTCCCCCGAGCCTTTTTCAGGGGAAAGCTCTCAGCGATTTGATTTAAAAAAAAGGGGGGGGGAAGGGGAAAAGAATAATCAAGAGGGGGAAAGGAAAAGTGAGCCCTGGACTGATCGGCAATCAAAGCCTCTCTTGGTCCCCTTCTTTTTCTCGTCTCTTATCAGACTAAGCGGATCCTCGGTGATGTAAAACAATTAGGTGGGCTTTTGCTCAGTCTCTTTAAAATTTTAAGATCCACGACTGTAAATTAAGACTTTTTTCGGCCTTGCTCCTTCATCCTCCTCGAGTTTAATCAGCCACTCGACAATTTGAAGCTAATATAGGCAGCCCCTCGTTGCTTTTGTATAATTGGGAGTTTGTGTAATATTGAACGTTTTTCAGTGGTTTTAGTAGGCAAGTAAAAAAACTTGAATGTTCTCTTGAAAAAAAAAAAAAAAAAAAAAAAAAAGATAGTTTATTATTTCTTATCTCATGCAGCATCGTGACTGTTTTCCATCATTGGCATCCAAGAACACTAAATGTACGTATAAGAAAATGATAAGTAATCTTTTTATTCAATCACGGTTGTTAAGAATACCGCAAATATTTCTCATAAAATACGTCATTTATGAAAAAAAAATCAATACGTTAGTATAACTAAGGGTAACATTTTTTCGCAATGGTCATTACCAAATTATATAATGTAGGATATGAATTTAATAAAAACGAAGGAAAAGAAAAAAATCTTTCAACACCTCACTAAACTTTTCACCCATATCAATTTTCATATCCAATATCCAGATAAAGCAAAATTCACTCATACCGATCCATCGCCCGGTTAAGAAGAGAAAAAAAAAAAAAAAAATGTAGACACGAGCCATCGCCATCGACATAGCCAGAGCACAATTTAACGTCACGACGAGTCGTCGCCCTTTATTACTCCATTATATTTTTCCTCGTCCATTCTTACCCTACACGCACCAGCCTCCTCCCCACATTTTCTCCGTCTCGGCTCGCTCGCTCACTTCTTATCGGTCCCGATCGCTCCTGGGTATTGGTTACTGATAACTAATTAGGATTCTCCTCCCACTTCCCTCGTTCGAAATTTGACGTTCTTATTAACTTTCCCGACACCATCCCTGAGCTTTTTCTCTTTCCTCGACTACGACCTTCCCCTCCCTACTTTTATTTTCAGCCGTTATTGAATGTCCTCGGGGAGCTTCGAGTGATGTCGAACAATTCATTCGCCCGTTTTAATACCGCGGTCCTTCCCGGGTAAAAGATTGTTCCCACGTATATAAAAAAAAAAATAAAATAAAAAATATAAAGTTCTCCTCGTAACGCAAGAAAACAAGAGCAACAACTAACTCGTTATTCTCGTGGAAAGGGACGTATTTTCGCTCTCAAAGTGGATGCCCTTTGGTAAAAGGAAAACAATATACGCAGTGGTAAGGCCTCCTAAAACAGCCGGAAAAGTAAGGAAGAAAGCCATACCGCGCCGATTGTGCGCGCTGCGTTAACTTTTACGCGAAGCCATGAGGCTGCGCGACAATGTCTTTTTGCTTCTTCCCCCCCCCTCTCTCTCTTTCTTACCTGTAAGCGCGAGAAACCAGACACTCCTGCCATACGCCGCGCTTAATTATCGGCCAAATAGACTCTTTGCGGGTTTTTTTTTTTTATAATGTGAGGAAGGCCCCAGGGGTGATTTTGTCTTTTATCATCTTCTATTTCATACGAGTGCACCTGAGACGGAGAACAGGACATTTTTCATTAGAACGATAAAGAGTGCGAGATGTGCGCTTTTAAGGCGTTTACGGTTGAGGTCGTTTTAGCTTCGCGATCGTTTGGTATTAACGGAAGAATTTAGTTACACGATCCGGACTTGGGGTAAAAAGTTATTGTAGAACCACATCTAAGACATCAGAAGCGGAAAACGAAAATATTCAGCCCCGTCTGACTATATTCTGACTTTGATCACTTACTCGAGAAAAGTTCTCTATAGGCAATCGATAATTTTTTTTTTTTGTTTTATCTAGAAGCTCGAATTATTTTCACATATTCTTGAAGCAAAATCCGAGCGGCCCAAGCTCTGACATTTCCGCGTGGCTTCTTCCATCTGTTGCTTATCCATCGATACGACACAGGAATAATTTACAACTCGGACCATCGCCCGCTGCCAGCCCTGCTTTCCATTATTTTTCCTTCTTTTGAAGTCCACCCAAGGGAATAGGTATCCAACGTAATTAGTTTGGCACTCAATGCCTCCTCTTTTCCTTCGTTCTCCAATAATGCCTCGTAAATATTTATCAACCCGCCCCTTTCACGCATCGAGCCTCGAGGATGAAGCGTTCTCATGAGTTCCAGCGTTATAATCACCTTAGATACACTAATCCCGAAATTTGCGTCCCGGTGACGGTTGCCCATTTGCGAATTACCTCTCAACTTCGTCATTATTCTGATTGGCCCGACTCTCTTGGCCACTCGAATTTTGATGGATCACCTTTTACTACTTGCATCAGCTATGCTTCTCATTGCTACAGTAATTGATTAAGTGTTGTTGATGGTTTACAAAGTTGTAGCGCGTTTTTTCCCTTCCATTAATTATTTCGTCGTCCATGATCGATGTTCATTCCACCTTATTTCGATTAACGAACATTTCGAAGGAGAAAAAAACATGTACAGAATTGCAGTGCCAATATACGAGCTTGGCATCCGATTTCGTAAGATCCACTCGGCAAATCGTCTTTTTTTTCATCCCATTAACTCCGGTCGAAGTGAAACAAGCTCCCCGTTGGAGACGGATGTGTACGCCGAGTAAAAATTCAAGAGCTGCTGGTGATTTTATACGCGTAAGAGGGCGTAAGGAGAAGGCAAAAAAGCCGTATTCCTGAAAAAGAAGTGCACCTAGTTTCCGCTTCCGGACCCTCGCGCCTCCCAACTTCTGTCGCTCGCTCGGCGTTCGCGTTATTCGATTTGCAGGAATCGACGAATATTGGACTTCCTACGAGATCCTCTTCCCCCCTCCCTCTCTCTCTATATCTGTGCTTTTCATTTGACTGTAGGGTTGCCTACCGAGCGTGAAGATGCAAAATAGCGATCGAGTGTAGTAGGTGGTTTGTTACCGAGGAAAACGCCGCGTGCAGAACGATGTGGGATTACTTTGCAGTTTTGCGAACCGATTTCCTAACTTTTTTAGGTACAACTTTTCCAGGCAGTGGTTTTTCCTTTAGCTTGAGCAAAAAGTGCTGCCACTCATGAATAAAGAGCTTAAGCTGTGGTGGCATAAGTAATAAAATAGCTTATTACAAAATTATATTTAACTCAAATTCCTGTCTGTCTATTTGCGATGGATTTTCTCATCACCTCACAATGTCTAATCTGGCTATAATTTGTACGGACCTTTTTTTATGAAGACTGTGCGATGTAATATGCTTTATATTACGACAAAGTCAATGTGGGGGCAGCACAAAAATGGCACATCACTTATTTTTTCAGAGTCTTCTTGATGTGGAGAGGATTTAATGACTAGCATACAACAAAGGAAAGCTTTATAATCCTAAATGTAAAGGGGTGACTGTCAATGTCAGAACAACCATTTTTATATTGATGTCAAATAAAAGAGTTCAAAAATTAAATAGTGTTGATACAAAAGTAATAATTAAATATTGTTTTAGCAACTTTCAAGTCTTTAACAAAATTTTTCAAATAAATCGAATGTATTACTTTCAATAAAAAATTCAGTTTTATAAACATCAGAAACCTGATCACCTCAAGCTTTTAAACGTAATCATACACAGGTGACTCGGAGGAAAATATTATTTTCCACTTTACAGATCCATTAATAGCATAGCTTTTTGAAATGGATTTTTTTTTTTATTTTATTTTATTTTTCACAATAGAATTCAATTGAACAAATACATGAACCTGTTTCTGGGCTTAACTGACAACAATAGTATTGAACGAGGAAAAACAATAAAATTAAATCAAATATGATACTTCCAAGTATTAAATAATATTTATAAAACAATATACAATTTCCATGATTAATTTACCTCTAGTACTACTTTCATTATTAGTATTCATCACTATTCTAGTCATTCGATATTTATCACTACTCTATTTGTTATGACCAGTTTAAGGAAGCTCTAGCGAAAAGTGATAATTGTTTTTCGTCTTCAACAACTAAAAAAAACAAAATTACCTAGCAATGTCCTAAAAAAATACGACTTTCAATTGTTCTGCTTAAAAAAATACAGTAGCACGAGGTAAACATTCTATTTTTTCAACTAAGGGCACAGTAAATGTACAAAAAAAAAAAAATAAATAAAAAATAATCAAAGGACTATAATGTAAGCTACTCGGACTTAAACGTACACCAACCACACTCTTCGGACGCTCAAGTTCGTACTTTGCGCCCTTGTGGCGTAATTTATAATATACCCTTTATAGCAAAAAATTGAAGCATTAAAAAAAAAAAAAAAAAAAAAAAAACAAGAAAATAGAAATTTAGGTGAATACCGTACCAGCCGAGCCTAAATTCAAGACATACTCAGTTTCCAGCAAAAATTAATTAGTCGGCTATCATCGAGCACCAACCAAAAGATTGGATCGTGGAGTAAACAAACAGCCGCGAAACACACCAGCCTGTCAATAACGCCCATACAGAAAGAGAAGGACGACAAGGACGCAGACGGAGGAGGAAGGAGGAAAGGACGATGGGCTTGGAAGGAGATTCCACGAGGTGCTTCCGGAATGGCGAAATTGCATCGGCGATGCCTCGATTCTCCCTCGCTTCGGGAAACGTGTGTCTAATATATACGTATATATACATACATGTGTCCCACGGCCCCGAGAACCATTGGGGTATACAAGAACGCATGTGTCCCTCGCTTATAAGATCTTCGAAAGGCCATATATTTATATGCTCGGCCTTTTTTCCCGCCACCCCCTAGAAGTGACACGGCGGCTTTTATTATATTCCGTCCCGGAGCTCGTCCGCCCTATGGATTCGAATGTGGTGTGCGCATGTATTGTATGCAAAAGCTCAAAGGCTCTAAAAGCTCCGGGGGTTTTCATGTTTTTCTCGCTTCTGCGGGGATATAAGGCGATACGGCTCGAGAGGAGGGAATCTGTGGTTTTGCATGTACGCGTGCGAGAGAGTTTCGGCGCGGTAACCGGGTTAACTCGTGAGATAATCCGTAAATAGAAAAGCATCAGCTATACGAAGATTTATGGACTGGGAACGGGTGAAATATGGGAAAGTGACTTAGTAACGGTGTGGTCGAGTTGGACGAGTGTGTGTGTACACGTGTAGTTTGGAATTTGAAGTAATATTATTGGGAATTCGGGTGGGTATTAGCGATTACGCGCTTTGGAGATGGATTATGATTTTGCTGCAGCGTTCGTTGGACATGGAAAATTGACGATTTAGAGATATAGGATGCATCGTCGCTAAGGGAACTTTTTTATCCTACGATGTCACACGTTGAATTGAAAATCAAAGTTTTTCAACCACATGTATATATAATGTACTTTGTGTGTGATTTCAAAAATTGTTTAATGATATTGTGGGGGTCATACTTGAACGAATACTATTAACACATGTAAAAGTACGAAAAACTGCCGATCTTTACATCCATAAATAGGTTTCTTGTATAAGTAAAATGTCGCAAATTATGAATATTTATAGTAAAGTATATACATATTATTTTACAATCAAACAGTTTTTAATATTATTTTATTCATGACCAAAAAAATTTGGTGAAAAACTATTTAGACGAATAGGCTGCAGACACGAATTTTTCTATTATTATTATTATTATTTTGTATACCTTAAACAGGACACTTCACCATCATTCATCAAACAACGTACATTTCAATTGAGAAAATCAGCCCGTCGCTGCAAAGTGGATAACTCATCGAGGATCGCAAGTCAATCGGGCGAGGAAAGAAGCTCAGACTGACGAGTCACGCGATAAAATATCGCGTTAAATAAAGAACCTTCCTTAGCCAGCAATAGGAGAAGGAAGACGAAGTGAAGGGAGAGCCAGGGAGGCGAGTCAAATGCGGCTCCATAAATTAAAGACTCAATCTCTTTGCGACCCTGGGAGGATCTTCTACAAATTCACGCGTCCCATTCGTCGGAACTTTACGGGCCACCGTAGTTTTTCCTTTTCCACCGGTATGTGGGCCACTGCGCGCATGTAACGTCCCGACCCCTGAAAGCTCCGGAATCACTGGTCCTCCGCCCAAATGGCATTTTCCTCTCTCGGAAAGTTTCTCTCTGTGTCTCTTTTTTTTCCCCCCCTTACAAAATGACCTTTTTTCTCATTTCTAATTTTTCTTTTGATCCCCTCCTCCCATTTTTCGAGACTTTCCACTTTTATCGGGACCCATTTTTCTCCATTAGGCTCTGTTTAACTTTTCCACTCGTTGTGTCCCTTCTTGGAATTTTTTTTCGTTTTTCTCTTTCGAATCGTCAACGAGTACTCAAGAGCCCCGGTCAAACAGCAATTTTTTTACAGTACCCCATTACAAGCGTACAAAAATTTATTTTCCAAATCTTTAAACCCATGCAGTCGAGTACTTTCTCGATTATTCTTCGTCAGGATAGTCAAAACTTCTCCAGACTTATCTCCAGCCTCGAAAAAATAAACTCGCAATCGCAAAAGTAAGCAGCTATGGCGAGAGATAAAAAAAAAGAGTAAAGTCCCTTGCCCACAGAGTACAGTCGGTGGTCCGGTAGATTGCAGCAACACAAACACGCGCGCGTACACACAATGGAAAACAGCAGTCTCGAACTTTGTCGCCTCATTGCACGCCTTCCTCCTCTTACTCGAGGAAAAAAAAAAAAAAAAAGAAAAAAAAAAGAAAAAAAAAGGATCGGGCAAGACGGACAACTTTGCTCTAATATCACTTGGCTCTTTCTTCCCTCCCTCTCTTTCGTAGCTACTGCTCGGGCTAGGTTTTCTCTTTTTTTTCCTAGTCCAGCGTCCTTCCTCCTCCATTGTCAGCCAGGAAAAACGGTTCGGGCGTCGCCGTGAATTCATCGGAACTGTTATTACCTTCCACCTCCTCCCGCGCACGAGACAGTCACGGGACATTTAGTGCGGCTTGATATTGTGGGCGTGCGCGAGGTTTTGGAAAAACTGTACGATGGGGGGAAGCTTTTCGCTGTATCACGTACGATTTTCCTCGGGATTTGGCCCTGCGTTCTTTTCGACCTCGGGAACGGAAATGTACTATACTTTCCCTTTGTACGGGGCTTTGCTTTGTGTAAATGAAATTTAGGGGCTCTTTGTTGGGCTGTTGTAGCGGATTAGGCGGGGAACGCCGAGGAAATGGTCAACAGTTATTTCGGATCAAGAGAAATGATTGGCTGAATACGTGCGCAATATTTATTCAAACATTGTGCCTTTGAAACCATCTAAAAATAGTACCAACAAATTTCGGCTACCACAAGACAATATTGTGTCAGTTTCACTTGGTTTTCATCGTTTCAAGCGTGAACGGGACAAATGTAGGGAAAATCCGTAGCGTGAAAAGTTTTATTTTTTCAAAATCCACAGGATAACGTCGAATAAAACAAATCGTATGAAAAGTGAATTTATCTTTAATAATTTAACTACTTATTTCCAACGATTCGTTGAAAAATAATTATGTCTTTTTAGTAGGAGGAAAAAATAAAACAACTTTTTAGCTATTTTATTGATATTCATAGCTTTAGCAGTTAATCCGAGAGTGAAATGTGCATTATACAAAAAAATTACAACTACTTCAGATATTCAACACTTGTGTTTTTGCAACTTTCCCGTATAACATAGATTTTCTACTCTCACGTGAAAAAAAGTGATGGCTCGAGATGGCTCTATTCACTTTTCGATCTGAAATGTTAACTTGACTTGACTTTTTTTCGACAATCAGTACCAAAATGTTGAGCACTTTTTTATTCCTTTTGATTAAACTTTTTGGATACGTGACACCATTATCATCTAGCATAAATATTCCTTCCAGGATCCAAATTTTTTTTCAAGCCCTAAACAGAAAGTTCGCATCTATAGCTACATTTTTTCACAATAGTAGATTAGATTAGCTCAGATTTTTCTGTATTAAGGCCTTGTGGTATAATCCATGTCTGGCCATCAGTGAGAAGTTTACATGATTATACATAGTAAGGATACAAAGATAAAGAGTTTACAAGACTAGTTAAAACTATAGTTAAAATTATAATTACCTACTATGTCGCTTATTATGGATTTGAAAGTACTCTTTTGAGATGTATAAAAACAAATAATAAGAGCAAGAATGGCAATATATTTGAAAAATGTGTAGAGAAATCATTACAAAGTTTTTTGTGAAAGTAAGCGAGTTACATGTGTAACGAAGGTATGCTATTTATAATTTACAAATTTTTAGAGTATTAATAGCTTAATGTGTGCTCAATGTAGATGTCAACAATGCAAATGTGGGAAATGTGGTGATGTAAGTAACATGGGCGAAGAGGCGCATCTTACATAATTTTTAATGGAAAGTTTTTGTCACACAATGAATGTTTTCACCGAGATCTTAAGATTACATGGGTCCTACATGCATACAAGAGAGTTTAACTTAATTTATCAATACGGTTGTACTTGGTGGGGCGATATATTTATGCACGTGTCTCCAAAGCTCCGCATAAAATCAACCAACAGTTTCCAATACCTTTTCCCACAAGGCATATCAAATCATCAGATCCATGACTCGTCGTACCCAAGAACAAGACTTTACCCCCCACCCCCGCGCGTGTCAAGTTAACAAACGCGATCATCACGCTAGGCCCGGCAAATATAAGCCCAACAATCCAAAACATCAGCACAGCACCGAGTAACAGCACAAAAGCTGCTCGTCTGAACTCTCAAGCCGAGCGCACATCAGCGCCCATCGTTAATAACGGCTTGTCTGCGCCTTCATTGTTACAAGTCGTCTGTACCCTACGCATCGCCACTCGAAACGTCTAAGGCGGGCTTTAAAAGCTACCCGACGTGGTGCATCACACGAGGGTCTCATCGTCAATTACGGACTTGTTCGGCCCCGGTGAGAATTTCGCGGATGGTTTCATACACACCCAACTCGAGACGAGCTCGAGAGTGAAGTTGTAACGCTGCACGCGCTATTAAATATACCGATCGCCAGTTTTTATCGAACTTCTCGCTGAACTAAGTGACGTGGCAAACTTGATAATGTTAACTCGTTCGACGGATACTGCTGTGGCGGGGAAAAACAAAACGAATTTACACCCCTTGCTCCTCACGAGCTCCTTCTGCCGGCGTCCTTTAGCCGAGCGGCAGTGGCGAAAAGTTAAAGAGATAATCGGAAACACCAAGTTCCCCGATTGCCAGCGTCTTTTCCACGGAGTCGGCTATGAAATATGCAAAAGTCGATGGGGCGCGCTCTCCCCCGAGATGGGGGGTAGGGGGGTAGAAGAGGACGGGAGGTGCGAAAAAGCGGAAGGAGAGGCAGCCGGGTGGGGGAGCAGAGGACAGGTGCGAGTTATAAGTTTTAATTACTCCGAGATGAGTAGATGGATTACTCTCTCCTCCGCCTCTTTTTCCCTCTCGGCCCTCCTCATCTCTTATTCCGTGTCGCGGCTTCTTCTTTCGCGAGACTCGGAGTTTTAACAAGTTGTAGCCGGCAGACGAGTTTCTTCTAGCACACCGCTAATTCTAATGGGTGGCTGCTCTTTGAACCTCCCCCTCCCCTCCCCCCTCGGCTGCTTCTCGCCAGGACGACGTTTACGCGGCGTTCAACGCTTTATTTATTGAGGTAACAGATGGGCCACGACGCGCTGCTGACAGTAGTTCCTGAATTCTGGCTGAAGTTTGATTTTCACGGCACCTCTGAGTTCACGGGGAAAAAACTGGGTGACAGTTATTTTATGATGTACAATACAATTAGTCGGTTGAATTGTCTGACCTACTATGGACTAGATTACCGATTTGTGATATAGAAACATAAATATATGATCGATATGTTTTTTAAATTGTCCTAAATCAAACAACCTGAGACTTATTACTCAATTCAGTTGTCGTAATCAACTTTGATATTTTTAAAATATTGTTTGGGTCTTCTTTTACAACTTTTAATTAAAAAACTTTAAATCATCATTTTCGGTTCTCAATCGACTCGATAAAGATGGCTGACCTAACGTTGGCAGTACCACTTGATTATTTTTATAGCTTTTAATGGATTGGAAATACTGTATTGAGATGGCTGACTGAACGTAGATCAAACTACTTGATTACTGGTACATCTTTTGATGATCATCAAATTAATGTTGTATAGTTTATCTTTTTGATAACTCCCGAAATGTAATATATTTATGAGAATTCTCTAGAGAGATAATTGAAATGTTGGATTTTTGAACTAATGCAAGTTATACTATTCGTTTATTGCGATATCTTTTAATAATCGCCAATTATTGTATTTTCGTCCAAGAATCACCTATTGCACTGTGAAACATTCTTGAATTAATAGAAATGTCTGACCTTATTCAGGTTATACTACTCTTGAGCATTGAAATACTTTTCAATGATTTTGAGATACCACCGCATTAAAATGGGGTTTTGGAAAAAAATTGTAAAGAAAGAGTGATTTACTTGATTTTCTAACCAGTTATTTTCAATTTCATAAAAACACATGACACATTTTTCTCACACGTACCAATAATCACTGAATCAAACTGAAAGACCTGAGATAAAGTAGGTTGTTCTACTTGATTATTGTAAAAATACGACATTGTCTTCCATCAGGAAAAATAAATGCGCATGAAAGAGAACACAGAATAAAAAAAAAATCATACCTTCATAACATGCATTTTACGTGCGGTGTGCGTAAAAAAGGTTGCAGAGGTGCACTTCACATTTTCATCTTCACACGTGTAAGCCACACACGTTTCTCATCCACGATGCCCACAAGCATCGCCATACGCGTAACCAAGAGCTAGTAGCCATCCACGCTGAAATAAAAACGTCAACAGTCCAGCTTCGTCACGTCCGTTTATACGACCTTCTCGCGAGTGTAGTCATAAAACATGTGCTCCGCAGTGCTTCAGCGAACCTCGTAGACCACACACGCCCGCGTATCAATTCGGTACACATCTCGCACGTCCTCGATGTGATAAATTCAGGTGCATTCATCCAATGCCTTGTCGATGTGATCCCGAATCGCTTGCAATTTCACACTTACTAGCGAACCAGAGTATCAAATAAGACTACTCATTTTTATGCATATCACTGTCATTTCATCCTGATCGTTGATGTTTCCACACTTTGTAAAAGGTAATTTGTGTACTACGTATGCAAGGGGCTGCTCACTTAAAAAATTAGTGAACAACTAGTACGAAAGTAAGTGAAAGTCATCGGAAGTCTCATGCAACGTTTGAAAGTAACCAATGGAAAATTAGAACTTTTGATGATTTCAATGTGTTGCGGAGTCTCGGAATAATTCCAAAATGTTTTTTCGAAACTTGAAAATACGTGGCCCCTACAACGCCCATTGCTCCCATTAATCCCTTCATTTCGATCAGACCCAACGCCCCCACTTCTCCCCAGTCCCGTCGACAATCATCTACATCGACCTGCTGCCCACACGCACACGATCGAACGCGCGGGTACACTCGAACTCGATATCAAATGATCCGAAAACAATCCCCATAAAATCTCTCGCTTGTGAAACACTAGCCCCGCGTCCCAATATCAGGGGAGCGCCTCTCGAAATATGTGCAGCCCCTCGGGTGCATCCATGTCGGGGTAGGAGGCGCGAGCGAATTATTTGCTTCATCAAATCGGAATTCACGCGACGCGCGAGCGACGGGTTATTGTCAACGCACCACTCGAATTCATAATACGCTCGCGCGATGGATATGGGAATCCGAGTGGTTTTTGCTACTACCGGCATTTTCCTTTTTTTTTTTTTTTTTTTTTTTTTTTTTTTTTTTTTCTTGTGCATATATATACGCGTGCCGATCCACGACTCGTTATCGAGTGTGAGCCCGGTTTTTTTGCTCTTTTGATTTGGACTTTCATTTATTTTTCTCCCATTGGATGGCGTAAAAACAGTAGAGGAAGGAATGTTCGAGCGCCGTTTGCATACATATCTGTTGATGCGGTGAGCGCTCATTTTCATGACCAGTAGTACAGTGGACGTGTCGATCGGCTTAGTTGATGTACTGTATACTATATCGGTGATTCGTCCCAAAAGCAATTTAGGTCCATACATGGTAAGCGAGTTATCGTCAGTTAATGCGAGTTAATTATACGTCGAGGAAATGCCTCGCTTACGTGATTCAATGTCTATTATAATCGACGTGGTAATGGCCGGGACGTGAGAGTGCATTAACGAAATGATCATTTTTATCCTGCTGTTGTTAGTAATCGAGTTTGATTGCGCGATTGTTGCAACTTTTACTTGTCGCACATTAGAGTTGAGGGATAATCGATACACTTTCACTATAAAACGAGCTAAACTCGACCTAAGCTCACTTATGGTAAAAATTTTTGCACATTCGTGTAATTAATACAACACAATAAACTTATGGTGAAACATCAAATAGATTGAATAAGTCATTATTTCACCAACTCTATCTAGAAATGAAAAAGTACGAAGGCTAAACGACGTGACACGTTTTGTCACAGGTTTCACACACTTGCAAGTTTACTTCTTCTTGTAAATTATTTCAGAAAAAAATGCTTAGCATCACTAGATATTCCGGAATAGTTAAATATGTATACATTTAGCATGATTTAAAATTCTTATTAATTTCACAGCAATGGTTTACAAAAACAGATTTTTCAACTATACTTGTTTTAGACATGTGTTAGTTCAACTGAGTAAAATGTACAGTTTATCCACTAATTTTTCAGTGATCTACAATTATTTTGTCCACAGGTCCATTTTTGTGAACGCTTTTTTCAGCGTCTAGAGCCCAGCGTATAGGTCAACCCCAGTTTTTTGAAAAAAAAAAAAAAAAAAAAAAAAAAATAATAAAAATAATAATAATAATAATAATAATAATAATAATAAAGGTTGATGTTGGTAAGGTTCGTATTTATTTAAAAAAATAAAATGTGTTGAGCATTGTTTGTCACGAAATAAAGCACGCGAGTTTGACCAACTAAAAACTAGCGTCCATACCAATGGACCTTATTTCTCATCGACATTGAATTTCAATAAGTAAAGTCAATAATTCATCAGTAATGTTTCCAAATTCAAAGGGATACTCGTGGATGGATAAATGTTATTTTCGTGGACACGATTTGTAATAAGCCCATTATGATAAAAGATTATTGTAGCACAGCATGTGCTTCGGTCCATCTAATTCCAAAGACCCACCACAACTTGCAATTCTACGTGAAGTAACGTTTTACAAGGCAAATCACGAGCAAGTCATGCCAAATCACTCGTGCCTCTTTCATCCATCACCTACTCCCATGCAAAACCCTGCCATTCACAAAAACAGCCCAGTCGCGCTATCGTAACTGCTCGTTATACCATATTAACAACGATCCGGCAAATCTTCAAAGCGTAGACTCCCGATATGTAATACCCCGTGCAACCTCATCGTTATCCCGGATTTAAGCGACGGTGTACACGAATAATCGCTCGTATCATTATCCCGATGAAATCGACCCGCGCAGCGGTGCTTTGGCGCTTTCGGTTTCCATTCTGTCAATCGACTACTGTAAAGCGCCAATTTGTAATCTGTCACAGTTTGATCGACAGTTCCTTTGTTATACGTCAATTATTGTTATACTCGAAACAAAAACAATCAAATTCTTGGTGCCCGAACACACGTACCCGCTACTCTGTCGACCGTTCGCGCGTTCGTTTGACGAAAATACTCATAACGCAAAGTCACAATAGATTTCATCGCTAACGAAAATCGGTTAAAAATAACGGGACCCGACCGTTCCGACACGTACGTAACACAGCATTATCCATTTGGTGGGAAAATACTTGTATAACAGCATAGCTTGTTATACACTCGACGAATCAGGTTGCGCGCCGATCGATCGAGCAAATTCCAAAGAGCACGATGTATATACGCACGCGAGGCGCACAACAACTTACAATAACGGGAGCAGCGTTCAAATCCCCCTCTGCGTAACATATTGCGCGTGGGCTTGGTACGCGTATAGTGGGAGCGTGCGGGGGTGTGTGTAAGGGTATCGCGCAGGAGTGAGAGATCATTAAACTTTACCGAGCGGCGGACGTGGCTCTGTGTTTGGCGGACAATTAACGTAATGCTCTCGCCGCATTATCATAATTTACGTCCCCCCCCCCACGCCCCGCGTTTTCTCGTGTCCATATGTACTCGGGCGCGTGTTTTTAGCGATCGCGAAAAGGGGAGCGCCAGTGGAAATTATTTCTCCCGCGGGGGGTTGTGGAATTAATTCCGTGCGCGTGTGGCGTTTTGAAATGTAGGCGCGCGGTGGTGGAGCTGCGTGCCAGGTACGCGAACGGGAATCGAGTGGCCTTTGGGTGTTCTCCGGTTTCGTTTTTTCCGACCACTTGCAGTGTTAAGCGTTCCTCTGGCTTTGATGTGTCGAGTGGCGTTGGGACAGGTACGGCTTTTTCTTCCATTTTGTACGAACGATATTTTGGCAGAGGAGGGGTTTCTCACTCTTTTTTTTTTTTTTTTTTTTTTTTTTTTTTTTTTTTTTTTTTTTTTGGATGTTCGAGAAGGGGCTTCGCTGGTGAATTTGATACGCCGAGGGAATATTTTTGGTGGCAGCGATTCGTTTGGAATGGATTTTTTTTTTTTTTTTTGAGGTATAGGTTACAAAATTCATGGGAGAACAAGCAATATTCTATAAAAAAAACGTCTCACGCGATCGGGTCTATGGCGACAATCAATCTATAATAAACTTTATTGACACAACAGGTTTGTCTGACCTAAGGCAGGTTATACCACTTGGTTATCTTTCTGATTTACATCAATTACTGAACATAGCTTGTTTTGCTCAAGTAGTATGATTGTTTGAAAAATTATAAACGCATTATTTTGGGGGGCTTAACAAAAGCGGCTGACCTAATTTAAATTGTACTACTTGATTATTTTCGTGACTTTCGATGATAACTAAATTTTGCGTGTTTTGTTTTTTACTTTTGTAGGGAAAAAATATGAAAAGACCGTCATGGAAACTATTCTCAGGTTGTCGATGGGTAGGGTTGACCCAACGCAGACTGTACTACTTGATTATCGCCCTGACTTTTGATTACTTATCATACTGTAAACTCTCAAGCCATTGAAGAGGATGGCTGACCTAACCTAGGCCATACTACTGGATTATCTTCATGACTTGAAATAAATGCAAGTTCATGCAAAATCTTGTGGTATTACACATACTAAACGATACTCAAATCCCCTGTATACGCCAGCAATTTCGCACTTTCCGTAAAAAATGTCGTGCCGATGTAAGCTGAGTCAATAATTTCGTAAAGCGTTTGACTTGTTCTTTTGTAATACGTGATTTATTGTTGCTGGACTCACAAGGACCAGGTCGAATGCACAGTGATGTGGCACGAATGAAGTCATGTGAGTGGAAAGTTTGCGAGCACCCAAAGTCCTTTTTGTTATTAAAACACTTGTGTTCCACTTACATGACTAACCAACCACAAAGGGTCACGACGGGCTTACCATGTAAAGTATCAATCAACTTTGCCAAAAGTCCCACATCCCTCGTGACCAGCGTGAGCCCAACCATTGGACGTTCGCCTTCGAATCACTCCGGATGACGAAACGATTTACAATTTCGCAAAACTCATTAACTCCGCTTGGCCAAACGGAGATCAGCGCATGGGGTCTATTGTCTCGATACTCGAGCCGAGGTCTCAAATGGCGATGACAAGCGACACGTGTGCAGCTCCACTCCACCGCTTTTCAATACCACTGGATAACTCTCGCGGGTTTTTCGAGACGGTCAGCCCGGGCGAAACAAACGCTAAGCTCCGATGATGCTGCTGTATAAAAAGATGATGGAAAAGGTGGAGATCAGCTAGACGGGCTCCTGAGCCCTCTATGATTGATACACCCGGCGCTTCCTTACCCCCTTGCACGCGTACGGACGCCGTCATCGTCGCTCCCGTGGCTTATCCCGTCCAGATTACAGGACTACTTTATTTTTCTTCTCCCTTTTGTTTCCCCCACTATTGTTTCACGACATCGATGGGTCTCCGAGTGGGAAGACATGTATCCTTTACTTCAGCCACGAATCAAAACAATCGGAATAAAGTAGAGCCGCTTTTTGTTTGTCCTCCCGGTCGATTATACGCGCCCGTGGGAGTCCATTTTCGCGAAAGATGAATACGACAGCCCGAGTAAAAACGAAAACCCGGGAAAGACGATACGGGAACGAATATTTATTGAGGCCGGTGTATCGTATTTGGTGCGTGGACGAGATACAAATAGAATAGGGAGAAGAGAGAAAATAAAAATGTGGGGAGGGACAGAAACGATATGGCTGGTCGATCGATGCGGCGCTTCGGGCGCCGAAATAGTGATATCAATCTGATGCATATTGAGCGATATTGGCCATCTCCCGCATGCATAGCGTATACTCTATGAGGGTCGGTGCAAGTATAGCGAACTTTCTCTCCCACTCTTGTCCATAGTTTCGAACGCGGGGACTGACTGTGTGATGTTTCATTGGGCGTTTTCAAAATTCTGGGATTCTCAGTTATCGGAACACAGATGAGTTTGCGAGTTTATTTTTTCAAGGATAATTTTTTTTTCTCCATCGAAATTCCGGGTTTAGAGTCACTTGTGGTGTGATTTGCTCGATCGAAAATACATCAAAGCTTCGTCGGATGATTCTACACTATAAAAAAAGTCTTGTCCGTATGTACCACACTGTTAGTAAAATTGCAGTTTTCAAAATTGTCAAAATACCTCATCAACAGAAATAATAGTCGTATTAACACTATATTTGTTGTTTTAGTATATTGAGTATCTTCAAAAGTAAAAAATCTCCACCAAGGCAGACATTACCGTTAGTGCAGTAAATTTATTATTTTTATTGTAAATGCACTATTCAATGCCATTTTATGACTTGTACAAGTCCTTCGAAAGCTTCCTTCGCCTTCCTAGAAATAATAAGCACTCGATTGTAAGTATTCCTTTCAAATACCAGTGGCTACGTATTCTTTGCTCTCCACGAAAAAATCAACCTTCAACCATGAATTTCCATGGGCAGCGCGACACCGTCGAGCCCTCGTCTCCCAAAAGCCTCGGCAATTACAGCAACAGCAGCGCCCGCCCGAAGCTCCATAACGACCGCCCGATCACGCGCATCCGGCAGCTGCAGCTCGACTCACAATCAGCCTGCACGTGTGCTCTCTCTCTCTACTCTTTATGTTTGCGCGAATTCATGGAGTACTCGCGGCCCGGCAAATATTACCGGGTGACACGTGCTCTGGATTTGTATATGTGCACACGTAATGCACGCAGCAGTTGCTGCGCGCTGATCATACTTTTTGGGGTACCGCTGGCCGGTTGCTGGATAAATGGTGCCCTAAATGACGCTGGGACTGAGCAAAAGGTTGCACTGTTATCACTGATGGATGGCTTACTATTTTTTGGTAGGAAAAAACAAGGCAAGAGTTGAAACGTCGGGTTCGATGGGAAACGGCTCTTGGAGTCACCTGTTGGGAAAAAAAGGCCGATCGATTGAACACCTGATGGAAAAAGAGTCAGTCGGCACGAATAATCTTTTAATTACATCTCGGGATGAATCAATTAAAACGGCGCGCCAGTGCCACTCGACGGAATTGAAAAAGCCGATACAATGGCTCGAGGGGGGGGGGAGGGGGATATACCTACACCTCGGATATTATCCGGGAACAAAGGTAATTGTAATGTCCGATGAGCGAAATCTCCCCGGTCAATGGGGGTAAAAGCTCGAGTGGGAACCGAGGCGAGATGTGGAAGAAAAAGAGAACGGACACAAAGGAATTTCAGGGATTCCTTCTTTTTATTTCCCTTTCCCACGCAGGTTTCGCAACACCAATCAAATTACACGGTCAGTTTCCAATTGGAAACCGGGGCTTGAAATTTCCTATATGAAGCGGGAACAGGTGGCTCCGGGAGCCTCGGCGAGCCCGAGTTTCAATTAATTAACTTGTGTAATTACCACTAGTGCGGCCTTGATTTTCCTTCCCGTGTGTTGCGGTACAACTGGTGCAAGGCAGTTTTAGTTAAAAAGTATGCGGTGGTCGTCGCACTTGGACGTTTTTTACACGTTACCTGCAGTTTGGTTTGGATCACGGATTATTGTTAACTCGATTGGACATTGTTATTTTGGATAAAGGTAGTAAATGTTTTCTCAACAACCCTGGTAGAAAATTACTACAATCGCTGGCCAGAATTTCACGATATTATGGACAATTGACGAGTTGACCGACTATGATCATAGCGTATTTTACTACATTATATCGACAACGAGCTCGGCAAGGCACGGTGCCGTCTTACTTGGTCTCTCTGTCTGTCTCGTCCCCTCCTTTAATTCACTGCACGGCAGCTGCAACAGGTGCAGTAACAACTAACAATTAGAGTACACATTTTCAATAACTTTGAGTGTTTAATTACTTTTGAGAATCAATATTGCTTTATTTACTATGAGGGCCATAAGAGCTGGTCAGCTGAAGTTGGTGGTAAGAACTACTCAGTTGACTAGCAGAAATTCTCAAATTTCTACCAAGTACCGAAGATTTAGTTCAAGATCTAGCACTGCAAGAAAAAGAATAAACAAGTTGTAACCCAATATTTCCAACATAATCGATAAGTTACAAGAATCCAGGCGTTGAAACATTTGCCATAAAAATGGGACGTCGAATGAAAAATAAAGCTGTTCACGCTAAGCCCGAGAAGAATGTAACCCAGCACGTAAGCTCCAAGCGACTGACATCAACTTAAAATCTGTGACACAAATGTGTTTTACTCTCAGTGCAGCCTTGTTATGCCAATCGTTGACGAAAAAAACTGTTTAGTTTAATAAAATACGTGAAATAGTGTAATAATAATAGTGTAATAGGTTTAAGCTATCATACCATAAATTTTGATTACACACTCGTTATTATTTTAACTTTGCTCTTTAACAGCGTAATGAGGAGATAGTACTACTAGCATGATCGGCGGACTCGAAAGTACGGAATCATGTGTGCCTAATTGTAAGCTCGAGAGTCAACGCGTGGAGCTTTCCCGGCGCCCCGAATCTCCAAACTGTATCGGAGAGAGCGAGCCTAAAAAGGCAGAGCCCATTAAAACGGGCCGGAGCTTAAACAAACGGGACGCCGTTTCCTCGTTTTTCCCTCCCTTTTTTCGGCTTTTTGCGGCCCTGACCTAATGCCGCGCACGCGAGCTCCGTTAGGTAATTCATCCCCCGCGTTTCGTGCACGAAGCGGGAAAGCTCGTTTTCGGAGGAGAGGACAATTTGATTGCGGAGTCCGAAACCGAGGCCGATAATTTTTTTTTTTTTTTTTTTTTTTTTTATTACTAGGTTGCAGGGGAACCAACGAAAGAAAACAACAGCAGCGGTGGGGCGGGTTGGTGCGCGTTAAGCGAATTAACTTTTTAGCTTTTACCAGCGGGGATTTTCGGGAGAGAGGACAGCTGGCCTCGGGAAGTTTTTAACTCGATTTTCCGGCTCTGCCGGGAAGTTAGCCGGCCTGCGCGTATATTTTGTGTACAGTTGCGGAGTTTGGGCCGTTTTGTGTGGGTGTGGTTTAAAAACAATTTTATTTATTTTTTTTTTTTTTTTCTGTTCATCGGCAAGAGTTGGTTTTATCTCGTTCTTGTGGCAAAAATCTGGGTTACGATTGTTCCACCGTAAATTATTTTACTGTCCTAAAGTGTACATCCGTTCCAGAAATAGGAAGCACAAACGAAATTTTTGTTAAAAATAAGCTACTTACACCAATGAATTCGTCAATAATTTCAATACCTGATTGAATTCTTCGAAATTCTTACAATAATTAATGACCAAGTACACTATGTTTTTTTTACTCCAAAAATATTTTTCAGTGTATCGTTTGTTGATGTTTGATTGTTAAATGGGACAGGAGGCATATAGCCTCTTAATAGTCCACCTACAGGAAACAGCCGCAAAAGCTTATCCTTTTTTTTGCAATCAAAAATTGTTCTAACAATACACAATTTCTTGAAACTATGTAATTTATGGATTATGTGATACAAAAATTGTCATCAAATAGAAAAAATTATAAATAGACTCACTGTCCGTTGTTGACGATAATACATCATCGATCAGCTCAACATTGTCAACCTGCAAGTAAAAAATCGAATTATTATTGACCAACATGCATCACCTTACGTACTGGTAAATCGAATATACATATTCTAAGTATATGCAAAAGGAAAAATCTGATGATACTCGAAACCAAATAAAATACTCATTTCACCCTCTAATATACATATATGTATATGTTCAACTTTGGAAGCACCTAGAGGGATTCCCCAACAAATAACCCAATTGGCAGAGCGGGTGATGTACTCAAAAGGCGGATATTCTCCAGCGAAAAAGCCCGATAACCAGTTACCTCGAGGTAGGTACGAAGGTAAAATCAAAGCCGTGCGGAATCGAAGGTCGCATCTTCGAGGTATCGGAGGGGCGGTAGCCGCTACACCAGAGCAAAGCAGTCGCCTCTGAGGAATAAAGTCCAACCCACCCCCTTCCTTCCACAGAGACACGGTACATCAGTAGCTGACACCCTATATAGAGCAAAAGAGCAGAGGCCGCGCGCACCTGCGGACGGGAGTGTGGGAGCCGCAATCAGAGAGGGAAGTTGATGATATTCCCGGGTAGGTGTGTGCTCGTAACGCCAGAAAGCGCGACTGGCACTTTGAAGTCGAACTCTGGAATCGAATCGCCGCGCGGGTCTGAGTTTCGAGCAATTTCGCCGCTCCGCGCGGCAAAGGCGCCTTTTTAAAAAATCCTCGCTCTCCCTCCCTATTGGAGGGGGTGAAAATAAGTTGGATGTATAATTCGAGGAGACGCGATGTGCCGTCGGGGACGCTCCGGGTGAACTTTATCTTTGCGGCTTGTGCACCCCGAGGTGGCTTATTTTGCTCTCCCTCCCTCCCTCTGATGAAATATCCTACTCCGCTCTCACGGACTTTACTGTCTTGCCTTGGATTTTCGTGGTGATAATTTTACTTTTGAATGGCACAGATTTCTTTATTTTTTTTTTTCTTTCAAAAGAGTATACCAGAACATTTTTTTTATTTTTACATGCAGTTTATGTATATTTATTTTGTCCTTCTGCTACAATAATTTTCATTACGGAACTGATCAATACGTATGATAACAGCGCATTTCAATCTGTTGCAACATTACAGAGTCGAGCCTCATTTTTGATCTTCCTGTGATTGCCCAACGCGTGTGGGTTTTACATCGCTCACCGTTGCAATGATTTCCGAGTCAAGCTTTGACTTTTGTTTAATCAAAACTGTACGTTCCTGTGGAAAAAATACACATACGGTCCTGTCGAGTGGAAAGAGATACAGGTTATTTTTTTTTTTAATAACAGAGACTCACAAAATGCGATATTTGTCCAACAACCAACAAATATACCACGAATATTTTTACATTTTGGTACATACTGGCCCACCCCAGTCGGACGTCAAAGTCAACAGTGGAGTTTAATATCAAAACCTTTTTGAAGCCGCCCAATGAAAATCCACTCGGCAAGTCAAAAAATTCAAGCTTCCCCTTTTTCTCTTTCGACCGTTCAAAGCAGATTGAATTACCAACGGTGTAATAAACATATACATGCTCTGCAGGACGAGTCGCTTCCTCTCGAATCAATGGATACACACATACACATTTATTGCACATACGATGAGTTTCAATTAATTTTTACATCACCGATGGTACGAAGTTTTTTTTTTTTGGCCTTTAGCTAAAGTAGCGATGGACAAACATGGAAAAGGAAGAATCTTGAATTTATGGGCTACTCCTACATTGACAAGAAATAAGATAGTCTCGCTTCACGTAATGTCGTATTTACACGAATATGTATTGAGATGCTGGTGAATTTGGTGTAGAGTGAAACTTATCATAGTTCTGGCATATAACGGGCGCAAGGGAGTTTTCATTGTACCAAAGATAAAAGTGATTTTATTTTTATTAATCTCCCACAGAAAACATCAGTCATTATGTGATGTAATGATTTCAGACGAATAACGTGTTTGTAAATGATGTTTATTTTGATACATCCTGTTTGATGGTGTCCCTGAACATCAAAGTTGATTTTTTATATTTAACAACATGGATATTGTTATCATTAAAAACTCTAAAAAAAAGTACAAAATATTTTTTTTCAAAGTTTAAACAAAAAATTTTAATTAAATTTTTATAGGGTAATTATTGCTGAAAAAATATGTATGAATTAAACAAGTCATTCAACCGTTTCCTTGTTATATCAACCCAGTTTGGACTAGTCGGTAATGAAACTGCAAAAAATGTATGTATAAAACCACGGTAGAAAAGTTTCATCGTGACTTCACGTGTCCTCTGATTCAAACAAAGTTTTTTTCCTTTTTTACACGGAACCATCTCAAAAAACAATAAAATCCCCGCAAATTCCGAGGCAATGCAAATAAAGTCATGTACTTAATAAGACCGTTATTCCAAAAAAAAGGAAAGAAAAAAAAATACCCAAAGGGATTACCGAGTAAAAGGCCCAACATCCCTTGTTCCGCCGGTACCAACAGTTTTACACAGCTGCACAGCTTTTTTCGCGTATTTCACGCTCCGCAAAACCGTAAAAGCTCCCGGACCCCCCACACCTGCACCACTTTTATCTCAACAGCTCCACGGTACTTCTCCCACCGCTTACTCCTTATTTTTTCCTCCCGTTTCAACACAGAGCACTCGCAGAATTCCCACGTACGTTAATTACTCCAACTCTCACACGTGTGCGTACGCCGGGATTACGAGCCGTTGACTTTTTTCTCTTTTTCACATCTCTTATTTTTCAAAGAGCAAATATACAAAGTAGCCACTCGATCGGGGGAGACAAGTACAAAGCCTTTCATCCCATACGTGAAGTGGAGTGTTGCAAAATATTTTAAAAATTATGTAAAGCCGCTCGTGTTCGCTCGACCATACGTGTGTTCTCAAACACATGTTTGTTGCGTGATTTTTTTTTTTTTACACTTTCCGAATCCTGGTACGCGTGGGTTATTCTGTTCCGAAGTGGTTGGAAAATTTTTATCGGAGCGAGATAATCCCGATGCGTACTGCGTACGAGATTTTAAATATAATCTCCACATTGGAGGGTAATGGGTGTGCGTTGTTGAAATGTGCACAAAAGTTGCTCGAAAGGGGGAAAAACAATGAAAAGTCTTTCGACTAAGGATAAATCGTCTTTGCCATTCCCTATTAACCTGCTTCTGTTCAAACATTTATTTTAAAGGAGCAGCTGATTTTTATGCTCGAGATTATCATACGATGATAATTATGAACTAAGTAAAAAAATAATTCGTCCGTTAATTCGTCGTGGCTTTATATCTTTTTCGAGTATGACAGTATTCTAATTTTTTTTAAGGTTGTCCGCCTTAAGTTTTCCTGCACTGCTCCGCAAAGCGCATATAGTTATTAACCAGTGTTCTACATTATTTTTATATTTTACAAAATTAAAAAGGTTTATCTTAGCCATTTTGTTCTATATTTGTATTATTATTTTTATCATCATTGCTTGTACCTTTTAAACACTGTTTTTGACTAATTTTTCTATTACGTAAGTTAATTTTCGTACCAGAAAATCTCCGTCTCTGATTCTTAATTTCTTCATCAATATTTTTCTAGACCTGCCTCTTATGTCAGTCTTTCTACATTTTGTTTACCCTTTTACCTTGACTCGTTTTACGTCACTATGGCATATCATGCGATCTTTGTCACTAACTCTTATTTCTTAAAAAATTTACATTTGTGACTTTTTTTCTTGCACGTATACATACACTTAATATTATGTCTCTGGATGTCCTCGTTTTTACGTAATTGACCTTGACTAATTATCGACGTGCCTATTGAAATTTCTCAACATCTCTATCTTACTCTCTTTTTTGTGTAAGTCTATATTTTTGTTTCTTCATCCTTGTTAAATAAACCCTCTACACTTTTTTTCCGCCTGTGCTTATTTTTTCATACGTTCTGACACTGAATTTGAGCTTGCGTTTCTGCATCTCAGTACCTGTCAGTAAATTAATAGTCATCTATGATCAGCACAATCCATAATTGATATCCTAAAAAAACGATTCAAAGAATTCATCTTATCGGTCCAATGGTAAGTAATTACATGCAATTTGTATCATATTCACGTATGAAAAAAGCATCCTCCCTAAAAAAAAAAAAAAAATGCAAATGACCATCGTCGTTACCATCATCGCTTCCTCCATGCGCATAAATTCCAAAAACACCGAGAGACGCGGATCACCGGTGGGTACACAACCGAAATTCCCACCAGACGTTGGAGCCATAAATACATAAACACACCGGGCAGCCGACGGCTTATTAAAACGCGGGTTAATTAGCCGCTAATGAATACAAACTTTTCGGGCGCATTAAATGTTTCCTCGATGGTGCAATGATTTTATTTGGAAATACAACGCGCGACTCCCCACCCCCTTTTCCCCCTTTTGACATTGTCGACCTAATTGATTCATTCCACTTCGGTTCGGCAGGTAAAACATTTCGCGATTTCCAGCAGCAACGGTCGTATACGGTGCTCGCGGTACGAACAACCCCCATACACAGCATATTACGTATATATACACGCGTATTTTGGACGCGCGTGTACCTTCGGTAAATATTTGTATTGCGATTAGCATTGCAAAGTTTGTTTACGTAATTAAGTACCAACTATTGCGTGTCTTGCACAACATACGCCTCCCTGTCTCCCGTTCGTTGTGCACGCGCGCTTTTGTGTGGTGCTCATCGTTGCTCCGGGTGGAAGCAATTTATACATTAATGCGTCAACACAATTTACAGCCACGTTTCGACTGTATCATACCGTTGTCTTGTGCCGAAAATTTCGTTTTCGTCAAAATACTTGGGTTACTTGGTGTATTAGATATACTTACGGGGAAAAAAAAACGTAATCAACAAAAACTAAAATTGACCAAATAGTACGTGGAACCACGTTTTCCCGTCTCATTCATCGGGGCCGAAAAATAGACCTGGTGTCGATAAAAACTACTGGTGTCGCCACACAAACCACATCAAACTAAGATGTGCTCATGGCGCTACAAGGTTCGCCATGGCTATCCTGCCAGGGGGAGGTTGCCCCCAGGGGGTAACTTCCGAATCAAGTCATTAACCCACTAGCCCTTTTTGAGTCCCCGAATCTTGGCCAAACTTTTTGACCCTACGAAGATGAGAGAAGCGGAAAAACAACTCTCCGAGTCCTGCATGAACAACATCTTATTCAATTACCGTGTCCGAGCGCGCGGTTATAGAGGGGGAAGAGCAACACTCGAGCGCACTCGTAAAAGGGCAAAAGCCCTTGGAAGAGCAAACTTATGCTTATGTACGGAAAAAGTAGCGGAAAAAAGGACGTGAGAACGGGGAGAAGAAGGGAGAAAGAGGAAGAGAAAAAAGCGGGGGGGGGGGGGAAGTTACCTGCACGTGTACAGGGAGGGAAAAGATGTGCGTGCCCGGGGGCGCGGATACAATGAAAATACACGCGCTCTGTGTTTTTTATTGTGGCTCCGAATTAGAACAGATTTACTCGACCTCCAGCTAGCTGTGTCTGGTCGTTTTTAGGGGGTACGCGTGGATCATAGAGAGCAGGGAAGGTATTGTGATTTTCGCTGCTTCTTTTCCGTGACGGTCGCAGATGTTGGCTTTGCTTTGGATGATAAAAAGTGGAAAGACCTCTTTCATGGTGACAGTATCATTTTATTTGGAAAGGTTTGTCACGTTGTGACGTTGGACAAATTACTTATCCAATTTTTGTTTGCAAATATCACGCATCTTTTACCAGTTTTTATTTATTACCTAATAAACATCCACAAAAGCTTGGAGAATTTGTATGAGGCATTGAAAAAAAAATAACACTTTGAAAATGGTGTCATATAATTTTTTGAAATGTTCACGGAAAATTTTGTAGTACGAAGAAATAAATTGTTTATAGTGTCCATAGGGTGAACGGTTTCCATACTTTGCCAATTTACCGCGCACTACTGTGTGAAATTACTTATATATTTTGCATTACAGAGGACTCTTACCTAAAGTTTTGATTGTAAAACTGCTCAAGAGCGCCAAGCCAAGGCTCCAAAATCTATGATTAAGAGAATTA
This sequence comes from Copidosoma floridanum, assembly GCF_036245765.1. NCBI lineage: Eukaryota > Metazoa > Arthropoda > Insecta > Hymenoptera > Encyrtidae > Copidosoma > Copidosoma floridanum. The sequence continues at coordinate 4,675,546 of NW_028321909.1, forward strand.
TCCCCCAAAAGCTGTGATCTCAGTCAACCGTCAAATTCCAGATTCAGTCTCTATATGCTACTCACGCGGGACATGGGACGATGCGTAAAAAAAAGCAAGATAGACTTTCTTAATCGACGGGAAAGGTAATACGAGGAGGCACGTACGCGAGTCCACTTTCTTGGGATTATGAATAAGGTTTCCTGGGCGTGAGAGCGCGCGTGACCTCCTCGCCCCGAGAATTGAAGCTAAAGAAAGGACACGCGAGGTGAAAAGGCAATAATGGGAACTAGTCCGCCGTGATAATCCGAGAGCGGATCTTCTCGTCTGCCAGCGCGAAAGGGAGGAAAATCATCTACCGAGTGATCAAAGAGCTTTTCTCTTGAATTGCCGTTGCGGGAACTTCCTGTTTCGGATCATTCAGTTTTTTAACATTTAATGCTAATAACGAGTTCACAACTGCAGATTATTTAATACGCATCCATGATGCAACGTACTTTAAACCTTCGTCCCAACGGTGAAATAGCCAACAATTAACAAGGGCTTGAAGATTTTTTGGTGGAAGAAATTAATTTGAGTCGTTGAAAATAGTATTTATTTCGATTGATAAAAAATAACTAGAAATACTAAAAAAATGAAACTACGGGCATGTCCTTACTCGTACGATTGGGAACTAAACCACAAACAATTTATGCCCAAGTAATGGAACATTTGTATATTTCCCTTGATGATTCACTAATTGCAACATCAGGTTCTGTCACTAGAACATGATATTCAGGGGTGTTCTATCTGATGTGTTGTCAATGCTTGGAAAATCAAGATTTTTTATCAAAAACGGTGGTACTGCCATATTTTTGTATTTATTAAAAAACAAAAACAACGTTTCGGCCGTTTGGACAACGTCCCAGCCCTCATGCAGGTACAAAAATCTCTGACTCTTACGAAGGGGATGTAAACTCGTAATTTGAAAAAATCATTTCGTAAGGGTCCGAGCTTTTCGTACCTGATGAGAACCAGAACGTTATTTTTGTTTTATAATAAATACAAAAATACACGACAGCACCACCGTTGGACCTTGTTTTTAATTATTTACCAACTATCATTGGACGTCTCGTTCGATCAAAATGTTTTAAACTCACCATGAAATAAAGAATGAAAAAATGAAAAAAAAAACCAATCATAGAGAGCCGAGACCATCAAAGTTATCACGATTCGCGTTAATATTAATTTTAGATGAATATACGAAAAAAAAAAAAAAAAAAATTGTTTAAACTTTATGCTCACTTTGCTCTAATAGACCAAATCCAACGGTAACACCAAACCGGTTAAAGCTCCCTCCTCTTCGAAATACTCCCCACCCCCCACCCGCGACTCTTTTCAAAAGCTCAAATCTCAGCTTAGCGGAGCAGGTATAGGAGATCCTCTCCCAGCGGAAATGTTACGAAGCGCGAGGAGGGGGAGGAGCAGGCACTAAACACCCAGTGCCGAGGAGTTAGTTTCTCGCGACTTCTCCCCCTTTGCCGGCGCGCTAACTCCCAACGCTGCACATACGGGATTTCGTGGATTTAATGCTCGCTTTACAAATCTGGCCTTGCGGGCAGGGGGGGATATCGGTGGGTACAGGAGCCTCACGAGCTGGCCGATTTGTGCCTAGTGCCGTACCGCGTGGGCGCGAGCGTGTGACCTACAAGGGCTTTTTTTCTTCAACTTTGGTGTACTTGGTTTGGCTGTGCACGTTGGTGTTTGGACCAGTTTTTACCGAATGAGCGATGAATCGATTGTTGTGAGCTTTTGCACGCACCTAAGTGTTGTTCTTTCATGACGGCTCACGCATCAACATTGACGATGTACATAATTAATTTTTTTTTTTTTTTTTTTTCCACTATCAATGTTTGTAATGAAGTGTGTCAAATTACTTTTTATTTCCCTGTTGTTGTTTTTGAAAGACAAATAACAGTTGACAAATATTTCAACCTCATGCTGCATATCTTTTATTGATGTAATTAATTTGAAACTAAGTTACGTGTGGCTGTGCAAATCTGAAAAGTCCTGATTATACAGTGGGGTAGTTTTTACTTGCCATTCTTACGGGCAACAGTGTCGATTTTATCGAAAATTGGTAAAACTTTGAGGCTTACGTTATTTTTACCACTTAGCTAAGGCCTTGTTACTAGTAGTCTATACTAGTTGGATCAGATTTTCCATTCTTCCTCACGTTGTTATGAAAATGTTACAGTTATTAGGAATTTAAAAACTACTACGAATTTCAGAAATTAAAAGTAATTGAGATGAATAAAAAATAGATACTACCTTTGACAGTACACGGCAAAGGTGATTACGATAGGATTTAATGTTTACTAAAACAGTTTTGCATTTTTATGTTAAAAAGTGTTTTAATTATCTTGGTATGGAATTTACATGATATATTAAAAATGCAATTTCAGCCTACGTTAATTTTTTATTCATTCGCGTATGAAAAACTGTGAAGAATTAAAACATTTTTCAATGAATATTTGCAGAAGCGTAAAACTGTTACCAGTGTAGTATATGAATATTTATGGCTTCAATGAAAAATTTGCGTTATTACATTTTTATGTTTGAACAAGAATACTAAGAAAAATTTACTGCATAATTTGTATTTATTTATTAATTTTTTTTTTTTTCATACTAAATCCATTCCATTATGAATTTCCTTTAATCTAGTGGTTGGAGGAAAAATATTAAGAATTAAAATTGAGGGTCTTACTACAAGTAGAGATAAAATGGTCTTAAAGAACAAATCCGATAAACGTATGAACTCAGGTATGAATCAACATTGTTGGCTTGAAAAAAATGAGTTTGTTTCTATTTATGTTTGTTTGGTGATTTGTAGTATTTCTTTTTTTTCGCTTTTCAAGTGACGTCAATACTGTACACACATTTAAATCTCAATCTGTGTATGTAATTATACACTCGCTTTGGAACAAATATGAAAAAAAAAACACAAAAAAAAAACAAAAAAACATGCAGCTATATAAATCTGAAGTGTCGTTACCTTATAAAGGACAGTTTTTATTTGTCAGTTGTATAAGCATCAAGAGCACCGATTGCATTGGAAATGGCCAGAATTGCGAGCATAATTATTTTTGCTGGTAAGCCAAAGTTTTATTATTTATTTATGCTAGTCAGACCAGGCATGTTCCCTTACATTATTTAAAAAACTTTAAGCATTTGTCCATTGTTTCCATTATTTTGTGGAACAAGTAAGCATTCTTGTGTTTATTAGTTTTCTTTTTTGACTCAAAATAGTATGAAACCTTGATACATTAGATCTTATATTTCATGACATGAATAAACTAACATTTTTTCTTACAAACTTTCGTTAAAAAATTAAAAAAATTATCCAACTAATGAGTCTGAATTTGTTTAGAAAAACTTATGAATAACAATTATTAATTGTTTAAGAGCTGGTAAACTAAAGCAGAGATTTCCATTTTTGCATGTTTACCTCCATGCTATTTACCTGTTAATAGAATTTTTCATGATATAATGCTTTAATTTTATATTATAAATGCAATGATTAGCATCTGGTAATTAGGTATAAAGTATTTATATACTAAGTATCGTTAGTTGTTGCAATATGTAGATGATAGAGTTACATCGCTTGATGATTAAGGGCTCAAGAGTTGAGTGAAAAAATGTTACAATTTGCATGGCTAAATGGAATTAGATTCCAAAGAGATGAAAGAAATTTAAAAAATAAGCTCTGAGAAAACGACTGTACATACTATGTTTAAAGTTTTGTCCCATAAACATAAAGACACGAACATTGACATAAAACGACTGACTGCTCTGAAACTTGAAAACAAAGAGTTGTAGCTGTTAGTTACTTTACTCGTTAAAAATTATGATTGTAATGCATTTTCCAGATTTTAATAACAGTTTCACGATTTCCATGACTTTTCAGTTGTGTGCTCTAACGTATCAAACAATCAAAGCGCCATCACAATAGTCTGTACTGGCGATTGATCTGTGTTAAAATCGAATTTTTTTTTTCCTTTCAAAACATTTATTTTCCAGTTGCGCTAGCGTGCTTCGTACTTTCGAGCGCTCAGAGAGACCGGCCATGCGAGTGTGGGTACACTCAAGACTGGAATCCCGTCTGCGGAACTGACGGACGGACGTACACAAACTCGGGACAGTTAGGCTGTAGAAATATGTGCAACAAGCCAGGTAAGATTACCCTTGACAAAACCATCATTTTTTGATACATAATGATGGGCTGAGTTCAATTTTATCTCAAGTTGACACTTAGTAGCTAAAGTGTAAGCTGAGCGGCCAAGGATTGTAATGCATCTTTTTTCTTTTTTTTTCCAAGTAGGAAGTTGAAATCGTACTTGTAATCGTACTTGATAATTTCGATATCAATACATTCACTCTCGTAACAACTAAACATTTTTCGTTTTTTCAGAAGTTGGCATTGCTTACGAAGATGAATGCTAATTAATCGTGTTTCAAATACCATTACAATGACCAGTTCGCCGACTTCAAGTACAAGACTTTACTGTATCGTCACTGAAATACTGAAAAATAAATCAATGTCCGCATATTTAATGTGTATCTTTTTTTTAATTATTTTCATCTCATTTCTACATAGTCCAAGTCTATGGCATAAACATAACAACGCGTTGAAATATGAGTACTTTATTTACACGGTACCGCGTTTGTATGATGCACACATATATGTGGTTACATGTTTTTGCCCTACTAAAGAAACAAGGCGCACTTTACTCGCGTCTAAATGTGTTATAATAATAATAATAATAATAATAATAATAATAATAATAACAATAATAATACCTACAAACCGCACGCGAGGTCTAAAAAAACACAAGGAAAAAATAATTCGAAAACAAGCCGGGAAATCCCCCGTAAATCGCTTTACCACGTGGATTATAATCGGCAGCAAATATTTTTGCTCGCTTTCGTGCGACGCACGTGTACGCGTGTACACGGTATATCGGCGTGCTATCGTTGACGTGCCCCTCCCCCTGGATAAATGTAAATCAATTATTTACTTTTGCAAGATCGCATAAAGGGAGGAAGAGAGAGAGAGCACGCGCTTGGGGGGTGGGGGGGTGTTCGTATACGCAGATCCACTGTAGTGCTCGCGAGAACTCGCACGTACTGTAAACAGGGCGGATCGCGTGTGTCCGCATTTCGGCTGATCCCCGAGCACATACATATACATGCGCGCATCCATAACCCAGCCACCCAAGGGGATCCTGTAACGTGGGGGCCCCCGAAGCTTTTATTCGTCAAAGCTTTGGGGAAGGGAGACTCAACCGATGGATCCTTTTTCCTCTACATTTTTCACGGCTTTCTCTAGTACTATACTTTTTGTCTTTTTTTTTTTTTTTGTTGGATACACATTTTATTCATGTGGGATATGTGTTGGTACGTGCTTGCGCTGCCGAGATTTTTTTTTAAAAACAATCACTGTGTCCGATGGACGTGGGTATTGCTGAAAGATGTTTGCCGTAAGAGGATCGGGGCTTGACATTTTTTGTTTCAAGCGGAGAAATACTAATAATCGGAGATGAAGAGAAAACGATCCTCCATTTCCATGCACTTGAAACGAAGCATTCAAAAGGTCGCTTGTCGTCTCTTTGGCCGCGTAAATCTCAAAGGTGTCTCTCGTTACGCCGGATGAGGGAGGATACCTCGTGTCCGCGGCGACGATTTGAAAAAAGTGATCTCCCAAAGAGCCACCGGTAAATTAGTTGGTAGGTGGGGGGCCGTCCGTTGACGAGGATAAGCCCGGGAGCTCTTTTTCGTTGGCCCGCCTTATACAGTGGTGCACACAACCTGTGCGTTGGGCCTCGATCGTATAGGCGTATTCATGAAACCCCGACTCTTTTATAGGCGATGGAGTTTTTTTTTTTTTCTTCTTCTCCTCTTACCATCTGCTTGGGCTTTTCGAACGGTGTGCGGTGCGTAATTAGTGGGAATTAGATGCTGAATAAAGAATCACTTTGTGAGATTATAAAAATGTACTCTTCGGGTGGAAAAATATTTTTAATGACGCGTATAGCAAAGCCACGGACAGCATGTGCGTTTCTCTATGGCTTTCCGCCAATTATAACTTTATGTGGCATTTTTCTTCTTTTTTTATCACGTTGTGACAATCATACTAGTACTTTGATTGACCATACCGATCGTACGTGCAATATTACCTCGGACAACGTTTCTCTGTGTACATATTCATGGATTATTCCACCACGTACCGAATGACCGGGAGAGTGAGTGGAAAAAGGCTTTGAAAGGACGGACGAGATTTTTGAAGATGGAAAATAAGTCGCAATCTTTGACGTGTACAATTGCTTTTTGAATACTTTTTTTTTCTTTCATTGTATGCATCGTCAGATATGATTGAGCTAAAAAAGATGCCCATCCACCTTTGAAACAAAAACAAAAAGGTACGTGAGAAAATTCCAAAGGCCCACCTGAATTTTACGTCACGAGATTGTATGTCCAGCGCACTTGTTCGGTAGACTGATATTCTCGAGTATCAGGACGCTCGAGCGTACATATGTGACCGGGACGCTACAGCTTTATCAGCCTCTATAAATTTAAACGAGGAGCTCGAAATAGACTGCAAGCTCTGACAATGGTTAGCAGTCGGGGGGGGGGTAGGAGCTTTCACCCGCGTGTATATACTTATGTATACACGTGGGCACGTACAAAACTTCCATGGTTCTCTTTAACGCGTTAATTGTATTTCGAGGAATGTATTCTCTTTCCTCTCGTGTTTAGTTGAAAGTACCGCTCGCCCTATTGCGAGCGCGCGAGCAAAGCTTTCAGCCATGTGCCAACTCCAGCTGCCGGCTTCTGTGCTCTTTTCAACTCGCCTCTGTTGTACAAATCTCCGCTACGGCTACGTATGTACAACCTGCCCCCCCCCTCCCACCCTCAACTTGTCTGATATTTTTCCGGCTGTAGATATACACGCTTACGCTCGTCGGCGCACACTTTGTCCGAGTATCATGAGGTACGGTCGAGATGGTAAATCGGTCCACAGTGATGGAGTTTTGAAAACAAAAAAAACAAAAAGTTACTGAGCTCAGATAAGTTAACGTTATGACATTGACACTCATGCTAGCCAGAGATAAATTCAATTAAAAGTGTCCCAAGGTCTCTTCGGGGTCTCCACATCATATAATATTCTGCATTCTCAGGGTTGGGAAGCGATATCTCTCACCACAATGTTATTCCAAAAGCATGCCTCATGAAATTACAATTTTTACAAGGTTATAATATAATTAAGTTACTTGGCTCGTCTAAGATTCTTTCTTTGTCTCCATTCGTGCATTAACGAATATGTTGGCTTGCCTGGATAACGCAAGCTTGCAAGCTCCGGATCTCTAAGTTACGTATCGGATCTTACAAGATTATTCGCTCATGAGCTGATCCGTGGTTTCTTATTAATCCTTGGCGTCGTTCCACCCCCACTATCTGCTGACTCGAGGTTTTGCGTGTGTCTCTGAAACAACTTTTACTTTACACCGCTAAGGGTCGTAAAAGTGTCTCGACAGTTTCACCACGTGCGGTAATAGGTCATTCTTGAAGGGTATCCTGCAGTGAAAGTCAAGGGTTACTTCGTCACCTTCCACCTGCTTTAGATACATTTTCTCTAGTGGCTCCCCATTTGTCGTAGGACATGGTTTTTATTCCATACCTCTCGTCCTAAGGTATTTCCCTAGGTCATTCAAGGTTGGTCCTTCACTGCTTCAAAAGTTATCGCAGTGATACCCTGATGAATAAGTATCTGCATCAGATGATGTCTTGGGCTCTGTGTGAACGCGGTCATACCATATCTCTCCTCGAAGTCAAGATAAGACCAAGCACACCCTTTAGTTTTTTCAGCGTAATAACATACAATACACGTTTTTTTTATTTTTTTTTTTTTCAATTTGTTAATATGCATCAAAAATAAACGTAAGGAAAAAAACCTTGCATTTCCAAGAACCAGCGTTTCACCCCCTCCTCAGCCCATAAGTATACACGACGCGCTTCCTCAAAGGTTCAATATAATTTTTACTTTCACTTGAAGCCACTAAATAAGCGACCACAGTGTAAACTGTTGCTCAAAAAGCTCTTGAAAAGCCGGAGCACCAAACGCGCTCTCGTGCAAGTTTGCGCAGCTCCTCGGAACTCCCGAACACTTCACTACGTATTCTCTCTCTCTCTCTACCAGGGTACGCACGTATGGCACTCTGCCACGTGTCTCTCTCGTGTCTATGGATGGTACATCAAGCGTATATATACACCCACACTTGTGCTCGCATCGGGAGTTTGAAAAGGAGAGGGTTTCAGCTCTGTCAGGCATGGGAGCTCATCGGCGCGTCAAAGTGGCTTTCGAGGCAATTTCATAGCGAGCTGAGCAGTCAGCCATCCACCCCTCACACAATTTGGGCTCTCGACAATTCAGCAGCGCCGCGTTCTTTAAGCAACGGGACGATTAAGCTCTCCGGCGACTGGCTCCCGAGCTTTCAAAGATTACATCGTAATGAGCTTGACGAGCTTTTTTCTTCTGCCTCCCCCCTCCTCCCCTGTGTTGTTTCATCCTGGGTGTGGAAGGTGCTCCACCTCGCAATCTTTTTCCCTTTTCCTGTGGACTCGCGTCGATTAGAGTGCCTTCGGTCGAAGCCCAAGTCCAGGTTTTGGGGGCTCCTTGCTCTACTATTCGCACCAAAGTTACATTAAAACGTTGGCTCTCGGTGATTAGCTCCCCCTTTTCTCTCACTTTGCACGTGAAATTTCATGCACCACCAGTGTTTATAAGAATGTCGCGACTACTGCTCAACTTTTGAACAAACCAAATCGCGAGTTTCCAAATATTGCGGTGTACCACGTTTAGGAAGATTACAAGTTGGGAATACGTTGCTGGCATGTGCATGTATAAACACACAAATATATACTCTTGTATGCGCACCGCGGTACATCAAAACCGAGGAAGACCGTAGAAACGACGGTAGCCGGGTTGGGGGTTGATTTACGTATCAACACGCGTATACGTATACGCGTGTAAAGCGCGAATGTCGAAATTCCGTGGGCGCGAGCGGGTGGCCTCGGGGTTAACTCGTACCGAGTCTAGCTCACGCTCGGCCTTACGGATTATGCAAATATTTAATCGCGAGAAGCTGAGAAACTGAGACGGTGGGTGGTGCTGGCAGTGTGCTAATGGGAAGAAATTGCAGAGCCGGCAGCCCAGATTAAACGTCCCCGTGGCGCGAAGGGAGCACCTTGCTTTCTTAGCCCCCTCCCCCTCGGTCCCGCTTTTCCGCGTTGCGCTTCTTTTTTGCCAGCTGGCTCTCCTCCTGCTTGTCCTCGGCGATGAGGTAAGGGTTTTCGTTTTTTTTTTCTTCTTCTTTTTTTCCGTACCAAGGAGGGAGGATGGCACTTTTAATTTACGATTTTCTTTTTTTTTCAGCCCGAGATTCAAGACTGGTCTGGGTGTACTTAGTGCAGCTGTCGGCTGATGAATTTGTGATTTCAGCGAGAGGAGCCAGTTTAACAAGGTCTCGTAAAACTTTTGCCCCGGATTCTTCGCGTTTGTGTGATTTTTCGTGAGAAACAAAATATTTCGTCTATTTGTTGCGTTTGCTCTGATAATTAATATAAATAATGGTAATTATTGTGATGATAAAAAATATAAGCCACTTGTTAATCGCACAACCAAGAAACGAGGACAAGATAAAAAAATGGGTTTTGAACATTTATTAGTTAGAATCAGAACAATCTATTCGCTTCCGAAATTAACAGAAAACTGAAGAACAATCATCGGCGTGCATATATTTATACGTTCGTCTACAAGAAGTATAAAATTCAAATATCCCATGGCTAAGCCTGGGAGAGCCAGCCTCATCTCTTGCCCCGTACTCTTTTTTTTTTTTTTTTTTTTTTTAATTTTAACAAAGGACAAGCGACCCCTGACGATACCGATCGCAAGCGATCACCTCCTACCGATCACCGTGCACGCAAACCCTACACAGTGGCTATACATGTTTCCTACTGCTTTGAGATGATCATAAAAATAATTAAAATTAAAAGAAGTACATGTATACAACAGTTATAATGTAACCGTAACACACTTCTTTGCAGCAGTTGTGTCTAATCATAATAATAATAATATTAGTAATAATAATAATAATAATATTAATTATAATTACAATTGTAATAGTTACTAACAATAGTTAGTAAAAACAACGATAACGGTTTAAATGACGGTTCAGGTAATTATGTGAATTGCACAATATATTTGCATATGATTTTTTAAAACGTTACTATCGTATTTTATGTATGTGTCTGTATAATCGTGTATACGAAAATTGTCATTAGTTTCTAATTACATTACTGGTTTTTTATTAAAAATTTTTAATTACCTCCAAGTTTTTTTAATGATAGTTATATTAAATTTTTCATTGAATTAGTAATTTGTATGTTTTTAAAAAAAATTTACTTGCTCGGTACATTGGGTGATTCCTAATTGGATACTTTGTATTAAAAAATGCAAAACAAATGAGCAATAACTTTCGACTGATCAACAAATAAAATATCCTGTAAATTTATAAATTAATTCGCAATTAAATTAACAAGCCTAATCGTGTAACATTTAACTGCGTAATTAGTAAGCTGTTTAGGTACAAAATTGAAAAAGTATTACATTATTGCGTAAAGCTAAGCACGATAATAATATTAAAACGATTGAAAGTGTTTGACATTAATAACATTCTTATCAAGAAAGCAAACGTGTGAAGAATTTTTCTCGAGATTGCTATAAACAAAACTATTTCATGTAATCAAACGTGCCAGCGGCAAATCAACAAAGTCACCATCCAAAGCTCCTCGTGAAAAAAAAAATTAAAGACCCCGTCCCCACGATTTCCACCCTAATTCCATTAAGTAGCCATAACTTCCGACAAAACCGAGAAAATCATTACCGCACCCCCGGTAATAATACCGGTGGTATAATATACCCGCGATTTTATTGAAAATTTCGCAGCAAGTCGGGAAATAAGCACTCCCACGTTCGGCCCGGCCATTTATATTCAGCGCGATAACCGCCAAGAATTTCTTATGATGAAGTTTGCAGAAAAAGGATCCGAGGCAGCGCCAACCGAAACAACCGGCAGCGCTGGCGAAGGGGGGGAGGGGAGGTGAAGAAAGAAAGGAAGTGCCGGCCGAAAACAATATCTCACCGCAAATAAGAGTCGAGCTTGCGGCTGTATGAAACATTCCGCGCCAAATTGGACTCTCGGGCTTGCACCGCCGCGCACCCAAAAACGTCCTTATTAATTTTTCATCTAATCACGATGGGACAATTTTATCGCCAACCGAGAAAGAAAAAAGCTGTCAAGCTGCGGTGGATCTATTCCTTCGGGGGGTACACGCATGTAACGGAACGCGTGCAAAGTGATAATGATAATGAAGTAGGGAAGGAAAAAAAAGGTAACTTTCCAATTTTCGCAGGACGGCGAGTATTCGCGCATGCTCTCGTGAGAAATAATTAGGTTAATTACGCGTGTAAGGATATCATCGCCGGGGAGGGAGATGCGAAGTGGTGATAGTCGAGAAACACGCCCCGGCGCGTATACGCAGTGGGTATAGGAGCCCGAGAGGGTCCGTGGATGCGTGTGGGCAGCTTTTTATTGATTATTCCCGGGAGAGCTGTTTCGGACATGTGTTTTCATTCCCCCCCGGGAATGGGGGATATCGTGCTTCATTCCGGAATGAAGTGTCGGGGCTTGAGGTGTCTTCGGACGGTCGCGCGGATCGATTTTATGGGGAGAGGCCTCCGTATATTTGCCCGTCGTAAGGTACATTATTTTTAATGTCCAGCTGATGTTGGGTGACTTTTTTTCATATTTTGTGTAATAAAGCGACAAAATTTTTGACAAAACTTGTGTACTTGAAGTGGCATACAATAAGGTATCTTATATATCTACATAGCTTCAGAATGTTGGCTTGTACAACTTTTTTTGAAGTGAAACTTCTTATGGCACGTTGTGAATTTTTTCGAACGACACAAAATTTCTGAGACTCCCACCACTCCAGCCGCTCTCTCTCTCTCTCCACGTCCCTATTGCCACCACATGCTATACTAGCAGTGCTTCCCTACTACTCCCCTCTTGCCACTAGAGTAATGCATATTATACGCGTAGAGTGGGACGTGGGACGGCCTTTCTCTCTGCCTCGCTCCCCTTGCTACTACATGCTCAAATTTTTACGTGTATGTATGCGTGTGTGTGTGTGTGTGTGTGTGTGTGTGTGTGTGTGTAATGAGGTATTATTTGTTATTAAATAACCTCAAATTCATATTTTATCTGTACTTTTCTGACATATGAGTTATAAATTAAGAAAAAATTATAGTATACCTTAATTAATAAAGATGTCCACAAATTAATTTAAAGTGTTTTTATAACAATATAACCTCATAAAATAAGAACAATCGTCATATCTCGACGGAGAAGCAAAATAGGCCAAAAATACCGATTTTTTACGGGAATCCTGAAGGGGAAATGAAATATCGAGACGTACAAATAGAGGTGTCATTTGTTGTCATTACATAACCTCAAATTCGTATTCTTGCTCTATCTTTATGAAATTGGAGTTATAAATTGCGAATAAATTACAGTATACTCTAAACATTAATAATACATATGTGTGCGAAGAAATTTAAAGTAGTTTCATGACACCATAACCTCATGAAATAAGAAAAATCGTCATATCTCGATGGAGAAGCTAAACAGGCCAAAAATACTGAGTTCTTACGGGTATCTTAAAGGGGAAATAAAATATTGAGACGCAAAAATTGATTTTCAGCCATTTCAAATCTGAAATTTTTTTTACTTTTTTAATGTTATTGAAAGAAATTTACTTATTTAACTCGTAGCAATAACACATATGATTGCTACTCATATAATTTTCTGTATAAAATGAGTTTAATATTTGATACTTGAAGTTTCAGTTCTATCGTGGGTCCCACGACCCATTTTTTTTATAAATGCAATTACATAATTATATGTGACGTGGTAGCTAAAGCTATCACGTCACTGTATACCTATATTTCGGGGCAAGCCATCCACGGCTACCGAGTCTTAGAATAACATATATATTTTCTATATGTACATCTATAACACATTACTTAATGTGTGTTCTCGGTGCCACGGACTACGAGCCAGAGGAGAGAGAAGGACCGAAGACCATGAAAGAGATTGAATATGTGTGAGACATGATTGGATGAGCAGGTTCCAGGTATGTGAGATAGAAAAGGAGAGAATATGGAAGGGCTCGCGACGCGTCGGAGAGGAGGGAGCGCCGGGCTGTCGCGTCGATTCCCAAGTTTTTGGAAACCTCTAATAATTTACCGGTTTTTAGTCGTGTTGGAGATTTTTCGGATGCCCGGGAGGGGCGCGCGCGTCGATCGAAGGGGGACGGGAGTAACGCAGTAGTAGTCGAGTCGTAGCGGGAGACAGTTATATAGTGGAGAGCCTGGTACGAGCAAGGAGATAGGGAGCACAAGGTAGAGAATGAAGTACAGGGATAGAAAAAAGTGTCAGGTAAGAGGAAAGAAAATGAGGAGTGGAGATTGAGGAAAGAAGATCACGAGCAGGTTGAGATCAGGGATAGGAACAACCGGGTAGAGTTCAACGGAGAGGAAAGCAGTAGCAGAGAGAAGCGTCCGAGGGCTAACCGTGCCGCCGAGTCGACGTAGCGAGCAAGACGAACCACAGGTAGCACCGGGTGACCCCGAAGACAGAGAAAAGGTAATTGTACTGGGAACAGTACACGAGGTGTTATTTCGAGGTAAAGTGTTGGCGACGGTCCGAGCGAGTAAACATAAATGTGTGCGGGAGTTTATACCACTGAAAATAAAATTGTGCATCCTCCGCCACAGCACGTGCAAAAATCACACAAAATACCCTAATACTTTTTATCTCAGTCACTTGTGCAGCAGTCGCACAAATCAGGGGAGCTCACATTCCAGATTTGTACGTCAGTGGCACTCGCATCTTAAGGTGTCTGCTACTCATGCCTTCTATGCATCAGATGCTTCTTGTCTGTTGTGTGCAGTGCAATCAAAGCGTGAACCTTGTAAAAAACTATTTTTTCTATTCATAAACGTGCCCCAAAGAAGTTACCATGGAAAATTTTTTATTGAAGTACAAGCTACCCCAGGACCTGCAGGCTCGATTTAGAGGTAAGTTATGTATTAAGAAAGTGAATAACCTAAGAACTGTATTTTGGTTTGGTCACGTTTCAAAGGAGGTTTAAGATAAATTTTAGATCACTATGCCATAATAAGTGTATAAATTGTCCCTTTTTTATGCTAAAATGATATTTTAAGGTATACGATGAAAAATGATTTCTCTTGTACACAAGCGGTTGGCATGGATGATTTTGAGAAAATACTTATGTTGATTTGGTATTACTTGAATATATTTATGTTGAAACTTCGTTCGATAAACATAGGCATCCATACATCGTACAACGTAACGATAAAAAAGATGGATTCATTAATGTCCAAAATATTCCTTTTATCACCTTATATTATATCACCTGTAACATTTGTTCAATATAGTTTTAATACATGCAGAATTATACCACGATATTTTCTGTAAAATATATTGCATTCTTATGTTTTATGTAATGTTTCAGACAAACAGTGTCATTTATGAAAAAAATATCAGTTACAATAAAATATTAAAAATTCGAAAATATTTGTGTTTTATTTTATTAGAGCCTCATCAACATTTTTAATATCCTTGTTGATATCCATATAATACAATTAACAAAGTACAAGTCAAGACGCAAGCAGACGTAAAATAACAAACTGATCAGTGAACATAAATATATAAAGATGTATTTATTTATACATGTATATATACATTTAAATTTTTATTTATCTAGGCTGACCAATCAATTATCTGTTAAATTGATAGAGATAGGAAAGATTGAATAGAGCGGAATGTACGCTTGAGGTGGTTTTCGTATGTGTGTGTGTGTAATCTAGGTACCAGCCACTAACAGTCGAGCCAGGGAGGAGTTCGGCGGAGAGGACGACCGGAGGTGACAGCACGAAGATATCTACCTCGAGAATAGTGTGCCAAAATCAATATATATATGTAGAGAGAGAGAGAGAGATAGAGAGAGAGACAGAGACGCGAGGTTGTGGAAAGTGTGTATTAAGGCAAATAAATAGCGCGAGAGCGCTGTGAAAATTTATATCCGCAGGTGTTTATTGAGAAGTAGTGCCCCCATTTGCCCCCTTCTATTTTCCTTTGAGGAGTGTTTGGTGTTCCCGAGCCAGACACCTGTGGCAGACCTCCCGGAGGAGAGATATCCAGAGTGTAGGGACATGGTAAGAAATTTAGTGAGAGTTTTGTGAGGGGATCCGGGATGGCTGTTCATCGGCTAGAAAAATCCTCGTCACATATACAAATCATGTAAATTATACTAGATACGTTTACTCTTTGAGGTGGCTTGGGGGATTTTTGCCGGCTTCATCAAAACCTCTGAAATTCTGGAATCATGTAAATAAAGTATGCCAAAATCATTTGCGATAAGAATATTCTGTGGTCAACGACTTAATTTTTTCGCAAATCGATACTGAACATTCTCCAATTTAACACCTACTCTTATATGGACAGTGGTCATAAAATCGATTATATCTTTGATTAACCTCAAAGATTTAAAATAGTTCTTGTGTGTGTTTTTTTACAAAAAATCTATGAAATTCTTAAAAATATAGGGTCAACGACTTAATTTAACAGAAAGTTAGAAGAAAAGTATGAAATGTTAATCTAGCTTGCCTCGCACCATATTCCTATTTTCACAATTATAATTTCACGGTACTATTTTGTAAATTTCTTGATGTTGTAGGTTTTATCGAAATAACTGTATTTATTGAAAAATTTACGCCGAAAAGCGTTGATTTTTTAGGGAACCTTGTGGCACCCTACCCTAGGTACGGTATCAACCGTCCAAGCCCCCTTAATCTTTTTTTTTTTAATTTAAATAAAACTACCAATGGATGTATCTATTATAAATCGATGTTAATTAGTAATTATTAACGTAAGTTAACAACAATGAATTTAAAAATTGCTGAAGTAAAAAAGCCGACGTACCGAGTCCTTTGGCACAACCCGTCGTACCCAGGTTGTAATCATCGAGTGAGGGGTACTTTTGTCCATTTCACCCATCTGTAGGCTCTCCGTAAGCTAACTTTGTTTTGGCATACACACACAGTTAAAGATAATTGTAAGCAAAATCATTGATTTAATTTGAAGACAGACTCAAAATTATTCGATTAAAAGTTAAAAAGCGCGAGTGAATCATGAATATATATACATACATATTACTGTATAACCCCGGCCATTACCGAGCAACAACAGCCGCGTACACGGTACACTTCACCGTCGGGTTCATCCCGATTCAACTAAATTATGCCTCCGCGTAATTAAGAGAAAATCGGAAGAGCGCGCGTACAGGTGCTAGGACGGGTCGATATGCCAAGGTACAAGCTCTCATTATTAAATTCATCGCCCCTCCCCCCTTCCCCCAACAATATAATCACGCACTGTATCATCATCAGCGCCGCAACCACCGCCACCCGTGTGCGCGTACATTCAGCGTGAGAAAGATAATTAAAGCTGTAGCGCAGCTCACGTGTGTCGAGAGTTACCAAGTAAGATACATGCAGTATACGCTTTGACGGACGGACGTTGGGGAGGTGTGCCGGAAGGGCCGAGTTTGGCCGTGGCTGACTGAAATTTCGGCGGATGAATTGATGTACTACGCTTGTGTGCCATGTACATCATTTTGGAGAGTAGCTCTTGCCGTGTGCTACTCCTTCGTTATGGTGAGCATTGAGCGCGTGTCTGTGTATATATACGAGTATGGTCGAAAGGGAATGTAATTATACATTTATACAGGTGTCCTTGAAACAAGTATATTGTTTCAGTTGAACGTTTTTTATCGGATGATCGAGCCAGTTTTGTGTCCCAATATTTGAAAGGAAGAATCAATTTCTTTTTTTATTTTAGTATGGACAAAAGTACCCCAACAGTACGAATGTGTGCCACTAGGTTCGTTTTTTTTCCAGCGCATCGATTGATGGTCATCGTTAGCCTGACATTTCCATTGCCATGTATTTGCTCGCATCTATCATCCTGAAAAATGAAACATGGGGCGTTGGCTCGCCGAGTCTAAGAGAAGGTATTTCTGTTTTATGTTCAATAGGTTTATTGGATCATCGTCGATACACAGGGATGTGATGGATCGAGAGTTTGGTGTTAGCAGTTTTTCGAAATGAAATCGTTTGGGAAAACAAAAACGAGTATTTCAAGGGGACTATCGTGGAGCACATGCTTATTTCATGCTGTTTATCCTTCAGTTGTTGTACTTTGCTTGCACCAGAGTTTTCAAAATACAATAAATATTGGATCAGAGGCGTGTAAATCCGTAGCGTCGGAAGCATTTTTCAAGTGACATGGAAACATTTTGACAGCAATGCTGTGCAGACTGGCATTTTCCTCAACTAAAGGTGAATCCATTGGATACGCTTGCCGTTACGTGAATTCATGCACAAAACAGCAACAATTTTTATTTTTATTCCTGAGGTATGATGAAATAATCTTCTCAGCTCTGGTGTGATTTGATTGTCTTTGAAAATATATGTAAAACTTAATTTGATTTGCAAAAGGCACCTACACCTGTACCTACTGGTTTTCCGTTACCAGGCATATGGCAAATGAAAGGGAGTATATATACAGGACCCATCCAACAAATGAAAGGAAAAATCCGTAGACTTTTATTGATTTTTCTCTTGTGCTTTATTTATGCCTTTTTCCCTCTTATTTCCGTATATAATAGGCAGATACAGAAAACGATAGTATAACACGTGTTTGCGAAATTCACTTGATTTAAAAGAGTATTTTTGAAAAACAGTCAAACAACTGACGTATGTTTGGTTTTTTATAGCAAGTTTTTGTCATTCTTCAATTGATCGATTGGCATAATTAAAGGTTGATCGACTAAAATTTTACGTTTTTTCGTCTGCGTTGCGAGTAATAATTAATTGGTTTTCTTTTTTTTCTATGATAAATGGATCATAATGCACAGTTATGCCTCTCTTTTTTAATTTAATCCAATTGATAAGTATATATTGTTAGAAAGTTAGGGCTTATAACGTGCGCAACTTTATTAATTTGCTCTGTAGATTTTACAAAAAGATGTCTACGATTAAATTTGTAATTAACTTAAATGTTCTGTCTGTAAAAAAGGCCTTTATGTGCCTCTAAAGTTGGCCCAATTTCATTAAAAAGGTATTTGTGATATCACACTACTTGGTTATTTTATTGTTTAATTTTTGTAAGAATTTATTCACCAATTCAAGCTATGTCTGCAGTGTTTGATTAAATCTTTGTAAGTCTAATTGTAAGTGGAAACACTACGATTTGTAGAGATTTTGTAGTGGTACATCTTAAGTGGGACATTACAAATATTTCTGTGGCTAACAAAAGTGTTACGTGGGATTCTCGGTTTGGGAATAAATAGAAGCGTGACTTGTTGTTACTTATGCTTTATTAGAATTACTTATCATTGAGGGAAGTTGTGCGTGTATTGCCGTTTCGCGGACTTCGTCCTTACCCTCTCGCGTCTCTAGCTGATCTCCCCGTCCCTTCTCTCTTCCTTTCCTATCACCTCTCTTCTCTAAGGTAAAGTACCCTCTATTCGGACCCATAATTTTAGGTAATCCACTATTTCTAAATTCACAAAGAAATTAGCTGTTTTTGCGAAAAAGACGGTTGACATATAGATAATAAAGTAATTTTTCTGTCACTTGAAAAAAAAAAGTTCGTTGTGACCGTGTGATCATTGTTTAAAATAATTATAAAGATTCAGTCTCAAAACCCCTATATTCGGACAATGCATTTCTAAATAGTCCGAATATAGGTCCCGTTACGACGTAGGGACCATAATCCGGACAGTCGTGAACATTGAGAAAATGAGGTTATGGCAGATCTTTATATACAGTTATATTTTACTTTAATGGCTTTAATTTGTTAAACAAATGCAAAAAACAAATTATTATTGTATTTTACTACATAGTATAACCATTTCTTTGCACTTGTAAGCAAGTGAATTGCTGGATTATGTGTGTCCGAATATGGGGTACAGTTTGAACCGTAGTATCTAATTTCCGGACAGCAGCCAAACACAAAAAACCTCGATTTGCAAGAAAAAACATTTCTTTTAATGAATTATCAAATTAATTCGACGTATGTTGTAACTATCCTAAATCAATTCGATACTGTAGATTACAAATACATTTTTTTCATTAAGAAATTGTAAAAAAATCATGTAATTATCGCTGCTGTCCGGATATAGGTCCGAACAACATTTTTGTCCGAATACAGGGTACTTTACCTTATTCCCCAACCTTTCAGGCCCAAGCCAGCAGAGGCGCACGCACGCATAGCTATATGCTATCGTACGTAACAAAAGTATAAGTTATTCAAGATTTTACAAAAGCAATTTTTTTTTTTTTTCAATATTTAAAGAAATCAAAACTCAAAGCTCAATATGTGACTCTAAGGTTTTCAAAAAAGTGATTGAAAAGGTTTTTGCATTGTCACACTAAAATAATCTGTGATAATGATCTTTTTACTAAAAATTTCAAACGAAAGTTAACTTGACTTTTATTCATCTTCGAAGTTATAGAATAAAGATTTAGAAAGACTTTTATATAGTTATCGGAATAGAGGCATTTCCAAAACTTACGCAACTGATAAAATTTGATGTTTTTAAAAAAGTCATACGAAAAGTTATCTGTACGTCTCAAAAGTCAATAAAGCCTTTAAATAGGTAATTTTTAAACCGTACAAAAAAAAATAAATCACTCTTACTCGCGAGACTTAATATTCGGGTATTTGCAACAAAATACACCCACGTCATTGGTACTACATACATCCCGAAAGGAATTTGATGACGTATAAAACTACAGAGCCGAGAGTTGTTATTAGACCAACGACAAGTACATCCTCCAAGGAACAAACGTTCGCAAACACGCCTTCAATTCAGGGCTACTATGCTCTATATAAAATGTACCGAAGAAAAAAAAAAAAAAAAAAAAAAAAAAAGAGAGAGAGAAAAAATTGGTCCACCCCTTCCCCCCCTGCCCCGGAAAACGGTATCCGAGAACAATTTACCCTCCTCTCGCCACAGGCAAACAACTCCTCTTCATCCGCGTCGTAGCGTTGGCAGCAAAATTTCAGTCTCGCACCCCCTGGCTCACTCTTGCGCAGCGACAGCAGCAGCCACTTGCAAAGCAATTAAGCCCCACAAAGGCCTACACCGCCGTACATATACACGCATACTCGAGTGCCACTCTGCCGAATATAAAAAGAGCTGCCACCACTCACCCCTCCTCCCCCCCCCACTCAACCTCTCGCTATTACCTCTACACAAACATTGGCACAAAAGACAAAAAGGTCAATGCGTATACGAACGAGCAGACTCGTATAAGGGCGCACTCGGGCCCAAAAAGTTTGTACATTGCACGTGTGTGGGTGTATATCTTGGCAGGCCAAATTGAGTGGAGAGGCGTGTGCGCACGGGTTATATGTGAGTATATGTAAGTCGAGAGGTGGAAATCAAACGCAAATAGAGCACCACGTAGGGTCAGGGGGGGGGGGTTGTAGAAACCAATGTACGGCGAAGAGAAAAGCAGCCAAGCAAACGTAAAGCAATTTCACACTGGAGATCAGCATGTGGCTTTCGAACTGGCGTGTATGCTGTGGGGGTATAATGTGGTATAATGTAGCTCGGTGAGCGCGCGTACACACCAGTGGGGAGGAGAAAGAAAAAATATAAGCAAAAGGAGGAGCGAGGAAATGCAAGGACGAAACTTGGGGGAGGGTCGAATCGCTGTGCCGTATAAACCTGAATGCCTCGAAAATTGGAAAATATCATCGCCGAAGCTGTACTTCGGGAGGGTGGCGTAATTTCATGCGCCACCGCTATCTTTGCGCATAAACACTATTTTTCTTCGTTATTACCTTCTTTTTCTTTTTTCCTCCTCGTGTCGTCCATTAGTGTGTTTTTGTCCGTGTGGATTTAAAGATGGAACAGGTAATGGTATCGATGCATGTCATCCGGTCGAACATTCCCGCAAAGGTGGCGGGACGTGTTTTTCGTGAAAATGAACGGTCAATCAACGCCAGTGATGCTAATTAGCGGTGAAACTCATGTAGGGGTATACGGATGTGTATCGGTGAATTTTCATCTCGTCAACGGGTGCATTGAGCAAATTGATAAACATTTAGGAGTGTGGGTTCGTCGATTTGATTTGTTTGGCGGGAGTATATTAAAAACGGTGGGTGATTTTTGCTGATGGGTTTTTAATTTCAAACTCTTACCTTTTGTTTGTGACGTTGGCGATTCGTGTTGTCGATTTGAATTTTTAACGAATTAATAATGCGTCGGGTGGATTTGAAACAGGGAATTATATTGTGAGCGATTTCGCGATAAAAACACGTTTATCTTCGTTGAAAAAATATTTATAATTCTAACATAATATTCGCTTTATCGAATAATCGAGTTTTCATTCGCAAGGTATATGGTTTCATGTACGAGAAATCGTGTAAAAATGGTTTTTTTTTCTGCTAAACGTAACTTTTATTTTGATACACACTTTAATTTTTTGTTTTTGCTAATTTTTAACTAACTTGTAGAGCTCTTAATGAGTTTTCTCCATTTTATGAATAAGTGAAAAAATTTTTGCTTTATATATATTTTAAGCAGTGAGATGTGCGTAAAATTACAAAACAATTTCTTCTCTTTCTCAAAGTTATGACTCAATTAATTATTTTTTAAAAACAATTTTTAATGTAGTTAAAAGATATCTAATCATTTATAAATTTTTGTCGTTTCACTACCCACAATACTGTCCTTTACTATCTAACTTACATTATTTGACAAAAACGTTATCAATAAATTTGATTAATCTTGTGCATATCCCAAATAAAATTAGATAAAATATTTGAAAAATCCATACTTATTGTCAGAACACACAATTTTTAATACATTTTTTTTCATAACAGTATGTTTTTTCACAGAAATGATGTACGCTGTCGGAAAAATTCCTTTTTTTAATTCGAAAGAACATTTTCTTGGTTTGAAATTATACTTTTTCATTACATTGTTTTTTTTACTTACAATCGTTTATAAGTAGACTTTAATAAGGTACTTTATCTCATTTTATTCTTCATCAAACATCATTAGAGTAAAATCATAATCTCCGCAGAATGACGTGATATACGTTTTTTATACTTTTCAGAAATTCCAAAAGTATGTGAATGTATAAAATGATTTTTAAAAATAACTTATTGAATTCGAAAAAAAAATATCGAGGTCAAAAGTTACCCGAGATTTATCTGGCCACGTACAATAAATCACTCGTAACGATTTATCTTTATCTATATATTTTCCCATCTCCTTTTAACTAAAAAATAATCGACGGAAACGCCACATTTTTATCGATTTTCGATAAAAGATATATGGTTCCAAAAACGCGAGACCCATCGATAAAATATTTGTTCCATTAGGATCAAACATAAAGTAAGAACTCTGACAAAATGTTTGATCTACTCTTTAAAAAGAGTTTTTTTGGGAAGGAAAAATAATATCAAATAGTTCTGGGCTTTTTTTTGATACACCTTATTCATAATTTTTTTAATTATTTAACAGTTGTTACTTAAAAAAAAATCCGTCGCAACAACGTGTTGTGCCTTTAAATCTTTTAAAAAATGGTTATCGCAACTCGGCAAACTCAACTCTTTCATTTTTTTACCTCAGACCACATTCGAAGCACCACTTCCGTCATTCGTAGCCACGCAAAAGCGAATCCATCCCATAAGGAACGCGTAGGGAGGTAAAACCGTACGATTAACAAATAACTCGGTGCATCAAGAAGTCCGGAGCACAGCCCGAGGCCCACGAGAGGAAGATAAAGCCAAAAAAAAAAAAAAAAAAAAAAAAAGTGGAAGAACAAAGAAAGACGTGAAAGACTAGGAACAAAAACGCGTAAAGCAGGAAAAGTTTGCCGATACGCTTCCACGGCGAAAAAAGGAAGCCGCCGCCTGGGGCATAAGTTCAGCTTATTCGAGATTTACAATCGCCGGTGCTGCAATTTTTAATTTCGCTCCCCCGGAAAATCGCCTTTGTACAGCACCGACGGGGGGAAAAAAAGGAGGGCGCAAAGTTTTTCTCTCGCGTGTCGACGCCAGGAGCCGCGCCCCAGAGAAAGGGAATTATATATCGCCCGCGACGCGCGACTAAGTTCCGTCGCCTTGGCGCACCTGAGCCTGTTGCTGCTGGCGAGATACATCGATTTTCTCGGTTATCTCTTCATAGCTGGGGCTCTATCTCTGGGGTGTTTTTGGGGGGTATAACGACTTCCAACAATTTCATTAATTTGTTTTTTGTTTCCGGGGTGAAATAAAATAATGCTCTTTTCTCGGGTTTCGTGTGGATTTTATTAATTTTCGGCTCGATTTACTCGACGGATCCGTTACGCGGATCAATTTTTCTCGTGTAAATTTTTATGCTGCCAGCAGTACAATTTAGCGAATATATTCATCGATGTTTATTACCTTTTTGGCATCAATCGCCGTTGTCGCATCAGAGCCCATGTTAAGGTAGAATTTGAAGCTTTTTGCATGGAATTTGAAATTTTTCCCAAATAATATTGTGCTTTTATTGAATAAAAATTAACGTACTATAAAAAAATATACAGAGTGAATGCTTTAAGTCAAAACAACTTTGAAAATAATAATGCGAGTGTACATAAATACGTTTATTCTATTTATCTTTATTTTAAAATATTCAATTGCGTACTTCAAAATATCAATTCAACCCGAATAAACGATGATTTTATCAAATAGGCGATACTTCATCTTTTGAGTATTTATAAGAGTTTATAACAAAAGTAAATATCGTTTACTGATATGTAATTATTGAAATATACACAAAATTTTATGTAAAGTTTTCGTAGAACACGAGAATCTACGGATAAATATTTGTGTTAATTGTTAAAATACACAAACTTGCTGTGAAATACCGAAATTTACCACTTGCCAACTTACAACAGATTTCATTGATATTTCAATCACAATGAATCTTAAAAGATTACGGAAACAAAGTACAAAGATGTTTACTGTAAAAATACTGGAATAATTATCATGAAAACAATGTAATATTAAATTAAGATAAAAGTTGTAGCGGGTTCCCAAATTATTTTTAACTTTACAGTGAAGACTACCTCTTTTCTTCGTAATGATTACGCTTACTTTGTGTTTGTCCCTGATTCAAAAATCAGATAAAATTTACGAAAATTTGTGTATATTATAGACAAAACTTATTATCGCAAAAAACGCACTCACAATCCTATGAATTATCAGTCAAAGAACGAACCGAGAAATAATAATTTTCTATCGAAACTCGCGCCGAGTCCTGTACGCGCAACAGCATTTATTGATTTTTTGTCATTTGTAATGACTTTGGGTCGCTTGTAAAGAAAAAAAGACAGAAATATTCAAACGCTCGCAAATACAGTGCCGCGCTGCTCATGAATTTTTGGGTAATACATCGGGGCTGTTTTGCGCGCTACGAAAACTTACGCATGCGGGTTCAAGCCAACGCGGAATTACGAGCGCGAGTTGTTTTACATTTACGACCTCCACGCGCCCTGTTTTCACTCTGAAATATTAACTGATTCCTGCATGCGTGTGTCGTGGCAAGAGTGATTTCACATTGAAAAAGAAAAAAAAAAAATACGTGCAATACGCCGGTTCAACCTCAATTAACTCAGCCAGAGGTAGACGGAGACCGACGAGGGCCGGAGTTTGAAATTTTTAAGTCGCACTTTGGAGAGGAATAAGTAATTTCACTAGCGCGGAAATTCGAGTTCAGCTAGTCTGTTACGTCGCCAAAGGGCTTTGGAATGAAAATTGGGGTGAGGGTAGTTTTTTTTTTTCATTCCCCTTTTTCATTGTCCCTAGTTTGCTCTATTGGATTGACAAATCGCTCTATATTATCCAGTTTACGGGATGAATTTTTCGTCTCTCAGAACCGTAATAAAAAAATCGTATTAATGCCAATTTCAACATTGTCGAGGAGAGAAATGATCTTTTCCGCTCGACCGAGCAACTTACGTATACGTATATATATATATATATATATATATATATGTATGTATATATGTATGTACATGAGAGCATAACATAGTATAGTATCTTCAGTAGTTACTTACCGAGTTAGGTCAGACGGTGCGGTGTCAGCCTCGGCGTCGCGACGCGGTTGAATCGAGCGTGAGAGAAGGCGAGCTCCTCGCGGCTGGATCCAGCCAGATAAGGCCACTGCTACTGTTGCTCTCCGTCTGCACACACAACTACTGTCGTTGGGAGGGAAAAAAAAAAAAATGAGAGAAAGAGAGATAAGCGCGACAAAAAAAAAATTGGTAGTAGAGGGGTGGTCGCGCTGGTGGGCGCACACGTGTGGATCTGTGTGTGTATGCGCGCGCCCGCATGCAACAGGAGGAGAGATCGTGACCCGAGTTCCAGCAGGTGTTGCTTCTTGGCTCGTGGCCCGCTCTTTTGGAGCTTTTATTTCAAAGGGACTCGTAGTTTTTTTTTTTTTTTTTTTTTTTTTTCTTTTTTTCAATCGTTCCAATGTGTGATGCGATGTTGGAATCCAAATGAATGCGCGACGATGAGGAATATTGGATTTAATTGTTTGCAGGATATAGTGGAAATTCAATTTTCGATTGATAATATTGTCAAAAGAAATGGTTTTGGAATTTAGTCACGGCAACGTCAAAACTGTATGTTTTGCGGATACGCTGAAAAGGTAGTGTCGTTTTTCGTTATTTTGGGGCAGAAAAATTTCACGTATGGGAGCCGATTGGACGAAGAATTTCGATGGACTACGAAGTATGAATTTTTCGGACGTTACGGTGGAAAAATGGTTACATTTTTCAACCCGTCGTTGATTATAAAAACAAGGGTTGTAACCATGAAAAATCCACGCATCATCGATGCATGATATGAACC
Organism: Copidosoma floridanum; assembly: GCF_036245765.1. Taxonomy (NCBI): domain Eukaryota; kingdom Metazoa; phylum Arthropoda; class Insecta; order Hymenoptera; family Encyrtidae; genus Copidosoma; species Copidosoma floridanum. The sequence goes on from NW_028321909.1 coordinate 4,701,681, forward strand.
GAGAGCCAAAATACGAGTCGTTAAAACTTATACAAGATGAGCAACACCCAAGGAACATAAAAAAAAAAAAAAAAAAAACAGAAATGAAGAAAAAAGTAAAAAAAATAAAATACTCGGTCCCAACACCCCGTACATGAAGCATCGAAACCAATAGCCCAAGGACAAGGATGGATATTGCAAGAACAGATAAATAAAGGCAGAGCAAATAAAGAGTGAGGGAGAGATAGACGCCAGTCGATGGAAACGCGTGCTGTCAACACGGTAGCGGACGAGGAACTGACTCGAGCGAGCCGTCGTCGGCCTCTCGTCCTTCCGCTCTCCTGTTTCCCGCGCCAGGAGTGCGCTGGGGATAGGGAGGTGGGGAGGGGGCGCCCTAGGACATCCACTTCTCCCCCTCCCCCGAAAGGAAGGAAGAGGGAGGGTAGAGCGGCGGGTGCAGCTTCACCCCCTCCCCCTGTGGCACGGCACGCGCGGGAGTGGCTGTCGGGCGGCACCGCGGTACAGCGCAATCGCGCCCGTCGCCGTGGCCCCAACCCCCCAATCGGCTTTTTCCGCGAGCCTCCTGGCGCACCCCCGCCGTGTCCGCGCACAGCCCCACCTCGTGCTCGCCTGTGCTCCTTCTTCTTCTTCTTTTTTTTTCCTCTCTTTTCTTCAACGAACAAACACGTACACACACACACACACACATCGCGAGGATGTGCTGTTGCGTTATCTCTGCTAGAAGCCAGGGGAGGGGGTTGGTCGTGTCTCCGGCTGTGTTGGATCTGTCTTATGAATTTAATAAGGAGTTGCTCGAGATTACGATCAGAAGGGAACTGGGTACGAATTGCTCAGGGGGTGTCAATGAGGTCGAGCCGCTCGCAGTGAGGGATGGATGTTTCGGCTTAGGCCGGGGTATGGGTTTTCGTTGTTTTTTACTTTTTGCTCGGAACAAACGGAAAGGGGGAGGTTTTGTTGATCAATGTTAGAGGAGAGACTCGTTAGGATAAAGATTTTCATGCAGGAGCTCACTTTGTATATCGTTTTGTCTCGTTGATGGTTATTAATCGTTCGGTATACTGTTTGGCCTCACATGCATAATGGATTCGTTGCGATGGGGACGTGATGGACCTTGAGTCGGTCGATTCGAGGCAAATGTTGTCTCAGCCACAAAGTCTAACACGTCATGGGTGGTTAAAATAATCCTTACAATAATCGAACGTTTGTACATATTATTAATTGCGCACCTGAAACACAAGAAGATTTCAAACGTGGTTGCTGAAAAAGAGTTTTAATACGGATCATAATCCAATTGATACGATTTGTCTTACTTCAAAAAGTTGACAATGACATAAGCTTGCCACAAATCTAAGAATCGCTGAATCAATATCTTACGTGGTCACATTTATGTATACTTATCTGCAAAAGATCTTCATTTTGGAGTCATCACAATTCTCCTTCTTGATAAATAGTACTGTATATAACACACAGTGTTCATTGCAGTGAAAGTGTGTGGTGTCCACGTTACGGAGTAATTCAATACGAGGAGTACTGAAACTTAGTCATAAAGCGTAAACCTTCTTTGGTCAACGAATTTAACTATTTGCAGCACCAACGTGTTCTAAGCAATCAAATCGACCGCCGTACACATAACTCTGCAGAGTATCATCACCTCGATTAAACCAACACTTATCCACAGGCCACTTTCGAAGCTCATGGATGCTCAGTCGTTTTGCAGTTCACGTGCACTAGATAACCAACTTATGGCATTGTCCGAGGAAAACCCACCTAGTTTGGTATAGATCGATAGTAACAAGGGATATATGCAATCAATCGGTTTGAAGCACTGACTGTTTATCCTTGCGGGAGAGTCACAATCGCTCACAGCGTGGGTTGAACGCATATACTGACGAAAAAGACACACAGTGGATTATCGTCACAATATTTCATCCTCGTGTAATTGATGAAGATGATTGACATGGTATACAACCATGCGACATTATATTTGGAGCCAAGAAAAATGAAGGTGTGCGCAAGATGCCAGGGGAGAAGAACAAACGAGCCATGAATTACCCACAAAATCGACTGCCAGTAGCGTTTCTCGTTAAAACGCAGGGGGAGAGAAAAAGACTTTGGATGAAGCGAAAGCTCGCGCACAGAGGCGATAAGTTTTTCTGCAAGGTGTATCAGATGTCTAGAATGTTTTTTTTTTTTTTTTTTTTTTTTTTTTTCTTTGAAACCGTGTGGTAGGGACTTTTCAAAAAAGAGTTTCCAGCGTCGAATCCGTGGCTGAGCTTAGGGCTTCTCCATTTGGAAGCCAAACTACGTGGGATTCCTTCAAATGCCGATTCCTCACGAATCGCAGGAAGTTTATGTGCTACCGGGGACAACATCTCAAATCCACTGTCCTTGAGTTGCACGAAGTAAAACAGTTGCCACTTGATTGTTCCAAACGCGTGTACGTAACATTAAACAAACACAAATCCGTGAAATGATGAACGGAAAATTCACGCGCAAACGAGACCAGACGATTCCAAAGGGCCAAATCAACGAGGGTTCCCCTGTATCTTTTTCTGCCCACCAATCCATGGCACAAAAAACCACCTGAAATGAAAAGGCTCCCCTTACGTAGTATCCGCGGGATCACCCCATCGGCCGTATAACGCACCACGCGCGTACACATGCAGGGATCGGAGGGTGGCAACGCGTATTGTCATCACAGCGTGGCTTATCGCGAAACCGTGGCCTCCGCGAGGTCTGTAATTTGTAATGAATACACCTCTAACTAGCCACCCTCGCCCGTGTGTCCTTTAAATCACGCGCGATCCTCCACGCGCGTGTCTCTATTCACGGGACACGTGAGCGCTTCAGGTGGCGCCGGTTGGGCTATGCGGTGTGTATATATAGGTGCACGCCTCGTGCGACAGAAATTAAATTATTGGCCCTTTTGGTATACCGCAACGCACCGCGTTTCCGAGCACCCAGCTATTTTGGATGCCAACCTCGGGCGCACCCACCCAAATTTCCCTCGCAAGCTGGCCTTTTGATTTTTTACTTTTAAAACACGCGCTCGCGAGGAAGCGTGCCAAACAAAAAACAAACAGGCTTTTTTCCAAGCGCCGCATTGATTTTTGCTTCTTGTCCGGCAGATAATAGGATTGCTAATAATTTCGGGGCGCGGGCGCTTCGAATTGGGTCAATTTTTCGGTATTGTGTGTATGGTTATTGGGCCCTTGGATATTTTGATCCAATAAAAAAGTCCTTTCATCGATCGGAGCGCGTACTTCGCGCGAGCTGTGAAGTAAATATGATTGCAGAGTATTTTCGAATGACGTATACACGTGGTGTGTATAATTTGATTGTTGGATTTTACTAGGCTAAATTGATGCAAAAACACTAAAATTTGACGTAGAATTTAAGTACTATTCTTACAACTGTATCCAGGAAAAATGTATAATGACATGGGGATGGCGACTGACGACTTTTGAACGCGAGAGGGCAGCAGGGAGCCAAAACTCCAGCCAATAAGAGTAATCTCAAAGACAAAAGGCTCCAGGCCTTATTTTGCCTTGGCCAATACATGGAAGTGGTCTTGCGGGCAAGCCACAACCTACAAAGTTTTGCAGGATACGATAATAAAACTAATTATGAAAATAGTAATACTAAAAATAAAAAAAATAACCATAAAAGTGATAACAACAACTATAATAACAATAAAAATTATGACCAGTAAAAATAATCATTGAAGAGTCAATGCAAACTAAAATTGTTTATCAAGGAAATGGAAAAGTAAGCATGTTACGTTAAGACTAATGTAAATTAAAAGCAGATTTGTAAAGATATTCACGAAGGTAAAATTTAAAATAATGTCTCAGACATGGATCTCAAGTTGATAGGTAAATTGTTCCATATGTGTGGAATGGCAAACATCAAATGCATTATCATAATAACTAGTATGAGTACCAATAACCGACAAATCATATTCAGATGGGCAGCGATTACCACGGCCATTGGAAGGCTTATACTGTAATCTCTCTTCGAGGTATAAAGGTTTTTTTGATTTCAAAATCGAAGCCAATAGACATAAGGCAAGGTATATGCGACGCTCTCGAAAAGGTAGAATAGATAGAGATATGTAAGTTGGCGTAATATGATCTGATTTTTTAACTCCTGAAACAAATCTTAGAGCAGCATTTTTACAACATGATAACTGAGTGCATAAAATACCTGATAGATCAAGTTTATTTTGGCACGTAGTAGCAGACAGTGAGCTTAAGGTAAACATCATGTGTAAAGCTACACATAATTTATTCGCTATGTGCAGTAATCTGAAACAGCGCCACCTGCACGGCAAGAAGGAGGCGATGCTGGATAACACGATTACATAGCCTGTTATGGGTTGCAAACTTTTTTAATTGTTTTTTATAGTTTTAATGCATTATTGATACTTAAAGTATCGATTTTCAGTATCAAGAATTCGTTTCTAACAGACAACAACTATTATCTTACAGTAAAAAAGAATAATAAATAAATAATGTAACAAAAAATTGTTTTCTGTTTAATGAAAATTCTTAACGCGGAAAATCTACACTTTAAGTATCAAAAATGCATTAAAACTACAAAAAACAATTAACAAAGTTTGTAGCCCATAACAGGCTATATAATCGTGTTATCTTGCAGCGCCTCTTTCTTGCCGTGCTGGTGGCGCTGTTTCAGAATACTGCACACAGCGAATAGTTCATCTTCTAAGTTCTTCAATCTTATAGGCTGGAGCCTTGGCTCCCTGGCGCCATCTGAGCCAAGCTTGCTACGTCGCCATTCGCATAATAAGTATCTCATTACTTTTTTATTGCGTTAAGGCTTATGAAACAATTATTTTTTTGAAGCAGCACACAAAAATGTATTTTTAATAATTTTAGTAGAATTAATTTGATTAGATGTTTTTATTCACGTTTTTTAAGTTTTAAGACATTGCGGTCACTCATAATATGTCTTTTTTTTATGATCTGTATTCTTTGAATAGAAAAATTGTCATATAAAAGGGTATATGACTAAATAGTTTAACTTTTATGAAATACATAACTTGTCTCACATAGATCAATGGTGATTCCTATAGTAAAAATATGGTAATAAATCTAAGCTAAAATATGATATAGCGAACCAACACATCTTTTTCATAACTATTATTAGAGTATTAAAAGTTTTGTTTACATTTTTTTACAACATTGCACCTAAATCGATGTACTTAATACAAAATATCTGGTTTGTGGTCGTTTTTCGTTAGATTGAGGATGATATTTTGTACCCACCTGAAAAAGAAAACGGAATTCCATGTGTGATAACTTCTGTAATACCTTCAGGAAAGCCATGTGGCATTACATATGGTTTTACGTATGGCATTACATAAAGGGTTTTAGCTTGATGATGCCGCATGTAATTCCATTTGAAAAAACACATAGAATTACAAATTGGAAAAAGGAAAAAAATTTTGTCATCTAGAAATAACTGCAGAATACTGTAATGCGTCATTTACTGTGAACTAACAGAGTTACCATCAGGATGATAACTCCAAAACAAGGGGATTTGAGTTATATTTCAGGAATAAAAAATAAAAATTGAAAAATTAAATTTTTTTCTATAGAAGTAAAATCAGCTGAACCTCCTTGTTTTGGAGTTATCATCCCGATGGTACGACTAAATGTTAACTGCAAATAACTTATTATGGTATTTTGCAGTTATTTCTAGATGATAGAAATTTTTTCTTTTCCCAATTAGTAATTCCATGTGTTTTTCCATATGGAATTACATATGGCATCACCAAGCTAAAACCCTTTATTTAATGCCATATGTAAAACCATGTGTAATGCCATATGGCTTTCCTGAAAATATTACAGAAGTAATTCTACATAGAATTTCGACACTTTTTTTCAGGTGGATATGAAAAATTGTGCGCAGTGAACATTTCCACAGTCCTTGTGTGCACTGTATACAGTCTGCCTCGGCCGACTGTCCTTACAAAATTGCCGATATATCCGCGAAAAAAATGAAAACAATCTGTTCAACAAAGTGCTGCCATAATGTAAATTACTTTGGCCCCGTGAACTAATTAAATTGCATTTTTGGAGCGAAATTCGACACAGCAGCATACACAGAACTTTCTATCCTTTATGCTTCTACTAATAAAAAAAAAAAAAAAAGCTCATGCATTCCATTGTACGTGCCATTTGTCATAACACGCGTAGTGGATGTACGAGTGCACAATGAAGGAAAAAAAGCAGGCGCTTTCGCCCAGCAATTCCATAAGCTCGGCACTCATGAGCAATAAACCATAAAAGCAAAATCCTTGTTTTTGTCCCAAACAACGTTCTAACGGGGGCTGGGGGGGCTGCATTTGTAATTTAGTTTTGCGCTTTGAAGGGAATAAATTAAAATTCCCGGAAAAAGGCCGCGGGTAAGTTTTAATTGGAAAAAAAAGAAGGAAAAGAGAAGAAAAAAAAAAAGAGCTGGAAACAATGCTGCTCAAAAACGCACGTGAGCGTAGAATTACGGCGGCTGCTTTACGGGCTTTTGGATTATTATATCCTTTTCTCCCGGCAATGCGATGACAGTGTCACGGCGAGAGAGGGAAAGAAGAGTGGAAGAGGCTTAAGAGACATTGGGATGCCAGTTTTACATGTGGAAAGGGGAGACGCCGAGGAAAAAGAAGTCGGGACGACGGCCCGGAAAATAGAGGTAAGGTGTACGAGGCGTCTTTGGTTCCGCTTTCGCATCTGCTGCAAATTCAGAAATGGAGAAAATGGCTGGGTTAATACGCTGGAGGACAGTTAGGGGCTAAAAGATGCTACGTCCTGTGAGATATCGCGAAACTTTGTTGTTTGGGTCTTTTCTTCCTAGGATAATGTGTGAAAGTACTGTAATTGTTATGCATTTTTTTTTGTTTACCAATGCTACGTGGTTTGAGAAAATGTTCATATGGTGCCATTATAATTTCTACTGAACCACATACTATCTATAAAACGATAAATAAAACAAATTGTCATATAAATAGAATGTAATGGGCAATCAGTTGGATTCAAGTTAGAAAATAAGTTGTATATTATTTTCTTTGTTTGGTGTTAATTATTTTGCAACGTTGCGCTGGCGATTGTGCCAACCTTCTCAGGCTTATTACTCACCAGTATCTCAGTTTTAGAAAAACAAATACGTACATTATATTTATTGTGACAAGTAAGTGCTCACAGTCTGCTTGCTGATTCCATTCTATCTATATGTATATCGAATAATGGAAGGCGCTGATTTATTCGATTGTATTAAGAACAAATTGACACAGTATCAAAAGACATGCTATTATCACGCAGTAAGATAATTTAAGTGATAACACTCTTTTTTATATTTTTTATTCTCAAGCCACTACTGCGCAAAGATAATATCTTCCCCATGTTTTTATGAGATCTAATTCATATAAATCTATGAATTTGTCAGATAAGTTTGAAATTAAAAAGTGATATATTATGTAATATATTTGCTTATGATGTAAAAAAAAAACAAATAAACAAAAAAATAATATATAAACCAGTCAGTTAAGCACTTGCTTGTACTGTCTTTATTCAAAAATGAGTAAAAAATAATAATCAAAACTAGCTGTGACTCCTCGCTCCGACGTACAGGAACCAAAACTCCATCGAAAATGAACGAACACTTGTTCATTTAAGCAAATGGATCATTGTTTTTTCCTTAATTTTTTTTTTTTAACACAAACAAAAAAGCCATTCAAAAAAAGCAACGATCTCTCTCGATGGGCCTCTAACTTTTTCCCCCTCATCTCTGCACATCACAACTATCCATACACGCCAAAATCCAAAAACTCCCCGCAAAATTAAAAAAAAAACGCACAACTCACCGACATTCCTCCCCCTTCGATGCACGCCCACACACAAATTCATCGTATAACATACATATGTAACGGCGCATACACGTGCCACCCTCCCCGGCCGTGTCTCAGCCTCCCGCGCTCCTTTCATTTACAGCGCAGTGGTATATATAATGTGTAGACGTCCTGTTGCGGGTGCGGGCGCTCGGAAGGAATCGGTAAACGGGGGAGCGGTACGTAGTGACGGGCGCCGGGTTAAATTTTAAATTCTCCGTCACATCGTATCGGCGTATTCGGAAATTATGCAAATGCCCGCAAAGCGCGCGTCGAAAAATACATTCACCCGCAAGAGCGAGCACACGTACGCGCACGTAGTTGGGGCAGGAAACATACTTTTATGCAGATGAGCGTGTATAGCTACGACGGGGGGGATGGAGGAGCCAAAGGAGGCTAGAAGGGGGGAATAAGGCGACGCCCGCATTATCGGAGCCGACCTGACAAATCGACTTAAGCCGCGTGGAACGACTCCATCCGAGCTGCCTTTCGCTTTGGACACGCAACGCCAATTCGTCACTGATCACCACCTCGTGGCCATCCTCCGCTGCAGGAAACAATCCGAACCGCGATGTACAAGTTCGGAGTGCTCGTGACCGATTTGCAACCCTATATAAGCGAGGATCGAGCACCGTGTCGTCGCTTCCACGGGTCGTCCGAGCATACGTAATTTTTAATCATCCCTTGGCTGTAAACAACGAAAACGAGTGGCAAACGATGCGACGAGGCGTGGGCACATCGACACGGATAAAGAGTCCCACGAAAGGCATAGCGTCGGAGAGGAGGAGAGGCGCAATGTATAATATAATGGCCCCGGGGCGCGGCAACGTGAACAGCCATAGTTATACCTATACACAAGCCCAAAGAGGGTGGGGGTGGGGGGGGGGTGACATTATTTCGACGATAAAGCGAAGTGGTGTGCGCGGCGGGTGTACGACGACGATTTGTTTAATGAATAATTCATTCGCGCCGAGGCTCGGCGCCGTGGCTCCGTCGTTTAAGAGTCCGCTGGCTGTCCTTTTGGATATATATCGCTGCCTACTGACGTTTTGACGGGCTTTCACGCCTCGCCGCGGCGAATGTAATCGTGCGCGAGCTTTACGAGGCCGCTCTGTTTTTCTCCTCCCTCCCCCGCTTCCCTTTTTTTTTTTTTTTTCTTTTTTTTCATGTCTTTGATAATTGCGGAGATACAGGGGAGGCCGGCTTTTAATTCGAACTGGCGGACGGATGATAATCAGAATTTGTGGGACTGCTTTGATGGGTCGGTTTGGCGTCCGGTGGGTGCGTGCGTGCACGGGGGGGTTCTTTTGTTTTCGATTGGACCGTGTTTGCTTAATGTGTTAGACGGACTGGTACATGCGTAATGGATTTCTTCACCGATCGTTTACTCTGGTTTATCGTCATTTGCGTCACAGAGGGCGTGATCATACGTACATGCCTCGTTTTTACGGTAGTTTTGACAACAATAAAGATATATATGTATGAACATGAAGTGTTGGCGCGGAGAGAGAGTTGAAATGTCGTTGTATCGTCACTTAATATTTTTTGAGTAATCATTATCAGATAATTAATGTTTGATTTACTGTAAATAAACGTGAAGAATTTTTGGATCGATAGCAATTTGAATTAAAGACGTGGCTTTGGTTACATACAAATGTATGCATTGACATTTTTTGTGATTATCATGAATGTTACAGATGTTCGCGAATAATCTTTCAAAGAATGGTCCAGTTAAAGAGCTTTCTAATTGTAGTAGGGTAAAAAAAAGAGACTCAATATTTTACAGTAAAGATTAGCAATTAAAGAACCTCAGTGTTGCTCTCGAAAACAAAGTTCGTAGAGCTAATTTATCTCTCATACTATGTCAAAGAGAAAATTTCAATATATTAGAATCGCTATTCACTCTCATTTCAGTTCGCTCTTTCATGTAGTAAAAAAGCCCTTCCAGAGCATAAATTTTCACTGCACTAAACTATAAGATTAATATCAGGCTGAAGATTCACCATACAAAAATTGATATCTCTTGTCGTGGCTCAAATAACACCCAAACAATATAAAGTCATGTAATTTACCACACTTAAAGTAAGTATCACAATATGCCCTGACTCCATAAGCCGAGCGAAGAATTTACTGCACTGGTCAACAAGAAGAGCGCGGCTATAGTCCACGTGATTCAAATACAGGGAGCGATTACTAAAAATTACAATAACAATAATTAGAGTTGAAAAAGCAGATACCACGACAATTTTTTTATGATTTTCTTTACCGCAAGTTGATTTTTCGTGATGTTGATGTTAATAACAACAGCAACAAAAAATATCATTAAAGTCTAGCATCATGAAATGTTTTATCCGTAACACTTGGTATGGGGAAACTATATGGAAAATGAGCTTCTAATTTGACGTGACGTTATACTTCGTATACTCTCTGACTTTTCATACTAAAACTCAGAGCACTGCCTAACTCGGACTCATCGAAATTCCATTTTGGATTGAAACGTGATTTTTAATACATCAACGAGCTTACACCAACACGTGTGCGTTTTAAAACTATTGTTGTTATTATCGTCATAACGGTGCAAAATAACGAGAGCTTCTCGAGTTTCAACAATCTTCTTGTGGAAAAGAAAAAAAAGAAAAAACAATGATCGGTTCAAACAGGCATCTCAAAATGAATATCCGGAGACGGGAAATAGGCAAGATGAACAACCAAAACACAACAAACGCGCGAACAACTTCAGTTGCTAATTACCACCTTGAAAAGTGGAAAGTCACCAACTCGGAGGATGAAAAATACACAGGTGCGTCGAGTACGGGAGAGCTACAACGCGCCAAGAGAAACCACTTGCAGTACCATCTTCGGGAAAGAATCAGACAATGAGAATAACAATAATGATAATAACAACAAGAGGAGCGACAATCTCGTACGTAAACGTTGTGATAGTCAAGAGAGGGGGGGGGAGGGAGATCGGAAACGCCCTCGAGCGAGCTGAAATCTCTGGGCGCCGATGCGAAGCTAAGGGTCTCTCGATCCGCACAACGCGGCCCCAGCTTCTCCCGCATCTCCTGCTAATTAGCGTCTTAGCTTCAATTAACTTAATACCCGGGCCAAGAAGTTGGGAGCAGTCGAGATAACTAGCTGCTTCGACACTCATCCATTCGGATGATCGATTTTTGTTGTATAATTGCGACGAAGACGCTCACGCGTGGCCAATTAACGTGCCTTGGCTGGATACGGGGTGCACGGAGGGCGAACTCGAGGCGCCGGAACCGATAATGCGCGGTACTAGTTAGCTGCCACCTGCGTTGCCGTTGTTGTTGTTGTTGTTATCCCTGTATTGATTCCTTGATCGTTAACAACATATTTGTAAGTTGCGCGAGTCTTGAGCGGTACAAAATGACGCTTCGCTGACTTCTGTCCTCATCTGTCCACGTCGAGCACGATTTGCTGCGTTTGCCCGTGGATAAGTGAACACGAGGTGCGATGGTTGCGTACGGAGTTACTTGGCATTTTATCTTTTTCTTTTTAGTTGTTTTCTTGCAGTACCTTAGGTATAAGAGGAAAAAACAACGTTACTTGTGTTAATTGGCAATTTAGTTTGGATGAAGTGAGCAGTCGTCGATGTTCTTAAGGAGGTTTCGGGAGTATCGTTCAAAGGGACGAGGAAGGGAGAGTCCCCTCGGCCGGCGCAGCTTGGCCCCCTTTACCGCGCACCTCCTCTTGCACTCAATATTTTCCTTAAGTTTAACGTTTGCATTGTTTAAAATGCACTATAACATGCCTCTAAATTTTGCTCACCGAATAATTAAACAATAATTAACTCGTAAGTAGATTTTTTTCAATACCTTTGCATTTTTCAAAAAGTCGAGACAAAGAGGTTACTTTCCACAAGAGCCTATGTTAATCACATGATTTTCGTTTGTGTAATTCTTTTAAAAATTACCTATAACAAATATTTAAAAAATTCATATATAAGTTCTACGTATTCTAGACTATCAAGAAAACTCTATATTATAGTGATCTCTGCATTTTATTATTACTCCCGAACTTCCTTAAAAAGAAGAATGTCACGTGACTGAAGCCTTTTATTCGTGACGTGATTGGTTTAGGCTGATTTGACAAAAAAAAAAAAAAAATTATACTTCGCTAGTTAAACAAAAATTGAAATTAGATCAATAAACTTAAACTTAATCATTAAATTTGGATTAAACAATTGTTATAGCTATGTATGGTTGAAAGTTGGGCGGGTTGGCGCGTGGAGTGGGCAGGGGGTGAAACTCCCTGGTCTTGGAAAACTGGTAAATTATAGTCCCTTATGGAAAAACTATTTCATTATCGTGTTTGATAATTCTTGAAAGAATCAAAAAATACTTTTGTGTAATAAAATAGAGAAAAGTAGTGAGGCAGAAATTTTTGGTGGAACACTGAATGCTTTAGGATGCGAAATTAAATGAGTACTATGATAGAAATTAACAAAATAATACTTTCACAATAAAAAGAAATTAAACACACTATTTAAGATGTGTGTACGTAACAACACAGAGATGATCCGTTGTACATAATAAAAGGTAGACATAGTTGGGAAAACAGAAAAAGATGTACTCTAATTTGAGTATAGGTATAATTTATGATAAACAAATAATGAATTTGAGAATAAGAAGCTGTAGCATAGAGATAACCAAAGAAATCATAGAAATACAGAAGTGGAACAAATGTTTTCTCACAAAGTCCCACTTGAAATACGTATAAAATTACATTTCTCTCGGACAATGATTGTTTCCACATTGAATTAAAGTATAATTGGTTGGACGTACTAGAATCGCACCTTCTACACGGTAAAATATCTCGTCATTTCTCAAGAACTAGTCACAGTTTGGAGCGCTGACGAGCAAAGGTTCAGCAATGAGTTGCAAACAAAGTCCATTACGTCAAACAGATGAAAAAGGTATCACTGCATAAAAAGAAATAAAGAACGGAGAAAAAGGGCGCGATCAAATGAAAAAAACGTGTATATTTACATACGTATGTATGAATATACATGTATCCAAGAGAGAGAGAGAGGAGAAAATCTCGTGCTCCCTTCATCGCGGCATTGAAGAGTCCAAAGACTCAGCGAAAGAGCTGCCTCCGTCCCGGCAGCTTTTTGATATCCTTTACCCTCCAGGTGTCTTCCCCCCCCCCCCCCCTCATGTGCACGCGTCGGATCTTACGCGTACATGCGACTGACAAGCTGCTTCTCTTTTATCCGACGACGGGGCGTATTATATGCAGTAGCCAATCGCTTTTGCGTCCCGTTGTCCAAAGGCAAAGACGGAGGACGAGGAAGAAGCTGCTACAAGATAAAGAAAATTCCTGTCAAAAGAGGAACGACGAGCATTTCTGCTTTCGAAGCCGTGGAGCTGCTGCGAATCAATGCGTGTGCGTGCAGTATACCTGTGTAGCTCTTGCTTTGAATATGCTGTGATTTTTCGCGTGCGAAGGATGAGCAAGAGGTGGATAAAGGGGTTTTTCCGGGGTGCAAGCGCGTGTTTGATATACTCGGCTGATTTTCCATGCGAGAGGGACATCCGGGGGATTGGAAATGCACGTGTGCGTGTACAGGGGACCGTGGATTCTTGCAGCGCTTTTTCATGATCCTTGCGGGAATTTTATTTCGGAACTCCTGGTAAACGCGCGCTGGATCGCGTCGAGTTTTCTTCCTTCGGTGCAGGTCTCGGACTGTACGAGATTGGAGGATACATTTTTTTCGCAAACTGAATCCCTTGAACCGAATCAGGGAGATTCCACGGACTGGCAGTCATAAAATCATGAAGGATTCAATTTGAGTCGATGCTCTCTTCAACAAAATCAGTAAAACGTATGCTAATTTCGTCGGTAATCGCTATTTTCACTGACCCGCCAGTTACACACGTAAATACTCATCGACTCGTAGTTTATGCCTATTTTCGACCTTTTTAATCCGTTAATTTTAAGTTTAGAATACGTGAAATTGTACGGATTCAGTTGTATTTGCATTGTGTATCCACTGATTGACATAGTCAAAATGGGTCACTCCGAATCTGTTACTAGCCATTGGAAAAATCTGTAGAAATCTTCATTTAAATTGTCCTTGAAACAATCAGTGAATATTCATGAAAAAAAATCGATAAATCTCATTATATTCACTAATATTTCCTTAAGAGTAGCACCAAAGCCCGATTTTCATCTCGTCGTTACAGGTCAGACAATACAGCTTTGCTCTTCATACGTTTTCAAAAGAGGCTCACGACTTTTCGAAAACGAGCAAAAAAAGTTCTGCCGTCCAACGGAAGAAAGGCCTGAATGATATTTTTGTCGAAAATGAATTATTAATATCAATCGATTCAACAGACAATTTTGCGTCTAATAGTATCCCTATGAATTCAATATCTTATACCGTGATTTAGTAATAATTTAACGAAAATTGGAAAAAATTGCTAATAATTTTCGTCAGCGATTAAAAAAAAAAAAAAAAAAAAAAAAAGCAGGGTAAGTGACACAAAACGTGAAAACCACGCTAGGCAGACAGCGTAAATGCACTTGCCTTTTTTATGTTGTAAAGTCGATGATCACTGCCTTGGATTCCAAACTAGAAAAAAGATAAGCCCCATGGAATAAGCGGTATTCTTGTACTTACCCTTTTTTCCGAGGGGCTGGGCACTCTTGAGGTCATTAAAAATTCGTAAGCCATTCTAAGTCTTTCAAAGATTTCAGAAGCCTCCCAAAGACTTCAGATTTTTTACCGGGACTTGGAGAGTGCATATAACTTAAAGTCATTAAAAAAGTCTTTATAAGTCATTCTAAGTCTTTCAAAGACTTCAAAAGTCTCCAAGAGACTTCAGAGTTTTTACCGGGACTTCAAGAGCGCATATAACTTAAAGTCATTAAAAAAGAGTTTATAAGTCATTCTAAGTCTTTCAAAGACTTCAAAAGTCTCCAAAAGACTTCAGAGTTTTTACCGGGACTTGGAGAGTGCATATAACTTAAAGTCATTAAAAAAGAGTTTATAAGTCATTCTAAGTCTTTCAAAGACTTCAAAAGTCTCCAAGAGACTTCAGAGTTTTTACCGGGACTTCAAGAGCGCATATAACTTAAAGTCATTAAAAAAGAGTTTATAAGTCATTCTAAGTCTTTCAAAGACTTCAAAAGTCTCCAAAAGACTTCAGAGTTTTTACCGGGACTTGGAGAGTGCATATAACTTAAAGTCATTAAAAAAGAGTTTATAAGTCATTCTAAGTCTTTCAAAGACTTCAAAAGTCTCCAAGAGACTTCAGAGTTTTTACCGGGACTTCAAGAGCGCATATAACTTAAAGTCATTAAAAAAGAGTTTATAAGTCATTCTAAGTCTTTCAAAGACTTCAAAAGTCTCCAAAAGACTTCAGAGTTTTTACCGGGACTTGGAGAGTGCATATAACTTAAAGTCATTAAAAAAGAGTTTATAAGTCATTCTAAGTCTTTCAAAGACTTCAAAAGTCTCCAAGAGACTTCAGAGTTTTTACCGGGACTTCAAGAGCGCATATAACTTAAAGTCATTAAAAAAGAGTTTATAAGTCATTCTAAGTCTTTCAAAGACTTCAAAAGTCTCCAAAAGACTTCAGAGTTTTTACCGGGACTTGGAGAGTGCATATAACTTAAAGTCATTAAAAAAGAGTTTATAAGTCATTCTAAGTCTTTCAAAGACTTCAGAAGTCTCCAAAAGACTTCAGAGTTTTTACCGGGACTTCAAGAGCGTATATAACTTAAAATCATTAAAAAAGACTTGATAATAAGTCATTCTAAGTCTTTCAAAGATCTCGGAAGTCTCCAAAAGACTTCAGAGTGCGCAGCCCCTCGCTTTTTCACGAGGAAACTGCGCCGAGTTAGAAGGGTAAGTGCATATTTTCATAGTTCCCATCGAAAAACCGTTCGTCTTTTGTAGAAAATAGAATGATCAGATCATTTTTATAGAAAAAAGAACAGTTTCTCCGCGATCCAATGTTCAAATTATCATTGATTTCTTAAGACACTTAGTTTCCCTTGATTTTCTTAGTTTGTCTCTTATGTCACACATACCTTTTTTCCGGTGAACCCTAAAATACTATCCAAACTCTTCCACACGATGTGTCCGTAAGCAAAGTGACAGATATCTTATTAATCTATTTTTATCACGACCACACTCGACTGGCACGTCAATGTGGCGACCGGCTCAGCCTAGTTCTAGACCCATGACACGTTCCCGTGACCCAAATCCCTTTTCTATATAAAAACCATACCAGCACAAAATCGGCAAAATGACAAAATAAATGAAAGGCAATCCAATTGAAGCGTTGCCCCCTTTTTTTTGTCAAAACCATCAGTTTTCCCCGTAATCGCTGGTTTTATTTATACCACCTCTCGAGCGAGTACCCGTGATTTGTATACCACTCTAAATCACAAAGAGCACCTTATATTTTTGGTCATGCAAATTGGTGCTCTACATCCGTGAAACGCCAATCCATCATTGTCACTACACAGTGCTAATCAAGAAAACAGAAGAAAAAATAAAAGGGAGGAAGGATGGCTTCGCCTGAACCAATAAACAACCCTCTCGAGCCGGCAATAACCACCCGACAGACGAGTGTACACACGGAGCTAAATAATTATCTTCATACGGCGAGGCGAGAGACGGAAACGCGGTGCATGGAAGCCCTGCTAGCTGACGCTCGATAATTGGAAACTGTACGGCCGCCACAGTGGGTGTCCGCGATTATCCTCATCTCCGTCGCGATTAATTGAGACGAAGGAGAAGAAGACGAAAAAAGGCCCGGCGGGTGGTCGTGACGCTTGTTTGTTTGTTCATCTGTCGGGTGGAGGAGAAAATAATTCGGAAAATTTTCGGCGACGCCGGGACACACGCTGGGATCATGTGGGATACGTGTAGCTTTATCAGTCAGTTGGAGATCACCGGTTCAGCCTCCCTACGATAGGACGTCATTGAGACCATTTTTTTTGAAAAGAGAAGGAAGCGTTTGATGACCTCGAGGAAGCTCAACGATGGGTCTTAATTTATATTCTTTAGGTCTAATCCAGCAGTTTGAAGCTTCACGTTTGGGAAGAACTGCTCGCTGATTGATATTGATCATGGCTATGCCGACCGTTGGGGTGTAATTGGCAGTGATGTAGCTGCGAGTTTTTTTTTCAGAACAGCGTAGCCATAATTGCTCTTTTATTCATTGGTTTATTGACAGTGGGTGTAATTTCAATATGGTAGTTTCAAAAATCATTGCAACTTTCTAGAGGAGGTCACTTCCACACATCATACATTATGTATAGGTACATACAACATAAGGACTTTCTCTGCATCTGCATTAATTTTTTCGCCTATCGTCACTTTTTATCTAAATTTCTGTGTGGTATTTTAATAAAAGTTGAAAGAAGTGACTTTCTTTATTCAAGTTGTAAGCATGAATTAGTCTATATTACTTGTTATTGTCAGAAAAGATATAATCGATGGCGTTGTCCAAGATATAGTCAGGTAATTTTTTTACTTTGCAAAATAATACCAGCTTATTTGAACAAAAGTAAAAAATGTATGCTCTAAAAATTATTCAAAATACAAATACATGTATAATAAATAGGTTTATTCTTTATAGTTTGAAAAATTTGGATACTTTTATCTAAGAAATTTTAATACAAAATTGAATATTTACTATGGATGTATTACATCTTTAATAAAGATAGAAATAATAAGATAGTTTAGAAATATTATTTCGTTAAATGTACAAACGTTTTTTTAGTATAAGCAACTGCGTGGGGCCAAACTCATAATTTTTAGAAATATATTTAAAGAATTACTTTATACCTCATAAAATTATGATTATGGTCACACCATTATTCTAATGAAAAAATGTCTTGCAAAGTGATGAAAAATTTTATTACTTTGAGTTTGAAACAGTAGTTCCCTAAGCAAAAATAAAATAAGGCAACCCTTTCATGACTAGTTGCCTATACATAATAGACCGACAGTAGTAGCAGCAGAGCAGTGTAACGTACGATATGCAAGGCATATCATCATACTGACTCTCTCCAGTAACAGCGAGGCTACTTTATCAAGAAGGCACTGACAGGTGGGGAACAAGGTAATATGATATATTTCGTTACCGAATTAAGATGCCGAGCAATAACCACGGAAAGACACAACGAGCCTAGAACGGAACCACACGCGTGACTTTGCCTTATAGATGGGTATTTCGAATAAAAGTGTTTAAGAAAATATATATACTGATCATTCTCGCGACGCACCTCCTTACCAATATCTTCCCTACGTAACAGCAGGATGTAAAAGTCAATATCCACAAATTACTTTGGGATGAAAAATTTTTAGAACGTTGTATCGTAACGTTGATCATCCATGCAAAAAGTTATAGAGGTATCAAGTGGTGCAGTAGTGGTATATGATACTTTTACGATACTTTCATGTTTTATTGATACATATAATATTCTTATTTCAAGTTTCTCCAGTTTAAAACCTGGACCAATTTTTTAGACTCTTACATTAAAGCCGGAAGTCGATGTAGTCAAACCATGTAAGGACTGAGAGGGATACGTTGCACACTTTTTCTCCCTGGTTTCACGGAGTAAGCGTTCAGTGATCGAGAAATTTCTGTATCAAGGCTTAAATGTAATTTTATAAATGTAAAATAATTTTATAATTTTTTCAGTCATGATAAATATAGGAATTCAGTTCGGATAATCAGTCAACACGTGAAACAGCATCAACGTGGGATTTATCCAGTAAAGAAAACAATTGAAAAGCAACAGCAATAAATCACGAAAAATCACGAACCCGAAGAAAATTGAAAATGAAACAAAAATCCCATTTATGCGCACCACACGGACGAACTCCGCAACGAAAAATTCAGCAATAAATTAGATTCGTTATTCAAAAACACATCAAAGCTCCAGCGCGACGCCCTCCACAGAAAATAATCACCGAAGCCCACAAATCGCTCGCCAGCTACTACATGTATATGCACATATATATGTATATACATGTGTACTATAAATTTTATCAGATAAAGCCGAGCACGACACGGAATCACCTTTAACGAAAAAAAATATGTCGAAAGCTTGCTTCTGACCCACACGCGTTTACTTATACACAGACGGTGTGGTCGAACGTACGTGTGTGTATAATTTGATGAGGTCAGTGATAAGATCGATAACAATCCTGTTAAAGAAGGGGAAACTCAACATTGTTGAGGGTAGGAGCTCCGCGTGCGAGACAGCTGATGGGTCGGAACAGAAGAGGGGTCGTTGTCGTCGTCGGATGGTCGATAAAAGTGACGCACTTCGCCACGTGAGAAATGATGGAAAAAGTGTGTCTCCCTCCTTGTGCGTCCCCTGCGTTACCTTTTAATGAAGTGCGCTCTCTCTCTCTCTCTCTCTATTTTCGTATCTTTGGTTGCTGCCACTACGGGCTTTTGTGGGGCTTGGAAGGAAAATGTAGGACCAGTGTTATTTCGAAAGACATGTCGCACGTTTTATTTCTCGTTGTATATTGTTTCGATACTTTTTTTTCTTTTCTTTTTTTTTTTCTTTTTTACAATACAAAATTGACCCAATAATTGTGATTCAACGCGATATGGATAAAATACATTTGAAAAGTGACATCTGTCACGTACACTTACCTTTGCTATCTGAGTAAAGGTAAACATACGACAGATGTTTCAAAGATTATCTGCGTGTGTACGATCTTTTTTCTTTTTTTTTTTCAACGTTTGTACAATGCAGAATTTGATTGGGCTTTGTAAGTTTAAAAATTAATTTAAACGTAATAAAAGTCCTTGTAACCATTTTTGAATCCTGCAAATTTTTCTGTCATGTAGTATAATTTCAATGGTGTAAAATAATTGTTACTTCCTCTAACAAGAGAAATTCTAAAAACGTGAAAAGTCATCGTTTACGCTTCTTTTAAACATTTAAAAAAATGTTGACTAACGTTTGTAACCAAAAATACCTTTTGGATTCCTTGGGTAAATTAACGCGTAAATTGTCCGCTGATACCATTTGGATAACAAAACCTAACGAGGTATAAGAAATTTTATAAATAGTTTTCTTACACTTCAAATAAATGAATTAATTTATTACTATTGCTAAAAAATGTCATAAAATAGCTTGGTATAGTCCAGGTGATAACAGCAGACTACAAAAGACTCGTAGTAAACTATTCACGTGTAAGGATTCCAAAAGTGACTTTAAATTTCAAAAAGCAGTAGATATGCCATTTTAAGAACGTTTAAAATTTTGTTATAATATTTTTTCAATACTTAAAACCTATAAAACAACCAACATTAGAATGGCTAATACACACAACATTATACAATTTTGTGATGTTCAACATTGGTACAAATATTTCTCATTTTTAAACAGCTATTTATTTTGCTAAAATAAGATTTTTTTGTGTTTTCATCAAAATAATTTAAAGAATAACTTGATTATTTTAAATTGAATCGACAAAATTTCGTACGAATAGACACGTAGTCAGTATGATAAATTCAGACAACTGCGTCAGTTGCCGGCTCCAATTTCATATGATTAATGAGTTTGGCAAGCATAATGGATTTAAATGGAGTAGTCATAACTGCCAATGCCAACTGTACGTCTTTTGTCTGAGCACTCCTATACCATCCGTTTCACGTACACCGTACGTTCCTACGTTTGTTTGATTCGCCTTAGGGTTAAAAAAGATACTTCCTTTTCCCTCCTTCGAATATGAAGTAATTGATGAGTTTGCTAAACTGTTCACATAAATCAACGTCGATTTTCAAGTGAAATCAAAAGGTACAAATAAAATGTATGAGTGGCGTGGCCATCAATCAAATGCTAAGGAGCCACTTGATTAAGAAACTATAATTAATATAATTTGCGGACTGGAACGAAAATTTTGTGGACTCACGTCAAATATTGCCATGTTATTGATGGATAAAAATGAACTTATTTGTAAATCATATGGTTTTATTGTATTGAACTATTTTTCCTTGTATTTCAGCACTAAATATTACAAATATTTACAAATTATTTACTGTAAATTATTTCACAATTTTATAAGACAACACTTTAAAAACTATTGGGTTCAGTATTCAAAGAGCAATGCCATCATAGTTTTAGCTCATTAGGCGTCAATTCAATTGAATTGAAATGTAAAATCCGCATTTTAAAAATCAAGTACAAACTTTCATTATATTTATCTGAATGATAGAGTTATTGCAGACATAATATTTATGGTATTTTCTTGCAAAATAAAATCATATTAGAGTCTAATATTTCTGACATATTGATAAATAATACTACATATGAGTTGTCATAATATTATAGTAATTAAAATGGTTTACTTTGTGCATTCATCTGGTGTAATTCTAAAAAATGCATTCATAACTGAGTTAAAATTAGATACCAGTATTCCTTTTCAGTAACACAGGATAACATTTATTTTTGTACCTTTATGAACGGGAAAAAGTTATGAAAAAAGATTTTTTTTTAAATTTTATCTTCTAACATTAAAATTACACATGTACTTATGTGTACATTGACTTACAATAAAAACTTGTTTTTGAAAAATTACATATCTTAACTAAGTTTCAATTATCTTTACATTTTAAAAAATGGAGATAACTTAATTAACGTTTTAACTACTATAGTTTTTTTTTATAAAATGTAGAAGACTTTATGTTGTAAGCCTATGTGATGTAGAGGAGAGATGTAGATCTTGTTGTAATACAGCCTTTTCTACGAAATCTTATTGTCTAGAGAACAATTCTGATTATTTGGATAAAAGAAGTAAGACTGTTAAAAATAGAAAAAAATGTTTTCCTAGGTAGTAAAAATAAAAATTTTTCCGGAAATTTGTAAAGGTAACAGTTATAGTTATAAACAAGCGGGTAAATTCATCCAAATTACATCGTCATGTAGACACGACCAACCTACGAGGTGCCAGAGCAAAAAGTATTACTTAAACCGCGAGATTCAATTTTGATATTATTCTGTTATGCTAACTTTCAATTTAAACTAACAAGTTTACATTATGCAATACGCTTTTTTAACCTTCTTACAACGTTTTTCGTTATTAACTGTTTTACAATAATAATATAGATGGAATCGGTCAATATAAAACAGTGTATATTCAAAAGATCTATAATTTTTTTTTATAACACTTTGTCTAAAAATGACAGAATAACTTACTTTATAAAAAAGTTTCATTTTGATAAGCTCGAAAACTTTTGTATTCAAAGTTTTGTTGTAGGATTTGAATTTATTTATATAACGGGTAAAAAACGAGTTTTTCACTGTTTTCGTATGTATTTTGCTCTATAGAGCATCTGCATTGCGATCTAGAGAAAATTGCATACAAAAAATTGGTATTTCAACGAGATCTACAACTCTGCCTATGGACGCGAATGTGTAAAATATATGTGAACAAAGTCATCGCTAAAAATTGTTTTTTTTTGTCTCAAACTGTTGCACTTAAACTGCTGTAAAAATTTCTTACTTTAGTTTAAGCTTGTCCAAATGTAAACCATCCGCTGGGACATCCAACTCGAAGCTACCAACAAAATTTCAGCCCATTTAGGTCATAATTACTTGAGTTTGTCGAAAAACTTAATGATGTACACACACATACTGTATTCACACGTATATCATGTGATCAACTCAGATCACCCTCATAGTACTAGGTTTAAAATTTGTTGTATACTAAAAATAGACGATTTAAAAGTGGCTACACTTTTTGCTCTAACAAAATCATAAGGCACTCCCATACTTAGATTTGGTCGTGTCTGAAAAATATGTTTTAAAATTATTGCGAAGAATGAGAATAAAAATATAAATATTTTGAGAAAATGTCAACATTATTGTGTATACTATAATTGTATCAGTTAGCATAAGTTGTACAACTGGGTATACCGTACTTACCTGGCGTAGAGGTAACCGTGATAAAAAATGCGGTTACTTCGAGGTAAGACCCGTCTATTGCACCGACGGCGGGGTGACCCTAACGAATGTCCCTTATATGGATATCTTGGATATATTATTTAAGCACTACAATACTATAATATTATAATAATAACTGTACTTGCTATTATAGTTTTTAAAACAACCTTTCTAATTTTTTTACAGTAAAATTAATTGTTACAAATTATAATATATAGTAAAAACTACGATGGTAAAAAAAATCAATTCATTTAATAAAATTATATTATTTTTTTCAGCTCAATAAGACGACTAGCCTCATCTATTGTCCACATTTCTGCATTTTAGCTCTGAAACGTCGGTCGGTATTCTGAAATATATTATCTGCTGAGCAGTGCACCTCTACATCTGTATTACATTTAGTAGGAGCCAGATGTCTCTGAAAAAATAGCATAAAATATTATTGAATATTTATAAAGTAATACAGTGATAGACTCGGAAGTTATGTTTATTGAAGACTTTTTAACTAAAATACTTATATGGGAAAAAATTGTCTTAATAGTAATTGAATTAATTACTAATAATTAAAAATGTTGTAGTCGAGTAACATTAGTTTACGAAAATAAATTGAACTAATTCTATTCTAACTTAAAAGATTGATTGTCACGTGACTGAAGACTTTTTATTCTTTGTGTAATTGGTTGGAATGGATCGGTTTTATTGTTTGGCAGGATTTTTCATAACTTAATTAAATATAGTCAAAAGTAATACAAATATAATCACAACTACTTGATTTTCTTGTACTCTGAAATAACGTATTTATGCTGAAAACTTTATTTGATTTAAGTTAAGACAAAATAAAATTGCATGTAATTTTGGAATATTCATTGCATTAGTCATATTTTATCGCATAGATTTTTTTAGAAAAAATATTTTTAAATTAATGCTTAATTATTCGCATGAAGATATGACATTATACTGACGATATTGCGTTTAATCTGTATACAAACATTTGTGTCATTAGTGGGAACGTAAATGTTGCGAAAATAAGCTTTAGAGTCTATGTGTGTACGTTTAGGAAGACAAGAAAAAATGAACCAAATGGTGTGCTCCTTTTGTAATGTGGTATGCTTATTAAAAACGTATAGTGGTCCACTGACTGTACCACAATTAAGGCAAGTAATTGAGGTAAGTTGAACATGAGTGGCTTGCTGGTGTATATTTTTCGTTCTTATTTTTACAATTTTATGAAATATTTATACATTATTACAAAAGAGGTGTCCATAACAAAGAATATGCGAATCGCATTTAACGTAATGTATAAATAGTAAATAAAAAAGTACAAATACTCTCCAACACAATGTTTTATATTTTACAATAATTATGAGAAATGCTACAATAAGTTTTCAAGGTTCTTAAGATTTTCATAAAATTGTAGGCTAAGTATGAAAAAAATTATCATTGCTTTTTGTTATGTCAAATTTTATAAATTAATTTACTTGTGATTAACGAAGAAAAGTCGCTGAGTAATTTTTTCAAAACTTGTACATCTTAAGTATTAATTAAAAACAATAAAAAAAATGATTTTTGGAAACGTTAAGAAATAATGAAAACAGTAAATTTTTAAAAACCAATAAACAAATGAGGAGTTAGCAATAATAACCCTAGGCAGTTAGAAAACTCATTTAGTCAACCGTCAGCTGTAAAAAAAAATATTTCAAAAACCAGTCAATTTTTTTAGTATGCAAAAAAAACCATGAGATATTCACCTCCAATTTAAATATTTTTGTTGCGCACTCTTATCACTTTCCTTACAGGGAAATAAATTTTAATTTTTAACGCATGTAAATTTTTATAAACAAAACAATCAAAACAGCAAAAAAAGAAATTAATAGAAACACCGATGACAATAGATTTTCCAACAAATATAATCCCCCATAACTATGGACGTTGATTTGACTTTTTAATACGTCAATGAAGACATCCTGTCGTAAATGTGCCCATACGCTTATAAATGAATGTAAGTACAAGTATATACCCTAACGTGGACGCATGAGTGGAGGATCGGTCACGTACAGCCAACGACGATGTGTAGGTAGATGCCGCGTACGTGACAGCTAGTTTCTTGGCATGCAGTCAAGCGAACATGTGCTTCATAATCACATCGCGAAGCTTCGCTTTTCTTTATAGGAGAGAAAATTAGGACGAGTGCACGTACGTGTGCGGCTCAGTTTTGCTCTGTTATCTATGGTCATCAAAATTTTATTGTTAAGATAAAGCCTTTTTCTTCCCTTATTTTATGGGACGAGCTTATTATTATTTTCAGATGCAAAGATAAATGATGAGTTAGTTTTTTAATTTATGGTTATAATCGAAGAGCTATTCAGTCCACGAAACCGTTTGGACCCTCCTAAACGACACAAATTAGAAATTAACTGAAATGGTGTAGATCATTAATTATCTACGTAAATTAAGATTAATAAATTGGCATCACAAGCATCATCGAAAAAATTAGGAATTGAAAAGTCAATATTGTTCTACAGTTCTAAATAATATGTCTATTCTAAAAAAGTAATAAACAAATAAGTACAAATTTATTCTATATTTATGTAAATTGCAGAGCCATTTCATAAAATAGTGTTTTTTATGTGACTTAACTATTTTAAATGACTTCTAAATCAATACTGAAATCGAAATGAAATATTTAAATTACATTCGTGAAGTAGCTAGTTTTTTTT
Source organism: Copidosoma floridanum (assembly GCF_036245765.1). Classification (NCBI taxonomy): domain Eukaryota; kingdom Metazoa; phylum Arthropoda; class Insecta; order Hymenoptera; family Encyrtidae; genus Copidosoma; species Copidosoma floridanum. The sequence continues at coordinate 4,727,265 of NW_028321909.1, forward strand.
TTTAAGAATATCAACAAAAAATGCTTGTAAAATAATTTTGAAATTATCAAAAAAATTCTTTGTAATGAAGCATAATTTCGACTCTTTACATGAAAATAAATATCTCTTCGATTGGAAGTTTCTTGGTCATCAATATAATAATATACTGGATTCGATCAGAGACTTATTTTTTCACCGCAAAATACTCTCTTGCACGAATTCTTAACAAGTTATTGAGATTAAAATGATTTAAAAAATTTACAACTCATTCCAGATTTCAGTAGGCTCGTTTAACAAAAACGCCGATCACTTCTAAATTCATACTTAATAAAGGCTTCAAAAAAAAAAAAAATCTAGTAAAATAAAAATGAGTAAAACACCATGACCAATCGTAGTCATTCTAAAAATCAGCCCAACATAAACAATGATCTTCTATTTAAAAACGCATGCAATTAGACAATCGTCACTCACAGCGAGTTACGAGCTCCTCATCACAGATCCACGATGGAAGGCAACATTCGCCGACTGACCACAAGTGCCGTCGTAATCCAATTACCTCCCATTAAGCTATTAAATAACCATAAGTGAAAAAAGTATCCATCGCCTTGCTCTTCCTTTTTTCTTCTCTAATAAGCATATTCACACGTATCACGTTGCACTCGATTGGATCGGCAGCTGCGTTGGCTGTACCAAAAAAAGCAAAAAAAAAAGGAAAAACGCAAACACTTACACGCAGACACTCATGTGATCCTGCGAGTAAAACTGAGACGGAGTTAATGTATCGGTGAAAGAGAAGTGGTGGGGAGCCGCAACGTGGAAGAGAAGAGAGTCCGCGAGGTATACATGCTGGTGTATAAATATATGGTCGTCATAGTCGTTGTTGTTGTTGTTGTTGTTGCTGCCGCTGCTGTTTCGTTGTGAATTACAGTACAGTGGAGGTGTATTACGAGCGAGCGTGTATCAACAGATCGTCGGCTCGCGCAGTGCCGATCAGAGCCGCAAGACTCGGCTAGTTGGCGGGAGCTCTGTTTTATCTTCGTTCGTCTCGTGTTGTGATTTTTTTCTCATTTTTTAATTTCGATGTGATGGTTTGCTAATTGTTTTTTTTTCGGTGATTGGACTCTGTGCTGTTGAATTTTTTCCAAAAATTTTCCTGCTGGCTATTTTTGCCGGTTACCGTGTGCGACGAGGTGCTGACACACACGTGAGTCTTATGCACTTTAATTATGATCTAAAAAAACTTTGGAATTTTTGTACAAAGAGGAATGCGTTTTTACGTCTCAAACATTCTTGATATTCTGTCAAATGGCTTAAAATATACTCCCCGACCTGTAAAGATAAAGAATGACTTATTCTTGCAATACATAAGGATGACTAACTGTTGACAGATAAAAAACAAGTACCTCATAACTGGTTCTATTTGGCGCGTAACAATGTGTACAGTTTGTAAATTTACGTATAACATGTTCAATACAATACGCTTTGAAGTAGTCATCGTTTTTATGAAAATAATTCATTGTTGGCGAGTCTTGTATGTTTGGTCCATAAAATCATTTACACTATCCTTAACCAAATCAATCTGAAATCAACTGAATTCATTTGTTAATGTACCTACATAAATCAGAATCTAATGCCGTAACACCAGAAATCTCATGAATGAAGTTGTGTTAAAAAAAATTATAATGCTAAAAACTGATTAGTTCAAACTCAATTAAAAAAATAATAATAACAGTAAATAAGTAAAGAAGAAAAGCAATAATTAGAGATATAAATTTCAAAAAATATTCACTTGCTGAATCAGCAATTGTACTGAACTATAAAAAACAATTGTATACTTATTTTACAGAGTTTAGTGCGTTTTTTGTTTTTTGAATAAAACTGTTATGCAAAAGAATACTAACATTTGAACGAATTGGTTGTGTCTTCAACATTGACATGATCATTTTATAAAATAGAATAATTTACATGGTTTTTATTTTTAATTCACTTCAAATCAATATTACAATCATCATGAGCTTTAATCATCACGAAATGATCAAAGTACATTTTATGAGCTAACCATTTTTCATTTAGTAGCTAATGAAATCATTGTAAAGTGGTTTAGATTTTTTTTATTTAAACCAATTGGACCAACTCATTTAAGTCGCATTTAAGCATAAACAGCCCTTCTAATACTTTTTCACTACAATCATTTGTTTTTCCATTTTTCCGCAATGTGTAATTGCTTCAACAGATCCTTGATGGAGTAGTTAATAGAATTCATTAGGTAAAGTACTTACTAATATACGGAAATACACTTGGGATAAAACAGCGATTGACTGTTTTATTTCTAGATTTCACTATTTGACTTTACTATCTGACTTTAGTAGTGTAATACTTTCAAATGTTAATAAAATCTTGGAACAAAAACCAACAAAATCACGGAGTTCTGTATGGTTACTAAATTAAAAAATTATACGAATACTATGGAGATTGACTCGTCCTGATGTGAAAAAAAACAAAAAAAAAAAACAGGAATTTCATAAAAAATAATAAATTACATTATTTTTCAAACATAAGTATACACGGTTCATACTCATGCGGGTACTTAAGTGATCCAACCATCGAGCTATGTCCCCGTATTATGAAGAGTCTCAGTGAAAATTACGTAAATAAAGTTGTAAGGTATAATTATTAAGCATGTTCCCTTCACTGATAAATCGAAGTATCGAGTACAGTGAGAAACCTGTGAAATATCAAATTTTCCTACAAATCACACTCAACTATGCCTGTACAAATGGTTATTGCCACGCACAGTAAAAAAGTCTATTTTTTTTGAAGGTATGTAGAAAAAATCGAGCGATCCCACTGCGCTATGTATCTATGTAGTCCTGTATCATAGACTCGCCCAATCGACATGCCCGAGCGGAAACGGGGGAAGAAAAAAAGGGTAGACGAGCCAATTGTGGTACAACGAGTCGATCCACTGCGCCGTTTCCCAATGAACCGTGGCAACGCACGTGGAGCGCGACGACCAATCCGTTAGAAGTCGATCGAGCTCGTGAATCACGCGCGTCGGGACGTGTACCTTCTGTCTGCTGTGAGGGTCGTCGTGCTGCAGTGTCCGAGTCCGAAAGGCGAATTTTTCTGGAGATGTACGAGCCGCGTGTCTGACGATCTTTATTTTATTAGATACCGTTGGATTTGCATAAATTTATACCATCCGGTGGATATTTTTACCGCCAATCTGTCGTGACGTTTATGACTTTAGAAATTTGGTCTGATGGACAGACGGTGGAAATTCGCTGGTGTGCCTTTTGCGTACTTGAATTCATACCGAAGAGCTGTAAAATTGCTATTTCGATCGTGGACGTTTACCATTATTACCGGTTAATGTTATTCTATTCCGATGGAAGTCTTTAATTACATGTTTCATAGTCGCGGGGACGACCACCATGTCTTTCGCATGATCTTAACTTGATTTTTCGTAGTACAATTGGAAAAAGACGTATTTCAAATAAAAAAATAAAAATTTGTTACATCGCGGATTTTTAAGGTCGTTTATTTTTCACTTACGAGTGAATGTAGGGAGTGTAAATTACAATTTTATTTATGTTATTAAAATTTAAACCGTTGTTAATGTTTATCGAAATAGTTAAAGTATTTTCTATGAAATTTTGTTTCTGTGTATTATATAGAAAATTTTATGAAAACAATTTCATGAACCAAATTTTTTTTCGCGATTTTGACATTACATCCTAAACTGAGATTGTAAAGGAGAGTATATCGCAACTCAATTGACGATTTTCTCGAAATTGAATTTAATAATTTCAAGTGATATACAACGGAAGTTTATTCATATGCTTTATGCATGCGAGCAAGTGAGAATTTATCAAACAATACTTACAATGTCACAGAAAATTTATTGGCAGGTTTTCTCCGAACTCGAAACCAAAACTGTCTGAAGTAAAGTGTTAAGGATGAGTCGGATTTCCCTACTTTCGTAACATTTGCATGAAACTCAGCACTGCAATTGATCAATATGAATCTTGCTACACATTACAAATGGCCTAGAGATCGCAATAAATCGGCAACCGGCTTAACGATCTTCGGATAAGTTTGAGTTGGTTAATACAGTTTCCGGTTGGCCAAATGTTGCAATCAGATGAAACTTCAGTATTAAAGCTTATTCACTTATACCCACATCAAGGAATTAATATTATCACTTTGAAAAAAAATGAATGCGAAAGTTATCTTCGTTGCACATCACGTGTAAATGGAGCAGATTTTGAATGGCCAATGTGAAATGTTTATATCGAAACCATTGAGCAGCTGCAAAGTCTTACAAGTGCGTGAAAATGATAAGCCTTTGGCATAATTGCAAAAATAAACCTGAGAGCCAACTTATGACAGACTTCTATTACGTGATACGTACAAGTGCTACGATCGATCCAAAGAAAAAAAAAAACTTGCAAAACCGTGCACTTCTACCTATGATTGTCTACCAGTGGTTACACACATGTTGGCCACTGTTGATACACACTATGTTATTGCAATCATTGTAATATTCTCTCAAATTACTGAACTATTAGTTAAGACATTAACTAAGATTTATTTTAAATTATGCTTATAGTTGCTGAAAATCGTTCATGTATTTAAATGCAATTATTTAGTTGGACATGCTTCGTGTGAGCTTAATTCACGCGACTACTTTTATAATTGATTTAAAAAATTTTGGTCTTTCATTAGTTTTGAAACAAATCCTACTACCTTATTATAACATAATTTTATGTACATTTTTTGTTCAATTTTTTTCATCTTTGGAACGTACTGTACACACGCATATCTATGCAATCTTCATTGTACCACTAATTATGCACCTAACGTTTTTTTTTTTTTTTTTTTTTTTTTTTTTCAATAGAAATAAAACGCTACAGTGTAAATAAATTTATAATGATATAATTTTTTTTTTGTTTCTATCAATTTTAAATTTCAAGAATATAGAAATAAAGTATTACAGAGACATTATTGAATTACAGAATTCAATCATATGTTACGTATGATTTTATTTTTCGCTAAATTGGATAAAATACAGTATTTTGTCTAGCTGATGCGTTAAAAAGAATAAATTTAGTATGTTATTAGTCTAGATGTAAAAGAATAAATAATTTAAATATTATCTCAAGTATCACTCAAGATCATTTTCACATAGTGCGCCAATTTAATAGATTCAATTTTTTTAAAACATCCATATAAACCAATCACATAACGAACAAAAAGGCTTCGTCTCGTAACGATAAAACTTTCAAGATAGGGTTATGAGGCTGTTAACGGTAATAGGCTAGTATATTTTTGCATATAAGGTGTTTTTGTTTCAGAATTGAAGTAAGTCAACTTTAGAAGTATAGTTAATGACACGATGGTTCATTACAAGGGTATCTATGGACTATATATTATAATTTGATAGTTTTGTCAATTATTTTGCTATAATAATTTGAAAATTGTAAACTTTTCACTTTGGTGTTAGTAATTTTGTAAGAAGTAGTCAGTACTTAAATCAATGACTTGTAAGATACATTTCATTTCATACCATTACACCAAAATCATGATTATACAAATCCTAAATTGGACAGTACAGTAAAGTTGTATTACGTTTTCAAAAATATCAGCAAAGAAATAAAGAAAAAAATCTCAATTTCAATTTTTAGTGCTTTTTAAGAATCAACACTTGCATAAAAAAGTACATGTTTGTCTTGCAATTTAAATGTAATTATGCAAGAGCAATTTTGGCAAAAGAAGAAAAAAGAAAAAAAAATCACGCAACATCAGCATTGAATCCTTACCTCTTGCGAAACACCAAAAGGAAGCAACGAAAATAAAAGAGCCTATATACATGTTAGCGCGAATAATAAACGGCTCCCCCTTGAGATAGGACGTATAGGAGTGTATATAGTGTATATTATATGCTCGTACACACATGTAGAAACTCATGTACATAGACTTGCGTATTACACACGAGAAAGCGAGCCTGTATTGCGCAATCCGTCATGGAAGTACGAGCAGCAATCCTGAACAGGTCTGCGTTTATTTGATTTGCACTGTATCATCAATGCGTGTATGCTCGCGTGCCATACTTGGTGGTTATATCGTGTCAAAATTCTTGTTTGGAGCTTCATGATAGCTGAAATGATCGTGAGAAAATGGATATTGTCTTGGTCGGAGTGAAGCATGTTTAGTTTTGATCTTCATTTTAATTTTCGTTTAGAGTTTTGATCTAAAAAATGGTGTTCCAAAACGTTAAAAAATATCATTAATCAATGTAGGGGATACAAGCAAAGAAAATTTTCGACAACTTCAAAGAATGTGTCTCCTAAATGAATTCAGTGCACCAATTTGTACACTGTACAAGCGATGTACTACTAGTTTTTATCAAACGTGTCTGGAATATAATGATAACGATTTTCTAATTACTTCTGAGCATGTGGCATATCTACAAACAAATTTTATCTTTTATAACTGACTTTCAGTCCAATCTAGTATACGAATTCGAGTCTTTCTGTACGACAAGTGCCTTACTAAATAAGTTTACGATCATAGTCAGTCAGTGATGGAATAAAACAACCGTCACCGATTTTTTAACAAACAATAAAGGTGCTATGAATCCAGAGAACAAATCCATTGAACCAACTGCTTGGTCGCAGCAACTACGATTTAATCCATTTTATTACGACGATGACTCACGAAATTTTTTATTACAACAAAAAAGGTTAGTACTTTTTTTTGTATTCCATTTTGATGGTGTGGAAGAAAATGATTTTATACGTTTAAAAATAAGAATAATAAAAATAGTGAAAAATATGCTTGATTACTGTTAACTACTGTAACGAAGAGTCTGTAGGTTAATTTTTTAGTGTACAAATGTACATAAAATCTTCCAAAAGACTGTTCGATGATCATTACATGTATCAATAAAGTGTAATCATTGTGCCCAAGGTTGGGTGCTACAGGATTATTGTGCATGTATTTTAAAGTATATGAATACAAAAAATAACACAAGAACTTATATTCATCCTACTTTGGGCATTTTTAACCTTTAGAAGTTTGCTTCTCCTTCAGTACGCAAAATAGAGTTCGTACCTAGTGCGCATCCAACCAGGGCCAGCACACGGAGTCTCTTGGACTCAGTGCTTGCTCTGGTGATATAATGTCATATGATACGAAATCTACTATTTCAATAACTGTTCAATAATTTTACTAAAAAAAAAACTTTTTTTTCAAATCTGTCGATAGAAGAACAAGTTTACGAGTGGATAGTTCCCACCCACGAGATACGGAACTCCTATCATTATTATCATCACTGCACCTGAAAAACTACAGTGAAAAAAATGACAGTCACACGAGTGAGATGCCCACCTTCTGTTCTACGAGCCAAGGGAGTTCTAGATCACCCACTGACTGTATTTCAAGGCAGCTGATGCGCACCCACAATGGAGGGCAGTTCTACCAATTCTCGAGAAATCTACCATCATGCAGTGATCAGGGTAGCTCTGTAGTACACGCGCACACCCACTCTAACGAAAAGATACAACATGGCTCCGTGTGCTCGAAATTATTTACCCAGAAGCAAACTCATATTGGAGATAAGATATACCATTGTTCTATATGTTCCAAACCTTTTACCAAAAAATACTGTCTTACTGTGCATATGCGTTCTCACACAGGGAATAAGCCATACCAGTGTACCGTGTGCTTGAAAGCGTTTACCCAAAAATATTCACTCACAATGCACGGACGCATCCATACCGGTGACAAGCCATACCAGTGTACCATGTGCTTGAAAGCGTTTACCCAGAAAAGCCAACTCACAACCCATAAACGCATCCATACCGGTGAAAAACCATACCATTGCACTGTATGCTTGAAAGCGTTTGCCCAAAATGGTCAACTCGCAGCTCATAAACGCATCCATTCCGGTGATAAACCATATCATTGCGCCGTATGCTTGAAAGCTTTTTCCCAAAATGGTCAACTCACAGCTCATAAACGTATCCATACTGGTGATAAACCATATCATTGCGCCGTATGCTTGAAAATGTTTTCCCAAAATGGTCAACTCACAGCTCATAAACGTATCCATACTGGTGATAAACCATATCATTGCTATCTATGCTCAAAATCTTTTACAAAAAAAAACTCATTTACGTACCACGAATGCACCCACATGGGCTAGAAGCTCTTCACCATGTGTTGTGTATCGTCCCTTAATTTCAAAGTGTATACTGTCTTCACAAGATTTTCCAGATGACAACGAGATTGAAATTCCACAAACTACAAAATTTCACAATAATCTCTGACTATTTTCCTCTAATACACTGGTTGCAAGGACAACTTTACCCAAGATTATCTCAGTTTATCAAGTTTTATGTACTTATTTTTTATTTACAAGATTTTACGACGAAAAGAGTTTGGTCTAGGACCAGTTGAAGTTTTTAGATATCTGTAGCTATTATTTATTGTGGCAAAGTTATTGTTGTGCTAATTTTGAGGAATTTTAACAAAGAACTTTATAATTTTTTAATGAAAGTAATGAGTAGATGAATGTAGAGGAGGCCTGCACTGGAGAAAGTAATTTTTACTGACATTCAAATTAAATTAGATGGAACAATCTTTAATGTAGTCGTAATAAAAATGGTATACACGAAGTGCAGATACATAAGATCATTAACAACAGAATATATAACTGTATACGTCGATGTTCTTGTAAATGACATTCATAAATAAATGTTGTATGAACTATATTTGTTCATAAAACGTTTTCATTCCACTTTTGTGTGAGAGTATAAACAATGTCATTATCCATACATTAAATTTAATTAAACTGGTAATGAAAGATAATCTAGTATACGAATTCGAGTCTTTCTGTACGACAAGTGCCTTAATAAATAAGTTTACGATCATAGTCAGTCAGTGATGGAATAAAACAACCGTCACCGATTTTTTAACAAAAAATAAAGGTGCTATGAATCCAGAGAACAAATCCATTGAACCAACTGCTTGGTCGCAGCAACTACGATTTAATCCATTTTATTACGACGATGACTCACGAAATTTTCTATTACAACAAAAAAGGTTAGTACTTTTTTTTGTATTCCATTTTGATGGTGTGGAAGAAAATGATTTTATACATTTAAAAATAAGAAAAATAACAATAGTGAAAAATATGCTTGATTACTGTTAACTACTATAACTGTATACGTCGATGTTCTTGTAAATGACATTCATAAATAAATGTTGTATGAACTATATTTGTTTATAAAACGTTTTCATTCCACTTTTGTGTGAGAGTATAAACAATGTCATTATCCATACATTAAATTTAATTAAACTGGTAATGAAAGAATAATATGAGTTTCAAAAAGCAGACTTTGATTAAACTTTGGGTGATAGTTCTTGGTAATCCAAATTGAAGACAAATAATGGTATGGATCCTCGCGTTAAACATATATCGTATGTTTTGGTTGATATGAAATATAAACTCGAGAAAAAATAAAAAACTGAATACTCGTCTTATCATCCAGCTTCTTTCACATTTTTGCAAAAAGAAATATTTCAAAGCAATTACTTAAATCTTTCACGCTAATATTTCCCTTTCTTGATGAAATGATATCTCTTATTTGGATCTCTCGTAATAAGTTAAGAGCTAACGTTTTGAACTTAACTTGAGGAAGGGTTTAATCATGTTGGCTAATGCATTTTTCATTCTAATAACGTGGCATGATAACTATAGACGTTGTATACGTTGAAGTGAAATAAAATCTTTTTGGGCAATGACGTCTTAAAAAAATCCGACTTTGCGAGACATCGTACATAGTTTTAAGGTAGTTGTTTCCCAACATATAAGTAAATATTATTTATAGATATACAATATACATAAATCATCCCGTATTTAAAATACCAGAGTGAAATGTGAATGCCTTTGCGTATAGGAAACACATACATCTATCTACTTTCATTCATGTGACAATTCGACGTTGCCACATACGCGATACTTACTTGGTTATCTTTCAAAATCAAACGAAGAACACTTTTTTGTTTACTATTACTTTAAAATTGTGGTAAAAAATTCTCAAAAAAAATGTATGTATTTCTTTGCTGTCTAAGGTAGTTTTCAGTAGTTTTTCAATTATTTATAGATATACCGTAAGTTACACTTTTTAAAATGATGGGGCTATGTAGTGTTTGCACCATTGCTCCAATGTTAAAAGAGAGTTTTTTGACGAGGATATTTGAATAACGACGTGGTAACTGGTTTCAAATTTTTTACAGATATTTCTCGACGTTTATATTACTTTTGCTGACGATTTCGTACCTTTTAAAACGTGAATGAAAATTGCAACCCCTCCATTTTTTGCAGATTAAATGCCGACCAAACTCGAGTGCGATGCCGTGTAAAGCACCTTATTACAATCTGCGATGCGTCGAAAGATCGGCGTACAATAATGTTAACCTACCCTGTTTAACATTGACTTAATCGTTATGACACATCATAAAATCACACAAATTTTACAACCGTTTTGAGGATCTCTTAACAGTTTTCAAAGGCTCTAAACTAATAGCTTATTAAGCATAATTAATTCCATACGCATAAGAAAAAATAAGATTAAAATACAAGCATTTGTGAAAGTGATTTCACAGAGGTGCTAGTCGAATTATAGGTTAGGTGTTGAATTTGGTCTGCCCAAGTAAACAAATACACTGAGTGTCAAAGTCCAGTGTCTACATACTCTGTATTATGTATTCATTTTGATACCGTGGCCGCGATGCATACACAGGTACATATGCGTATACTATAGTGAACACTGATTCACTGCATACATATATGCTGCAACTTTTTTCAAGGGCAGTTTTCCGGGTCAGCGTATCCGTGCAGAAATTGAGCACCTCCGGGGGACGAGAATCAGAGATCGAAAAAAGCTAGAGAATAGAAGGCAGGGAGAAGGAAAAGGGGGGACAATCGGTGAAAGCAGTGGCCGGATATTCGTCACGGCGATTGTCAACCGGACGAGAATTGGACCGAATCATCGGAAAATTTCCTGCTTTTTCCACTTTGCTCTCACGGGCTGGCATCACTTCTGCGTATACGTGGATTGGACTAGCTTTTTTAATGACGCTTCTGAATAAAAGTAATCAAAAACATTTATGAGAAAGATATTCTATCCGTTTAAGTAAATCAGTATACTTCAAATGTTTAGTTACAGTGTCAAAAAGCATGTGACATTGCTAGAAAGTACATGGCAGAGAATACATTATGTAGACATGCAGAGACATAAAAACAGCGTGTACACTTGTTTGAAAAATAAAAAATTAAAGGTATGAGTTAATTATAGTCATGGTTAGTTTGACGCATGAAATTACTTAATCAAATCGACTATAACATTGGTCAAACTGACATGGGATCTACATTCAACAATTTTATTTATTAGAAATTCTTTTACGTAAATAAATAATTTTAAAGTCTTGAAAGAAACTCATTTTACTCAACTGCTACTGGATGAACAGATGAAAACAATGCGTGAGCTAAGCGAATGAAACCAAAGGAGTTCTAGATAAAAGTGGTTTCTGTAGAATATGTATACATGCGTCATACTAATAATTTAATAAACGTTTTATTGTCACGCACGTGATTTTCGATAAGCATTTCAAGGCTTATTATCTTGGTATAGACATGTTAGAAAAATAATATTTTCTTGGCTTATGTTATGCGTATACTATTTTCATAACAACACGAATAAACGTGTCAGAATTCTCATGTATGCTCAAATTAATAAAAACGAGAAATACAGAAATTTGACTTCAATACTGATAATAATTCTGAGAAAAATACGTAGCTGAATAGAAAAATGTACTTAAAACTATACCTCATAGTATGTGATTAGATTTTCGAGAAACAATGAAACGTAGGCTTTTGTAATTTAAATATATTACTTCTAGCTTACGAATAGAAAGAAAACTTTTTCAAAAATTGAAACAAAATTTTAGTTCAAGCTCCAGATAATAACGTGGAACTAACTCTGTTGTATTCTTACAGTTCAAGTATTTTGAAAAAAATGCATAATATGCTTGAGAGTACCAACTTTTCAATTGTAAACGTATGTAGCATGTATAAATGTTGATACATAATATACACATAAATTATGATCTTAAGTGTAACGTCACCGGTTTCAATCGACAAAAGTTGGTGAGATTTTTTAAAAGTTAAAATTTTCCTTGCATCATGTCATTCTGATCATTTCGATGAATTATGTGCTAATTTTAAGATCTCGAAACATAATCATCATAAAAATTTGTAGAAATGGTTTTTTGGAAATCTACTGCCAGATAAGAAAAAAAAAAACGAATCAGCAGTGTATGTGGCAGGCTGTTTGTTTACGTTAATCTCAATTACAATCTAATTCATCATCCTGTACTTACTTTTTGAGGTCCTAAACTATTTAAGATTAAACCTTCCAGTTTTAGTTTTGTTTTTCGACCATATCCATTGATTGGTCCATTTTTGGGTCAACAACGTCAAAACTTACGTATCTTTTATGGAGGATATATTAAAAACTTTTGAACAACATTGTCAAGGAACTTTTTTATAAATTGTTGCCTAAAAACAAATTCTTTGCTTTGTTTACTCATAGAAAGTAGTAGTGACAGCACTTATTGAATTATTCGAGTACAGAAAAAGGAAGAGTCGTCCTTACAACAAATTTCCATTGTCGTAGCAAGACAAGACTCTTCTATTATATTACGTGACTTTCATGCGCGTATAAAGATTCAGAAACTCCCGAAACGTGGGTATATGTCAAAATTTATCAATAATCATAAGATAATGAAACGTACAATTCTTAGTCTTATCACTTCTAACATTTTGTATGTTAGAATAAATTAATATGCTAGGAGTGAAGTATAAATCGTGTTTCTACTTTTTTTACTGTTCTACAGATGCAATGTAATTGATGCAATAAGATGGTTAAGGTGGAAAAATATAGTACAATAGTTTCTGCAACTATTTTCATAATTTAAAAAATAAATACTACTTAGGTACTAAGTGCTCTACATATAATAGTTAGACTTGAATAAAATCCTGGGTTTAGTGCAGACTGCCTGTTATAGTTTTTAAAGTCAGAAATAAGCAACAAAAGGATTATGTATTTTTCATCTTAATTTTATTTTCAATTTCTTTCATCGTACAAATATTACTTACAACATTATGCATTTTATCAAATTTGAATACATATTTAAATGCAATTTTTGTAAAACCATTTAGAATTTAATTATTTATTGATAAAAATAAAATACAAAATTATATGCACTGCACCATGTTAACAATATGTATATTAACAATATCAACACTATACCATTACGTGAAAATAATTTGAAGGCATTTAAAAATAGTTTTTTCCAATAAATGCTAAACCAATACAAACGTTGAAAAATTAACGTAAAATTCATTTTCAAATCCATACAAAATGTGTATAAAAATAGCTTTGAAATAGATTTAAATTTGACAGGGAAAAAATTCAAAGATATCTGTAATGGACATAGTTTACACTGTAATTTTAAAACATTGTTTACGTAATAAACCAGAACCTATAGAAATTACAAAAATGCATGGCACACCTGAATGATAACGTCTCACAAAATCGTTCTCAGATTTTTTACAACGAATTACACAAGTATTGACAATAAAAACGATAGTTAACAGATTTACGCATTAATCTTACTTAACGTACAAAAATAGTTGAAAAAAAAGAATAACAACAAAGTATTGGTGAATTTATCTTCAAAAATAAGTCATGGTAATAGGCCACATCATATTAACAACGGAAACAGAAATAGTCTATATGAAAATCAAGATTATCACCCGTATAAAATCTTCCATTACAAAATGGGCATTGAAAACATAACTCATACTTATGCATACGTTTGTGTTTGCTGAGAGATAATACCGTTTCACAAAATTTTCCACATTTTTGACACGTATAAGACCTTTTTGCAGAGCCCTCGTCTTCTCCGCTGACATCTTCCTGAGAAGTTTTACCATAGCTGCTGGATTCTTCGGAGGAATTTTTGGACATTTTTCTGACTGATGTGTCTGGACGATCTCGAGGACTAGCTGTAACTCTGTGGGTCGGATACAAGTTGTTTGAATAGAGATTTGTTCGTAGATGCATACGTACTTCAAATATTTATTACATCTCATTTATTGGCAAAAGTCAATCCAAGTTCTAACTAATGGCTTAAAACAAAAACTCACCGTTGTGTGCTGGAGTATCTACTGGCACTGAATGACACGAGAGACGAACATGCACAGTTGAACGCTTGAAAGCAAAGACGCTTTTATAATTTTCGTTTCTACATTTTAAGTCACTGTAGTAACGAGCTAATAATAGGCGAACACTCATTAACTTTCTTGACTCGACGTGTTTTCGTTCACTGAAAAATCATAAGTACCGATAATCCACGATTTCGGAGGGGACGATAAGAAATACATGTCCCTACTACACTTGGCCACACAGGCCTATCGTACGCATGTATTTGTATTCACGAATTTAGCAACAGTAAGTACATGACTTAAACTTTACAAGGGAAATAATTTCTGGTAAAAATAGTTTCAGATCACAATGTAGATAAAAGCTTTCTTTTTCGAACATACTAAATTTTGACGTATCTTTTAGGTTTTCTTAAACAAAACCTGCACAATATGTTTCGAAATCGTATAACCTTCAAACAAAGCTTGACAAGAAAGAAAATTTTCCTATCAAAAATGATAATCAATTACAGTTTGTGGAAATCCTCAAGGACGCCCATCACACATAGTGTTGTCTCTTGGATTTTGTTGATACTTCAACTTAATATTCTGAATAACCTTAAAATATGAAATATGAAACTGGGGATCATCTAACTGCACTGTTGTGAGGTATTTAGTAATGAAAAAATCTGAATTAAATATGTATCTTTATGGAAGGATCACAAAATTACGTTTACAGGTTAATGGGTCTATATAGTATGCTTCACAATTTTTTTTGTATGATCATAAAAAATTTAAAGAACTTTATGTACCATTTTCTAGAAGTTTGACTGTTTTTTCTCATAACAAACAAATAATAAAAGCCGAATAATAAGTTGGCAAGCATGGCAGCGTTGTACAAGGAACGAAATTCAAAAACGTATCAACTTGATTGTAATAAACGAGAGGTAATGAGAGTTTATAATTTTTAAAACAATTTACATACCATATTTTTGGTATGTATTTGCATTGAAATTCGAGCGGCAGACGTTAAAATCTTATGAGTTTCCTTATGTTCGTGCATCTCTCACTTCTTTACAATAGCTGCACCTACTGCCGCATCAATATCCTTAATCAATGGTTAAGTAAGATCAATCTAGTTTTGGATTAAAAATGAGCCTGTGGAATCTGCAGTGAAATAAAAGCTAATTAAAATTTAAGTTAACAAATGTCATACATCATTCAAATTTGTATTGAAAAGTAGCTGATTAAAAGATTTTCTTCCTACTTTTGTAGTAATACATGAAATCTTCAAAAAAAAGAAAAGTTTACCATGCTCATAAATAAATAACGTTCCTGCTATTGCATTATACAAGTGGAAAAATTTCTTGAAATAATGCGTTTGTAGAATCCATATCTCAAGTAGCCGTACTATGTACTTGAACATGAATCCATAAAATATTTACACTGAAGATTAGTTGAAATTGTAGACAGAAAAACTGTCCTTCCAATATTTTAATTATTGATTATACGGTTTAAGCTCATATTTTGTATTATTTTCAAAGTCAGTCTACAAGATATTTTTGTAATTTAGCACATTTAAAAGATAAAGCTTTCATCTATGTAGTCATCTACTATTATTACCAGGAACTATTTTCCTTAAAAGGATTAACTCATATGCACTTTCTATTGATAAATTCGTGAATACAAATACATGCGTACGATAGGCCTGCGCGGCCAAGTGTAGTAGGGACATGTATTTCTTATCGTTCCCTCCGAAATCGTGGATTATCGGTACTTATGATTTTTCAGTGAACGAAAACACGTCGAGTCAAGAAAGTTAATGAGTGTTCGCCTATTATTAGCTCGTTACTACAGTGACTTAAAATGTAGAAACGAAAATTATAAAAGCGTCTTTGCTTTCAAGCGTTCAACTGTGCATGTTCGTCTCTCGTGTCATTCAGTGCCAGTAGATACTCCAGCACACAACGGTGAGTTTTTGTTTTAAGCCATTAGTTAGAACTTGGATTGACTTTTGCCAATAAATGAGATGTAATAAATATTTGAAGTACGTATGCATCTACGAACAAATCTCTATTCAAACAACTTGTATCCGACCCACAGAGTTACAGCTAGTCCTCGAGATCGTCCAGACGCATCAGTCAGAAAAATGTCCGAAAACTTCTCGCAAGAGTCCAACAGCACTAGTCAAAGTTCTCAGGAAGTTCCCAGTGGACAAGAGAATGGTTCTGGAAAAAAGTTTCATACGTGTAAATCATGTGGAAAATTCTGCGAAACGGCATTCGCTCTCAGAGTACACAGACGTATTCACATAAATGAGGAACCCTTCCAATGTCCGTTTTGTGATGAAAGATTCGCCGTAAGTGATTTTCTTGATAGTCATATAAACTATCAATGCAAGAGTTAATTATGCTGCATGACATATTTTTTAACAATCAACCAAGCAAACTGTATTTATGTGCTTAATATAAAAATAAAATTTTTTTCATACGATATCGAGTGTAAGTATGTGTTCTGAAAAATAAACTTCGTGTTTATACACACTGGATAATATCAACAATATATCCATCAAGTCTTAAACTACAATGTAAAAAAAACTTAAAGCATGCAGACTTTGACATCGATAGTTGTCTGCGTTCGCTAATTTCTGAATATATTACACATTTGTATAATTTCTATACCAAGCACGCGAAATCTTTGTACGTAATAGATGGTTGCAAAACTATACTGACATAAAAATATTTTGAATATGTTATTGTATGCCTAACGTAGTTCCAAGAAATTTTTAACTGATAAGCCAAAATATAAAAAAAATATTAAAACGTACTTAACTATCGACGCTAGTTATCACACATTCGTGGTTTTCCACAGAATGATGTCTACTTGGAAATTATTTATAAATCTATAATATACAAATCTTACATTTGTAACGAATCATGCATAGCAATACAACAAAGTAAATATGCATGGGAGGGGACTAGTATTTGGCGGGGCGTTTAATTGAACGAAGTGATCGCGCGCTGATCAAACTATTACATCAAGGGATCATAAAACAATTAGGTAATCCAAGTTAAATTCAGATATTTTTTTTCAAAATTGATTTGCGTATCTCGTTAATGGAGTTTTATGAAATCACTTTGTTTTCTTAGCTTCTAATAACAAACGAATCTTTTCAAGGACACTTATGTGCAGCAAAATCAGCCAATGCAAAGTTCAATGAGCTGCATCATAGAAACTCAAGTTTTTCAAAGTTTTAAGCTCAATTAACCCATCGTCGACTAACAGCAACCAACACGAAAGCACTCCAGTTTTTTTTGCGGTTAATATCGCATGACCACAGTAAGTTGAACACAGAAATGTGAGATGATCAAAGAAGAAAGGGAGTTGTAAGCCAGCTTTCCAAGCTATAGGCTTGCATGGCTCACTTGACGCTGGAAAAGCCCGGCCAATTGAAAAATGTATAAAGGAACAAGCCACGGTAAGCGATCGCACCTCGCATCTTCCATTATACACAATTACCAGCTGCAGTCTATGGTTAAATCATTAATTAGGCTGTATCGCGTTAATTTTAAGTATTTTGTGACTAGTAAGTAAATTTTCGGAAGATTTTTTTTTAGGTCATCATGGTTGATTTATTAGGTGTGAATTTTTAAAAATTTTTAATCCTATTTCTCAAAATTATCAATCTTCTACGCCTCAGACGAAAGAGCTATTTTAATTCGAAGTTTTAAAAAGGTATTATTTCAGTATTGTCCATACAAGATACTTGCTGACGTGTTGAGTATAATTTATCAAATAAATTTTCCACTTATTTTCCTCTCTTGGAAAGAAAGTCCCGTGTCAGTAATATACCCATAACTAGGAAAAATAACGAAAAAAAATGTTACGACCAAGTTATTTATTTTAGTTATTATTTGTGAAAATTAATTCCAACGATATTCCGAATGCATCACCAAAAAATTAGAACTCACTTTCAGAAATTTCAGATTGATATAATATTTTTAAATATTTGAAATTAAATTATAAAATTTTTTTTCAATTCAAAGCTTCGTTGACAAGCTCTTGCAAACTTATAACTTAAACTTTTTTCATTATTCGGACCTCAATTGAGATGGTATATTTTTTCGACTTGAAGCGTTTTTCTTGATCTTTGAACGTTTTTTGTGCACTTGTTAGGAAAAACAGCGGTGGCTACTTGGGTACATGTATTTAGACAGATTAAAAAGTGTCTTGGAAGTTGCTTTGCATGTCCCTAAGGTCCAGTAACCATCTCGTTGTGGGGGATCCACACTGGCAATTAAATTAGTTTTTCTCATTGTCTAAGCCATCCATAAAAAAAAAAAAAAAAAAAAAAAAAAAAAAAAAAAAAAAAAATGCGTGTTTTTGATTTATGGTCTCTATCTGAAATGTTTTAAGTTCTCTTGTAAGGGACATCAAAGTGAATGTTCGAATTTGTGCACCTAGAAAAAGAGAAAAATATGTCAACCGAGCACACTGCAGCGTCAGCGGAAAAAATATTTTAAAACTACCCTGTCAAACAAATACCTACAAGTGCCTCGGCCGCAAGCAAAGCATCGATCGATCATTGCTGTTGTTTTTCGTTTGTTTTTTTTTTTTCCCTTTCAGCAGAGTAGGGTAGTTTGGATTCCCGAGAAAGAAAGGCACGATGCGCCAGGAAAAACCAAAGAAACAACACCAGCAAAAGCCACTAGCACAGAGAGCGACTGATAATCCATGACGAGGCCTCTCTCTCTTTGTCGTGCCGTTCGGCTCTGAATCTCCTTAAAAAAAAAAAAAGAGAGAAGAGAGCGACATGGCTGCACTTGTCGGGCTTTCTTTCACCGGTGTGGTGCACGCTCGATCGAACTTACGCGCTTGGCAGCTGCAGGGGGCCTCGTGCTCTTCCTTTCCCTATTAGCTCTGTCGCGGCCAATTGCATGGTACTTTGAACGCGGGCGCCTGCCTCCGTATACCCTTTTCCCGCTTCTTCATCTGGTGATGTTGTTCGAGCAGATGCGGTGTGCACTTTTAAGGATGTTTTGCACTGTGGCTCGGGATGACTATTTAGTCGTGTCCAACTGCTCAGAGTGCCCCGTTCATCTTCTATTCCTTTCGATAATTATGTACGCCACTTTATGTACCAGGTGTAGTAAATGTTCTTTGCTTTATTGTTTTTGGGCATTTACTCATTAGTTTGATCACAAAATTTAAAAATTTTTTAACCACGACATCGATTTTTTTTAACAGTCGTTTAGGTGATTTACCTCATGGAATGATTAATATTAAGTTTGATGGACTTTATTGATTCTACAAGGCAAAAAATAACAAATTAGACTTTAATGGCGATAAATACTATTTTGAAAATAAGTAAATGCAATTAGAGGTACACAAATATCGTCTTGACTATTTTTGTAAAATAAGACAGCTTTACATTGATTCTACAAGGTAAAAAATAACAAATTAGACTTTAATGGCGATAAATACTATTTTGAAAATAAGTAAATGCAATTAGAGGTACACAAATATCGTCTTGACTATTTTTGTAAAATAAGACAGCTTTACATTGATTCTACAAGGTAAAAAATAACAAATTAGACTTTAATGGCGATAAATACTATTTTGAAAATAAGTAAATGCAATTAGAGGTACACAAATATCGTCTTGACTATTTTTGTAAAATAAGACAGCTTTATATTGATTCTACAAGGCAAAAAATAACAAATTAGACTTTAATGGCGATAAATACTATTTTGAAAATAAGTAAATGCAATTAGAGGTATACAAATATCGTCTTGACTATTTTTGTAAAATAAGACAGCTTTATATTGATTCTACAAGGCAAAAAATAACAAATTAGACTTTAATGGCGATAAATACTATTTTGAAAATAAGTAAATGCAATTAGAGGTATACAAACATCGTCTTGACTATTTTTGTAAAATAAGACAGCTTTATATTGATTCTACAAGGCAAAAAATAACAAATTAGACTTTAATGGCGATAAATACTATTTTGAAAATAAGTAAATGCAATTAGAGGTACACAAATATCGTCTTGACTATTTTTGTAAAATAAGACAGCTTTACATTGATTCTACAAGGTAAAAAATAACAAATTAGACTTTAATGGCGATAAATACTATTTTGAAAATAAGTAAATGCAATTAGAGGTACACAAATATCGTCTTGACTATTTTTGTAAAATAAGACAGCTTTATATTGATTCTACAAGGTAAAAAATAACAAATTAGACTTTAATGGCGATAAATACTATTTTGAAAATAAGTAAATGCAATTAGAGGTATACAAATATCGTCTTGACTATTTTTGTAAAATAAGACAGCTTTATATTGATTCTACAAGGCAAAAAATAACAAATTAGACTTTAATGGCGATAAATACTATTTTGAAAATAAGTAAATGCAATTAGAGGTATACAAACATCGTCTTGACTATTTTTGTAAAATAAGACAGCTTTATATTGATTCTACAAGGTAAAAAATAACAAATTAGACTTTAATGGCGATAAATACTATTTTGAAAATAAGTAAATGCAATTAGAGGTATACAAATATCGTCTTGACTATTTTTGTAAAATAAGACAGCTTTATATTGATTCTACAAGGTAAAAAATAACAAATTAGACTTTAATGGCGATAAATACTATTTTGAAAATAAGTAAATGCAATTAGAGGTATACAAATATCGTCTTGACTATTTTTGTAAAATAAGACAGCTTTATATTGATTCTACAAGGTAAAAAATAACAAATTAGACTTTAATGGCGATAAATACTATTTTGAAAATAAGTAAATGCAATTAGAGGTATACAAATATCGTCTTGACTTTTTTTGTAAAATAAGACAGCTTTATAATTAAATACCCAAAAAGGTTTTTTTTTTTTATCTATTCATTTGCACATAAAACATTTTCGGATGAAAAAAATGACGGTTATTTTTACCAACAATCAATAAATATTGCAGCTCTATAGTTAAAGGCACATACAGATTGTTCTTACTGTATGTGTTGATTAATAATAGATTCACACAACTAAAGATATCCAAGTAGTGTCCTTAATATTTATCACTATTAAAACAGTTTCATAATTAAATATACATAAGGATTGAACAACTATACACTATTAACTATAAATCTTCATAGTTAAATATACACTATATTGTTTCCACTGTTCATTTGTAAGTACGGCAGCATTATATAAAAATGTGCATAAAGTTAATTATAACCATACGTTTTTATAAATGAGATATTTTTACAATGAAAAATCCAAAAGTATTATCTTTACTTTCCATATACAAATAGGACTTTCTTTTTATTAAACGCACGTAAATATTGTCTTTGCTTTTATTCTAATTATTTGTAAGTAGGACAGCCTTACTAACGAAGACTTGGTACGATTGTTTTGTATACCGTTTATTAATGAACTGGACATGCTTATAGTCTCCATATCGATAAACGGTTTCCGGGATCTTGCAAGAAGTAATTTACGTGTCTAAGCTGGCATCAGCCACAACTTAAAATCGCGCTCTTTTTCCAGCCAATTAACGTCGGAATTTTCGTTCCCTCTACGCGTACACCTCGTTGTTGTGGTTACCGATGACTTTCTTCCCGTACAAACGCCAATGATGAGTGACGCGACACGTTTGTTTTCCTTAACACTCATACTCGTAATCGGTGGCGATTCACAGTACCGTAGAGAGTGATTGTGCGTACATGTCGAGTTTACGCTTTCAATAAGCCGATGACGCTCCAACGTGCACTTTTGTTGATGGATCGGTGGTAATTTTGTTTACCTTCGCCGTTCAATTTGCGAGCTACAGCCATTCATTGTGAGCATTAAAATTCAAATCACCTGGCTAGTGGTTTAATGATGATGTGCCATTTCAAAGGTGAGCAAGTGCACCGAAAGAAACATGAAAGTGTTGGACCACAAACTTTGTGATGGTAAACGTACTCAGCAGCATTAAACTCGTCTCATATACTTACCTATTTCGTGACATGAGAGTAAGCAGTTGTATCGTGAGACGAAGAGTATCAACGTAGTTTTAAAGATATACAAAAACTAAATGAGTATTAGTTATCAAAAAACAGTATAGTATGTGGTAAACTGTCAGCTTGTCTTGGTGTGCGATTTTCTTCTCTTCTACTCTTGACAAATATCAGATGCACGACCTTTTCCGATGGCGTCTTTCTTTGACATAAAAATGGATATTCTATGGTGAAATTAGTAAAAAAGAAAAAAGTACTGCAAACAAATGACACGTAAATCAATAATTACCATTCAAAGGAATACGGTACATTTTCGAGATACTATAGTAAATTGAGGGACTATAGTCTTCTTTTTGGTGTTTAGAGCAGTATAGTAGGTATATGACTCATGTTATTTTCTTTTCAAGTACGTGTACATGTAGAATATGAACGTTTTCGTAGCACAAATTACAATTTTAATTTTCTTTTTGGTCTTTTCACTGTGACTTAGTCGCCCCAACGGCGCGAGAGTAATGAGAATGAGTAAAGTTACATTCGAATATTATTCGATTTTATGGAGGAGCCGTAAATAGTCCTTTCCCATTTTTTGCTTGAATGTTTTATTATTTTTCAAACGAGCTGCTACGGCTATTGTTCTCTTATTTTTTTTTTTTATTTTTTTTTTTTTTTCACAAACCAACTGGTGCGTTCATGCATAGAAGTTAGTATTAATTTTACGGAACTTGTGACGACTGGATGATTTTGCAGCACTAAATTTTATTATTAAGAGAAAAAAATGTAGCCGAACAAATTCGTATCGTAATTATTTGGTTTGCTGTTTTCATTAAAGACAGCGATAAATCAAGATGGAAAGCAAGTAAAAGAGCTGGGGACCACGTAAATACAAATAGTAGATCCCGGTGTGTATACCATAAAAATACTGCAGAGGTACTTGCTTGAAAAAATATTCAACGTTTTCCATTTTTTTTTTCCTTCATCTTGAAATACATCATTTAATTTCTCGCAGCACAAAAACCGTAAAGACATTATTTCTTATGAGTAATTAGAACTTTCATGCAACAAAAAAAAAAAGAAATATGAATAACTCGTCTTAATTAATGAATGTTTAGCATGCAGTTGAACACCATAGAATGCACTGTTACCCTTGCCCATCTTCTTTATATTTAGTCGTTAGGCATTCGCGTCTTGTTTTAATTCAATGCAACTCATAATGGCCCCTTTTGCTCGTTGAACAAGACAAAAACATACTGTCTATCCTACACAATGTGACGACTACACGAACCTAGTTTCTAAAAAGGATGAGTCTCTTTTTTATGCTACAAGCACAAGAATCTTAAAAACAATTATGATGTACTTCATTATTCTGTTAAATAATTCATATTAACAACAACGGTATTTTTCTAATGGTGATAGCGACCAAACACATGTGTAAATCCAAAATCGAAGATAATATTAGATTTTCTTTTGAAGATAACTTGTTTAATAAACACACTACCTCAACATTCAACAAAGGTATTCCTACACTTGGTCAGACTAGATATTGCACTAAATTATCCATTTAAAATTTGTTTTATGAATATTTCCCTACAATTTTCATTCGCACAATTAAATATCTTTAAAGCCTCACGCGGAAGTTCTAGCCAAGCGCGAAGCTTAATAGAGCGGCCACTTCTGTTCGTTGCTTGTTAAAAATTTTTGATCATTAGAAATGAGTAAAATGGTGGCTAATAATAAAAAGAGCACACGTTAACTATAGTTTTTTTTTGTGATCATAAGTTTAATCTTGAGGAGGTAACTTCGTTCATGAGTTTTTTTAGGGAGTTTGTTTACGTAAAGTTATGTGGCCCTATGAACACGTGAGTAGTTTCGATATTTATATGAAATTAGTGAATAGACTAAATTATTATAAAATACTTCTTTAATTTATCTATTGTAGCTTAAACAATGCTGAAATTAATTATCGACAAATAAAGTTGACACTTCGAACCAATAACCATCCAGTTGGTTTAATTTAATAAAATAAATTTGAATAATCTTTAAACTACTCTAATATATAATCCTAAATTAACATAAGTTGAATGTAATTTCAGAATTTATAATTAACGACTTTGAAATATGCTACTGGCAAGCTTACAATAATTTTTGTAATATCAAATTTTTGTTGTCGAATTTAAAATTTAAAATCAAAGTTTAATTTACTTGGTCCTTGTGAAAATGATACCGACAAATCATTTTTTTGCATCAAAAGGGCAGCACGACTTTTTCCACTGAAAATTTCTCTCCATACGATCAACTGTAAATTTTTTTTGTGTTTGAATCTGGGTGATGATGATAAAAACAACAGTAATAATAGTAATTTCAACAACGATTATCTTGTACGTTTTAGCAATCAATATAGCATTTTCTAAATCATTACAATTTCTCACATAAATTAAACACACCACAATAAAGTTTCGAAAAAACAATGTACAAAAAAATACCTTAATGACTGAGAGCCGTGCCCTTTTAAAATGACCAAAGTGCATCCTTTTTGTAACGAAGGCTAAAGCACACCTCTTCCACTTCCTGGCATGTATACTTAACAGAAAAAAAAAAATTCAGCCCATGCACGCATTTTAAAATCGCAACAAGGTAGAGGAGAAAAGCTAGCCAGCCAGCACACGTATAAGCATGAGCACACGTATGTACCGCATGCAAAGTAACTTTACAAAGGCTGGCGAGAAGATGTATAAAAAAAAAAAAAAAAAAAAAAAAATGGAACGATAAAAAAGAAGAAAAATAAGCAACTTATACCAGCCGAGCATCAACTCGGCGGTCAAAGGTTGGAAAGTGGGGCTTCGCATAATTACGGCAATAACACACTTCTCACTCTGCCTCGGTTTCCAGCGTGTGCACGTAGGTATATATACACAGGTCTAGCATTATCGGCTTAGCGTAGCCGTCGCCGGGGTGGAAGAGAAAAATTTTAAAATTCATGAGGCCGTGCGTAAGGTCTCGCGCGCGGCTCAAGCCGCGAAACAATTTATAACCTCCGCACGCAAATACTTTGAGATGTATACGTGTAGTCCTCTCGTGTACATCCTCTGCCTCGGATCTTTCCTCTCGTGGTAACGATATAACTTTGCGTTTGCTAGATGCCCCGATAGTATAGGTACACCGTTTCCACCGCATGAATATTCGCGCTTTCGATCCACAATTTTTCTCTTCTTCAACTTGGAGGCTACCAATTATGAATTACGTTTTTGATTGTTAATAAATAATGAAGATGGATGAGGTAATTGTTTTAAACAAATTTGACATTCTCGCGACTTTGTTGAATCTTTGAGTGTATAATCCTGAAGGTACCTTTTAGTAAATTACCAACGATATTTGTGTCTAAAGTTTGGTTTTTTGATAGGGAAAGTTAAGAGTTAGTGGTTTCCTAAAGCATCACAATTTTTTACCTTTATTACAGTGTAAATAAACCCAAGTGATTTCAGTGACTATTAAAAAACAGACAGTGGTCGCGTTTTGATCTAAGATAAATCTTTTTTTTAGTGATTTTTAGAAAAGTCAATGTATACGCCAGCATGTACCTTAAGGCTGTACACAAAGAGGCGATAAATTAGATTAAATGACTTAACCTGGTTCTGCTGCTAACATACTTTCGATAAATTTACGCGCTCGCTAAAAATTGCAAATTTGCATGGAACATAAAAAGAAAGCGATTTTTCCAATTTTTCCTCCATGCCATTGTCGGAAATACTTTTCTTTAAGATCACTAGAGGCATATTTCAATCCGAATGAATACTTGTGTGACTCAAAGTAATATTACTTTATATTTCCGTGAAAAAAGTACTTACATCTGGTCTGCACACGCAATCCGGGAAAAAAGTTTCTACTCTAACGCAATAAATAGAAAAAAAAATTTTTTTTTTGACGCTAGGTTTATGAGTAATGTACGAGCTCGCGATTTCCCGCCGAGAGATTTACATGCTGATGGAAGAGGTATTCGCTGATGCATAATTATTGTAAGAGCGGAGTATGTATTGAGCTACGGCTGCACAACAACGAGGTTCATCGCGGATTCTTGGTTTGCATATTAGAGATTTTTTGGGGGAAAGCTATAAATGGGGGAGCCGAGAAGGCAGATGCCGCTTTCGATTGTTGCTGATCTGTTGATTACAAGAGGATATTGAAATTATCGTTAGTCAAGTAGAAAAGGACTACAAAGTGTATTTTTTTTTTTTAGATTTAAAGTTTTTTCGTTAGTTTATTCATCGAGCCACTCTTTAGCCTGTGTGTCTATTTTTATTTACCTTAGACAATGTTTTAAATGATTAGTAGCTATAGAAATTCTTCATTAATAAGCATAAATTATAGCCAAACAATATTATATCAGGAATCTCAGGAAATTCGTAAAATCATAGAACCGTTTTGACATTACAATATTTAACATGGAAATTTGAGTTTTAAGTATTTGTAGGCAGAAAATATGTGTTTTCATTCCAAAGAGTATGGAGTAAATGGATTTATTTTCACAGGTTTTACTACGCTTTTCCAGTTTTAATTACAACTAGAATGAAAAATAACATTTACAGTGTGATCTAGTTATTCATGAGCTCAAACGGTTATACAATAAACATTAATCAAACTGATCATTGTAAGCAAAAAATTTTGCATTTGTCAAGCAATCAAATTATCGTTAAATCAGTTTGAAATCATGAAAAATTTTGTAAAACTTTGAAATCATGTGGAATCCTTACTCTAAAGGTAATAGCTACTCGAGTATACGGATCAACCGATTAAGCACTTTAAAATTAAGAAACAAAGCTGTAATGTTCGTATGCACTCAATGTAAATTTTCCAGACACACAAGTATTGATGCATAAATATTTTCCAATATTGTAGTATGAGTTCGAAATTTAACATTTAACAATCAGATCAGAAGAAATAATCAATAATTGTGATTCTATGGATATGTACAAATTAATGTCCCATGTATAAGTAAACAACAAAAAAACTACTTGAAATATGATGGCTATATACTCATTCTTATGTAATCAATGCTCATCGATATCTTTTGTAAATCAGACTCGGACTTATTCCACGAACCTTTCTCCAGCTTTCATCCCCTTTTTTCCTTCTTCTGGCTTCGTAATCGCATCAGCCGCGGATGATTAAAATGCTCTTTAATTGCACCAGGGCAGCGCGGCGATCGCGGAAGTCCCTGATCGCTTTTTAATGAACACTTTCGCCGCCCGTCGCAGCATTCGGTCGGAATCGCTTTTAAAATAGGTATACTTATTTTCGTGCGAATCAACGCGGCGACTGTACCCCAAGCTTTGTTCTTCCGCGAGAAATCTCAAGAATTTCACCGACCACTTAGGTGACTTTACTCTACTTTTACCCCTTTTTTGCGACGTTTAACTGGCACTCGAGTAACCAGTCCTGCATGTGTACAGTCCGGACGACATTTTACGAGCCGTCTTTTGTCAAACCCACGCACGAGGATTTTCTTTTTTTTTTTTCTCTCTCTCGATGATTTCTTGTTTTTCTTTATTTTCACTTGTTTACTTTGATGCTTTCAACTGTCTACTCTATAGTGTCTTTTATTGCGAAAATCTGCTCTTGGCAGGATAGTTCGCAGCTAAGATTTACTTTCAGTAGAGATGGTTCCTTGTTTATTGATACTTACAACTTCAAGTAATGTGGTGATACAATTTTTTAATAATCTTTTCTCGCACTAGAAGTATTTTTATTTATATAACAAACTTGTATAAGTGTCATAGTTAAATAGGAAATAGCCAAGTCAGTCTTCTTCGGAGTGATTAATTTGATTGAATATAATTATTACTATTTATTTAATTTCAATGACAGAGGCAAACGCTGATAGTCCCTTCATTTACTACATCTTCTTGTCTATACTTTTTTCCTCCGAGATGTGCTCTTGAAAGTCTCAATAAAAACTTTTGCAGTCTGAGAAAGCTGTCGGGAGATCCCAAAGTCATCAAAAGTTATAGGTAACCTTAAAGTCCTCCAGTAGAAATTCAATGCTTTTTGTAAACTCATAGAGACTCTTCATAATTTTGGAATTTAATGGTTAAACTCAAGCCCGTAACTCCAGACTTTCTTGATCTCTCTCTTGCACCTCGAATTTGGAATAAGATTGGAAGAAATTGTGAAAAACCAAGGTGGACTGAACAAAAATAAGTTTGCTAGTAATTGATGAAACTTTTTACTCGTCATTTTTTTAAATTCACCGTTGTTTTTAGCTTCTGGTTGCTCTTAAACGAATTCTTCATTTGCTTCAAGATATTTCTCAAGTATCAATTTTAACATCTTATACAACCAGGGCAACGTATTACGTGCATTATTCTTACGTATATGGTACTCCTACGCACGAAACATTAATAGAATTACCACAAAGACTTTCCTCGATGAATAAAGATGTGTGTGCACATTGATTAAATCTCAGTGCTTACTTCCTTCATCCTCGTGTATTTTTCTCTCACCTCGTAATATTAATTATTACCACCCGTATTTTCAATACTGCATGAAATCCGTAGGTTCATAAAAATGTGCTGGGAATAGCAAGGGTACGCATTTCCATTGCCATTCTTACAACGGCATTCACTTGAGCATTTGAAATATGTCAGCTCTCACGGCTACTTAGGCGCTACCTTGTTCGTTTGCAAGTCGACGCAAGAGAAAACGGAGGCAGTGTCTACTTGTTCCGTTAGTTGTTTAAAGTATTGTCAAATGCACTAGTTCCGAGTATAATGTAATGAGGTTGGTATTTTTTTTTCCATCAAAATTAGTTTCTATTGTTAATTCACAATATTAAAGACCAATTCAAGTATACAAGGCAACCCTGTACCCAAAATTGTATATTGTGCGAATTTCATGATAAAAATACTTTGATCATTTAGTACAATTTGTGTGAAAAAAATGTTTAAAAAAATTTCGTGTATCATTGACCTACCTAAAATTTTTGTAATTCATGGACTTACGCAAAATTTTTACCATCAAACTAATGGTTACGTGAACCTTCCCATATTCCACTACGATTGAAAAGTATCTCATTATAAGCAATTATTGAATAACAGAATGGTTACACGGAAAAAAAATTACACTTCCGCTCTGAAGCAGTGAACTGATTTCAAATGTAATTATTCTTTTTATCTGCTACTCGTAAAAAATTGTATTCCCCGGTTCCACTGAAAATCAAAACAAATTAAAATAATTTTACAAGTACAAAAAAAACCTTGCCTTGAGTGACCCGAAGCCAAACGCGAGGTATTTTTTTTTCAAAGCAACGCGAGCATGTGCGTCAACAAACTTGTTGTCAGAGGCATGTATGGGACTAAGAGGTGAACCGCAAATTAATAATAAAAAAACAGAGGCAGGAGGGGCAGAGCGTTCAATCGTAAAAGTACCGTAAGAGATTGCAGGTCGACGGTGCCGAGCTCTGTGTACATGAAAACCGCGACGCACCGATAATGAGAAAATCTGCATGTGCGCGTGACCGCGGAATCTTTTTTGCGGTGTTATACTGGGAAATGGGGGAAGTGTACTATGTTTTTCGTTGAAAATTTCGTGACTGGACTTTTGCGACGTGGTAGTCCTTTTTTAAATTTAATTGTTTACTCCACTGTGTCGCTATAATCTGAAATATATGTATGCCACTTTAACTACAAAAATTAAGCAGATTTATTTTTATTATGCACTTAAAACTGAATTTTACATTTTCCTCATACCCAATACTATACTTTACAATTTTACAAGCCTCAAATTTTCCTTTATCGCCCAAAAATAAAGAAAAAAAACTTGAACAGACTACAAAACATCACCACTTCCTCAATCAAAATCCATGCTCCGTGAAAATATGAACGTTTTAACTATATTTTCTTACTCCAAGGTGATATATAACCACAGAAAGCTCTATAGCACCACCGATTTAACGGAACCAAGAACTTACTCACTACCTCGCGCTTGTGGTCCTCTATAGTTCTGATGTGAAAAAACGATTCCAACTTTTCAAGCTGAAAATTCGCCTCTTCTCATCCCATAAAACAACAACAACCCTATGTGTGAAAGAAAAAAAAGAGTTCCTTAGCCACATAATTACATCCCAAAGAAACCATAAAACTGCAAAGACAACAACGAAACGCAATGCGAAAAACAACAAAAATCTCGCAGTAAACGAGAGAATAAATGGGTGTACAACTGCGCGGGAAAGGACGATCGAATGGAAATAGTGGCAGGGGGAGCCATAAAGGCTCATTGTTTTCTATACCTACAGCGAAGTAAGTACATGCGTGTACGCACAATATATAACACGTATAACATCATTGACGCCCACTCCGCGGCTCTCTCACGCACTGTACCGTTACCTCGTCACGCCGCCGAGATAAACATCGCAACGGAAATGAGCTTGTGTGGGTATGTGTGTGTGTGTGTGTGTGTGTGTGTGTGTGTGTGTTGTGTACCTGTACGAGTTTGCACTATGTTGTGTTATACGTGACGTGCTGATGCCACCACCATTGCCACTTGGTCGTCTAAAGTAATCGACCCGGCGTGTATTCGACTTGTTCGGCGCTCTTTTGTTGATATTTTGCGAGCGCATGAGAGTAAAGTTACCAATAGTTTTTTCATAAAATTCTTTCATCTGATTTCCGTAGAGGATAATCATCGTTAGTGGGCTTTGAAAGCCTTTTAATGGAAAGATATGAGATTTTGAAAAAAAAGTTTTTTCTTTTATTGGCTGTTATTTTTCGACGCTTGCTATTGATATTGTAACGAAGATGATTTAACTATTGCTAATGGAGTGATGTCACCGTTGAAAAATATCATTCGAAATATTATTTAAACAATTTTTTTTTTCTTTTGGAAACATCATAGAGAGTCATAAATGACAAAAAGTTTGCTATCTACAAACTCTTATGACTTGTCAGTGGCAATACATGAGTACATTGCTACGTAATATAAAGAGGTACGGATATACATGATAGTTTGGCTTTTTTAACAGATATTGCATACTAGTGAAATGTTTTCAGCAAGTTAAAGGTAAAAAAATATAATTAGACAAATTTAACAAAGAAAAAACCATTCTACGTTCGAAGTTTCCACGGTTTCAATAGAGATTTCGATAGAATTCGATCGCTGTGCTATTTGAAAAATTACTTTGAACTGAAAATAGAAACAGGGAATCGAAAATACGTTAATTACTAACATTAATGCTAAATTGGAGGCTTATGTGAGCAAAAGGAGAAATAAAGAAAAAGCGATGCAAAAGAAACATAAATAAAATATATTAGAATTGTATGTATTAGGGACACAAAGATAGATTGGGGGACGGAGATGATCAGACATGAAGGTTCAATTAACAGCCAAACTTGTAAGAACTAAGTATAGAATGAAATGGCTAAAAATAAAATTACAAAGTAATATATGTTCATTTTTATCTTGTAGATACATATGTAATAAAAATGCAGATAAATAAATACAATTGTGTAAAAAATAAAGAAGCCGGTTTATATAATGAAGGAACTATAATGATAAAATCAGCTACATAAAGGTAGAATCATAAGAGTTTGGAGATAAAAATTTACAGATAGAAACGAGACAAGCAAAACGATTTAAACTTAGGGTTATCTATGATAAACAGTTTGTAAAATTTGTAAATACAAGAATACAGAAAAAGAAACAAAAAATCAGAAACTTGAGGATGAATGAATTAAGAAAAGATAGACAACCACGTAAGGACAGACATATAAAGATAAAATAGTGCAGCCATAGAGAAGCAGAGTAATAAATTAGAAAAAAATGGTACACAAAGATTAGTTGTAAGCAAACAAAGTTGAAGAATAAATCAACAAAATAAACTATTATGTACATATAAAATTTTAACACGAGTTGCTATGTTTCTCGAAAGTATATAAACATCTGCAGGTCTAATACCAAAAAACATACTTGCTACAGCTGATTGTTTTGACAGAGACTCACATAAATGTCCTAAATAATTTTTATTTGATATGATAATAATCAGCACAATTTTCGAACACATTCGCAGAAAAGTAAGGTAACAATACGTCGTCTACAACATTTTGTGATCCCATCAAGAACTCGTAAAAATTCTGTTCCACTTTTTCTTACACCCAAACAAACAAAAATTCCGCCTTCAGGACGCGCGAGCGGATACATTCAGGATGTGAAGAAAGTGTAAAGTAAAAAACAAAGGTTTTCTTCGCAAAATGCATAAATTCGACCAAAGATAACACTTGGTTCACACAATCTCGTATGTCAACATAGACATTTGCTGCGTAACCTGTAATTAAATCGTTCACCATACCTAGCCCGAGTCGTGATCTCTTACGTGTTTGCAGACTAGCAATTATCGAGGAAACAAAAGAAAAGAAAAAGCTCTTTTCTCTCGTCAAACGCCAAAATCTAGAATTAACGACACGCGTTATCGGAATTTACGAGAATATTCTCGCAAATTGACTGTTATGCCTTAAAAATAACTAGCTATGCTTTTACCTTCGTTGTGATTATTAATCGTGTCTCGCGTATCTACGTGCAGCAGAGTATTAAATTAAAGTGGGAAATTGATGCAGTGGTCAAGCCGGTTTGCGTGGATATGTACTTTGGAAGTGATTTATGGCATCAAGTCTGTTGGCAGGATGATACTGTTTGATGTTCCGCATTTTTGATAGCCTACGAGTGTTCTGTATTGTAATGAGAAGTAAAAAATTTAAAAAAAACAAGCAGCTTAATTTATCCAACAACTGCGTTTTTACATAAATAAGGCACGACTGATATGAGGGAGTATATTAATGTTATTATTGTAACACGGTATCACGGTATCAAATGTTGGTACTTTTCAGTTCAGCGGTAGGTAGAAAAAAACTAAAAAATTCTACGCAACGAAGAAAAGAAAGCCTCAGAACACAATGAAATGATAAACGAGAAAGTTTGTTTGGGGACAACGATAATTTGGTCATTTTTTGGCATTTTTTAAGTTTTAGAGCGCCAATTTTATATCATAACTTAATATGTTAACTATAGAAAACTTGTATTTTGACAAGATCTACAACTTCTACGTGTACTTCATCAGCTAAAATACAAAAAAAAAAGTTGGATAGGGGAAAACGACTTTTTATTCATTTTACGAGCACTTTTTGGCTCATAGAACATTGGGGTTACATCCTGGCTGAAAATGTTCAATATAAAAAAGTTATGATTCAATCACATCTGCAACTTTGTCAACCTCGAAAATATTACGTAACAAAGTTTTAGCCAAAAAAATTTTTTATTTTTTATTTTATTTATTATTTTACTGGAACAACTACCTTAAAATGATTGCCATTTTTTTCTAAAACAGGAAACCTTACCAATTTCAAACCGTCACATTAGACATAATAACGAATCTCTCTGTCAAATTTTAACGCAATCCGATAAAAATTGCAAGAGTTAGTCAAAAAACTTGACCATGTATGTAATATGTCCATACATACACACATACATACATACACTCCCAACGCTGAGGTCCGCGATCGCAATTTCTTTTTTACCAAAATTCTTTTTACCCAAAATCAATAAGTTTCAAGGGTACTTACACTTTTTGCTATGACAAAACTATAAGGCACTCCTGAGTATCGATCGTGCCTAAAAACAGCTTATACAAAAATAAGCAAAGGAATAGTCATTTCTATACCATTATCTATGCACCAATGGTAACTATAATTTTTTAATCAAATTTTTACCATAGCCAACAATGCTGGATACAAATTAAATATTTCTTCGCTCAAATGTCCTTTGTCCAAGTCCAAAGCTCATAAGCATACAACTACACTATAGTAACAGCCTTAAGCCAACTGTAACCGTTTGGTTGATAAATCAAGTTTGCTCTCGAGAAGATAACTCAAATAATACTTGAACACCCAGAACGCGCTTAATATGACTTTCACGACAATCTGTTTTTCTTACAATCGTCCAATATTTTGTAGTCTCTGTCACCCCTACATAACAGAGATGTGCATATCTATTCGAATCAACATTTTCTCTGCTGTTAACGAGTTGACTTGTTGAGTTTTCTGTTCCATCGTTTTAACTCGTTCAATCTAATAGTCAGTTGTATATTTTCTCGACCAATGTTGTTAATCGTGATACATTTTACCCCCAAAATATCGTAAGCCATTTTTTCATCGCAAAATTGCGAGAAAATACTATAAAATTTCAACAAATTTAATAAAGTTCAAAACAACTTTGTCGTTTCATGGATGTATCAAAAGGATGACCAAATATTGCAAAAAATTTAGATATCTTCAAAGCAGCGTGCAAAGTCTTGCTAATATTTTCACTCAGTTCTCTATGTTGGGTGTCAATGGGATTATCAACTGCTATTTTAATGCCAAATCCCGTGGGTATGTAAATAAATATAGTGCCTTTAGTTTCTCCGGTAGGAATGTTACACGATGGAAGTGAACAATGCAGCAACAACGAATTTGCAAACGCTTGACTTATCATACATGCACATATGCAATTTATAAATCACGATTTTTCCCCGCTGCTAAAGACGCAAAAGCACGAAAGTAATACAGACTTTCGTTAAAAGCACAAATACGTGCCTTTGGTGGATGTACTAAATGATCGTTTTGTTAATTAAAATCGTGGCCACGCGTAATGTACAAGCACTAGTTTTACGACGCGCGTGAAAAGCGATTCTGGCCGCGGTTGCAAATCACAGTAGCGTCAGCCCGATTTTTCAAGCGGTGACGCGAAATTGATAAATAGCCTCGCGCCGTCGGCTTAATTGGCCTCGGGTAAAACACCTTGGGCTGCCCGTGAACGTGTGCATGTACTCTCTTGAGCGGCAACAGCACGAGACACGCTCGTTACTTTTCGTCCGCTCGTTTTGCACTGTAAAAAAAAGCTTTATTGCCGTGAAAATTTTTAATGGCCGCGATTTTTCGCTCATTCCACGCTCAGAGGTTTCAGTGCTTGTAGCTTTTTGTGTTTCAATCCTATTCTTCGTGTGGCCTATACCAAAAGTTTTTTGTTGTTTGAACATGGTTATTTCTTGTAGCGTCTTGGAAGGATGAAACTTGGATTTTGCGATTCTAAGTTTTTCAGTAATATAATTCCACTTTGTTTATATTACCGAGTTGGTTGCAGAACATAAATGACGTGTGAGAAAACTCAAGTTGAAAGGCAGAAGAGATTTTATTAGCTAAACGAATTTAACTGATACCTTGAGAGATGTCTCGTACTCAACAATGGATAAAAGGACCTTTTCATGACATGTGTCCTTACACTAGTGACATCGCATGATTTGGGTCGTTTTTTATGTATACTGACATTATTGCTTGTCATCGTAATTAAATCACAGGTAGTGTTGGAGTGCCGTACTTGTATTTTAACAAAAGATCAGCGTCAAAGGGTGGATTGTTGGAAAATATTGTTTATATGGAAAATTTTCAGGGGAAGTCAAAATTACTGAAAGATACGAGCAGTTAAAGGCAAAAAAACCATCATCAAAAGTTCCTTGTTCACTTTGGCAAATTGAAATACATAGAAAAATCAATAAACAACAAACCCGTTTACCAATGAGCTAAAGCGTCGGGAGAATCGGTATCTATACTCATAGTTAGCTCATAAATTTCCTACGATCTCTCAACAACGCTTCTCCCCGTTTCCCATCATTTTGCCCATTTCTCAAGTAACGCACGTTCAACTCTTCTATGGTGAGCCAGTAACATTGAACAAGGTAGTATACGTGTTGTGCATGAAAAAGATGGCCTGCCTGCTACTATTACCGCTGCAGTCGATCCCTTAAGCCAATTTTTTTTTTTTTTTTTTCTCCTCTTTTTTTTCAAAGTGCAAAGAGAGAGGCTTCCTCGCTCTAATACGCCACGCAAACTGTAGTTCTGTCGTGTACATGTGTACACGTGACCGCTGCCTCGGTCTTCTTCTTCTTCATCGCTAGTGTCATCTTCCACGTCGTTCAGAACTTTACGAACGCTATTTGCTACTTTTTACAAAGTGTGTCACACTCATCTGGACATGAGTAATCGATTATTATCATTTGTCTTAGGCTATAGGTAACGAATCTTTCAAATACAAGTAGATACCGTGAGTGCACGAAAAGAATCATCATCTGGAAAATCTAAACTACAGATTTATGTCGTGAATTTCCTACTTGTATGTCATTTCGATGATGATCATTTGACTATAGCTCAACCAAAATTACCTAGTTCGGGAATGTGGGAAAAAATGTTCATCTTTATTTTGCACTTATGGTGTACAAAACTTTACTATAAATAATCCGATACATCAATCAAAGATCTATGTAGATTCACACGTATCTGCGGAAAAGGCAAAGAGAATTCCCAAATGTATATCGTCACATTCCCATTTTGTCACTCACATGAATCACACGGCGCGCTACACCTAATTGACGATACGCTGTCACGAGAGAAAAGAACAGCAACAGGTTACAAGATCGTCGCAGCTGCTGCTGATAGGATGACGGTGCAACCGAATCCTCGTAACATAATTAATTGTGATAACTTATTCCAGTTCGTGGGATCCGGACACTCTTCTTTGGTAATCAAAGCCAGCGTTTGGACCGAGTTAGACGAGACTTTTTACGGAACGGCGACGTACTCAATGTGATCCAAGAGGAAAAAACACGTCAATGGAAACGCGTTCGCGTAATAATAATGATCCACTGGGTGTAAGAGGTGCATCTTCTGTTATGATAAAAGGCCAGTGGCACGCAACATGATGCTTCTTGCGGTACATGTAATATCATCGCACGTGCGTACATACATCTCCTTCTGCCCGCGCGCACCGTAATTGCTTGTAATTACCCTTTAACGAGCGTTAGGAGCGTGCTTGTTATTGTGTGTTTGATGCTGCGAACTAGAAGCTGCTGCTTAAGGAGGACTTATATGTATCGGTGCCTGGGTCCCAGGACTGCGAAAACATTATACTTATACGCGATAGAACGGAAATAGGTTGTTAGGTTAATGTGAGTATGCGAAATTTTTTTATTTTCTTTATTTTTAGGAATCATTTATTAAGTACCTGATCAGTCGATCTTTGGAGATTTTCGAGAGTACCTTGACCATATACTCTGATGTGAATCCAAGCGTGTTATTCGTATTTCCGCATGTTTACCCAATGCACTGCATCGGTATTAACAAGCACTTAAATAGATCCATGATTAATTATCTTATCTGATCTATTACTGCAGAAAAAATCATTTGGAGAAGGCTTCTAGGTGTAAAGCATCTTTATGCAATTATATTATAAATCTACAATAAACGTAATGGGTACTAAGCAGCCTTCAGGAGTTAGACGCTTAGGTAAAGAAGAATTGTTTCAAAACCTAGTATACGAAAAAAAAAATTTGGTTGAGCGTTGCACAACTTGGTTTGTTGGTCGATCCCATCATAAAATACGATGATCCAACCGTAAAATATAATTGCTGTAGCCAACTCATATTTGTTCAACTATGGATACAGTCAAAGCATCCACTCAACTATCATTAACTATTTTTCATAGCTAGGCTAACCAATTTTCTTCCCAGTAGAACCAGTGAAACACTAAACTTACTGACACCATTATCACTTTAGACGTGTTAATTCAATATACTCTGATTTCCAACGCATACATAGTTCATATTTGACACCATGTACTTGTGTGTGTCTGCGTACGTTCTGACATTTACAAACAATTTTATTAGTTTTTTCTGTGCCGTTGGCTTTAAGGATATTCATCGGATACTCCAAGGAGACATAGCCAGGTAGTCCATGTTGAATAAATGGAAAATAAAAAATTAAAGTGGTTAAAAACCCAATAGTACAAGTTGTCCTACCAAAGATTATAATCTACAAAATCCTATGGGTTCATAATATTCCCACTACATCCACCGATCAGCTTTCCGTGAAGGACTCGGATGTATAGCTCTCGGTAAGGCAACAATCGGTACGCCTATAAGGTAAAGTTGGCACATCCTGCCGTCGGGCGATTGTTCTTCAACCACTGGCGCGTGGTTGCGAAAAAGTTTTTATCGAGAGGATGTGCCGCGTGTGTCGCGTTCCAAGTAGAGAGCCGACTCCCACGCAGCAGCTCGGCACGCTTTTGCGTGATAAATGCACGACTAGTTTTTTTCTCTCAGCTAAGAAACTACACAATGGGTTGTATATGGTCTGTTGTTAATGTATAGTCTTTACTTGGGAGCGGAGTAAAAAAAACAATTAGCGATAAATAAAAGAGATAAAACGTAGTTCACCTGCATTACCACGCGTTTTGGCTGAAAATATGTATAACTGGTCAAGCTGTCTCATACCTACTGCTGTACTCTTCTTCGTGCATTTTCTTGTTCTGTCAAATTGATCTTTATCCCGACATGTCGCTCGAGCTCCACGACTGGCTTCGTTCTTCCGCTAAGGCTTCTTCGCGTCCGCATCCCCTTTCTCTCGTCCAGAACTCTGTACTTGAATGTAGTGCATCCCTTTTGCGAGTCAAAGTAAAGTGAAATAACTTTCAAATGAACAAACATACGTTGTATACGAAATTCACAGGGTTTTG
This sequence comes from Copidosoma floridanum, assembly GCF_036245765.1. Taxonomy (NCBI): domain Eukaryota; kingdom Metazoa; phylum Arthropoda; class Insecta; order Hymenoptera; family Encyrtidae; genus Copidosoma; species Copidosoma floridanum. Next base: position 4,766,106 of record NW_028321909.1, read on the forward strand.
CCATCAATACATTTTTTACTGTTGCTGTATGGAGTTAACATTTTCGTTTAATCGAATCTGGTTGAAGGAGTTTATTTTAAACTTATACCATGTTGTTCAGCATCCAACGTTAAAGTAAAAAGTAAAAAAGAAACGAATTGTCAAAGTTTTTCATCAAAGACTGCGATATTTGATCCAAACTAAACGTACATCTACTGTGAAATCAAGTGTTTTAGAATTCAATACATTACATTCTGTCACATGTTTTCAATACGCTATTAGCTGTCTAAAAACCTTTCAGAATCAGAGAAAAGTTTAGATATTAAAGTATTTAAAACGCTTTTTCGAATAATTTGATTATTTTTTAAAAAATGTTTCTTTTTTTTTATTGTGATGCATCGTTTTTGCTGAAAAATTATTTGTATAAAATAAAAAAGTATCGCAAAATTGATAAAATATCTGTGCCTAAGTATGAATGAATGAATGCTTTTTCAATTGAAAATCAATAAACCATTACAATAGTACGAAAAAAATTTACCAAGGTTCGTCTGTATTAATCGTATTGATTGATTTTCTATTTAAAACATTTTGCAAAGTATTTATAGTATCTTGAGTGTAACACTACAAACGAGTGAGTGTAAGAAAAAAAAGGGTCGTATGAGTTAAACAAAGACAAATGCCCATACTCATTAAAGGTAACAGAAGAAGAGACCACTGCGCCGGCTTCGAACTCAATTTAATTAGTGGAGGTTCACAGATATCTTATTAGCATTGAGGCTCGCATTCGCGCAGTACCGAACTAGTGTAGCTCACGCCCTTTAGTGGTGCCCGTACCGATAGTCTCGCTTGCCGATGGCGTACTGATGCGCTGCTGCACCAATGCCATCTTAAATTTACGGAAACTAGTTGTTTTTTTTTTCTTCTCAAGTTGTGACTTTGTTGCTGCTGAGTCGCGAGGATGGCTGAAATCATCGGTTAGTGCGCTCGATTCGACAGAGAAAATTAAAAAAAAATTGTGGCTTATTTGGAGAGAAAGTGAATCTGATGGTTTTGATTTTTATTCGTCTTCAGTGGGGATGGACTATGTTTGCACTAGTCAAAATTACAGTCAATATATTCCTTCTGATTTTAGAAAGGGTTCCTAGAAAAACCACATAGTAATCGATATAAGTCGTGAAAATAGTGATACCGTTCGGACGTGTATTACCGCACGTATGTTCCCTGTAAATGTAAAATTTGAAACGTGTGACCAAGTGCAGAGTATTTCTTATGCGTTTTACTTTTTTTTTTTGCAAAACCCCACCACAGATGGTGGAATTTATGAAACATCGCATTGTTCTGATGAGCTAAGTTAGTTTTCGAAAATCATATGCAATCAATACGATATCAATAGCTTTTTACAAGTGCTACGTGAGAAAAATACTGAAAATTTTTTCCAACACTTCGTGTGCGAAGAGCTTGATATATATACCTCGATGTATACACTACGGTAACTACTTTGCATCCTGACCCTTGCTTCGCGCACTCGAGTTGAAAAATATCTTACTCGACCCTTAAAGTTTATGAAAAGTCCCACCTGTGTGTAAAACCATCAACTTTACGCACTTGTGACGTAAAATACTTTTTTTAGCTCTTGGGTGTTTTGTTTCTGAATTAATAAATGTGAACGTGTGGCAGTAATATAAAAAATTTGAGTATTGATGGTACACAATACATCTAGAAAGGAAAAGTATACCATCTCTCAGACGCCTAAGGCGAGAGTGACTAGCATTCAATAAAAGATTTCTTTATTTGCTCTTTGGTGTACGCAATACAATTTTGTATCCCCTGCAGTAAGAAAGAAGAATTTGTCTTACTTCTGCGTGGGAAGAAGTTTTCCAATTTTTACTAGGTAGGGTGAAGATACGCTTGAAAATTGCAATAGTAATCATTCGTTGAATTTTTTACCACGAAAATTACACAATATTAAAACTTATTCAATATACATGAAAATACACATAAATAGCTATACTCAGCGTGGAAAAAGATAAAAAACAGTTTTTTTCGTACGCAACAATTACTGTCACCCATCAATACATCTTTGCACAAGCGAATCGTCCAACATTTAGGTGTTTTTGTAATAATAATAATCCCATTTATCATCCTTTCAAAAGCATAAAAAACTTAAAGTCAAATAATTCGGAGTAAAAAAAACCACACATACCAGACGTTTTCCCTCAAAGTACAAAAATCCAATAAAAAGACTCCGCGTACGAATGAAAAAAACAGAGCGTCTCGCTGCTTTTCCAGAAATGACCGGCGGCGGCACCAACATGGCGTACCGGGGCCTCAGCCAGCACGTGAACTTCGACACAGTGCCGGACCCCGAGGACCGTTTTTCCCTCGAGGAGCTCATCGGCGAGGGTACTTACGGCGAAGTGTACGCAGCGCGCGACAAAGAGTCCAATGGCCAGGTGGCCATTAAAATCCTCGAGAACGTGGCGGACAATATCGAGGAGATCGAGGAGGAGTTTCTCGTGCTGCGCGATCTGAGTGTACACCCCAATATACCGGCCTTCCACGGCATCTTCCTCAGGAGAGCCAAGCACGGACAGGAGGAAGACCAGCTTTGGTTTGTCATGGAGGTGAGGTCAAATGCCCACTTTCTCTTTCTTCCTGATCTTACCCGCACTTGTTTGCTAATCATAGTTTTTTTAATTCTCAACAAGTTGCAAGAAAACCGTAAAAAATTGTATTTCCTTGTTCCTTATAGTAATCGTTAAGTCGATGAAAATTACACCGAGTGTCTTTAAATTTTCCCGAGTGCCATTTACTTAATACGCGGAATCGTGGCAATTAGGAAAGAAACAAAAGAGTGCAGAGCGCTAACTCCAATTAAAACGCAATTCTTAGGAGCCAGATTATCTCCGCCGTGAAAAAGTGCCATTTTCCTGTACCTATGTACCGATACAACGCGTCACGGCACAGAAAACCGTAAACACATTTGCTCGACGGAATCATATCAAACCCACGAATCTCACCCTTTTGCGCTCCGTTGCACACCTGTACGCGAAATTTCGCACCATCGACGCTTCGCGTATAACGTCGCGCTCCATCGGCGCGATTCCCGATCTCGCGCGAAAGCTGGCAAAGACACAGCCTGCCATTGTTTTGAACACTGTTTTTACAGAGAGAGAGAGAGAGGGAGATGGGAGGCGAGATCGCGATACTTCCGCAGGAGAAAGTCAGGACTTGCGGTCCGACGGAGAATCGCATGATTTTTCACGCTGAGACGGGGAATCGGTCGGAGCATTCGCACGGAAAGGAAAAAAATTTTTGCTTTATCGATGCATTTCGTGGAAACGATCGGATCCCTGGATCTATCATTGACGTTGTTGTTGCTCGGTATTTTTTTTCTTTTACGAGAAAACTGTTCTGTCCGCGACGCGGACTTTCGTTCTGCTTTGCAACGCCTGACTTTACGGTTCATGCGTTTATGGACCGAAATCGTTACTTTCGACAGTTTAGAGCAACACCGTCAATTTCCAGACAACTACCAACTGTACTCTCCACGCGAGCTGGCCTCATGACAATGCGCTTTTCCTTTGCGCACAGCAGAAAGTTGATAATTGGAAAATAAAATTTTTACCGCATAATCGATAAATAACGGAATGCACCAGGACAAAAAAAAAAAAAAAGAAAAAGAAAAGAAAATAAACTTAGCCTAGATTCGAGCGATTCGAAAAACGAGATGTGAAAGAGTCAACCCGCAAATTAGGTACACGAGAACGCCTCGGCCCTACACTCTCTCGCATCCAAATTGAATTTCTAGCGAGCGCGTTTCTCGCGTGACACTAAAAGTCTTCCCTCGTCTGATAATTACTTGTATACACAGATATATACTTATACTCGGGTGTGTTTCAACAGCTGTGCACGGGCGGCTCGGTGACGGACCTGGTTCAGGGTCTGAAGAGGCGCGGAAGCCGTTTGACCGACGATCAGATAGCCTACATCTTGAGGGAGACCGTCGAGGCCTTAATTTACTTGCATAACAATCACTGCATGCACCGCGACGTCAAGGGACACAATATCCTATTGACCGAGGATGCGAGGGTTAAGCTCGTCGACTTTGGTGTGTCGTCGCATTTGGCAGCTACACACGTCAGGAGAAACACCTCCGTCGGCACACCGTATTGGATGGCTCCTGAAGTAATCATGCTTATGTTTTTTATGGTTTTTTTTTTTTTTTTAACTCTTAGGTGATAAAGAATTCTTCTGAAGGTGATTTTTTGAGTATAAGGAGGAAAGTCGAGCAAAGTAGTAATGCAAGAGAATAGCTGTCCTAGTTTTTGTTCTCTCGTACATATCATGGAGAAAAATTTGAAACTATAACCATTGAAAAATGGCTGAATTATCATTGCATATTTAATTTGCTGAAAAAAAAATCTTTACGAGTAGTGAATAACAATTTTTTACAATATTCATAAAAACTTTTAAGTATGGATCTTTTCCTAACATTTGTTAGCTCGTGACTACTGTCTTCGTGCCCATCATTTGTGTAAACTTCAAATTTCTATAACATTTACGACAATTCGATGATACTCGTCTTTTATACAGGTTATTATTATTATTATTATTATTATTTTTATTGCAATAATACGACTAGCTGAAGACCCACAAAAAAATTTCGATTTCAATCGGCTATATTCATCATAAATCAATGTACTTTGCGGAGCTAAATTTGATCCTTTCGTCAGAGTAAAAAATTAAGCTCTAATTTCTATTACTTTCAACTTTAAATAAGCAAAGCTAACGGAAGATTAGAATGGATTAATTTCCAAAGCTACTCCAGTAACGTTCTAAAATAACCAAGAAAATTTAAATTTCACCAATCATCACAAGTCACGAACAATTATTTCGTATTGTCTTGAAGCAATTGTTTGCTTTTGTCAATTGATGTTACTTTTTAATACGAAAGTATTATATTTTTTGTCAGCCCAACCCAAAAACTCATCAACAACCCCTTACAGGTGATCGCCTGCGAGCAACAGCTCGACTCGTCGTACGACTCACGTTGCGACGTCTGGTCGGTGGGCATCACAGCGATTGAACTGACGGAGGGCGACCCACCCTTGTCCGAGCTACACCCAATGCGGGCTCTCTTCCAAATTCCCCGCAACCCTCCTCCCTCGCTGAAAAACCCGGACATACACGCGCCCGAGCTCACCGACTTCATAACCGAGTGCCTCGTCAAGGATCTTGAGCATCGGCCCTTCGCTTGCGAGCTCAAAGTGCACCCGCTGCTCGTAAACATTGAAGGAAGGCTGGACGAAATCAGGAGCCAACTGCAAGAAGAAATAAGCAGACAAAGGTAGGCTGTTCAAATGAAATAGAGAACCAGGACTATATGCACGGGATGATTAATGAGTATTGAATCATGACTAGGACTGATGGACGAGTGAAACGACAGCCAGAAGTGACGACCAAGCACGGAAAGTTGAAGACGGATCGAAAGGCTAGGCCTGAAAAAATGTACATGGACGACTTGGCTGCGTTGGACACGTTGTCCGAGGACGCCATTGTCGATCAGTTGCAGAATCGTTACGAAAGATCTCAAATTTACACGTACATCGGAGACATTCTCGTGGCTGTTAACCCATTCACGAATCTTGGCCTTTACACGGGCTTGGTGAGTAAATGACTCTTGCTTCAATAATTTTATTTATTTTACACGAAGAATAAGGTTCAACGGTTACATAAAAGAACTGAACGGTAATTAAATCTGAAACAAAGCAATTCTTTTAAATGAATTGTCATCAAACAGGGATGAAAATAAAATGGTTATTGGGTTGTATTGTGTTACAAAAATACCCTACAGGAGCAGAGGCGTTACAAAGGCCAAGCCCGCTCCGACAACCCTCCGCACATCTTTGCAGTTGCGGATGCCGCCTATCAGGCACTCCTTCACCAGCGTCAGAATCAGTCGATCGTCATAAGTGGCGAGTCGGGTGCCGGCAAGACTGAATCTGCTAATCTTTTGCTCAAACAGTTGGTCTACCTGAGCAAAGCACCGAATCGCAATCTCGAAGAACGTATCTTGCAGATCAACCCCATTATGGAGGCTTTTGGTAATGCAGCGACTGGAATAAACGCCAATTCCTCAAGATTCGACAAGTATTTGGATCTGACGATGACGTTGGGTGGTAAGGTCACCGGAGCCAGAGTTGCTGTTTACCTGTTGGAGCAATCACGTGTCGTTGCTCAGGCTGAGTGAGTGATCATTTTTGAGATTACGGAGAATACAATTTGGAAAATTCACGACAACTTAACAATTTCTATTTTTTCCCCAGAGAGGAAAAGAATTTCCACATATTCTACTACTTGTACGATGGCTTGGAAGCCGATGGACGCTTGGATGAGTTCTTTTTGAGCTCAGAATTGCGCAAGAAACACCGCTATCTCACATATGATACTGATCCATCGCAAACTAACATAGATAAGTTCCAGCAATTGAAGGCAGCCTTCAAAGTACTTGGCTTCCACGATGCTGAGGTCGATACAGTTTACAGTATTATAGCTGCCATACTACATCTTGGAGACATCGAATTCGAAGAGATTCTTTCTGAGGATAACACTGACAACAAGAGTGCCGTAGTGGACAACGAACCAGTTAACCGAGGTACGTTATATGTAAACGTGTATTTAGTGACAAGAAAAACGTATAAATAATGACGACTGATAATCTGTCTATGTTTTGTCATTATTTTCAGTCACAAAAATGATTGGAATCGAGCCAGATGATCTCATCGAAGCGCTGACTTCGAACTCCGTGGTAACGCGTGGTGAGACAATAACTCGCAACAATACCGTAGCCGAAGCTTGTGCTGCTCGCGATGCCATGGCCAAATGTCTGTACGGCAGACTTTTTGACTGGATGGTCAACCAAATCAATTGTTTGCTGAGTTTTAATCGGTCGCCAAACTACGAACCCCTATCCATCGGATTGCTCGACATCTTCGGCTTCGAAAATTTTCCGAAGAATTCGTTCGAGCAGCTTTGCATCAATATCGCCAATGAACAGATTCAATACTATTTCAATCAACACATTTTCACTTGGGAGCAACAAGAGTACATGGCCGAAGGTATTCCACTCGATCTTGTAGAGTTTTCAGACAACAGGCCTGTATTGGATATGCTTCTAAGCAAACCCATGGGTTTGCTTGCACTGTTAGACGAAGAAAGCCGATTTCCCAGAGCTACTGATAAGACTTTAATAGGTATCTTTTGTAACTGTGGTGTTGTTGATAGTAAGAACACTATTTGTTTGAATGCGCATAACATCGAGCGTCTTTTTATTTACAGAAAAGTTCCATAATAATATCAAATCGAAGTTTTATGTACGGCCCAAGTCTGATGCCGTGTGCTTTGCCATCCATCACTTTGCTGGTCGAGTCGTCTATCAAGCCGACGGTTTTCTTGAAAAAAATCGAAACTTTTTGCCACCTGAGGTGATACAGCTAGTGCGTCAATCGCGTTTTGACATGGTTCGATTCCTCTTCCAATGTCCCATCACGAAGACGGGCAATCTCTACTCTGCTATTCAAGATACGAATTCCAGACGATTATCCGTCTCCAGTACGAAGGTATGGGTGAAAAGATATTACTGAATTTATGATCCTAATTGATACTACTTTTCATTTATTTAAAAGGAAAGATACTCAAGTCGAGGATTGGCATCGCAGTCGCGAGCTCAACAGACCGTGGCCACGTACTTCAGGTACTCTTTAATGGATTTACTTCAAAAAATGGTTTCGGGTTCACCACAATTCGTTAGATGTATCAAGCCGAATGATAACCGGAGTCCAAAGTTCTTTGACAAAGAAAAAGTAATCAAGCAGTTAAGATACACAGGAGTTCTTGAAACCATAAGAATCAGACAAAATGGCTTCTCCCACAGAATACCTTTCAACGAGTTCTTAAAGAGGTACGGAAGAACAACTTGTTTCATGAAATTTTATCATCCAGATCGAAAAACTGCATTTACGATTAATTCTAGATATTGCTTCTTGGCCTTTGGTTGGGATGAACGAGTCGTAGCAAATCGTGACAACTGCCGGCTCCTTCTTGTACGCTTAAAGATGGACGGTTGGGCTCTGGGTAGGACAAAAGTTTTCCTGAAATACTATCACGTCGAGTTCCTTTCGAAACAGTACGAAGAACAGTTGAAAAAAATCGTCCAGGTTCAAGCGTGTGTTCGACGTTGGTTAGCCAAGATCAGATTCAAGCGGGAGAAGTGGCAACTTGCCGTTTCAGTGGTTACATTGCAACGACATATACGCAGATGGTTGTCCAGAAAACATGCCATCGAAGCGATTAAACAGAGAAACTTACAAGAAGAATCGGAAGCGCTTCAAAATGCTGCTGGTAAGATTTTCATAAAACTATACCCCAGACGAAGTAGTCCCAAACATATACTTGTATATTATAAAATTGTTATCGCATGAATGACTAATGCTTTGCAGAAGAAGCTGCAGAAAGAGCCAGACGGTCGAAACAAGCTTCAGTGGATGCAGACAGTGCTGCGGTTGTGATCCAGAGTCATTTTCGAGGCTATACAATTCGGAAGAAGTTTGGCTATGAACTAGAGGAAAGATACAAGAGGATTCTCAATGATTATGACAATAAAAAAGAGGCTCATCAAGCATTGTTACGTGAGGGTTTGAAAAACGAAGATGCAGCGCTTATTATAAAACGATGGTACAAGACGGAAGAACCAGTCAAGAAGAAACCACCCGCTAGAGATCCCATTCATCCCAAGTTGCGACAAGCTGACTTGATTAACTTTGCGCAGACTGTAAGCACAATACAGAGTTCAATCATTTGTTGTTGGAATTTTTAAATTGGAGTTTAACGTTATGTTTCGATCGTTAGGTTCACATGAAGAATCAAGAAGTACACAAGTACTTGCGTCGTAACAAGGCTGGTATTCGACTTTCAGACATTGAAGACATGCCAGCAGATTATGTGAGACCAAAAGGTTTTAGCATGGTCCAATCGATTCTACAGTATCGTAATGGTAATCAACCCGAGGCTGAGGAAACTGTCAAATACTACCGCGATTTGAAGGAGGAAATGAGCAGGTAACTATCTACCGTATAGTATGCACATTTGACATGATAAAAAAACATCGAACGAAAGAATGAGAGCTATTGAAAATAAGAGATAAAATCGAAATTTGAATTCGGAATTTTACCATGATTTTGGCACTCGCATCGAAAGTGGTTCAGACTTCGAAGAAGAAGAAGTTGGCTGGGACTTACCGTTGACACAGCTAGAAAATGACCTTCACCCACAGTCGAGGTACTATAAAATCGGTGCCATCAATTATTAGAGTTGACATTGAACTGTTATATGTATGCTAGCTGCCGCAATTTGTTAATTCCGTAGATATTTCTGTGACCTTTTTTCATTTACTATATAATCTTTAGTGTTCACTTGTGTGTCCACCCAAAAATAATCACGTATCTTTGCTACGTAATAAAATTACGTCAATCGTGTAACAAATTTGGAAAAACGTGATGTGATATCCATACGTGATGAAATTACGTCATGAAACTAAATTACTTTTATAAGTTTTTTTAACTTACTTCAAAAAATAATGTATATTTTTATGTAACAAAAGTATAACATTATTTTCAAATAGAACAAAATTACATTTTTTGACATGATTTTATAACGTATGGAAATCACGTCACGTTTTTCCAAATCTGTTACACGGTTCACGTAATTTTATAATGTAATTTTACTACGTAACAGATGTATGCGTAATTATTTTTAGGTAGGTGTAAATTATTTAGTTCGTTATACATCATTTTCATACCATTATCCTAGTCCTAACAGACCAAGCTTATTGATTTCTATAGTTCAGGGTGGAACAAAATTAGTTTTTTGACCACTTACGTGATTTAGAAAGTTGAAGTGTTGAAACCAGTACTTTGCTCCGAGGAATATGCGATTCTCTTACTAGTGCCTTGATACAAAACTATGCACGTTAGCTCCAAGAATAGATGTATAAATGGAAGACCATTTTTTTTTATCTCAGGAGCCGCATGGGTCAGATAGTGGAGATAAATGTGGAGAGGAGGGAGCGTCTTCAGGCTCATGGAGACTATACAGTTGCTCCGGAGCAGCAGCTTTCGGACATCTGGCACAAAGCCTTGAGAAATCCAGCCGAGACCCAAGGAGCGGACACCTCGACCCTAAAGATCAAGTATGCATATTATTTTGTTCTTATGTTATCTATTGGCTGGAAGATAGTCTTTACATTAATAATAACTGTCAATCATCATATCTATTTCGTTTTTTATGTATTTCTTGGCATTACAAAAGTAAATACATTTTTTAAGTAGCTATTTACTTACGATTGTTATTATTAACAGTAAAATTTTAGGCATTCTAGTTACTTAACATCATTTCTAATGATCCAATGCACTGTTTAATACTAAGACTATCTTAAATATTCTTTGTGCATTTAATATAACTAATTAATGACTAAACTTTGTAATTATGAAAGCTAACATTAATTTCTCAATGATTTTATCTTGCTTAATCAGAGGTATCATGGCAAACTTTCAGGTATAGTTATATTCGTGGAATACTAATTATTTTGGACTAATATTTGTAATTATCTTTGGTAGAAAAAATAAACTAAAGTAATAAACAATTTTCATGACTAAGTAAAGTGTCATAAACATTCATTAGATCTACATACTTATTTAGTAATAAAGTTGAACTGACTAAAGAGATTGTAAAATTTATTCATAAGTAGAAAAGAAAAAAAGAATGGAAAATTATTCACAAAATTTATTTTCACTCTTACTAGTTCAAGGATTAATGAACTGCGCAGCAACATGCGACCCTCGTCAAACCAACAATCAGCCAATAAGCAACACACCAGCAACAATTCGAATATCAACTCTTCAGCTGGCCTACGAGTCAGACTTGGTGTCAACAAAACCAACGGACTCAACATTCGCTTGAATCCTACGAACGTATTGGTCAATAATCCACTGCAACGGCAGAACGACGCAGTAACTCAACGCCAACGTCTTAACAACAACAACATCGAGCTACATAGTCGGCTACCGATAATAAAGCTAGTCGACCGACTCAGTAGTCCAAAAAGCAATAATAATAACAATAATATTAATAATAGTAATAATAATAATAACAACAACAAGATGAGTAATAACAAAGCTAATAAAAATGGCTACTTGGAAAAAAGTCGGCAGCAACCGATTTCCTTTAGCAACATCGTTAACGGCAAGTCAAACGTGGCCGTGAAATCTATCAACGACTCTTCAGGAATAACTCCGGATCTTCGGAAGTTGTTGAGGCCTACAATCACGAAAATAAACGAGGAAAATAAATTGCATTGTCCAGCCCGATTGATTCAACAGCAAAGCGACGTCGAGGACATCAATGGGCCCTACAACTTCCGCAAGCTGTTGAGGCCGGCCGGCTACTTGCCTACCGAATCGCTTCGAAAACGAAAAAGCGGACTGGTTTCGAACGGCAGTGCTGTCGTTAAAGACAAAGTTCCTGGTAAGAACATGAAGAGGAGGGCGCCACTGGCACCTCATATGAACAACAACAATAAAATCGTTGTCAACCGAAAGTAGCAAGTGTTTATAAAAGATAATCAACATCCAACAAAAATATTTCAACTTAGAACTTTAAGTTTCAATAATTTGATTTGAAACTACTCTTGATAAGAATACTTATTACTGCTGTAGTTGTTAACGAAGAGCTTTATCCCCTCCTAAAATTTAAAACCATTAGGTGTTATTTTTATTGTGACGTTTGTTAACAAACTTTTGTTCAAAGTGAAAATAATTTATAGCTCACCTAACAATATCAACTGATGAAATCAGTATTTGCAGAAGAGGTTGTCAAATGCGACTGTTTGGAATATGCTAATATTTTCACTTTGGAGAAAAAAGTTGCAGACTAAGGAAAAATAGCAACGTTACTTTTAAGTTACGTGTAATTTAATTAAATAAACAAAACCACATACGTGCGCATGTTTAGTACTAGTCATTTTCGATTCTAAACACGGTTTTCGCGGGAAACGATCACTTTATTTTAGATGATTGTAATGTTTGCGTTCTCTTTTAATGTTATCATTATTACTGTTACTTTAAACAATCATTTATAGGATAACAGCTAAAAAACTTGAGGTACCAAAAATGAATCAGTTAAAATTTTATGAAATTTTACGACAATGAGCGTTATCGCTAAAGTTAAAATCATATAATTATGAGAATGTTATCTTTAAATGTTATATTGTTCATTTCACTAGCTTAAGATCATCAATCCAATGGATTTGTTATACTGTGTGTAACAATCGTTATCGTTATTATATTACAGAAATATACATGAAATATTCTACAAAGAGTTTAATTTCGTAGTTATTGTTTTTCCTTACCTAGGCATAAAAGTATGCTCAATAAGTTACAGAATACTTATTCGCATGAAAGATATTTAAAGACTCGAGGGGTTCCATAAATTATTCAATTTTTAGCAAAAGAAGCATAAGCTGTTTTTGTTTCGAACGTGCGGTGCTTTTTCACTGGTGTAAAAGAGTAAGACTACGATTTCAGGGTAAGTAAACAGCAGTACAAAACTGTATTTTTCAGTCTAGGATCTGTCAAGTTATAAAAATCATGATTCTATACCACGTTCTGGTGTTACAGATTTGGAGCATTTTTATCTGTGACCTTTTCACGGAAGATTACTAGCTCTTTAATTATCAATTCACATAAAAAGAATGAGAAAAGTTGAAATATGAATGCAATACACATGCATACAACCATGAACATACATACAAACTTTTCTTTTCATTTGTTAAATTATGTTTTACGTGACCAGAAATTTGCTGTGCTACTGTAATTATCATTAAACTGAAGAAAACTCGATGAAACAAGTTATCTTTAAAACTAATTATCATATCTTTTCAACTATGCCTTAACGATGCCTCTTCCGTCATAAGCTATCGACGTCAAGTATACTCTTGGACGTTGACTCATTAAAATTAGTGATTTTTAGTTGTTCAAACGTTAGACTATGCTTATTGCTCAGTATATTGTGGAAAGAATAAAAGTATCTACAAGAAATTGAGTGCGGTTAGTGCTGTGACGACGTAAAAAGTTTTTCTCCTGAACTATTGTTTATTTTGGAATAATAAGGTAAAACATTTTTTTTTAAATAATAATAATCCTGCACTGTAAGAAAACGTCCATAGTGACTATACTTTCAGTAAGCATGTAATAAGATCCTTCATGCAACTATTCTATCAGGTAGAGCAGTACAGTGATGCGAGAGCAGTTTAATTTGGCTTTCTCATTATTTAAAACTTGGTAAATGTTTTGATGGGGAATACTTTGATGGTTCACCAGTTAAACTGAAATAGCTTTTTTACGCAAATAGTTAAACAAAACATTCATGATTATGAATAAGATTTATTTCTGTGTGAACGTAATCAAATTTTCAGTTTTACTTGAGTAATTTTAAATACTTAAATTTGGTAGATAACTTTGTCCTCTGACTAAATCGTGATGGTTTACAAAAAAAAAAAAAAAAACGACTTTCACGGTTACAATCATTTGTCTTTCTGAATTTAAGTTTTAACTCCAAATGATTGAGAGAAGATAACTTTATTTATAAACAGAACTTGTCCGTATTTCAGTGAATTTCTATGCAATTCTCAATTAGATAGATGAGATTTAAACGTGTGTTACGTATGAACATCATAGTTTTCAATAATGAAACTTGTACACGTACTTCTATTGTCTTTGAGTAAAATTGTCTACGCGTGATCCAACTTATTTTTTCATATGCACACATACATATGTAAGTATCAGAGTCTGATTGAGTGCTTTGATAAACTGAATACCGTTAGAGATTGACCGTCACGTTACAGTATTGCTTGTGTAGCTTTTTTTCGACTGTTGGTCAAACAGTACATGTCATATCTATATGTCAAACAGTACATGTCATCTAATCTCGTGACGGACAATTTCCTGCGGTATTTAGTATATCGAAGCACTGAACTAGACCCCTACTACTTAGTGTTATCACACGTCTAGTATTATCAAAACTGCTTCGGACTAAGGCCATTACATTAAGTAATTATTACTAAATATGTATGTACATGTTGGTATGCACGGCATTTCCCGAAAATGTTTCAGGAAAACAAAAGCGAGAAATTGAGTTTATGAGGAACCGAAATACTTTCTAATAATTTTTTATTTTTTGATATTTTTAGACACGACTGATACTCAAGAGTGCCTTATATTTTGCCATAGCAAAAAGTGTAAGTACCTTTAAAACTAATTTTTTTTGTGTAAAAAAAGTTTTGGTACAAAAAATTTGCAATCGTGGACCTCAGCGTCGGGGTGTATGTATGTATATAGGCGTAATCAAGTTTTTTAATTAACTCATGCAGTTTTTGTCGGATTGGGCTGAAATTTGACAAATAGCTTCGTCTTTTATGTCTTACGTGATGGTTTAAAATCTGTGAGTTTTCCTCTTTTAGAAAAAAATGGCAGTCGTTTAAAGATGGCACTTTCAGTGAAAAAAAAATAGTTTTTTGGCTATGACTTTATAACGTGATATTTTTGAGGTTTGCTGTGCTTCTAGATATAATTAAAATACAACTTTTTTATATTTGACGTTTTTGTCTAGGATATAACCCAAGCGTTTTGTGAGCAAAAAAATGCTCAAAAATCGCAAAAAACGTAGTTTTTCTCTATCTAAGTTATTTGTTTTGTACTTTAAATTATGATATTAAACGTAAAAGTTGTAGATCTTATTAACATACAACTTTTTTGTGTGAAACATTTTTACCTAGGATATAACCCACACGTTCTGTGAGTCGAAAAGTGCTCGTAAAATGAATAAAAAGTCGTTTTCTCCTATCCAACTTTTTTGTTTTGCACTTGAGATAATAAATTAAACGTGATAGTTGAAGATCTTGTCAAAATACAACTTTTTTGTATTTAATATATTTAATTATAATTTTAAATTTGTGCTCTAAATTGCCAAAATACCGAAAAATTGTAAATTTATCGTTTTCCCCTAAGTAACTTACTCGTTTTTTTTTACGTTTCAGATTATAAAGTTAATGTAAAACTCATGGATCGTGAAAAAATAAAACTTTTTTTAAACTAAAATTTATGTCCGTAAGATAAAATTAACGTCATCCATCGCAAAAAACGATATAATACTATCATGTTCAGAATACATACGATTGACACTCAATGCAAAGTTAAGGGCGATAATCATTATCTTCTAAGGCTTTCTTTTTTTCATCCCGTAGGAATGTGTACATTTTTTTACCAACCCTACACCGAACAGTACCAACTTTTAAACTTTTTACGCAGTTTTTGCATAAATTTAGCCCCTTGTTTTTTTTAGAATGCTATCAGTTTGAAATCGATCAAACTGTCTCGTCACTAAAAAATATAGAAAAGCTATTACTAGTTGTTCATTTATGATTTCAAATTGAAAACAATTTCCGAAAATACTATTAAATCGAAATTCGTTAAAATAAAATTTTGTACAGTTATCAACTTGAACTCAAAAAATTCCCTGAAACCGTTTTTAAAAACAGCTGTTAATATTGATAAACCCATTGTATATGATTGTTTATCTTTTTACATCCAAGTTCTCACTCTAATTCTACTATATTCTCTTTTTCAAGTCCAATCAAATAAATATATAAAAAAAGCAGTAGATTAGAAAACGATTATTTTCGTGCAAAATAAATTTTTTAAACTTTCATTTGAGGTAAAGTACCCAATTGTGGTCCCCTAAATGTTGAGGTCAGCAATACAATAAATATTACACACACAAAACACCGATAGTATGCAAAAGTTATTTGTTTAATTCATTTTAAATGCCTTTTGAATGAAACTTTACAAAATTTACTTAAAATTTTTGCTCATTTATTTAATAATTAGCTTTTAAAAATATGACCTTTAAGACCATATTTTTGAGACTAGACGTCGAAGTACCCCAGTTGTTGGACCATGCATATTCCATGGCAAAGACCTTGCGTACCCCAATTATTGGACCACTGTGTGTTTTCGTATTATTTACGCAGAGCAAGTATGTTATGAGCTTTTTATGAAGATTTAGTAATTTATATTTACTATTATAGCCTTTTATTGAAAATTTATTAAAGTTATGATATCACAGTAAAATTTTAATGTTACAAAATATACCTAGATTCAATAGGTCTAGGTTCAATTTTAAAAAATGAACACTTAGGTATACAGTTACAAGAAGTTCTCGTGATACATTTGGAAATTAACTATCAGATTTTATATCGTACTGCAAATCATTAATCAGTTTTTGAATATCTTTAAGTTTCATTTCAAATCTAAATTTATCATCTTCAATCTTCTTTTTCTCTTCGATCAAACCTCTTTTAGTTTCAATAATTTCTTCTTTTTTTATTTTTTCTGCAATAACTTTTATTTTTTCTCTAAAGCCTTTGATAACATCTTTTGAATCCATTTCTGTCTAAAAATATAAGTACCTCTGTGAAAAACAGTAAGGAAAATTGAAAGTGTGCATGCATCTTTTTAACTTTTATCATCAATAAAGGCTTGAATTTAATGAAAACTTAAAAGCATTAGCAACTTTTTCATAAGTAGGGTTATGTGAATCTGTTTATATTAAGTAATCGTACAACAATCATCACTGAGTCAATTGTGTGATTGAGACGGTAAATTATACTTACAGTAGCACTTTAAAACTGATTTACTGACGATTAAATCATTGTAACCAGCAAACTAAAAAAAAATACACTCTCACAATTGAGGTACTTCGCTTGAACAGTGGGACTGAGCAAAAGGGCCGGTAATTATGGACCGTTGTAATTGCGGGCCAAAAACTGGGGTACATTCACCATAAGGACACCTTTTGATGGACCATCGAAATTTTTAATGAAATTCTATTTTTTCAATTTTTAATTCGTAATACGTCAAATCCTTAAACTATAAGCTTTCGGATCATATGAAAAACATTCCACAAAACATAATACAAAATTTTAAACCTGTATTTCAAAGTTGACGAAAAGCGCATTAACACCTGCACAACTTAACCGACTTGCTATACGCACTGCATATGACGATAATAAATACGTTGAACAAAATGCTAATTTTATGATAATCGGGAGAAAATTTTTTTAATTCTTTGCTCAATGCCTTATGTTTTGATTTCCTATTAA
Source organism: Copidosoma floridanum (assembly GCF_036245765.1). Classification (NCBI taxonomy): domain Eukaryota; kingdom Metazoa; phylum Arthropoda; class Insecta; order Hymenoptera; family Encyrtidae; genus Copidosoma; species Copidosoma floridanum. The sequence goes on from NW_028321909.1 coordinate 4,783,360, forward strand.
CTTACAGGCATTAAACTTGATTAACAATTATTTATTAACGGTTAATTCAGATATGGACCATTAACTGAGGTAAGGGGACCACAATTGGGTACTTTTCACTAATAGTCAACGAATTTTCTTTGTTAACATTTTTTTCGTACTGAACTTTTTAAAAGTACTGCCAATAAATTATTTAAACTTGAAATATTTTTTAAAGACTAACTTTTTTATAATTTCTCGAGTTGCGATTATTTTTCGAAAACATAATTCATTCCGTCATTGTATCTCTCTATATCCCAGGTAGAATAGTACATGGTTCTTGATATTGTAACGAGAGAAAAATTTATTTCCAAACTAACCAATTTTTTTTCTTTAATTACAGCATAATTTTCAGCTCCTAAGTAAGCAGGCAACAGAAAAAATTATAACCAAATCACGAACTAGTGACCTGTTTCCATTTTCTTGGTTGCAAAAATGGATTGCAAAAATAACTCTAACGACAAGCAGAATAAGTCTAGTTCTGAAAACCCTGAAAGTCATAACAGAAAACCGTTGATCAAAACTTTTTATTGTTATCGTTGCCAGAGACACATGAGGGATGATTTGACAAATAAAGTGAATCATAAGTGTACATCTGGATCTAAAAAAAATAAATCTTTCGACGGTGAATGAGCCTGTCAGTCGATAAAATCATGTTAGCCACTATCACGTCAAATGATTGTCTTCCAAAATACTTTTGTTATTAAATTTTTATTTTGGTGAATGGTTGTAATAATTTAATAAAAGATTAAATAGCTACAAAAAAAAAAGAAATTACTAAAATTTATTTTTTTATTTTAACCAATTTTTAATGTCCAAAAATTATTCTAAAATTTAGATGCGATGTTTAGTTATAAATAACATATATTGAGATATTGCATGTGAACCTATCAGAGATACTTTTTATGTTTCAATACAACAATATTAAATATCTCATTTTGTTCACTTTACTTATAATCCACCCAAATCCTGATGAATTTCTGATCTTCCGCTAAATAACTTATTATACAATATAATTTCAATGCTATAAAACATCTTAATAAATTTTTTTTTTTTATTTACATAATTAACTCTCAATCAACGTTCTTTTCAAATGCTCAATCAAATTCAGGGATGAAAAATTATCGAGAACAGCATAATTATTTTTTCTTTATTGACATAATGCTATTTTACTGTAATGATTTGTCCTGTCAGCGTTTTAGTGAGTTTATTTTAAACATTTTTTTTACTTAAATAAACGTGTTTTGAATAGTTTGGTAAGAAAAAAAAAAAAAAAAACTTGCCCCTGTCAGTACGTAGTAATTTAGTATTTTTTTGTTATTTTAATTTTTCGACTTTTAATAAAAATACTATTTTAAGGACAATCATGGAATTGATCATAGTTACATAAGATATAATAAAACGAAAATGGGGAAAATACAGAGTCATAGAAAAGTCTGTTACAGAGACGAATGAAAATAAATAGTTGAGGCATTAAAACTAATGGAAATTATAAATTGGAGGTTCTAAGAAGCAAACAGATAAATAAAAATATATATATATATATTGGAAGGTGGCAAAAGATACAAATAACGATCGAAAGAGTGATAAAAAGATGAATAGTATAAATTCAATAATAAAGATACGTATAGCATTCGAGACAAAAACTGACAGATGGTGATTTATTTCCAATGCTATAAAGGAGAAGATACAAAAAAATTATAGTGATTACATATACATTCATTAGTTGCTGTATATACCTACTTCTGGTGTTAGCACATAAAAGCATGTTCGCATTGCTCGAAACCGACTTTTCTCGACAGCAAAAATACAAATGAAAAACAAAAAAGAAAAAAATCAACGCTCACTACATTATCGTTCCGGACCGCGGTGTATGTACTGTATGCCGGTCTTCAAGATTCTCCATACCAAATTCTCTATCGTACCAAACGCGATGATGTCGTTTCTGTTTTAGCCAACAGCAACTCCCACATAGTCATCCACCCGCAACCTCCACCAGATGCCAGCATCTCTCGAGGGGTAGCAGAGACGCCGGGCGCCTCCAACACTTTAGTGACCAACTTCCTCCGTCACCCGCAAGGGTCGCCCCGTTGTGTGTCACACACATCCAACGACCGGCGCGACGCCTATCGTATACACCCTCAATTTGTCTCTTTCTTTCGTTCTTTCGGTCGCACTAACAGGGGCATACGTGCGTGGAAAAAAAACAACAAAAAAAAAAAAAAAAAAAACAGAGAGCCATGTAAGGCAGGAGAGTCGGTGTGTAGTTGAAAAGGCACTTAAGCACGAAAGGGGAGAGCGGGGGAGGAGAAGGAAAAATAATGAAAAAGGCTCTCCCTCTCTGTTCCTCTTGACTGCACCGTACAGCCGTGCTCTGGTGGGGGTGCAACGAACCCTCTCTTTCTTTCCATATCATTTTCCACCGAAGAGGGAGAGAGAGAAAGAGAGAGGGGGTGAGTGGAAGGAGTATACCCACGTACAGCGCGCATAGTCGTAATAGCAGTGAAGATTCAAGAGAGGGTCTTTAACGGCACATGCTGTCGCCGATGGAGAAAGCAAGTGTGTGAGTGTGTATACATGTGCGCGCGCTCGCTCGTTGTTTATATAGGGGGAGAGCAGTAGAAGCAGCCACAGCAGCGGTAGAAGTAGTAGCGCTGCCAGGGACTCTCCCTCCGCCATCCGAGAAAAGTTCTCCCTACGTACATACACTTGCGTGGGTTTTTCTCTACTTGACACCCGTCACGGTCTTCTTCTTCTTCTTCATTACCATTGTCGCGTAAACGACGCCGAGAGAGAGAGAGAGAGAGAGAGACAAACTTTGTGTCTTTGGGGGCTCGTAGTGCGCGCCGTGTTGGGCTCTGTGTGCCGGGAATAGGGGTTAGACCTCCCTCTCGTGCGTTGTTTTGCAATATAAAACCAAAAAAGAAATAGAAAACAATTCACCAACACCAGTTGTCAGCGATTATAATGGCGACAGCGCCTGTCACCACCACCACCACCAATAACAACAACAACACCAGCAACAACAACAATAGTAACAACAGTAACAACAACAACAACAACAACAATAACCCAACTACTGCAGCATCAGTGGCTGTATCTTCGGCTTCCTCCTCGTCCGAAACTCCACCTCTGCTCGACCCAGAGATCCTCGACTTCAAGAGCCGCAGCATCGAGCAGGTTGTCCTGCCGCTCGTCTCCAAGGTAAGAGGCACAAGCTCTTCTCCCTTCCTCTCTCTCTCTCACTGTATACGCGCTTGCTTGCTTATCACCACCACTTCATTCATCACGCGCTGCAACGAGCACCTCTTCACTTTCAAACGGAAATCCATTGTGCACCTGTACCTACTCTGGTCTTTTCTCTCAAGCGGTGCTGTTTGCGTGTGCCTGAGATGTACTTCGATTCGGTCGCGGCGAAGCCACTCTTCCTCGTATTTCCCTCCCTCCCTCCCTCTCGGTCTCTCGAGCTTTTGCGCCTTTATTATGTAGCTCCATTCGTATACGTGTAACCACAAGTGTCGCATTAACGAGTAATCGCATGCAATCTGGGGTAAAGAAAAAGAAAAAGAAGAAAGAAGAAAGAAAAAAAAAAAAAAGATCTCGCTCCAAAAATACACGCGAGCGTATGTGTGTACGGTATGACGTGCTTGCAAGCTCTCGGCCGCACGCCGCAGTTTCGGGCTGTTGCGGCACACGTGCATACGCGCTATACCCATCACCACCACCACTACCACACAGCTCACTCGCGCCCGCCAACGACCGAGAATTCGTACCTATATACATTACGTCCGTGTGTCACATCCACGTATAAGCGCGGCCACGAGGTGCGCGTAGTACCTCTCTCGGTGTATAATCTCGTTAATCAGAAGGGTGGAAGGGGGGGGGAGTAGAGGGACCAGCTGCTCGCTATACACACATCCAGATATAAAGGGGATGTACACGAGTTGGCTTAGTCGATACATACGTACGGGTGTGTGCGTGTATATATACGTATGTAGTATACTTGCTGAGGCTGCGATACGAGTACGCGCATCCGAACGGGAGAGAGAAATAACTTGGCCGACTGCCGAAAATCGCCAAAGATCCGCTATATAACATCCAAGAATATATGTATATACCAAGGAACGAATTGGGACTGGAGAGAGATAGAGATCTTCTGCCCGAAATAGCGCGCTCTTTTTTTTTTTTTTTTTCTTTTTTTTTTTTTTTTTTTTCTTGCGTCTCATCATCATCATAATTATTATAGTTATTATAATTATTATTATTATTATTACTATTATTATTAGTTTTGTTATTCCTGACTCGTTGGTCGTGTAACCGTTTTCTCTGTAACAGTGCACTATTCCAGCGCACCGCCCCCGTACATGTGCTCGGCACGTAAAAACTCACGCACGCAATGAATACACGAGAGAGATCGATCTTTTTTTCTCTATTATTATTCCTCTGTACTCGCTGCCCTGCTGCTACATTATATGCTCGTTCTAGTTACGAGAACAACGAGGTTTAGGGGGGGGGAAGGATAGCACGCGTAGGTGTATGATTTTTTTTTCCTTCTCCTCCCCCCAACCCACTCTGTTCTCGTACACTCGAGCGCGCGACACGTGCTTTCTATATGACTATACCATTGTTCTGTCACTTGCACTCGACGGCTGTCGCTGTTTCTGTTTTCCGTGTGGCTTTTGTTATTGTTGTTGTTATCGGCTTTTAATAAATTTTTTAATGCCAACAGCGTGTTTGCACAGTGGCTACTGCTGCAAAGTATCGTTTATCGATAATATAATAAGTTCGCGATGTCTTTTTTTCTTTTTTTTTTTCTCCTCTTTTGTTCCAATATCAATACGCGAGCACGTACAGACTGAATCTGTTTTGTTCTGGAATAATCACGGCCCCAGGGGAAGTAGGTTTCGACGCAACTTACATTCCTTCTTGAGGCAAATTGGACATTGGGACGTGCACACATCATCGCTCGTGCGAAGGTGCTGTTGCGGGCATTCCTCCCTCCCACATCATCCACCGGTGAGATTAATTACCCCTATATGTTCGAGCAATGCCCCAACCAGATCACGTTACAGTTGTCGTGCTGATTACCGCATTGGGCTTTGATTCTTCACGAGAGTTTTTGGCTATCTTTTTTTCGCTGGAAGATGCCCAGCGATAGATTTGGAGTGTGGGGGGTGACGTGAGGCGATCGATGAGCGACGATGCCCTTATTATATTTATGCAGAAACGTGATATGTATTGGGTAGGCGGGGCACGTGAGACATCAGCGCTCTCGGGGCTTCCGACATAATTCCACGATGATGAGGGAAAAGAAAGGTTTCTTCTCACGAGGAGGGGAGAGATCGGCTTATAAAGAGATGCGTTTATGTATTACCCAAGTAAGTATTGAGTCGGTAGTGCATGGATGAAAACGTCGTCCGAGAGCGTATCCTCAAGTGGAGGAATGTTAGGACAGAACAACTTCTCAAGTGTTTTGATGCATGTCGTTTGGCTTGAGGTTGTTGCAGAGATAGGGATTACATTATTATTTTTTAGATCCAAATGTATTGAAGCATACGTTTAAAGCGGGTATTCGCAAATTCCACCTTTCGTTTTTTCGCCTTTGTTACATCAATTTTTGTTGGTCAAAACCGTACGGTTCGATAGAGTTAGAGAAATAGTAAATTAGGAATCGATTTGATCAATTACTTAACGCCCATCAACATTGCTGGGTTGTATTTTTTATGAACATCGCGTAGACGTGGTACACAATTTTCAATATTAGACCTCGTTGACACCATATGTAGGTTAAATCGATACATAGAACGTGTTTGATGATATCCCGAGATGATTAAGCAATAAAGAATTTTTGGATTGTGGTGGTAACCCGAAAAAATTTGAATAGGCTAATATATACCACCGTTCCCTTTCAGCAATCAAGTCAAAAGAAACCGGCAAAGACGAAAAAAAGAACAGCCTCAAAGGCGCTCTTAAAAATCCAGTCAACGAGTGTAGCTACTCGTAGATACTTCTCTGCTTGGTAAGTCCCCCATGCACACCCACCATCATCCGACGGTGCAATTACTCCTCATCCTTAAAGAATAAAGTAAACCGTATGTATATAAATATTCATCTCCTTTCGGCCGGCAACCCCTTAAGACTTGCTTCGTCCCCTCCGAGGCCCAAGAGTATCTTTTTGACATGTTCCTGTATGTGTGCAATTTTTACAGGCTGCGTTACTTGTCATCACAGGACATGGACGCTTGCTCTGCTTACATTCAAAGAAAAAATTCCTTCAACGACTTGTGATTTTGCGCAAGTACATGTGTGTTTGGAAGGGGTGGATTGAGATGGTGGATCGGAGTGACTTGAAAATTTACGGAGAGGCAAAGTTTAAGACCCAAAGTTTAAGGCATTTGACACAGAGAAGAAGGAACTGGCTGAGCAACGGGATCTCTATTAGAGGTGACGGGTAACTCCTGGTTTGAGTTTGACGTTTTTCTTTTTGTTCTATTCAACGGGTAGTTTATAGGGCTAAGGTGTGGTTACGAGGAATAAAAGTATTTCAGTGATAGTTTGACTTCTAGCTGTGGAGTTGTGAGGATTTTTAGTAGTCAGTAATTGGTATGGGGTTTGAGCAGCATAAATTAACATAAGAGGAACTGCATACTGCACCATCTTTTGTGTTTATACTTTTTTTTTAAATTTTTTTTTTTTTTTTGGTAATCCAACAGGCGTTACAAATAGTTACGTCTATAATAAGTAAGAAAGACAATAACATTTAAATCACGAATAAACGTAATCGAGTGACAAAAACACAGCCTGGTCTATTTCTACGGACATAACTCTATTTCTGCACCTATCCATCATCCCACGAAATTTCATTACAGAGACGAGAAGTTGTCCCACATTCCACGCGTCCATAAATTCCCTTTTCGCACTGGTCTCCTCAACTCCTCTTTCTCTCTCCAGAAATATTTGTCTAATGCAGATGCACACGCGTACAAGATCTGCACGGTATCGAGCAAAAAAACATCGATTCTCATCACTTTGAACTACTTTTTTTTCACGACGCGTCACTAGTGCCTATATACAATATCCTCTTCTTTCCTGTACAGACAAATAGGTCTTTGGACGCAACGATCGAACGCGTTAGCCAAACTTGGCAGGGATCTGAAAAATTCAGATGACTCAAGAGCAAGTTGCTTCGACCTATTTCCACGATAAAAGTCAAGGCTAGATATTTCCTGCTGAGGTACCCTTTTAACGACACTAGCAAAAGTTGTTCGATTTGATCTTTTTTTTGATCCACGTGCTGATTGTTTACAAGAGTTCCAATCCCACGGTGACGAAAACAAATTGTGAATCAGCAATGTTGGCTGAAAGTTTCCAACTTCCACTATTTGTGTATAATCAAGCAAAACCATCGACAGCTGCGGAATCGCGGTTCGGAGAAACACGGATGACTTGAACAAACATTTATTTAGCGAGCCACCTGAAGCATTAAATGTGATAACGTAACTTCAGGTGTACGTGCATGTGCAGGCTGATTCGAAATTATTCACAATTACGTCGACGCATACATTAGTTTTCAGCGCGTACTCCAACTATTAAGTATATAGTTCCAAACGATTGTTGAAATTTGCAACTGTCGGGTGTTTCATTAAGACGCCGAGGGTTTTGTTGGATGGACAAGCCGAGCAGTCGTTGATAACAGTTTAACTCTAAGAGCTAAATACGTTTCTCGTTGTAACGAGGCTATCTATATGATGTATTAGTTAAAACATTGTTGATTTGCGATTGTTTTGAGAAGATACAAACTTTTGTGGTGTGTTAAAATAAAAAAAAAAACAATTAAAAATCTGATCAGAGTTCGCAGAAGTATAAAACGTTTAATAGGCTGACTTCCTTCCTTCGATAGCTTCCTTCCCGATGATTAATATATCCATTACCCAATTTTTTTTCACCATCGAGATTTCTTGAATTCTTAAAAATCTTGGCACATCTTACATTGTACTTGATTTTGTTTCAATACAATTTAACAAGAACGTTTCCTCTTTAAAAATTAATACAAATCCGCCAGCACCCAAAGAGAAACATTTCCGTACGTACGTACGTGCGCCAGGACACGTACGCCTCGCCGATACGTGTGTACATATGTTTGGATTTTGATACGATCTTCAATGGAGTGACAAACTCATGCACGACAAAACTCATTGTTTTCGCATTGAAACCGCGGAGAGTTTTTGTAACAAGTTATCCGATATTTTTTAGGTGGACATCAATACTTTTTATTCAGGTACTGTAAAAGGGATAACCTAAACATGAAAATTGTATCGTAAAAAAAAAATAATAATAATTACTATAGAGTTATTCAAAACGTGCATCGAAAAACTTTTGGTGAAAAGCGAGTATAGTGGGTAAATATTCGTCTGCCCTGTGAGACACAAAAGTAGATAAATGCCGTGTATGGTAAGACACGCATACAGTCTAGCGTACATTGATGCGCAGCCTACACTACTTACATTTTTTACGAGAAAATTTATAGAAGAAACTTTTCTGCCAAACCTCTTTTCATACTTCATTAACATTTCTTTAGTTGTTTCAGTTGCCCACTGTTGGTCATAAGAGTTTTATATCTGTTCATTTTTGCAATATTATCGCTCCCTTAGTAAAATATTTTGATTGCTCATTACGCCAACTATCCGTTGGCAATGACTCGATATTTTTCCAACATTTAGAATCCCGCCATCAGAAAACGTCAAATCACAACTTGTTCGAGCAACCTCCCTAAAATCACGTCGGTGGAGTTAAGCACTTGTCAAAGCATTGCGTCTGACCTTACCCCAAGTCTCTTTATTCAATCGGTGAACTCTCCCGTATTAATCCTCCAACACTTTTTAAAAAAAAGTCGACATGACTGGATGAAAATTACCGAGTCCTGAGTTACCATATCCCTAAGAAAGATGAAGAGAGAAAGGTAGAGACATGCATATAAATAGGCGGTTTCCATTGATATGCTGGTCCCGTATTTCACGCCCCGGCACTTACCCAGTCTACACTCCACAGTCACGCGTGACTGAGAAAGAAAAAAAGCCACGAGTACTATTCATCGTCCAAAGTATTAGTGCGTGGATGCGTGGGTACAAAGAGTTAATACGAGTGGCTGATATCTCGTGCGTTACAATACCTATAATTTGATAGGCAGCAGTGATAGTGACGGTGGTGTTTCATTTTATTTTGGAGCTTGCGATCCCTGCAAATTTTTTTTTTTTTTTTTCAAAAAAGGGTCAAAACATCACCAAGTTCGATGATTACTTAACGCTCTCTAATGAAATACACAGTTACAATTCTAACAGACAGTAAGATAAAACAGTTATGACATCTATCAACCATACTATCTGATAATGAATCCAAAGAAAATATGTGGACAAAAAGTGATGAGTAGTTCCTGAATTTTCTCTTGATGTGAGCTCGATAATTGGCGTAAGATTCACTTGAAATTAGCGATTTTTACACTTCGTTTCCTCTTCAAGTTGACATTGTTAATATTTTGTTTTATCAATTAAGCAGAAAAATCAGGGGTCAAACATGTCAATGAGAAAAGTTAACCTTACCAATTTTTTTCATAATCACGATTCAGCTGCAAAATGTGATAAAACATTTTTTTCTTGTGGCGGGTGGAAAAACTGTGCACCCTTGAATCACGCAACACCCTTATATATTTTTTCGTAATTCTTTGTCTCAATGTCTCTCTCTCTCTCGCTTTCTCGTAAGACATTTTTTAAAAATACCTCAAGTTCAGCAAAATACACGATAACGCGAGACTTTTGTGTTGAGAAACCACACCTTAATATTTACTGTATTCAAGTGCAGTGGTCCCACGATAAAAAAATACTAACCATAATAGAGTGAGACTTTGAACTTAAAAAAATGCATCTCTCTCTTTTGTTCGTCGTTGGTGCAGAGGATGCAATTATAGTAGTCCTACCACTGGCGCCAGTTCAAAAGATCAGCGCTAATGATTTCACCACCTTTTGGATGGTCAACTTTGAGGGAGAATAAGAAACAAGAAAGAAAAAAAAGAAGGAAAAAAGGGGCCTCCGTAGGATCTGTGAAAGAGCTTTGAAGACTGTATCTTCTCCTTTTCTTCCTGCATACTTGATTTTTATTTGCACATGGGAAAGGGCTTTGCTATCATTAAAAGTAGATTTTTCTTTCACGTGAATAAATTATGGTGCACGTTCCTAACTATGGTGCAGTCGTTGAATAGTAACGTGGATGAATGGATTTAAGAATATGAATAAAGATTAGAAGTGTACCAAATACTGTAGTCCAATGTTTTTTTAACTTTTAATCGGTTTGTGTGCTTGGACAGACTTAGTTAAACTTGGGGCCCACAATCGGACTTTTTTAAATGATAAATCATTATTTCTAAGGTAAGGTATCCATTTGTGTCATGTTTTATTTCAAAGGCATTAATTGGTTTTTCATTTAAATGTTTATCACGAGTAGATCCATACTTTTATCAATATAATAGCCTCAAAAGGGTTTATAGCTTTTGTAATATCTTTTCTCTCGATTTTCTTCTATATTTAGAATCATGGCTATCAAAAAATATGAATTGAATTAAAGTACTAATTGGTAAAAATAACATGAAACGAGAATATAAGTAACATACAGTAAAAATTGTGTGTAAAGTTACATAACAATTCATGAATCTGACAAAACAAGTATGAAATATGTTGTAACAAACAAACGATGGTAATACGAGTAATAAAACAATTATCCAATCATTTATTCTGACATAATTCCTTATCTCAAAGAAAGCAAGAACACACGAATCACGTAAAGATAAAAAGTCAAACAGTTGTATTTACTTTGAGTTCAATTTTTTTATTTGCCCATATATTAACCAAAAGCTCCCTTGTTTTTTCATAACGATCACAGCCGTCAGTTCATCGATAGGTGAAAGGTTTGCAAAAACAAGTTCAAAATGTTTAACGCGAAAACCGTTTTCGTGCTCTGCTGTAAGTAAATCTGATAACTGTCTTTAACGATTAAATCAACTTGTAATTCGTAATACATAATTCGTTGGTAATCTTCTAATTTTACATCAACAGTAATCATAGCCAGTTTGGTTTCCAATGGATTGGCATATCCTCAATGCCATTGCCCTACGACCTTCGACTATAACCCTGTTTGTGGTGTTGATGGTGTGACTTATACAAATGTAGGAACGTTGGGTTGCCACAACAGCTGCAGAGGCACACGTAAGATTTTTATTTTAGTGAATTCGTAAGCAATTTTAGAGAGGGTTATGTTCAATGTTCTAAGTGAATCAATAATTTCTATCGAGTATCATCAAAAATATGTAGTAATTAACAATATACTAATCATTATATTTCAGTCGTTGGAATAGCACACAAAGGTGAGTGCGGAAAAAAATTGACTACTTTGTCTCAACCCGTCTATCACCAGCAATGGTACTGGCCGGCATTCTATCCATCATATTCATATTATCAACCATTCATTTACCTGTAAAAATTGTCAAGTCACATTTGAGTAATCCCGATGTACAATGTATAAAACTGTCTTACATTATTTTGCGTAATTAACTTTTTTATGAATAGTTCAAACGGTTGTTATTATTTTTGAACAATAATAATAAAAAAAATTGTTTATTACCTCAGTCAATAAAATACGGATAAAAATTGTCAATTTCCTCTAATTATTTAGTATTAACAGTTGTCCTCCCCATTACATGATGTTACATAATTTTTAAAAACAACAATAAATGCCAGTAAAAAGTGTAGCGAAATAAATATTGCTAATTACAAGAGTTAAATGAATTTTCACGTATTGAAACTACTGGGGTCTGTCTTGACTTGCAGTGCGTTTGTATGTTTTGACGTAATATTTATCAAATAAACTCTGAGGCATTTATTTTATTTCTAAGACTATCAGTGTATCACTTATAAAAATGGCTATAAATCACAAAAGCGAAAATTCAACCAATCTCACCCCAAGAGAAATTTTTTACAATTTTAAAAATACGACAGTCACTCGCAATTTCTAGAACTCGTTGGTACATTTGTTTCATTAACATTCTCTAAAAAGAAATGGTATTTCCAGACACTAAAGATATAAAGAAAATCAGGTCGTCATATAAGAAGAACTCAAGTTTCGACCTCGATAATGTAGTAGTCTCGATTACCGACAAAGGACACACAAGAACTACCCTGCAGCGAAACAAGATAAAAAGACAGCAGAAGAGAAAGACCAAAATAATATAGGGAATCGAAAAAATCCAAACGTCTCGCTATTACCGACCAGTGTGCAGCGAATAGACGCCAAGGAAATTGGCAACGGGCCTCGGGTCGTGCCAGACCGCAATGGAAACTTTCGTCGACGGCCAGATCGAAGCCGCACACGACCACTTGTTAGAGCCTTTTCCTCTCTCTTTCCTTCATGTGAGCTGTACACGCAACGAGTAACAGAGTCTCGCGCCTGATTACGTATTGACCTTCTCTACTTTGGTTTCGTCTACTTTTTCGATTCTTTTTCTTTTTGCTGGTTCTTTCGCACGTACCGTATATATTTGGCTGCGTTTCAGGAAACACTTTTTTCTACTATTTCTCAAAGTTTCAAGTTTCTCTTCTTCTATTGATCCCTGTATGACTGTGAATCGTAAATGCAGCTGTTCTTTTGTGAAATGAAGTCGTTGTCGTTTTAATACTTTTTTCATGTAAATACTTGGTGGAAGATATTGGAAGAATGATTTTCATTACACGCTACGGGACTTCATATAGCAAATGAAGGATTGTATTTAGAATTGCTTTGAGAAGTGAAATAAGAATGTTACTTTCACTTCATTATGATTCATATGATTTTGGGTGATAAGAGAAAACTACAATCGTACCTAATGACCAGCTCCTTTCCATGAGTTTCCTTTTGATTATTATTACCTTTTTACGAAGGACAAACGGTATTAGGCCTATTCTTACTGTTTCAAGTTTTAAGTTTGTACAAAATTTTAATAATAAATGATACTTTAATTATTAATATATTGATTAGTTCCAAAATATTGCAAGTAAATAATGTTACGCAGATAATTATCGAATCGAACTTTCCAGTTCACTCTTATCTTATGAACTTTACGATAAAACAAAAAAATCGATTTTGAAACTCGCAGAAATATACAAAAAGCACTGATTTCGAATTTTCTTATGAATCATTATATACAATCAATATCCACAAAAAGATATTGAAACGAGTAAATTAAGGTTTAAGAAAATCAAATCGCTAATCGACTGCGAAATTGAAAACCAAGGGATTACCAACTTGGCATTTCCGCCAAAAGCCGTGAGGTGATGCATAAAAGAGAGAACAAGGGTGGGTTTGTGTAAGGGAGCGGGAGGAAGGTGGTGACGTGGCCATTAAAGGCTCGTAAACACGGCCTTCTGAACAGGTCGTGTAAAGGTACTGTAGTATACCCGCAGCAAGTTGGCACAGCCAGTGCACAATCAATTACCATTGGGCATACCTTCGTTGCTTTTGCCACTGCGGCTCCCAAGTATCTTATCGATTGGCCCGCATTCAAATTATTGCTTATGAGACTTAGAGTGCACTCTAGTCCACATTAGCTCCATGAATTCTGGAATCATAGTTATTATTCAATTTTCCAGAAACACCGGGGCAATCATTGCTGGGGATTCGAGCGAAGGATGTGGCATGTGATTTATTATTCCATCTAGACTGGTTGGGGGTGAGTTTCTTCATTTTCAAGGAGAAGACGTGTAACGACGGGAATCAAAGGTAGCGTTAATGAGGGCGAATTGGAGGGTATCATTAGACTCGTGTAGCTCGAGCTCGGCTTGAGTAAGCTGATACGGGTGGTACTCTCTTGAGTTGGGTGTGTTCGTCCTTAATTGCTGTTGTTCGTACGTATGTGAGACGTGAAATTCGAGTTATTGGTGGTTAGGTACGACTGTTGGGATTAGATTTTACTCCTCCCAGAAAGTGATTAGGAATTGAAAGTATTTTTGGACAATTGTCTGGTCATACTTTTTGGAAAACAGCGTTAATAGATCTCGTAGATTTTGATTGATGTCTCAGAGTTGTTTTATCTTTTTAAGTGTAGTATTATTTCCATGCGATTTAAAGAAATATCTGCACTGGTACAATAGATTACTTTCAGTTAAAGAATGATTCATAAATAGTAACTCGAACATTTGGATCAACTGGAAACAAATATTTGTTGAAAGTTGAATGAAATCGTAATTGAAAATGAGCAGGTACTTTGATTTGGTTTTGTCATTATCTTTTTTTCACTTTTTTATAAAAATAAACGAGCATATCATTCATTAACTGTTAACGATCGAGTATTTTTTACTTACTCCTAACAAAGAATATTGGAATTAGAAAATATATATGGATGTTCGTGTTTTGACAGAAAGTAACCAGTGAGAATCTATTTCTAAATTTGATGAAAAGAATTTCCAAGTAAATTATGTAAGATTGTGCAAATAAGAATAGCTAAACTTATTGCTTGTACTAACATTAAAATAAAAATCAAATCTCAAAGAAATAGAATACTTTACAATATTAAACAATAGTATACCAGCTAGTCTTGGTAAGTCTGTGATGAAGAGTCTCATCCAACAAATAGTTTTAAGTGACTCGATTTTGTTGGGAAAATGAACGCCGATGGCTTTGTAACCACAATAGAAGAAGACAGCTTATGATTTACTTTCTCAGTTTGCTTCTTACCAAAGTTTCATTAATAGAGAGGCTTATGCTAACTTCGTACTTACTTACGGCTCGAAAATTTACGAAGAGCGCAATAGCCATTATATTTCACGGCATAACTAAATAAAAGTTGAAAAAGAAGTTTGACCAATTTTTTCATAGCACTTGCTACTTGAGAAGATATTCAATAACGAATATTAAAGTGTATCCAAACTGTACGGCTCAACATTTTTTCCCATCCTCTTCTTTATAGTGGGTCTTCTCTTTCTCTTGTACCGGCCGTGGGACGTAGCACGAACAATCTTGTCTTTTTTTTTTTTTTCAGCTTATAGGTTTCCAATAACGAGGTTAATAACATTGGGGAATTCTTCAACGATGATTATGTAAAAAGTACCTAAAAAGAGAAAAAAACTTTCCCTCTTTTTGCGATTTTCCAAGTAAATTGAGTATCGCAGCGATAGCTCGTTTGTATCGAACTCATATAGATCTTTATATATCACCGATACTTTTTTGAAGGGACTCCATATATACGCACAGACTCCGTTTTGACATAACGAGGGTATTTAAATGCATTAGAAAAAAACTTACCTCTTCTTGAAATCTCATGCATTTAAAAAGCACCGCTTTGTGATTTTCAAAGGGTGGGAGATCACATTTTTCCGGTCGGGTATTACTCGATTTATTTATTTTTTGTAATTGATTGCGATGAAAAGGTCATGGCTGACAGCTGATTGCTTGTTCACTACAGATTTTGAATTGAAAAACTTTATAGGAAAAGATCCATTGGAATTTCAAAAGAAAGGTTTGCTGTGTTGATTCTTAACTGAATTATAGAAGAGCTAACTGTATTAATTCATATTTTATTGCACAGAATTAAAATTCAACTGCCTTAAAATGAGTAACCTCCATGCCGATCTCTTTCACGATAAGTCGGGTGTTCTGACGCGCCAAGAGCGCGAGGAATGTTCCACAGCAAACCTTTTTAAGCGGAACAATAAACAATTCTGTAAAAGTAGTTCTTCTCAAGGGGTTTGCTGAAAAAGCAGACAGAGTTTTAAATCTAGACTGTGGGAAGGATGGTGACCTTCCTAAGATCCGGAAGTGCCAAGTCGCCGATTATTATGGCGTTGACCTCTCGCCAGCTAATGTGACAGAGGTGAAAAAACGCACCAAACCAATTGGCGTTTGCGCAACCTTCGTGGCCACCGATGCTTTTAAGAGCTTTTTAAACTTAGAATAACTGTTCAATATTGTGGTGTCCACTTGATACCCGGCAGATTTTTTATCACGGCGGTTCCGAGTGCTTCCAACATTATGCGCCATAAAATGAAAGGAAAATTAAGAAATTCCCCTAATGATATTACCTTTTCAGAAGGTACTCCCAACGCTTACATCTTAAAAATGGTGAAAACGATAAAACAAAATTCATATAGAGTGGAAATTACATATTAGGATACCCCACTCTAATATCAATTACGAGACTTTCTAAGACTTGCTTAATACTCCAAAGGTTAATTCGTTTTATACTCTAAATAGGCAATTTATAAGTGGTTACATTTTTTGTTCTGACAAAATTATAAGGCACTTCCATACATTGGTCGTGCCTAAAAATAATGCTGGGGTTGAAAAAATACACACAATCCATAAATATTGTACAGTAAAGAGCGTGATTATGCATCTTGTTGTAAGTTCTAAATTAACCCGTTGAAATTCAACTAAAACTGTAATAGTATTGTTAGTACGAACACAGTTCTCGATCAAATTTTTGTTTGTAGAACCCAGAAAATCATTGATACAAGTTGAGTGAATTAGAAAATCATCCGTGTATACTCTTCATGCCTGCGTTTCAAGCTGTGGATCTCATTGAAATGCAGTTTCTAAAATCGTACATGTTTTTCGATGGTCAAGTAGGCGCTCCTGATAAATTTTAACCAAAAACTTAAATATAAAAGTAATATAATATGTAATACCTCACGTGCGTTGCAACAGCTCTTGAATAAGGGTGTAAGTGCCATTGAACAAAAAAATACCATGGATTTTGGACGAAGAACCTAGCTGTTATAAACTATGCAATCCACTTTTAAGCAAAGTGCTCGCAAACACGTATGTAATTAGCATGATCGCTTCGTAACCAACAGATCTCGTAATCCTCGGTGGAATGCCATCATTTATCAGCCGTATACGCACATAAAACCACCGACATTCCAATCAAGCTCGGAGGAAAGTTGGACCATCGTCGTGGTACCAGAAACTCGTGCGACACCGAAAGCTCCCGCGCATAGCCATATTTGCAAAAGCTCGCGAGCCAAGCTATATACGCTGCAACTATCATCAAAGCGGGGGACGCAAAATAGCCACTCGAGAGGTAGGGTAGCACCACTCGACACACTCCGAATTTATACGCGGACAGATAAGCGAGTTAATAGAGTCTGGCCTCGAGTGTAACTGGGATGGAATTTTCCCGCGGCGTCCGGTTGACTCCCAAGCCCGTGGGTTATTTCACCACTCGTATAAGGTCGAGAAAATGTACAAGCATACATAGGCACGAGGAGAGACTCAAAAGCTCCACTCTGATTATACACTTCCACAGTCCCATCTGTGTAAACATTCGTGATAAAATTAAGTCGTTGTATTTTTTTTTTTCCATTGGTGTACTATGAAATAACAGCTCTCGCGGTTAAAGACAAACACGTAGCCATCACCCGAAATACGATAAAACCCGCTTTTATGGTACCCAGGCCAGGCAGCCTCGACGGGTGGCGTGTTGTTGCACGTTGGCGACCGGAGCGGTCACTCTCTCGGAAGCACCACTGCTGAGCCATTAAAGAGCTAAGCGTGTGCTACGGTGGGGCGCGAGAGAACTTTATCGCGACGAAAAAGTGGATTTCGCGTTACGTGCTCGGCCGGTGTGGGCACTCGGGTGCTTTATTTTATGTAGGCAAGGAAGATGTGGTGAGGGACGATGAGGATATTTTTACTTTTTTTTTTTTTTTTTTTTTCTTTTTCCGGTTCACGAGTTTTTGCGTTAATCTTGCAGGGAGGGTCGTTGTTGTTGGTGTCTGCTTTTTTGAGAGGAAAAGCTTGAACTAAAAAGAAACGATTTATCGCTGGTGAAAATAAACTGGCGAGGAAAATTTATATGGACGTGGCTTGGAAATACTGTGGTGTTCGTGCGGTGCTGTGTTTTAGTTTGTTTTCGATAAAATCTCGGGGCAATAAATCGTGATTTGATAGTTTGCATGAAAGAATAGAGCCTCTTTGTCCAAGATTTTTATCCAGAGATACGGTTCACCTTGAGCTCATGGATATTTTTAATTTTATTGATAGCATACGAATACTGTACAAACCTTATACTTGGTTACGTTGTATTTTATACGTTGAGTTTTGTTAGTAGAAAAATTAACTTATATTATAAACAAGAAAAAGGTATTTTTTTGTATCACGAGTATTGTAACATATTTGTTGGTAATTTGAGTTGTTGTTTAAACTAAGATTAAATCTCTGTTTGATAAGAAAAAATAGAACTTGAAATAATGCAAAAATAATTTATAAAATACAAGGTACCTTTTGTTTAGCCAAATGAAATATTTGTAGTGGCGATAATTAAAATAAAAATGCAATTAGAAAAAAAAAGTTTGGAGCTTGTATCTATAAATAAAGTATAATTTAATTACTAATTAAAAACACATTATTCGCAAATAATATTATTATTTTTATTTTTCATGCTGAAACAGCTTTTCCCTTTCTCCGTTGAATTACACGTTACAACGTCCGTTAACAAAGTTTGCGGGTAAAACGATACAGTACAAAGTTGGTCAAGACTGTAGGAGAGAAGGTAGCTGCTGTGTACATAGGTCGCGTCACGGGCAATCAAGCAGGAGTCGGTCGAGATGCTCCTTCCCCTTCGTACATGTTTTTTGATTGATTTCTATTTACTGAAGAACATAACTTTTACTTTATGAGGCGAAAGTTTCAATAAACAAAGTACTTCAAATACGTCAGGTCAAACGTTATGCTAGGACCTTCATTTAAAAATCAACGAAGTTTCGGTTAAGAGTTTTCTTCGGGTATCTGATCAACTTATGCTGAATCATGTCAAGTAGAAAAAACTCCTTTTTTAATGTAAAAGAGGAAAAATCATTTCTTGTACAAACTTTTAAATTCTAATAGTAAAAAAATTTTCAATTTTGCTTCATTTTATTTTCACCCCAATTACCTGATGTTGTCCAAAAGAATCATCGTTTTTAAGTAAGAAGACTGAGACATGTTTTCCATCTTATTAAAATATCGTCAATTTTATTTAAACGTTGTAAAGCGTTTACTACTAAAAAATGTTAATATTTGCAAATTCTAAGCAAAATTTATGACATTGATATTATCAAATTTTAAAGAACAATAGTAAAGCTGAGAGTAAAGCTATGGCACTTCACAAATCCAATAATCTAACTCTAACAAATGACAATACAATAGTAGTATCTTTTATACGTCAAAATATTTTTTGATGGTTGAAATCATTTGTTGTTATTAAAGATGTCACTTGAAAGACAATTTATGAAAATCCACGTGATATGTATGAATTAAGTTGCAATAATGTCACTATAACTTACACATAAAAAAAATAGTTGAAAGAGAGTGTACATGAATTACATAATTGACGCGTCCCTGTAACTACACACCGAGTACAAGTCTTTACATCTTTAGAATCCTAGCTTCCATGAATAGCGAAAAAGCCATTATTCTCCAGCATCAGTCCGAAAAGGCTTCAAAACCCAAGCTCCTTGAAATATCTGGCTCTCGATTCTCTCGACTTCACATTGCGTGCCAAAGTACGTAAGTAAACGCACGATTTGTTTGCATAAGAGCACATTCCACGGTAGGACAAATAAGAACCGCGGACTTCCTCTTTTGGCTGCGTGTGCTCGAGCGACCTTCGCTCGTTTAGCCAAGGCCAGACGAGCGTGCTCCAGAAACTCAAAATTTACGACCAACAAACGACTTTGCGCTCCTCATGATCCTGAATTTTCTTATCACCGTGGGTGTGTGCGTGTGTGTAGATTATATGCCGAAACAGTGTCACTCGTGCTCGACTTGTTAGTTTCTTTAGGAGTTGGCGTTATGAATAAATTTCAGCTAACCAGAATTTATTTACTGCTCTTCTATGTACGTTCGGTAAAAACTATGCGAGCGGGGAGTTGATAAATCAGAAAATCTCGTGTACGTATAAAAATGCGCGTCCTTCGGATACACAAGCTGGACGGTCCTGAATATCGTAATGTACGAAGAAACGAGTGAGGGCGTCATATGTTTCAAGTCGCACGAGATATACGTTTTAGGTTATGTTCTCTCGAAATTCGGGTAGCCAAATTCCGCATCTGCACTGAAATTACTCCGAATAATGCACGAGCGGGAACCTTAAAGGGAATTCGATTATACTTGGCAACTTCGGAAGACGCAGGCACGTGCGACGTGGTAATAATCGAGGTAAGAGCTCGGCTCCACTGGCGCTGTTAAATTTAACGGGGTCGAGCCTAACGCTCATCGTTAATTTGCATGAGGATGTAAAAAACTGTTTGAATGGTGATTGTCTTCTCGTTATGGTCTTCTTGAGTTATCATTCAATGTATGAGGAGCGTCTGGCAAAAAAGTCTTGCGGATCAGAGATTCACATCGTTAGTCCTATATTTCGTTGTCACACGTGGGGTAATCTTGTATGCATATCAAGTTTAACGATTATGCGTTTATGGTTGGAAATTTATTTCCATAAATCCTTACGATTCATTTTACCGTTTCAACTGTTGAGTGAAATTTATGTTCCGAAAATTGTTGATGCATAAATATTGGTAAAGAAAGTAAAGTTTGGACCACATATACATAAATACATTAAGAGGGAGCTTGTTTCTAAGAAGGACAAGAAGAAGAAAACGACAGGAGCCATCAGCACGAGCTGCAAGGTCTCGGGGTGAACTTTGGAACGTTGCCATTTTCAGGTCGCGTGGTACTTACAACATCGTTTCACTTTCTCACATCTTTTCATAAATGCTTTTAAGTACACGTATAAGTAGAGGAAGAAAATATAAAGTCCTTCTGTCTGCGCATGCTCTCTTTTATTTTTTTTATTGTCCAACGTCCAATGGTTGCATATAGGTGGTTGAGCACTATGAGTCAAAATTTTTTTCTAGAACGACACTCTAATAGTGCCAAATTCTAGTAAGGGTGGTTATGACGAAGTTGAGTTAAGCGATGGCGACTTTTCATTTTGGGGTTTGAAACTATTTTCAAGTTAATCGAGCGCGGAGAAAAAGTTGAACAAGCACCTTTTTATTAATAGCTCGTCATCATTTTCTCATTTAGAAGTTGTTATCAAATATTTAAAAATCTGGACATGAACTTATAATGGAATTACTTGGGATCTTGCGTCAAAGAGTTTTAAAGTAATCATTAACAATTTTAAGAGATTTATTAGGAAACCCGAGAATTTTCAAAACTTAACCGTTCTTGTAGGTTATGTTACCCACGGTTGGAATTATGTATCATTAAAAGTAATTAGTCTACAACAAAACCTTTTGAAACGTGAATATGAGTAACAATAATTTTTAAATGACTTAATAGTGCAATAGATTAAATATTAATATTTTAAGATATGTCAAACGGAGCCGTGATACAAATTAGACAATAACCATTTTTTAAAGAAAATCGTTTAATAATAAATAAAAAACTACATTGTGAGCTAATGTTTCGTATATTAACTGGAATAATTTTTTGTTGGTGATGACTATGATAATTCATAAAGTTATCTAAATTTCTAGATTTGTGCTACCATGTAAAAGACGTTGATTAATTCAAACAAATACTTGGATTTACAAAACAAACGTTCTCTCTAGTATTATAAAATCAAAAAAATATTTATCACACAAACACTGTATTTTATTGCAGCTGTAACAACAAACACAGTTTTTACTATCAGAAATATTTAATTTGTCAAAGAAACGCTTTTATCGTGTTAAAAATAACGTTTTTAGTATAACGGTTTTATTCGTCAAATGATTTTAACTGATTGAATCTTCATGCCAGTCAACAAGATTTGAAGACCATACATCAAAGCTCGTGGACCTAGTAGGGTTCGGAAATTGATTCTGTTACGTTTGTCGACTGAGGCTTTCAGGAAGTGTACCTCTGGATTTTTTTTTTCGTGAAAATTAGTTACTCTACGAGATAAAATTGAATTCGACAATAATATCTTGTTGTTAAACTCAATGGTATAAAAACAAAGATTTGGCAGGGTTAAAATTTTGGAAATTGTTGGTTCACAAATCTTAAATTTTAATTTACAAAGTGACTTTCCGTGATGGTTGTGATAAGTACAACATATGAGTCTTTGTAAACATATTCCTGCAGTTGGTCAAATTCGGTTGTAAACCTATCAAAATAACAACGGGCTACCCGACTTACCTTTACATAATAAAATTGAAAACAAAAACGATGTTTATAACATGTAAATCGTTTTACCACTAACAAGTACACTCAGATCTAAATTTGTAATTAAAAAAAAAATTTATAATTTTTCTACGCAGTAAGTCCAGTTTGTCTAACGAAGAAAGTAGTCATCTTGATAGTTAATAAATGCATGAAACTTGCGCAGATGTGTGCTTGGGCACAGAAAATGATAAAAAGTAAATGGCTTTGTAATTGGAAAAAAGAAAATAAAATAGAGAATGCGCACTGACGTGGCAAACAGTGGAGTGGGTTAGTGAGAAATTAAAGGGGCGTTTCGTACCAGTGGTCTGGAAGAGAAGCGTTGAAAAAAAAGTGTGAGAGGAATAATTGCTGAAAGATATAACTGGAGGGCATTTTTGTTAATCAGATAGGAGGGGAGGGGGCGAGCAACCTAATGTTCGAGCGTCCTAGGTTCGTCAAATTGGAACCTGAATTTAGTCATTTTTTAAAATATAATGAAAAAATAAAATACATACATTACTAGGAAGTCCAGAACCTTTGGCCCTGTAATACTGTAACCCAAGATCGTTTGCCCTGTAACCCTGTAATATTTATAGCCTTCCCTCGTATAATCCAAAGTACAATCATAGCTTGAAATTAATTATACTGATGTACGTAAATTTTTTTGTATTTAATTTGTTATCAAAGTATAAAGTAATTTTGCATTTAGATAACGTGGTTAAGGGCTCCAACGTTATGGGGTTATTAGTGGGATTTTTCCAAATGCCCGTTCTCGTATAGTCTAAGTGAAGTCTCAGTTCCAAGGTTTCCCAACGCATATAATCACCCGCCTCTTTGACTCTTGGAAAAAGACAGAAATCATGGGGTGCACGCGTGAAGAAGAATAAGGTCATCCGGTGAGCTGCGCGAGTCTTTAATTACTCTTCGTTATTTCAATTACCATCGCCGGCGGATCGCAAAGAGACGGCGGGAGGAGGCTTAGGATCTATAGTGCACCCTATGTCTACGGTAGTATGATATTAATGATATGAAAGTGAATCAAATGAAAATAATAACAGTAACGACGATAGCAATAGTAAAAACAAAAACATTAATAATAATTATAAGTACAATAATAACGATAATAATTAGAATATGTAGTAGAATGATCAATACTTGTTTGTTAACATCAAGAAGTTGTATTATTTCGTGCAAGATATTTTAAACACATTTACCCAGTCCCTCGAGAGAAAAAGGTCGGTGCCCGTCTCGGAATGCAATTATCTTGAGGTGTTATGCATCTTCGCGACACAGAATTTTTGCCAACTCTTCAGCTAGTCCCTCATTATTCTTCTTTTTCTTGAGCTGTAAGGCTCGTTTAAATGGTAGTTGTATGTAGTAGTCGAGTAAATGATGGTACCTTGGCTTCGTCGAAGCAATAGACGTCCCACTGCGAGGTAAAGTGCAGTTGAACCTCTGAGTGGGAGTCGAAGAATCGCTCGGGCTCTATTATGTTCCTGAGCTTTAGTGAGTAATTATCTTTGGTGAACATTTTCATTATTTTGTGGACTTTTTTCTATCAGTGACCTCTTAATCTCGATTATTACACCTCCAACAGTTAAAATGAGGATCATGACGGTAACTACTGAAATTTGTTAAATGTTAACATTAATTAATGTCCTATGTTACTATGTTATAGTTAATAGGTCTGTAGGTGTATCAAAGGTATATTGGAGGAACATAACTCGAACAGAATTTCGATGCCTCCAACCCCCCCCATCATAAAAGCTTTATCACATCAGCCACTGAGTACATAGCTAATCTTTCCTCAGAGCTCCGATGGTTTAGCGGTTAGCATACTAGCCTCCGAGCAGAGTCGATATTCGAAGGGTCGTGGGATCGAATCCTGTCGAAAAATATCGAGACATTTTCTTGGGCTTTTTCGATGAGACAAGTATGTACCTGGGATGCCCAAAAACCACTCATCCGATTTATATAACAAATAGTCGATTTTTCTAGTGATGTCTAAACCTCGTCAGGGGCGCTTCTTTTTCGAAGGAAAACCCGATCGGTACCTGGCCAGCTCAGGGGATGGATGACCAAAGCCGTCTGAGGGAAACTTTTCCAGGGGCCAGCTCAAAAGACTTCGCACACTGAGCGGTTAGGGCAAAAAAAATTGAAAGCAAAAAAAAGGTCTTTGATATAAGGTAAAAATGTCCCTATTATGACCATAAATTTCATCATACTTGCTTCTTTGATTTTTTTTTCTAACTGTGAGCTTTAACAGTAGAAATTTTGGTATTAGCTGGTGCGCTATAAATTTACCATTATTATTCTAATTTTTAAATATGGTTCTTAATTGTTAAAATACTTTATTTTATAAAAAGATTTTAAGAAAAAAATGTACATAATTATGAAACATTGTACCTATTGTTTTATATTATGTCCCTATTTATGAAACTTTTTAAAAAACGTTAATTGATTATAATATTTTAAGACAATCAAAGTTTTTTTACTTGCATAAAACTATGTTGTTTAAGAAAAATAAAGTTCGAGAAATCAAAATACCATACTAATCTTTCTTAACGACACTTCGCAAAATACTGATAGAACATCAAAGCACAACCACGAATTAAACAGAGATACAAGAACATCTCGTATGGATCTAAATGCAAGAGAAACTCTGGTCATGATTATATTTCTGGACCAATGTTCAATGATTTCGTTCCCATATTTACATTTTCATTTTTATTTTAAAATTCAAATAGACAACAACCGAGTACGTAACCACAAGGCAAAACCACTCCACGCTATGAATTTTGAAGCTTTCCAAAAAACAATCCACTCCCGGATCCCTCGAAGCTTACTAACCCAAGCCTTTCCTCACCAAAAAATCATGAAAATGCAAATGCAATCACAGTCCCGAAAACAAAAAAGTAAAAGAAAAAAAGAGCATGAAAGACCCACGGTGACTTATACGCGCGAAGAGCCACTGACCCGAGGCATGATTAACCGATGGCCCCTTTTTTTCGTTAAAGCTCGCGCGCGTACAAATGCGTGTAGCCGAAGGGCGTGGAAAATTCTTAACGAGCTAGCGCGCCTCTCTTTTTTTCTGTGACTGACTTCCACCCGGCGTTCCATAATTTCCTCGCCCTCTGAACGTTCCGGGGGATCCTTTCAGGGCAGACATTCTCTTCGCGCGTACCCTTCTTCTCGCATGTATTTTGCATCCCTCGGCTGCTTCGTTAGTTTTTCTTCTTTATTTCGCTTTTAAATTCGTTCACTATTCCGCATGAATTTTTATTCATATATATATATATTTGTTGAATGAAATGATGAAAGAGGAGGAGCTTTTAATTCTGACGGTGGAACGAGGATGTCGGTAAAGAGCTTTTGAGCTTTTGGTTTCTCTTTTGGCTTGTTCTAGAAACGACATTGTGACAGTATTAAATTTATTCGTATTTTTTTTTAAAATATTTTTTCAAATAAACGAGAAAATACATTGTTTAAACAAATCTGTCCTCTGAGTACAAGTGTGGACTGCAGTATTTCAGGGTTTCGTTGATCAATTTTTATGATGCAGTCTTATCGGAATAGGCACTGGACTTTTAATTCCTTTAGCGTAGATATAGACGTCACACAAACTTTTGTTGGTCCAAATCTTACGTATTAATGTTACAGTTTCTTTCATACTGTGGCACGAGAAATTTCATGTTCTTACCTTGGAAAATGGAGTTTTGGAATATTTGATGTAGGCATACGTGCGTCAAGTATGCACGCTGTTACATCTAGGTCAGGCATGTAAGGTTGAGAGTATGGAAGTGCACCAATTTTTTTTTTTTTTTTTTTGAAGTTTTAACGCACACTACGTAGATAATTATTTTATGTATGAAAAACAAGAATCTTCATTCGATTACTTTTTCTCATACCGCCACTATATTTACAAGGCACGCATTTTCATGAATAATTCCGCAAAATAAAAGAAGACTTCAAGGTCCAGTATGATTCAATTTATGAAGTGCACTTTTGAGATTTTTTTTCTTACCCTAGGTGTAAAAGTGATAAACAAAATTTTCTACCTCTGAACTAAGTATCATGAAATTCTTTTTGAATGCTTTTCAACACAAAAAAAGCTTGAAAATATAAACAGTTATAACGTACCTTGTATTCAAAACTATCTAAAAATGTTTAACTTAGCAATAAAAAAAATGTATAACTTTCAGAAGTTGAAAGGTTTTGTGTTCCAAACTTTTCTATTTACAGAGAGGGAATTTTGTTATCATGTTTTTTTTATGGTATCGCTTAAATGTATGTAATTTACTCACTCAAATATAATTGGGTTTTTAGAGCGACATCGTATTTACCAAAACAGTTGACGGTCTTTTTCTAATCCAGTATTAAATCGTAAGCCCTTACTTC
This sequence comes from Copidosoma floridanum, assembly GCF_036245765.1. Taxonomy (NCBI): domain Eukaryota; kingdom Metazoa; phylum Arthropoda; class Insecta; order Hymenoptera; family Encyrtidae; genus Copidosoma; species Copidosoma floridanum. The sequence goes on from NW_028321909.1 coordinate 4,809,961, forward strand.
ATTCTACTAAGGAAAAAAAAAGTTTCTCACTCATATTCCTTTGTGCATTATACCCAAGCAGACGACAAAAAATCTTCCACAACCAGCTGCAAAGAGGAAAAAAGATCATAAGAAAATACGACAGAGAAGATCGCACCCACGTCACCTCGTGCGCCCATTCAGACATCCGTTTCCTTTCCTTTCTTTCGTTCTTTCTCCTCCAACCTCACCTCCGAAAGAAACTAATAGTCGAGCAGCGGACTTTTTTTTTCCTCTGCGACGCACGGTAGTAATTGCCACCCCGCGGATTTTCTTCCGCTCCCCCAATAGAAGAAAAAAAAGTGAGAGGTATAGGAAAGAAAAGAGGCTTGGAAGAAGGATGGAGAAATGGGCCATTGCCTATTATCCGCGTAGGTACAGCCACGTGGCGTCGCCCAGATAACAGAGTCCATTTAACTTTGATCGGTTTCCCCGTCCTCCACCTCCTTATTTTTCCTTGTTAACTCGGCCCACGACGCGATATCTATCCCGTGTCATCTCACCATATTATATGACGATGATGCCGCTTACACATGAAGCACAGTGGTCTGATGGAGCCGAGGAAAAGTAATTTGCGTCAGTTGAAGGAAATCGGAGGAATTAGCTGCGCTTGCATGCTTTCTTGTTTGCAAGTTCCTTTAATGGGAATCGAGGTGCCGTAAAGATTGGTTGGATCTTACGATTTTATTGATAATGAGGATTTGATAAAAAAGTTGTATTAACATTTCAGAAGAAAAGGAGAAAAAGATGAATTGCCTTCTGTGGAAATTTTTCATTATCTTATTATGCGATTCCGTTTCAAGTCGTAGCTTTGTCAAAAGGTATAAAGTTATCTGTGATCAAAAATCAAATTACATATAAGACACCGTTTCTTTTTACAATCAGCAATTTAACTCATTCAATTATGGAGCTATTGCGATGTTGAATTAGTTTTTACTGTACTTCATACATTTAATTGCACAAAATAAGTACTTACTTCTCTCATTATATGAAAACGTCATACGATGATTCTTTGCAAGATTCACCATCAATAATTTTTAGGACATTAACTTAGTACCCTTGAAAATCGTAGCGTTAATTCCAACAACAACAAAAAAAAATATATTTCTTAGATTTTATCAGTGATTCAACAATTCATCACAAATAAAAAAAGTAGTTAAAATAAATTATCAATGTAAATTTATTTAAATAGATAAAAGAACTGTATTATATTTATCTGCTCATAATAACTAATACTTTAGCTGCTAAAAATAATCTGCGTTAAAAGAAAATGATTGTAAGATATTTAATTTTTTTCCTAAAAGCTACAACTAGGCAAAAATTCAATCATGTCAATATCCTGAATTAAAATTTATTTTACAACGCTCTATTAGAACGAAACATTTTTAATCTACTGAAATAACGTGTACATCACACAATCCTTGTCTATAGGTAAAATAAAGTAAAGACTAATTGTGCAAGTGTCATGCCTACATTTGTACATGTACTATACGTATGATGACGAAAAAGTCTCAATTATCTTATCAAACCCTAGGTTTGATTGACATATACACAAGCACACACCTACTTACACACTCGGCACATGCTTACGATGCCTGCCTGTGTTGATCAGCCACGAGCCAAGGCATTACTTAACAGAAGCTACCACCAGCAGAAGTTAAAGTTTATTGGACTACAGTACCCCGTAGTTGCATTAGTCCGCTCTAAAATATGTAGGCTATTTATCCCAATATGCATGCATAGAGAGAAAGAGACAAAGCGAACAAAGAGACACCTTATGGATAATGGAACACCGTATGCACAAGTATACGCACAGCAACGGCATGAGAATATCAATTGGTCTCAAGGGTGTCGTTCAAGTGGTTGTACATAGTACCTGTCGTTCGGATAATTGGCCGGTGTGTTAGCTTGATTTCGCTGTACAGTGGAGGAGCTGTGTAGGTACAATTACGTGCTCTTTGAGCTTACTGCTATGATTTGAATTTATGAACTGGCCATTACTCGATTGGTTTGATTGGTTCATTGATTAACGAGTTGATTTTGCTGTTGGAATCCAAAGTGATTTTCGAGCTGATTTGCTTTTTCATGCAACCATATGACTGATGGCCCAACTCACTTTTCTAACTTTATACACAAAAATTGGGTAGTATGGTTTTCTTCGCTAACTAGGAATCACGAGATTGACAATCTTATATTACTATAGGCAAAACTAAACGTTAGTTTATAGATGAATTACGAACTTTTGCAAATCTATTTTTAGATCGCTCATCTTATTTAGCTATTATTACGTTTGATGCCTCACATTGACTCGATTTTAGATTTTTCAACGCATTAACTGTTAGATAAAAGTTAATGTTTCAACCCACGATCATAAACCATATTCAGCTCTATTCAAGATAAACTTTTGTGTTAAATTTTCTTTTACATTTTTATTTTTTAAGTCATAATTTTATATTGTAATAGACAACTTTGAACCTTGCGCATGTTAATATTATTACTATAATTTTTTTATCTATACTGTACGGTTACGTCAATGTTTCAACAAGAAATGTTTTAATGAATCACATGATCAACGAATGTAGTAATTGAGACATACACACCATTTTTAGTCGGTTATGTTGTATGCAAGAATTTTCATTGCTTTAATAATTGATTTGCTCATGCAAAGCTGATACTTTTTTTTATCCTGATGTATCTTTCTATTTTATCTCTATTGACTCTTGAAATAACCTGTGCACTACATCTCAATCCTGTTTTTATCGTGAAACACAGCTTACTGGTATAAAACAAAATGAAAACAGCGACTATTTGAGCAAAAAAAAACTGAATCACAAATCACGCTCAAAAGCCATCCCGCGTTTTTTTCTAGTATAAAAACTGCGAGTGTACAAACGCTAAAGCTGATAAAAAATAGAACCACATAGTGTACGGGTGGAGTATATCGTATTTGGAATTCGCGTCTGGGGTGTACACAGTATAAAGGGAGTCTGGGAAAGTTTGCCTCTGTTCGCGGGGAAATCGATGTATACACGGGGAAGTAATATAGGCCACTGGTGTATAAATATATGCCAATAGTCTCTCTTCCTTTCGTTCCAGAACTGTATGAGCGAAAACTGATTGATGGTCCCAACGACGAGAACAAAGACGTTGATGGAGAAAAATGTGAAAGTTTGATTATCTAAAGACCGCTTGTGTGTAATTTTCCTTGTCGAGTTGGGATGGGTTGTTTTTCTTTCCTCGTTACCTTTTTTTTCTGTGGTAAAGCTGTAAAGTTGATTCCCAGTCTCATAGGAGAGCGAGCAAACGTATACTTGCAGTACAATTTACTTGCGTGGTTACCCTCAAGTTGAAGATGCTACGTTATCGTTCTACTGGGACTTATCTGCTATTGTATTTTACTTTTTTTTATTGTCATACGTAGGTAAAAAACAGGAGTTCATTTTGTCGAGTTTGGTCGTATGTACACGCGTAGTTTGGCCAGAAAGTTTGGAATTACTTCACACGGGAACATCTCTGTCCAGAATAATGTTTGTCATTTGGTGTGGTGATCATTGGAAATTGGGTTAAAGCGACGAGCGGAAACTTTTTAAGTATCACACAATCCCCCGGAGTGGATAGTTCTCGTGAGATATTTAAAAACTTGCACTAGCGGACATTTTTCAGAAACGGTGAATGATCGAGAAAATTGTCTAGAAACTTTAGAGCTCCTTGACTGCGTTGAAGAAAAATTTCCGAGTTAAGACTAGAGTTTTGTAATGAAGCGATTATCATGTAACAACGTTTTCATCCGCTTAACCGGGCTTGGCTCCACTTTGAAACTACCTATTAATGAGAAGTTTAATTGCGTTGGTTTATTTAAAGTACCAGTGCGCATAATCCGACTATTTTACACGGAACAAGGTACCATTCAAGAAAAAATGTATACGTTAGCGTATACTTAGTTTATTATTATACTGTCCAAGTCATGAATTGTTGAAAACAACTAATCGATAATTGCTATTTACTAGCTTGTGTTTACTACGCCGTCAACCAGAATTAGAACTACTGATCAAAGTAGTGTAAATCCAATCACTTTCCAAAATTTAACATCCATTCAAAGGATCCAATTGATCATGTTGATGTAAAACTAAAAAGTCAATCACCGTAATGATTACTCTGCCAGAAATATTTCAGTAAATACAAAAAAACTGAAAGGGTTTTGAGTTTGCGGTCTCCAATTGTCCAGATCTCGTTCGATAGAGTGCATGAAAAAACATTAAAAAACAAGCGTACCAATATTTTCCATCATCGCACTTAAAGTCCCTACTAACTGGGAGCTCGAATAAGCGACCCGCTTGCCCAATTAAATTTAAATTTAAAAGCAAACCACGCCAAAGGCAGTGGACACAACACGCGGGCATACCGTAACGCAGTCGAGTTTTTTTAATCCTCGTCTAATTTCCATGCTTCCGCAAAATGGAAAATGAGAGTCCAGTGTGCGAGAGGTGGATCTGGAATACATTGCACCTGCTGTCTCCTTTCTGTCCTTGTATAATACGCGTACAGCTGCGTGAAATTATTCGAAAGCGAGTTTATGTGTAAGGAAGCTGAAAGAGCGTCCGCAGGGGTTGAGCGTGGAATAAAAATAGAACTTTGCTTCGCATTGAATTATTTCTCAGGGGTTATAGCTTTTTTCTAGTGTGTGCGTTTTAAATATGGATTGGCGAAAAATATCGGTTAACCACCTATTCTCGTCTACCCTCCAAAGACTAAAGAACTTTGGAATTTCAAGATCTAAGATCAACCTGATACTTTAATGTGTAGCATAAACTTATCATTTAATCAACCACAACTTAATATTTCTCAATACAATCCAAAAAAAACGTTCTAAATAATATTTTTTACGAGCAATACAACTCTATGAACACCACTAATCGAGAGCAAAACAGATTTCGGCAATTCGTCATTTCTTCCTCAAAAGTTTACCCCCACCTCAATCTTTGCCAACATATTCTACTACTTCGACGATCTTATTGCAGTGCTTCTGAAATGTTTCCGTGCTAATTACACGCTCGGGGGAGAGAGCGGGAGAGGGAGAAGTGCAGGACTCATAAATCGATTGGCGACCGAGCATGAAGTTCTACAGCTGCTGCTCCATTCAGTTTCGGGAAATAAGCTACCTACGTCAATGCATGGTGGTGCTGCTTTCGTTAATTTTTTAAAAATTGTTTTCATTTTTCTGTCTTTTGTATAGTCAGTTTTCTGGTCTCCGAGCGGTATTAATGACCATTAATACCACGTCTGTGTGTCATTGGATGCTGTAGGGTGGGAGTTGTTGGGAAATGAATGAAAGGAATGCTGCAATTATGAGATTCAGAGTAAATCCGAATAGTTCATAGTGACCTTATGTTTACTGATAGATGCTCTTAAAAACACTATTCTTGTATACAATTTATGTAAAACTGTACAAAAAAACGTGTTTTTCTCGTAGTAATGCACGAATTAGACCGAAAAATCTCTGGTTCATCGAATCAGCTCTTCTACCAAATTACTGCAAGATGTACTGCAAGGGTCGTGATTATAAATATGTAGATGTATGAACTGTAATTAAATGTATACTTTCACACTGGAGTTCTTTCACGTAACGTTAATTATTCATGTATACTAGTTTTATAAGGATCCTCTTTTAAGAAGAATAGGAGATAGTGAGGACTCGTAGGTATAAAGTTGGGTTCGTATTGCCCCAACACGTATTACGAGATACCCCAGTGGGAGTGTGCAGGAACGTAATCAGATTTACAATGCCCCTGACTCGTGATGCCCTACGTCCTAAGATTAATGATGTTGCTAAGTATTGATTTATTGACTTTCTTGTGCTACCATCGGGTGCGGGTAAGTCGCCAATGCCCCGGGATCACTCAAGTTCGTACTGCCCTGGAGAGCCGCTCTTTACCCGAGGAACACAAGAGAGACGTCACTGGGGGACGGGAAAAACTAGAAGACTGCAATAGCCTCTTCGGCGCCCGTTAAGCCAGAGTTACATATGATAGGAAAGGTGTAATATAAAGAGTAATAATCCATTTTGTAGGTATAATTTTGCCATTTATTGCGTTATCAAAGAAATGTACTATAGCGCTTTAAAGAGCAGAGCTCTGTGGTCAAAATGCTGGACTCGTTGATGATGGCAAAAAGTGATTAACATGAGCTGGCATGGGCCTTTTATACCCTCCTGAGAAGCAGCGTCGGTGGCTTTGATTAGGCAGCTCAGAAATAATAGTTGCGAGCTCTAGTATAAGGTGTATCTCCATGTCTTACGTTTGAGTATTAAGGTACTTGATATTTCTTAATGTCGCGAAGATTTAAACTCACAGTAGCTTCGGTTTGGTGATATATTTGAATATTTTAAATGAGATATTAATTAAAATATACTTGTGACCTCACAGTACACAAAAATGTTGTCACAGTCATATCAATGGTGCTAAAGTAATCTTGCAATATATTTTATTTATGTTCATTCTAAAATCAAAAGTTTTAGATCACTATTATAAATCTACAAGTATTAGTACAATCCCCCCATAGATATAACAGATTTTAAAAGTTTATTTGAGAGCCGTTTTAATCTTCTAATAAAAACAAAAATTTACATTTACACGAAAGAAAACTTCACCTCACAGTAGTTCTAAAGAAAATAAATACAAATTAACGTTGATAGTATCTCTATAACTACGTAGTAAATACAAAAATATTAAAAATAATAAGAAAAGTTACACATACTTCAGCATTCTCAGACAAGTCAACTAATACTAGTCTGTAGTTAGCCCAAAGAAAATTTCACACCTCAGCTGAGGGTGATAATCCTAGGTTGGCTTACTAACTAGACCTTGAAAAGCGATTACTCTTTTCACTGTCTCTAATAATACTATTGCTATTACTCTAATAATCAATGTGTTCTGTACACTCAAAATAAGCAATCTCTCCTCGCTTCTCATCCCCTGACATTTATATAGCTCTCCACGAGACTAATTGCACGAAATACCATTCTCTAACTCGCGTGGCTAGACTGTTACTACTACGACTACCACTACAAATGTCATATGTTTGGTGACAAAAGAAAAAATCGTTGATGTTAGCACGATGATGACTTAGTCGTGCGTTAACACTTATGAGAGGTGTTAAGGAAGAAGCTCTTTTTGATTAAGGTTGAAAATATATTGAAATTTTATGAAGAATCTTTCTTTTGCATTTTTAGTCTTCTTAAGTACTTCTCCGTCACCAAAAAGCGATGTATATATGTATTTGATACAACTGTGCAGTTAATTGAAAAGGAAGATTACATTTGTTATCCATGCAAATAATGTCGCTAATGCAAATTTATGATGTGGAACATCATACTCGCGAAATTACAGATATTAATCAAGACCTTCGGATTGGTAAAGGGTTAAAATGAAATTAAACTGGGAATAGAAACTCGTACACTCGTAGTTAGTTCGTAGTGAAATAATGTAATACCACAACGGATTTAGTGGAAAGAGAAAGAATATTCATTGAAACCTTGATACAGAGGTGTTCGTTACGCAATATTTCATACATTTGTATCAAATGAACAAAAACTACAAAGGCATATTGTTTCATTATCATGAAACGGATAAAATACTGTACGAATACTAAATGAATGCATAAAGACGTTCTACAGAAAGTATTTGGATAAAAGACCTCCACCAGCTTGTAACAACTTTAAACAAAAATAAGTTTTGCATTCAAAGATCCCGTTAAATAATCACGAAGTATATGATCATGACACAATACCCACACAAGGCTTCTCCACAAATCATTCCAAACATTATTGTTTTTTAATTTTGGTACGTTTACTAAAGTTCCTGTATTTTATACTGAAAGCATGTCCAGAAACGTCCGATTTTTTTCAATGTACTTCTACATAGCCAAATTCAAATTACACACATAATTCCGTGTCAACAAGTGCTGTCAGCGTTTAATCTACTTCCTATGTATAGCTCAAGATTTTCACTTCGTATTCATTCAACCACACACACGCGCGTGTAGAGAGCGGTTAACAGCACATAAGAATGTCTAAGGTTGATAACACCAATAATAAGAGATAATTTCAAAACTGCTACTTGTGTAACAATATACACGTACATTTGACATCAAATTTTTAAACGAGTGGAATGGCATAGTTATTAGGCTTTCAGCTTACAACTTCAGTTAAGTCACGTAGAATACTGTTAACGCAGTTGTATCAATGCTATAAGAATGTATTTAACTAGTGTAGCAAATGAGATAATTGAGTTTTGAAATTTCTACACTTGGGAATGTTCATCCATTACCATAGACTATTTGTTGAGATTCACTCACTCGACTGATTCAACTCAGCATTTCAGGACATTATTTTTGAAGAGACGTAGTCATTGGCAGCCATTGAGATCGAACGAAACTGTTAATTTTAGTTTTTCATGTTAGTAGTTTGTATTTATTAATGCACCATGAATTAAATCAATTTTAGTGAACAAAAATAGCTGTTTTCGTACCACGGGTGCAAAGTAAAAAAATCTCGCTCTAAGGGTGGGATTTTTGTATGTTTGTGCTCAAGGTCTGAACGTCGTTTTTCTTCCCTAAGGCGCAAGGTCATACTTTAGGCCCATGGGCTTACCCACCCATGAGCGCAAAGTGATTTAAGGGCGCAAGACCTTGGGAAAAAAATAAATATACACATTCGTAGACATGATCGTGCTCTAGGTAAAAACATTAGATTAATAAAAAATCCTTTGAACCTAGTCGTATGATTTACAATAACATCCCGACATTTACTTAAGTATGTATATGTAAGATAAATAAATAGAGCACTTTACTTATTGAAGCTGTAATACATTATGGCATATGAGTCTTAGCGGAGCTTCGAACGAGTGAACACGCGTCTTCTCGTGGCTCCACTGTGTTTTGATTTTACAAAAATTGTTAATGAAATAGTGCGGTCTGACGGCAAAAGGCAAAAAGAAAAATAAGAGCTACGCGGGCTCCGCGCCGGCGGAGACCTCCTACTAATATATACATCTTGAAAAAGTTGGTCATCTCCTTGTTGAAATGATCAACTCCAACGTGAGCAAACTAACCTCAAACATCTCCCAGACCCAGCCAACACAATCCAGGCCAACGTATTCGCAAATGACGCAACAGATCAAGTACCCTACAAAAGAAGAAGCGATTATACTAGACTCCATAGAAGGAGTATCAATACATTCTTACACTATTGCATTGGGCACCATAGTTGAACCCAAAAATGTCAGATTTGTCTCACGCATATCATTAAATCGAGTTTGCATTTACTTAAGCGACAAAAAATTTGTTGAGGAACTCTCCGGAAAGACGGTTCAGATAGAAAATTGCAATCTAGTTATAAGGCCTCTAATTACTCAAGCTAAACGTATTCTTATCTCCAATGTCTGTCCCGTAATAACCAACGAAAAAATAGTTGAGGAACTAAATAGACTAAAAGTGAATCCAGTTTCACAAATAACGTTTATACGGTCAGGCACAAAGCTACCAGGATACGAACACGTCTGTTGTTTTAGAAGACAAATGTATGTAAAACCAGAAGAAGAGACTCTGATTCCGCCAAGGCTCGAAATTCAACATGACGGCGTAGTGTACTCCCTTTATTTCTCCACAGAAAAATTAAGCTGTTATTTGTGCAAGGAGGAAGGGCATATTGCCAGATATTGTCAGTCACTTAGTCATTCCGCCAACCAAGAACAATTTATTAAAGAAAAGTCTGCCGCTGAAATTGCCGACATCGAACCTTGTGAAGAGAGTACGATTTTATCGACTGCTGACTCAATCTCTGTGGGCAAAAAAGTAAACTCTCCATTGACAGCCAATCAGACTACAAATATGACTCTGCCCGGGAACTCAGCCCTGAAAAGACCGACAACTACCTCGTCAATGTCTTCTCAAGACTCACACAACGTACATAAGGAACTTTTTATATCTCCTAAAGATTCCTCGAAACCTAAAAAAAAGAGACCACGCACTAAATTACAAGATCAGGCACAAGAAGTCATCCTAGCTGATATTCAAAAACAAATGGAACCAGCCCTAGATTTTATTAAAAATAATAACGCTCAATATCCTATTAATTCAACCTCCCTCGTAGATTTTCTCAAAGAAACTCACGGCTCCAATAGCGTTCTTGAGATTGCTTACAGATATACTGCAGACACACAAGGCCTACTAAAAATGCTATCAGATGCAAGAAATAAAATTTCCAGCACCGCATTGAGAGCGCGAATATCGAGGCTCTTGGGAAAAATATCCAACCTTGAAACTCAAAGCCAATCAAGTGACTACTCTAGTGTTTCTGCAGGAGAAAACTAAACGAGACTAAGTAAAAAGACTAAACTAAAAGTAAAATCATGACTTCCTTTCAAGAAACAGTGCTAAATATCGTATGCTGGAACGCAAGAAGCTTAGTGCAAAATCAATGGGATATTCGACAAAACTGCAATCAACTCGATATAATAATCTGTGTAGAGTCCTGGCTTACCAACAAAGACAACATTCACCTTCCTGGCTTTCTTACACTCAGAAAGGACCGGACTACGGGAAAGGGAGGAGGAATCGTCTTTTTTATACGTAAAAATATTTCCTATGTAGAACTTAATCTTACTTCCCCAGATCCATCACTAGAACTATGCGGAGTTCACATTAATAATGTCAATCCTGTGTTTGACTTGATTGCATGCTACAGATCCCCAGGTGTCAATCTAACGCAGCATCAATGGAATCTCTTAGCAGATAATATTAAAAATCCCAACACAATATTATTAGGTGACTTCAATTCGCACAACACAGACTGGAATTGCGAAAAAATCGATTTAAATGGTGAAAGATTACGAAATGTTATCGATTCCCACAATCTTATTCTGCATAACAGCGATACACTCTCATATATAGAATTAAACCGCGATTACAGATCCAATTTAGATCTGGTTATTTCCACTCCCAACATCTCGGACAAAATAATTGTAAGCTGCTTGGATGACACTTGGGGTTCAAATCACTTTCCTCTTTTTATAAAATACTCGACAGAAAAAATTAGCTACATCAAAAAAAGTTTCAAACCCTATACTGTTCGCACAAACTGGGAAAATTTTAACAACGTTCTTCAAAATTCAATAGTAAAATTTTACTCTCCCGATTATAATTTACTTAACTCCTCTGAAAAATACTCTTTTTTTACTAAACATATTACTGATGCAATTAAGTCAAGCACACCAGTTAAAAAGATAAAAATTGGATCGATCTCACGCAAACCTTGGAATCCGGTACCCTGGTGGGACTATGATTGCCATAAAGCAAAAAGACTCCGCATAGCTGCTTTTAAGAAATGGGAATTTTCTCACAATTTGGAAGATCTTATACAATATAAAAAATATACAGCCATAGCCAAAAAAACTTTCAAAAATAAAAAAAAACAACATTTTCGTGATTTTGCTGGCTCACTTTCGTTTAATATCAATAACACTTATGTATGGAACAAATGCAAGATTCTAAAAAATGGCTGGGTCAAAACATACAATGAAAATCAAACGATTAACATGCATACACCTGAACAACTAGAGCAAGCTCTAAATAAAATCTGTCCTCCTTGGGCGGAGACTGATCCATCTATCACTCCCCAAACCAGCAAAAATCCATTTTTTGATAATCCTTTTAGTTTCTCTGAATTCAACGGCGCTCTAAACAAAAAAAATATCAAATCCTCTCCAGGACAAGATGGCATAGACTACTTTATACTTAAAAATCTACCAATTCAATACAAGCTCCTACTTTTAGACATATTTAATGAAATCTACATAACTAATATTTATCCTGAAACTTGGTCTCATTCATATATACATTTTATTAACAAGAGTGACAAGATTAGTCTCCGCCCAATAGCCCTGACATCTTGTATTGGCAAAGTTTTTGAAACGATTTTAAAAAACCGTTTACAATGGTGGATTGAAAAAAATAATGTTGTTCCGAACAGTCAACAAGGTTTTAGACAGGGACGCTCGTGTAATGATAATTTGGTAAATCTTCTTTTAAAAATAGAGGAAGCATTCCACGAAAAAAAAGAAGTTTTGGCGGTATTCTTAGATATTAGAGCTGCATTCGATAACGTGAACACGGACATCTTACTGTCTAAACTATCGGAAATTGGCTGTTCGAACAATATTATCAAATATATTAACTTTATCACCAAAAAAAGATACATCCACACGGACTTTCTAGGTGATGATAGTAGGATTACATACAGGGGAGTGCCTCAAGGAGGCGTCCTTAGCCCACTCTTGTATGTAATCTATGTTTCCAAAATTTTGGAAGGTGTGCCAAAATTTGTATGTATATCTCAATTTGCGGATGATACCGCAGTATACATAAAATTTAAATCTGAAAATTACGGTAAAAACAGAATAGAATCTGCTGTTAACACTATCTTCTATAATCTGTCTAATATAGGACTAGATCTTGCTCCAGAAAAGTCTAAGCTAATACATTTTAATAACAAAAATATTCAACCAGGGCAGATTAGTATAAAAATCCAAAACTCTGAAATAAATTCAGCCCCCACTGTAAAGTTTCTCGGTCTTATTCTAGATTACAAACTTTCTTTCACTCCTCAAATTAACAATATAAATAAAAAATGTACAAAAGCATTGAACATAATTAAATTTCTTTGTGGCACATGGTGGGGATCGGACCCAGAAACTCTCATCACTTTGTATAAAAGTTACGTTAGACCAATAATCGAATACGGTAGTTTTGTCTACTATCCGAAACAAATAATCAATCAAGAGAAACTCCAAAAAATCCAAAACACCGCTATCAGAACAGCTTTGGGGTGTAGAATAAGCACACCTACGAACATACTACATGCCGAATCCAAATTAGTTATGATAAAAGACAGAATAAAATACCTATCTAACACGTATTTGATTAAAACACTTTCAAATTCGTCCACGCTAACATATAACTCCATACAAACTTATTTTAGAGTGTTAAAAAAAAAAAAACCAAAATCCATTCGTCTCTTAAGTCAAAGCATACAAGAAATTTTAGATTCACCTGATATAATCATCTCAAGTTCTAATTTTAACAGTTACACTCACAATTTTGAAACAAATTTTACAAATATTAAAATAAATACTGAATTTGGCAAAAGTATTCAAAACTCGTCTTATCCCACGGAAATATTCAAAAGCTATCTCAACGAAAAAATGTATACGGCCTTTTACACCGATGGCAGCAAAATAGAAAATGCCAAGTTCGTAGGTTCTGCTTACACTTGTCCATCTTTGAATATAAGCGCAGCTTTCAGTCTACACCCTCAAGCTTCTGTATATACAGCAGAATGCCTTGCTATCGACAAAGCCTTGGAGTTAATTATTAAAAATTGCATCCCTGACGCTATTATTTTCTCTGATTCCCTCAGTGCACTGCAAAGCTTAGAATCTCTTAATATCAACGTTAAAACTAACATCTACGTATTCGAAATAAAAGAGAAATATAATTTGTACCTTAAGAATAACCCAAACTTCTCAATAAGATTCTACTGGATTCCATCGCACTTGGGAATCGAAGGAAATGAGAAAGCTGATGAGATGGCAAAAAGGGCTACCAACAAAGTCTCTCTTGACATTAGTAGAGTGCCTTTCACTGATCTCTTCGAAATATTTAAAATCCAAATGCGTAACTCCACAACCGACTTAATTAAACAACAAGGTCTTAAGAAAGGTACTCACTATTTTAACAACTACTATAGTAATGTAGCAAATCCATGGTATGCCCATAAAAAACTTCCTCGAAACTTTATCACTACCATTAATAGAATAAGAGCAAATCACTATAATCTTGCTGACTCTCTCCACCGAGTAAATATTGTAAACGATCCTACTTGTAAATGCGGAAAATTTGTTGAAAATATAAACCATGTACTCTGGCAGTGTGAACTCTATGACGAACACAGAAACGAACTTATTAAAAAACTCAATAAGTTGAACATAGGATTGCCGTGTACAGTTGATATCATCGTTAACCGACCAAACATACCTGCGTGCGTCCACATGTATAATTTTTTACAAAACTGTAATCTACAAATATAATGTAAAACTATAATGTAATCATGTCACTGCAAAGCTGTATGGGCCAAATAGGCTCTCAATGCTTTTTAAGGAACTTGTTCCTAATAAATGAAAAAAAAAAAAAAAAAAAAAACATTATGGCATATACTTATTAAAGAGTGCCTCAATCCACTATGCACGGTATACATAATATTAATACTAACAATTTTCGCAGCAAATGGTGACTCATTCGTATATATTCCCTTACAACTACGAAATATAAATTCAAAAATACTAAAGAATTATTTTTTATACTTATAGATTTGAAATTTGGTTCTACTTATCAGTAGCTTGATAACTTGGCTAATGATCTGATAGTTTGAGACTAGTATTGTAGCGTGTATGTAAACACATTTAGGATTTGAGTGCGTTTTAAACCAAACATAAAAGTTTTTTTACAAGAGATGTATATCGGCTAGCATTTATAGATTCAACTAGTACGTTTGTACATTTTTTATAAGTATTAATATACTTTTATAACTATCTTAAAACAGTCTTATTACCTTATTCATCATTTGACTTTGCATAATAATAATATTTAATATATTTTAGACTTACATATCTGCTGTAAAAAAATCATTTGATACGTATAACATGAAATTTCAAAGTACTACGCAAGTTCTAGTGTCTGAGGCATGTGTTTCATGAACGGTAAAACATTTTATTCCAAGGATGTTTAATCAAGCAACATGATATGTACCATTGAGATCACAGGTAAGTCAAAACATTAACAATCATATTTCTCCATATTTTAACCTCCAAAAAATAATGACTGAGAAAATAAAAATCAAAGCAAAGATTTATGGCTAGCATATTACCTGGACTTATGGCCTGTGTATGATGAAAGTCTTAGGTATAATCTGACAAAACATTTATATTGTTTGAATAAAGTTATAATTTTTGTATGTTTTAGATATTTTCAGTAGTGGATGGAGATAATGGTGCCAGTGGTACATCAGGCTTTACCCCTTTGGATTATACAATAATATAAAAGATAGTACTACTGTCTCACTTATACAAGTAGAGAATGAAAAAGGTATTGTAGATCCAAATGTGAAAATTGATTTCTATAATATCAATGGAGAATGTTTGAAGGAAACTCCGTTTAGTTTACGTCTTGAAAGACTCGTACCGTGTAGTGAATATTATTCCTGTAAAAAAAAAATAGACTGATTATAAAATGTTTTATACGATGGGAGTAGGATAGAAACAGCAAAATTATTAAAGGTTTGAATCCACTTTCAGAAAAGGATACCTTCAGTGATATTATACTTGTGTCAAATGATGGTACAAAGTTCTCATCTCATAAATTTATTCTATTTCTCGAATATGTTCAAGTATGGTGTGGAGGAAAATCAAGAGTCTGTGGGTAAAATTGAAGATTTTGATGGCAAAACTCAGAAAGCTGTGTTAATTAAATGTTTTTGATAAAAACGACTGTAAAATCATTGACGTGTTTAATGCTGCTTATAAGTATGCACTTGATATTTTAAAAGAATTATGCGTGGTACAACTGAGAAAGAATTCAACATCTGAGGATGTAAAAAAAAATATTAACAATCATCGTAAAAAATAAAGAGACTTAGTAACAAAGGTTCTTCTACTCTTAAAAGTTAAGTGTTACTTATTCGATTAAGTATATGGCACAAGTTTCTGACATTGACCACGAGTGTAATGTTATCACACAAGTGTTGGAATCTTCTTGTACGACTTGTGTGAAACATTTTTTGAAACAATCTTTGCTGTTCTGATTTTAGTGTGATAAATCCAAGTTTCTGCACATTGTTACAAAAAATATAATCACTGTCGAGTTTTACTTGCATTACCTAAAAAGTGATAATAAATAAAAGAGACACGTAAAATTTTTAAAACTTGACTACTACCTGTAGATTCATTCTACGTTTGTAATAAATTTATGTATAAAATTTGACCCTACCATCAAATCTTAACATTGTAGTCCTCTATGTAAAAAATTTTTTTGTTACTGTTGTCTTGTAAATAAAAGTTTATTCAATAGCATTTTATTTTATTTGAGTGGCAAATTATATTCCAAGCATATTTTGAAAAAATTAAGAAGCATTTTATCTTATCACAAATTATAGTGTTGAAAGTATTGTTCAAAAATGTTACAAGGAATTTTAAATTTAAGTATTATTAAAAACTTTGGTCATAATATTAAGCGACATTCAAATATAAATAAGTCGCTTATTCAAATTATTTTTGATATTACCGTAGATTAACTTTAAAAGAGATCTCTAGTTGAGTATAAATTATGAATGAAAATTGATTTGTTACATGGCGTTCACTCGTTACGTGTCAAAAGTCCAAAATGTTAGACCATTAGGCTATTGTAGCTTCATGAGAAGCAGTAAAGACTGTTGTAAACATATGTTAGTCACCAAAAAAAAATTCATTTCTTGTATCAATTGGTTTAAACTCCTCGGGTTGCTATCAATCTATCCGAAAGAGCGTTGACAATAAGTGAATAAACTGTTAATTGGTATAAATGTTCACAAAACGGTATATCTTCGACGCCATTATAGTTCAATATTCAGCTACTAAGTAGCACAAGTATCTCTACATAAACGAGGTCTGTTAAAAGTGACGTGACTGTGAAATGTAAGATAATTTAGTTTGACATGGTGCGGTCAGGCGCTAGCATAGGTAAGCTAGACATTTTTTTATAAGCTCTGGTACAAAGTAGTTTTTTCGATATATATGTACTAAAATGTAAACGGATTCAGTATATTTTGATAAAAATATTCAAAACAACTTGCAAAATAAGTTTTCTCCACACACGCAATTTCTGATCGAAGCTCTGAACAAAATACTTTAGTAAAACTCGATGCTATATTCGATTTTTTATACACATTTGTGTGCATTATACGAACAAGTATTTTAACACGTACAAAGTAGCTACATACATCTATTAGTTATAAATCTATAAACGCAGCTGATAACAGCATCTGATTTTGTATATTCAATCCAAGCAATCAAACCACCATAATTAACTTTTTTTCAACCTAGTTACACTTTAACTTCAAATTTTTTTTTTATTCAGTACTTTGTTCAGAGGTTATGTAATTATACAGTATACTTATCGTTTTTTGCCAAAAAGCACTGAACGGATTTGTAAACCATTTATTTTAATAAAAATATAAATTTCTTGTACACTTGCATATTCCAAAACGTTGTTGTATGCTACTATTTTTGAAATTACCAAATTTACAGCTTTTTTCGTCATACAATACAGTGTTTCATAAATGTGGATGTGTCCGTCGTATCAGTAAGCTTTACTTTCTCAACGGATTTCACTGAGCAGTTGAAAAAATTATTCACCAAAGGACTGTACACTAGATGCCAACCATTGAGAGCTCACAGAACTTAAATTAATAGTGTTCTCTATTGAAGTCCTGCACCATCTTCATTTATTTATGTAAGTTGATTTACTATACAGTTATTTAATAATACTTATCTCAAAATGAATGTGCAAACACGACTACATCCAATTTTAAGGCATTTGTCTCTCAAAAGTTTTGAAAATATTGATTAGTACCTCTTGCGGTCATATTCTACGTTATAAATAAATGAATTATAGTACAAAATGAAAATTTTGTTCTTATCCTTAAACTGTTTGAATATTTTATAAAATAATAATATTCATATTGCACTCTAGACTAGTTCAAAAATATTTTCAAGTATCTACTCTTATTTAAAAGTACACGAGTTTATAGCTTTTGTTGATAGAATTAAACATTCAATATAATAGTCAACTTAAGTAGTGTACAGGTTAGGAGTTTTTTTAATTCTTACTGTCTACTTTCGATAAGAATTTTCGTTTTACTTATCAGCGAAATGAACAATGCAATAATCACCTGATAAGATTAAAGCTAGTGATAGCTTACAATTGAGATATAGAATGTAATTATGAAGTTTTTCAAAGTTAAAGATAAACTGAAAACTCTGAAGATTTGATTATTTTTTTATACAAAAGAAAAAGGTTTTTCACGACAAATAAATTTAATTCTGTATTTTTTTTCCATTTTCCAGTAAATATAGTACGAAAAAATATTCTAAGAATACTGATTTTGGCTTTTATATTTATTTCGGTCATAAAAGTGTTAGTGTTACGCAGGATTTAATATCCTACATGGTACAAGTTTGAGTAAAAGTAAGATTAACGGTGTTTCAAATAAAAGTAGTCAACCTGACTCATGATATTTGAAAACAAGTACCAGTGCCCCTTAATTTGTCGAATATTATCAAGGGCATGTCATAAAATTGATTACATTTTTTAGTAGCTTTTCTTGTCATTTTGAATGTTGAAAAACGATCTATGACTAATTAAACATATCTTAGAATTAATAATTCTTAAAGTCTGCTTAATTTGATCCTCAACTCGGTCTTCTCGTAGAATAAAATGGACAATAGATACTTTATTTCTAATATCATACAAAATTTCCTTACTTTGTACATCAATTGGCATGACTGAATGATTATTCTTTGATTCTAACAGCTTTAAATTGATTTATTGGGTAGCTTTTAGTTACTTTCAAGACCAGACTAGTGCCATTATAGCAAGAATAAAAGATACTAAATGGAGCTGTCGATAGATCAATATTTTCGTATAATTCTTTCAAAAAGATAATAACTGCATATATTGTTCTTATTTAATTTAGTTATATTATTTATTAATATAGTCGTCATAATAATATTGAATCAAACCTTTTTTAGACACTCAAAGCTACTGAGAATAAATTATTTCATCTATAAATCATGGGATCCAAAAATGAAATGCAGGTTCTAGTTTCCGAGGCGTGTGTTTCATGGACGATAGAAAATTTTATTCTGAATGCATGTAGCCCATCAGGACGATGTGTGCCACTTAGATCACAGGTAAATTAAGTTATAGAATATTTATTATTTAATAATAACTATATTGACGCAGCATAGTACCTTCAAAAAAAAAAAAAGGTATAGAGGACACTGATTATAAAAATGATTTGAGATGGATATGCTCAGTTTCATTAGCTCTGCCATAGAACTTTGTGCTGTTAAAATATTCTATTAAAGTAGATTAGATATATAAAAAATCAAAATTGAACAAAAATTGTTATTCTGCTTTGTTTGCTATAATATAATTTACGAAAAGTAATGTAAAAGTAATGCATAGATAGAATTTGGAAGAGCATAATCGCAAATATTAATTTTTTTCATATTCAATCGAGTCATTTGTAACCTTGAATATAATTTAAATTTTTTTCCATACCAAAGCTTAGGTGAAGGTTTTTTTAACGCTTTTAATTACTTTAAAAAAAAACTATTGTTACTACCATTTTAAGAAAAGTTACAATAAAATAAAGTAAACAGTTAATTGATGTATTATTTTACTTTTCAAAAATACATTTATTTTTAAGATAAAAATAAGGTGGATCAAACATAATTTTCTAAATCATATGACTATTTTTTAAACCTGGCTTACATCCTACGCAAAAAATATCGTTTATAATTTTGGTTTTCTCTATCACACGACTTTTTTCATACTTCAACATACACTTATGTTGTTAATTAATTATTTTATTGGTTCAAATCGTTATAAAAATAAAAATAAAGTATTTTATGTTACCAAAACAAATAAGTGATATATTTATCATGTAGGAAGCTATTTTTTAAATTTAAATAAAGGTTTATGCATATTTTTTGTTTCAGGTATTTTCAGTAGCAGGTAAAGATTGTCTCAAGTGGTACCTCAAGCTGTACCCTTTTGATTATCACAACAAAATAAAAGATACCACTACTATTTTTCTAATACAAATGAGCAACGAAAGAAATCACGAAGAACCGTTTGTAAAAATCAATTTTTATAATAATGAAGGAGAATGTTTGAAAGAAACTCTCTTTAGTTCATGTCTTGAAAGAAGTGTAAGGCGTGATGAACTAACCCTTCTGAATAATGGCAGCCTTATCATTAAATGTTGGATACGATGGGATGCAGATAGAAACGCGTTCAAAGAAGCAAGTGACAATAATAAAATCAACATTTCAAGCAAACTTTTGGAAAGTTACAACCTGCTGGGGAAAGAAGATACTTTCAGCGACGTTAAACTCGTAGCGAACGATGGTACTGAGTTCCCAGTTCATCGGTGCATATTAGCGCTACGCAGTCCTGTGTTCACGGCCATGTTTAGATACAATATGAGGGAAAATCAAGAGTCTGTAGTTAAAATCGAAGACTTTGATGGTAAAACTTTGAAAGCTGTGCTGCAATTCATCTATTCGAATGAGATTGAAGAAGCCGACTGTGACATTGTCGAAGTATTTGTGGCTGCTGATAAATATGCCCTTGATATTCTAAGAGAATTATGCGAAGTACAGCTTTGCGCAAACTTGACAGTTGAAAATGCAGCAACTCATCTGTCACTGGCTGATCTATACAGTTCTTCAACTCTGATGTCACAATCACTTAATTTCATAAAAGAACACATAAGAGATGTTATGAAAACTGAATCATTTAAGAATCTAAAGAAAACACAACCACATCTTTTGGAAAAAATATTGTTGACTGTGTTTAAAGAAGAAATTTAAAATATTATATTTCTACTATCACATTTTCTGAAATTGCACGATATACTATTTACTAAAATGACTGGAAAGTTTTAAGGTTCATTGAATTCTCAAGAAATTCATGAAACTTTAAAATGTTATTAACAGAAAAGTAAAGTTACTAATTATTTTATGAACCTTTATAAAAATTATATGCATTGTCAACTTAAATTTTGTTACATCACTTCAAAAGTAATAATCGTACAAACAAACATAGAATTATTAATTTAATACATCTACAATATTTACCAAGAATCACTTAATTAAGAAATTAAGAAATTGTACTAAAAGTTATCCATCAACAGACGTAACCGCTTTCAAAAGGATAATGAATTCACGTTTAAGTATATATACATCATGATTTTTTTTAAACATATGTAAGTGTAATGATAATAAATTCTCTGTTTTAATAGTAAAACTTTTCTTATTTGTCAATTTTTTTAACCACCTATTTCTTGAATTTCAAAAACAGTTGTCTTGAACAATATGTGCAAAACTTTTTACCCAAGCACTTCATCAGTATTCGAGATAAAGATATTGTTACGTGGGGGGTTGATGACCGAGGCCACTTTCTAAAAAAAGAAAAACAAGTAGAATAGTACGATTACTACTTTTTCTCTTAGATTTATCGCATTCTGTTATCACCTACTTACTTGCTTTTATTATTCATCATCTCCCTTACAGCACTATATTGGGCCTTAAAAGAGGGAGATAGTTGCGAAGCAAATACCATCACACATATTTTCGTTTACATCCATACATATAAAATGTTACTTTACTACAGAAGTCATATCTGAAGTGATTTATCAAAGTTAATCAAAGTCACTTGTCATGTTAGTATGCTTTAAACTAAATCATAGAAAATTTGGTCACTTATTTGACAGTAAATCTTGTTTTAGTACAGCAAGACAGTTGAAGTCTCTAATTCAAATAAAGATGCGCAATACTGTCGAGATAGTTACTGGCTAGTCCGAAAAGTTTAAGGATTAATGATTGTACTTGGGTCGTAAACAGCATCTTAATTTTTACTGACTCAGCAAAAACTATATATTACAACCGTAAATCAGTAAATATTCGCTGATTTTAATTCAGATTGTATAGTGTAGATGTCTTTACATTCAGTACAAAGCTTTCTTAAGGACTAAAAAATAGTTTTTAGGGTAACGTTTCGATATACAAGCACATACATTCACTTATAGTGGGCTCTCTAAAAATAAATCACTAAAAATTCGGTCAAACATTCTTCAGTCAATTCAGTTTTGACATACCAAAAATATTGCAATAATCACAGTAAATCTTATCTTTTCATCTTACTAATATATGAAGCAAAGTCGCTAAAACCGTTGTAATCGCTAACCGCGAAAACTACTGAACCGATTTTGCTGAAATTTTGCATACCGATTCTTGACACTTCCTAGATGGTTTTAGAATAGTTTTTATTTCGAAAAATTTAATAACAATAGCAATAAATGAGCTCAAAGTTTTGCAAAAATACTGGGCACAAACGGTGCCCACGGGCGCGAAATTGTACTTTGTGCCCTCGGTAAGAAAAACATTATACGTGACTCGGGCACCAACCTACAACACTCGCGCCCTTTGGGAGCTCATGTTTGTACTTTGTGCCCTAGTGACGTAATGTACCATTAAGTTACGCAAGTGCGTCTGAATTATTTGTTAAATGTTATACAAAATAAAGTATAAAAATGTTAGCATAGTTATATTTTGTTCATGAGCATCAAACAAAAAACTATCAATTACATTTCAAATTAAAAATATATCTTTACCAAAATACATTTTAATTTTGTGTACAGTTTTGGTATGGTTTTCAGTAGCAGATGTAGTATATTATTTGGAAATGCTAAGTTTTACTGGTGTTTGACAACAAGATAAATAATTTCCACAAAATTTAAATAAATACAACATTGACAGATTCTTCGCAACAAAACCTGAAATAGTTGTTGAGAGTTGTAACTTTTTGATCATATCCAGTACAGTCCAAAGTAATTTATCGTTGTTAACTACGTTAGTAGCAACTTATCACTCCTAGATGAGGTACATTATTAAACTATTTTAACACCTTCGGCAGAAGTAAATAATTCATAGATAATTTAACTTGTTTATAGTGAAAACCATTAAAATTTTTCTCAACCTTTATAAATAGTGTAATTTACTGTAAAATTAGAGTGTTCGTATCATGTATGTATCATATTATTTGCATCATAAAATACCTATGCGTGTGTTTCCTTCATTTGGGCATTTAAAATATTTACACAAGCTTACTCGTTTTCGAATATATTCATGCAATGTATATGAATTGTCCAGAGTAAATAGATATCCAAAAAAAGTGTAAGTACTTTCAATATAAGATAGTTGATGTTTTGTCAATTAGTATGAATAATTCGATAGTTAAAAGAAAGAAAAACGTGAGTTAACATTAAATGGTATCAAAATGACATTTTCATTAGGACTGTATTTCAAACTATTCATTAATGTTGTTTGAAAAAATATACAAATGACTCAATAACTTTGTATTTGTTATTAAATCTTGGTATTAGATTTTACAACTCAAGTAAATTAACATCATGTAAAAAAACCAATAACGGCAGTAATGTCCACAAGACTGATAAATGTTTATGTATAGTTGTACGACACATAAGACTTTGAGGTGAATTTCGTAAAACAAAGAGGGGTAAAATAGATTATTCGCGTTCAGTTTGTCTTCTTTCGTTCCTCCAGTTTGAGCCAAAACCCATCTTTGGCCGTCAAATTAAAATTCGACAAGCCAAAAATAATGGGGTCCCGCGACTTCTCGGTGAACTTGATGACGAACTTTCTCACTAAATCAATGATCACGATTTTCGCTTCCATCAAAGCGAAACGGTTGCCTATACACTGTCTTAGCCCAATGCCAAAAGGCATGTAGGTGTACGGCTCGATCTTGCTCCTATTCTCGTCACTGAATCGTTCGGGATCGAATTTATCGGGCTTGGGAAAGTATTTCGGATCTCGATGCAGTCCGAAAATCGGTAGCAACAGCACCATCCCTCTCTCTACGCTACACTCTGGGTATCCCTCCATCGGCGGTGGGAGCACGTGATCTTTGGTGCAGACTCTGTTGGTGAACGGAGCTACCGGATACTTCCTCAGCGTCTCGCTGGCTACCATGTCCAGATATTTCATTTTCGACAAGGAGTCGTAGGTGACTTTTCCACCGTCCTCCCTCGTTTGCTCTTCGATTTCTTCGTACAGTCTTTCCTGGATATGGAGATTGGCTGCCAGCTCATGAGCTATAAAACACATTAGGCTGGAGGAGGTGTCGAAGCCAGCCAGGAAGAAGAAGAAAGCTTGGCCTACGATGTCGTCGAGCGTCACCTCGATCCCGTCCCTCCTTTCCATGGCTAGCATCAAAAGGTGGATCATGTCCTGTCTAACAATGCCTTGTTCTTTTCTTATCTTTACCGTTCCTTTGATGATGTTTTTGAAAAATTCATCAGTCCTGCGGGGGAAAAACGTGGCACCGAGCAGGCGCATGAGTCTCGGGAACAATGTCAAGAGTTCGAACTTGATGGTGCTCAAAAATGTAAAAGAGAGGGCTGTCTTGCCGTGAGAGTAGAATTCGTTTTCTTTGTCGTTCATCGAATTGAATTTCACCCCATAAGCCGCGCTCGCAATAACGTCACTCGTATACCTGGAGAACGCGTCCTTCGCCTCGAAGCATTTAGCTACCTAAAACAGACGTTAGGTTGTTTACCAGCAGATAATTTCATTGATTTTTGTACATGAAGATACTCAACGGGAAAAAATTGACGTTTTTGCGAGGCATAAGGATAATATTTTTCATAAATCACTATTCTTGCGAATTTTTAAAATTTTCGAAGAAGTAAGAAACAGTAACTGGGAAAATTTCATACATATTTAATAACGTTTTCCCACAATAACTTTGCGAAGCTTTGATATTTAATTTTTTCTTTTTTTAACAATAAAAATTAATTTTACGGTCCAATTTTCATAGTGTTCCGCTGATTTCAGCGAGTTTCACATAATATATAGAATTAATAAATGCATGTTTACATGAATTATGACATAATAAATGGTGTTTGTGGAATAACAAAAATTGAAAGCTAGTAGTTTTCTTCAACCGATTGAAAATAAATAGTTGCATGTAAGTTAAAAAAAAAATGATAATAATTTTAGTATGTTTGAAGCACCATTACGTAAATATATCACTACTGAATATAATTTTAATACTTAAATTTTTAAAAAACGTTTAAAAATATTCCTTTTTAGATATGTATTTTTAAGATTTAAAAAAGATCTCGGTAATTGTACGACTGTGCAACGTTAAAGTATTTATAAGAACCGATAACTTGTCCTTAGTATACGACATTTCAATCACAAAAAGCATTCATTGGACAACTGACCTCGGGATTGTCCAAGAAATACTGAACAAAATCATCCGAGCACTCAGCAATGAGCTGGAACATTATCCTCATTCTTGCAGTCGTAAAACTCGGGCTCAACGTGTTTCTCACATCCTTCCATCGCTGACCTCGGAGGGAAAACAAATTACGACCGACTATGGGGTCCATCTCTTCCGTGACAAACGCGTCGTGGTCCACATAACTTTCAAAGCTTTTTATACATACATCCCGAATCATCTCAGGATCCTTCAGTAAGAGCACTGGGTTCTTGAAGTCGAAAATACCGTAATACTTGGCCCCTGGAAAATTTTCGTAGAGATTTTGTATGTGATATGGAAACGCTACGTTGCGAAAGAAAAAAGGTGCGTTGTTGCCGATCACGGGAACAGGTTTCAAGTGCAGCATCTTGCGACACTTCCAGTACGTGTATTGGTAGAAAATTATCCATGATGTGTAGGCAATGCCAATTGCTAATGCACTAGCCAATATCGGCAGAAAGAATCCCATGATTGTTGACCTTGTACGCGGTGGTATTAATATACTTCCTAATAAATAATAATTTTTCAGTTTATAATTTTTTCTTTTATTATCACTAATGCGCAGGTGAAGAGTTTTGTAAGGCGTTTATTACTTATGTATAAATATAACTTTTTTATAAAAACACTCCAATATATTAGTAAAATAAACTTGCAAGCACACAAATCACTAAATGGTTATTTTCAAAGATTTCTTACTTTTTAAGGATATCACTAATTCCTAAATTTTCTTAAAATAAAAAAGACACTGAGAGTAACAACTTTCAAATAACTATTCAAAGAATTATTACATCAACTTTAAACTCTTTTTGCTAATTAATGTGAGCGTTTTTACACATATTCAAAATTTTTTGTTTACAACCACTGGCATCAAAAATTCTTTAGCGATTTTCGTAAAACATCCTCACTCTTGAGATGAACAGTAATGACTGAACGTTCGCATCATCTTACGTAAAAGACGTAGTGAATTATCTTGGAATTGCACAGTAATGCAGGTTTTTTTTCAACGATATCTGTTTTAGTGGTAGAGCCGATGCAGTGCAAAATACCATTAACTTTTTGCAAGTAATCGAGAATATGTCTAGTAAGATGTAGATACGTGTTTAAGGATGTTAATGACTTTCACGTTTATTTTAATTTTCAAAAATGTTATACCATGCAATAGTATATGAAGCTAAAATTATTAATGAAATGTAGATCACAAATCAAAAAGACAAATGATATTGATTCCCGAAACGTCACACATAAATTACACAGCCAGCCCATACAATCGGTAAAAAGAAAGATATCTTAATTTTATTAATAATTTATGACATTGAAACTTTCGCTTACCTTTAATTCCTTATCTCATCTTATCGATTTTAAAGCTCATACGTAACTAAAAATAAGGTGCAATGGTTAAAAGTATCGATCGATTTTATCAATTGTGAAAGAATCAATACGTCCTCAAAAACAAACTGTTGTTATCATATCAGGTATCGACTGATTTTATTGACAATTAGCAATGGATATTAATCTTTGATAAAATATACCGCTACATATATAGTTAGTATAGATTTAAAAAAATAATAATTTTTATCACTACATAAATCACGTTCGAATCTTATTAAAAAATAAAAATACATTAATATAAAGATGAATACATAGTAAAAACTATCAGCACTAATTATTTTTCTTTCTTTCCTCCATCTTCAGCCAAATTCCATCTGCTGCAGTTAAACTGAAACTCCTCTTTGAATACTCTACTGGATACTGCGTTTTCTCTGAAAACTTGAGAACAAACTTCTGTAAAAGATGGACAATGACGATTTTTGTTTCCATCAGAGCAAATCGATTTCCTATACACTGCCGAGGTCCTATGCCAAACGGTAAATATGTGTAAGGTTGGATTTTACTTTTGTTAGTCTCACTAAATCGGTCAGGATCAAATTTTTCTGGATTAGGATAGTATTGAGGGTTGTGATGGATTGCATAAATGGGAATCATCACGACCGTGTCTTTTTCCACTCGAAGCTCAGGATACCCCTCCATTGGGGGAGGAAGTGTGCAATCCTTGGTGCACCGTCTATTGGTCATGCTCGCTAGAGGGTATTTCCTCAACGCTTCAGTAACAACCATGTCCAAGTATTTTAACTCCGTCAATGATTCGTAGGTTATCTTTCCATCATTTCCAAACTGCTTGTCTATTTCATGGTACAACTTGTCTTGAATATCACGATTAGCTGCCAACTCAAGAGCTAAGAAACTCATCAAATTGGACGTTGTTTCGAAGCCAGCTATGAAGAATATCAAAGTATGGCCCACGACATTGTCCATAGTTATGTCAAAGTCGCTAGTTTTATTGTCCATTGCGTCGATCAGCAGTTGAAGCATGTCAAGACGAATGATACCATTTTCTTTTCTCGTTCTGATTGTTTCCTCGATCAATCTCTTGAAGAAACGATCGGCGGCCTTTGGAAAAAACGTAGTACCGAATAGTCTCATGATTCTTGGAAAGTTCAGCAGTAATACTATTTTGAGTATCCACAAGGGCTTGCCAACCGACGTGGCGGACTGGCCATAAGCGTAAAACTCATTGTTCCAATCTTTCAGTGAATTTACCTTGACCCCGAAAGCTGATGTGGCTATCACGTCGTTGGCGTATCTTTTAAATATGTCCCTGGCTTGAAAGTCCTTTGCTGCCTGCAATCGAAAAAATAGTCTGTCATATTCCACGGACCAACCCTAAAGGGCTTAAAACCTTACCTCGGGGTTCTCAACAAAGTATCGAACAAAGTCGTGAGAGCATTCGCTCATCAGGTCAAACAAAAGCTTCATCCTGGGCGCTGTGTAGCTGGGGCTCAAGGTTCTCCTCGAGTTTTTCCACTTCTGACCGCACAGCGAGAATAAATTGCAACCGGCAATCGGGTCCATTTCTTCGGTGACAAAGGGTTCATGGTCCATGAAATTATCAAAGTTTTTGATACAAATGTCGCGAATCAGCTCGAGATCTTTGACAACGATTGCTGGCTTGCGGAAATCAAACATGCCGTAGTATCGGGCTTTCGGGTGTCGTTTGTAAAGGTTCAGCGAGTGCGTGACGAATGACGATAGTCCAAAGAATATCGGATAATTGTGGCCCAGAACAGGTACCAGCTCCAGATGCAATGTTTTGCGCTTTTTCCAATACGTGTACTGATTGTATACTGTGCAGGCTGCACATAA
Organism: Copidosoma floridanum; assembly: GCF_036245765.1. Taxonomy (NCBI): domain Eukaryota; kingdom Metazoa; phylum Arthropoda; class Insecta; order Hymenoptera; family Encyrtidae; genus Copidosoma; species Copidosoma floridanum. Next base: position 4,838,401 of record NW_028321909.1, read on the forward strand.
CAGTAGTGCCCCCATTATCCCCAATGGTATAAGCAGCAGAGGCGTCATTTTGGGCCAACAATTGTTTTCCGCTCTACTTGTAATTACTCAAGTACTACTTGGCTCTGGAATGGGATTGAGTTAATTCACTGTAGTAAAAATTTCAATGTTACTTTTCTTAATGTATATCTTTATCATTTATTACGTTTTTACCACAATCAATCATTGATATGCACCTCGTAGCATCTTAAAGTAGAAAACTGAAAAATGTAAGTTTTTTCATTGATTGTATCTTTTATTTGATCAATTGCATTGTATTATCTTTTTTTAAGTCTTGGGTACTATAAAGTATACAATAAACATATAAATAGTTTGAAAGATTGGTATTATTTTACCTTAAGAAGGGTATTAGAAACTTAAATTATTGAAATAAGTAACACAATACTCCCTAAATTTTCAACATTTCTCAAAACTGTATACCATTTCCTACAACAAAGAAAGCTCATCGGCAAACAGAATAGCTATCCTTGTCTCGTTTAAACATTGTCATTTTAAATCTGTATGGTAATCTTTCGAAACCATCAAATGCCTGTTGATAAACTAAAGTTCATTCAGACATATATGAGTAATAATTAGAGGCAATAAACATTGTTTGAATGAACTTTTACGTATTTCACAATTGTTCGACAAGTAAAAAAACAAAGCTATCATCAATCGAGCAACATATCTCTTGGATTATTTTGCCACAAATACGCTGACGCATCACTTGACACGCTAAAAACAATAAATCATTGATAATTAAAATTGTTTCTACTCGTACAATCGTATCAAGTAAAGACTCAACGTAACAAAATTACACACCCACGCGCGCGTACCCCAAACAACGGCTTAAAACTGCATATAGATATACAACTGACTCGTGCCAGGGCAATCATCTCACTCACGAGTTACATATACAATCACTCACTCGAGCTCTCCGGAAACGCAGCAGCATGCAACTTTAATTTCGATAAAAGCTTTCGAGAACATCTGAAACGTGTTTTTCCATCCTCAAATACTCTTATATTTCCCACACTTGCGCTCCATTGTATCATTTACACTCTATTTTAAAGAACAATAATCTTGGTGTAACAGTATGAGCCACAACAATAAAAAACAAACATCCACGTACTTGCCCGTACGCGATGAGTCATACACAATACAATCTCGTGTGTGATCGAAGAAAAAAAACAATCACCACGTCAAGGGCGATCGAAATTTTTTGCCACACATTACGCAAGTTTGCGTCAAGAAATCAGCGCAGATATCGAGCAAAGTATTGAGCGTTTAATTCACGGACGCGTTTATTATATATAGACGCTACAGCGCAGTGGTCAACTGCGTTACTGTGTGAACAGTGTGAAAATGTGTGCTCGTAGAAGGAGGAGCGATTGTTGCGCTGCGACGGTCAGTTGATGTTAGCAGCGATCAATTTACTCGCTTGGTAAATAAGGGGAGCAAAGTGGAGGAGAGAGAGGTGGAATGGGTTTGCAGGGGGAGTTGGTGTTTGCTATATCTCGTAAAATGTAAAAAATTTGTAAATTTTTATTTAAAAAGTAAGACCATAAATTAAAAAAAAAAATTTTAATTTCATTCATTTGAATAATTGATTTTAATAACTATTGAACTTTGAGTCATAAAGACAGCAGCACAAGAGGCGCTGTGAGGCAGAGTGGTTATTTCAAGTGGGGTAGAGTATGTTTTTTCCCGTAAATTGGGTCACACGGGATAACGTGGCAAATCAGTCTCAAGGATTGTCAATACATTTGACTAACGAGACTCTTAATTAAAATTTTTTAATACGTATGTTATCGCAGACACAAAATTAATATACTACATAATAATATCTAGGTAATGAGTCAACATGAAATGTGATTGGAAAACCAGCACAAAAAATGTTTGATACTCGTAATGAGCAAAATGTTCGTACATCACTGTTAAAAAAAAGAAATTATTTATGCCCAAATATTTATACTAACATTGGTGGTTAAAAATTTAAGTCATTCGAAGAAAAGATAATATACTGAGCAACAATTTTCTCGTTTGTTAAACGTATAACTGTACGCGTATTTTGTAGATGAAACATGAATTTTTTCAAATTATATTTAGCTTACATTTGTCATCGTTTTGCGTTGTTTCTTTTATACGATTAAACATAGTTTTTTTTCTGCTCAGGTATGATCCAATAAAAGTAGAAGTTAGTTCTCCAACTTTAAGATAACTTTATGAGAATGTCAAAATAAATTTCACCAAAAATAAATAAAATAAGCTTTAAGTTTTTCAGTATTGTTTGAATTTCACTAAAAAACAAGCCAACTCCGCTTCGAAAAATTCACCTTTTAAGCACAGTATTGTATGAAAAAGCTCTAAATTTCCTCGTAAAAAGCCTCATTCAGAGTCCAGATTGTGCCAAAGTGACTCATCAAAACAAAAAAGAGCCAATCATTCTGGATGTAATCAATTAAGTGCAAAGCGACTGCAGAGGATACAGTTTCGCAAAAACGACCACGCCTGGGTCACCGAAATAAAAAGCTCAACCCACATCGAAGACGTGACAACACGTCCCTTTCGAATAATCAAGTACAAGCACGGCATCACTTTCTGTTTTCCAGCTTCGAAACTCGCCCGGGATCTTCAAAATCCAAGTTTCCCCTGAGTCCCATCCCAGTAAAAGGTCACTCGTATGTTAATGCCAACTCAAAGCACGAATGAAAAAAAAAAAGTATTCTTCCGTTTATTTTCATCGGCATCGCATGGTCTGGAATTCCCACGTGGCGACACTCTTTTCCTCTCGGCGCTTATCTCTTTTTGACGCATCGGTGGTTTTCATCAACTTTGCGTGGGTAGGTACATAAATGTTCGTGAGCAAACTCAAGCTCACGGGGGAGTAAACAGGTTGTAGCAACTAGTTTTTTCTTTCCCCTCTATATTGGTAGTAGCGGATAGGAACTCGTATATTGTTGTTGCTCTTTGCGTATCTCTGCTCAGCGTCTGTTTGGAGTACAGCCGGAGAAACTCGCGGTATTTTCACACAGAAGTAACTTTAAGGCGCAAAAAAACTCTTTTGCTTTGCCGCGTATAGTTGTTACGGAATTTTCAGCATATAAGCGGAGTTTGGGTTGTGTTCCATTTTTAAAATTCTTTTTTCAGTGACTGGTGGCAAGATTTCGAGATTTTGACCAGATAGAGATGTATACTTTAATCATATGCCGTGAAAATGTACAGAAAAAGCTGTAATCTCTGTATGAGGATTCTTTCTGTGAAACTCACTCTGTAAAGCACTTTTAAAACACTCACTCTGGAGACTAACATTTGAAGCACATTTAAGATAATCGGTAAGGTATCTTTTACATTTTTCATCGATAATTAACCATTTTAAGTTATAAAAAAAATGACTTTTGAAGAAAGATTTCATACAGAGGGACAATATTGAACATGACCAATCTTTTAAATAGTATATCTTAAGGCTCAAACTTAACATGATATTGAAAGAAAGCCATATCATCTAAGAAAAACATTTTATAAGTATAAAAATCTCTTAAAAAATATTATCATGTTGGTCACACCGTGGCAAGTGGTAGTAAACCAAGGAAAACAAAAATTTCTAGCATTCAAGCTCGAAAACATGTGGTCTGTTTAAATCTTTATGTCGTCTAAGGCGGGCGATCCTCTATTTAGACTGATATTTCAGATTTACCACGTGTTTTATTTGTGATGATTCTATGAAAAAGATTTTTTTATTAATTTTTCTTTGTAGTGGGAGACAAAAAAAGCCTTTCCACGAAAAATGTAAGCTCACACAAGGTACTTTTAAGTCACATGAATAAATTTCGAGCAAATTAAATTATTTAACATTCGAAAGATAAAAATTTAACGCACAAACAAGACGATGATTACTATTTGGCGTTCCCTATAACGCTAAAGTGAGTTTAGCATCTAACGAGGACGGTACTCATGGGAGAACTATTTGCCCAATGCCAGAAACTTCATTTCGCGGATTGCTATTTTTTCAAGTGGACTGTAGTGCTTGGGACGGCTAGCTGAAAATATTTGTCTCGCAAAATATTCAGTCGAACCACTACACGTTTGTCGAGATGCGTTTTAACGGGTCGATCTAGCGGACGTTTTTTGTTTGTCAAAGGAAGGGAATAAATAAAGGGACAGTCGATGAAGCGAAGTTTCTCGACGAATCGATGCATCGGGCCGTCGCAGATTTATCGGGAAAACGCGGGGAAATGGATTGTTGAGGTTGGTCGGTCTTTTCTTTTCACCCGTGCACGCGCATCGTGATTATTTCAATTTACGTTTTGACACGTGTTGTGTGGAAAAAATGTAGATTGATTACCCGCACGTCGTCCTTTTTAAAAGGCTCGTTCGGCCGAAAACGACGGGAATTGATGGATCGATCGATCGAGGGGACGCTTCGATGGGCAAATTAATTTAATTTCATGTGTATATACCCGGAAATGTAACGAGGCGCTTTTCATCGATTTTATTCGGATAATGTACGTAACGTTGAATTAATTCCGTTCATTAGAATAACTACGTTGCCTTGGTGCTATTGACATCATTTTCGTGTGAATTACGTATGATGGAATCGGTTTCCCGAGTGGGTCAAATAACCAATTTTTACCTTTCGACGATACAAAATGAAATATCGAAAAAGGCAAACTTTTACTTACTTGGACTGCTTTTACGGACTGATACTAAAATATCAATTTCAAGACAAAAGGGTGGATCTTTTTGAAAATGGTCCGCTATCCGAAAGCTATCCGTCAACCAGAGAAAATATCTCCTGCGTCCCATCTCCCAGATCCCCTTTGACGATATGAAATTTTTCATAGCCAAGACTGGATTTTCCCTAATACGGTCGATTCGCTAAGTATGAAAGAGATGCGGTTATCGCGGGGATTTGTACATTTCTTCAATTTCTTGGCACGTGGCTCGACGAATTCTAAAGAATGATATACCCTTACTGCGAATTAATCGTCGCAAAAAGCGGTAAAGGCGGGTTCGCTCCGTTGGCAGCTTTGAAAGGGTCATCAATACTGCTTCGATTATTCTCTAGAGGGGATTTAACGTACTTTTAGCCATTTATTTCAATTTTTTGTTTCAATTTTATTTTTGCGTCGTTGTAAATGAGTATACATTTTGCATCAATATTAGGTGAAGTTAGTGCACACGACGTTTGATACTTTATTTTATTTTTCTGAATCTTCGTGATGACCTTATTTTACTACTACTCGCGAATTCTTGTAACTTGCAATAAAAAGTTTTTATCTTGAACTATTTTAAAACCCGTATTTTAGCGAGTGAATTCCATTTCTTCTCTTCAGCAAATGATATCTATATTTAAATGCTTTTTGTGAAAAAAATCAAAGGATTCTAATGCTAGTCGTAGCAAGAGACAATTAGTCATTTGATTCTTGAGACAAATTCAACCACTAATACCTTTAAAAAAATACAGCAATTTATAGACGTAATGTGAAATAAACTCCAGAGCTTTATAATTAAAATCAGAAAAAAGTCGGTTTTCACAATTGAAGTTGATTAAAAAATTCAGACTCGGCAGGATATATCGCTGCACATTGCTTGCAATGTTATTTTTCACAATTTTTTCAGTCCGCACAATCTGAAATTTCTGGACGCAAAAATATCATTGATATTCTCATAAGATTCTTTAACAGTAAATATCTTTGTATGATCGTTTCTTTATTTCGTGCACGATTTCAAGAAACAGATAAGAACAAAAATTGGAAGGATAGGCCTGCGATACATTTGGGCTAAAGCCGTGAACGAGATATTCCTCCAAACTTTGCAGCATCACCACCACCTTCAGCATCATTGCTAGCAGGAAGAGATAAGACCGCAGCTATCCTACATCCTCTCCCTTTTTAATTTGAAATCTCTCTTCCACCTCGCAAGCGATAGCGTTATACTTGCTCCCTCCCACGCATGGAAGGAATTTTTTTTTTTTTTTTTTCATACTTACGACAGAAATTTCCTTGCGAATAACGCCGGTCCGAAAGAAGATACAGCGGTAGCTCGAGATTTTTTCCCCGTAAAATGACAGCCGTGGGACGCGACCCGCAAAAAGGAGCGAGCTTCTTCTCTCAAAGTGGGTGGCTTCGGGAGGGCAACGGAAGAAAGTCATAGCCAAGCGTGTCGTCCCCAGGGATGTAGAGCGAAAAAAGTCGACTTTTCGTTTTGCATGCCCTATATACCTTTCTTTCGATTTTTTTTTTTTTTTTTTTCCTCTCTTTCTGTGGTCTTTTTTCGATGTGCGTTCTCTGATCGGCTTTTTTCCATCCATTCGCACTCGGGGAGAGGCGGAACAAAAGCGATATTTGCCCAGAAGAGAGGGCCGTAGTGCAAGATCGGCGCGTTGCTATCGTATTACTTTCGCACATCAAGACAAATGTGTACTCGCGCGACTTGCTTCTTCTTCTTCGTCTTTTATTACTTCTCGTCTTTGTTCCCTTTCGTTGCACCTCTTCCGCAAGATCGACGTCAATTTCCTTTGGCGGAAGAAGAATCGATGGATCCGCGCAAGCGGAGCGTTTTTTTTTCTTCGTTCTACGGGCTCTTGAATCTCGGATTGTGCAAATCGATCCTCCGATACCTGCTTTTAATCAAGTGTGTGCTCGCGACGAAATGAAAATATCTGCTTGTCAATCTCCGTGATACGTTTTTACTTGAAAAAAAAAATTTTTTTTTCAGTCAATCAAGCAATGGGAATGTATCTTTGAGGCAAGTGTTTCTCATTTGTACACGTTTTGGTTTGCTATTCAGCCATTTACCTTTTGCCCTGGTCTTCCTTCGTCGTTACTTTGGTCGTCTGTGGGATTTACAAAAATGAAGCTGAATCGGGCTAACAAATCAGAAATCATTACATCCGTGGTTACGCCAACAATGAAACTATGTTCTCGAAACTCTCCCGGTTCAAGGAGTTAAGTTTTACCGTTCAGTACAAATACGTGGGGGAGGAATAAGGAGCTTACCACGCAACAGATAGCCCACAAGTCTTTACGCATTCAAAACGAAACGATGATAGCTATTCACCTCTACTTTTCTTTGATTATTGTTGATCTAAAGATTATTTATCAAAACGCCCGAGTACATATTCGTAGTTTGTACTCTAAGAAATAAATCAGGCCAAAGTTTATCATCAGTAGGACTCACAACCTGAGATACAAATTCAACAATCACGCAGTGTAACTGCTCGCCCTTATAAAATTTGTAACTGATTCCAATACACCCACCTTAGCTTAATTGATCTCATAAAGTATCAGCTTTGCGTCGATGAATATGTGTAGGAGGTAAGACTACAGTCGGTATGACGTTGTGCCTCTTCTCGTTATTTTGCGTAATAATAGCTGTAAAGTTATCAATTGATGATAATAAGTTGAGGTAAGCCTATCGATGAAGTATAGAAAATCCTGTTGCTAATGTACTGAGTACCCTTGTAGGAAAAAATTATCGAAATTTGCACATCTACGAATAATAAAGCTGCTGAGTCCACATACACGTACTTTTATATTCAAAACACTAACTTCATGTGAGTCAGTTATTTTCTAAAATAATTACTCCAAGTCTTATTAAAATTTACAGCATGAGTATCCAAAAGCATCAACTCTAATGTTAATCGAGCTCAAAGTCATTTCTTGGTTTTTATTTCGTAAAAGACTACCTTAGTTTGATGCTGCTCCAAATAATAAGCATTATTTTCGAAGATCAAAGTCATCGAAAGTTCCTAAGGCTTTTTTCGTCTGTTTTTAACTATTTATTCAATCCTTTCAATCACATTTAATATGCGTTCATTCAAAAGCAAAACCAATTCAATGCAATTGTAATCTTCAGTTATTAAAAATCTCTGTTTGTCAGTAGAACAAAGAAAATCATTCGATCCTCTGTGAAAACTCAGATTTCACCTTTGCGCCCGTATCGCGCGAAAATGTACAAAAACACGTGTAAAAAAAAAGACAAAGAAGAATCACGTCATGGACACTATATAATTGCACGACGGTCTTTGACAGGCCATTTTTTGCCCCATCCCCCTACTGTCGCTTCTGTACTCTAGTCGGACAAAAGAAACAGAATAGCGCAAGTTCTGATGAAAAAAAAAAAAAAAAAAAAAGTTCCAAGTGGCTGGACATCGATGGACGGCTACCATCAGTAAAAGTAAGAGAAAAGAGCAGTGTGGGGTGGAACAGGGGACGGAAGCAAATGAGGGGAAGCGGATTGGGATGGAAAAAAAGTAATTGATGGGGTTTAGAGAGACAGAGCGAGGGATGGACTGGTAACTGAGATTTTGCTTAACCCGTGTATTTCAAGATAGGGTTTAAGAGGTAGTTTAGTTGCAAAGAAAATTTGCAAGTCTTCAATCCCCTTGAAAGGTCACGTAGAATGTTTATCTTGAATAATTCATTTAAGATAAAGGCCTAACTGTATACAAAAACATACTATGAAGGATACGAGAAAACTCTATGCCCATAATATTGTTAGTCTAAGCTACAATTTAGTTAGCAGCTTTTTTTCATTGATATGAATGTGAACACATTTTTTACTATTTCTTTACACAACTGTACATTAAACAAACAAAAAAAGATTGTCTAAGTTTGTGCATCAATATTTTACCGTACATCAATATGTTGTGTTATCAGTTTTTGTATCTTATTGAAACAAAATTTTTTTTTAAGCAGCATTCAATTAAAACATCCAAGAGAAATAACGAAAAAAACATTGAAAAATCAACTTATACCTTGTAACACCAAGAACTCTTTACGTTTGTTTGAATTAATAAAAAATCGTTTTGCTTTACTTTTTAATCTAAAATTTGAAGACACAATGTCAAATGCAAAGCTTGTAGTTACACTGTCGGCTCCTAGATACATGTCTTAGTCCTTTCACTAATTCAAAAGCATTGTACTTTTCATTGTTGTAGCTACTTTTTTATTACATAATAAAAAAAATTTTAAAAAAAATTTAAGGTAACATTCAACAGATAGCTAATTCAGATTACTGTAATGGTGTATAATAGGAAATGCAAGCTAATGGGTTGGACGAAAGAGAGCACGAATGTTGTGAAACACTTATGTTAATTAGCCACCACTTATCTGACTTTAATTGAAGCAGAGGACCCTCGCTCTTTTGAAATTAATTTCACAACTTTCCAAATAAACAATTTTCCTTTGTTTCACAGAGCTCAAGTTGTATTTACGTCGTAAATACTTGATAATTTTGAGACAAATGAGAACAGTTTAAGATGATTTCGGTTTTTAAAAACTTGCTTTCAAAAAAATCTTATACGATAGAAATATCATTTTTTTAAATCTTGAAGATATTTCAAAAATCACCACTTTTATTTATTTTACGATTTGCTAAAAATTGTACTCTTTTAAACATATATATCTCAAAAGTGTTTAATTCAAACTATAATAAAGTACAATCTTTAATTCAGCAATGCCAAAATTTAATGTATTCACTTACGTAACGCGGGAAGAAAACAGCTATTGATAAAAATTAAGAAACACTAATTAGAAGTCAAAAAAGATGACCCTCAAAGTTTTGAAACGATTCAAGGATTTTTTTTGTAAAAGAAGCGATAGTTTTGTAAAAGTGTTGACATAAATAATTTTTTTACAAAGAAGCTCTGTTTAATCTTTGTTAAGGAGGTTTGGGAGTTTCATTCAGAGAGACGAGGAACGGGGAGTCCCCCGGCCCGCGCAGATGTACCCTACCCCGTTTACCGTGCACCTCGCCGTGCACCTCCTCGTGCACCCCACAAACTTGAAACTGTACGATTGTAACTGCTTATATTTTTAAAAAATGCCTGGCAAGGCTTGATTTTTTTTGTCAAGCATCTTCCTTTTACCAAGGTATCTATAAAAACGTTTTTTTTTATTCCAACACATGTATAATATACCCTAATTTCAATTAAAAGGTAAACCTAACCTTGCGCTCTCGTGAGAGACCGTGTTAAACGGTCAATATTTCATAATTTTTTTCTTGAAAATTTCCCCTGGTGAAAAATCTGAAAAAATTCATGAGCACTCCTAATATGCTCAAATACAAGATACATATTTTTGACACGGTTCTCCATTTTGAACTTTTCTCCCAAACCTCCTTAAGCTCTGAGATACCTGGCAATTGTATATTTATTCTAATACCTGATACCTATATCATCATACTTTCTATTATAAGTAGAGATACTTTTCTTTTTTAAAGTATAAAAAGAAGCTCTTTAGTACTAAAATGGGACTTTTCATAACAAGAAATAGTTGAATTAAAAAACGATTGAAACTTTTAGAACGTACATGCTATTCAACTGCTTTAAACTTCGATTCAAACAATCAACCGATGAAAGCTATAAGGCTATATCTCGGATTTGGCAACGTAACATTCTACTTACTAAACCACTAAAAGCAGGTTTAACGTGTCGTTGAAATGACAGCTAACCCCAACACCTGAATCGGACGTAAACAAAGCAATTTTCTCCACTTTCAAACAGAAGCAAAGCAGCTTATTCCGCTGACTTCCTGACAAAACTCGAGCAGTTGATTCATAAATCGAAACAACTGCCCAACAATCGCTCACCGCCAATCTCCTAATCTTCTTAGGCCGACAACACGCAGAACTAGAAAATAACGGCAGCCAAGGCTACACCGGGAAAGAGAAAAGCCCCCTGGTGCACGGGAACACTTAGCAGCCAACTAAACGGTGCGGTGCGCGCGTGGGTATTGGCGATAGCTCGCTTGAGCTTATTGATTTCGTTGTTCTTAACAGCCACTTGTCTTTTATTAGACTTTTAATCTTGTTAGGAACGCGAAAGGGAAAGAAAAAGAAAAAAAAAAGGTTTAACGATTTTGAGATAAGTCGCGTATTTCCTCTTCGTGCACTTGCTTTTGTGCTCAGGTGTATACGTACGTCATCAGCCACAACTGTGTACGTGACGTTGCCTATTTGTTTGAATAAATTTTTGGCCTTTGATCTTTGGTTAATTTTTTTCTGTTGTCGTTGATGCGGCGACCCTAATGATTTTATGGAAAATTGGAACGCTGTAAAATATCCTTTAATCGTTGACCCTACGTGCCAGAATTTGACCAGTTTTAACTTTTTCGACTCAAAACAGATAAAATTAAACATTTCATATAATTTTTTTGCCTTTCGTTTTGTTTTTTCATTATCTTGTATTTGTCGAAATCGCTTGGGTACAGAAATAAGGAAATTGTATTTTGTGGAGAGACACATTGTATACGAAGAGGAAAACTTTTTTTTTATGTTTCAATGAAATAATTTAATTATTGAGAAATCGTTTTACTTTGTACCAAAGTTAAAAAGCTTCGGTGATGGGTTTTTTAGTGACGTTACACTAAAACATGTAGACGTTAAGCTAAACGGACTTATAAAACGACATTTTAGGATTCAAGTGAACTTACGGTGCCAAGATAGTGAAATTAATATTAGAAAAATGTTAAATTGAAATAATTCTTCTACCTTGGTTAATTAAAGAAGCTGCGATGAAGTTGTTGATATTTAGAAGCTATAATAAAATTAGATTCAAAGATATTGGGTATTAAAACTCCATACTGAGCAGGTTTCTTGCTATGAATAAACCACAGGGCTCCCGGTTATCTGTAAACCAGGTTCAAGCTCAACTCGCGAAAATAATTACAAATGGGGTAGTCTAGTTCGAAGGAAAAAGTGCAAGATGTAGCTAAGGTGGAAAAGTTAAGAATACTCAGATGGCATGTGTGCTGCGGCCCAAGACAATGCCGAGGGTAGTAAGCATCCGGTATGGGCATTTTTTACTTTTATTTGTGATGCTTGTACGACCACAACAGCCGGGAATCGAGAACTTCCGACCACGTGTATTAAGTAATAACTGAAACTTTTTTCGTTTCGGTCACTTGCACGTAATGATGTCAGTAAAGATTAGGGGGAGTATTCGTCTATTTTTGTTTTCTTTTCGGAAATTCATTAGACTTTCTTCTTCTGTGTAATAGACAATTGTCTTTAAAAAAGTTTACATAACAAATTAAAGGTTTCATCTAACCCGTAGGTATATTTATGCATGTCACATTTACCTCAAGATGACTTTGTAAAAACAGTTAGCTCACAATTGGTTAGCCGATTATTTGGGAACATTGGAAAAATGTATCTGTACTATTGAAGTTGTAACATTGAGATCTCATAATTGGAACGTATATTTTCATGTACTAAAAAGGAGATACCCAAGATCATCAGTTCAAATGATTTTGATAAACTAATAAATTAATTTATTATACTTTGGTATTTGTTGATAATATCTCCAATCACTAATTGTCATGGGTATACTACCTCACATACGCATAGCTGCTTATAATTCTCTGTGAAAAAAATTCAGATCTACAAAACATCGCATAGTCAAAATTCCTCCATAAAAAGAATTCAGTACCCAACGCTCCCTTCCTTCTTTAATATCTGTGATACTGAATCACATAACTTTTCAACTCCCTTAATCCTGAATAAACAAACAAACAAGAGTCCAATCTCTAAACAGAACCACATGGGAAGGAGAAAAAAAAGGCATCCGAGATCCCTTCGTAAAACATGCAACAAACACAGCTTCCTCAAACAAGATAGAAACAAGAAGGAAGCAATAAATAACGCAAAAGTTCCAGAAAGGGCTCGACAACCCCCCCCCCCCAGCGACCTTCTTCGGCAAGTGCAGTTGCCCGCCAGGTGCCCTAGAAAAAAATCCCCCTCCAAACAGCGTCGTTTCATTCACGCGTGTACGTACACCCCTTCACTTCCCCGTCCTCCTCGATTCAACAGCTAACCAGCAGAGGTAGGGCCCAAGGGGGTACAACCACCCTTCGATCCATGGGCAATCCATCCCGCAAAACCACCAGCTCTTCACACACACACACACACACACACACACACACACACACACATACCCACACACACATATACACACACACACAGAGAGAGAGAGAGAGAGAGAGAAGAATGAGATAGGGATGAATAAACACATGGGTGTACTCGTTGAAGAGTAGCACGAGCTACCGAGTCGGGGTGAAGGGGGTGGGGTTAAACCGTGGAGTATCAGGGAGGGCCACCGTCGAGGGAAAGGGGGCTTGAAAGTGCCTGTCCGTGGGTTATAGTAGGTGGATGGGTACCTATAGTGGTGGAGTCGGAGGGTAGGTATTGATTGTCAGGCGCGCGCGCGCAACGTGGACGTATGTACATATGTATACACCAATACGGAGTAGCATTCAGTGGTGCGCCGGCTCAGAGATAGGAGGGGGGGGGTCTGGAGCAGCTAGCCAGCCGGGTGCCAGTTTCTCCTAGGCGATTCCTGGCTGCTTATATGGGGATACCCGTGTATCCCGTTCGATGTCGGTGATCTGATACTCGGGCGCGTTTGTACGACCCTCGGTGACTACCGATACACACGGATCAAGCGGAAGGGAGAGGTTGCGGGAGAGAAAACAAAGGTGGCCGGGAAGGGTGCACGTGTGCGCGCGATGCATATAATACACGCGCGGGGAGGACAGACCGAGCGAGCGGCGGGTGGGTGTTACGCGTGCAGTTAGCTGTCAGTCCCCCGAGCTGCCGGTGTACGTGTGGCAAGAGCGCGCTGTATATGTGCCCAGTGCTTTTCGGTGCTGGTGGCTGGTGGTATAGAGTCTCGCTCCCTCCGTGGTTGCTAGCAGTAGGCGCGGACGACGCTTGGGTAGAGGAGCTCCGCACTCTTTTTCTTCTTCTCTTTGGCGCGCTTCCGTGCGCTTTCGTTGTATACCCGTACCCCTTCGCTAAACTCTCTTTGCGGACAAATCACGTTGGAAACGGAGGTTAAACGAACAAAAAGAAATCCACGTCCATGTGAAATTTATGCATTACGAAAATAAGAACAATAACATATAATATGTACCTGCTGCGCGATAATAAAACGTCATTTGTGGTTCAACAGTCACGTGTGTCAAGTGGCTCATCTACGTAGTGTCTACATACTTATATTTTCAAAGGTGTTTAAGGGTGAATAGATAATTATAATAATAATAATAATAATAATTAATAAATAAACAAGCGCACACGTGCCGCTACGCGGAAATATACGGAATATCGCGTGTCGCTGGCATCACGTGGGCTACTTTGATACATGCTTATAGGTATAATACTATATCGAAGGACGCGTGGATATCTGCGTGTCTATATACGTATGAAACCGAGCACGTGTGTAAATAAATACGCTCGGATGAGTTATCCAAAGATGTGCGTGGTTTAACATGACGTGGGAGAGTCGCCTTGAAAGACCGTGATTATGTGCGTGTGCAATATTAAAAATATCGCTGATTTGTGGTGATGGTGATTACGTAATATTATAGGATAGGGGATGGGTGCTGTGACATATACGATAAATAATTGAATCGCTTGCGAGCGTATCAAGACGGAGAGGAAGAGAGAGAGAGAGAGAAATCGTTACTCTATATTGTACTTTATATTTGTTACCTGTGGTCAAAGTCAATTCGTACATGTATACGCTTACCATCGAGCAAATATGCAAAATTATAAATATTTCCTTATAAAAAAAGATATTATACGTGTTAAGTGGACGAAGGTGTGAGTGAATGCGAGAAGAGTCCGTTGACTGATTGAAAGTGAAAATAAAAAAATAAAAAAATAAATAATCGTCGCAACAGAGTCAAGACGAGGATTAGAAGTGGGTGTTACAACGGGCACAGCGACGGCAAGACTCGTAAGGGAGACCGGCACGATGTACGAGGGCGGTGGCATGGCTGCTGAACGCCAGGTAGGTCCCCACACTCTGATCTCCTTAATATGTGCTCTCTCTCTTCTCACTCTCTTATTGTTCATGATCAACGCACGTGCATACACACACACACACATGTATTATACGCAATACACACATACGCGCCCGCGCTTATCCCGCTATTATGCGTTTAATGGACTCACTGCGTGCGGGGCGCGATTGTTCCCGGCCGTGAGTTCTCAACAACAATAATGGACCAGATGACAGACATTACAGCCGATATACATATGTGCACACACGGCGACTCGTCACGTCGAGTGCACCACATTTGTGATTCCGTCTTTGCGGAGACAATAGTCCCGGATGGGGGTAATGCATTATGGTGACTATTTTGTTTTGCCGTTGGAGCGGGAAATTCTTGTGGGCTTTTATTTCATGTTCAATATGGGCAATCGGACGGATGCAAATACTTTTTTTTTATCCGCACGAATAAAAGCGCCAGCGGGTATTTGTACGTTTACATATACGAATTGTTGCTTCAATTCGGTGTATTTTGGTTTTCGGGATGCCATGAAGTGGTTGGTTTTTGTAGAAGCATAGGGTTTCGCGATCCCAACTTTAGGGGATAAAATTTGACAACCACTTGGTATCTTTATTGAGTCTTTGATCAATATTTGTTGCTCCGAAAAGTGTCATTCTCGAGGCATTTGTGAGCATTTTTGCGGTATAATACGATGAATACAAAATCTTAAAAGTCCCCCAAAAAGTAACAGAAGTACGGAAACATTAAAGCGTAATACACGTGTAACAAACCACTAGCGAGCATTTAAGTTCAAAGCACTAAAAATGTATCAGTTTGCGTTTCGCGTGGATTCTGAAACACATCCAATTACCAACGTCGAAACCACAATGCAGCTACCAGCTCAATCATTCGACTTAACCGCATTACTCGAATCCATTTGAACCGAACACGTAGACCAGAGTTGGTACATAATAGAGAATGTCCTACTTCTGTTACCATTAACGCGTGCCACGTACATTTCACGAAAATGAACAACTTTTACAACATCGTTAAAATTCAATCTCAACTTTAACAAAAGAATAGAAAATGTTGCGATGTTACATCATGATGATCACGTCTAAACATACTCGTGAGCCCATTGCACACGTGTTTCGACAACAGTGGAATAAAAGTATTCGGCACGCGATCGATCAGCTGAAATCCGAAATCTCGGGGGTGCGCTCGGCTCAGGCGGAATCGCGAGAAAGTATACACTCACGTTTCAATCTCAAACTGTACATCTTTTTTTTTTTCACACTCATTTCCTTTTTCATATATTTCAAACATTTTCACTACTCATTTTATTTTTCTCGTGTCTCCATTTCGTGGTGATATTGGGATCGAACAAGATGACACTGGCTCGTATACTATAACACACCTCTATCTCCTTACTTTTCCTCATATTTATCCATTGACGTGCGTAGCTGTCTGTTGTTGTTTTTTTTTTTTTTTTTTTTTTCCAATGATGAAGTAATCGATGTTAGAGGCGTGTGTCAATGCACGTATTCACTAGCGAGAATAGTTTGATCTAGTTTCGCGCAAAAGTTACGCGTGCTGTACGTTTGACAATTCCGTATGTGTGTGTTTTAGCTTTCGTTTGTATACTTATGTGTCTGCAACATATAGCCAACATAGCAGTTACCCCATTCACGATGGTTTAGCGAAAAATAGCGTATGAATG
Organism: Copidosoma floridanum; assembly: GCF_036245765.1. NCBI lineage: Eukaryota > Metazoa > Arthropoda > Insecta > Hymenoptera > Encyrtidae > Copidosoma > Copidosoma floridanum. The sequence goes on from NW_028321909.1 coordinate 4,854,919, forward strand.
TGTAGTATAGCTTAGTCATACAGAATTTATTGTACTGAATTACGTAAAGTACCAAAATAAACATGATAAACTATTTATAATAATATGCTTTCATTGTAAAATAATAATTAGTACCCCTACTCGGAAAGCTCGAAATTTTACCTCTTTTGACGAGAAATTAAAAAAAATTTCGTAACAAAATTACAAAGTGCTTACTTTAGGAAAGATTAAATTTGAGCTCTCGATCTCCACGTAGGCCCAGCTACGCCTGGGATTTTTGAGTTTTCCCATTTCATTAAAAATTTTCCAAGCATTTCCGAATTTTCCGGGAAAGTCAACGCACGTGGTCAAAGGTGGCCCTAGCACTTGCGAAATATGGGTCACCAAAGCAACGGCGTATACATACAGCTGAAACCCGGTTTTCAACATCAGCCTCCCACTTTTATTCGCTCTCCGGACCAAAAGTAAATATTGTGCGCGGGCGAGGTGGAGGGCGGAATTGACAAAAGTCGCGCATGCGTCGGAGCCGAGGATTCAATTAAACTTGAAATCGACAGACTTACGAGACTTATTTTTCCAATCGAAAAGTTTTCCAAGGGAGTTCATCGAGTGTAGCTGCTGAGGGGTTTTGTGGAAGTTGAGGCTTCCAGATGTGTGAAAAATTGAAGTGTCAGAGAAGTTTTACTTCCCGACATTGTCGCAAAATGAAGGAGACAGTTTCGTTTGTCGTCAGCTTTTTAATTTGAGAATTAGACTGTTCCAGTGTATTGAGCTTCTCATCGGAGCTTTTTTTGACACCTGGAATTAACGTACAAATTATAAAAAATTAGCTTAGGTACGAGATTCGTGATCTTGCGGTGTGTCACACTCACCTGTTTCGCACGTTTGTTGGATCTCGTGCAATTTAAAGACACATTGAATGGAGATACATCGCATGAAAACAAAATGGACTAAATCAAGTCTTCTGACAACACAGTGGAGTTACGTTGAAAACAAAGTCACTCCATCATCACTCCTACACACGTTTGCGACAAAATATCGAACCATCTTCTCTCCATTTCCGAACAAAATGAATAAAACAAACAGATAACGCTTCACTATACATACCTTCCTCAACAACCACACAAACTTGAAACATAAACTCCCCGATGTTTATTCAATTGCCTCGCGTTGCGACCCTGTTTGGCCAAGTTTCTCCAACAAAAAAGTTCCTCCCACGCGTATCCAAGCAAAATTTCACGTGCCATTCTGTTTTGGGAATACATTACCCTTTTTTTCCCTTTACTTTCAAAGCTGTTTTTCCACATTCACAACTAGCTAGTGATTCATGAATATGATAATAAATCAAACGCCAGACGAATCAGCGAAGGGATTGGTTGGTAAAAAGTTTCATTGTCAAACTTCACTCCAATTTCGACTGGACACACAGTGGAATTTAGTCTCTGTTACCCGATATCATACGATGAAGCGTCGCGATCGAGGGGTCGTATATTCTAATCCACTTCACCCTACTGTAGGGGTTATATCTACCCCTTACGGAATTAGGTAAAAAGTATTGAGTTTTGTTACTGGAAGATTGAAAAAACATTGCACGTATCGGTAACTGAGACTAAATTCCACCTCAAACCATCACGATGGTGCCAAAATTTTTCCCCGAGTATTTAAGTACCGCACGACACGAGCAGTCGTGAAAACAAGGGTAGTTTGCCGGGTGAAATAGTTAATTGATCGAGAAGGAGAGAGTAAGTGAAAATGAGTTGGGGCGAGGGATGGGCCGAGTGCCCGAAACAGACGGAGCTGGGAGCGCTCGCGCGCGAAATCGGTCCTTTCTGGTGCTTTCGATGGAAAAAGTTTTTCAGAGCCCGATCCCAGGAGGAGGCGTGTCTCTCTCTCTCTCTCTCTCGTTTTCTTGCTCGGCGAGCCGTGCGCACCGGCCAGATAATCCGCTTTGAGCGAAAATGAGTGGCGTCCGTTGTTGCCTCTTCCTTTTTGCAAACTCCTCTCTCTTTCTCCCTTTCTTGTCTCCCCAGCTTCGCCTCGTTCGGTGTACAGAGGATTACACTGGCGGTGTTTTGTTGCTTCTTCTCTTTCTTTCGTTCTCAGCTCCGCGGAGGAAAAAGAGACGGGGTATTGTTGCAAGAAGGGTGAGCCGATGTTTTGCAGTGGCAGGCATTTTTCGGGAGGGTCTGGTGATAAATTGTATCCAGATGGAGTTTCATCCCAGACGTAGTCGTTACCTGCTAACGATTCGCTCGTCTTGTTCGTTATCCTGCGATATGGGAAATTCTTTTGGTGTCTCGTGCCACTCGTGACGCTGGAAGCTTGATTTATTTCCTCGAAATGCCTCTTGATCCCCCGAACAGATTGAAATGGAAATTAAGGCCAGGACGTGATCTGGGTTCAAGTGTTTTAAAAATGTAAACACCGATCATTACTTTGAAGATGCTAAGAGCTTTCAACCGATTCCCTTGAAAACTGCTAGGGTGCCTTGTTTCAAATCGTACCGCTGTTGTAATTTTTTTGTTGCAAGGAATTTCAAATTGCAAAATGATAAGAGCAATCATTTGCCAAATTGTGGAACACGTACGTATGAAACCTACTCCAGCTATCAGTTGGTATTGGTGGGTAAAGATAAGTATAGTTTGGAAAGAAAGTAACCACTGAAAGGATCGAAGGGCTAAATACTTCAATGTCTTGATAAAAACTCAAAAGTCGTTTCGGGACTTTTAATGACTTAAAGATTAAATGAGTTTTTTAATTTACTAACTTTGAGTAAAGTCGGAATCTAAGTAATTCTGAGTTCAAGAAGAGGCATATTCTTTTGAGGCTTCTTTAGCCCTTTGAAAAGGTATACTTTTTGAACAATTTTCATCTCTGCGAGTTCTTAAAAATGTGGTACAAGGCGAAATCTTTTTTCGTTCTAACACGTCATCTTTGTATCAAAACTCGTCCAAATTTTGAATTGTGTTCTCTTGATTTAATGGGCCGTACAAAAAAAATTTGTAATATCGTGTAAGTACCACGTTTATCTTCCATACGCAACTTTATATTATACTTTGAGCAAATGATTATCAAATTTCTTTGTACATTTATATACCAGAGATAAATTTCTTACCATCGTATCTTATTAAAACGTGATCTTAAAAAAATAAAAAAAATCCGTCACCCAGGAAAAGCTCTCAACCAGCCACATCAGGAGCGCGTATAGCCAAGAAACCCAAATTCACGACGGGACTCCTTATCGACCTTGCCCGAGGCCATTACAAATCGAAGAGGAAGCCTGAATTATGGCCACTCCAGTGCTCGTCTCTCCTCGACTTTCGTTAAACACATATCAGACCCCCCCTACCAACAACATTTGTGAATAATAAAATTAGATATTTCCTCGAGCAGAGATAAAACTTCATCAACAATCTAAAACTTTAAGCATTTGATAGCTTCGAGTCTAAAATTTACATTATCAAATATCGTGAAAATTTCAGGCTCTGCAATGAGGTCAGATCTCGCCTAAAGTACGTAATGCGTATATTTACACAAGTGTCGCGACAAAGATTGTATTTGAACGGCCACGTTTAACTAATCTACATAACTTAGGCTGCAGTGGATGGGATGATTTTATATTACATGATATCACGTTTTGAGCGTAGAATCCTTGGTCCATCAAAACACCTCTGAGTCTTGACGAACGCATGTATGTGTTATGCTGTGGTTTTCGTTTGTGTGCAGGTATGCGGAAAAAAACTCGTATCTCGTGCATAATCTCCTCCAACATCCGACCCTTAAACGGCTTATACTCGGGTATACGCATGCCTCGCTTTTTTAGACTATGGTATACTTCCCCAGAAATAAATAACCGGATGATCTTCAGCCTAAAATCGTTACATGTCTACTATTCATATCAGCGGCGTTTCAGGGAATCCCGAAAAGTTTTGACTTATAAGGAGATAATCGGATAAAGCAACCTGGTATACAGAATGATGTGAACATTTTTAAAAGTTGCGTTTAATTAGGAATATCAAGCACGAACTATTTGACAAAATGTAAATAGATATTTTTAATTTCATCCATTACGTCATGGTCGAGATAGTCATTACTGTAGCAGAGACGTGACGTCTTGGAGTCACACCTAATATAGATGGTCTTCTCTAACTCTATATTCTCTGGCGAAACTTTGCGTGTATGATTAGGAAACTTGCTTCAACTTTCAATTCAATCGAGCGTTGTCTTTGCAAGCTGGTGAGAAGAAGCGGCAGTATTGTGTTGAAAATTGATTTCCTAGCATCATATCTTTTGTTACGTTTTTTTATTTTTTTAATTTTATTTTACATTGTATTTAGCTAAAAGCATTTTTTTCAAAGAAATATGCTTCTAGTTGGAGGATAACTCACTGTGACGTTAATGTTATACAATAAATTTTCTTCTTATTTAGATCTTGCAATTATTGATCAGGTTAAATTCTTTAATACCTTCGCCCACCAGCTCGGCTTACCTTACTCGTGTATATCTACTTAATTTTTCAGACGGTGGATTCTTGGGTCAGAAGTAAAATATACTGCGAAGTTTTTAGTTCAACTGTAGATTTATCAATGAACTAAAAGTGAAAATTAATTTTTGAATGTACGCATGATTGATAAAAAAACGTGAGTCCTCGATGGTGTATGTTGATCAAACGAATAGTTCGGTGACTCGCTGCTACCAATTGTGCGTACATAAAGAAAATTATTTTCCACACTTTTAGCTAGTTAACCGAAAATTTGTATTCAAAATATTAATTGTTAAATCATCTCTTCATTTGATTTGGTATAAATAATCGTAATAATAGTAGTTGATTCTAAACTTTGCTTTCGAAGTAAAAAGATTGTAGACACCAAGTTCTTAAAAATTCTAGCAGCTTTGCTTAAAAATGCTCTATCAAGATTAAGGGTCAAACTTCAATCAAAAGAGAGTTTCAAGGAGCTGGTCTTTTATCCTCTAAAATTTAAATTCTGCGTAATTATCAAAGGTACAGTCAAAGGAGCTTTTGAAGTGGATATTTTATTCAAGCGGTTTGCTGATTCCATTCCTAAAAATTTCCCCTCCAAACCATTGAGTCTCCAGCTATTCCAAGGGCTCGCTTCTTTGGCATTATCGAAGAAAAAAAGGAAGAATTTCGCCTCTTCGAGAAATCGTAGAATGCCTAAGAGCTCGATTTCCTGCCACCGCATACACCGTGGCTTAACCGCGCCCTAGTGTCAGGTACGTGACGCGGTTCCAGGAAAGTTGGGAGTGTGTGTACATGTATACAAAATCCCGTCTTCGAAGCTTTAAGAAAGCCAGCAGAAGAGAAATTACTAAAGTTTCGCACCTTGTGTGACTTTTTTTTTTTTTTTTTTTTTTTTTCTAGCATCCAAGGATGTGACTTGCAGTATGTGCGATGGAAATTTAATGGACTACATTAATGTCAAAAAAAATCAAAAATAGTGCTGCAAACGTGACAGTGTTCGTTTGGAACAAAAGGCGTTGCCACGTGTCGATGCTGATTTGGGATTTGGGTGTGGGTGTACTTTTCTGTGAGCGTCATCTATTAAGAGATCTCATGAGAATTTTTTTATTTCCTAATTAAATTGTATATTTATTTATAAGTGTCAAAGAACATTCATTGACTATGTAAATACTCAGTGAATTTTTATTTAATTGCATAGAATCTGGGAAGTAAATTTAAGTAAATTTTTGGAAGGTATAGTTTGCATTAGGCCCTCACTTCTTTACTAATATTTGATGTGTACTGATTCCATTTATTCGTCTTGATAGGTCTTGGAAAATAATGTGAATTTAATGGCTTTCGTAGAAAAAATTTTATTGACTTAGGTACTCACTACTAGGAGTCACAGCAGTTGAAAGACAAAAAATTGAATAAACCCAAAACTTTCGTTGCGAATCAAAAGTTACTTATTCCACGTTTTTATTAAGGTCTTACCAAACTACTTTATAGGTGGCTCTTATAGATCTAAGACGTCCATTGTTTTAAGTAAGTATATAAAAATCAATTCCGTATCACCCTAAAACATATAACATACACTATTTTATGGAAGAATTTTTAATTATTATAAAATTAATTAAGCAGTCCTTTCTTCTACTGCAAGCTGAGAACCGGAAATCATACATCAACACCTATTTTCTAAGATCTCAATACTCTCGCTGTTAATGTGTAATGGCACACTTTTTTTATATATCCCACAAAACGCAATGAAACCTGTTCATGAGCCACAATAATTAAATCTATTTATAGGACAAAAGGTCCGCATGATAAAATAAGAGCAACGCATGCACAGCAAAGCTCCATCGAGGCGAATCAAAGCTCAAACATTACAAAAAGAAAAAAAGATGGTGCATCATAACGGCTTCATTTTCATCGCCAACCTCAGCAGCTAAATTGAGTAGGGACATAAAATTGAGGTCAAATCCCCATTTGCACATACTATTGATCAGTGAAATCTCCGTGGCTGTCTTACCGCGCCAATATAAAGACGCGCTTCTATTTATAAGACAGCCAGTTCACATAAAAATAAAATACCCATTGAGTTTTAAATGACTCCTTCGTCCTGCTTCTTCCCAATAAAAACAGCGTCTATAATCGGCACTCGTCCAACCTTGGACTGTCTGCATCGAATATATACCTTAGCTCAATCTAGTACCAAATTACCCATCTGGCTTCTGATGCTACGTTTACTCCAATGATGGTTTTGGCATGTGGGTCAATACCTACCTACTAATTTCCGTATTGGTAATCTCCCCCATCTCTTAAAGCACGTATCCACGTCCATTAAATTCTCGCTCGAACAATAGCTCCACGCATCCTGACGGACTTTCCTAATTAAATTTACTCCTCGTCCCAGTCTTATCTCAAACTGGATCTATAATTGGCTGTAATTAGCAAGTGTTTTATCCCCACAAGCTTTTAATGGATCCAATCGTCAAAAGTTGTCCATCGGAAGGAAGAGGTTCAAGCATGATTATACGTATGGAAAGGTCCGAAGGGCATACAGGAGAACTTCCAGAGAGCAAAGTTAATTTCAAGGTCCGAAGGGTTTTTGTATTTCCTCGGAGTCCACGTACAGTAGTCGAGGGCCATCTCTTCCCTGATTTCCTTCCGGTCTTTTTTACGGCTCAGCTGCCGAACGGTTTACGAACTTTGGTGCGGAAATCGATTTGGCTGGGATATATATGGACACTTAGCCTGCACTCGGAATGTACTTTTCTTTGCCTCTGAAACAATTTGTATCGCTAAACGACCAGAGCTTTAGAAACTCAAGCAGTTAACAAAGCTGTCGTATCGTAGTGTTTAAAAGCTTTAGTTTATTTTTCTTCGGTAGAAAAGTACAACAGTTTTTCACGTACAATATCATTATGCTGTAAGCTCCTATGTTCGTTAACGAAACAAGTTTGTTAATAAGCCCAAATTTCTAGCCTTCGACACGAACCGTTACACACCGTTGATTGTTCGAAGGTACAAAAGTAGTCCTTGAAAAACCAAAGGATACCGAAGGATAAAAAAAAAGTCCCCTCTTTTTTCACAGACGCACGCACGATTCCTCCTGTCGGTCCTTGTCACGCGTACACATCTATCCGCTACGTTTCGCAGGTTATCGAATCGGGGTGACAATTCCCGGGTACAGCAGAGCTTCTGCCTCTGAATCCCTCCCCCCTTTCATTCGTCCTTTGAGTCTAGATTTGTGTATAACTTGGGAGCAGGGTGAGGTGAAGCCTACTCGTGTGTCCCAGTACATTTATCGTATGAGGAGCTTGTGCTCGATTGTCCCTGAACGCAACTCAGTGGCGCGATTCATTGCTGGGTTGTGGATAATTAATAATAAATTGTGATTTCATACAAAAATAATATCCCAATTACAATTGAAAATGTCTCTTGCATGTCGTTGTTATATTTCTCATTTGGGTAATTGTTAATAGAAGGGTTGAAGCTCACGTCAATAAATCTTAGCTCGTGCTCTACCGACTGAAACGAGCCAAACAGCGGATTGAAGAGTCTTAAAGGTTAATCAATTGAGTTCTCCATATAAAGTCGGTAAATGCAGCTGTTATATTGCGTACAACTGAATGCTCAGCTTAATTTTTGTTTGAACCTGCAAAGATCTGAATTTGATAGTTGAACTTTCTCTTCGTACGCTTCCCTATTTCTATGAAATTTATATTTTTCTTCCACTCTTTTTCTCAACTTTTGATCCAACGAGTCAAGAAAACCCTTTGCTTTGTAAAAATCTAACAAAAAGTTTTTAGAACCATCAACCAAAACTTGTCTTGAAAAATATTTCTAACATAACTAACAGTGTTGTAAGAACAGGAATAATACTAAGGTTTTAAGGTTGTGTCATCAATAGCGTGGATAGTAAAAAAGGAAGGGTATAAAAGGAAATTCCTTTAAAGATAACAGTATCACGTAACACTAACCGACAGTCTGATAAGATATGTATTTTCCTTTCTCTCATTCCACTGTATGTATTACCATTGAAAGAAGAAATACACTACTGAGGGATGTATTCCACGGTACACTCGGTTGTGGAAACGCTATTACGTATGCACAATAGGCCAATTTAGATAAAAGCTTTGCATAAGGAGCTCACTTTTTGTAAGCGTCGGATGATGAAAGCGAGTACGTTTTGCAATACCTTTAGTCTCTAAACACACTTTAGCATCCAAGTAACGAATGTGTCGAGTCTCTATAACACTTTATGGACACGCGTTGCGATGAAAATGCGATATATTCCAATTAATTGATCATCGTTTGTTGATTAGACACCTTCAATATTTATTGATTTGTATGGACTCAGAACTTTGCAGCTAGTACTAATGTAGTGTCGTTGTGTTGCTGTTCAATGAAATAACCTAAAAAACGTTCATATTTTCAGAAACAAGTAAGTTTTTCGGCAGAGTAGATTTATGTACAGCCAAATCGTCAGTCTCATTACAGGCTTACTTTTCGCAAAAAGTCCATAAACAACCGAAAAACGAGCAAGAATCTTGGACTAATCGATACGAATCTTGATGCCATCCTAACCTACAAAGTGCTCAACTCGTCGGAAACTCGCAACTCTCGCAATATCGTCAAACTGTCCCATCGCTGAAACTATAGACGTCCACTGTAATGACTACATAGCCGTTGGAAATCAGACTTGCGGAAGATTCAAGCATCAGGGGAGCGCAGGAGGGACAGGGGACGGAGCAACGCGACCTGAATCGCGTGTGGGCTCAGCCCCGCGTGTTAATTGGTGCGAGCGAAGCCGACGACGGTGTAGTCACAGGGCATTACAGCAACAGCCGAGCGGATGGCTGGCTTCCGTAGACACGGTGCTGTGATACACTGTCGTCTATCTCGTGATCCGTTTTGATGATCACCTCGGTGGCTGATGCATACTTACTAATTTCACGGCTTACGACGAAAATCTTTTTACTTCGTAGTCGTGCAAAGTTTTGAGGTTAAGTTAATAGTTTTAAAATATGCTTGCGTTCTCGCGTGATTTCCGTTTGGCCGTCAGATCCTTGAAAACTGAATGGAATCGAGTAAACGCGGCGTTTCGTGATCCCGTTCGTGACGCGAAAGTCGATTCGTTATAGCTCAATTAGTGGTCTTTTTCCTTATTACAACCTTAAAAAGCAGCAGTCGTTGCATTATTTGTCCGTTGAGATTAAAAAACATACGATTATGGTAATGATTATATTATCAACGTCGACTAAATACTCACGTGATATTTAACATGCACATAATGATTTTGTTTCAATGCCAACGCGACATATTAACGAAACGCAAGTTTTTTGTCAGAGCCAACGATTTTGCTTCCATTGATGTAATTCCATTGACTTGGTTATTTTTTAAAAATGCATCACCTACTTTCAAAGTGTTTTAGGCAAGTCACCGAATTTACGGTATAAATATTGATATTGAATCGATGGAACTTTAAGAAGCCGTAAATGGTTTTTTGTTTTTTTGGATAAAAATATAACTTTTGCAATTGGGATTCCTGTAATGTGTTGTTAAAAAACCTTTTCATTACTTGGAAATTTTCACATTATATTTCTATTTGGGAGAAAAATTATTAAAAAAGTAAGTATGTTGTTTCTAAGAGATATCCAAACAGTTTAACTGATATTTTGTTGCACTCAAAAAATTTCATGCATTCAGATCTTCGAAAACATTGGGGTAATTTATACATGAAAGAGAAAAACACGTTTATTTTAAAAAAAAAAAAAAAAAAAAAAAAATGAGGACACTTAAAAAGCGTTGTTCTTACATTTGAAGCATCGACCCTGAGTCAAGCTTGAGTATGAATTGCTTACTTTTCCCGCATTACTATAGAAATTATTTGCAAAACTTCTTCTAGTACTTGCATGTGAAGAATCTTCCACCATAAAATAACTTTCTATGAAAAGTCCAAACCAATACGTAAAAACCCCTCATATGAAAAAAAAAACACATACATTAACCGTACACTTCGCGCTCCCATTGCCCGTATTATTTTCAGCTCAAACCCCTATCTCATGTGAGCACGCAGAGTAAAAATCCCCAAGTCTCGCCAAAATTTACCGTAATGAAACTCGAAACTCGAAGGAATCGGAAAACACGGCCAAAAATCCTCATCCCCGGAGAACCCTGAGCAGCTTATAGGCGTACCAAGTTGCAACGACCACATCTTAGCCCACGTACAGCAACGGTGGCTCATCGAAAATCCGATCACCGATGCGTCCAGAAGCATCGTCCGAGGCTCCACGTCCGTTATCGAAACGTCGCACCGCGTCAGAAGCTCATTACCCCCGTTTGCCGATCGATGGGTGCATGACATGGTGTACGTGGCTCTGTCTAATTTACCAACCAACGACAACTCGCTTCGACGAGAGCACGTTACACATGCACGCACGCGAATCGCACACACAGAGGGTACACGTTGGTTTATTAATTTTGCCATCGGTTAATATTTGCCGATGCAGTGATTACGCAACCATCACGACGAGGGATGGAATGTTTCGAAAGGGATGTGGAGTAGTGCAGTTGTATTTCATTTTAGTTTATGGGTCAGTCGAGTTGTAGTGGAGGGTCGAGCTGCTTCTTCAGTGGAATGACTCAGCGAATAGTCGGGCATCGCTCGGACTGCATTCGTTCATCTGTGGTTGTCATGAAAACTCAACGATTTATTGTATCTTTGTTTTTTTGCTGAGATTTCGAGAAAAATATCACATATTAAAAATCCATCTGTTTGGAATACGTGGCGAGTGGGGTAACCGTACATCAGTGAAACGCTGACGCAGTACTCGAAAAATTACAGCCCGGCGATTCAATGGCCATTCATTTGGTCGCGTCGGGCGAGAAGAGGTGGTGGTTAAATCACGGAAATTAACGGTAGAATGAGCTTGCCTCTCGACAACACGTACAGTGTGTGCATAAACACCGATGGCTACGGTGAAATTGCCTGGGATGCTACTCTCGTGTTAGATTTATCGATCAGCGCGTTTAGTGATCGGTTGGAGGTTTGCTAGTTAATGTTTCAAGATTTTGTGTTTACTATAAAGCGCACCTCATTTCGTACAATCAAAGTTTTGGCGCACAACTGAGTTCTCGCAAAACAATAATGCTGTTGTAAAACCAAAGAAAAGCGCACGTGCGAATACAGATGAGTGGGGGAATAAGTTTGTGAATTAATTTTTTTTCCCCCATGACAGCGAGTCGGAGTAAACGAGCGAACAACAGAGTCTGGTCTTTGATTGAACAAACTTTTGTGCATCTCACGAGCTGACGCGTTTAAATCAAGACGGCGACGGTAGGGACGGTGAAAATTAATTAAAAAATCTTGTCTTACTTTCCCTGTTTCTGCGGTGGAAGTGTGAAATCTCGGGACTCGGGAGCACAAGCGTGAAACGCCTAAAGGGGACGAGAAAAAAAATTAAAGAAAATTATAACGAAAAAGGACACAATCAGTCTTAAATTAATTGAAAAAAAAAAAAATGGACATTCTTCATCCGCACATCTCTCCCGCAATTTTATCATCTCACCTCGCTTCGCGTAAGATCAACGAATTAAGGTTAACGCGGCGGCAAAGTAGCTCGTCGCGTATCTCGCATCTGAGCGGCAGAGGAGCATGATCGAGGGAAATGGAAAAAATTTCTCCTTTGGAGCCTCGACGCGTGCAATGATAACGCGATGGATCACGATTTGCCCCAGGTTTTTTTACATCTTTTTTTTTCACCTCCCACGCGCAGGTGCACTGTACGAAAAATTGTTCGAGATGATGGGCGTGCAAGACAGGGTGAGAGATCCATTTACATGCCACTTTCGTTCTCGGCTCTCTCGCTCTTGAAGAGACAAAAGGTTCTGGAGAAGTCAGCTTGGTATATATTCGCCCTCGAAAGGACTACTCGAGAGCCCTTTTTCAGTAATGGATCTTGCGGAGGGACATATATTTTGTTTCCTCCGTACTCCACGTTGCTCTTCTGTTTACAAAGTGAAGAGTATGAACACATTTGCGTCCCTTTGGCAGGCTTTTCGATATCGTTTTGGCAGGTTATCGAAACGTGTCCTGGTACAATATCCATGTCTCAAAGATTTTGCATTCAGGTGAATACAGCATATGTCATGATACATATTGTATTAGGGTCGATCGCTGCAGAGTTTTCTAACGGTACTACTCGTTTATTGATTTTTTTTATATGTAGGGCTAACTTAGTAATGGTAAAGTATCTTTATTAAAGGACCATTATCGTAAATTATAAGCTCAATGAAAAACTCGGCTCTAAAAGTTTTTCGTATAGTGTAAAAATTGGGGAGAAAGCGCAAATCGGTAAAGCGTACACCCACAAGTATTTTTATATAAAAAGAGCACCAAAGTTCTGAAAAAGCTGAATTAAAAAAGTAAGCCCCTGCAATATCAAAAAAAAAAAATAAATAAATGAAGTAAAAAAAAGCACACAAAAAACCGAGTTTCTGCTTTTTCATCTTTAGTCCGCATCGATTCCCCGAGTTTGCTATTCCGGGTGCAAAAAAAAGAGGAAAAAAAAAAAAAAATCGGGCACTGAAAGAAACCGAGAACGCGGCAAAGAGTCTCTCGCTAAAAGAGCCCGTGCATCTTTTACGGAGGTGCCCTTTTCCTTTCCGCGACAACGAATAATCGTCCGACTCTGCTTTTTTCCTATTTTTTAAGGACGAGCTTTCAGCAGCTGTACAAAACCCGAGAAAGGAGGCAAAGAACTCGCGCTATTCCCATAGATTCTCTCGTATCCTTGTTAAGAGCGAGTATAGGTAGTGTTTCGAGAGATATGGATTTGAAAGTTACATAAAAACTCTGTGCTTACTTCATTCGTCCAATGTATAGAAGACGTACAAATATTATACAAACATGCATGAATAAACTGTTTTTTCATGAATTTCACTGATGCTATCATTTATCTCTTCTGCGGAGCAGCTGTGTTTTTGTAAAGATCAAAAGATCTTTCAAGACGCGCACTCGTAGATCGCCAGTTTAGTACAGTTTGTGCAAACAGAGAGGCATCCCAATAGCAAATGAAGCGAAGTAAGTACACAGTCGACGTTACGCCCTATTTCCGCACGTAACGATGCCCACGCGTATATCTTTGCAAAAGAACGGAGCTCCGATCCAAGGCTTTCCCCCCTCTTTTCTTACTCTCTCGCACTCACCAGAGATCAAAGTATCTCGTATAATCAGATGATCCTCCCACTGCAGATCCGACTATTAGCCATCTCGGGCAAGTATATATTGAATCCTTTCGTAGCTGAGCAGAGCTCGACGTCGACGTCGGAGATGATTGATTTTTTCTTGTGCTCCCTTTCTTATTTTTTCATTTTTATCTATTTTTTGTACTTACTTATTAAACCAGGTAATGAGCATGTATGCGGATGTTTACAAAAAAAGAAATCGGGACGTCATTGCGTCAAGCTTATCGTTACTTTGTTCATCATCAGCCGATTGCACTTTTGATTGGCAAATGCACAAGGTGAAGTATTCTTAGTCACATCTTCAAATGTACACACCTCCACATTGTGTCTTCCAATGATAACTTTTAATCACACGGGCAATATTCCTCTTGGAGTATTCCAGCTCAGATTATTCTTTTGGAACAAAATTAGCCTGCATTCTCGCAAGTATTTCTGAAGAGAAAGGTGCAGAAACAAATTCTGAAACTTCCCGGCGATAAACAGCTTGGGTTAGGCGATACCTTTTCGGATCGATTGTACCGTGCGCGTACAGCCCGCGGAGTTAAAACAAAGGGTGGATCAATTGTGAAAAAGTTTTTTCAAGGCCGCTTATTTCGGTACTGCGTGAATAATTTAATGCCGAGGGTGAACGATTATTCCTATCTATTAAGAACTTGGGGTGATCGGTGACGGCGTGTTTGCAGATGGAAGTGGAAAAAACGCGATGGCTCTGTTTTTTTAAAGGATGGAAGGCTGATTCGGCCCTCACGCTTAATGAGCAAATAGCCTCGCCAAACATCTCTGACCCTCACAGAGGAGGAGGGAGGAAGAAGGGAAGTCTGATCCCTCGATAAATTACAGACGCAAACTTCGATCGAGTCTGTTTGGCTGTTTGGCCATCGGAGGCGGATAAAAGGGGCTCTGCCTTTCGGGAAAAAACCCCGGGACGAGAAGCTATAATCGTCCCACCGAAATCGCTTCCAGCTGACGAGCTCGTGCTGCGAATCGTTCCTACTAAGCGTTTATCGCGATCGTCTCGGTTTTTGCGATCTTTTGAAAATCTACCTTAGATTTTTTTTTTTTTTTTTTTTGAGTTTCAAGGTGGAATGCGAGCTTTCTCTTTCTCTTTACTAAAGGATTGAACATCGCGATGGGTAGATTCGTGAACTCTAGCTTGTTTTATTTTACTCTTAAGTAGTAAAATAAAAAAAATGTATTTTTCATGTGATTTAAGTTGATACTCTCAAGGTGATTGAATTTCGTTTTCTCTTTTAATGACACTTGATGCAAAAATCAGAAAAATTTTCTTCTTATGGCTTTTGATTGGTTCAAGTTGTTATTTGAGAGATAAATTCCTCTCTCGTTTTGAGTGACTTTTCTTTCGTGCACAGTTGGCCAGAAAAGGCATTCATAAAAATTTAGCACCTTATCTTTTGTACCAAGTTGTCCGTCACTTTAATGTTCATCCAAAAAAAAAAAAAAAAAAAAAAAAAAAAAAATCAACTACATGCTACTGCAAAAAACTATTCTTTTTACACAATAAAAAATGCACCCTATCTATGTAGACTTAACCACGTCTCACACCACATTTCTTTAATTTCAGCACCTCCAAGCTACTCGTCATCAAAACTTTTATCAAGTCCTCAAAACTACGTATTTCCCAAAAAAGGCAATTGAAAAAAAAAAAAAAAAAAAAAAAAAACATGCGTCAAAAAAGCCCCACTTTTAATTACGAGAAAAACGTTCCCACTAGCGCTCATCGTCATCGCTCACAGCCGAAACAAAAGGGCGTGTCTTCGAGCGGGGTAGGCGAAACAGACAGACAGACGAGCAAAAATGACTTTTCAGCGACACAAACTCCCGTCTCGTTAGCCCGGCCCGAAACTTTTGTTCCCCTCTCACACAGTCAGCCATCTGTGAACAACAACGCCCTTTGTGTTCACGCACTGCGACACGTTGCACTGGCGCATATTAATGCCACTGTCTAAATATTTTAGACGTCTGATGCCGAGTTCTCCTGGCTTTCGTTCTCGTCTGACCAAACTCGGCTCTTACTACTTACAATTCTCGTTAGTTCGCCCACACAAGCCTGTAATCGCTGCTTTGAGAGAAATTTTCCAACTTCATACTGCAGAATAATCACTTTATGCGCAAAGGGGCAAGCGTCGATGGAAATATCAATTCCCGGTAAATAAAACTCGACGACGTAACTACGGGAGCGGAATAATTCACGTCCTCGCACGTGACTACGAGCTTCGATGACTGATACCCAAAGTTGGATTGCGCGACGAAAGCCTCGGGATTTATGTTCCAGAAGAAAGGGAGGGGGGGGGATAAAAAATCACCTCTCCTTTGCTGTAGTGGTTGTACCACCGTGACTTACTGCGATGGTAGGGTGAGGCTGCTTATTAGATGCCCTTTGGCTCAACGTCCACCTAAATATATCACAGCAAATATTAATTAAAGCTTTCGCTTCTAGCTGATTACTGTTAAAAACTTGAGCTTAAAAGGGCCTCTTGAACTCGGGCTAGATTTCTCGTCAGAAGATTAAATCGAAATTCAGCGAGCTGGAAATATACCGTTTTAACTGTAATATGTAGGTTTCAAAGCACGGGAAAAGGGGGAAAAAATATGAAGCTATAAGGCATGCAAGGTTACACTTTTCCATTTAATTTAATTTCAAAATGTTATTTGAAATACACCGCCATGTTTCCCTGATGGAGTTTATATGCTTTGCCTCTAGCGTTCAATATGGTAATGTTTAATTTAAATTTTTAATCGGAGGGGCGAGTTTTTTTTTTTTTTTTTTTTCTTCAATGAGGGTGTTTTTTAAGCATGTGAATTAAAGAGAAAAAAATAACGAGCCGAATAAAAATTGATATTCTGCTCCAAATTGGTGCTGCTTAATCGTCTGTGCCAGGAAAATTATCCGTATTTCATGACATTTACTACATGAAAGAGAAATAATGCATTTTAAAAATAAAATTTCGTCCAGACACAAGGATGTACTATGATGTTACTATGTGTGTGAAATTGGTTTTTAAAAAATGTGAAATATTATAAAAGATTTCAAAATATAATTTACTTATTCCTTGTTAAAAAATTTTTAAAATCTTTTCTAGAGTGTCACTTTTTTTAAGAGACTGTCGTAGAATAACGAGTCGTTAAATATGATACTTTAATAAAAAGAGTTACACTCTAAAGTTTCTATTCCATAAAGTTATTTATACATTAATTGAAGTGAGTGTTAAGGCCATAAAAGGAGATATAAAAAAAAAAAAAATTTTTTTTTAGTAATAGTTTATACGTGGCTGTTACTTTTAGTTCGCAAATTTTTGATAAACTCGATTTCATCAGACTTAATTCTATTTGTCACAAGGTATCGTTTATTTACCATATCTACCATATCCAAATAGATGTTATTTGAACCAATATTATTGGAAAAGGGTTTAAAAAATTTACCATCAAGAGAATTAGCACGTACCATTAAATTTTTAAAAAGACTCTTTGATTCTAATATTTATCAAACCAAATTTTTTTTTTTTCACCTTCTACTGTCTTTTTTAGGTAACCCTGAAATTTCAAGTTCCTCCTCTTTTTTTTTTTTTTTTTTAGCACTTTCAAATTTTTTTGTTCTTCATTAAATCATAGAAGTAAGAAATAATAAATGTACAACCAGCTTTAAAAGTGGGTTCCACTCAACAGTTCAATTTAAAATATTATAATTAAGGTTTTTTCTAATGACGCATGTTATTTGTGGTATCTGCCACATTTTTTTATAAGTTTTACACTTCAATCTCATTTATTGATACATTATTCGGTATTGTACAATACGCAATATCTAAAACTTTAATTACGATAGCAAAGTAAGCACAATCGACAGATAAAAATTTCATCTGACGAAAAAAACATCCCACTTGATAATCTAAAGATTTCATAAATAACTCAATAAATTCCCCGATGGAAGCCCAAACGCCCAGATATCCACGATGAAGCACGAAAATTCATCGAATGCTCCACTTATTGGAATTTTCAATCTTAAATTTCTCATCGTCGAAAGTCCGCGATAGAACGAGCCGTCCATTTCCATAATAACTCCATCACTCCACAATCGAAGTATCGACCACCCCCACCCCTTTACAACAGTCAAGGCCAAAGTATCGAGATCAAATGATAAAATCAAGACCCATGCACAAAGTCTCGTCACCCAATTTCGTCCATAGCCCACGTGCAAAGCGCTAATCTTTGCGGAACGTGTATGAACACGCAGTAATGGGAGGATTAGCTCTTCTCGGCCATCGAGGCTTAATTCGCAAATTATAACCTCGTCGATTTCTATGGGCTTAATTAACGAGTGCATGCATGTGCAAGCCGTCTCTTCGACGGCGTGTCCTCTGCTGTGTACGTTTCCTTGAGTGTATGAGTTGAAGGAAATTTCGATAACGTCCGGCTGAGCTTTTGAAAGGAAACGGATGGATAATTGGTGCGAAAATTGGGTATCGAATGGCTCGCTCGGACTTTCGACGACTTCTTGTCGTTGTGCCTTTGATTGGGTGGTATTACCAGACATTCTCGACTTCTGTGCGGGGGACAGAAGGAATGGAGATGCGAGAGGTTGGGTGTGATGATAATGTAGGTTCAGTCGAGGGTACCTTTTGTTCTGACCTCGTTTCGTTGAGAAAAGGGTGGTTGGTCTGTCGAAAAGTATACGTGTATATATATACGCGTGCCTTTTGTTCTTTGTTCTTGCGTTAGAGGGAAAATTGTAATAATGGGATCGTTGAAAATTTTTGCCCTCAAGTGCTCGGACAATTTTACTCGATAATTGTAGGATATGTATAGCTGACCCCGATGGAAATTTCAAACTTTTCCTTCTCGGAAAAAGAGTTTTGCTGGCGATGTGGGAGTTTTCAATGATGTTGATGTATTTTTTATCTATTATCGCAGTTTGTGCCGCTTTGTTTGCTAATACTTTTCGTTGAAACATGTGTTTTCTTCGTAAGTTTATTTGCTTTCATTCGTCCGTCGGCCAGATTTGATACAAACAAATTTTGAAATAATGTAGAAATTTTAAACGTCACATAAGTGTACGTTTACCTTTCCATGTCACATATGATTATAAGCATTTGGCCGAGGGGCTGCGCACTCTGAAGTCTTTTGGTGACTTACGAGATCTTTGAAAGACTTAGAATGACTCATGAAGTCTTTTTTAATGACTTTAAGTTATATGCACTCTCCAAGTCCCGGTAAAAAATCTGAAGTCTTTTGGAGACTTCTGAAGTCTTTGAAAGACTTAGAATTACTTATAAAGACTTTTTCAATGACTTTAAGTTATATGCACTATAGAAGTCCTGGTAAAAAGTCTGAAGTATTTTGGAGACTTCTGAAGTCTTTGAAAGACTTAGAATTACTTATAAAGACTTTTTCAATGACTTTAAGTTATATGCACTCTCCAAGTCCCGGTAAAAACTCTGAAGTCTTTTAGAGACTTCTGAAATCTTGGAAAGACTTAGAATGACTTACGAAGTTTTTTTTAATGACTTCAAGAGTGCGCAGCCCCTCGCATTTGACTGGTAGCCTTGCCCTCCTTGCCACCCTCATGAAAAAATTTTCGTACCTCATTGTTTTTCTTGTACGAGAACTAATAATTATTCTACCTCTGGGCCCTCTAGCCTCCTTCGTTTTTAGTACACAATCAGAACCATTAAAACCTAGCATCCGAAACTGACTGACTAGATTCAGGAAAGAAACGTAAAGATACAATCAAGTGTATTTTCTTCATAAATTTGTTTATTCCCTTTTATTTATATGACCAGCAAAAATCAATACAAAAAAACTTTATTAAACACAGTAACTTAACCCCTTTCTTGTAGGCCTCATAGCTCCCCACGTTTTAAACACATAGTCATAGAATAACAAACCATAAACACTTAGTGTCCAAGAACGGTATTACTAACACCAAAAATTTTACGTCTCACATTTAGTGACGAGGAAATGTGCACAAGGTATAATTGTAATAAATTTAGTAGCATATTTTAGACACAATTTGGCTTAGAAAAAATCTTCACCGAGCAAAGAAAAACTCATAATTTCTTGTAGTAGAGGATTTTACATATATAAAAAAAAAAAAAAAAGTATTTCCGTGATCTATTATTGAGTAACTGTGTAGAATTGCCAATATAAAATGGACAAATCTTAATGTAAAAATAAAACTCGTAAAATTGGTTATCTCATAACGTCAAGTCCAGTACAAAGGAAAAAAATTTCACCCGTCAAAAAGTAAATGACACCACACGCTAGAGGAACAACTCGAGCAAATGATAAAATTGCTCTACACGTCACAGCTACCTATAATATCGCAGTAGCGACGAACGATGCTGGCATGATAAAACTTTCATGACGACACGTTGAGTTGAGCACTGTGAATAATACACCTGCTTTTAGGTGCGCAGCATCTAACTTCGCCTCTATTTGATTACCGCTCGCGCGGAAATTGTCGCTAACCGATGTGCGAATAATGAAATTTTGGAATGCAACGTGTCAATTCCCACTACCTCTTCAAGCCATGCTGTTACAGCTGGTCCACTATTGCATTAGTTATTTTTAGGCTCGGTGTAAGTGCTATACTCAAAAATAGCCCAAGCTCGAGCTCAACTCGAAATCCGTTAACCATAAATAGAAAGGGGGCAAAAATAAAGAATGAAGAGTCAAGTTAGCCCATATATGGTTCAAAAATCATCTCGACGGGAGGGAGTTGTCCTTCTTTTACGAAAGAACAGTCAAAAGCGAAAAAAACTCCAACATCCACGTGCTGGGGAACTTTGCTCATTTCCTGCCGACTCGCGTACAAATGCTCAGTCAGTTGTATAGACATCTATCATTATTTTTGTTATGGAGTATCTTTTCGCGTGGCTTTTTTCTTCATCGACTTCAATGAGTTGCAATCAGCTATTTTTCAAATGACAGGCCATAATCAGACTACCTTGTTCTTGCCAGAAAATCATTACCGTATCTTTAATTTTCTGCAGTACACTGGAGAACGCTCGGTGCTTTTTTTCTTCTTCCATTTGCCCGATAAACGCTACGAGTTATTTTCTGGATCGCGAGTAGATGTACTTGTATACACCCAATACCTGCGCACGAGTTTTCACGGAGAAAAAAGTTTTGTGATAAAAAATCTTTTTCCTCTTAAAGTTGAAGAATGAAAGTTGCGAGTTTCAAGAATTTTTAAATTTCGAAAAAGTAATCTCGAACTACACGGAATGCCTTTTTGAAACACGTATCGTACCTTATGATTGCAGTAAACAGAACGTTATTTCGAAAAATGATAACATTTTTTTGCACGAGTTGTTAGCACACATAGAAAAATTACATTGAATTTTTATACCGTGGCATAAATCTATTGTAAATTAACGAGACACCGTTTGTTCCAACAAACATTTTAACGGCACTTACGGAGATCAAAACGATCTGAACCGATTTAATCGAAAACCTCACTGTTGTTTCGGTCCTAGTTCTAATAGTTTTTTTTTCTTTTTTAATCAAACGATGGATCAAATAAATCATCCAACACTTCTAAACATTTTATCAACTCGAACGAATGGAAATTTTAAATATCTTCTGAACTAAGGGCCTTTACAGTCAAGTTGTACTGAATTAATTCCTAACGCGGTATTAACCGCGTTCCAGAAAAGCCAAAACTTATCTCCAGTGGCTTAATTTGCCTAATTACTCGAGGTCTTGTGTCATAATCGCTTCCATCGTAAAGTTTTGCCGACTTACAGGTACATTTATGAAGAAACTTGCGGAAGTCAGTAAGTGGAGTTGAAATGGTACTCATACTTACTGATCCCTCAACAATTATCACCTCCAGTCGGTTGTCGGTCACTCAATTGAAAATTGTATGTTCTACAATATAAATAAAAAATTTAAAAAACAAATAATATTCTGACGAACCTTGTTAAACTTGTACATCTAAACTCGCTACTTATAGCCATTTACGAATTTTAACTGGAGACGTAAAAGTAGTAAGGATACGTTTAAATAGAATCTGTCTGATACATCTAAAATTGTAAGTTCCAAGAAAAATTTGAGTTATGTTTTAATATTAATACCTGAAACAAATTATATCTATTAACAAACAATTATTTGTCCACAGTATTTTCGTATTAAATATTGCTTCAAAAAAGTACAAATAATAAAAAACACTTTTTGCCACAGTTGTCCATTATTATATTTTTTAGATGATGTTGTACACCCCCGAATAGATTGGCTATAAATAATTTTTCTTTAGTTACTAGAATTATTAAGAGGCATAAGTAGACATTGATAATAAAACTACTGTCTTCTTGCTCCTTTGCCATAATTAAGGAAATTCAAATGAAAAAACTTGGAATCTTGGAGCATGGCTATTTATTTCATATATTAGTTGGACAATGTGATCCAATATTTCGGAGTCATCCTGACTCCCTCTTCAGGGAACTATGCAGAATCCATAAGTAGACATTATTGGTCACACTCCATGTGAACGCCCCCTGCAAATTTTGGGTACTCTTTCAATTCAAACGATGCTTTCGAAAGCTCATTACCACCAACTCTTATTCCAAAACTTGAAAGTCTAAGTGTGGATTTCAAGCGCAACCTTTGTAACGCCCCGAGTGTTTCAAAGGTATAAGCATTCAAAAACCGTCTTTAACGAAAATTCCCCGCAACAAAAAAAAAAAAGAATCTGGTTGAAATTCGTAGTCGAGAAAGAAAAAACCAAGGTTTTGAACACTCAATCGCGAAATTACACGCATACCAGGAACAAAATGCCGCGATGGGTCAGCATTTCGACTTTTTCGACGAAGAATTTAATTACACGCGAGAGCTGGTCCAGGTGTGCGGCCCCGCAATTTCCTGGCACTCGAGAGTTGGTAGCCAGTTGCCCGGGGAATATGAAAATACTTGCGGGAGGAAGCCACTGGGTCAACTTTTAGTTCAAATATTTGTGCGTGCGCGCATCGGACGAATCGTAAACTTTGATTGAAGCTCAACGACGGAACGGAACCAAAACATAGCAATTGGTGACTCTCCGGTAATTACTCGATTACGCGTTGAGGCATGGAATTCTTTTAATGACTCGCCCATCGAGAAACAAATATCGTGGAATGGGATTATCGACAATCCCTTATTAACTCGGTTGACCGCCTGTACTTCATCCAAAGGAAGTGTGCTGGTGACAGCTCACGAGTGTTTATTCATTAATCAGGTGATCAGTCGGGAACCGTAAATATCATTGCTCGTGTCGTGAAATTCGCGCGCCAGCACCTCCCGTCCATCGCGTGAATCTCATGCGTCTCAACGCGTTTTTCAGCGCAGGTCGTTTATCCGCTCCCAAGTACCAAAAACACGGCTAGCAGTCCCCTACGAGTGACGAAATTTCCCACCGACACCCACTCAGCGGAGAAATAGAAGAAAAAAAGCTCTGCCCTCTGTTTCGAGCGGAATTCGCGTCGAGTTGTCCGTGACGCGCTCGTTTCAGGATCATTTATCTTTCGCGCATCGCAATTTTATGTATGTGTGTGTGTAGGGGGTAGGGGAAGGGTGTGTTCTCGCGTACACGTTCGCAGGAGCCACACGCGTCCCTCGAGCTCGCGGGTCGAAAACATCCAGGAGGAAGGGGACAACGACTCGCGCGTACGGATGCGTTGTGAAATTGCGCGAGAGGAGACTGTTACCACCCCTTGCTTGCTTTCGTTCGCAGCAGCTGCGAGCTTTGCGGAAGCTCTTTTGTGATTTATTTATACTTTTCCCTTATTATTTTCGCCTCCTTTCATTTTATTTTTTCCACGTGAGCTCTCGCTGCGGGAGGTGATGGTTTCGTGCAGAGAATTTTGTGGAGCGCTTGACATTGGTTTTTTTATGTCATTAGATTAAGTGGGTTCTTTACCACTGGGATTTTAACATGTCTGGAAAACAGAAGGAGCACTTGTGTTGTTTTCTTCTCGGAAAGGATTCTAATACCTTTTCTGCATTGGCTATTCGCAGTGCGCGTCCTGGCGAAGGAATAAAAATTGTGCCTTTCACACCTGGGCACATGTTTCGCTTCGAACAATTTGTCTCAACAAATCGATTTATGCAAGTGCGCTTTTCCTATCATTCATAAGAAAATGTATATATGTAGGTAAATTGATGGACAAATCGATACACTTGCATTTGTATAAAGCGCGAAAAATATTTAGCTACAAAGATGGATTGTTCAGTAGAGTAGCAAGTAAATAACAATGAAAATCACGCGTTCTGATACTTGGTTATAAATAAATAAGCAATACCACACATTCCCCAGTTATATGCTTTGTTTGTACGTACGTAACATAAACTGTATTGTTATTTGTATCTGCGTCAAAAATCTTTTAACAAAGGTAAGATCTTGTATTAGAATTATAGAGCTCTGGGGAGGTATTGTTTTCAAATCTACCTTTCAAGGGTTTTATTCATTTCCACGACAAAACATCCTGTCACAGAATCGACTCGCTATTTCGGAAGAAAATTAGTCTATTTGACGTCAACCTTACATTTTTTACATTAACTTCAACACTATAGTGACAACTTAAAGCTACATGACTTTTATATAATTATACTCTACATAGATGACCCAGTCAGGAAGACCCGATTGGACAATGGAAATGAGGTTCAACATGTCCTTTTGTACCATTTGTATATGAGGTTTTATAAGGTCCTTATAATTATCTTTCGTATTTAATGTAGGGAACACCAGATATTCTATTTAACTGGACGGTTAAGTTTTGTGCATTATTACCATTTATATCTCACAATTTAAATAGTTTTTATCAATTTTATAAGGTCTCTTCAATTGAAGATATATTCTATCGTGACACATTTCATAAAAATAACACTACTAGACAATCTACTTCAACGTGTTGTTCCGTAAATTACGAATTTACCGTCCAAGCCCTCTGCCCATCACCCATTCTCGATCATCGTACCAGCATCGCCACTCTTTCGCGCAAAAATTTTCCCACCCCAAGAAACACCCCCGGAGGAGCTTCCCCAGAAGCGCTCGATGTGAAATGGTCCGAAAAATACGCTCTATCTGGCACACCAGTACCTGCCCTTGGGAGGATGTGCCCGCACTCTTTTTGCATCAGCAACGCGCGCTACGTCCTCTGACCCAATTTTTTTATTTATTTTTTTTTTTATTTCAGGGGCGTTTTTCATCGGCTTATTTTGATGTGTAGCACAAAGTCAATTACTTAGCACTTGGAAGTCAATCGGAAAGCAGATTTTGTACGATATTTAAAGTGATTTTTACATCGACACTGGGTCAAGGGCCAATTACTTCGAGCATAAAATTTAATACCCCATGGGAGGCCACAGATTGGAGTATGTACGAAAAAATCTTTGTATAGAAAGTACAAAACGATTTCGGTGCCGAATCTATCGCATCATTTGGAAATTGCATTATTTTCATGGAACTGAAATGACTGATGGGTGCGTTTTGGCCGAAACGTCTGATCCACTTGACTTTTATTCAATTTGACCTCTTCGATATTTTTTACCTGCACCTCTTGACATTCATTCAGCCAGAGAATTTTTTTTTCTTTGTTTCTTTTACGGCACGTTCTTTGGCAGAAATCTTGTGATTTCACCAGTGGGGCCTCTTTTTCACAACTACTATTACAATTACAATAACATCTATGTTGGTCAGTGTTAACTGAAGCATAGATCTTGCAACGAGAATCATCGATGTAGTATCTGTACATAAATATATCATACTTCACAGATCTCTCCTCAGGTCCAGTTTTTCACGTATCCTCTGCTTGTCGGAGACTAAAAAAAAAAAAAAAAAAAAAAAAACATTAAAAGAATTTCTGACAAATTTCTATACTTTCGATAAAGAGTTATACAGTTTGACAAAATGCCATGCCATCTATACATGCACCCTTAAATTACAACAAATTAAAAATCAATACAATGCGCGTGGGTCGCGCACGCTTGCTTACAACGACACGTTACATCAGTCTCTCTGGAAAAACCAATCGAACCAAGGGTTCGGTAAAAAAGCATCAAAAGTACTGAAAAGCTGTAAAACTCTTTTCGAGCAATCGAATTTCCCTTCGTAAACAACCAAGTCCAAACGCGCTACAATTCAAGCAGGAAGTAAGTATCCAGGCGCCGCTGCTCGCGGGAATGAAGTAAAGAGCGGCGCACGTGCAGCGCTCAACTTTGCAAGTGTCAAGAAAAGAAGTTCGGAATCGAACTTTCCCTCAAGCGATAAAGGGCGTCTGGAGACGGGAGACCCAACTTTTCCTGGAAAACGTAGTCGAGAAATCAGTGCTTGCATCCGCACTTGGAGGGAGGGGAAGGGGCGCCTTACCATGCAAGCGTGCGAAGCTTTCTTTACGGGAGTGACACTTTTGCTTTGAAGGATCAAGAACGTTGGTCCTGTGATCTCCGCGCCAAGGACGGAGTAACAAAATTGGATGTTTTTAATGTAATTCCACGCAAGTGCTTGCAAACCCGATCGACCGAGAGCTTCGGTTCTTTTACGAGAATGGCTTTTCAATTTGAATTCGATAACAATTTTATTGCAACTTTTCTGAAAAGTCATGGCTTGACGTGAAACGTTGCCTTGTTACTCCAGTGAAGGGAGACGGGTGGATCGATGAATTCGTGCGTCAGTGGCAAAAATAATAATTCGAAAGCCCTGGCTCTCTCCCGCATCGATTTTCCTCTGTGCGTGAATTTAACTTTTTGAGATGAAACAGTATTTTATCGACACGTGTATATGAGGTGCGGAGAAAGTGACGAGTATGCAATAAATCGCATAAATCCACTCGTCTGTTTTCTGATAAATGTTTTAAACAGGTACGCAATGATTTATGCCTCCACGCATCGATGCACTGAACGCGAGGACATCAATTTTGTAGTTGTCGGTGTTGTTATTATGTATACGTGGTGCAAAAACGGTCAAGTTAATAATTGTATTACGAAATAGATAATTCATAGTTTAGTGCGTTTTAGAATATAATATGTTGTCGCATGTCAATGAATATTGAGATAGATTTGTATAAGAAATGCTATTTTAGTTGTTTTGTATAAGTGATTTATGTGTATTCTAATTACTTGCAAAATATTAGAGGAAATGTGAGAAACTTTTTAACATAGATGTAAAACAATTTGATACCTTTTTTACGCATTATCAGTACTTGTTATTGATAAATAATTTACAACATCAATGAAAAATTATGTTTTACAAAAAACTACTAATTATTTTAGCGAATATAGTAATTCACAAAGTATTTATTGAAAGGGTTTTGGGTTCTGACGCTCAATCACTTTGACTAACAAACGCGAGTACTGTTTTCCGCAAATCTTGTTTTGTTAAAGTAGTACTGCTGCCACAGGGAAAATCAAATGAGTGCGGATTCACCTGACCTCTTTTACATACCTGGCCAAGTAGTACTAGGCCAGTTTATACTTACGATCTTGGGGCTTATGTCCAGCATTAAAAAATATGTTTAAAAAATCGGAAATTTTCCATAGAAATCAATGCTACTTCCGTAGAAGAGCAATTTGTTTTGACATAGTAAAATACATTTTAGGTAATAAAGTTCATTTGTAAAGAGCAAATTCAGATTTGAAAAACCGTAGGGAAATATTGTGTATGACAGTAGTTGAAAGGTGAGTGTAGTAAATAGCTGTTTTTACACCAACGCAATATTTGACGAAAAAACAAAGAACCGTGTTTGTTATTGATAATGTTTGTAATGAAAGCAAATGTGTGATTTTGCTTGCAGATATCGAAGTTGGTGTCGCACAGGGACAGGCCGTTCCGATGCGAGCGAAATCCAGGAGTACTGGCCCGAGTCGGCCAGGGGGTGAATCTCGCGGTCGAGAGGTTCGTTACAGTCGCCGAGACGATAGCTGACGACAACCTCGAGGTCAAGCAGGACATGTACGAGGCGTGCAAAGAGGCAAGGGTCGCTGGTGAGTCTGCGTTTTTTTTTTTTTTCATTGCTGCTGTTAAATAGTGTCCTCTTTTTTCTTACATAATACTAGTCACCCTTTGTTTTTTTTTTTTTTTTTTTTTTTTTTCGTGGACCTTTGATAAAATGAAAAAAATTATGGAGACTGTTGTCGCGTGCGTGAGGACAATTTTGGAAGACGGTTTTTGATGGATATTGACTTTTTTTTCATGAATTAATTAGTCTTTCCCGACGAATAATCGTTTTTTCATTGCTGACGGACTTTTCATAAAATATCAATTTTTTGAGCTATTTCATTATTAAGCGACAATACTTGTTTATGATTGTGGATGTACTACAGCAACAGTGTGTATACATTACTTTTAAGATACAAATTTTTGTGATACTTGAGAATATGTGCTACCGACAAATTTCTTGACTTTTTCTCATTTGTTAAGCTTTTAAATATTTAAAGTACAAATTAAAGTACAAATTACAGTGCATATTCTGTAGGTTGTTAGCGGATTTCGTTAACTTGGAGCCAAACCACGTACAGTGGTTGTCACTTTTAGGGCTGTTTTCTTCCTCTCTGTCTTTATAAACCTAAAAAAAGAGCTTATAATGATCATTATGGGGATAAAATACGGATTTTGTTGTAGGACTATGATTTGCTTACTCGTTACAATAGCTTTGCTTCCTTTTAGCTTATCTTGCGTGGCGTAAATGATTGATTTTGAACCAGATGGTAAATTATTTGTCATTTGATTCCTCATCACCACAGAAGTCAAGAAGAAAATTGTCAACTATTTAGTACTCATGTGGTAATTCGCGATAAAAGTTATATTCGTAAAATAACCACTGGTCAGCAATTAAAGCTATTCCTCTGGTTTTACATTACTATTCAAGGCTTATTTGCAAGACGCTTGATTTTTAAATCTCATAGCAATAAAAGAAATTAAAAACTTTGCAAAACACCCTAGAGCAATGTTACTTACTTTTTTAATAATTAGTTGTAGTGACGTTGAAAGGTAACAAAGATACACAAAAAATGATTATAGTATATTGTGTACATATTATACCTAATATTTTGAATGTCCGATAAACGTGCATCATTACATCACGCGTATCACACGCTTAGACACTTATTCATTCGTGGTTAAAAAACATCCCTCTTTCTTTTTCGCTATGGCATATAGATAGAAACACGACGATACATCATCACATCCCACCAATAAATAAGTAACGATACTCGTAGCTTTCCATTAAATCCTTCAGCATTACTCTCGATTTTTCAAACTAACAAAGAAGATCCGAATTCCAAAGTTTCCCAGCAACGTCCGAGTAACTCAACAATGCATTTTCACCCCTAGCATAATCCTGCCACTTCTCCAGCGCAACCCCGACAAGACGATTTCCATAGCGGTGCCCCGAAAATGCGTTTACCCCTCGCTCGGCCAAACCCCGCTGTTCGCCCGCGCACGCCAAACAACTCCATTGAGAGCTTGTCCCCGCTCCTGCGACTGACGTCACGCCCGTGCCCGCTGTATAGGTAACGCTGACCTATTTCGCCGGCTTCAAGTTTGCGCCCCCCCCCCCACTCGCAGATACCCAAGGGGAGTTTCCTTACACCCTCGCGCGCAACACCGGAACAACCCCAACGAGAAAGGGAGACATAACTAATTGAAGCTGCTCGACGAACGAAGAGCCGAGCGTTTTAATCGTTGGACCGGCAACTGCAGCGAATGGGGCGCTTTGGCGTAACAAAGTTACGATCGCGCCGGGGGTAAAATTTTTCACGAAATTTACCAAGGGATCGCAAAACTGTTTCCACGCACCATCCAGCCTCTCTCTCTCTGCGATGCTTCCTGTGATCCTGATGCTTTATACGAACGAGTAAGTTTCCTCTCAAAGGCTCCCCAGGCGCGATGACCAACCTGGCGAACGTGCGTGAGCACGCGTATTAATTGTTACAGCCTTTTGCGGAACGAAGGTAGTAAGGTACTTCCGGAACTTTATCGAATACTTTATGATCCGCGCGGTGGAATGGCCGTTTTGACGAGCTGACGATGATGGCCTCTTCGTTAGGCGTTGGCACGGGTGTTTCTCGGTATACGGGTGTACACCTGGGGGCTGATTTAATAGCGTAACAACCGGCCTCAAGTCCGTCATTATTGTACGGGTTTTCAAAGAACGCCTCGTGCATAATACACGCGTATTGACAAACTTCATTGCACGTCCATTATTTATAAAGAGTACACGTATGTGTTTGAATACTACACCGTACAATGAAATATTTATGCTTTCGAGTGTTGCGAAACAAAGCTGCGGTAAATGGTGGAAGGGAGGGAATAAAACGCATTCCGTGTGAGATTCGTATGATTTGGAAGCACGCGAGTACACCCCCGAGAGGTACAAAAGAGTGGCTTGTTTGTCGATATCTATTTCCAGAGACAATATTTCTCGCAGCTCGAGCTTCCCTGCGTGCACGTTAACCTGGGTATTGCCCTACCGAATCTTATTTATGACGTGATGCAGTTCCATGCATCTTGGGAGCTTAAGCGTGTTACAGGGGGTGTTTGGTATCGCGGAAATGCAGAATCGCGTGAAAAATCGATACTCACGTGGCGTAAGGCGTAAGTATTTATGAGCTCAATGGCACACGAGTGTTTTTTCAAACTCTTGTGTTATGGTTTTAGTCTAACCTTACATTTTCTTCTTAATAACCGTTTTAGCAAATACTTTGTCTCGCCTCCAAAAATAGCTACGTCTGCATTCCAGTGGTAGTTTGTCATCGATTTTAGTTTGAATTAATATTTCACAAACTAGACAAACTCCGTCTAACCAATCAATAAGAAATCGTTTTATCTTGCCTTTACTCATTTTGAGTAACCCATTTTGGTTCACTTATTAAAAATTAATATTAAGGCTGTGATTCTCATGACTTTGTAAATGATTTTATCAAATACTAGTTTTTGTTACAAATGTTAAGGGTAGTTCTTTTAAAAATGGATAGTTTCAAGGAAATCGCTATAAAATTCTTTTGTTATGATGCTTCAAATATTTTTTGTTCTCAAATACTTAAGTAAGGAGAAGCTAGATCTCCACCAACTAAACTAAACCAAGAACCTCATGGTGCACCCCGTCCAACTGAGCATGTGATAGAGTTATCTGGGAGTGACCAAAAACAACTGAATGATTATAAAAGTATAACGTTAAAATCAGCACTAACAATCTATCCTAAAAACACCCCGCTAGCTTTTCCCAAAGTCCCCTCACAAATTCCACTTCGCACCGATAACGCAATAGCGTGGCAGAGCTCGGCATAATTAACCAGCTGAACCGTCCGGCCGGCTACATGTTTACGAGTAGCGGAAGCTCTTCTCTCCTCCCGTGAATCAAAGCTTTACGAGCCGACCCGTCGTTTGCATAATTCATGCAAAAGTCCCAGGTACACGTACTTTTTTCTCGCAAATCTTTTCCAATACAACTTCTTTCGGCCAATCCGAGCTCGTTAGGGAATTCCACAAGTAGTGCCTCGGCCCTTAAAGCGTTGGGAGGGTAAGCTGCTCCGGTTTCTACTAGATTTGATTAAAAAGGCCTGGGCTACAACGAGCGTCTAAGTAATTAATGTGGTGGGGTGCTGTTGTTTTTTTTCGTTTGTGTGTGGATTATGCAAGCCTATTCATTTTCGGGCAATGAAAGAGTCGAGTTGGGAGCAAACTGCTGTCGCAATACATGACTCTCGCTCCAACTGGGTGATTTGTAAGCAAAAAAGTGAGACGGTCGCGATTGTTCAAACTTTTGGGGAAACGCGTGTGTGTGGGCTTTTTGCTGCGAAATACTGGAAAAATGAGGAATGTGGAAGACTATTCGTTGGAAAACTGTTTGTAACGAGTAAGTAAGTATACGTGGGGATCCGATTCTCGGCACTCTCAAGTTTAACCGCTTGTGTTTCCGGGAAAAGAAAAATAATTGTTCGGGAATAGTTGAGATTAAAATGCTATTTGAAAAAAAAGCTATTTCGAAATTGTTAGGAAAAAACCAATCGTCAGTATAGATGGATGGATAGTAGCAAGTTTTAAGATGTATCTCTTTGTCCTTGTCATGTTAAAAGTTTTTTTTATCGGTACTTAAACTTTGAAAAGAATACAATAACTCATACAGTAGTTATTTTACGAGTCTCCAAATTGGTCAAACAAAATGAAAATTTAGAGACGTTCTGTACCAACCACACCATACGCATTTTTTTATATTTTAAAATGTAATTATCACAAGTAGATGAAAGTATATTACGAAACTAAGGATACAAGATAGATTTTGAGGTTTTCTATAAGAGTACTAACCATCTCAGCATCAACGTCTTGAGAAATAGCTCTGATGAAACTTAAAAATAATCTACGATTATAAATAACATGTTTGTAAGTAGTCATTAAAATGTGATTGATCAAGATGTGAATGATCAAGAGGAATAGCGAATTTTTCTGGCTGCCAATTCAAGAAGGAAGTCAACACTTGACATACACATCGGAATAGTAGGGTGTATTCCCAGAAGTAGCTATTTTTCCTTGAGCTGTAGTTAGATGTGTAATATTTCAGTTATTTATTAATGAATTCTAAACACAGGATATAAATAGATATATATATATATATTAGTAGTCTTTATTTATAATGCACACGAGGTACTACACACGAGAGGTCCGGCTCAGTGAACGCTCGGACTAGGTCTGGTGAAACGCCGAAACGGTACATAACAGTATACATGTGATATGGTACACCTACTAGGCTACTTGGTGGCGCCTCTCATACATCAAGTAGTGGGTCGCGCGTATACAACAATCCTTCTCACTTAGATTTAAGAACGCTGGGGCTAATATAAAAGAAGATGAAATAAGTAATTACAAATCAAGGCGCTGCGGCGCTTTTCGTACCCGAGACGAGCGTCTCAGTTCAATCGGCTCAGTTGTCTGAACCTCAAGGCCCCATGACACTGGGTCATCTCTAATTGTAGATTTTGGCACAGGCGGCTCGATGGGTTCAACACTGGGTGCGTCGCACACAGCCTGCTCAGGGCACCAGGGTATAGCGGACGGCCGAGACAAACGATTAGGAAGGGCTGGTACGGGTACGCTCGCGGTTACATCAGTTATTGGCAACCGTTGTTTATCGAAACTCGTAGGAGGTTGTAAGTTCTCCTCGCATGTTCTCAACTGGTCTAAATGTCTTTTCCAAACCCTGCCATCGCCTAATCTAACGCTATACAAAACAGGACCTATTGTATCAATTACCTCCGCTCGGTGCCACTGCTTCCCGGTTACATCCTTCGCCATTACAATGTCATGGACAGAGAATTCTGTCTTACGATTGCCTTTAAAATTTAACCTTTGTCTTGTTTGGTTTTTTTCCACCGTTGCCCGTACATTTACGTAAATCAAGCTTAGTCTCGTTTTTAAGTTCCTACCCATTTGCAGGAATGCTGGAATGCATCCGGTAGTACAGTGGGGTGAAGCACGGTACAACAATAAGTACTTAAATAAAGCGTCATGCCGTGGCATTTTCCGAATCAATAATTTAAATTTAGCCTTAAACGACTTTACTGCGTTTTCGGCGGCGCCATTCGAAGCAGGATGATAAGGAGCCGTTCGAATATGTTTAATGTTGTTCCCTTGAAAAAACCTTTGAAAATCCTCAGACGCGAAGGATGGTCCGTTATCGGACACAATTACCCCTGGTAATCCCCATACACTAAAATACTCTTTCAGCACCTTAATAGCGGTAGCCGCCGTGATATCGTGTAGTTCGCGGATATCAATCCACTTCGAATAGGCGTCGGTGATTACGATATACATGTATCCATTTATCGGACCGCAAAAGTCGATATGAAGGCACTGGTTTAGTGCATCTGGCCATTTTCATACATGAAGTGTAGCACGAGGCGGGTCACTATTGTACCGAAGGCACAACTTGCAAGACTTGACCACATTTTCAATCGCCTTGTCAATCCCTGGCCACCAGACATGCGACCTGGCCAGAGCCTTCATTTTTACAATTCCCATGTGGACTACGTGCAATTCTTTCAAAATTAGGGGTTGTAGACTCGCTGGGATGACTAATTTATGACCCCATAAGATACAATCATTTTCAAGGATTAGTTCCAGTTGCCTGTTCTTAAAACTTTATAATTTTTCATCTACTTTTGCCGGCCATTCGAAAAGGTCACGATTACATTTAGAATAACGTCTTTTTTAGTTTCTTCACGCACCACATCCACATCGATCCAATCAGCCTTATCCCTAATAAAATTTAAAAAATTGTAATCTCCTACTTCGCTATTATTTTTGTATGCCGCTATATCGCTCGTGAGAATCCTCGATAGGGCATCAGCTGGTCCGTTTTCCGATCCTTTAATGTGTTTGATATCGAAATCATAACCTGATAGGAAAACGGCCCACCGCTGTACACGACTTGCGGCCATTTGCGGAATTCCTTTTTTCTTACTAAAGATGTACGAGAGTGGTTTGTGATCGGTTTCGAGTGCAAAACGACGCCCATATACATATTGGTGAAACGATTCAACGCCAAAAACAAGCGCTAAAGCCTCTCGATCGAGTTAGGAGTAATTTTTTTCTGCTGGGCTCAATACTCTAGACGCATACGCTATGGTTTTAGTCTCACCATTCGGGAAGGTATGTGAGAGCACTGCCCTCAGACCATAGGGTGAAGCATCACACGTAATCTTAATTGGCAATTTATAATTATAGTGTACAAACACATCATGAGATACTAATCGGCTTATAGCATCTTTAAATGCCCTATTACGTTGTGGGGTCCAGTGCCACTCTACATCCTTTTTCAATAATTCGTATAACCGACTCATCAACGTTGCGTAGCCATTTATAAATTTGGCATTTTTAAGTGAGAGCTCCAATAAAAGATTGCAATTCTGTGACATTTGTAGAAATCTTCATCTTATAAATTGCATTAATTTTACTTTGATCAACACTTAGTCCCTTTTCATTTAGCTGATATCCTAAGAATTTGATTTTGTTTTGATAGAACGCGCATTTTTCTAACTTCACTGTCAATCCTTTATCGAGAAAACATTTTAAAACCTCATGCAATCTTTTATCATGCTCTTCACGTGTTTTGCCGGATACAAACACATCATCAAAATACGTACACACGCCAGGGATGCCACCCAACATGTTCTCCATTTCTCTCTGGAATAAACCTGGGGCTGATGCTATCCCGTACGCTAACCTATTATATTTATACAGGCCTTTATGTGTCGTAATAGTGGTTAGATTTTTTTACTTGTCATCCAACTCAATTTGTTGGTACGCGTGCGCTAAGTCCAATTTTGAAAAAAACTTTCCTCCTTCTAGCTTCGACAACATGTCGCTAATTCGATGAATCGGGTATTTATCGATAAACAAACACGGGTTTAGTGTGGTTTTATAGTCTCCACATAAACGAATTTGGCCATTAGATTTGAGTACTGGGACTACTGGGGTGGCCCACTCACTACTTTCAATCGATTTGATAATTTTCGCTTTTTCTAGCTGTACAATCTCTTCCTCAAGTTTGCTACGCAACGCGAAGGGTACCGGTCGCACCTTACTAAATACAGGTGTAACATTTGGTTTCAGATGTAACGTGAATTTGACACCGCGATATAAACCCGCTTGATCCGAAAATACTTGGTTAAACTTGCTTATTAGGGGATTCATAGGGATTTTATTTTCACGTACAGTATTAATACTAATATTATTTAGATCACAGCCATTCTTTAGTTCAATTATACCCAGCGCTCGCAACCATTCTCGGCCCATGATGGGTGTATTCGCATTGCCCGGCATAACAAACAATTCAAGCACCACTGAAAAGCCTTGACGCGTTACGTGTACACGGAGTAATCCTAATGGCGTCAAATTTTGCTCATGGTATGTTTTGAAAATGCGCTTAATAGCAACCAACGGAAGTTCGCGCAGGTGCTTGTGCTCATCGAGAATTTTATCCAAAATGGCCGAGACGGGGGATCCTGTATCGAAACGTAACGGCTTTCACTCAACTTCGACACTAATACATAGTGGTTCGCTACACTGATTTACACATTCGATCACACGTTGTCCCTCATGAAAACAAAACATAGAATTATACACTTCACTCAGCAACCCTATCTCACTGTCCTCTTCCACGAAATCTTGTCGCTCCACGCTCGCTTTCTTCAGCTGTTGTTTACCTTGTTTTCCGGAAATTGCTCCCTCCTTGCTCTTGCACATTGCTTGAAGATGTCCGGGTTTACCACATTGGTTGCATTTGAAATTATTATAGCGACACTCGGATTTACGGTGATTGGCTTTGCCACAGCAAAAACACGTTTGCTCTCGCTTTTGTTGTTCCCTTGCCCTATCCTCGATCGTTTCCTATCTTTCACGAAGTTTAACGTGTCTCCACCCACGTGCATTTTGGCGGCATCACGCCCAGCCGATTCCATTGATTGTGCAATCTCAAATACTCTATGATATGAGCGGTCCTTTTCCCTTAGTAATCTTTGTTTGATGGATTCACTTGCTAGTCCCCACACACATTGGTCGCGGAGGCTGTTCTCCAGCTCTGTGCCGAAATCACACTCCTTAGACAGCCTTTTTAAATTGGCCAGATATGTCTTTACATCTTTGCCCGGCTGTTGTCTACACTCCCTGAACGTGTATCGTTCCATCAATATGCACGGGGCTGGCTGCAGGTGCTCTCTCATAACTTTTTCCAACTCACTCAACTGTAAAGTTACGGGTGTGAGTGGTGAACACAAGTTGTGAAGAAGCTCGTACGCGTCCTTACCTATGAGCATTACAAATGACGGCACGTGTTTACTTGGGGTCACTTCAGTAACACTACAGTATTGTTGGAAACGATCAAACTACATTGACCACTTTTCACCCAATACGTATTCATTCAGATTACTAATGGTACCCTTAATTACAGTGTTCGTAGCGACTCGTTGTTCTTGTTCGCTCGATAAATTTGCGAGTTGTTTTGCTGCTTCCCACTTTGCTTGCTCTTCTTTTAATTTTGTTCTCTCCTGCGCGTTTTTTTTGCTTTCTTCTACTACGTCATTTGTAAATTGCTCCCACTCATCTTTGGTAAGCTTTCTGGTCGGTTTTCCTTTATATTCCATTGTGCCGCTTTTATTTTTTTTTACTTTTCTTAACACGCGTTTATCTTTTTTCGCAATAGTGTGCGGAAAATAGATGTTTTTCGCACTGATATTAGTGTGGAAAATCAATTTTTCCACATAGTGTGCGGCAAAGGTTTTTGCCGCATAGTGTGTGGAAAAGGTGTGTGGAAAAGGTTTTGCCGCACACCGGAAAAAATTTTGCTACACACTGGAAACCTTTTTAATAACACTCCAAAATTTTCTCGAAAAATAGTTTGATGCTATTTTGAATAGCTTTTTGAATCTTGTACCAGCGATCTTTATTACTAACACGCAATAAGCACCAAATAACATCTCGGATGATAAGTAGTGAACTTTATACATGTCTATATACAACTATCATAACCTTCCTTGGTGTTAATTTCAACTGTCAACTGCCACAACATTCGATTTTTGATCGTTGCTACATTGCTTCTTAGTTAAAAAGCAATTGGATACTTACCTATATGTGATTTGTATATTGCTCTGTACTGTAAAACTAAAGTGTTGTTTTAAACAAAAAGATGAGTGACAGTGAAAGTAATGATGTCCCAGATGACATCTTAGTATCCGCAAATAATGCTATTCAAGAAATTACACCTGCGAAATCAAAAGCCTGCTACAAAATGGATTATCGAGCCTTTTTAGTCTGGCAGGAACAGAATAACACCAAGTCGTTTGAAGAATCTGTTTTGCTGGCGTATTTTAGTAATCTTGCTAAAACTCAAAAATCCTCAACTTTGTGGTCAAAGCACTCAACATTGAAAACTATGCTCAAAGTTAATCATGACGTTGATATGGAAAAATACACTAAGCTGAGAGCTTATTTAAAAGCTAAACATAGGGGCTACAAAGCCAAAAAGGCATCATATTTCACTGTGGAAGAGATGAACAGGTTTTTGAGAGAAGCTCCGGACAAGGAGTACCTGCCGCATAATGTAAATATTGATGCATTTTCTTTTCAAAACTTGAATTTGTACTCATGAAAAAATTTGTCGTTATAGGTAGCCTTATCGTTTGGCTTGGCTGGTGCCTGCAGACGATGCGAACTATTCAGTTTGACAATAGATGATGTACTCTTTGAAGACTCAGTTCTCATTATCAACCTTCGTGAAACGA
This sequence comes from Copidosoma floridanum, assembly GCF_036245765.1. Lineage (NCBI taxonomy): Eukaryota > Metazoa > Arthropoda > Insecta > Hymenoptera > Encyrtidae > Copidosoma > Copidosoma floridanum. The sequence continues at coordinate 4,892,873 of NW_028321909.1, forward strand.
AAAATGACAAGCCCAGAAAAATTGTCCTTGAAGGAGGCAACTATGATGTTGCCAAAAAATATGCTAACTTGAGGGGAAAAGAGCATGGAAAGTTCTTTCTTGGATTCAGGAATGGTTGCTGCATAAATCAACCTATGGGTATAAACAAAATTGGCAAACTGCCCCAAGAAATAGCTTCATGGTTGCAGCTATCGAATCCCTCCACATACACAGGGCATAGTTTTTGCAGAACATCAGCCACTGTGTATGCCGACACAGGCGCTAACATGACTTCGATCAAGAAACTTGGGGGATCGAATTAAAATAGTGTCGCAGAAGGATACATAAATGGTTCAATGAATCGTCTGAAGAACACATCAAATCAAATAATGGGTTCAGTTACAAACAGAAATACAACTTCTTGTAGAGCTGAAACAGTGACATCGAATTCTTTAATCCGAAACAACAACACTACCTCTTAAACTTCGTCCAAGACCGTCATCTTAAACGATCAAAGCAATGAACCATCAGTAAGTAAGAAAACGAAACTAGGTAAAGAAAATACCAGCAAATCTTTGATACATATTGAAAATTGTGGAGTTCAGTGAAATTTCTTCTTAATGACTTTTCTTTTTTTTTTCATTTCATTAAATATTGTATAATTTTTTTGTTTATTTGACTTCATTATAATTATGTGTAACAATTGTGTAAGATAACGATTGAAAATGTTGTAATTATTTATTACTATAATACTATAAAATTTAACAAAATTTGTTACAGTTGTAAAATTCTTTAAAAATGTTTTTGTTTAAGTCATTCAAAGTTTATTTTGTATAATGAGTATTTTTAAAATAAAAGTTCAATTAAATAAAATTTCTGCTTCTATATTTCAAGCATAATAACGGTTTTTTTAAAGAACGATCATTTGGTATTTTTGCCACCCCTGGACCCCACACAAGCTTTTTTGCGAATCATTAACACACTTCACTTACATGAGTCCTTTGATTATACAAGAAAAAATCATTACTATACATATTTAACATGCATATAGTATAGTTGCTATACACATATGCAACACAAGATACGTAATTGTTAACACACCCTCTATAAATTCTTTATCCTTTATATTAAACTGATTTTTTCAAAATTTATACCTATTTTCCTCACACTTATTGCGAAAAAACTTGTACGCAACTCGTGCGGGACGATTTCCAGCACTCGTGTGATAGACTCGCACTCGTAGCCGGTCACGGCAACTCGTGCCGTGCGATCACACTCGTGCTTCGCACTCGTGTGCTCAACTGGCACTCGTTCCCATCAACTCCGGCACTCGTGTGAGTCAATCACTACTCGTGAGGGAAATCGTCTTTTCCGCACTTGTCACGTAAATAACTTCTGTTTTAAATGCACACGAGGTACTACACACGAGAGGTCCGGCTCAGTGGATGCTCGGACTAGGTCTGGCGAAACGCCGAAACGGTACATAACAGTATACATGTTATATGGTACACTTACTAGGCTACTAGGTGGCGCCTCTCATACATCAAGTAGTGGGTTGCGCGTAGGATGGCGGATTGAGTGAACAGCTATTTTATATAAAACTAACAAAAATTAGTGTATTATTGTGATTAATACGGATCTTCACAATTCTCTCCGTTAAAGGAGATACCTTGTCTGGAGTTGGATCCAGGTCCAATTGTTGTGATTGAGTGTAAATAACCTCAATTTGGCTCAGACAGACGCTCCTCTAATGGAGGAGGCGTCTGAGGCCTCCTTCATGGAGGCCAACGACGATGAAGGAGGCGGAAATCGTCCACCTAATCTGCAAAAAGACTCGCAAATGAAACACGACGGGCTGGAACTCATGGATATATCTCCAGTTTCAAACTCATCCTTACCCTCTCATGTTACAATTTCCGTAGAAGACAAACATAAAAGGAAAAGAGGAAATATCGAGGCAGGACAGGACACGAAAGATTCACAAAATAAAAAAAAGCTATTTAGGAAGGAGGGCTCATCAGACTCTTCTGCAGAATTAAAGCCGATGAATTAAAAAGAAAAAGCCAACTCGGCCAAAGAACCAGATCACTTTTCCAGTGACAATCCAGGCCCCTTTGGAGTCATGATAAAGAGAATCATGAGAAACAATGCTCAGTTGAATCCTATCAGTGTTGGTGCTTTACTGTACCGCTCATACACCCAAGTATCGAAAATAGTTGATCACGGAAGATTCCAGGTCGAGGCGATTTTTGCGAAAGGTAATAAAGGAAGGGAAGAAGCTAATAATTTACTAGCAGACAAATCGTTGGAAAAAATTAACCTTATGGCCTTTATACCAGGCTTCAGGAAAACAAGGAAAGGAATAGTTAAAAATATTCCTCTGGATCTAGCAGAGGATTTCATCAAAGACTCATGCATCTCTGCAGCCAAGATTGAAAGTGTTGCACGACTTAAAAGAAAGAATAGGCAAGCGAAGTCTACGGAGGATAAATGGATACCGAGCAACTCCCTGCTGATAACATTTGAAGGACAGACTCTCCCGGATAATATTACTTTATTCAACTATGAAGTCAGAGTTCAGCCTTACGTGACCAGACCAATGCAGTGCTACAATGTTTTAGATTTGGTCACTTAAGCAAATTCTGCAGGAGCAATCAACGTTGTATCAATTGTGGTTCTGATGAGCATGAAGGCGAGTGTAGGGGAATGACTCCAACATGCGCCAACTGTAAAAAAAACTCTCATAAAAGCATCGATCCAGCATGTGAAATATTTCAAAAATACGTGGAGGTGAACAGAGTTATGGCTAATGATAATATCTCCTATGCACAGGCCAAGAAATTAATATTTGTTAATGACACGGTGCCCATCCGGAATAAAGAGAACTATCCTCCTCTAAAAAGCGACACCACTTCAAAAATCCCGCAAAAAACCTTCAGCCAAATAATTCGTGCTGAAAAATCAAAAGAGGAAGATGCTCATCATACGTCCAAAGGTCTACCTACATCAGAAGAAGTCAGGAGAAACCAAGGAGCTATACCCAAGTTGACATCTGGAAAAACGACTCCACCGCCTATGTTTACTAAAACTCGTGGGAATTTGACAACACCGGAGAAAATCTCGTCTTCAAATGGTACTACAGCCAGGAAAACTCCACTCAAGGGAGATGCCTTGTCTGACCAGACTTTGCCAAAGCGATCCCTCATCCCTTCGAAGAATGTCAACATCAATTTTACTAACCTCAACTCTATCTTCAAGTAACAAAGTCAACAGCCAATGGTCTCTTCACTGATGCCCTCTAAAACATATGGTAACAAAAAAATAGTTACCAAATCTCTTGAAAATCTTAATTATGATTCTGATAAAAACTTTAAATCTAATATTATTATTATTAACAAGCAGGAATTTAAAAAATTTTCATCTAACCCTACAAACTTTGTAAAAGGGGCATTTGGCCAGGCGGAACCGAAACCTAAGAGTATCTCCGGCACATAGAACCTACTTGCAAGCTTAATTATTTCTTAACTATAACTGTTCATTAGTGTTAAATTTATAATTTAATTCAATTTGATACATTCATCTAAAATGGATATATCAAATCAACCTCTCCGCATTTTTCAGTGGAATGCCAGAAGCATTAAAAATAAGCTAGATCTGCATCAATTTTCTAACAAATATGATATGATTATAATTATAGAATCATGGCTGAAACCAGGGGATCGCTTCATCCTTAAGGAATTTGAGGCGGTACGGTTTGACAGACAGGGGAGAACAGGTGGAGGGATTATAATGTTTGTAAAAAAAGGCATTCTTTATGACGTTCCTAATCTTGGTCCAAGTTTTGAGAGTATGGAAAGCGGCTACCTAACAATCAATACTAACAGGGGTGAACTTTTGATATTAGCTTGTTATAGATGCCCTCAAAGCAACAATCTATTGACCTTGTCAGAATGGAATCGCGTTTCTGAAATCCTTAATAACTATAGCTCGTGGTTACTTGTAGGCGACTTTAACGCTCATAGCCCATTATGGGGTAGTGGCAAAACCTGCGCTAATGGGAAAATAATTACAGACAACTTTGATCCTGAAAATTTTTTTCTTTTGAACGATGGCTCACCCACATGCACTACTCTGACAAAAGATGAGTATAAATATTCTGCCATTGATCTCTCTTTTATTTCTCCCAATCTAGCTCTGGCAACTACTTGGGAAGTGTTGGATGACCTATGGGGAAGTAACCACTTCCCCATAGAAATTCACATTAATAGCGATCTTCAATTTGTTCCCAAAGTTGACTATAGATTAAATCTTAAAAAATTGAACTGGGAAAACTTTTTTGGGGTGCTGGAAAACCATAGGGAATATTTATCCTCTCTCAATTTTATAAACAGTGGGCCTAGAGTTAGGTATGAAATATTTATCAACTGTTTGAATGACGCTATAGTTAGCTCTCTTTCCTATAAATTTAAAAAGGTACCGTTCAAACAGAGTACACGGCATCCGCAATCTTATCAAAACACCAGGTCAAGGCTGTCAAACAAACAAAATTGCATCTGGTGGAACGAGGATTGTAATAGGGCAATCCGGCGTCGCAAGGCGGCTTACAAATCTCTCTCTCACAATTTCAATCAAAATTCTTTCATTCTTTACAAAAAGATTGTAGCTGAAACTAAAATGATGTTGAATCAAACAAAAAAAAACTCCTTTAAAACATACTGTGAATCTCTGAATAAAAATTCTAATATTTCTGATGTTTGGAAGAAAGTTAAAACGTTTAAAAATGGTTTGAATCGACCTGCTTCCAATTTAGGTAATAAAAAACTCCTAACAGAGGCAGGCATTACTTTTAATAAACTAGCAGAACCTAAAGTCCTTACCAGTGCACCTTTCAGCCTAACCAGTCTTCTAGAGATCCAGGAAGACCAAGACCATGTCCTGAACAAACCATTTTCCTTCGAAGAATTTTCTTCGGTATGTCTCAAACTTAAACCAGATTTTGCTCCGGGGCAGGATAGAATCTCCTATAGAATCATCCAATGCCTACCAGAATTTTTTCAGAGAACTCTTCTAGATATTTATAACGATTTGTATAATCAAAGCATCTTTCCAGAAGATTGGAAAAAATTCCTAGTGATCTTCATCCCTAAAAACAACTCTAAAGTAAGACCAGTTTCAATGGCTTCCTGTATTCTCAAAGTATTAGAAAAGATGCTGTGTAACAGGTTTGTTTGGTGGCTGGAATCCAGGAAAATACTCCCTCCCACCCAATTTGGTTTTAGGAAGGGCAGATCCTGCACTGATAGTTTAACCAATCTGGTAACTGAAATTCAACAGAATTTTTATCAAAAAAAGAGTCTAGCAGTAGTCTTCCTAGATGTAAAAAGTGCATTTGATAATGTAATACCAGACATTCTACTACAGGACTTATGTAAGTTAAATTTGCCAAAGAAATTTATCCTATTTGTTAAAAATCTTATTTATGAACGGCTTCTCATCCCAATCAATGGTCCAGATACGTCCTCTATTATAGTTAACAAAGGCCTTCCTCAAGGACTTGCTATGAGTCCAATACTATATGCTCTGTATACTGCAGGTCTGGACTTAACTCTACCAAAGTCGGTCTCCTCCTCTCACTTTGCAGATGACCTGGCTTTACGGGCATCCTCCTGTGACCTAGAGGGAGGTTTAACACCTCTAGAAAACGCATCCAATAGTGCAATCAATTTCTTTTCTGGAAGGGGCTTAGAAGTTACTTCAAGGAAATCAGGTCTAGTAATTTTCAACCAGGGTAGGAAGAAAACAGACAATCTTTTCATAACAATCAGTGGGGAACAGGTATTTGCTTCCAAAGATTGGAAGTTTCTGGGATTGCATCTTGATCAGAAGCTTAAATGGGATAAACACATCTGTTTTTTAAAAAACAGGTGTAACCTACCAATTAACATAATAAGTTGCCTCACTAGAACATGGTGGGGGGCAGACCCAGACCTGCTACTTACCTTATATAAATCTCTTGTTCGTCCAATTCTAGAGTACGGTGGCTTCCTCTTTTCACCGTGCTCTGAAACTCTGTTGAACAAATTACAAATTATTCAAAACTCAGCCATCAGGAAGGCCTTAGGCTTTCAGAAGAGTACCCCAATTAATGTCTTAACTGCAGAATCAAAAATTCCCTTTTTAAATAGCAGATTTAAATACTTAGCGCACATCTACATCCTTAAAAAATGGGCTATAAAAGATAATCCTATTATCAAAAGTATAGATTTACTCTGCAAACTATCAAACGATTACTCCTTTGAATTTAATTTCCGGAAATCCTTACTGGTCAAGTGCTATGAGGAATGTTGGCATTTTAAACCTATTGTTATCCAATCCAAAAACTTACTTAAGTTTGAATCACCTTATAATAACAATTTTGCACTCCTGGATATTGATCTGCACTCGGGCAATAAAATGGTAACATCACCCAATCCCAACCTGGAGTTTTACAATCTCTTTCCACCCGATGACCAAGTAGAATACATTTTTACAGATGGCTCTAAATCCTCACTGGATGACGATTTCAAATCTGAATGTGGTTTTGCTGTTTGGTGTGAGAAACAGAAATATACTTGCTCATACAGAATCTCAGACTACAGTTCAATTTTCACTTGCTCATACAGAATCTCAGACTACAGTTCAATTTTCCATTATTCAGGCCATCAACCTAATCTCTAAAAACAATGACCAGGAGTTTAAAATATTCTCTGACTCACAGAGTGTTCTGAAAGCTTTGAAAGCCTCCAGAGGCTTGGACCAAGAATCGGTACTGATTATTCAATTAAGAAACAAAATCGTGGAAACGGTAGCCAAGGGGAAAATAATTAAATTAATTTGGATACCTTCTCATGTCGGTATTCGGGGTAATGAGGAGGCTGATCTGTTAGCAAAATATGCCTCTAATAAGGGGATATTTCTGGATGAGGCGATTTCTAGTTCAGATCTTTTTGGACTATTTAAATCCAAATGTCAATATGATAATGAAACCAAACTAAAAGAGCTTGCACATTCTAAGGGAACAGGGTATTTAAAATTCTATCACACTAGGTACAAGTTCCCATGGTTTCGAAACTCAGGCTTTGACAGGAAGTCGATAGTTATTTTTAACAGAATGAGAAGTGGCCACATGTCCCTTAATTATTACTTGTATAAATATCATATTAAAAATAGTGATCTATGTAAATGTGGTGAAACACAAGACACAATTGACCATGTATTCTGGCACTGTCGACTATATGAAAAGGAAAGAGCCGTTATGCGGGATAAGCTAAAGAATCTAGTGACATTTCAAGAAATTGGCAACTTTTCCATGATTTTTATGCTAAGTGTTATGGATAAAGATATGCTGAGAATATTAGCAGAATTTATTCATGGGGCTAAGCTGAGCATATAATGGTTTATATTTATACTTAGGAGCTATAGAGGTATATATTATACTAACACTAAATTCCATTCAGTTCTAAAAGAGAAATTTAAGTTACTTAATCTTACTTAACAATAGTTAATAATTTACTTAACAGATCACTTAAGTTAAAATGTATGGGTCTACTAGACTCACAACGTTTTGCAATTTGTATTTATGTATAACCCTATGCATTGTTCATAACTATTTGGTTTCCTTCTTATGTAAAACTTTATTTATTGTATTTAAAAAGGGCGCCTTTATACTCCATTAATTTCATATGTATATATCATATGTATATATATGTAATGGATTTAAATGTGTAATATAATTTTAACTGTATTTGTGTTATGGCAAAAATGTACTCAAACTGCCAATAAAAATTTTATTCAATCAATGGGTCGCGCGTATACAACAAAAGATGCATTAAGTGAAAAAATATTAAAACATCGGAATTTTCAATTTCTACACACCTAATCCAAGGTATAGATCACTCAACTACGGTAGCTCGTATCCTCGTATGGGTCCGCTCGCACCAGATTGCGCGTGCGCATAAATTTTGCTTGCTCTCGACTGCGGGTGCACCTTTATAATGCTCTTTCTAAGTCGCTAGTGCGGTACTGCCGTGGCGCTAGCTTGCTTCGGGAGCCGATGATGAAACGTATTTACCATTATCGGTGTGCTTATGCTTCCATCCTATGGTAATGGACCTCGTTGATGGTTTTGATTTTTTAGGCAAATGTTTAATTTCTTCATCGTTAACGATCTCCTCCTCTTCATCATTAATTATTTTCATAATTTCTGAAATACACTGATTATCTTTTCCTCCAACCATGACATCTACAATAATCGTGATTTACAATTAAAACCTTAAGATAAAAGTGACTTAAAAAGTATTAAAATCTTACTTTTCTTTTGAGAAGCATAAACTTCGTACTTGACGTTAGGATCGACCTTGAAGCATTCGTTTATGATTCCTACGCCGACTTTTTCATTATTTAAGGAATACAAAAGAGCAGTGGCGTCTTTAAAATAAGCTTGGACGTTTCTTATACTAACCAAATTATTTTGGCACGGTATTTTATTAAACCTGGTACAGAAACGTTTATAAATGTCATTGTTTTCAAAGCGAGCCTACAACGAGAGGTTTTAGGTTAGAGAAAACGCGCCAACTCAGCGCCAGAGCCACGGAAAAGAGAAGTTTCACACAGACCTCCAGAAGTAAGCTAGCGCCACTGCAGTACCACACTAGCAACTTAGAAAGAGCACTATAAAGGCGCACCCGCAGCCAAGAGCAAGCAAAATTTGTGCGCACGCGCAACCTGGTGCGAGCGGACCCATACGGGCTTCAACTTTGCCTAAGCTACCTGGTATACTCCAAGGAAGCTTGACTTTTCTCGCTCCTGCATAAGGTAAATGTCCCTATTATGACCACAAATTTCATCTCACTTACATCTTTAATTTTTTTTTCTTAACTGTAAGCTTTAACAGAAGAAATTTTGGTATTAGCTGGTGCGCTATAAATTCACCATTATTATTCTAATTTTTAAATATGGTTCTTAGTTGTTAAAATACTTTATTTTATAAAAAGATTATAAGACCAAAATGTACGTAATTATGAAACGTTGTACCTATTGTTTCATATTATGTCCCTATTTATGAAATTTTTTAAAAAACGTTAATTGATTATAATATTTTAAGAAAATTAAAGCTTTTTCACTTGCATAACACTATTTTATTTAACAAAAATAATTATATCGTTTATTTGTTTACTAGAAATATAAAAATTCCTCGTTGAAGTTTGGTGCCATACTACGTACAGTTTAAAAGATAGGTTATGTACGACTTTGTCCCTATTTATGGAATTATCTTTAAAATTTTTTATTTATTGTACGTAAAATGAAATTTTTCTTGTGAACTCATAAAGATACATAAAATATACAACTACCACAATTTTTTTATCAAGTTAGTTGTATACCTAATACATGAATTTTTATGTTCCATGAATAAGGACACGTTCCACGAATAGGGACATTTACCTTACCCCTCTCAGCGTTTGGTAATAAAATTGTTAAAAAACGGCGAAACGACCCAGTCACAAGCAACAAGGGTAGCAAACTTTGTAAGCACACGTGTGCACATTTCGATTATATTCTTCAAATGGAGCAGTAGGTACAGGTTGCTCTATCTACTATATCTCCATGCCCAGATAGCACTCATGCAGATATCCACATACTTACACGTGGGTAGCTGGTGTTCATTATACTTTCAAAAGTAATTCTAGGTTGAAACTTACGTGCGGAGCGGTTGCTTCTATTATACACATCGACCGACATTTCAACTCTCGATTCTGATGCACTTTCATGCTGTGCTATGGTATACAAAACTTTGCTCGCACTGCACGCGTTGTGTCTATGTTTCACACTTTTGTCGTGGCTATGACTTTTTTTTTTTTTTTTTCCATGAAAATATGACACTGTGTCGATTTATATGTATACGAATTTGACTATTTCTGATGTTAGAAATGCGAATCTTTGACGTAAAGTAGGTGAAACTAAAACAATGTACTCATGTTAACAATGGCATAATGATTTTTCCAATTCCTGTTTATTGATTTGTGGTAAAACATACGTTATTCTGTTTTGGAAAGTGAAGATTATTATAAGTAAAGGAGTAAATGCATGATATTATCAATGTGGTATGAAATTTTGATTTTTTTCAGTTATTTTTTTTTATAGGGCGTAGCCTACGCTCTAGATCTATAGTATTCTTAGTTAAGCCAACATTAGTTGAGCATTTTCAGTTGGTATTATTCCTTAGTGCAAAAAATATTCTGTTACTTTGAACAAAGTTCCTAAAAAACTAGATCATCAGATAAAAACCTTTGAATTTTTTGTAATATTTTAATGTTGATCCTTCGACTACGAGTTGGTACAACATTTTTCGTGATTTTCACAGTGGATGTAACCTTGTCATACTGTAGAAACTACTGTAATTGCTCCCGCATTTATCGGGAAACAAAATTACGTGAGTAATAACAAAGTCAATAAGTACGACTCAGTCGCGGGTAAAAATGATATTTTTTTTAAAACATTACGTAAACGGTAAGAAAAAAATTGATTTTACAGCCCTTTCCGATCCGTAAGGGAGCATTGATTTAAAACTTTTTCTCCGAATCGACTACTTTTACAGAGAGAAACTCGATGAGAGCCAAAAAAAAGCCATCAATCGGAAATTTAATTTCTCGACTTTTTTTTTCGGATGGACGGAAAAAGGTGGAATAGGGGGGTTCCTGGAAAGAACAATTGAAATGCAGGACCCGCAGATCAGGGGGTCCTTTGTCAGCTCGAATAACCGATTCACCCCTTTTATTTTTCGAGCTGGTGAAACCAGCAAATGCGCGCGGATTTCTGTTAATCCCACCACTCGATTGAGCTCAAAGAATTTGACTGATTGGAACCCACTACGTTTTAGCTCGGGCTATAGTGATATTGACGCTAAATTTCCGCACCACAAGTCCAAGTGACCAGAAATTTAAAAAAAATTCAAAGCACAGAATTTATATGTTAATATGAAATCGCGTCAGTAACTGGAACTGACTTTAGTTTAATAAATAAAAAAGCCAAAAAAGCCAAAAATCCCATCTCAAAATTATACATTACCAAACCTCTGTTATACATGAATGCTTTTATTTTCATCATACAGTCTTTGTGCTTTTTATTCAAATACGAAACTTAACGTATTCAGATATTATACATGATATCCCAACACTTTATTAATTACGTGAGGTGGTAGCTCTCAAGGCAATGAAAGGTTTTTTTCGAAACATAAAATATCTCTGGATGATATCGACCTACTTGGATAATTTTTTTGGAACATGCAGGTTCGTAAGTATGACTGAAGGAAAAAATAGTCTGATGTTGAAAAAGGAGGTAAAAATACCCCTTGTAGTATCAAAAATTATGGATGGTAAAGCTAAAATATTAAACTTTTCTGGTTATCACAACCAATTATAACTCCTTTTTTTATGAAACAGAATCATAGATATTATAAAATGTTTACTAAAGTAGGACTGTATGATTTTACCTTTGATGCAGTTAAAATTCAGCAGAATTTCTAAGATAACAAAAATATCTTCTCGAAAATGAGTTTGTGGAAAATGTTGATGTTAAAAGTAGGTCTTGATGAATTGCATATTTAGGAAAGAAAAAGTCTAAGACATACGTGTATTTTTTATTTTCTTCTATGGTGCAAAATACAATCTTTCACCCCCCAGGCAAGAAGTAATTTTCACAGTGGTTTAACCACTCTTTAATTGAACAAAGTAGTTAATGCATTCAGTTAAGTACAAATTTTCTTTCGATATTTACGACCAAAAGTGATAAACAGCTTGAAAATTGGAAGCAGAATAAAAAATGGTAATTAAAATTAGGCACCCCAAAAAAAGTTCTTACGTCTAGATTCCGGCAGTTCCATACAATATATTCAAATCAATACTAGCTATAGCATAGCATCCCTTTTATCCTCACCTCAACTCCTCGTACAGAGAAAAAAAAATCTCTCTCCCTCTCGATATCCTCACCACTAGTCTCACAAAAATCGACATTTCCGTCCATACTCGTACATCTGCTTTTCCATCCCCGAATCTTTCGATACCACCTATACATCACTCGTACTCTGAAAAGCACGACTCAACTCCGGGTCTTTTTTATCATTACCCACCCCTTCGCCGCGTCTTTACAGACACGTCGTCGCGAATATTGCAAGAAGCCATCGGCCCTATACCGCCAAGTTTCTCTCTCCCTCGCAAACAAAATCCGACGTTTCCTGACCTACATTCACAGAGCAACACGCCCCCCCCCCCCTTCCACTCTCCAAGCACCCCTCGGCCCTGAAAGATTTTTAACCGGGCCACCCTCCTCCCAAGCTCCGTATGCGCGATACCTCCCTTGAGCATGTGGACGTATTTTTGAACTCAAACGAGGGGTAATGGATGAGCTGGTAATTGCGGGTGGGGGTGGTAGCGATGTTTTTTTTCCAAGACCACCTCTCCAGTGCGTGGTTAAGTCGATTGAGTAATGGAACCCAGACGGGGTAGGAGTCTCGGGAACCGAGAAGTGGAGTTCACGGGGTGGGATGGGGGAAGTACTAAGGCTTTTTTTCAAGGGCGGTGCACCTTACTGTTACACCAAGCGAGGGGTGAGGGTGGGTTTCTCTGTACGCGATAGCATCTAATTATCCTTCCATCGCGAGCGGGTGATCGATCCTCAAGGAAGGTAAGAAGAATAATAATTTTTTTTTTCCTCCGATTCTATACTTTTCGAAAACGATGCTTCTCGACTGCCGTAAATTTATTTTGTTTACTCCTAAATTGGACTCAAATTCTTTAATCATTGAGCTTCCTCGATCGACAGGGTTTCTTTGTGTTTACGGGTTCCCTCGAAGCTTGGACTCGAATTCTTCAATAATTAAGTTTTTTCGATCGACAGGGTATTTTTTATATATTCACGGTCGATATTTCAACGCTTTAATTTAACGACCGATGCGTACACTGTACGAAATTGAATGTGTTATCACGTCGACATTTTTTTATGGTCAACGTATGAAATATTTACGATAATCGTTTCTAAATGAGCAGCGTAGGACTCCGTCTTTTTTTTCATACCCGACGTCCGATCGAAGCGTGACCAGTTAGGGTCTGAAATTCCCAATAAAACCCTCGCAAACAGTCGAGGGGATACCTCCAGTGTCTTTTTTTCCCTCTCTCATTCGTACAACGAGCGTGTGCATGAATTCTGACACAGAAACATTGACCTCGGAGCTGAGTGCGGAGAGAGAGAGAGAGAGAGGGGGGGAGGTAAAAAAAGAACGAGCGAGCAGACGAGTGGTGGCTGAAAAAGGGGGGAAAAACACGTGATGCACTCGTAGAAACTCGCGACGGGTCGCTTTTGTGTCGACTACCAGTTCAGCGTTCCACTCACCTCGATATGCCAAAGTGCAGCAGCGTGCACACTCGAATACATAGTTCGTATTATTCGGGGAACACGTACAGGATTTGACGAGTGTGAGTGACGTAGACGATCTCGCAAATACTCCGCTGGGTGTATTTTTTATTCGTGTTTTTTGTGTGCATTGGGGATAGAAATGCGAGCTCGTCGCTTCCAGGAGACCGTGTACCTTCGATCATCAGAATTACCAGCCAAAGAACAAAGGGATCTCGGGGTCGTAAGCTTACAGTTGTATGAAGTTTAATTGATGAGTCCTTTCTGTTTTTGTAATTTACGTCTAGTCCGGAGGGTCTCGAAAATCCCAAAGGTTCCCAAAATTTCCCCACAATGTAACAAAATGTTCTTTATGTCATACATGTCCTACAAGGTTAATGTGGCTATAAGTAGTAACGACATTATAACTAGTAACAAGAGATCCAAAGTCGTTTGTAATATTAAGTGTGAGGAGTGCACAGCTACACTTGTGTTGAACAAACAAAACAATAGTTGTGGTTGCCAGATTTACGTTACGAGGTTGAGAATATTTGGATTATGGTAATTCGTGGATTTAAAAGCCCACAGTGTACGGCGCTCTTTAGAAATCTCAAGTTATGAATTCGTGAGGATGTATGTAGCTCACGTTATAGCTCCTAATTACCTTAGATGATGTTGCGGTGAGAGTTAAAAGGCTTAACTTACGTGTTCGCCAAGTAAAAAGTTTGGGTTACGTAACTCGGAAAAATTGAATACTTATACCATGAAATCGAAAAAAAATTGAAAAAGTTTTTGACTGAAATTGAATCACAGAACACCTGAACCGTAAAATAGATTTCTAGTAATTTTCACGAATTGTCACAGTTTTTCAAATTCGTAGTTTTTATCGAGTTATGGATCAAACAAGGTTTAAAGCCCGAAGTTACATTTTTCGCAAAACTAGAGCACGAATGTAAGCCGGCACATGCAATTTCTAGACTCGACGTAGCGAACATGATTTAAACTCCGCTGTGTGCACACATTTTTAGAGAAATAGAATTTTCGGAGGCTACGAATGGAAGCTTTGATTTTCATCGTTGCAGAGCTATTGTTGGGTATTTTCGAAAAATCGGACGAACGGCGTTTTAAGGAGATAATTCGATAAACACCACAGGGGGTTGTCTGGCCACATGACGGGATTCAAACAGAAATGTGGTGGCACTTTTTCAAGGATGGGCGGACAATCGAATCACGCGTGAGTTGCATCGAAACGTTATTCTGATGGAATCGCAATTGTTCATCCAGAAAAAACAGAGAAACCAATTTTTTCAAGGGAAACGGTGCCATTCAAACGTGAAAATTTCTGTGAGGGAAAAACTACTACTATTAACGTTTTTAAGAGTAATTATACCTACAACCAACGCAACAGTACAAATGTAACCCTGGTGGTAAAAAAAACGAGCTCATAAATGCGACATACACGTGATGTTGGTCCAAAATATAGTGTGCACGTGGAATAAACTTTCTAAGGCAAGTAATTCGATTGTAAAATCGATTTGTCGGTACGAGTGCGAGCTCGAATAATGTATTGCCCCAGAGGAAAGGATACGGTTCAAAAGGTTGTCGTTAACGCGTGTCACATATATACGATTTCACTTCTGCGGTTGGTGTGCGTCAGAAGGGAGTGTGCGACACTGCAGAGGCTGCACAGCGCATTCGAGCCTTTCTGCCAATTGATTCATTTGCACGTGCTCTGTTGCATTTGCTATTTCGGAGGATATTAATCTTTTTGCCTTTGCAGGTGTATTTTTGGTTAGCAAGACTGTTATGTTTATGCGTTTATCTGTGACCTCAAAGTTTCTGATTACGACAAATATTTGTGATCTTACAATTAGCCTTAAGATTATTATTATTATTATATCAGTGTGAACAAAAAAACAAGACGATACCTGCCAGTAAGAAAAAAAAAAAAAAAAGGAAAATGATCGTTTCATGCATGAAATATTTAGTGTTACTTTGGATGATTTGTAAAAACCAAGCTGCGTCATGTACAAGTATCAAATTTAAATTAAGAATCAATTGTGCCTTGAATACTTAATTTCACTGATGTACACAAATTGAGCCGCTTGTTCTAACTTTTATTACCTCATCTAAACTTATCCTACCTTCAATTTCTCTTGTTATCTCACCTATTTTTATTTGCCCACACTCATTTTATCCAAACTCATCAAACTTTGGTTGACTACGATATCAAACTAACGAACCAAGTCATCAACATTCACTTTAGTCATAAAAATCATCCTGTATACACATACGGTTTTTTTCCAATGAATCTTACAGAAAAAAAATCTGACATTATGTATCAAACGAAACAATCATCCATTCGTTGATAGAAATATCAATCAGTTCGTACCTGTTTCAGTAGTACTTCATCACTTTTATCGTTTCGAACGAACAGATCCAAGTTTCCACCTTTGCCACACCAACCCGGGCCAACAATCACTCAAGTGAGGAAAAATCTAACTCGACTTGACTATCTCGGAATCCAGTTTGAAACTTCCACCGGCAACCACCAAACGAGGCGTGGAAGGACACGCCTCCACTGGCACCCTTTCCCATCTCCTGAAAAAAAAAAAAAAAATTCTCGAAACTCCCACAGCCGTCGCCACGATAATAAAGAGCATTAAGTGAACCACGAACGAACGTAGCCGGCCGGGCGAATTTATGCATTGCGCCCCAGCTAAAATTCAGCACCGTGGCACATAAATCTTACCCCTCCCCCTGTATACCCTTGAATCATCCATGTGCAGTGTACATGGGCACGTGCACGTGCGTTTGGAAAATCATGAGAGTATAATTAACGGAGGATGCGATAATTAATTGCCAGTGAAAAAGCGGACTGTTTCCCTGTGGCTGGGATGGGGTAACGTGCAGCGCCTTAATTGGCTTTTACGTTGTCCATGGTCGCGGGAGCGATCGATGAAAAATCGCTCCTCGCGTTTATTTTTGGCGTTTGTTCGTTGCATGGATGGTGACGGATGACGCCGATTAATATCGAAGCCCCGGCTTTTGGTTCTAATGGCTTTTGCCGCTTTTTTTTGCTTTCGCGGGTTTATTCCGGGACAAAATGTTCATGCGCCGATTATTTTCGATGCTTGAAAATTAAATTACTCGAATGAACGTGGCTGAGAAATTTTTCTTACCTCAAGCTGGACGACAGTATCCAGACTGGCGATTCAATCAATGAAAAGGTTTATCTAATTATATCACTGAAAAATTAAATTGGACTTTGGAAATCTTAAAAGAATGAGTTCATACTAATTTTCAAACGATTATCCATATCACTTTCTTTGACACTTATAGTACGGTTGTTACGGCTCTCAATATCATCTAGGATTGAAGGATCTTTTAGAGTATCATCTGAATTCGAAAAATCGATAAACACATTTTTATTCAATTTACTGAATTGAAACCAGTGAATTTTCATGGATTGCACTCGATTATCATGGAATATCGCAAAAGGTTCAAATTTGCATGTAAATTTATTTTAAAAAAT
The DNA here is from genome assembly GCF_036245765.1 of Copidosoma floridanum. NCBI lineage: Eukaryota > Metazoa > Arthropoda > Insecta > Hymenoptera > Encyrtidae > Copidosoma > Copidosoma floridanum. The sequence continues at coordinate 4,909,809 of NW_028321909.1, forward strand.
TCTCTTATCACAATACGTCTTTAATTTTAATTGATGAAAATTCATTAGTTTCAAGTGATCAATAATTACATTTGCCAAGAAAGTTATTTTCTGTATATATTTTCCATCGGTAAAAATACTAGGATATAATAGACAATTAGATACACACTTGAGTTAGTTAAAATCACAATCTGAAGGTTATACGTTGACTTGATTACACATAAAAAGCATTTCATACCTTACATGATAGTTGGGAAACTAGGTCATCTGAGGAGCACACCTGATTTTGTACAAACTGTCTCTTTCGTTTTTAGCACCAAAGAAATAATTATAGCAGTTTATGTCTATTCAAACATATGCGTGTAGGCGTGAGGAGCCTTTATAAACATTGTACTTCGTAAAAGATCAAAGAAAGTGGAATTCAGAAAAATTGTCGTGCTCCTTGGGCTAGTGGCTCGGGTCACTTTGAATCTTCATTACCAAACTGGAGTCCATGAACGGACTACAATGAGCAAAACGCGAAAAGAAAAAATTAATTCACTCGCGACGCTAAACGAAGGCGAGTTGTGAAGAAGGAGGAAAAAAAAAAAAAAAGAAAACGTGCGACTCACCGGTAGACTTCATCCATAAATCATGAGACGAACTTCGTTGCGAAACTTTGTGCTCCAGCCACTTATGGCTATAATAAAAACATCAGGAAGGGGCAGGTGCGGGGAGGAAAAGCCACTCGTGGAGCGAGCGCGCCGTGGAATGACACTTGGCGCACTTATACCTCGACGCTCGGCTGAATCCAATCGTCTCGCGGCAATTATATTTTCCCTTGCGCTTCCAGGTGCGAGAAGTAATGATTAAGGGCTAAAAAGTAGAAATTGATTATTTTTTGCTGGGATTTTTGTAAATTATGTTGATCGAAGCAAAAATAACAGTTGGTGAATAAAAAATAAGTTAAATCCTATAGTTAGTGATATAGTGCATCGCTCCAGTGTATGCCAGTGCGTAAGCAAATGTATGAAAAACTTTAGGCATGATTCCATTTTAACCTAATTACTCGCAAAAAATCAACAAGTTGTATCAAAAGAAATATATTCATTATAATATTAAAACAACACGTTCTCTGAAAAAAGTTGTAAAAATTGAATTAAAACTTTTAATAGAATGAAAACTGGGCCAAGTGTTTTGTAAAAAAATTTTTATTACATGCATACAAGTAATTTCATTTTCTAATTAAACAAATGGAAATAAAAAATATATAAGTGAATTCATGAACAAAAGTATGTTTCAATGAGAACTTATTACTAAAATCTATACTTTTCTTTATCGCTTGATCAATTTATTTAAGTATTGTTGAAAAATAATCTTTATGTCAAAGTAAAATATACCTTTAATGGACTGCTTGGATTCATGAATGTAAAAAGGTAAACCCAAAAAAGTTCTGTCAGGAGCTTTTTTTCTTCTTCCCTTCCTCTTCAGCGCAAATAACTTGTTATCACATTAAATACACCGTAAATAAAATTTTTGTATAGCTTTAATAAAACGGTTATTAAAAAATAGTCAGTACACCTTCAGTCCACAGTTGTTATTAAATTTCATAAATTTTTTATATAAAGTCTGTGATGTATTTTTATACCTGCAAATAAAGAAAAAACACTGCCCGTTAGATCAATGGAATATTTTCTCCTTACTAATATCTGACGAAGAAAAAACCAGTTTTTTCGTTAGAAAAGTACTTGTTTATCTCATTGGACGATGAAACTTGGGTATCTCAAAATGTCCAACCACCAATTTTCAATTTTTCTTTTCGAAAATAAAATTATTGTTCCCCTGGCAATTAAAATAAATATATTAAAAAGCCAATTAACGACTACTTATGAATTAAAACAAAAATAAGAGGCAAGATATTCGTATGAAAGAATAAAGTTTAGAAATTATCATCGTGACACGGCGCCGGCTACAATTACCCTTTTTTTCCTCGAGAAACGCGACGGTCATAAATCAAAAAGCTCGTTTTTCTCGCGCACACCTGTTCGTGAAAGCCTACATTATTCAGAAAAGGGAATCGAGATGAGCCCGTGTAAACGGAAAAACGAGCTCTCAGCATCCGTATGTTGTGTATACATACGTCGGCAAGATGGCTCGGTAAACTTGGTGGGAAACAGACGTGCTCGCAGATCTTGTGCTTTTTCGGCATCCCTCCGCCGCTCGAGTTTCAGTAGTACTAGCCGTATTTGCTCAGACACGACAGTACAATGGTGTCGTTTCAGCATTTTGAATTGTTATATGTTTCCAAAGGCAGTAAGATGTAACTTTAAGTCCTCTCGAACCCTTTTTTTCTACTTTTTTTACTTTTTTTTTTTTTTTATTGGTTTTATCTAATTTTTTCATTACTATGGAAACGTTCATCACAGCCATCTTATGCTCATCCACGAAAATGTTTGCTCTAATGGAGTAAGCTATTATATTTCAAAATAATCTATCAATCCGCCTCTTTTCTTATCTTTCGTATAATTTTCCCATTACTATAAAAATATAGCAAGCGTATTATGTTATACTTGTAGCATATAGAATCTTTGAGATTAAAAAATGATTGCTATTTTGTCAGCCAAAGCTGACCTTGTCAAAAGTTCAATGCACACTAAAAGAATAATATACACCATACACTACATAATTATATATTTTAATGAACAAACGTTATTACAAACTGTTAATATTCATACTGATAATACAAGCTGTAATATTAAAAATTGTTTCATGCCAATACTTTATGTGCTACATTATTCCCACACAAGAAGAAAGAATTAGCATATAAAACTAGTCGTGAACAAAATTTTAAAAAATCAGGGTTCACAAAGAATACGAAATACTCTAAATTATATATAAAGATATACAGGATGTGAAGATTAAAAGGAAGACAAAATCGATACTGTATTGTGCATCCAATACCAGTTTTAAATTAATTCGAAGCACGCCTTTGTCTAAAAATGTGAGTTTCTTCAAATCTCTCGACAAAGTATTTAAGGACTCAAATCCATTCACAAAAGATCCGCTCACGGTCCTTCCAAGGATAAAATCGACGCGTCTCACACTTTGCTGACACAATACTACCCCACCATTGAAAAGAAAGGAAAGAACAAGTCCCCTAGCGCCAGAAATCAGCCTCGACACACATGCGTTTCGTCACCCCCCCCCCCCGCCCCCTAGAGACCCGCCCAACCCTCAAGAGAAAGGGAGAGAGAGAAAACACGAATTGCGTGTGAATAAAACAAACAATAGGAAAGAAGCTCTCAGCGATGGGCGAGCCGCCAACCGAGCGCAAGCCAAATGTCTCCCGCGAATATGCTCCCTTTTGCACTCTGTTGCGCCTACCAACCCTAATGGCTCGCGAGCAAATTTTTTCCCTTTCCTGAGCAACATAAATGTGAGGCTTTCCTTTTTTTTAATTTTTATTTCCGTCTTTGAGGTTGCTCGTATACTGTGGACCACGGCAACGGGACTCATATTTTATTCTTGTTTTTAGAATCAAGGGTCGAATAATGCTTGTTTACAGCTCCCCCTCCGATGGCCCAATTAGCCCTTACTTTGGGAAATCGAGGCTTTTTAACGCGTCGAGCCCTTTTTCTGGGATTAAACTCCAGGGTTTCGCTACATTGTCCAGGATTTTACTGCACGTAACTCTGGTTCTAACGACAAAAATGTACAAAGCCAAGCTAAGCGAATCGCAACGCAATTAGGATCACAATGCCGAGGACTCGGGGCAAAAGTTTTTAATCCGATTTTCCGCGCCCCGCGCATAAAGCACCTAATAAGATACTCCAGCCGCGCGCCCACTCGACCAACTTTTTCCGCATCTTACGCTTGCCGGGAATTTAATCTCGCCGTGCGCATCGAGGGGATCCGTCTCGGTATAATTTCATCCCTTTTTCTTCTTCAAAAGCCCTAATTAGAGGGTGGAAAAAAAAAAGGAAATTAGCGTGGGACCTGCTGAAAAAATTGCTCCCACTGATACAGCCACGAATCGATCGAGCGCTCGCTGAATGAAACAGCCGGCCGCGGGGTATTTTTAACTTTCTTTATGCCCCTTTTTTCTTCGAGATCGGGTCGAGCACAAAACATTCGGCAGCGCGCCTTGGCCGCGCGTTTTTCCTTTCAGGGAGGACACGCGAGAATTTCAAAGACGCCGGGCACTTGGGGGCTCCTTTCTTTGCCTTTTCGCCTCTCATTCGCCACGCGAGCTATTTTGAACTTGGAATTGTGTTTGATGCTGGTCACCGGGAAGGTTCCTTGTGAAACCTTGGTGGTGTAGCGCACGAGAGTCGACGTTTTATTCTGGATGGCTCGTAGGGAGTGCGCCCTTGAACATTCAAAAGATGCGAGAAGACATTTTGCATGCAACGTGAAACAAAAAATTAAGATCTTCCGATGCTATTTTACTCTTCGTAATTTGTTGGCCAAGTGAGTCGTAAGTAGTCAAATGAGCATCAGCTTTGGAAATGAGCTAGACCACCTCTGATAATTAAGATTATTATAGAAATAATTGAAAACAACGTCCAATGGTGGTACTGTCATATTTTGTATTTATTTACAAACGAAACAACGTTTCGGCCGTTTGGGCAACGTCCCGGCCCTCATCAGGTAAAACAAGCTCTGACTCTTACGAAAGGGGTGTAAAATCGTAATGACTAAAGTCAGAAATTTTTGTACCTGATGAGGGCTGGAATGTTGTCCAAACGGCCGTAACGTTGCTTTGTTTTTTAAAATAAATACAAAATATGACAGTACCACCATTGGACGTTGTTTTCATTTATTCACCAACTGTCATTGAACGTCTTATTTAATAATAGTAAATAGTGTTAGAAACAAGGAATGTAGTGAATATTAAATAATAGATGAAATACTCTAATGAGAATATCTATGGATGGCTAAGGATGTATAATTATATCGAACGTCGACAAAGGTACGAAGGAAAAAATCCCAAACTTTACTCGTTGTTGTCCGGATTAGAAAGCATTACTCCAAGTTTGAAGCCTAATTAACAAGTAGTTAATTTTGCCGATGGGCAACGCTTCTATGTACACTACTAGCAATTTGAGGAGGAGTACAAAGTTCATAAGTGAATCGCGATGGCTTCAACATCATTACATAGTTGCAGAGTACTAACGCAGTCTCACCAGTGGCTACGTTTACCGATACTTGGGTAAAAAATAAACTCTTCGTGCAACCAAGTTTAAAAAAAAGATCCTAAGGTAGTTGCAGCACAATGACAATTTGGCCAGTGTAAAATCTGTGAATAAAAAATAAAAAATGTAAGGTGACTTTTGAAAATACTTGCACAAATACCAGACAACGCAATAGGCCGCATAACTACATCTTGGGTGAAGCAGGAGATGGATCATTGATTAAAGCACCGGAGAAGCAGTCGCAGTCCAAGTACACAATTTCATTAGATCCGCTCATCCCTGCCCTTCGACGCACCGTAGAAACTCAAGAAACGACAGCTAAGGAGCGCCAATTCCAACAAGACTAGCCGAGAAAGCGCTCTCTCGAGCCTCTCTCGAGGAAAACAGTTTTCCCTCTTAATGCTAGCCTCGTCCCTCTCGACGTCTCTCCAGCAACTTGTACGAGCGAAAAAGATCTAAAGCGCACAAGAGTCCTCCGAGTTATTTGCTCCCTCGAACTAATTAACTAGCGTTTTCTGCTCCCCTCCTTTAATGGGCGGGGTGTAACTTTAGTGCCGATGAAACGACACGTAAACGCGGCCAGCTATTTTACCGGGTGTGGAGGAATAAATTAATTCCGAAGTTGAGGTGGCGTGGCGATGTTGGTTGAATCGCTTCGACGAGCGATTTAGCACACAATGCCGGACTCTCTTGGAAATGAATCGGTGTTTTTCGTTATTCGGAAAGGTAGGTGTGGATCGATGGTATTGAGAGGCGGTTGAAAGATTTACTAAGTATGAAGAGACGATGGAATTCGACGAGTCGATTAGGGGTTGGACGGGTGAGGAAAACTGTTACGAGGGGCGAGTTAAACGTATCTGCGTATCTGTATTGCTACGCTTCGTGATTTAAAATGGAAAAATGTAATCAACTGTACTTACTTTTAAAAATGTATGAGGGTATCTTGAAAGACGATTTTTATTAATTAAACTTCATCAACGTAACTACTGTGCAGAGTTTTTTTTTCATTATGAAGAACAAAATGAAAACTTGTTGTATAAAAACAAGATTCTTCATTTTTGCCAAAAGTACAGAATTTCTCTCTTACAAAACAAGTTGTTTTGTGTTTTTATTCATAATTAATATAGTAGTGAGAAGCACATTAAGAATAAAGCCTGTGCACAGAAGTTTTTCTGTCGACTGACTATGACGCAAGTATGCCTCTCGTCTGTTTGGAAAAGAAAATCTATATAGATATGATGCTTTGTTACCTCCCATACTTCTTGTTCCAAAGTAGTATTAGGAATTAAACTTTAGGTTAGGAACAAAGCCAGGAGTACTCCTTACACCAAAGTGGAACGAGGATGGAGTTCGGAGTGGAGTCAGGGCATACTGTAAATTTCGTTCCGAGCATCTCAGCTATTATGAAATAAAAAAATCAACGAATCACGGGAGTGTCGTATCAGCGTGGAAAAAAACAAGCTGTCTCTTATCTCCCTGCTCCATCCAGACAAGGTCAAACCCATCCCCGAAGAAAGTCGAAAGTCATATAGACCGATCCCCCTGGGCACGCGAAACCTATCGCGTCACTTATCACCCGGCACACCTAAAGCTCGTGGGACCCGCCCAACCGTACCCACAGCAAGCGCTCATAAAACAATAGAGCACGAGGAGAAACAAAAAAAAAAAAAAATCCACTTTTCCCTAATCGCTTTTAACCGAGGAGAAACTACGGCCACGCGATCAGGAGGAAATGAACTTGAAAGTCACGGAGCGTGATTCCAGCGTCGCGTGACTTTGAATAAATTTCCGCTCCTCACGAGAAATACAAGACGGGCGAATCGACGACTATCGTTTTCTTTCGGGTCAAGGTGCAATTGAGCGCCCCAACACCTACACGCGCACGCTTGCACGCTGTTTTGCATTCGCACCTACGTACGTGAACACACCGAGTGGATGTATCTGTCCAGCGCGAAGCCTCTCTCATTGCGTTGCTTCTTTCTTCCACGGCCCGGAGCGTATGGTTTCGTTATCAAGGCCGACCCGGTACTTTGATAATATCGCTCGCACGCGCTTGCGAGCTCCCATCTGCATTAACGCTAAAGCAGTGGATTTTAGACGATTTTAGACGGTTCGCCGAATCCACGCGTGTCTTTGTTATATTAAGCACAACTTAAATCCTGGCGTTTTAATAACCAATGACTCGAGTGTTTACTTGGACAATACATTTTAAGGGGTGGATCCTATTTGGACGGGCATAAATTCGAATGTGATACTCAACTTTTGATCATCATCAAGCGCAACCTGTACTTTTGGTAACCAAACGAATATCTTGCAACTAAACGGATGTCAGTAATAAAAATATAGGTTGCAGGTGCTTCACAGGATTTTATCGATGATTCGAAAGGCCTCGCGTACAGTGGGCTTGTGTCTTTATTACACGAATAATCGTGTTACGCCTCGGGAACCAATACTAATCTCATTATTTTAATGGCAAACAGTATGCACAGTTCAGAAGAATATTATACCGTGACACATACCTACGGGGACATTGGCATCTTTTTTTTTTTTTCTAGTGGCATGTAATTTTGATTCTTTTTTAATCACTGCGGTATTCGATTTCACAACTAGTGCGTGACATAATTTAGTAGACGAGTTCGGTTACGAGAACTTTTCAAACAATAACCATCGATTTCCAGCTGCTTACGTCATTCCTAGCGATAAGTCTAATTCTTCTTTTTCTTGAATACAAAAGCGAACGGCTGATAAATCGATTCATCAAATTTTTCAACGATAAAACGAATTCTCGATCTCCATTTTTTTCTTCGTCTTCCGTGCTCCCGGCACTTTAGATGTCCCGCGATGACCTTACCATCAATGCCAGGTTGAGCCGCAAGTACAATCGGTGCCAGGTTTACGTAACGCGTTATGAATATGGTATGTAAAGTGTAGGTGTCAATGATGATTTTACAAATCACCGGGTGTTATAAATAGGCGACTGTCGATGGAACAGGTACTCTTTTACCTGCAATAAAATCAAATCGACTATCAACAGTGTTGTCTTAAAACAAAATTGGCCCACAAGAGAACCTCAAAGGATCGCAAGACCCGTGAGGGTAAATTATTACCTCAATAGAATCAGGGAGGGGGGAAAGAGCGCGCCATTGAAAGAAAGATATCGGCAGATTGCTTTTCTGTGCACGCGAGCTTGTATTTCGGAACACTGTACGATTGAGGGGAGACCACCACGAGCTGTGTATTGTCGAGAACAAATTACCGCTCGAGAATGGACTGATGCAGAAAAACATGCGAGCGCGCGGGCCGTGAAAATCTACTGGATGAAAAACCGGGCAGCGACGAGGTGTAGGGGGGGGGGGTAATAGCCGTGGGCAGGGGCATAAAAAGCCCGCGTTACAAAACTGCAGTGTATAACAACTGGACGTCCGTTTTGGTTCAAATTGTACGCGACCCAGTTTTTTTTCGGCCCTTTTTGTGCAAAAAGAGCGGCGTGGGGAGTGGGTATACGGATACTTTTTTCGAATTTTTCGAGTTTTTTTCTTTTTGCTTGAAATTCAGTGCACTAAGTATTTGTGCAAAAAAAAAAAAAATTTTTGTTTGTTTGACATGTAAATGTAAAAGTTGGTTCCAAAGCTTGCGTTTTGTCGTTACATTAGTATTCTCGTAACAAAGACATTGGTTGTCCAACATCACAAAAAAATAACACTACATGCACTGGATGTATAGCATGTATGCATGTACAAGATTGCTCGTAGTAAAAAATTGTACTGTAGAAGAGCAATTTTGTCATACAGAGACATCAAAACACGGGCATCAAATACATGTCATTACGTGTATTTTACTTTTTTTTCTGGCCCCATTTCCAAGCCTCAAACTCTCTTAAATTTATTCATCGTAAAAAATATCTAATCAAAGTAAAAAAGCTCCTTATCAACCTGTAATTCTTCAAGTACTAATTTTTTTAATGGTATCCGCTGGGTGCACGAGGTTGGCGCCACTTAACATTGCGTCGTATGGGCTGTGGGGGGTAAATTCGCCAATGACGGCCACTCGAACTTTTTTCTTCCATAAGATTTAACGTGGGCTTTGGGGGTAAAATAAGGGCAGCACCGGTCATGCACCTGGCCTATAATAAGTCACAATCAAAACATAGAGCTACACCACACTAAAATACTTGTATCCTCAATGTTTACTCCAACACAACCAGAAGTACATTTTTAAGCACCAACGCAAGGATCTCCTTCAACAACCCCCGAACCGTAATACTCGAGCCAAATCTGCAAGCTCGGTGTAGTTGCATTCGAAGGGCCCTGGAACAACTTCGAGGAACACTACTCAACTTCTCCGCTCTGTACACGAGATAAATTTCGTAGCACATCCCTTTAAAGCTCATCGATGGCCGATAATGCACTTTCCGTGGCCTCCAGTACTCATCCCTCGTACGAAGCTACGTATACGCTCTCTTTAACGAACCATTAATACAACCGTGAGCTTCCGTGGTATGTTTATCGGACAAACAAAGCCTGTGTTAGGGGGGTACACGAGAGTGGGTTTATTATATGTAAATGAGTGAATCCTGACGTAGGTACGGGAAAAGCTTGCAATACCTTAGACTTGGAGTAAGATGAAAGAACATAACGTTAAGAGATTCTGAGCAAAAAATGACTATTGATTGCTATGAAGTTTCGTTAGTACAAATACTTGTTTCGAAACACATTTTCGTCTTGATGGGAGCAAACGATAGAAATGTTTTAATGATGTGCGCAACTTGCACAAAGGTACGAATTGAAATTTCCTTCATTCGCTTGCAGCTAAAAGGGGTTGCATCTCGTTGCAAGATAAAGGGTCTTTTCCATCTTTTGTAAAGAGAAAAAGAAAAACTAAAAAGACAAGCAAGTGTATGCAAAAGCGAAAAGTCGAGGCATAAGCTGGTGGACTTGTGTAAAACGCGTATACACGACGCGGACGAGCAAACGCACGCGAAAAAGAGCGTAGGCTCTCTCGTCGACGCTTTGCAAGATAGTTTACAACTTTTTGAATTTACAGCGGGATAAGTGGATTTCTTGTACTTTCCAGCAGATAGCTTGGTGGAAATTCAGCGAACTTTTGGGTATTTCTTTTTTTTTTCATTTTTTTTTTTTTTATAACTTTATCAAGGTAAAATTTATGAGTGCAGTATTAAACAACTTAAGAGACAATGTTACATTTTAAATCCATGTGGGTTAAAATAAAAACTTTTTACAAAAAGTTTGTAACATTACATGTACAAGCGTAGTTAATCTGCAACAGTATATTTTGTGTCGTGTTATTAATTTACACTGAAAAAAATTGTCACGTTTTATGCAACGACTCAAGCATTTGACAATTAATTAATATTATTGTTTATAAGGAGTTTATACACGAGACTCTTCATGGTGTCCAAAATTGGTAAAAAGAAACTTTGGTTTGGATCTATCCAATGATTTTAATGTCGTTGAAAATCGTCAAATCACTTTTGATTCTATCAAAGTCGAGAAAAAACTCAAAAACTTGTTTGGAATCATGAAAAGTCATTTAAAAAACTTCAAAGTTAACTAGAAATCTCTAAGAATGTTGAAAACTTCAGTCTTTCCAATACTTAAAATAAGTTTGCAATTTTTACCAAGCCCGTAAAATATCTAGTCACGGATTTGTTATAATTGTTACAATTGAATTTAAAGCGCAATCACTCGTTTCAAGTAAAGTAAAAAGGGAAAGATGTCCGTTGAACCCAACACACATAAAATACATTCTCCTACAAATTTTTTTCGTAATTACAAAAAAAAAAAAATGTCAAACATCTGCTACGCAATCCCAAACAAAAAACAATAAGCCAACAATCAAGTAACATCGCCCTATGAATTGCAATACGGATAAAAGCTCATGCATCACAGAGCTCCCAGTCCCGAATCGAACACCAGCTTTATTATTCACGTACTAAAAAAGATCCAAACAAAAGAGCATGGAAACACAAACATGTACGGTTTCAAATTTTTTGCATTCACGAAAAACCATATGCAGCTCCGCGTCTCTCGATCTCATAAATTCGCCCTCCGCATTACACGCGCAAGCTTTAGTTTCATCCATTGGCCAAAAAGCAACCCTTGAAAATAAAAATGCGGGAATCCATCATTTTTACGATGCAATAAGCCAAGAGGTAAAGAAAAAGCGCATAAACCGCGTACAATAAACGGAGGCGGTATAAATAAATAAACCAGAGTATAATAGCCAGCTTGCAAATGCGGCAAATCCGACTTACCGTCGAAGTGGCAGACAATACCAGCTCCGGCACAATTGGCGGTGAAAAACAATGGGCCAGCCTGTAAGAAAGCCGGGCCAAACTCCCCATTGTCGGGCCGCGGAACAAGCGAAAGCGCGTGCGTAGGTACTATTACTCGACCAACTTGCCCGACGGCCCCTTTATGCTGCAATTCGAGTGAGACGTCGAAGGGAGCAGCGCATATAGTTTGCGTTCGTATTTGCGAACTCGCGCTGTGAGCCACTGATCGATCGGGGAGCATCTACAAGATCGAGAACGGCGAAAGCGTGGAAATCGTAAGCTTCGCTCGATGTATCCGCTTCAATGAAATAAAACCCAGAAACGCAAGCCAAGCTTGCGGCTCGCTTTACTGGACATCTTATTTTTGTCTCTTTTGTCCAATCGTTTGCAAATAGGAGTTGTACAACGCAAGCGTATCAAGTGCACAGGTAGCTTTTTCCAGACGTGTCGTACTGTTGCGTAACTTACATTGGGTTTACGGATCGCTGTTTGAAAATTTTAAGTAGTGATACGAGGATTTAGTCAGGCGTAAAGCCTTTCTTGATCAGTAGATTTAATAACTATATGCAATAGTGATTTGAGTCTCTTAAAATTATTTATGAAAAACTGAAGCATCGAAATTTACTTGAATCTTAGGTGCACAAATGAAATATTTATTAAAGTATGGGCACGCAATATGCACAAGTACGTGAAATTTAAAACGTTTTATTTTTTCTAAATGAATTATAAAGTGTAATGTACTTTCAAATACACATAATCGAGTGAAAAATAAGGTGATCTGGTATACTTTTTGTAATAACACTGAGATACGTTTCTCGATATTGAAGTAGTATAATCAACGTATGGTCAGACATTCACTGACAAGCTTCCCTTAAAAGCCTCATTCCACCGATAAATAATGACAATAGCTTTAGGTTCTAGACTTGACGAAAAAAGTGAAAAAATAGTAATAATCATGTGTTGCAGGATCGGCCATCGAAAAGCTCTGCGAGTGCGCGATCGAGGAAAATCTGACGGACCGCGAGGCAGTTGTACGAGCAGCCAAGTGCCTACTGGGCGCGGTGACGCGCGTCCTCCTCCTAGCAGATATCACAGTCGTCAAACAGTTACTCATGGCTAAGGACAAGGTGGCACGCAGCCTCGGCCGGCTTGAAAGCGTGTCCAACTTTACCGAGTTTGTGAAGGCCTTCAGTCAGTTTGGCGCTGAGATGGTCGAGCTGGCGCACATGACGGGTGATCGACAGGTAAGGGTGGATGGTGTTAACTTTTTTTATGTATTTTGAGGGAAAAAAGGACCAATAGTTTATTTGGGCTTTTATTTAAATTGGTAGTAAGGTAACGACGGACGAGGGAGAGTGCCAGGCTTTGAATGATTAATTCGTTTTTGTGAAGTGGTGTCAATGTTCTAAAATACTTTTACTATCGTGTCAAATACACTTACAGTGACATTGACAAATAGCGCCTCAATTTTCATCATACTTTTCATTAAATGTGAAATATCAATTCATCTTTTTTTCATGCAGTATACATACATGTATACATTTCAATATAATCAGTTTTTCGAAAGTAGTCAAGGCCTCCTGATAATCCAATCGTTAACCTCGTCGACTTTTACGCTAAAACTTTGACCTAAATCTTGGTAAAGGATCACATTTTTTACGAAGATTAAAAAGGAATTGAATAAGTTTATCGAGTTCATCTATAATAATATGTATCTATAGATGTAAATCAAAGTAAGTTGATAAAATAGCTTTTCAGCCGAAAAATTTAGTTTTTTTTTTTTTTTTTTCTGTACAAGAAATACATGTACAGTTATGGGCTCTTGAAGTATTCAAATAGTCACTGAAACTTAGATTTTTATGTATTGAAATTGTATTAATTATACGAAATCGTGATCAGAATCAATCAATGCTAATTAATAGCACGTACCTCTGAACCACTAAAAGTTTTAACTATCCCAATTAACCAAATTTTCAACAGTTAAAAGATTTTTTCTCTCTTTGCTCAATCGATCCTTCCGTACACTTATCAATATTACTACGTACGTCAATTTTCGTAATTAAAAGTTATTGGATCAAAAAAAAAAAAAAAAAAAAGATGTAATCAGTTTCTGATAGTCTTTAGTAAAGCTCTAATGACTTTTTTTTTACTCCCAAGAGTCCACTTGCAACACTGATAAGACTGCATAAAAATCTGTAATTGCTTTTTTTAGTAATAGGAAATGGGATTATTTGTCGTAAGCTTCATTTCAGCAAATTTTTTTTTTTTTTACTGCTTGTGCCTTACAAACACGTAAAAAAGCATTTTCGTGCAACATAATTTGTTAAAACATCCGTTAAAATATAATAACATAACTTGTGTGATTATCAATAAACTTGATACGGAGGTAAATGTTGTTTCATCGAATTGATTTCAAATGAAACATGTGAAATAATTAAATTCTTTAACCAATCGACAGTCCACCCATAAAAAAATCCATTTCCCTATTTAAGTAAAAAAAAATAAAGAAAAAGAACAAAAAAAATGACAATGAGCTACCCCAATTTTTCGCACAGAACGACCTGAAGGACGAGAGGAGAAGAGCCCAAATGGCGGCGGCTCGTCAAGTGCTCGAGCGCAGCACGATGATGCTGCTTACGTCGAGCAAGGCCTGTCTGAGGCATCCCGAGTGTCCCTCGGCCAAGGAGAACCGAGACACTGTGTTCTGCCAAATGAGGCGGGCGATGGATCTCATCCATTACGTCGTCAAGGACGGGGTGCTCGACTGCAGCGAGTCAACCTACGCGAATTCGCAAGTGAGTTGCTCCGTTATTGCCACCCCGCACTGGGGGCGACGTTATTCATTGCTATTGTTTACTTGGGATACCAAATTCGCTGCCCATCGAACCTAGTCACCTTCGAGGGTCCACTACGATGCGTTTGTCTCCGAGTCCTCCGTCTCGGGGGGTTTTATAGCTGCTGGAGCATAACTTTTTTTGAGAGTTACCATATTTTGATACCATTTCAAATATTAAAGCCCCAATCACACGCCTGCAGAAAAAAGCTGCGGATTGCGTCAAAAAATGTTCCCCCACCCTATTTCAGTGCGATTCGTGCAGAAAAGGCTTATGGGACTGCGTCAAAGAAATTAAACGTATTTTGCATAAGTGTTGAACGTACAACGTTTACATGTTGCCGAAAAGAGGTTGTGTTACGCACTCGGCTTACAAATAAACGGTCAATTCTTATTTTTTGAGAACTGAGCGTGTTTCTACATTTTTTAATCAGTTGTTTGCTACGATAGTATTCTACTCTAATCAGTTGCTTGAAAAAACTTGTAGTGTAAAGTGACTGTAAAAATAAAATAGTATTAAACAATGATTGATTAAATTGTCAATTATAAGTTGTCAAACCAGTAAGTTGCTTCCCACTTGTGAATAAAATAGAAACTAATTCATATATTTTTCTTAAGTATTGACAATATTTCAACTGCACATTGACAGTCCTTTTCAAGTCAAAGGTGAAAAAATATCATCACTGAGCATAGTCAAAAATTGTAAATACAAATTGCATATTTTCTTGCTTGTATTTTATAATATTTTTTTACCTTTGACTTGAAAAGGACTGTCAATGTGCTGTCGAAACGTTGTCAACGCTAAAAGAGAGAAAAAACGAGTTCGAGCATCAATTCCCTTTGGTTCAATATTGTTTCCTTTACAATTCGTCGCTGTTCTTGGAATCTTTTCAATTCACTAATTCATACTCGTTACATTAAAAATTATCGAAAGAAGTTATGATTGCGTTTTCGAGTTATGACTTGCTTTCCACACGGAAAAACTTCACTCGTCAACCCATAATTTATCACACAGTCGATTTCTCTTTCCTCGTAAAATAAGGAAGGATATTTTTATTTTGACATGAAAAAAATAATTTAAATTTCTTACCCAACTAATCATCTGCAAATTAGTATGAGATACCAGCGATATTTCTCTTGTCAGCGATTCACTTGAAAAACCCAAAAAAGTATCTCTTTTTCGCCACACAGTCAAAAGTCCAAACAAACAAAGAGGACGATTCCCACAAAGCCGCAAACCAACCATGCCCATCCGTTCCCCACCTCCCCGAAACAAAACACAAAGTAATCCCCCACGCAATCAAGCCACCGCCACCCCAATCTCGAGTTTACCAGCGATTTAACATATGTTTGTCCCACATCTCCGACCCAGAGTCCACAGCAGGAGGACTGGGACAGCAGTACAGTGTTCGCCGCGTTGAAGCAGTTCGAGCGGCTGGTCGAGTCGACGCGGCTGACTCTGCTGAGCGCGGGCTGCCGCGAGACGCTCACCGCGGCGCTGGACGTCGTGGTCGAGCGCACCCAGGACTTCACCGACAGCGCCTACACGAGCCACGAGCACCGAGAGAACATACTGCTGCTCTGCGACCGCGCCAAGCTCGAGCTCAACACGCTGCTGCGCGTTGGCAACAGTATGGTGAGGGGACTTTTTTTTCTGTTTGCTTAGACATGCATGCTCTTGGAAAGTAGACAGTTAAAAAAAAATGGCTTTTGGGCATGGGGGTTTTTAAGTCGCTTTCGATGCTTTTTTTTTTTTTTTACTTTTGACTTCGGGCTGAAGGAGTTTTCTTCTCCGCGAGGCTGGTAAGAGATAAGTTCCGACTCCAACGGCATGGAGGCACAAAACTTTTATCCAGGGTGTTTCTATTTTAAAATCGGTTGCTGCTTGAAAATTTTTTTTTTTTTTTTTTTTTTCTCCGGCGTCAATTTTACTTTTTGTTGTACTACAACTTTAAGTGTTTTTTCGAGAGAAACTCTTGACAGTGAAGGTATTTAAGTAGTGTGATTATTTTTTTAAAAAAGTAGTTTTACGCCTTTATTTAATTTAGTGAATTAAATACAACTCGCTCAGCGAATTTACTGCATGAATAATAGTGGCCAATTGATTGCCACTTTTATTGCAAGCCAATGAAACAGTATTTTTAAAGTCTTTCAAAGTCATTCGTACTCGTACATTGTGACGAAAGGACTTACGAACCTCTTGGAAAAGACTTTGAAAGTAATCAAAAATTTGCTGAAATACCTCTAGAAATGTTTATAGTCTTTAAAAGACTTGAAAAATCTTCGAATGCAATGAAAATTGATTTAAAATCACACGAAGACTTGAAATCGTTATCTAGCGAATGACCAGTCATATGAGGACATTCAAAATGTTTAAAGGCTTCATAGTTATCTTGATATTTTTAAGACTTTCAAGTCTTCCAAAGTCTTTCAAGTTCTTTTAAAATTTTTCACAAACTATGAAAACTTGGAATAGACGTCAAAAGTCTCGTTAAGAATTCAAAGTGTGCAGCCTTTCGATCCCAATCTATTTTCACCACAGACCTAATATTTGATTAATAAACAATATCTATCTTTTTCAAAACCCGGAATGACCCACTGCATGCTGTAACCTGTAACCAACCTCGCCATCAAAACCTGCACGCAACAAAAAACAAAAAACAAAAAAAAATCGCAAAAACCACAGTATCTGAATTATGGACAGAACTTCGAGGTGAGTTCAGTGTCGGGCTCACCGAGCTCGGAGCTCGACCAGGCTATACTCGCGGTGCTGCAAGCGACGCGCGATTTGCGCCAGCAGTTGTGCCAGACGACCATGGAGCAGGCGGGAGATCTTGGGCAGGTGACAAAGGCTGGCCAGGAGCTCGTCTCGACAATCAGGAATTTATCACTGGCCAGCGACATTGATCGGTTGCAGGAGAGCAGCGACCGGTTTCACGAGTACATTGACCACATACTTGAGGTAAGGCACATAATGTATTATTATTATTATTATATATTTTTTTTTTTTAATTTCAAAAGAATAAGATTAGTTAATATAATCAGGAAGTGCTTTTAAAGCAATCGACTAAAATCAACAGCATAATTGCAAGCCAGGATTGTTTTAATTAGTAAGTAAGTGAAATTTGCGGTAGAACAAAGAAAAAACGTTATAATCGCGAAAATCAAACTACTACAAGCCATGCTCACTTTCCAGCATTTTACTGTTTAATTTTTATTGTCCTTTGTTATTACTTCGATATGATTCACGTGGAGGTTTCATCAGGAGATTTTTCTGCTTTTTACTGATGCAGTTATTATTAAAACCTGAATTTTTAAGTTTAACTTGTGGAAATCTTTGAAATACGGTGGAACGAAGTCTTTTTTTAGTCTTGAAATATATCATGTACCTCCCTATACCAAATAAAAGATTATACATTGATAAATAAATGAGTTTTACATTGATTTTTCAACGATACTTTTTGCAATAACTATTAAAAAATGTATCACATTCTAACAGAAGTTTAATTAATAATAACTAATTATAAATTAAATAAGCTAGTACTACTCTTGAAAATTTTTTAAATTCCAATTAATTAATCTACTTACTGGTGAGCTATGTTTTTGGAGAATCAAAATACTCAACATCCTTAATACCTACAGGTTTGTAAGCTTCTGAGACACGTGGCACTATCGGAATCGCTGCAAGTTTCAGCAAAGTTCACGGAAATCAACTTACGAATTTACGGGCCTCAAGTAGTTACAGCTGCCCACACGTTAGCGAGGCATCCAACTAGTAAAATCGCCAAGGAAAATCTCGAAGGTAGTAACCTTTACAGCAATGATTTTCACTATACTGTCAACTATAAAGTAAAGATAAATAGTTCTTGGCTCAGTAATTAAGAAACAAGCTTTTTTTTTTCTTTGACAATTAGATACTGATTCAGAAGTATAATTCTAAAAAGTTCTCAAAATATTCATTTCTTGCTGCTATCACATGTTTATTGAACCCTAAACATTTTCCATCCGTGAATTTCTGGAAATTAAAAATAGTTAAAAGTCAGAGTGAACTAAATCTGATAAATAGCAATGAAGTTTCAACAATTTAAAATCCCCCAATTATTTGATTGTCAACGTGCGTGGATGCATTGTCTTGGTGGCAAACAATTTTCTTACACCCTTCCTTCTAGAATGTCTTTAGCCTTGTATTAGCTAGGTATTTAAATTCATTCATTTCGTCAACAACATACTGTACAATCTATCACTTAGTTGACAGATTTTTATGAACCAAAGTATTTGTCTCGTCGTTTTGACTTTCCATATTAAGCAACGAGTATATGATGATCCTCTGCTAATTGCATATTCAATGTTTACCGTACCGTGCGTACTATTATTGAATAAAAAATTTAATAATGAAAAACAATAAATTTCTCGATGAAATATCGTTGATAATCATTCAAGAATTAGATAATCAGCAGTTTATTGTTAATTGAATGTTCCTTATGATAAACGACTGACTACTGCATAAAAATCAATATTGATTTTTTGTCAGCTTGAATAGTGCTAATATCTACATGTAGAGTTAAACAGATCTTTCTACTTGACTAAACCAACAAACATAAGGGTAATCAATTTTATGAATGGTTTTTGCTTAAATACCGCTCAGATTTTCTACGAAAAATATGCTACAGAGATCAAGCTCCAAATCATGAGTCATCCAACATTTAGACATACTTGTTTAAAGTTGTTTAGCTCCAAACTGGTCACTCGGTACTTTTGCAATATGTGTACTATACATCTATGAAATAAAATAGCCATTTTGATCTTAAGACTAAAGGGTCAACTACATACTAGGCTGAGAACTTTTTAGCTTGACCTCGTTTCTGCAAGAATTGTCTACTGTTTCAAATCAGTCCGATAACCATTTGATGGAATGTTTTGGTTTGCAGTGTTCGCAGACATGTGGCAATGGTTAATGTCAGACGTGACGACTGTAGCAAAAGACGTTCTTGAGTTGAGCCAAAGCCGACCAGAGAAGCAAGTTTACATGTCCCTTCCACGACCAGGAGTACGTTGATAATGAAACAAATTAACAACCACCCAAAAAAGTAATAAAGCTAAAGCCTTGGTAATCCAATTACAGAAACATGGCACGACAAGCAAACCCCTAAAACCCGTAAGACTGGACAGCGAGGAGCAGGCTAAAATCGCAAAAGCTGGCCTCGAGATGAAACGCATAACATCGGAAATGGACGCGGAGACGGAAAAGTGGCAGGAGAACGGCAGCACCATGGAGGAGAATAACGATATCGTGAAACGAGCGAAAAACATGTCCTCCATGGCGTTCTCCATGTACCAGTTCACGAGGGGCGAGGGCGCTCTCAAAACCACTCAGGACCTGTTTACCCAAGCTGAGTATTTCGCCGAGGAGGCCAACAGATTGTACAAAGTTGTTAGACAATTCAGTTACCAGGTAAGCCAACTTCATCACCAATTTGCTCGTCTAACTCTAACTGGAATTGTTCTGAATCATCTTAAAATTGTTATCTATCTCCTGTCTATCTTTTTCTATTTACCTTTTCCATTGTTAAAGAATTTTTATACAAACATCTATAATTATTGGACTCTTGACTCCAAGTATACTCGTGCTACCAAAGTACCTTACTCTTGAGTTGACACTTGTTGGAATACACTACTTTTAGTTTTTATTTAATTTTTCCTTTACTATAACATTTTTTTTTGTAATTTACTTGCGCACAAGCTACATCCAACTCTTTTTTTTCAACTTGTTTCATCTATCTTCCTTCTATCTCTTTATTTTTCTTTTAGATTTGCTTTAAGATATAAATTTACATCTCGTAAGATAGAACACTTGTAATAGCACGTGATTACATAATAGCTTCTGTATAAAGCACTTGGTAATTAATCAAACATATGTATAAATAACACACAAACTGCCAACATGCATACATCGAATATTTTTGGATGAAGCTCATGCGCAGTGGACTTAGACCATTAGACACGTTGGTTATTGTATTAACACACGTTTGTTGGTCCTTACGTAAACCATCATAGTTAGGCTGTTGACATTTATCTACGTACACAAATAGATATACTATCAAAATTGTTGGATTAAAAAAGAATAATTAATAACAACACTACATCTATATCTTTCATGTAATAACTGTATCTTCTTGTAAGACATAAATGCTAACCTGTAAATTCTGTATTATAACGCCTTTTCGATTGACCCTCGCTCTTGAATGCCTCCATCCAGGTAACTTTATCTGTCTTTACTTTAGACCCGTTGGTTGTTTATCTACTTTAATTTTATTTTTTTTAATGTCATTTACGCCTGTACGAATATTCTCATTACTCTTTCGTATATTATCATCGTCATCATTCAGCCAATAACTAATACATACGAAACATCTGTTATTCTTAATGATATGTTTTTATTTCAATGTTTTAATTTTACGAATAAATTATACGGTAAAATTTTATCAAAATTTAAAGTAAAAATTCAATGTTGATACTGAAGAAAACAATTCTATTAATCTGAGTAACCAAAAGGGCGCAATCTCGAAAACGAATTCGTGATCTTAATTTTCGAGGATTTTTATTATTTTCCAAAATAGTTGATGTTAATGCTATTTAATATATTAACGTACGATTTTTTTTTCATAAATATACACATATTTTTTTGTGTGTTCGATAGTAAGGTGTGTTTTAGATGCTACGGGAATGCTTCCGTCTGTGGACGACGTCTATGTGCATTGTGGTTCCCCTCTTTCCACTCTATGGGGCATGACTATGATATGTCCCCAAGTTTTTGCTAGCTTCTGAAAAAAAAGCAAAATACACCAATTGCCTTGCTGCTTTCTTTACGAGCCTCACATTTAAAAACAATGCATTATTGCTGATTTATGTGTACATATTTGTATTATTTCTTCGAAATGAAAAATATGTTTCTGCACGTCTGCGTAAATAAAGCACACCCAAACCTTGAGGTTACTGAATGTCTATCATGTATTTCACGTTATGTTTCACGAAGCTGGCAAAAGCAATAAGGTCTGTACTAAAATCACTTTTCACTCACATGATCACTCTTTTAACTAACTTTTATCTATCTTAATTAATTACTTCTGTTTAATTTAACTTTTATTCTGCATTGTGATTGAGTAAGGACATTTAGATCAGATATATACTTGAATATTCAACTCGTGTGTGTGCAAACGACTACTCACCAGATATTGTGATTTTGATATCAGGTTGAAAATTATTGAAATTAATTTATTACTGGTATTCCAAAGGCGCTTGCGTACACACATTTAGTTTACTACACAGTTAATTAGATTACCGTAGCATTTATTATAAAACTTAAAGTACAATTAAAATATATTTCAAAAGATCGTTAAATAAACGCATTTATCCCAATCCTGTGATTAACAGGACAGTGCAAAGTTGAAAATTACTTATCTATTTCAATATTACTATTAACTATTCGAAAATACTGTCAAATATTCAAACCTGGGGTACGATGCGCTTGTTTGACGTGCAAGCCAACCCCATAACCCAATTACCACGTGTATTCATGTGGGTCACAGGTACCGGGTGGGCCTCACAAGAAAGAACTTCTGGAGAATCTCGACCGCGTGCCAACCTACGTCCAGCAGCTGCAGTTCACAGTTAAGAACCCGACGGTCGGTAAAGCTGCGACTTTCGTTAAGGTCGACAATGTCATACAAGAAACGAAAAACCTCATGAACGTCATATCGAAGGTAGTCACGACGTGCTTCGTCTGCGCCACAAAGGTGAGTTTTATGTGCAAATTAGCTGCAGCGCTCGTTAATGCAAACAGGGTGCTAATGTCAATGGTTGTAGAAGTAGAAATATTCATCGTGGACGTTTATTCGATGTTGTATACTTGTGTAGTATGTGTCTGTTTTTTCAGTAATGGTACGACCTTAATGACAATGACGTGGACTAAGAAACATGTATGTGTATGTGAACGGACATTGATTAATCAAAAATTATCGATGTTAAAAGTTGAACTGGATAACTGTTTGAGACGTTTAGACATTTGACATTATTTTATGAGGGTAGATAAAACAAATCTTGACTTTAATTGACTCAAAACTAAAGGGAGTTTACAAACCATGTGTATTACTTGATACTTGACATAAAATATCGTACGTACTATACGTGACATGAATAGTTATGGGTATTGTACAACAAGTGTTATAAAAATAAGAATTATCTTTGTTAAATGTCATAATGATAATGCTAATTTTATACATAATATTATGCTGATGTGTCTTATTCTTATATTGCATAGACCGTGTATATTCTATACAGCACAATATCTGCACACACGTGGTATACTATCGTTCTTTATTTTTATGGTTTCCACTGTATCCCATGCACAACCATCACCACCACAACCAACAACAACACCATAAATCTATCAGCACAACTTGAGCATGCCGCAATTCGTGGATGTGAATCCTGCTTCGGTGCCCGGTCTGGGGGAAGAGGATTGCCTGTACCCGATTAGTCCCCAAATGTTGCCCAATGCAAAACCCTACGTGCAGCCGCATCCTCTTACACTGGCACAATTGTACACAATCGTGAAACAACCGGCCGCGCCATCACCATCACCACCACCACAACCACCAAGTCCGTCGATGCTCCACGATTATCTGGACAACCTGAGCCGTAATCAGACAAAGACACCCATTATCCAGCACTACTACTTTGATCATTTACCGCCATCAGCTCGCGAATCCTCCCAGCTACTATTTCCAGCCACAACCACGACCAGGAATATGGCAGACTCAAACATGGCAACAGCAATCGCAGCATTCACGCCACCCGAGTATGCCAGCCTACGTGCACAAGACCAGTCTCAGATACGACGGAGCTCATACCGGTTACGGCAGTCGAGCTTACCGAGATGACAATTGGTCGTGAGCTGTGCCGGTCGAAAATTGGATGATCAACATATGCTGCAACTACTTCGTCTTCTCCTCTATTACAATCACTGCACGCACTTGTATCTCTTCTGTCACTTCTTCTTCTACTACTATTCGTTGTTTTCCACAGGTTCGACTCTCCTCCTGTACATTGTTTCGCTTTTCTCCTAATCAGATTTTTTTGTTTAGTTTAACCCGTCACTGTTGACTCTTGGCTTCTAAAACCACTAATGACAATCCTTTTTGTGAACCGCAATTTTTGAAACAGGTGGAACAAGAACTTTTTTTAAATGTTTCTCCTGCAGCTTCTTTTTTGGAATAGCGAATACTGTTTTCGATAATCTTAGATGTTGTTGCTCGATTTTTTCGCACATATTTTCATGTGTTGACATGTGTGCGTGTATTGTGGCTAGTACATGTTTGTTGGCTTTGACTAATAAGAATATAGTGCGTATTGGCGATGTATAATGCTAATTTTTTTTTTTTCCATAACATTTATCAATTAACATTTCAGCAACCACAATCAACGTTACTATTGTAAAGGTTTGTCTCGACAGTATCAAGTATGTGTATATTGTCGTATACGTATGTATTGATATTGTCGAGAAAATTGGATAAAATTTTATGGTCAGGTAGTGTATAATAATTAATAGAAAGCAAACGGTCATTTTTGTTTTCTTGATTGACAACTCATTTGTTTTTAACCGTAATTGAAAACAAACCCATATCAGACTTCAAATTTGTTTTAGCATGAAACTCTCACTCTTTTGTATCATCTTTGTAGATAAAAAACTCCGTATTACAATTTCTATACTACCTACCGTGATAACAAAAATCATAAAATTTCTTAAATCAAAGTTTTTTTGAGAAAGATTTTTTGTACTCAATATTGGACATTATACAATGTAATATACGTAAAGTGTGAGTAAACGTAAGCAGTAAAAAACACAGCTAAAAAGTAGCCCCTGTATCAATTGGTCTCCTTTGTATACACAATTCAATAATTAAAAACTCCGCGCTCGACCCTAAATGGCCTCTGATTAGATGACAGTGCGTAAAATGCTCATTTCACGCACAACGAACACGAAACAACTACTTTCAACATGGGAGTTACGTGTTGGGCAAATTAAGGTATTAAAAGTTGAAATTTGTATTATTTGCCATTTAGGGTCGATTACAAGCGAGTACTGCCAAACCACTTCAGTATCAGTGCTAAAAATCAACCGCACTTGAAATAAAATTAAAAAAAAAAAAAAAAAAAAAAAAAAAAAAACTACGTACAACCGAGCAATTCCCCACGGGAGTAATGTACCTGAAATAACACCGGCACTCACGGTGCCGTATTTTGTTTGCAGTACAACCTGGATTTCCGAGGTCTGTCGGTGCGCGGGGCCGGCGGCTCGCCGTACCGGGGCGGAGACGGCGCGGGTGCCGACGGCGACGGAAGCGGGGCAGGCGGCGACGGCAGCAAGGTGGGCTCCGCCCCAGGCAGCGACCCGTCCGTCTGACAGTTTGGGATGGCCCGACGGGCCAAGGGGGACGCTCGCCGCACGCGGGTTTCCTTTTTGCTTTTCTAGGCTCCCCGTCGCGCCGTTTTTCCTGCTCCGCCCGCCTCGAGGACAGCGTCTTGTCGCCACTACTCCTCCTCGTTGCGTATCGAGGGTCGATTGGTCGCCAACGACAGGCGGGGCACGAGACGATGACTCAGGGATAGCCTTACACGGAAACCTGGGTGCGGCAGCCGGGCGGTCAGGGACGTACTTTGTGGCAAAGGCGAAGCGTCTCGGGATGGCGTGCAGTATCTAGCCCCCGACTAATCTGACGAGATATTGTACCCCCCCCCCCCGCCGCTGCGTAAAGTCGACGGTCTTGGCCACATCGAAGACTCTATAGGCTTGACGACAAGGGCGACCGTGGGCTCCCTGAATTTTGTAAATAGTCGTGTCGCGTATTTTTGTAAATAATACCCGTACTTAACTACGAATTGCGACGGCGTATTTGCTGACGATCAGGGGACTTCAGTCGAGGTTTATCGCGCGATCTGAGGCTGATAGTACGCCGAATTCAAGTTGGACTTCCAAACTGGCCAACATAAGTTTCAACTACTGAAAATTGTATGAAACTATACATGTTAACGAAGCTCCTTTCGGCCTACGGAATATGAAGAAGACGATCGTCAGCAAAAAAATTGAAAAAAAAAGATCGAGCTTTTCTTATGCGATAAAGTATATAAGTATATTAGATAGACGTCGATGGGGATGTTTTCCTGATACTTAATATAGGTAAGTGTATGTGTGCACATTAAAAGAGTCGTATGGGGATTGCAAAACCTGAAAGATGAGAATTGTGAATACGTTGTGTACAGTATATGCATTAAAGATGCGAGAATAAAGAAATACGGAACTGATTAATTTTTAACGAGAGATGATGTAAATGTGACGGTGCGCAAGGCTTGAGGCACGATGTATGAGAGATATAACCCAAAGTTCGAGATTCGCGATGATTAGACGTGTTTAGAGGATAAATCGCGTGTAAATTTTTTTTTTAACCATCATTGTTGCAAAAGAATGTGAGACGAATCGTGTTAATAATTAAATATAATGATAAATAAGTGCTACAATCTTTCGTCCTTTTTTTTTTTTTTTTTTTTTTGTTTTGTTTATTTTAATGACGAATATACGTCCTCCAGTTAATGTGTGTCTCGTATACGCTCGAAATTATTCGATTTCGTGTCACGTATTCGTAATTTTAATAAATAACCTTGTACGTTGTGATACTCGGTAATTGACTTACAACCAACAATAACACCAAAAAAGTGAAATTACAAAAAATCGTAGGATCATCCCTTGAGCGTACTTGATGAATAAACAAAAAAATAACAGACGATATGGTAGCACTGAAAAAGTACCAAGTACAGGAATTTTGCAAAACTGACTGAGTAACTGGTCTTGTTCGAGCTGTCCTGAAAAGTTCCTAGGTACGTTTTTTCAAAGTGACATATATGTACGTGCGACGATTTCATTCACTCTCTAATTTTATTCTAGAAGGGCACTTGTGTATACGGCTTTTATGCGACATTTTTGCTGTAAAAAATCTGTAAGAAACGCTTTTTTGCTCATTTTTCTTTCAGAAGCGTGTGTAAAATAAATTCATCATGTAGTTAAAAAATAGTGTTTAATAAAAAATGGATGAACTGCAAAGAAAGGGCACAAAAAATTATGTATGTACATAAAAAAAATATATATGTGTGTTAAAGTTAATCGTTGCCAATTTTACTTTTGACAATAGTCAATATTATTTTGTTCTTGTATATCATTAATTATTTTCTCGATAAATTTGGTGCTTCATACATACCACGCCTTATTATTGTAATTGTTAAAGCACTTTGTTTTAGTTGAACTACCATCTCTTGATGAGAAAAATATTTTAATTCTAAGAAATAAGAAAAAAGTTATTTAGTATGTTAGATTACGAAAAGTACCTAGTGTTGAACGCTGTAAAATACAAGCTGTTATTGATATTATCGGTCTAGATTTTGTTTCGGGCGAGATGTTTTGTTGTAAAGTAACAAAAAACACGTTACTAATCGATTGAATAATATAATTAACTTACCTTAAATTTCAAAAAGGTATAATCAAAACTTCCTTAATATTAAGAAAATAAAGAAGAAAATAAAAAATAACTAAACAATACTTAAAAATATATATATATATACACATATATTTCTATTTTAAAAAACACAATAACAGATTTATTATTGGAAATTGTGAACATTAACATGAGCGACTATCCTTAATGTCACACTATACAACAATTAGTGGATATTTTAACTTGTACAATCTTGCAAAACGAAAATTTGAAAAAAATTATTAAAGTGTATTATATTTTTTTTTTTTTCTTTTTATAAAACGGAATAGCTCAAATAATTAAATTACAAAGGATAAACAATAGTAAAGTGTGTTAAAAAAAATCTTACAGTTTGATGAGTTTAACGCACATTGCATCATAGATTGGACAACTGAAGTAATCAGAGTTAAAAAATAAACGGATAAAATGCATGGAAGTGCAAGTGCAAATAACTTACAAATGAGGCATAAATTGCGATTCATAAATGTCAACTAAAAATTTGTTGAATTATTAGGTGCCTGCCGTGATACGTGGAAAAAATTTTATTTTCATTTATTATTCGTTTACTTGAATTGCATAATTTTGGTTTAAAAATCGTATGAATTATCATGAGATATCCAAATTCTTAAATCGTATAAAAATTATTTATAAGAAAAATTAATAATAAATGGAGCTTAAAAACGGTTGAAAGTATAGTTTTTTCATTTGTAATCGAGAACGAGAGTGACTTTAGACATACAGGATGTTACAAAGTTCAAAAAAAAAAAAATGTAATTTACGGTGAATTGATGACAATCTCGTGCGTTAAATTAGAGGGAAAATAAGAGTACATTTAAATTTAAATAATATCGTTTGTAGTAACGCAAAGTAAAGGTACCATCTCACATTGAGAGAAAGCTTCTTACCTAATGATTTCTTTCGTAAATATAATTTTAAAATTTCAAAAATGATCGTCGCAGTAAAATAAGATGATTTTATTATAAACTCATTGAGTAATATACATTTTGAATTTTAAAATAATAATTAATAATTTTTCACGTACAATCTAACTGTCCAAATATACGCAAAAAAAGAACCCTTGCTCTATAACGACAAATAATAATACTCTGTTTTTTACAAACAACTTTTGCCTACAAATAAATTTTTCATTAACTAGAAATGACTAAACAGCTGATAAGCTATATAGGTTTAAAAGAAAAAGCATACGCTTTACATGACTGATCGGACGCGCACAAGTTCGTGTCAGTGCTTCGCAAGTTTTATCATTCTTTACAATAAAAGAAAAAAAAAAAAAAAAAGTTTGAAAAATAAAAGCTCTCTTTTTGCTCACTTGGCGAATTTTTGTAGACGTATGTTTATGCGTATGTCTAACTATTCAGCATCATTTAATTTTGTCATTGAAAAAGAGATTACAGTGTGATAGTGATAGACTAATGGAGCTTGATATGAATTTCTGACTCGATTAAAAATAATAAATAAATGTGAATAAAATTTTATCGTACGTGCATTTAGTATTAAACGAGATCAAATGAGTGAACAGGCGTACATACTATTACTTTTTTGAGTGTGCATATAAATGTGTAAAAGTTGCAAATAAATTCGTTAGAGTTGTATGATAATCGAAATTTGTACTTCAAACAAATACGGAAATAATGAAAAAACAACTAAAGAAACACATTATCACCCGACTGATGTAAACCAATAAGTAAATATAATTGTCCGAAAGTTGATGTATGAAATATGAATATATAATGCTCGTTTAGAACTTTTTTTTCAATCTCAAAATACGCGTCCTTTGTAAACGGAATCAATATAGGTAAGCTCGAAGTTTCTTTGTATAAATATAGACTTGCGGTTAAAATTATGAAAGAAAATTAGAATTATAATATGTACGAGAAATTTACGAAAACATTAATAACAAAATAATGTTTTGTATTATATATTGTGAATATAATCGTGGAGTCTTGTAGCCTCGTAATGATTGAATGGTTAAAGCCGTGAGATGTCGAGACAAAAAAAAATAAATATGGACGATTAATTTTATTACTATTTTTATTGTTATGTTATTAATATTATTATTATCATCTTAAGCAAATTTTTCAATACTTTGCATTGATTGTGTATTTTTCGTGCATAGAATATACAGATCAAACGACAAAAGCGATTCTTTGCGAAATTGAAGACGGAACTGTTTTCATTTTCACAGAGCAGCCGATCGCTACTGTCTGATTGGCCCACAGAAACGTTGTCTAATCACTGTTTACCGACTATAAATAGAAAAAAAAAATATATATATATATATTATACAGAGAATAAGTATTATAAGTATCCTGATTTGATTTGCGTAAATGTCTTTGTCATGTCGTATGAATATACATTTAATGAAAACAAATACAGTTAATCGAAGCAAGATAGAGAGAAGACAGAGATATATTATATACATATATATATATATATATATTAAAGAATAAATATAAATAAAGAAATAATCGCAAAATGAAACTATAGTCTTCCTATGGCAGCGTTTCAAAAGCGCGAGTAACTTTTCCATTGCAAAACGAAGCAATCCGCGAGTCGTTGTCCATGTAAGCGTAATGAATGGTTGGGCAAACCAAAAAATTTTGAATGTAAAATAAAAAAAAAAAAAGAAACAAAAACAACAAACAGCGCAAAGATGATTTCAAGTGAACAAGAACACGTGTACCTATATGTGGTAGTGTATGCGGTCGAACGTTTAATTTGTATGTGTTATGCGATCAGAAAAAACAAACAAAAATTTACGAATGAGTAAGAAAAAGTTATAGCGAATATCTAGCATAGATTTCGTACTTCGGATTAATTACTTCTTTGTGTAACGAAATAACGTGCTCGTGAAGAGAGACAAGAGCTGATGATAATAATAAAAAAATAAATAAACAAATAATTGTATCTGAGAAATGGATAAATCATTCAATTGTTACTTTCACCTACCAACTTATGTTTATCCTTTATTTTGTTTCCTTATTTTTTTTTCTTTTTATTAAGAATATAAATAAACATAATATAGGAGATCTAAGTATTTTATTAACTTGTGTTCAACTAGCCAGACTTAATTAAAATAATTTTGATCATTTCTGGATTTTACGCTATAGATAACATTTACTGCAGTTTTTTTCGTTTCTGTGTTAAAGTTTTTAAGTAATAATTTCTTATAAAATAGTTATGTTTTAATCAAATAGCCAATTTTTGTCAAAAATTCAGCCCTTTTAGTTACGCAATAATTTTAACCTACATAGAATAAAAAAATCCTTTTTAAGAGTTCTAGTATAATTATAAAAAAATTAAATAAAAATAATTAATTAATTAATTTTTTAGTTTTCTAAAAAGAAATTTTCTGTAAAAATTTACAGCAAAATTTATGACCTTATAATAATATAAATAATGTGCAACAAATTTACTTCGAAATTAAATTGTAAATAGTTTTATGCCGTAAATATTGAGGTGTAAGGATATCAATAAAAAAAAAATTTATTTTGATGCTAAAGTTACAGCTTAACCAATCTTAACTTTTTAAGGATTGAAAGAAACAAGGGACTAGTAAAAATTTACGAATACATCGAAAAAAACTAGACTAAAACTTTGTTTGGAAGTGAAAATTTTTTAAAACAAAAATTATCTTTTTCAGCTGTATACTTTATTATCTATAAAATTTATGTGTTAACTTATATTAAAAAAGTGAGTCAGAAATTTTTTTACATATTTTTAGAGTACAATTGAATACATGAACCGTTTGTTAGAATAAATTATGATTTGCTCTTAGCAAAAATCCCTGCTCCAACATAAAAACTTTATAAATTGACACTTATTGAAAACATAAATAAGTTTCAAATGTAGTATCTATATAATATGGATTGGAACTTTATCTACTTTTCCAAAATAAGTACCAATGAAATACATCGAACATTTTTTTATTTTCGAACCCAAATCGAACTCTTTTATCCACTTTCAGCCATCCCTGCGAACGGTATCCCACCCCTAAACGAATAACATACACCCTTCAGTTGATAGTTCATCAGCAGAGGGTAAGTTACCAGTGAACAGAAGAGCTGACCTCGTAAGCCAATTCCGAAGGGTCGAAGTCCCAACCACCTCCCGCACGCAAGTGCATCGACGTTCCCCTAGTGAGTGCACAACAGTAAGCCAACACTGCTTTTTCCCCCTTGTAATTCAGAATCTTTTTTGCAGCTGATAATTACGACCATAAAGATGTTAGTGGTGGTGCTGTTGTCACCGCAAAACTTTTGATCTCAAGGCATTGAAAGGGTTGTCAAATGTAAGTGTTAAGATCTGAAGTGTTTGCTACATGTTTGGGTATTTATATTCACAATTCGCTTTTAAATATAGAATTCACGTGAGATTTGATGTCAGGTTTGTGTTTACAAGCGTACGTCATAGTGAGTGTTGGATTTTGATTTTTCCTCGTGATGCAAAAGTTAGAATTTATCTAATATCATCTCTGCATGTGATGATAGTGATGATGTATTTGAAGTGTTAATAGAGCTGTCATTTTTTTTCAGTAACAACAGCCCTGCATGTATACATAAACGTACCTATTTTTTTATTGTCAGAGAAAAATATTTAGGTCTACTTTAAGTCTAGAAATTAATTTCTCAGCATTGCACTTATCGGTTTCTTGATTATCGTAATCATGTTTGTACTTTTCAAAGCTGAGGTAACGAACTACGTTACTTATGAAATAACCTTTTTATATCAATAAAATACCTCTTAAACCATAATCATGATGTACCTAAGCTGATGAGAAATTTTCTGTTCATATAAGAATGGGAACGAAGTTTCAGAAATGTGATGTATAATGTTAGACTATATATATATCTAATAGCGATATAAAGTAGAATAATTACGCTGTTCAATCAATTATCCATTTCATGTAATTGAAACGTTTCTTTGATGAAAAATAAAAGTAAGATGGAAGTTACTTTAATAATTACTCACTAATTGTTCAAAAAATCTTTATAGAAAAGTATTTAGTCCGTGGAATTCAAT
Source organism: Copidosoma floridanum (assembly GCF_036245765.1). Classification (NCBI taxonomy): domain Eukaryota; kingdom Metazoa; phylum Arthropoda; class Insecta; order Hymenoptera; family Encyrtidae; genus Copidosoma; species Copidosoma floridanum. Next base: position 4,941,714 of record NW_028321909.1, read on the forward strand.
ATCAAGTAGGCATGGCTGCTGTCGACGGTGGTCTTACTCTTGATGAAGGTAGTTTGGCTTACAACTATGATAATTGTAATATTTACCGTAAAGTATTGATGAAGAAAAAGTTTTTTTCAGATATAAAGAGATCCATAGAATTACTGGAAAAAATACAAAAAAGTGGGTACTTGTAGAACCGTAATCAAATGAAATCTTTAACTTACTTTTTATTTAATGTTTTAATCTTCACAGGTGGCGAAATTCCAGCTACTAAATTGGCAGCCTTACAAAAAGTTTTGCAAAGTGATTTTTTACATGCCATTCGAGAAGTTTATGAACACATCTATGACACTGTAGATGTACAGGTGATCAACTATTTATATTAATTATTATGAACTGAAAATTGTTTACAGTTTTGTTAATCTAATATTCAAGTTATAAAAAGTACACGTGTTATTCATTAAAACAGCGTGTAATGAGGTACATAAAAATAGCTTCTATTTTTAAACCCAACGCTTGCGCTATTCCGAAGTGTCTTTTTAACATAGTTTTTCTTTGAAACTAGACACACGAGCTTCAACGAAAATTAATGACGTACGCGATTAAACGTAAAATAAAAAAATGAATCAGTAACATGATGAACCCACATTTTAGGGCTCTCAAGATGTACGAGCCTCGGCAACGGCTAAGGCGACAGTGGCCGCATTCGCAGCCAGCGAAGGTCACGCCCATCCAAGAGTCGTCGAACTGCCAAAAACCGAGGAAGGTTTAGGTTTTAACGTGATGGGCGGTCGCGAGCAAAACTCGCCCATCTACATATCGCGCATCATTCCAGGTGGCGTGGCTGATAGGCACGGGGGTCTCAAGCGTGGAGATCAGTTGTTGTCCGTCAACGGAGTCGTAAGTCAAAGATACATTTGTCCTCCATCTTTTTCACTAACAGTATATATAAAATTTTCATGTCATTACGCGTCCACGTCTTTTTCATGTATTATCTTTACTTCTCTGTCTCTAAATCTCTGCCTCTGCATTTTTTCTTCCTTATAGCTTCTATTTCCGCTACTCTAACCATGCTTTTCTTTCTTTGTATCTGTCTTTATAGCTGAATCTTTTATATTACGGAGTTTACGTTTCTTTATCTTTGTTTTTGGGTCCACATCTTTTATTCTCTAATTATATATTTTCTGTATTTTTGCATTTGGCTTAATTTCAATGCCTCTGGATTTTTATATCTCTACGTGTGTTTTTCCTACTCTTTATATCTCGACCGTTTTCCTGCATTGCAAAATTTGATAAGCACTAATACCTATAAATTTATATCATCTATGGATTCATCTTCTGACTTTTAATCTTTACATTATTTATTTTTGTATCTTTGCTATAGCTGCTTACATATCCTCTGTCTATTCGTATTTGTCTCTACGTCTGTGCGGTTCTTGCACTGTGTATTCGGCTCTATTTATCTTTAAAATTTTAAGAAAAATTTTGCTAAAATAAACTACTTATTATTATCTCCAACCATCTTTAATTCTGTCTTTATTTATTTATATTTAACATCCATACATGTGACCATTTCCATGATTGGCGCTTTGTTCATCCTGGCCTCCGACTTTTCGTTACTGCAATTTGGGATCTTAATCTCCATGTTTTTATGTTCAATATTCTATACTTGTTCTATCTCTATGTTATTGACTCTACATCTACATCTTCAAGTTTTTCCAATTTATTCCAATTTATAAGACACTTTGAGTAATCGTATCTCTACGTCAGTGTCTCTCTTTCAAGTTCTCTAATTCTTAATTTTTCAAATCCATTTTCTATTTTATGCTCCTGCACATTTGATGATCAAATAATTAGATAACTTCTTCGTTAAAACATTAATAAACTGAATTTGCATTATATTTTGTGTTTTAGTGCGTCGAAGGTGAAAATCACGAAAGAGCAGTTGAACTGTTGAAACAGGCTCGTGACAGCGTGACACTTGTGGTACGTTACACACCGAAAGTCTTAGAAGAGATGGAGATGCGCTTTGACAAACAGCGAGCTGTCCGTAGACGTTCACACGTTTCCTAATTCTCAACTGCATTGGCGTACTTATGAAACTTAAAAAAAAAGTTGAAGCGTCATGTAGATATAAATATCATGTCCCTCTTTGTCCTTCAAACTTTGTTTCAAACTAACGATGCTATGTTATTTGTTACCAAAACGAAAAATTTATGTAAAAATTTGTTGAATGACTAGGTACAGTGTTGTCACCAACATGGTGAAAACAAAATTTTCAATTGATATTCCTATAGTTTGAAGATATCTTTTGGCAGATTTACGTATAAAATACGTGTCAATCCTTGTTAAAACAATAAATTGTCTATAGTAAGTTGAGAAAGCAATTGTTATATTTATTTTGTTACCTATCAAAAGTTTATTTACCAATGAAACGACTTGACGAAACATCCGTGTTTTAGAATAAAAACAAAAATAATAACACTGCCGATGGAGAAAGGATATAGTTCTACTCCAGCAAATTACCACACTGAGAAAAAATAATAACAATAATTAAGTATAGAGAAATTCCAGCAAAAATTAACATTCCGCACAGTGTATCGAATGCAACCTGGCAAAAAAGAGAAAAGTTATTATTTTTAACAGTAAACATTATTGTTTTAATAGTTAAAATTATGGTTAGAACAGTAAAAATTACCATGCTGGAACAGTGAACCATAAAAAGATCGGTTAATAAATTTTACTTTCCCGCATCGAAATTTATACTCTTCAAATCATAATTTTTACTTTTTGAACCATAATTTTGACTGTTAATACAATAATCTTTACTGTTAAAAATAGTAATTTTTTTCCTTTTTTGCCAACTTGCATCTAATATACTGTGTGGAATGGTAATTTTTACTGGAATTTCTCTATAATTTTTATTGTTTTTTTCTCTCAGTGCAGGACTAATGCTTTTTCTAGTGAGAGAACAGTTCACGTGTGCCGAGCACAGTATTACGTGGGATTCTAAAGGTTCAGGGTGCTTAATAACAACGCGGCAGTTAAACTCAATCAATCACTTTATTGCTATATTCCTTGAGGGAAGGCGCTTTGCGGTCCCAAGTTACATATTGTAACTATTCTCTTTCTAGTCCCGACGTTCTAGAGCCCCGTGGCCACTGCTGCGGGCCTTTTTATACTCTTTCCCCCCCACTTGTGCTCCTTCCTAATACTAATAGCTGAGGCCCATCCCACGTAGTATGTTCCATACTGTACGTGACAACAGAGTGCATTCGAAAATTTGACGTTCGAAGGATGTAGTGATGATATGATGGACACACCTACTGGTAAACGCCAGCGCTACCAATAACGCTGCAAGTACACTTTCAAAAATAATTGAACCCAGAAGCGGGAGTATTTAAATCGGCGTCACTGCTAATATTATTTGTCTTATCTGTTACAACAGCAGATATTACAATCTGTGCAATAAAGCATATTCACGTGTAACAGAGATGGAAAAAGGAAATTCACATCTCTTTCTCTTATTTCACCAGGGTCGCCCAATTACTCCAGAAATACAACAAGGTACGTACGGATACTAAGGATGTTGAGCCAACTTTTGAAAACTGCGTGGGGGTAGATCAAAGTTCAGAAAATGATAAATTCAGAAACAGTGAGTGAAGAAAGTTATAATGTCGAAAGTGAAAATTGCGACAAAAGTCATAAAGAATGTTTACAATGGCGAATGTATGGGCAACGAAAGCAAAAAATGTAGAAAAATAATTTCCGAAAAAGTGGAAAACAGAAATAAGATAATCCTAAACAATCTTTTCACGACTCAAATTGTTGCAAAGACAAATTTTTCCGAAAAATTGAGTTAAGAAAATCAATCTTGTTCCCAAGATTATTCCGAAAAGTTTTTTTAGCTGAATAATAGTTCAGAAAAATATAAGGCTGCTACAATACTGTCTGCAAAAAATAATTTAAATCAAAATTTATTTAAGTATCAACATGAAGACCACTATTATTTTGAAAATAATTCTATGAATGAACCAGTTGAAAGATACATGCAAACTTGAGGTCGTTAAATTTTTTGAGCAATTAATTAATGTGAAAAGTAGTAACACTTCATTTTTGGGCTACAGCAGTTACATCTTGTAAAAAAGCTAAAGAATTCAAATCTTGCACTCAACGAATTACACAACCTTGAGAGTACGTATCCTAAAACCTATTGTTATTTTCAGACTTTTCTATGAATGGTTAAGATGTTCCCAAGTCATCATTAAATCATGATATTTTATATCGACATCATATAACGGTCATATTACTTAAAGTAAAAGTATCTATGACGGAAAACACTTTTGACCTTCATCCCATTAGCAGAGCCATCAATAACTGATGTACTCTTTAGTTTTTCTTTATGAAAAATGTTATTTTATCTGAATAAGGTAGTATATTTATGTAACAATGAAAATAATTACTACTGTCTAGTTGAGTGGATCCGTAAAAAAAGTGTTTTCAATATCGCTGTTGCATTATGCGTACACTGAGAAAATAGGCTTAAATTCGTACCGTTGTGGTGGTGTACACAAACTCATTTAAAATAACATGGACGTTTCACCATTTCATTCCACTAATAAAACACGCATATATTGTGACAAATTAAATATTAAAGAAACAAACATTTGATAATTTAGTAACACTACATCACAATCAAACGACGAAGTTTCAAATAAAAAAAGGAAAAGTACTTATCTAAAATATTTTATTTCTCATTAAACCATGCTAGAGTGGCTCAGAGTGCCGTGGATGTGCCTGTCCCTTGTTATGCTACGATTGAGCTACTACGTCACCTATTTTGTAAAAGTATATTAAGTGACTGGTAATAATTATTTAAATCGAGTATATCACGGCACTTTAGCTGAGAATGTTTACGTTCAGCGCCCTCTAGCTCTTGTATCTGTTTGCCTTTTACAAATCAATTCCTAGCTCAGATCCAATGACAAAAGTATCCTGGTTTCTATGTAGTGTCTGACTACATTACGCCTATCGACTCTAAGACTTCAGTCATTTTTCTCTCATCAGCAGCGCCATCTATGATAAAATTTTCATGGGGTCTTCTTCTGCCGCAAACTCCATGTGTCAACAATGCATCGATGTGTAATTTTTAATACGCGATGATAGTTTATTCTCATTTCTTAGCTGCCACAGTAGGTTTACTATTCTGGCAGCCTTATTAATTATTAAAGTATTAAGTAATTACACAAGTGCCGACCTTTCATTGGTATTACAAGCGCCTATATAACCAAAGGTCTTCTATTTCTGACAATCATTATAATTGAATCATTCAATCAACAAATTCAAATACATATATACTATAAGGTATATTTGTGTGTAAGTTATATATATATATAAGATAGTCCGCTCTGGTCGCCTTGTTGTTAATTATTTATTAATAGGATTGATAGATGTTCGAAACTACCCAACTAACAGAGTACAATATGTTTTTATTAAGCAATGTATTTTATTATTATTTTTTGTGTAGGGATTAGGTGTTTTTTGATTAAATTAACAATGCGTATGTATTACCAAGTTAAAGAAACCAGTTACTTTTGCTTCTATTATTTTAAAATTATTTATTTACATGTATCTTTATACAAAATTGTTAATATTATTCTAAAGCGTATATTTATTATTTCAATTTTAAACTAATACGTATGTAGCTCTACGTAGAAAAGAAAAAGAAAATTTTAAGTGTATCAAACCCGTTTATTACAACACTATTTAAATACTTATTAGTAACTAAAGTGCACATTAAATGCCCCGGGTCACCTGGTGATAGGGTAATGGTGATAAGCTTGGGTTATTAGTCAAGTTTCTATTAATTAATAAAGTGGCCAGTAAGCGCTCCGGTTCAACCGGTAATAGGCGCTTGGGTTATTTATTAATTTTGTAATAATTTTTAAATTGTCTAGTGAGTGCTCTGGGTTACCTGGTATTAGGTGGTTGTGTTGTAAATTAAAGGTTTTAAATTTTCGCACTTTATAATGCACTGCAACCAAGAAAACTAGATCATAATAAATATATGGTACATTAAATATATGTTTACAAATAGTTCAATAATCAAAAACACCATTATACTTGAAAGGAACTGGACAGGGTACCTCCTCTACGTTTCTAAAGGACGTATTCCAAATGACGTGACACTTGAGTGTCGCGCGACACATTAGTATTGGTTTAAAATAGGACCGCGTGACACTGTCGCGTCATTTGGAATGCTCTCAAAGTCTTAGGAAAAACAGCGGATTCACGTGAAATAACCAAATGCCTAATCTTTTACTTATCAGCAGCGCCATCTATGATAAAATTTACATGGGGAACTCCATGTGTTAACAATGCATTGATGTATAATTTTTAATACGTGATGATAGTTTATTCTCATTTCTTAGCTGCCACAGTAGGTTTACTGTTCCAAATTTTGTCTATTGCATAATTGTATTGGGCTTCCGTCATTATAATAGTATACGGTATTTGCACAAAGAAAAAATAATTGTAGAACCGTAAGACCAGTCAATTTTTTTTCAAGGGCCCTCTAGCATTTCTATATATTTACATTTACGAATAAATACCTGATACCACAAATGTAACAGCAATGGTGTACTATATTTATGTAATATCCGATTGTATTATGCTAATTTATTCTGAAACCTTATTAATTTTTTTTAAGGACCAACTAGCATCTACGCCTTTTGCCTCACCAATAAATTTCTGCTGCCACATATTCAATAGGCGTGCTTCCAGCTTCAGGGAAAGCTCATCTGCCCGTTTAAGAGTTATAGAGTTGTATACCTATGTATTAAATAAATATGAATGTATGTTTATATTATATCCACGTATACTTCTATAAAAATTTTGCATGGGCATACTGGCACACCCTGAAGTTAGAAACAAACCGATGGCAATGGTATCCTTCATCGTAGTTTATTTTTGTCTTTGATCGTATTATGCCAACTGACTCTAGAACTTGCCCAATTTTTTACTTATCAGTAGCGCCATCTACAGTTAAATTTGCATGGGATTATTTCAACCAAGAACTTTATAGACCAAGAGCTGAAGCCAAAGGGTAGTCAAAATTTTAACCAGCTGCCACTCTCATCAGAATTAAGGAACCTTATGATTCGTGGAGATCCAAAATATTTTTGTCATATTTCATAGTGGTAAAGAGTTATGTGATAATTATAGTAGTGCCGTATGGTCTTTCTTAATAATCAGCCGCAACTTACACGAACGGATAAAAAATAAAAAATTGTTGTGTAAAAGTGCAATTTGCGGCAAGATTAGAATGCATCGTACCCAACAATCGACCTTTAAAAATATATACTTCTACCCGATCTCATCTATAATACTTATCTAAGATAATATTAGACATTATAGATAACATTGTAGATGAGAATACAATATCTATATTTTTGGAGGTCGATTTTCGGGTAGAAGATGCATTTTTATTTTGCCGCAAATGGCACTGTAAATGACAACTTCTTATTTTCTATCCATTGGTGTAAGTTGCGGCTGGTCAATAAGAAAGACTATACGGCACTACTATAATTATCACATAACTATTTATGAAATATGATCGAAATATTCCGGATATCCACGAATCATAAGGTTCCTCAATTTGGGTGAGAGTGGCGGCTGGTTAAAATTTTGACTTCTCTTCGGCCTCAGATCTTGGTCTATTAGGTATACATTAACAACACCTTGAGGTATGATTTTTCATACGTCATTATAGTTTATTTGTATTTCTTGGCGTCTGCAGTAGGTTCGCTATCTTCAATTTTATCGATCCGAAAATTGTATTGAGCTTCTGTGATTATTATAGTATAGAAAAAATACTCATAGTTACGTAAGACATGAATTTCTTTGAGCGCCCTCTAGCAAGGAAATCCATTCGCTTTAACCAACAAATTTTCATAATTTTTTTGGGCTTTTTCTGCTTGAGATTGACTGACTATGACTAACACGTGTTACTTCCAAGCACCTTAATTCAAGATACCACGATTATAAGGCAAAGTCGCGCGTGTTTTCTCTCAAGGCTCATCGTGTACTCCCCCGAAAGACTCTATTTGCCCGCTCTTTCCCTTTATTGGCCCTAGGGCCCCTTGTTACGAGATTTAAGGAAAGAAAGCGTAGTCTCACTATACTTTCGTACGTTACAGTAGTGACATAAGGTCAGTTTTATAAGCCAGCCGCAAATTTGACTAATGGATAGACAACAAAAATTTGTATAATCTTATGCCATTTGCGGCAAGATTGAAATTTGTCTTTGACTCAAAATTTCACCTTCAAAAATAAGCCCATGATGAATTTTCAAGTAGAAAATAAATTTCAATTTAGCCGCAAATGTAAGTAACAATACAACTTTTTATTTTCTATATGTTGGTTAAAGTTGCGGCTGGGTTATAAAATTGGCCAGATGGCACTGTTTTAATTACCTCATAACTCAACAACAGAATGAAATGTGCCAAACATGCTTTGGATCTCTATGCGTCATGAGGTTTTCCGATCCTGGTGAGAGTAGCGGCTGGTTTAGTTTTTTGATCATCCTCGGGCCTTAGCTCTTAGTGTATGTCACGTCCAACGGAGCACGTCCGTTGCGTGCTATCGTATTAATATTTTTAATGGAGAAGAAATTATAGGTCTGTCTATCCGACTAAATTGTAATGTAACTTTTTTTTTATTATTATCAAAATTTTTAGATGTCTCAGCATGATTATAGCAACGATAGTGATGTTTCCATTGTAACGTATCATAGGTTAGTACTGATAAATTATATCAAATGCATAACATCGAATGTTGGCCACTGGGAAGCTACACCCTCATTGGCTGCTATCACAACGCGATATTTCTGCTCCGCTCCATGTTCACGATGAACATTTCTTTTCCAGCGGGAGTCGATGCGTAACACATTTTAAATGGTGTTAGGCTGCAGTCCCATGGTACGAAATGGAGCTCCGCAATGGACTATCCGCAATAGAAACTGCCAATGGGTGTAATCCGCAATCGCCGCCAGCAGTTACATATGTACGACGTGACAACGTTGCATGGTTGGGGGCGCTACTGTCGATTTACTGGTGATGTGATCCGCAATCTCACCAGCAGTAAAGCAGACGACGTCGGTCTACTATATAGCTCTTTTTCGTGACATTTTCTGATTGTAAACAAAGCAAAGCAGACGACAGAATGTCGGAAAATGTCACAAAAAAGAGCAAGTAGACCGACGTCGTCTGCTTTACTGCTGGTGAGATTGCGGATCACATCACCAGTAAATCGACAGTAGCGCCCCCAACCACGCAACGTTGTCACGTCGTACATATGTAACTGCTGGCGGCGATTGCGGATTACACCCAATTACAGCAAAATATAGATAAGTTCGCAGAAGCTCTGATTGGCTGTTTCTATTGCGGACAGTCTATTGTGGAGCTATATGTCGTACCATGGGACTGCAGCCTTAAAGGAACTATTTTCTCTTTCCACTGTAACGTTCCGCTGACAATTTCCGCCCCATGTGACCACAGCTTAAAGTTGATAAATTTCGATACTTTAACTAGAAATACTATCGAAATTTCATATCGATTATTTTTTTCGATATTTCAATTCCTTGGAGGCATCGATACGTAGTCAGTGTCGTGTACTTCTTAACCTACTTCAAGTCGAACGACTGTCGCAGTCGCAATCTTTTTGCTTCAGTAACGGTTATATAAGTGTACTTTTCGTATCAGCATTTTTATAGCTACATTCGGTTGCGATTTTTTTTAATTTTGCATTTGTCATGTTTTAACTTTGTGCAACGCCATTATAAACAGTGTCAAGTGTCTTATTTTGCTTTGTGATCCATATTATAAACGATTTCAAGTGAGTTAAATTACAACGAAGGGCGTATACCTGTGTGACCAAATTCTTCGCGTGGTAGGTATCAGAACTGCAAAGAACGTTCTCGAAAATAACGAGGTTTTGGTTGTTGCATGCATTTTACTGGTCTCATGTTTTTTCGTGCAAATTTATACGTTGTTGCAATAACTGTTGCTTTGAAATGGAAAAAAATCAATAACGTGCAGATATTATTTTACAAAATACGGCTAAAAATACCAGTTAGATACTTAGCAGCATCTCGAACATTCTAGACCAGCAATGTGTGTGCATAAATTCGTAGTTTTATCCTGACACAGCTTCAGTTAGTAAAAGACAAACCATTTCCCCTCAAAAATATATAATTATTTCTATTCATTTACATTGCAAATAACATTATAATATAAATAGCCTTCGTTTTGGTATTTTTTTTTTTTTTTTTTTTGTGAGCAACCAGTACCACTCAATGATACCTCCAAGTTCCAAGTAAGGTTTTTCAAAAGTACAGTCTTGCAAATTTACTGATGCTGCTGTTACTGCTATCGTTGAGTAAGTTTTTGTCTAAAGTTCTTCTTTACAAATGATAGCAGTGTCACAATGAAATAGTTGTTAATTTGTTAACGAAAGTTATTCTTAAGTTGCCCTGTAGTTATGTGTTTATCGATGTAACTGTGATGACTTAACTAACGCATATATGATGCTATTTTTTTTCTTGACCTGTTGTAATAAATAATAATTATGCACACGTTATCTTTGCTGGTTGGTACAAAAATAATAATAATAATTATTATTATAATAATATCAATAATAAAAATCTTACAAAAATAGAATACACTGTAATGTTTTGGAAATTTACAGAAATATGGATTAGTTAATGGAAAGGTTACATTTTTACTTCTGTATCAGAGATAAGTAGGGAGATTGCCAGTGCCTATGTTGTGTGCCGATGTTTCGGCGCTGATTTGAGCGCCAATCCATCGTGGCCAGCAGAGGAACTGTGCACATTTTTTCTATTGGCTGGGGGCTTGTCGGCTCGGCTCGCGGGGAGAGGTAAGGGGAGATCAGTGAGAGAGACATGAGAATCCAAATGTGTGCATCGGTGATGGAGGATGGAGATGGAGGAGAAGCTAAACCTATATGTGTATGCATGCAACGGGCTATATATCTATAGCTATAGTTGTCCACTGCTAATACGGAAAAGAGCTGCCCGTATTACTTTTCTCGCATTTCCTCTCTGAAAGAAAGATAAGCTTTTTAAATGCAGTTGATCATTCGTTTAACTATAATGAACAAATTGTCAGGTTAGTACCAATTTTTTTTTCATTTTTCAAAAAATGACAAGCTCAACGCAATTAGTATACTATTTTGCTTTATTAATAAACAAGCGCCTTTATTCCAATAATCCGGTGCGCTCAATAGTTCTTCACTTATACGATAAGTGAAATTATTCAATAATAAATGAAGGCATTCTCCACAACGACACAGTACGCACAAATATTTTTTGTACTAAGTAATATTATTTACTAATATACTGAACACCTTTACCCGAACGCTCCATTGCACTGATATCTTTATTTGTTAATTTATATTTTTTCACCATTAATACATAGCTTAACGGCAATAATACGATAAAGCTTAAATTAAATCTCAAGCTTTGAAACTTTACGATAAACATATGTAATTTTTAGTCTCACGATATCCTAAGCGTTAATATCTGAGAGAGCTAGAGCAGGAGGGTTAATTTTAGTTTTGCGGCTCTGGGTTCCAATCTCACTTGGAGCAAATTTTTTTTTTTTTTTTTTTTATTCCAATATTACTTTAAATGTTCATACCATATTTTTATGATTACTTACGTATTTTGTTTTATCAGTGACTAAAACGATTTTTTTTTCCTATATTGGTACACGATCCAAGAAAATTTTTTTTCCGTTCATGGCTAAAAAAATTATTTGACGCATCAATTAAAACCTTTTCAAGTGCAGTTGATCAAATTATTAAAATTTTTTTTTTCACTTTTCAAAAAATGACCAGCTCAACGCAATTAACATATTTTTTTGCTTTGTTAATGAACGAGCGCCTTTATCCCAATAATTCGGTGCGCTCAATAGTTCTTCACTTATACGATAAGTGAAATTATTCAATAATAAATGAAGGCATTCTCCACAACGACACAGTACGCACAAATATTTTTTGTACTAAGTAATATTATTCACTAATATACTAAACACCTTTACCCGAACGCTCCATTGCACTGATATCTTTATTTGTTAATTTATATATTCTTCACCATTAATACATAGCTTAACGGCAATAATACGATAAAGCTTAAATTAAATCTCAAGCTTTGAAACTTTACGATAAACATATGTAATTTTTAGTCTCACGATATCCTAAGCGTTAATATCTGAGAGAGCTACAGCAGGAGGGTTAATTTTAGTTTTGCGGCTCCGGGTTCCAATCTCACTTGGAGCAAATTTTTTTTTTTTTTTTTTTTTATTCCAATATTACTTTAAATGTTCATACCTTTTTTTTATAATTACTTATGTATTTTGTTTTATCAGTGACTAAAACGATTTTTTTTTCCTATATTGGTACACGATCCAAGAAAATTTTTTTTCCATTCATGGATTATTTGACGCATTAATCCTCCATCTCCATCTTCCATCACCGACGCACACATTTGGATTCTCATGTCTCCCTCACTGATCTCCCCTTACCTCTCCCCGCGAGCCGAGCCGACAAGCCGCCAGCCAATAGAAAACATGTGCACGGTTCCTCTGCTGGTCACGATGGATTGGCGCTCAAATCAGCGCTGAAATATCGGCACACTCTTTAACATAGGCACTGGCAATCTCCCTACTTATCTCTGTCTGTATGTAAGCAACAACTTAAGAATTGGATCAAAATACGTAAGATAACATGTGTATTATTCTTAACAGCAATAAATTAATCGTTCTTGAGAAAATATTGCAGTTTGTTGTCATACAAGTAACTTTTTATTCAGGTCAAGCCGCTTACCAACGTATCATACAGGTGGTTTCGATAATTCAGGCTCCATTTTTATGAACATTTTTTGGATTTTTTGGGTGCATTCCGCTACTACCTATAACACAAACAGTATGCGGACATTTCTGCAGTATCGCGAGTTGCATGACAGTAACGGAGTGCATCCTGTATTATGTGCGTGTCTTCGTTCTTTTCTTTTATTTAGCGTTTGGACACTTTAGTTTTGTCTTAAGAATGTCATGTGAAATCTTCGTTTATACATACATTTTTTTATTTTCCAAACAAAGTCATTGTCATAAATTAAATTTCAAGAGAGAAATACTTCGAGGTCTTCAACAATAATCGATCCGTAACCCCTTCCGGATGTATATAACCCTTCACGGATACAGTATTAGCCGCGATGGTCAAAAGTTTGCTGTTGACCGCAACCTTCAGAGCGCTTCTTTATCAGCGCCACCGTCGGCCAAGTTGTGAACTATCACTGTGAGCTATGTATAGATATATAAATATGCGTACATCAGCGATAGTAGAGAAGAATATGTACATATTAAAAGATTTCATGACATTCTTAAGACAAAGCTACTGTCCAAAAGCTAAATAAAAAATACACGCACACACATACATGTATTTATTCATTCTTCGGACACTAGCTTTGTCTTAAGGTGGCTCCTCACTATAAATCCCACAAGAAGAGTAAGCATACTGCAACACAGCTTTTCATTGGCTGTGGAGGTTCTTGACTAAAAATGGATAGGTACCTATAGTCCCTTCAAAAAAAGTTTAGTCACATCTACACCGTTGACCTATATCGTACAATACAGTGACTCGAGCAGACGTATATATACAAATCTGACAACATAACCCTTGTATGTAAATAATAATAAGCTGACGATAAGTACCTAATAATAAGCCACGGGTGACCAAAGACAAAAAAACTTTAGAAAAAATCTACAAGTTATTTATTAGTGACGAGTAAATACAACCGTGTCCTAACTTTATTGTGATATATTCTATTAATTTTATCTATTAGTCAAAAAAGTACATAAGTCAGCCCCGCATTAAATTATTTTCTTAGTTCAGCGTCTCATTTATTTTTATTATAATTATGATTTCCCACAACTCCTATTCATTTTACGTACAACTTTCTGACCAATTCAAACTACGCGGGCTACCGCTCTTCGGTGTAGCAGACGCCCCACACTTTTCATCTGTTCCAGGACTTGCACAGTTATCTACTATTTTCACAAAATATCCTATAAAACCCATGGTAATGTCCAAGTACCTGAATGTCGGTGGAAAGATTCTGATTTCTTCTATCTGCTACATAGTTTTCTATTAAGAACTACAGTATCTTTGCTGAGATATCATACAACCTGCGCCACCAATTTGACGACCCTCCATAAGAGGCTATGTTATAGAGTCTATTTTCCAGTTAGTTTTTTTCAACAATTTTGGTGGTGACGAGGTCTAAAATTTTGGGAAAAGACTCCTTGCACCTTCAAGAATCATTCTTTAAAATATCATTTAATACTCCAGTGTTTTGATTTAGTGAGGAGCCACCTTAAGAATACCACGAAGGCTTCAATATATTTACATATATATTTTTATAGAAAGTGACTTATGCAGCGGACTTTACGTCTTTATAAAAAATTTATCAATAACAATAACGTCCGCACAATTCCACTTTCGTCCTCATAATTACCTCTACATACATGTGAGTGTCCGCATAAGTACCCTCTCCATAAACATATGGTAATTACATTATATTAAATAATATTGCAGTTGACATTATAGCTTTACATGTTTCTAGCTGCAGATGTCACTAGTGTGCCATGGTATATGTATATGTGTATATATATATATATATATGTAAAGAAAGTATACTCTCTTTAAATACAAATAAAGCGTGTCCTTTGATAGGTGATTGATAGAGGGGGTAAGGATATTGAAGGTAAGAAGTGAAACAATAGAGAAGAGAGAGGAAAAGGAGTAGTAACAGATATAAACTCAGAGAGAAAGGTAGTGCGAACAAATAAGGATCAAGAAGCAAGTGAAATATAAAATTACAGTCTTCAGTGTAAAATATAAAATACAATAGAGATAATAGACTTATATTTTCGTTCCTCTACTTTTTTCAGGTAAAATTACGCTGTAAATATTGTAAATATTGTATAATAATTATTAAATAAACTCTACTTTTTTCAGAGTAACAAATATTAGTTTATTTTTCTCGTATCTATTGTTATAAATATAAAACATTATAGAACGAAAATATTGTCTCAAGATAACAAAAATGCCAAAATTAAGATTTAATTTTGAAGTTGTTTCCTCACCGAGTGATAGCAAAACAAACATAACAAATATAACCTTCATCGAAACGGAAAAAGGAATACAGTATGCTATACCACGGCAATATCAAAATATAGACAATCACACAGAAGTCAAGAAAACAGAGGTATTTATTAAATTTAAAAGTAACGCTAAAAGGGGTACACAACAGAAGTTATGGATAGGATTAGATGATGAGTTAGCAAAAGTATATATAGATGAAATAGGAAATTTTCAATTTAAGAACGTATATTTAAACGAAATTGAAAAAGAAAAAAAAATAATAGAAAATCCTGTAGATATAAACAACTTGATAGAACAATTATTAACAAACAAACAAAAAGATAATAGCAAGCTTAACTTAAAAAATATATCAGAAAAATTTATTTTAGAAAAATTTAATGAAAAGCAGACGAATATAACTCAATGGATGAATACATTTGAAAAAGAATGTGAAAGATTTGAAAATATTGAAGATAATACAAAAATTGAAATTTTAAGATTATTTTTAGATAAAGCCTGCATGGACTGGCATTATACAGCACAAACAGAATTAAAAATAAATAATAACTGGCAAGAATGGAAAGAAAAATTTCTAAAAACTTTTGCAGATAGAAGTTGGAATTCATCTATATATGCATTGTCCTATAAATATTATGAAGGTTCATTAACAGAATATGCGATAAAAAAAGAAAGATTATTAATAAATGTGGACCCAAACATGGGAAAAAAGACAATAATAGCGTTGATAGTAATGGGTCTACCAGAATGGATAAGAAATAAATTAGATAAAGAAGAATGTGTAGATTCAACAATATTAATAAATGAAATAAGAAAACATGAAAGTTTGAACAAAAAAATTATAAGCAAGAAAAATGATAATAGATACAATTATAAACATAAAAATGAAGAAAAAAAACCGTGTCAAATATGTGAGAAAATAGGAAAATCCAACAGATTCCATCCTGAAGAAAAATGTTGGTTTAAGAATAAAGATAAAACAAGAGTAGTTGGGGCAAATGAAAGAATAAATGCAGATTTATATACAGAAGAAAAAAACGAATAGAGACACCATTGATTAAAATACCAATATTGTTAAATAATAAATTGAGGGTTATAGGAACATATGATTCCGGGGCTCAGATATCATTAATAAATAAAAGAATAGTTAAAATACAAGAAGAAGAAAAAAATGTAAACAAAATATATTTGAAGTCAGTCAATGGTGTCAGCGAAACAAAAGGCTTAATAAAAGTGAAAGTAAAAATATTCGAAATAGAAGAAGAAATAGACTTAGATATAGTGGAAAGAGAAGACTTTGAGGATATTATAATAGGTTTAGATATGATAAAAAAATTTAGACTTATACAAGATGAGAATTTAAATATTTCCCAAAAGAAAAAAATAATCAAAGAAAAAGATCAACATATAAAACAGAATTCAACAGAAAAGGTTACGGAAGTAAAAATAAACTTTAATGAGCATGTGACAGAAGAGGAAAGCGATTTACGATTAGAACATTTAGAAAATAGTAAAAAGAAAGAGATAAAAAATATAATTAAGAAATACAATTCAGTCTTTGCAAAAAACAAATATGACATAGGGACAGTTAAAGATTATGAAGCAAGAATAGATTTAATAGAAGAAAAATACTGTAGCAAAAGACCATATAGATGTACAATAGAAGATAAAAAAGAGATAGAACAACAAGTAGCAAAATTACTTGAAAAAAAATTAATAGAAGAATCGTACAGCCCTTTTGCAGCACCTGTTACTCTAGCATTTAAAAAAGAAGAAAATAAGAAATCAAGACTATGCATAGACTTTAGAGACCTAAATAAATTAATTGTACCGCAAGCACAACCTTTCCCACTAATCGAAGATTTAATAACAAAAACAAGAAACTGTAAATTTTTCACCACCCTAGATATAAATTCGGCTTTTTGGTCAATACCTCTTAGAATTGAAGATAGAAATAAAACTGGTTTTATTACACAAGATGGACACTACCAATGGACTTGCCTTCCGTTTGGCTTAAAAACAGCACCAGCAATATTCCAAAGAATACTAAGCAACATTTTAAAAAAAAATAATTTAAAAAATTTTGCAGAAAATTACATAGATGATATACTTATATTTTCACCAACTTTTGAAAAACATATAGAACACATCAAACAAGTTTTAAACGCAATATTAAAAGAAGGATTTCGATTAAAATTTAAAAAATGTACATTTGGTTCAAATTCTGCAAAGTATCTCGGACACATAATAGAAAATAATACCGTTCGTCCAATAAAAGATAATTTAATAGCAATAGAAAACTTTCCACAACCAAGAACCCAAAAAAATATTAGACAATTTTTAGGCAAAATAAACTTTTATCATGAATATATTCCGAAAAGTGCGATATTATTAGACCCACTCCACAAATTACTTAGGAAAAATGAAAAATTTATATGGACAGAGGAATGTGAAAAATCATTTCAACAAACAAAAAAGTTACTGTGCTCAAAACCAATTTTAGAGATATTTGACCCAAACTTAGAAATAAAACTGTACACAGATGCATCAATAGAAGGAATAGCAGCAGTGTTTAAACAAACACAATTTGATGGAAAAGATAAACCGATAGCATATTTTTCAAAAAAACTAACAGAAACACAAAAGAAAAAAAAAGCAATATATTTGGAATGTTTGGCTATAAAAGAAGCAATAAAATATTGGCAGCAGTGGCTTATTGGAAAAAAATTTATAGTATATTCAGACCATAAACCATTAGAAAATCTAAATATTAAAGTAAGAACAGACGAAGAACTAGGTGATTTAACTTACTATTTATCGCAATATGATTTTACAATAAAATATATCCCAGGAAAAGAAAATATAGAAGCAGACTGTCTTAGCCGAAATCCGGTATTAGAACCAGAAATAAATAACGAAGAATTTTTAAGAATAATAAATTTAATAGAAATAGATGAAATCAAAATAGATCAAGAAAAAAACAAAGAAATACAAAAATCAAATAAAATGTTAATAAAAAGAAATGAAATTTTTTATAAAAAGAGTAGAAAAAAAGAAAAAATAATACTATCAGAAGAGTTTAGTAAAAAATTGATTAAAAAAATACACAAAGAATGGTTTCATATTGGAATAAAACAAATGATGGCTAGAATAAGCACAAACTACACAGCGAAGAATTTAACAAAAAATATAATCAAAACATGTAGAGAATGTAAAATATGTATAGAAAATAAATCAAGAGGTCAACTTAAATACGGCCAAATGTCACATTTAGGCCCAGCAAAAAAACCTTTTGAAATTGTCTCAATAGATACCATTGGTGGATTTGGAGGAAATAGATCAACAAAAAAATATTTACACCTCCTAGTAGATCACTTTACCAGGTATGCTTATATAATAACATCTAAGACACAAACGGCAAGTGACTTTATTAAACTAGTAAGAAAAATAATAGATACTGAACAAATAGAAATGATTTTGTCAGATCAGTACCCAGGAATTAACTCAAAAGATTTCAAAGATTTTTTGGAACACAATAATATCAAAATAGTTTTTACAGCTGTTAATGCGCCATTTTCTAACGGATTAAATGAAAGACTCAATCAAACAATAGTTAATAAAATTAGGTGCAAATTAAACGAAAACCAAAATAAAAAAGCTTGGACATCAATAGCTCATGAATGTATAAAAAAGTATAATGAGACAGAACATTCTGTTACAGGATTCACACCGCAATATTTACTAGATGGGACTGATGTAAGCATAACACCTCAAGAATTAATAACAATAGATAACAAAGACATCTGGCTAAAGAATAGACAAACAGCAATAGAAAATACCATTAAATCGCACAATTATAACAAGAAAATATTTGATAAAAACAGAAAAAATCATATATTTGAAATTGGAGATCTAGTATATATAGAAAATGGAAACAGACTAAATAGGAGAAAAATGGATAGATTACGAATTGGACCTTATGAAATAATAAATAAAATTTCAGAGTCTATATATCAAATAAAAACAGAAAAAAATAGAAAACCAGATTTATTTCACATAACAAAATTGGTTCCAATGAATATGGAACTAAATGACGACGATTTTAGTGAGAAAGAAATGTAAATAAAACAAAATGCAATGAGATGTTCCAATTTTCGGCTAATACGGAGGGGGGGAGATGTAAAGAAAGTATACTCTCTTTAAATACAAATAAAGCGTGTCCTTTGATAGGTGATTGATAGAGGGGGTAAGGATATTGAAGGTAAGAAGTGAAACAATAGAGAAGAGAGAGGAAAAGGAGTAGTAACAGATATAAACTCAGAGAGAAAGGTAGTGCGAACAAATAAGGATCAAGAAGCAAGTGAAATATAAAATTACAGTCTTCAGTGTAAAATATAAAATACAATAGAGATAATAGACTTATATTTTCGTTCCTCTACTTTTTTCAGGTAAAATTACGCTGTAAATATTGTAAATATTGTATAATAATTATTAAATAAACTCTACTTTTTTCAGAGTAACAAATATTAGTTTATTTTTCTCGTATCTATTGTTATAAATATAAAACATTATATATATATATATATATATATATATATATATAAATAGAAAGTAATAATAGATGATAAATATAAATAAAAAAAAGAGAAATAGAATTAAAAGATTATCATATGTATGTATGCATATATATTAGTTTATATATTTCCTTGAGTATATTACCATACGTTTACATACATATATATACATATATTCGTTCATATACGTATATATATATACATGATATATTATATATATGACATATATACACATGGTATTACATACACATACACACCCACACACATATATCCTTGAACAACGATGACTACACATAAAATATAAAAAACCAACATTAAATAATATTATAGTTGGCGTTATAACTTTACGTGTTTCTAGCTGTAGATGTCACTAGAGTGCCATGGTAATATTTCCAAGGAAAAATATATATATTCTTCCTTGAAAAACGATAAAAATCCAAAATATAAATGCAAACATTAAATTATGATGTAGTTTACATTATAACTTTACGTTATTCTAGCTGTAGATGTTGCTAGTGTGCCATGGTAATATTTTTAAGGTAGAAAATATACTTGTATAAAAATATAATTAGTATAAATAAAAATTAAAAATTATTAATAATAAATATAAATACAAAAACAGACAAATAATACAATTATAAATATAAATGGTTATATTTTCAAGGAAGAATAAATATAATTAATAATTTTAAGGAAGAATATATGTATATATATTTTTCCTAACAGCCTGAAATCGTAACAATTATAATTTTTTTCGTTTATGGAAAGTTGTTAAAGAAAAATTGCTTTTTTATTAAAAAAACTAGACAGTACAATTCTTTTAACCCTGGAATTTATTGACGTTGAGGGTTAACGTCAAGAATGGAAGATATAAGCTAGAGCTCAGACAATTCTGAGTTTCAGTCTGTTCATAAACCTATAAAGAAAAGAGAGTTTAGACCTGTTGAGCAGAGAAGACTAGACGGAAGAAATTTTCATTATAATAAAAGTTACGGTGCTGTATCGTAAGTATATAAATAAAATTGAATCATTAAGGTGGCTCCTCACTATAAATCCCACAAGAAGAGTAAGGATACTGCAACACAGCTTTTCATTGGCTGTGGAGGTTCTTGACTAAAAATGGATAGGTACCTATAGTCCCTTCAAAAAAAGTTTAGAGAGTCTATTTTCCAGTTAGTTTTTTTCGACAATTTTGGTGGTGACGAGGTCTAAAATTTTGGGAAAAGACTCCTTGCACCTTCAAGAATCATCCTTTTAAATATCATTTAATACTCCAGTGTTTTGATTTGGTAAGGAGCCACCTTAAAATGAAAATCGTTAATGTGCATACAGTCCATAGGTTTTTAACAACTAATCTTTGCATTACATTTTAAATGTAGGTACTATCGCTGCAGTACGAAAGAATGTCATGCTACGGCGATATTATTGGACACAGATGAACAATTATATTTACAAAAAGAACATGATGTTACATGTCTACGTGATAATAAAGAAGAATGTATCAAAATGCGCTCATACATTCGTGAACAGTTGCAAACAACGTATTGGGAGTTTAATAAGTTGTACAAGGATGCTTGCAAACGGTAACGTACTAAGAGCGCCAAAAAAAACACATTTTGTGCATAGGTGCTTCTAGAAATTTAATTTAAAAAAATTTTACTCTGCTCTTTGAAGTATAATTTTTTTGTTTAAACACTTGGTTATCTGCCAATTTCAATGTTTCTATATATAAAAATAGAAGTGTTAAGTATACTTTCAGATTCCCCGATGCTGCCAAAAAAATTTCTTTAAATTCTATAAGACCAAGTATGAAGCGCTGGAGGTCGGAGAAATTCCCAAAGTGCCCAAAAACGATCGAAGAGTTTTCTAAGCAATTGTCAGAAAATGAATATCATAACATATTAGTAGGGGATAACTCCGAATTAACAGCTACGACTGTAATAGATGCAAATGATTGCACTCATATTATTTTTTATGACAAGGAGTACATTACAAAATATTTTACCGATGTTAAACAAATCTACATTGACGGAACTTTTGATGCGAGGCCAAAAATACCTCAAGTTCGTCAACTGCTCACTATCTTAGGACTGAAGGCTGGACACGTAAGTAATCTACATTAATTTAAAATACACATTTATTCATGTTGGTACGTATTTTCCTATATTACATAGTTATTTTGGCAGAGCTTTCCGCACCTTCCCTCGATCTTTTGCCCTCCTCCCCTTAATAAAAGGGAAATTCATTAATTTTCTCTTACTTTTACAGAGTTCATTTATTTTTGAGATCCACCAATCCTTACCCTGCTAAATTTTGAGATCTGTCTTACACTCACTCCACCATATACCCCCGTTACCACCACATCAATTACTATATTTAATTACTTTTACTATTTTCCTTTAGCACCTCGCTACTATATGCTGATCCAGAGAACTATTTAACTCTTATAACAATTAAATTAATCTTCATACTTGTATATGTATGTGGGTCATTGTAAAAAAAACTCGGGCGATTAAAAAGTTATTTTGACCCCATACAAAATTAATGCTATCATTTACTTTTGCTTTTATTTCTTCATTAACTTCAAAATTTTTCAAATTTCACGGAATTTTGTATATTTTTTCGCAAAACTGGGGCCATTCGAAATCTCTTAATCTGTTACCTACATGAAAAAATGTATTTGTTTAAATAGTTAACAATAAAATTTATTTTTTTTGGGTTACGGTAATGACAAATGATCTTAAATAATGGATTTCTACACTAAATAATGATTTAAAAATTTTTTTCGCATTTAAAACTAATACTTACCATCTAATACAATTTGTTACCACTTGAAGTATGTACATACACCTTGACGACAAGATACAGCTGGTTACGGTAATGACCGATTTCATTATTTTTTCAAGGGCACAAAAAAAAAAAATGTCGCAAAAAAGAGTATATTTAAATTTTTTAATCGCCTTGGAGGTTTATAAAGATAGTCCATGCGAATAAAGGTAGGTGAGATCGGTGGCGACACCACTGAAGTCGATAAAGCGATTGTACTGCAAGAATTTGTGCGAGAAGTTTAAAATTAACAAAACAGAGAGACACAATTCGAGAGACAATAAGTACTACGGAAAATTTTTTAGGAATTCTTTTTCCCATACAGTTAAGTAAGTACTTGACTTAACGTTAAGATATCTATAAAAAATTAATAGAATCGAAATTTTCTCTTAATAAATGTAGAAAATGAAAAATTCTTATCGGAGACAGGTTACGGTAATGACATCTTAACATCATATTCTTTGTTCAAGCTTGCAAATCATACCTGATTCGAAATTTTTCGTAGGAATACAAAAAAGTACAATTACTTTTAATAAAATTTCCGTATTTTAATATTATTTGAACAATTTAACTGCTTGTAAAGAGCAAAGACATAAAGAGCCCACTTTTTTTTACAATGACCCATGTATTATTTATTTCATACCACAAATAGAGATAAAAGTTTTAGTTTTAAGTCTTTATAAAAAAAGTAATATTATCTAATAATGAAGTTGTTATTTCATATTTTGTACGTAGTATTATGAATTATTATAAGTATAGGCTTCAAGAGTGTCCATCTTTTTCTTATCATTTCCTTTCTCTAAGGTAAATGTAAGATCTTTAAGGTTGTAGGTTTACTATAATGTCAATACCTCTTTTCCCAACCTATCATTAAAATTAGATATATATTTCTTGCATACTTAAATAAGATTTTCAAGTGTTAGGGGTACCGTGACAAATTTTGCATTGATTTTTTGTATTACGAACAAATATTTACTATTTATTTATTTCATTTCTTCTAAGACACGTAAAACAGAAAAGATTATTAAAATATTACATTACTACGGTAACATATAAATAATATTGTCTGTATCTCAAGAATTGAGATTAAACAAATACACAATTTTTGTATTAATTAGACGACTTAACAATTTTTCTTTTTTTATACATAAATTTTTATTTTCGTAACAATACTGTCTAGGTGTGTTAAACTTCTTTGTGTTCATATAATTTTCATGTAAATTAAGAGATGTGCATTTGACATTGAAACAAAGAAAAAGAACTGTGGTAGGCATTGCCGGTAACCATACGCATATCCACGAGGATATAGAATTCTGCTAGGCACATGGCAAGATAATACTGATATTATTAATATTATTCACAAGAGTACCTATCCGGATCTCATCTGTGACCTCAAGATATATATGTATATAATGGAAAAAAAATTTCCAAATACATAAAATGAAACTATTATACGTTTTTACTATTAAAACTAATCTTTAAAATGCAAGTATATATACATAAAATAAATTTATATACATTGAACATTATAATTGTTTTGTTATAAATGTTTCTCAATGCGTACAAAAAATATAAGAAAAGATTATTATTGTTGAGAAAATAGATATTAAAAATTTTTATAAGCCATTCAGTTTACAACGTTTACAACATATTCGATGACTTCAATGTAATCCATTGTAGGTTTACTACAAAAGATGTTAGTGCACTTAAAAAGCTAGCTTTTTTTCATAATGCATTTAAATTTTAAAATTATTTAATGAAAGTATTTATAATACTCCATCATTTATTTTTTAAATTTATGTGAAAGATTAATTTTTAGTTTTGCATCTTTATTTTTAAAATATTAGGAATCAAAGATTTGTTCCCCAATTATATTTTATAGATCCGAGTAATTTTTATAATCATTTTGTGTGAAAATTGTATCCTTAAGTATCCAGAAATTGCAAGAAATAATTTTTTATAAGAAAATAAAGCTTTTTTGAAGTATTAATCTATTTACTACGATACAATATGTATCAGCTCCACTAGAGGACCTACTGAACATTATACGACCGGCTTTAATGTATGCATTATATTTACTTTGGTCCAGCAGCTTTTCTATGATGGCGCTGTTCTAAAGTGTATCAAAGTGTGAATTGTGTCAAAACTTTTAACTTCAGACGTATTAATTATTACAGCATATGCTTAAACTTTAGAAATTTGTAATAGCGATGTTGGCTTCCTGGTGAGCTTGCTAGTTTTGGCAGCAATGCTCCTAAGGTCGGGGGCTCGGTTCCCGATGAATGCTTACAGAATTTTTCTGAGCTGTTTTTTACTGGGAAAAGTACCACTGGTAGCGGCTGTTTTGGGGTAGATTTTTCCCTGGCATTCTCCTTTGCCCCATAGATATGGGGATCTAGGTAAATTCGAAAAAGTTATGTAGGGAGAAAGATAAGACTTACATAGAGATGTGTTGATCCAATATCATTGCGACAGGGAGCGTCGGGCTTACTGACGGTAGGGGGATCCCTGAAACATAAGGCTTCTCTTGGGACACCAACTAGTCTGGATAGAAGTACCAGCCTTACCAGAGCTTCGAGGGCTCTTCTAAAGAAGGGCTGTACAGTAAGGAGAAGGATCCGATATGCCTCTGGCAGAGGGAGCGTTGGCCTTATCATTACTGGGGGACAGCATCTCTGTGACCTGTTAGTCTCGCTTGTGCCACTTACTTTAATATAAGGTATTACATATTATGAATACGAATGTGGGTGTGACAACACACAAAGGCGATGAGTGAGTGATCCTTGTGACTGATGCAGTATCCCGGTTAAAACAAAAAAATAAAACTAAAGGAAATTGTTTTTTAAACAAAATACATGGTAATGAAGAGTGTTGACGGTATTTAATATTCTTCTGGAAATAAAAAATTTATTACCAATTTTTCCGGCAATTTAACCCGTGCCATTACGTTAATTGTCTACTACACTGTAATGAAACTGATAATTCGTAAGTTACATGGATGTTACAGTTACACAGACGAAGCCATTAATCAAAATTATAAGGACAGTTAATGTGTACAAGACATTAAAAATATATATTTACATAGAGAAATAATCGAATAAATTAATGTAGTTTATGAACACCTTTTACCAAATGTTGTGGGTCTAACTAGGACACCAATTTTATCAAATACTTTATCATAATGTTACGCATTGATAATT
The DNA here is from genome assembly GCF_036245765.1 of Copidosoma floridanum. Classification (NCBI taxonomy): domain Eukaryota; kingdom Metazoa; phylum Arthropoda; class Insecta; order Hymenoptera; family Encyrtidae; genus Copidosoma; species Copidosoma floridanum. Next base: position 4,967,539 of record NW_028321909.1, read on the forward strand.
ATTTATCTAATAAATACATATGGCTTATTAGGTAAGTGCTTGCAGCGTATAGGGTGGCGCAAAAACTGACTGTTTTTTTTTAAATCTTCAGTGACAAAATGTTAGTTTTTGATGTGATAAGATTAAAAGAGAGCTCAAACAAAAATTTTTAAGTGGTCGCTCCAAATTTTGTAAGATTTAAAATATGGCAGAAAACCAAATTTTTTTTTAATTTTAATATTTTTTCTCGTTACAGTTTGATTTTTTACAAAACCAAAAAATAATGAGTTCCTGAAAATTGCTGCTTGAAATTAGAATTTTAAAAGCTCACTCGTAATTTTCTTCAATTTACTAATGCAAACATCAAAAGGTCGGTCAAAAAAATCTAAAGTAATGCAATAGTAAATTAAATAAAATTACGAGCGACGTTTTGAAATTCAAATTTCAAGTTGCAATTTTCAGGAACTTATTATCTTTTGGTTTATAAAACTATATCGTAACAAGAAAAAAAAATTTTAATTAAAAAAAATGTGGTTTTTGGCCATATTTTTAATTTTAAAAAATTTGGAGCGACCTCTTCAAAATTTTTGTCTGAGCTATCCTTTAAGGGAGTTCTCAGCACATTAAAAACTAACAGTTTGTCACTCGAGACTTGAAAAAAAAAAATAGTGGGTTTTTGGTGCCAATCTTGTATGCATGTATAGTTTATGGTTTAATAGAGGTATTGCTTAAGGTATGTTTTAAAAGAATTGCTTTCCACCATCGGTTAAGTAATACTATATTGCTTTTAGATTTGAACATATTTACTACATTAACGGTTCAAGGCTCCCATATGCGAACAGACATTTTTAATCTTAAAGTTTTTGTGTAAGATTAATAATTAGCAAGATTCAATAACAATAATTTATTGATTTATTGGACTTTTTTGTAATATTTCCTTTTTCGTGTCACTGATATCAATATCATTACACACAACCACCCACGTGAAGACTACAGACATTCTTAATCCATCATGTTGATGTATTAAAGTCGCCAAATTACATTTAATATCCCTTATCCTTTTGAATCAAATTGAACTTAACAAGTTCTGATAAAATACTTTTAAAAATTAATATTCTTGGTCAAGTTGGAATTTCATATTTTTTGGTTAAAACCCCATATCTTGTGCTATTATGATCCTCAATCACATATCACTTATACGTTTAGTTATCTTCATCTATTTAATAATCTATAATCTAGTAAAATTCAGCAATCTACGATTTTCCATTGTGTTGTACACAAGATTTCATTATTACTTACTTAATGGTCATGAACAACGTTGAAGTACCACCTAGATTTACTGCAAGATTTATTGAAAGACTGACGAAATGTATACCTTATAACACTGAAATTTATTTACAGGCAGCTCCCATGTTCTTCGTTGTTATGAGCAGAAAAACTAAAGTGAGTTACACAGCAGTATTTCAAGAGATCTTAAGCATTTTTTCTTTTCATAAATTGGAATTGATTATGAGTGATTTCGAAATTGGTATGAGAGAAGCTATCCATGCATGTTTTCCAGAAAATATCCAATTAGCTGGATGTCAATTTCATTATGACAGGGTAATCAATGCTATTAATTACATGGTAATAAATAGTACATTACAACATACGGTTTGAAGTTAAGATATTCATGCTGGTAGAATTCATAAGGTTAAGGCAGAGCCAATGCCTTATTACTCACCCACTCGGACATCTAACGTATCAAGCCGTGTGTAGTATACTATTTTTTTGTGGCTCTAATTTACGTTTCACTATTGTTACAAACTGTTAACACAGTTGCACATTAACCCGTATGCACTGACGGTTTGTTCTGTATATGTTGATAATAGGTAATGGTAATTTTTTTTAGGCAATTTTTAAGTATTTAAAGAAATTACGGTCCGCAATGAATAAGGATTTTGAACTGCGTATGTGGGTTCGTCGTATCCTTGCTTTAGCTTTCTTACCTCCAGATAAAATCAAACAAGGAATAAAATTAATACGTGACATGATGCCTAGTATTTACAAACAACAATTCGACAAGATAAAATTTTTTAAGTATTACAGAAACCAATGGATAAAAAGAACTACACCAGATGGGTTTAGTATATTTGGTTTGACCAATCGAACAAATAATTTTAGTGAGAGCTTCAACAGCCAATTAAACCATGACATGGGTGATCACCCAAGACCTTGTGATTTTTTACGTAAGAATCAACATTACGTTCCATTTTATGTTTGTAATATAAGTTATTTTAGAACTTGGGGTTTTACACATACAGTAGTACGTAGATAAATGTATATCATGGTAAAAAACAACCAAGATGGTGTCAAAACAGCTATTCTAGAACCTTAAGATGAATATTTTATATATATATATATATATTCCACAAATCCCCTCTCCTTAATCCTCTTGTAGGTAAGGTTCTTTCAGTTCCCACGTTATTTTTATTAGGGTAAATTTTCGTAAACTCCCCTTCCCCCAGGCAATACAATAACTTTTTCTATCAATACCTGTTAAGAAGCATGATCTATGCTGTAACGTGTTTCCATTTCAGTTTTAAATGATTAGGAACATTATTACTCAAAAAGTAAATATATTCATTATGAGAAGAGCCTTTATACCCAAAACAAAACTAACTATTAAAAAAATTATTGTGAAAAAGATTTTAACAAATTAGTAAGAAATTCGGAATAAATTATAGATTTAAGTTTTGTTGTCATTATCCTATACATTTCTAAAAAATTATTATTATAAAATCATTTTACTCTTATAATTATTATCGTTTCAGTAAGAGCATCATTTAAAATTGGCGTGCAAATGCTAAGTGTCTCCTGAGACATCTCACTTATTGGATCGTTAAATTTTAATATTTATGATTAAATAGTACATAATATTACCATGATAAGTCCCAATTGTTATTATACTATTAGAAAATTTAAGGGGTATAGAGCGTTACTGAAAATAGTTGTAGAAACAATATATTTTTTTGTTAAAATATGATTTTACACTCAAAAAATTGAAATCAAGCAGTCAAGCTATAATTCTGAGGTTATAAGGCGAAAAAGGTGTTTTTATGTATATATTTCAACATTACATCTGCAACAATATATTAAATAAGAGTATAAATACATTTTTCAAGTATAAAATTGTCTTGCTACAAATAATACACAAACAGTTTTGAAAACCGTAGAAGTGAAATCATTGGTAGCAAGACAAGTTGTTTTGATACCATCTGAGGTAGTGTGCTAGCTCACTATTCTCATTAACTCACTTTTTAACTAAAAAAAACTTCCTTTTCAATAATAATTATTTTTGAAAGTCAAGTTGAGAGTTATTGCTCTGCTTGTCTTATATTGCGCACCTATATATATATGATATTAAATAAAATGATACCGGAAATTATCCTGTGTGCATTAACCCAAGTCCTCGAAAATATTTTTTTTAAACACCTTTTAAAGTGATTTTTTTATGTGCTTAGCACTTATATTTATTTTAAGTGGGCTTGAAAGAAATAATTCAGAAGGCTCAAAATCAAATCGAGCAGTGCTTAAACTTATGCAAATCAAACAGACTACCGCGATATGAGACGCAGTACAAAAAAATAAAAATTGAAGAAGGTAACAACGAATACATGTTACATCATTACCAACTGTAATTGGAAGTCTGACTTATATGGATTTCATATTTTTCAAGCCTGGGATAAATTGATTTTTACAAAGGAATTCGAAATAATGGATTTTTTAGAAGCTATTGCGAATTTAAAAGGTGATATTTCTCACAAGCTTCGTAAAAGTATAGTGATGGAAGTGGGTGAAGGACAACTAAGAAATGAAGACGATGAAATAGTATCAGAAGTAGAAGATGAGGAAGACGAAGAAGAAGAAAAAATAGATGATAAGGAAGAGGAAGAAGAAGGAGAAAATACCGAAGAAGAGGAAGAAGGAGAGGAATACACAGAGGAAGAAGGAGAGGAATACACAGAGGAAGAAGGAGAAGAAAGCGTCACTGATAAGAGTAAGAAACGGTCATACTCGACTCTACCTCGTTTGAGAAAAAATGGTAATGTATCTCTTGTTAATGCACCTGTTGTTTAACATAAAATATATTCATTTTTTTTTTAATTTACAGAAGACGATATAGAAGTGTTTCGTAAATACGTGGACTTGCCCGTTGCTGTGCCTTTTGACTACTTTTGGGTTGAAGAAGAGGCTGGTCATGAAGGTTTCACTAACCTGATGGTGTTAGTATGGAATTGGTATCCTCGGCTTTAATACCGATTGACTACTTTTTTTTCAAGCGATAAGCTGGTCATGATGGCACACAAGCAGTGACGTAAGTGTTTCTTAAATACGTGGACTTGCCCGTTGCTGTGCCTATTGACTACTTTTGGGTTGAAGAAGAGGCTGGTCATGAAGGTTTCACTGACCTGATGGTGTTAGTATGGAATTGGTATCTTCGGCTTTTTTACCGATTGACTACTTTTTCTTCAAGTGATAAGCCGGTCATGAAGGCATACAAGTAGCGACGTAAAGGTTCTGTAAGTACGTGGACTTGCCCGTTGCTGTGCCTATTGACTACTTTTGGGTTGAAGAAGAGGCTGGTCATGAAGGTTTAACTGACATGATGGTATTGGTTTTTGTTAACTCTCTTGTTCCTTTTATTTATTTACATAAATTATAGGACTTAGCTCTTCATAAAATTTTTTTTTTGTAAGTAACATAGTGAAATTTCTGAAAGCGCGCGCAGTAATTTTACTATGTACTATACAAAAATAAAGTTTTTTTTCTGACGCAAATCAGGGGACAAGCTAATATAAATACTTTGATCATCCACATCCTATAACCTTAAACAAAAAATTTCTTAATCTTACGGTTAGCACTAAGCTCTGTTTTTAAATTATTAAATCGGTAGTACTCAATTGTATGCAATATTATTGATGTATTTTTGATGTTACACTTATGTTAGTTATTTTTTAGTAAAGGAAATGATAAAATATTGTAGGGTATTTGTTGCTGTTAATTTTTACTTACTAAATAAAAATGTTAGACGTATGATATTTTTCTTAATAATGTGAGCGCTTCTCTCAGCAGACGATTATTACATTCCCTGAATCACGCTAAATATTAAATTATGTAAACTGAAAGCAATATTATTAACTTGCATGGCTCTTTAAAAATATTTCTGTATAAATCGTGCATTCTACATAATATGTTGCATAATTTTGTAAAAGTTACTAATAAAAACATAATAAATAATTATATAATTGTAAATATTCGACTTCTAACCAAAAGTGGTACAGTGTACCTGTATTTGATACAAATTGTAATGTGCTGCAATATTAAATAATTAACCTTCTGTATACCCTACAACTATAAAAGCCTTATTAAGGGGGCTCCAGCGAGAGGAGTTAGGAGGTCACAGGTAGCTTAATTGATAGATAAAAACACGCTGATTCCAACGGTGTCCTGATTTACCCCTCTAACCCTGGAAAATTTTGAGATATTTGCTCTCAAAGTTCGTACATTATACATAGCCTCTCATAGAGCAACGTGAAAACATCGGTATTTTCTAACAATAATTGAGGAGTTACATGTCAGGACTGTAACTGTTTTATAGAAAAACATCTCAGCTTTCAGATGGTACCTTCAAAAATATAGGTAACCCTGGAAATATTTGAGATATTTTGTAAAGTATTGATCAAGTCATTGAATTAGCAGGGTCATGACGGGATGCCATCTTGTTGTTTGTAAGGCGCGCGCTTTTGAATATTTCAGAATCACACTGCAAGTACTTACGTAAGTTTCATGTCATTTGTAACTCTTTTTTAATCGTGTTCTCCTATGGATTACTTACACATATTTTTTTTTTTTAAATAAAATAGAACATTGAAAAATTTTAACTGCAATTATTTTTTATTTTATCAAAAATTGCGTCAATAATTTTTTTATTTGAAATAACTCTTACTTTATTATTTACACTCATAGATAATAATGAGGTGATGCCATTTGTAGGATCTTTTTTATATTCATCTACTAATACTTCTATTGATATCGATTCTTTGGCCATTTTATAAATTATCTTATCATTAATAATACATTTTAATACAATTAATTTTTGTTTGTTATCATCAATTACTTTTTTATTTCTTTTTTGCTGTTGCAAAATTATTTCAGCATCCTGCAAGTCTTGATGACTCTTACAGTGATGTGTGATTTCTTTCATTTTTTATAACACAAAAAAACTAATTCTAAATAAAACGCTCTGTACGTGACAGAAGCTGCTGTTTGTTTACCATAGGTACGGACACATCATATATATAGATGATGGTGCTCGCTTATATATACACGTATATATAGATATATACTCACAGAAGTGATACCAACTAACCGAATAGTTTTCGGGTTGGTACTAGTGCTCGCTGGAGCCCCCTTAAAGTTTAAGTCATGTTTTGCACTCTTTTCGTCAAAAAATATTTGAAAGCAGCATTTGTCACAGTGTATATTTTATGATTTAAAGAATTAAAAAAGAAGAAATTCTTGAATGTATTTGAATCTAATATGTTATTCGATTATAGTTTATTTTATACTTTGCATACTAACTTTTTTTTTAACAGTTACAGGTATTGGATAGTAATGCTTTGAGAGTATGTACTACAGCTGATCCAGATGAGTTCAATTATAAGCAAAATATTGAGCTTTTCTCGAACCTTCATTGAAATAAACAATAATAATGGTATGGTGATATCCGTAAAAAATAATTATAAGCATCGTTTTTATGCATTCTTTGTTGAAAAAGAAAAAAGTAAATAAATACAGGTTGCTTCCCATAAGGTCTACGTTATTTGTTCACTATACTTGGCTCTTCACAATTTTTATTTTAAGGTTCACGTGACTTTTTAAAACCCTAACATAGTAAAATCTGCAGCTTTTAAAATGGCAACTTCCACTACTGAGTGCACGCTGTTCAAAATTTGAAATTTAACAATTACAGACATAATAGCTGTTAAGTTAATGAAATGAGTGAATAAATGTTAAAAATATATATCATAAAATTAAGATCCGTATTTAAGGTAAGACAATAGTTATTTACACAATAAGTGCCGAAAATATAATTTCTATGTTAAAGGGTTAATAGCGTATTTTTAGAGGTACATGTATTTTCATCATTAAATTTTTTTTTAACTTACAAAACATATATATCATAAGATATTCCAGTTCTGTGATAGAAGATAAAAAAATAAGTGAAAGCGATTAGTGCCAGAGGGTGTTGAACGTAAAATTTTTAGGTCTTAAGGTTCTACTATTATTCTTTCTTTGTGCGAAGACCGCATTCGCTCCGATGGTTAACAGATATAGACAGGTCATGTGGTACCCCCCTTCAAAAAGTGAGGACGCTTTAGTATTGTTATCACAGAGATATGACAGAAATTGTATGTATGTATGTTTTTATTGAAAAAAACTGTACTATGTTTCACATAAACATGTAATTATCAAAGATTTACTTAATATCTAGTAGTTTTTATCACAAAAATCATACTTTAAATATAAGCAAGTTACAATAGATGTAGTTGGAGATGACGGGGACCACATACTCTGCCGATGGTTCCATGTTATTAGTATATCTAGATCGAGAAATAGTTCGGTCGTTTTTGAGGAGATTTATTCACTCGTTAATGTTGTACTTTAACATACTGGAAGTACATATGAATTTTTTCTTCAATATTTTTTATCAGCCGAGTTTTAAAGAAAAAAATTCCCGAAATTGCATGATTTAAAATTGCTCTTATGGGCGAGAGCGCTTATTCAGCCTTTGTTGCACAAAGTTCGAGGCTAGAGATTAGAGATGCTAAGTGTATGGGAGAGAACAAAGCATCGTCAGCTGTCAGCTGGTCTTTTTACACGGAGCGAGACGTCTTTACAAAATTGCTTCTGTTAAACTGGAACTTGTTAAACTGGAAATCATGATCTGAAACTTAGGCCGGCCTTTCTTAAGACTTCAAATTATAATACTGTGCAAAAAAAGTTTGTTTTTTGAAAATTCATAACATACTTTTGTTGACAAAAGTTGAGTCTCCTCTTACTTTTTTTAGATTATTTTTTATCATGCAAACATCATGTTTTCAAGTTTTTTTACTCGAACTATCGGAAACAAGGTGCTTTATACTATGTACCGTAATTTGTTGATAACGTTTAATGGTTTAATTTTTGAGCACTGACGAGCTCAACACAGTTAAATTAACCGTGATGCAGTAGGCGGACGTTTTCATGCACGATAAGTACAACTTACTTTAACACGGTGTCTTATGAGAGCCCCCGCACACCCGCTCTGCCCCCTGAAAAAAACGACCGAACCTCCTTAAACCTTTTTTTTAACGGGAAAAATGAAAAAACCTTACTGCGCTACTTTATCCCGAATTTTTACATGTAACAACGCAACAATATGCGTGATGAAGCAATTAAAAAAAATATATATATATATCCCAACAAGCATTAAGCTTCCTCGCTTTTCAAAATTGTCTGCCACCATGCGAAGAACTGTGGAACTCTTTATCCCCACCATGCCAATCTTCAGAGCGAATACTATAATACACGAATGTCTATACATAGCATATAAAGTTGTGCCTGTAACGACGAAGATTATTTATTTAACAGAGTGGCCAGTAAGCGCCCCGGGTTATTGGGTGGTAGGCCCTTTTGTTCCTTTTGTTAATAATTAATATTTTATTATTTAATAGAGCGACCAGTGAGCGCTCCGGGTCATTGGGTGATATGCCCTTGTGTTAATAATTATTATTTTATTATTTAATAAAGTGGACAGTAAGCGCCCCAGGTCATTGGGGGATAGGCGCTTGTGTTAATAATTAATATTTTATTATTTAGCAAAGCAATTAGTAAGTGCCGTGGGTCATTGGGTGATGGGCGCTTATATCAATAATTAATATTTTATTATTTAACAGAGTGTCTTGTAAGCGCCCCAGGTCATTGGGTGATAGGCGCTTGTGTTAATAATATTACAATTTTTTATTCTTGTGCGTTGTGGGATACCATCTTTGGCAATGCCCCTTTACTGCTGTCTGCTCGGCGGAACATTTTCCTAGATCGTATAGCTATATGTATTTTCTAGGGAAAAAGTTCCGATATTGAACACGCCTAACACAACGCTGGTCAGCAGCAAATTTTTGACCATCGCGGCCAACGCTGATCCCATGCAAATTTAACTGTAGATGGCGCTACTGATAAGTAAAGAATTTGGCAAGTTCTAGAGTCAGTTGGCATAATACGATCAAAGACAAAAATAAACTACGATGAAGGATACCATTGCCATAGGTTTGTTTCTAACTTCAGGGTGTGCCATACTGGCATACTGCCCATGCAAAATTTTTATAGAAGTATAAGTGGATATAATATAAACATACATTCATATTTATTTAATACATAGGTATACATCTCTGTAACTCTTAAACGGGCAGATGAGCTTTCCCTGAAGCTGGAAGCACGCCTATTAAATATGAGGCAGCAGAAATTTATTAGTGAGGCAAAAGGCGTAGATGCTAGTGGGTCCTTAAAAAAAATTAATAAGGTTTCAGAATAAATTAGCGTAATACAATCGGATATTACAAAAATATAGTATACCATTGCTATTATATTTGTGGTATCAGGTATTTATTCGTAAATGTAAATATATAGAAATGCTAGAGGGCCCTTAAAAAGAAATGGACAGGTCTTACAATTATTACAGTCTTTACAATTATTTTTTCTTTGTGCAAATACCGTATACTATTATAATGACGGAAGCCCAATACAATTATTCAATAGATAAAATTTGGAATAGTAAACCTACTGTGGCAGCTAAGAAATGAGAATAAACTATCATCGCGTATTAAAAATTACACATCGATGCATTGTTGACACATGGAGTTTGCGGCAGAAGAAGACCCCATGAAAATTTTATCATAGATGGCGCTGCTGATGAGAGAAAAATGACTGAAGTCTTAGAGTCGATAGGCGTAATGTAGTCAGACACTACATAGAAACCAGGATACTTTTGTCATTGGATCTGAGCTAGGAATTGATTTGTAAAAGGCAAACAGATACAAGAGCTAGAGGGCGCTGAACGTAAACATTCTCAGCTAAAGTGCCGTGATATACTCGATTTAAATAATTATTACCAGTCACTTAATATACTTTTACAAAATAGGTGACGTAGTAGCTCAATCGTAGCATAACAAGGGACAGGCACATCCACGGCACTCTGAGCCACTCTAGCATGGTTTAATGAGAAATAAAATATTTTAGATAAGTACTTTTCCTTTTTTTATTTGAAACTTCGTCGTTTGATTGTGATGTAGTGTTACTAAATTATCAAATGTTTGTTTCTTTAATATTTAATTTGTCACAATATATGCGTGTTTTATTAGTGGAATGAAATGGTGAAACGTCCATGTTATTTTAAATGAGTTTGTGTACACCACCACAACGGTACGAATTTAAGCCTATTTTCTCAGTGTACGCATAATGCAACAGCGATATTGAAAACACTTTTTTTACGGATCCACTCAACTAGACAGTAGTAATTATTTTCATTGTTACATAAATATACTACCTTATTCAGATAAAATAACATTTTTCATAAAGAAAAACTAAAGAGTACATCAGTTATTGATGGCTCTGCTAATGGGATGAAGGTCAAAAGTGTTTTCCGTCATAGATACTTTTACTTTAAGTAATATGACCGTTATATGATGTCGATATAAAATATCATGATTTAATGATGACTTGGGAACATCTTAACCATTCATAGAAAAGTCTGAAAATAACAATAGGTTTTAGGATACGTACTCTCAAGGTTGTGTAATTCGTTGAGTGCAAGATTTGAATTCTTTAGCTTTTTTACAAGATGTAACTGCTGTAGCCCAAAAATGAAGTGTTACTACTTTTCACATTAATTAATTGCTCAAAAAATTTAACGACCTCAAGTTTGCATGTATCTTTCAACTGGTTCATTCATAGAATTATTTTCAAAATAATAGTGGTCTTCATGTTGATACTTAAATAAATTTTGATTTAAATTATTTTTTGCAGACAGTATTGTAGCAGCCTTATATTTTTCTGAACTATTATTCAGCTAAAAAAACTTTTCGGAATAATCTTGGGAACAAGATTGATTTTCTTAACTCAATTTTTCGGAAAAATTTGTCTTTGCAACAATTTGAGTCGTGAAAAGATTGTTTAGGATTATCTTATTTCTGTTTTCCACTTTTTCGGAAATTATTTTTCTACATTTTTTGCTTTCGTTGCCCATACATTCGCCATTGTAAACATTCTTTATGACTTTTGTCGCAATTTTCACTTTCGACATTATAACTTTCTTCACTCACTGTTTCTGAATTTATCATTTTCTGAACTTTGATCTACCCCCAACTGCGTGTCCAAGTATATATAAGCCATTTTCTGGGGTATGTATGTATCAGTAAATCAGTTACTAAACAAAAAGCCGGTTACTGCTTTAAAAATCAATTATTCACGCCCCCGGCCTTCGTCTGGGATGAAATAATAATAGAATGATACTGTGCAGCGGTTCTCGTAAAAGGAAGCGAAGAGTGGTCCTTCTCGAGAGTGAGAGGTGAAGGTGAAGGGGTGGTTCTGTCGGAGTTAAAAGGCACCGGGAATAACCTGGCGACCCTAGCCGTAAAGATGGGCAGTTAAAAGTTGGCCAAGGCGTTGTTATTTTGGTGTCACTGTAGCGAAAGGCTTTTAAAAATTTTTTTTTTTCACTTTTCAATCCCGTTTTTTTTTTATATTTTTGATTCTAAAAAAATAATCAGATGCTTCTTATGAGTACTATGTTATGGAATCATTTTTTTTTTTTTAACTTTTTCAATTGAACTTGGTAAAAAAGCTCATGTATGCTTTTCAAATAATGTAATTAACGTTTTAAATTTGTGTTGAAGTATTTTGGAACGATATGATTTGAAGTAATATTTAAAATTTAACAGTAATTATGAGAATGAAAGAAATCGGATAATTTTCTGTACCTGAAGGATATTGGTCAACACAAAAAACTAATGATTGATATTCGTCCAAAAGTAAGTTTCCTTGGACCACTACAGAGTGTACTGCATAAGAAATATTATTGGTACCGAGTGAAAAATAATTTTGTTTGCCAGAGAATTTGAGAGAAAGTACTTACGTGTCACCGTCACATCTTTTGTAAAACCGCAATCGATATACATTTAAACACAATGAATTACCACCTGCACGTACACCCTATCTTGACCGTCTGTGGGATCTGTATTGACGCGTCATTCTTTGTAAGCTCGCCCGATGGCGCTACTACCAATATTTAGTCCAAAATTCAAACTGCCTCATACAAAGTGAACATTGTTATCCATGGTTATCAATTTCCATTGTTATCCCCTAAAAACATGCTTTTACATATTTTATGCAACTCAAACACAGTTCAAGTCAAGTGCAGGAATCAAGATTCAAGATATTACAGTGCGAGGAATTAATTGTATATATATATACAAGCTTCTTTGGTTCAGAATTGTAAACGATGTATGTTACAGTGGTACAGATATGTACGCTGAGATAAAAGCTACCGACCATCGTTTTATGAAGAACACCGAATATTTAAATTTGCAGGGAATAGGTTGACTATACTTTTTATAAAATGTATTGAAAAAAAAAAAAAAAAACTGAAAGGCAAACATAGGATTTTATTGGCGATATAGTCTCTATTTTTATTTTGAGTGCAAATTCACAGCTGTGGAAATTAAATGTAAAGTAGATAGTATAAGCTGTTGTATTTAAAGTTTAAATGAAAAATTTGACACGAGCTGATATTTCTGCAAGTCATGCACTTGAAAGTTTTTATTCAAAACTGTACCGTAGTATTATTTATTCAATTGCACTCTCATAGTCACTGATAACTAATTAATGAATAGTTTAACAAGTAACTTGCCTCGGTCAATAATAATGACTCGCAGTTCATTGGTTACGAAAACTTTATCGATTACACGGTCCCAATTTTTAATTGTATTTCAAAACGTGACAGCGTTCCTTCCACATTTTTTTGAGACTCTGATTCTTCCAAGTCGTTACTTTTCGTTTTTACTATCATTTTTTGGAAATTGTCTAAGAATACGTGCCCAAAAATCCATCAATGACCTTGACCAAACGATTTTACCATTGTACATGGAATGAAACATGAATATTTGAAAAAAGACACAAAATAAGGTCATTTTAAATAAATCAGCACGCATTACGGGGATAAAAAAGTAATTCCACGAGCCATCCCGTTGGACCCGCAATAAAACTGCCCAACGCCTCCGACACGCTCCATCCACTGGTGAAGGAAGAGAAAAGAAAAGAAGAAAAAAAAAACACCTCGAATATCACTTCTCCACTCCCCGCCCCTCGGCACGTTTCCACGCAGTATCGCCCGCCAACAACTCCCTGCTCATGTATACCATTGCAGCATCCCCCCATGAAATATGCAAAAGACGATGCCCTTAAGAACCCAGCACGGCGAGCCTCACACGCCACTTCCAAAGGCAACTTACATCGAAAAGCAGAAGAAGGTGTTTTCCTTCCTCCATTTTTCCTCACCCTCCCCCTCCTTGCGCCAAGCAATCTCGAATCAATGATAATTCGAGAATTATTGCTTCCCAGAAGACTATCCACCCCACCCGCCCCTCGAAGAGGAGAATTGCCTCCTTCGCCCCTCCTTCTCCCGTATTTATGCGCCGATGCCGGGCCGTAAGGATGATTCCTAACACTCGGGGCGCGATAAAACTCCAAGCCCACCCTCTTCACCGGAGACCGTGTATACTCTCCAAAAGTCACGCGACGAGCCGAGAGCTAATGAATTTCCCCGAATCCACCCGCTCTATATTATTTCCCATCCACGAACCAAAGGGAGAAAGGGTCGACCCGCAAATCAACAGCACCTTTCTTTTCCGCTGAATCGGCTTCCCAGCATCATTATACCACACCGCAAAGCGCCGAAGACGTATACATATCCGGTGGCTTAATATCCGAGCGCTATTTTGATCTCCTCGGGAGCCGTAGGGGCTTAGGACCCTCAATTATTCACGCGTCGAACCTGCGCTTCCGCGTATACGCAACCACCGACTGTGGCTCTCTTTTTTTTCCCCCGAGTTTCTCTCACTCCGGAATCGAGTCGATTTCTCTCGGCTAATTTTCTCGGTCTTTGAAAATTTCACGACCGCGCGTACACGTATATATATATGTATATACGGCAGACGGGAGTGGCCCCGAAAAACTTGCTTGTACATTGTCCATATAAACGAAAGCAAGCGAGGTCCCGTCGCCTCATCGCTGATGCATCATTGATCAGTTATACACGGCATCGCCTCGAAAAAGACAAAACGGAGATTTACACGCAGATGTGTGTGGCCACAGAAAATCCAACAGTTTGTATTACAGCCGTGGGCCCACATAGGCAATGTGCGTCGCTCAATTATTCAGCCGGTTCGGATGTGTATATACAGCCACGTCGCGCGCGTGCCTCGGCTCTGGGGGCTGTTCCTTACCTCCTTCCTTCCTTTATGCCGTGTACATATAACTCGAAGCCCCCCCCCCCCGCTACTCCTAAGAATTATACGCGCTGCAGCACGGAATCGTAAAGCTTCTAAGCTCCAGACGGAGTGGATGTAAGTATTCTATTGTTGCTCCGAGGGGGTGTGTGTGGTGGTTGGAAATATGGCGGCGATAAAAATTACGAAAAGGGAGGGCCACCGAGGCGCCGGTTGAATTTCGAGGAGGGCGTTTTGCGGTAATGGAACGGATGGCTGTGTGCGCGCCGTTGTGTGTGCTTCGTGGGGTGGTTTTTGATGATTTTGATGAGAAGAGGCCGCGAAATGGGGGTTTCGGTCGGAAGTGCGGATCTCGAGATATGACTTTGGTGGTATCGTGGAAGAGGCTTTGTTGCAAACGGAGAAGCATGCGTATAGCGTTGGAAATTGTTGCGATGTGCCTTCTGTTTACGGGCGAAAAAGTACAAAAGAGACACAATAATCAATATGACAAAGACACAACTTTGGAAATTCAAGTTTAGTTGGAGAATATTTCTTTGTTTATTCAACAATCCTTCGACCTAAGGTGTAATGTGTTATAAAGAGATACAATTATTAAAAAATTGATGAAAACTGACTTTTACAAAATTTCGTGTAACTTTTGACCAGAAAATTGCATCGCTTTAGATATTTGTTACTGATGTAGTGTACAGTAGAAAAACCATGAAAAAAACTTTTTTTAACCAACTTCTTTTTCTAAGCAAGTTATAGCAGAATCACCCATATTTATGTATATTATGTATAAAGAAGTTAATAACAATGAAAATTGAAGACATTGTTGAAAAATGTGCACAGCAAAGGATTTACCCCAATCCAAAATTGTATCTGTTGTTACGTAAGCTCCGTTTTTCACGAGGTTTATGAGTCAATTTTGGTGGCTCATATAGTTTCCCGATGAATGCTGAAAGTTATAACAATTAAAATTTTTGTACAGTTTTGTAAGCAAACTTACAAAATTGTATCTAATATGGAACTTTTTTTGTAACAGATTAAAAAGGGACTAAAATGACTTACGTTTTGCGACAGTGTTTCTTTCTATAATGAAGATGCTTAACAGCGTTAACATTATACATATTTTAATTATAAGTTCCATCGTGGTACTTGGGAAGTATGTTATAGTTAGGCTTGTCTATTTTTCACTAAACTAAAAAAAAAGATGCAACATTTTATACATACAAAAAAAGCTATTACGTTAGAACATAAAGTTTTAAGAGTCACATATTTTTAAAAATTCCTTCACTGACGATAAGTATATCTTTATGTAAATTAAACGCACAAATTTAGAAGCTAAAGAGAAAATAATTAATTTTAAAAATTGAAAAAATTATAAAAAACCCAATTTCATCGTTAAAATTTTTGTTTGTATTTAAAATAAAATAATAGTTACGTTTTAACAATGTTTTTTAAATCATCCTATACTTCCAATTTTTTTCATGATGTATTGTATTGTTCGATAGCTGCACAAAATATGCATTAACCAATTTGAGATTGTCATACATATTAAAAATTACACGATACACTTGTATTAAATTAATTATGAAATAAAAAAAATTATCATGAATATTAAAGGAAGACTCAATAAAAGGAAAAATACATAACAAAAATTATAATAGTATAACTTCAAAGCCAAAGTCTTAGCCTTCAAATGAACTTATTTTCCTGACTTTAAAATCAACAAGCCTAAGTGAAAAAATCTGATACTTAACTTAATGTTCTTTACATTTTTATGCATAAGAATTGTTATGGCATCTACAATACAGATGATATCAATAACAAAAAGCCATTCACTTTTTCGCCAGGAGACCAAATGATTTAACATTAAAATTTTTCAATAATAATTTTAAAATAATAGTCATAATCGTTTTAGATCGTTTAATATAGTTTTAATGTTTGTTTGACAATCGTTGGAAAAAAATATACTTCATCAAGAGAAAAAGTACACAATAGGATCAGAAGAAAAAAATTCTATTGTTGGTATTATTTGTTATCGAAATCGTCATCACAAAATACTGTAAACTCTTTCCGGTATTTTCTATCTAGTCCATGGAAAATTACTCTTTAGCATTGCAAAACAAAAATTCTTTTATTGTTTTTACAAATAAAGTTCAAAATATTTATTTGTAAGCAGTGTGTTCCAGATTTGTTACGGGATTTCATATATTTCACAAGATTTTTGGGGGCCATTTTATGAGACCTTTATTTGTAACAATAGATATTTCAATTATTTTAATGATATAAGTTTAAGAATTCTTTGTCAAATAAGATCCAAATGATTTCATAAAGTGAATATCTCCATGGCAAGTACAGGCACTTATTTTAAAAGATATACTCTCCAAACCTGACTCAATCAAGAGAATCAGTACAAAATTGGGTGCTATGTACGGTACCTTAGTTTATTTTTGAATTTTCTCTATACTAACGAGTCACCAACCTGATAAAACTGTATATATTTTTTTTTTTTTTTTCAATCTTTTACCTCAACCATAACAGCGTACTAAAATTATATTTGCTGCAGAATTAAAAATCAAATTTTCACTGATTTAATTTTAGAGTGATAATGATTTGAAAATTTGTATACGGTTTATTGGTGAAAAAAATTAGAGATTTGTAAACTTACGATAAGAGTTGTGGTGAAAAAATTGTATTAACTAAAATAATTGCAAGATGCAAATTTTATTATTTATTTATTCATTTTTTAGCTCGTAGGAGCTGTTGAATCATCGTATACAATTAAATTATAACACACAGTATACACGATATTCTTGGAATTATTGAAACAGTGGTTATCCTAATCCAACGTGAAATCCAGTATCGAAAAGGCGTCTTGGTTGATATTCTGGCATAGTTTCTGCTCGTGATAAAAAAAAAGTTTTAATTGTATTTTAAACATTTTTTTACTTATGAATTAATTAAAATTAAGTGACACAAATTCAACAATACGAATTTAAAAAATATGAAGCAACAATAATTCAGAATTACTTACGTGGGGCACCATTTCCTTGGAAGATGAAGATACTCAAAAGAGTTAAAAGTAGACAAATCTTCACGACGAATCCCATGATGGCGTCAGGAAAAATATTATATTAGAACTAGTGTTATACTATTTTAACGAACTGCGATGACATGTCAAGAGCAACGGTTTATATACAAAAAAAATGTCACGTAGGACAATAAAATTTTACGGTCCACATACTTTAGAAAATGCTATCATCAACAATAAACATAGGTATTTTTACGTTGGAAAATAACAAAGAGTTTAAATGCAACAGGAAACATAATTTACAAAAAATAATTTTAATTTGTCTTACAAATTTAAATGCGTTTTAGGAAACAAGGAACCAGGAACAAGGAAACAGGACGATTTTTAAATTATGTATAAAATATTTTTGCAACCATAATAATGAAGAATCCTACGATTGAGATGCAAGAATTGTATAACTATGTAAAATATTTATTATACTTATCTAAAACCATACACCGCAAGCTGAAAATACTTCATATGAAGCCTTTATACCTTAATCACGAGTAGAACAATATCTCAAACAAACAAACAATTTCTTTTTTTTAAACTACGATGAACCTGCCATTTTTTTTCACAAAAAAAATTTTTTTGACAGTAAACTAAAGCAAAAATCTTGACCTTACGAAAATTTTGTTTCCAAAAAAAAACCATTTAAAAATTTGAGGAAAGAGTATACCTTCCTAACCTTTTAAATAAAAGGCATTGTGTCCTATGAAATTGCAAAAATTTTTATATATGTCATAAACCATAGCAATGATCGAAACTTTGTTTATTAAATAAATCGTTAATGTGTATCATAATAATGTTCAATAGTAATAGCAATGTCATTGTAAGGTCAAAAGATTATTAGAAAAAATTATTTTCATGTCAAAATGACTTGAAATTGACCTCCCAAACATAAAACATAAACGTACAATATCACGTTTAAAAATAAATGAAGGCTGTGAATGGAAAAACTGATTTAATGTTTGAGCGAGCATAAAATTTAATCTTGTACGAAATAAGTGTTGATTTAATGCCATCGTCTGATTTTCCCTTACAAGTTTCGCTACTTCTGGCGAAACCTTCTCTTAAACAATCAGACACAAACAAGATATTTCATTATTTCAAGATAAATTTTCACCCTATTCAATAAAAAATCTATGGTTAAATAAGCATAAATTATTCTACAAACTATTCTTTTATTTCATTCTCAAAAATTATTTGTCATTTGAAAGCGTATAATTAGTCTTGATTTCATGTTTATTTACAGTTTCTGAAGTATTTAAGATTAAAATGATCAGACAGTTATTTTTTACGACAATATTATTAATTTAATTTTTTTCTCAAATTTTACTGATATAATGTTTCGTTGGCTAATATTGCCAAAAGATTGTTTTTCGCCTAAAATTTTTAAAAGCATATGCTTTCAGCTGGAAAAAAATTGTGGAGGATATTCTTAGTCCTGAATATCGATATGAAGTTTCAGTTTGTTTAATTTTCTTTTACTTTATCGAGTATAATAACAGCTGATCATACTTAACTCTAAAATAGCTTGTCAAAGTGCCATTGGATTTTCATGCTATTCCTGAAGGTATAAGTGATCCATACTCAGATGGCCACTAGTTTTCTGTACTTGAATAAATTAAAAAAAAAAAAAAAAAAAAAAAAATACTGAAAAGTACTGAAACGTAAGTTAAAAGGTAAATTTTTTGTATGTTTGTGAGTATTATTCTAACATACTAAAAATTAAGAAAAAAAATTTTGTATAGAAAAACTGTTAAAAAAAAAATTTTTGTATTTCTTTGGAACAAGGAATTTTATGCGATATAAGAAATACAGATGTCATGTTTCTAAATACGTAATAATTTGAATAGATGTGGTTTACCAGTGTTAAGAAAAATTTATAGAAATTAAAAAAAAAAAAAAAAAAACAAATAGGCTATATTGGCAAAAGGAATGGAGACTGTGATCACGTCAAATAATTGTAACACAAAAAGAATATCGATTGATTTATTAATTTATTCATTAGAAATTGAGATTTTTAATGCCATCCTATTAAAACATTTTATTCGATAACAGTAAAGTATTTATGACAACATTGAAAAATATGAGCAGGAGTGATCTATCCCAACGCCAAGTGTGCTTGGCCATCGACGAGATGGTGTCTATTACCGCGTGCATCTAGTGGTGCCAATAAGTCTGCTATCAAGGCTACAAAACATGAAAGTTAAATCATCATATTGTATTTCTATGTTAATAAATCAAAATTTATTAAATAAAAAAGATTATTTGTAAAATTTTAAATACAAATTGAAAAGAGATTAAAGTAACTTACGTTTTGGAATAGCATTTCCTTCCATAATAAAAATGCTCAAAAGAGTTAACAGTAGACATATCTTAACGAAAAGTTCCATTGTGATATTTGGAAAATTATGTTGTAGCTAGGCTCGTCTCCTTTTCTTTGTTGAACTGCAAAAAATGATAGAAACGGATATTTTTATACGCAAAAAGACTTTTACGTCAGAACATAAAATTTTACGATGCGCACATTTTTTTTAAAATGCTGTCATGTACAATAAGCGCATTTTTATGCGAAGTGGTAACAAAAGTTAACAAATTTTATTAAACTTTAAAATGGAAATTTGATTAGCAGGCAACTTTTAAAAGATCTATAAGACAACCTTTATTACTTCGGTTTTCCCCAATACACGCATTATCCTTGAACCATAAAAAATAATAAATGAAAGAATTCGAGATCACAGATCAAAATAAAAATCACATACCACGAGAAGCACACTCTCCCGCATTGCTATTATTCATCAAAAAAGTTTTATGTACTTAGTAAACAGACATCGCGAAAAAAAAACTCAACCCTGCCAACCCATCGCTGTAATGTACCCGTGGGGCTTCCGAACTAATGCATCAGAGTGCCCAGCCTAAAAATAAGGAAACAAAAACAAAGAAGGGTGTACACAAGCATTGTATTTCCCAGCAACATTTTACATTTCCTAATACTCATCCCCAAAGAAGCATGGCAGAGGGAAAAGGTCAAAGCGCGTAACAAAAGTGACTGGGAATCAAAGAATCGCTTTTGCCATCCATCGAGAAAAAAAGCTCGGTCACAGAGGAAAGAAGCTGATATCTGCATGCATGAAGATCTCGCTCACAATGAAAACTTTTTTTCCGAAGTGAAAATTTTCACAAAAACCCACCACCATAGCGATTGTGGAACGGCTTGGCTGGGCGGAATGGCTAACGAGACAAGCACGCGCTCGAGGCGATTTTCGGCTTCGACGATGTAGACTCTCCGGCCGTGCCATTATTCCGCGTCTACGACAGACGAAGCAAACAATAGGCCGCCGCTCTCGCGATTCGACGAAATCGGGCCGATCGGAGCGACGGCTCTTTTCTCGAGAGGCAGGAACTACCCTTGAGGCTGTCACAGGCTGCATGGAACCTGGGTTCACTCGTATAGATTGATGGTTTAGAGAAGAAAGTTATCACCAAGTAACATCTCAAGGAAAAAATGGCACAAAGCTTCTTCACACTTGATTGAATGAAATGCAATGATACGATATATATTCCCCGAAAGTTTACCCCTACGACTTAGGAATGGATTTAGTTTTCCTTCTGCCATGGAATTCACTCGCTAATTCAAAGGAAGGAAGTGAAATCGATCCAAGTGACAACAGTGCTAGGGACGAAAAGCTGTGCGAAAAATAAGAAAAACCCCAAGTACCGGTGAGCTTGCGATTTGCATTTTGGATCGTCTCGGTTTGGAAACAAGGCCAGCTCAAGTATTAATGGCCCCGATGAATCTTGGATTCGCCTGTGTCGTGGTAATTAATGTTTGAGGGCAGGGCATTGGGAATACTTTATTATTTTCCCGCAGAGGGAGGGACGCGTGTTGAGTGCCTGGTAGCGAGGACTGCTCCGCTAACCCGGATATTTATGGTACAATTTAACTCGAGGAATAATTGTCATCCGTCCCGCGAGATCCGAGGCCCTCCCCCTCGACGTCGTTGGCCTGAATTTTGCACGCCGAGCGGCCTGATTAATTACTTTTTGGCCCCAATAGTCTGGGCTCTCTGCACGATGCTGCGTGCCTACCCGAGATCAGAGAAACAATTTTCACCTGGAAAATATTACAAGCCACAGCTTTCATCGTTATCGTCATCTGCAGTTGTATTACGGGTGTAAGACTTGGAGGTGTCTTTTTGACTTTGACAACGGATCGCAAGCTAGAATTTCCAAATTTCTTCGGTAGCAGATAAAAAAAAAAAAAACTTTTTTTTGCATTTTCACATAAAAGTTTCTGCAAAGGTTTCACTTTGTTGTCTCAATATTAAAAAAAAACGATTACTCAACGTGCACGAGTTCATAAATAAAGTTAATGCCAGTTTTTTTATGTGTTTACGTGAAACGAAATAATTAGTTTTGATGGGTTATCTCAAGGTAATAACAATCCTTTTGTGATTAAAAAAAAAAATATTAGTCACACGATTTTTGTTGTTAAATAATGTTAAATAGTAAAAACTAGCAAAAATAAAAATGTTTATGCATGTAAAAAAAATCCAGAGAGTTATTTTTCTCAAAATAATGCAAATAAAAGTTTATCAATCGCGTGAGGCAACGTTTTACAACTGAAGTAAATTTGAAAAAAATGGTAAACTCATGCCGAATCAACGACACGTGTCACCAAAAAAGGCTCTGCGAGAATCGTCCAAAACTCGGACTTTGTTACGCAAGAGAGGCGCACGGAGCCCGCCTACAGCTGTACAAGTGTGGGTGATTTCTTTCACAATCCAAAAACCCTTATCGGTAAAGAGTTTTTTTCCACCCGAGGCGCTTGGCGGGTATTGTTTTTCCTCCCCCGAGCTCCGATCTTCCGCACAGGCCCGTAACATTTTCGCGTCCCAGATAACCAGACCAATTTTTTCCCGAAAAAGAGTAAAAGCTGACGGCAAGCTCGGAACTGAGGAAAGAAATTCAGGCTGAAAAGCCTCGTGGAGAGAGAAAAAAAAAAGTCACGTGGGAGCAAAGATGGGGGGATGGAAAAATATAGGGGCGAGAGAATTCGTAATACAGAGAAAAGAAAAGGGAAGTCAGGGGGGGGTGGAGTGTCTCTACGGCCCCGCTGGGAGGAATTCCGGGTCTACGTTTTAAATTGCTGCATCCCCGGGCTCCTTGTTTATGCATGCCCGGCGTTTTCTTATTCCTGGACGGCTCCTCCGCGCCTAGCGTGTGTTGGTGTATTTTATGTACACGCGAGAAAGAAAGCCAGACGAAGCGCTACCCACACACGTGTATACATGTATAAGGACCGCCTACTGTACTCTTTCTCGAACTTTATGAGCCGGGCGCATTCTCTCGCGTGCGTGCGACGGTACGATGCGTGTATGCGCGTATTGTACGACTGCGCTTAGGTAACCGTGCCACCCCGAGCTCCTCCCCAATTTCATTCGCTCCACAGAGTGTGGGTGTACCCCCTCGAATGGAAATTCTTCCGAGCAATGCGGAAACTCTTGCTTTTTCTTTACAGCACGCGTTGGTGTTCTCGTTAGACATCACTGAATGAAAATATCATGCAAACGCGACGTATCTTTTTTCTTTCTCGTTGCGGATGCTGAGTCATTCTCTGATAGTTTTATTCGCCAAAGTTTGATAGTATGTACCATTGGTCCCAAAAGAGATTAAAATTTTCAAGTATAAACGAGTCACACAATACTTCATTAGTAATTCAATTGATGGTATTTTTTTTTTTTTTTTTTTTTCTTTTTTATAACCCTTTTTGAGTCACAACCCATAAAAGTTACCAATAAAATCCCAAACATTATAGAATTATTTTGAGTATGGTTTATTTGTAAAAACAATATAAGCAATATAAATATACAATAAAAAAAATTGAATTCTACGCTCGATGCACGTCGACGAGTATATAATTATCGGAAAGTATAACTGAATAAGGTAGAGGGGGTAAGAGATGTAAGACAACGTAACAATAACATCGCGTACTAAGTGCCCAAGATAATATCAAAAGCTCACGTGAGACTCTAAGTAGACATGACACGATTCTAATGACACATTTTCGGCTTATCACCAAGAAAGTATTTTGAACAACATTGCACGTGTCGACTCTTTGACTATTGTATAGTGTCATATATTACTGCTGCCGTCATTATGAAAATTTTAACGAAATCCCGAGCAAAATTCTACTGTTGTGTCATGCTCTGGTCATAAAAATGTTGGCTCTTCTTTTCCGGACCAACGTGTATGCGTGCACAGGTGCGTGTGTATACATGCAGTGGTTTCATGCAGGGAGGATCGAGAGAGGGAAGGGAATTAGGACACGCCGGACGTTTTAATCTTGCGATTGTTCGCCACTTGAATAATGGATACATGCATTTGGCGAGAGCGACTCGCTGAGTCTCCTCTGTATATCCACTTATATATACATATATACGAGGTGATTGCACACGAGGCGAGAAAGGTTCACGCGAGGTTTCATCATTCGGGCTTGAAAAACGGAGTGTATGTGTTGGAGTACAGGGTGTTAAGGGCCAAATGGTGTATTTATCATGGACTTTACAACGTTGGTTATATTTGGAGTTGAAAAATTCTTTATTTATTCGTGGAGATTGGAGAACGAGATTTCTTTATTTATTTATTTTTTTTTTTATAAAGAATGTTTATTAATTCCATTAGTGGATACATATGGTGTGTTTTGAAGCGATGAGAGACGTACAAAGAATCGCTTTAGAGTATATCAATGGTAAAACGAGTATATCAAATGCCTTTTGAGCCATATAAGCTATCTTATGGTGTAGAATTTATACTGTTGATAGTTAAAAAGTTGTACAGATATATTATGAATGGTTACAATTCAAATGCAATGTTCTAGTGCATTAGATGTAGCTGGTATACAATAAGAGAAAAAATAATTGAAAACTCTTATGGCCATTGCTATAATTTTTGAGTAAAGGCAAGTAAGGGTGCGGTAAAATAAGTTAAAGCTTCTAAGCTTCGTATTGCGTTCTGTTTGCTCTATAATATGGTAGTTTACTGGATATACCAGGTTTTGAAATAAGAAATTTGGCACATGTGTTTGTGCTTACTTGTAGCCTCATTTTTTTTTTAATTTTAATTTACAGGAGTATATTAATAGACTTATAGCTTTAGTTAAATACAGAGGACTGTCGGATGGGGTTGGGCCCTGGAGGGAGCCATATCCTGTCACATGATGTTTGTTTGCCTCCTTTTGGAGTAATATTGCTTGGCTCTCCTCTGTAGCTCAGCCATGTTCTTGTCCTGGTCGCAAAGCCACTAATATTTGTCGAAACGTAGCCTAGAAAAATCATGCCAATCTCTTTTCGGGATAATTTGAGAGTACTTCAGGGTAGGCGTACTTTTTTTTATCTAGACCAGTGAAAGATTGTGGGAATATTATCTGAGTTTTGAACCAGGCCTTGTTTGTCAAGGATCAATAAGCCTTTGGGTGGAAGTATGCCTGCTCTTTTTCCATTTTCAATTTTTATCTGGTCGGGATTTATGAGCTTATCCGAAACATAAAGATGTTCTGTTTCCTTGGATGAGTAAGATACTCTCTCGTAGTCTTTGTAATAAAATTGTCTATTCGCTGGATGTTGGCCACTTCCTAGAGCTTTCTATTAGAAATAAATTTATTGATCTGTACATTTTGAGACAGACCCTCGCGTAGGACCTATCAAAGATACTGATTATCTCTGTGGTGGAGGCACCTTGGTTTATCCACATAGGGACTACTCATGAGATTATAGGGCGAATAAGCAGGCAATACGCGATAATTTTTGAACGTGAGCTTGTGTGTTGATTACAAAAGAGTTTACTTAGACTTAGGAAAGTTTCTTATTGGATGATAGGTTGCTGGCTCATGCGAAAGAGTTGGCCAATTTGTATACCTAGGTATTTCACGCTGGCTTTGTGTGGTGCCTTTATTTCTTCGTTTGTATCTGGTAGTAGCTTAATTTGGAATTTCCTTCAACCGGCTTTTTCAGCTCTATCAAGTCTACTAGTCTCACTAGGATGGTAATGCATGCCCACGAGTTTAAGACCCGGCCTTTACTCACTTGGCTCGCACCTCTTAGAATCTACTTTCTCATGTGCGTATTCCAACTGTGGTCCGATGGTTCGGAAGCCATTGTAAAATAAGGTCCTCATTGCTGTGTAAGTGATTGATGTCACAATTAAATCTAAGGTGGTTATTTTTTACGATGCCAATGACGATAGCATACATATGCATAGTAACACAGCATTGCAGAGCTTGTTGGGCACAATTCTCAGAGGTGGCTGTAAAAAATTTAAAAAAATAAAAATTTATTTGGTAAGGAAGCTCTTTTTTCATGTTAGTAATTTATTTAAAAATCGTTTCTCGTCGATTGACGAAATATCGGGCGGTAATTTAAATTACTGTCGCTTGAAGAGGTAAGAACCGATCTAATAGACCCTTATCAAAGATAGAAAGACATTTTTTTACAACTTTGCCCAGCCGGTTTTTGGCTGAAAAACAAATCTTGAAATAACATATTTAGATGAGGATTCTTCAAGAAATCATTAACACAATGATAGAATTTTCATATAAAAACAAGAAATTATTTAAGGTGCTGAACAGTGTTATTCTTTGATATTCCTTCATCGCGATGTCTCAATTTTTAGGCATAGGATGGCACCTATGTTAACTTTTACCTCATCTATGACAGATTGTGTGCTATTGCTCTACACATCAGATTATTTTTATGCCTTAAAAATAATCATTACAAGTCATCGTTAACAATAATCAGAGATAACTTTTCCATAAGAATTCCAGATTATCGTACGAAAAATGCTGATGAAAAAACGCCCAGTTGCCACGTGTAGAGGTTAAAGTAAAAAAGAGATTACGTTAAAACACATCTAGAATGTTAAAGTTTATTTAAAATGATAACATATGAAAACAAAGATTGCAATGTAGCAATAAAATTTTTAATGTGTGCTGAATGATTTTCGTATTAAAAGTTAGGAATGCTAGGTCATGAAAATTATTATTATCAGTGACACGTGCGCTAAAACAACTTTTTTTTTAATGCGTGTCATGCTTGCTGGAAAATAACAAAAAAAAACTATTTAGATAAAATTTATTTATTTAACGAAGTATCACGATGGGATACTTATGAATAAGTAGTTTCTATCAGTGTCCTGTAAGACGCAGAAGCTCGTACTAAAGATGACTCCTATACTTACTTTTACAATGAATTAAACTGAAATGGTAAATTATTATGGCAAGAATTAAATTTTACAAGTTCGAAATCAGTTATTATTAGGCTTAAGCAAAGAAAAAAAAAAAATTTAAGCCTTCATCAATTATCCTCTGGCTTTATTATCCTTCAGAAACCACACTTATAACACAGTATCTTTTTCAATTATTTAACGACTTTATTCCGATCCGCAACAAAACCTACCCTATCGTTTTCTGTTCAATCGTTCCGCGAACTGCGTATACGCGTATTTGCGGGATCTCATGAAAATATCATCAGACGATCAGACACACGTGACATTTTCAACGTTGTATCTCTGGAAGTTATATTTTATTTAAATCTTCATACATCATACTTATATCGCATGGGCTTTTGAAAAACTTAGCACAGCACATCGTCAGATACCAGCATTTTCGCGTAACGATTATTGGTAATTATACACTGCAATCGGTAATTAAAAGCTCTTGGGAGAAGAAAAAAAAGTTTTGCACAGTACAGTCTGGAATTTTAATTAAGTGGAGACGCTGCAGCGTTCCCCCTTATTTTTTTTTAATTCATAGGATGGCATGACCAGCTATTAACAAAAAAAAAAAAAAAAATGCGAACTTTACCTATGAGTATTGGTGTACGTCGTTTTATATTCTCAATGTGCTCGTCGTAGGCATACATTTAATAATGGTGTCTCTGTCGCGTTTATGATTCCGTACATGTAATTGAAAAAAAAAATCTTACTATCGTCTCGATTTTTCAAGACAAGACAACTGTATCGAGAAATTCTTAATCTTGCGACAGCCCTACTATGTACTCTAATTTTTACCGTAAATTACTGCAATTCTTCTACTTTTGTCGGTACAATTTTTGCCGTAAGTTATACAGTAAAAACTTAGACACTCGCATAACTTTGTAGAATCACCGCACTTGAACGGTAAAAATTACTATAGTCCTTTTTCCTGAGTACACATATATGTCCGGAATTAGTACATTGCGCACCTAAGTTGGAAAAGTAAAAAAGAGTCTCAGGTCATACAAGTATTCGACAAACGGACGATCTGAGGCTTCTTTTCTTCCGGCTGTGGTGCATATACGAGTTTCGTGCCTCACCTGCTGGGAAGTAAATATTCCCATCCACGCAGTGGGTAAGAATGTTTACTGCACGAAATAGTAGTTTTCCTACGTGGTAGCGCATCTCGCCAGGACTAGCACTAGCACTCCTTGTCTTACCTCTACTTTTCCAACCGAGGGTGCAGTAAACGTCCTAAGGTTTAAAAAAATGCCCAAGGTAGGAAAAAATTGTACTCAGCTAAGTCAACCACCATATTTTAATATTGGTTACTTTTACACGGTTGAAAAGAAAAATACAGCTGGCAACTGAAGGGCTTGGTTTAGCTGATTAATATTTGTAACTCCCATTAACAACCGGGACAGTAAAAAATCTAGGCTCCCATTTCGTCAATGATTCTGAATTTTTTCTGGAAGAACAAAAAACTTCTTTCAAGGAAAAATGCCGTCTATGATAAGGGTCCTTGCAGCCCTGTGTTTTCTATACGCTGCCGCACAAGCGGACGTACCATTCACCTCAAGGGTCCAAAATGTCGACCGAGGCATCGCGTACGAGTTCTGCAACAAGATTATACGTCAGAAGGACCTCAACTGCCAGTTTGAGCTGATTCTGGCAAACGGCACCAAAAAGCATTGTGACGTAAACTTCAAAGCACCCCGTGGAGAAGGAGTTACTTACATGTATTCAAAAAACGAAAACAAACTTATGGGGAACAACTTCATATTCCGTTGGATGGCTGAGAGAAACTTCTCGCACCAGTTTGTCACTGTACTCAACATGGACGGATGCGATCGCGTCGATTTAGATTTTATTGTCGACGCTAAGCCACTCGACGAACTAGGACACAAAAGATACTCTAACTTCAATGTCCTCATTTACCACGACAGCTTTCATGTATTAATTGGTAGTAAGAAGATGTGCGGTGACCAACAAAGCCCATGTATCCTCCGATACAATAACGAAGGTATGACAATTTACAAAAGTTTGACGTACGGTTCTTAGCATAATGGATGAAAAATATAGACAAACATTAATCAACGTTTTCTCCCGATCCTTTAACCATTTTTAGGTAAATTAGTCGGCAATCCTGTACCCTTCCCCTCAAAGTACTTTGAGAACGCGATGGTCGTGGATCGATTCAATCCAAGTAGTGGTGGTTTTTTCGCAAACACCAAGTACATCCCCGCAGGCATTCTGATGAACGTTAGCTATGTGAGCCACAAGGGCTTTGAAACCAAGGTGCTCCAAAATTACTTAAATTCAGACTACTCATTCGACCCTCATACGAAGGTGCAATCGAGCGAATATGGTTACTATTCATTTTGCAGCAACGTCGACTCCTCCGTTTTTACTAAAGTACATTGTTTTCAATACGACACCAAAGGCCACGAAAAAATGAACGCAACGATCGAGCTAGAGAACGATTTTGAGCGTTACGCATTGTTCAAAGTATTTTCTCAGCGTGGTGGTGGCATCATCATTGTGTACTACAAGGAAGATTTCTATGACGATTCAACCTCCGAGTTACCGTTCAAAATTAAGGTAGTGAATGAAAATGGAGACGTTGACGCGAATTCCGAGCTGATCTTACAAGGGTCAGATATTTCAATAAATAGTTTAAAGAAGATAATTATGAACCAGTTGGAGTCAGAGGTGGGTCAGTCATGCATTGACGTGGCCTACCTGCAACAGATTAACCAAAACATCAGCACCAAGTATGTCAACAAGTGTATAGAATAGAGGTTTTCATCCGAGAATACAATAAAAGAAGATTACATTGTCTTGGAGAACTTATAAAAACATGGTCGTTTCTCTCAAATTTAATTTTTTTAAAAATAATTCTAATTTTTTGGTTTAATTAACCATTACATGATAAAGATGCAAATCAACTCAAGCACAATGACATGAATAATTTTTATCGTATGAATAATTTTACGTCATTATAATATGTTATCAACACCAACGCTCGTGTACAAGCATGACAAAACTAATAAAATGACTTTTAAACTTTAATGTTGTCTTGATAATATTTTTTACATCTATGTAGTTTTAACTTTCTTAATTTCATTAAAAAAAGATTGAAAATTTTTAAAAAGTGATTATCCATGGAGATTAGATAGTAAGTAGATGACCTTGAACTCCACTGTAAAGTACTCGGTCTAACTCTTAATATTTTTATCTTTTCGTGTACGCAATATGTAGACTACTAAGTGTTAAAAAAAGTGCAGTTAACGTTTTTACTTGTGTACGTCATTTCTCCAATCTGCAATTCTGCATTCAGTGAAAATCCTTGTCTCTTAAGTTTGGTACCTGGTTTTTGTGGCTTTTACTTTGAATTTCATAGTAAATAGCAATTCAAAGAAAAGTAAGTAATTATAAAAAAAATCGAGCCACTTTATTATTAGTCATTCAATATAATTAACTGCCCATTAAATAGATACTTGTTAGGAAAACACGCATTCTACAAATGTTATTAAAACCTATAAAAATCACCTTTTAACAAAAATGAGTGGTCAGGCAAGGTTGATGCGTTCAATTAACATTTTTTAGAGATTTTCGAAGGTCTTTGATTTACAGTGGCAATAAATTAGTAAAACCTATGAAAATTAGTTTATCCAATAACAAAAAAATTTATTAAAAATATACAATACGGTAGTCGTACTTCAGGCAAAGAAAAAGGATATTTTGTACTAGAATTAACCTCCAAGATTTTAATAATAATAAATGATATTAATCTTTCTATTGTATGAGAATCTCGGGCTACATGGCAATTTCTTGCAATTCAAGTTTTCCGTTACACTTTACGTCCCATTCGATATATATTCAATGGATTTCAAGGGTTTTCAAAATTTTATCTGTTGAAAGGTTTTTATTGCACTACATGCATATTAGGTCGTTAATAATCTAACAACTCTTTTGAACACTTGTACATTAAAATTTAAAGAAATTTTTTTTTTTAATTGAAATAGTCACCATATTTCAATGTCCTTTCCCTCTGTTACGATAAGTTTTCCCACTCGCTACCATCACACATTAAAATTGGCTGGGTTTCCCATAAAACACTGCCTTACCCTTAGCGATCATTATAATCATCGAGCTGCTATTCAACAGGTCTTCCCGTAACCACACATTACTCGCACACCAAATTATAAGTTACACAAGAAATGAAAAATTAATACAAACCATCTACTTAATTTCACATCAATCCTCCCTACACCCTTAATGACAAGTTAAATTAGCCCCAACACAATATTCCTCGAGTCAATTTCATTACAATCGTCTTTCACAGCAGCAGTCCATTTTTACAAAGGCTATTAACGCCACCCTCATATACTCCCTACCCACTACACGAGAAACACAACTCGAAAATCTCGTGACCACGAAATCCAACCTCCCAACCCCTTCTAACCTGCGGAAGAGTATCCCTCTACGTAACCCACCCCCCACAAAGCCAATAATCATTCCCTCGTTCTTACAGTCGCTCGTTAGCCAGTGAATTGAGGTCGTTGATTACGCTTATTAGCTCGATCGGAGGTTCGTTCAATTTTTCCCTTGGGAGTGGAAAAGTGTTACGGGGCTTCCTAATTGAATAGCAAAGGTACGCACGCACGTAACGTGCACCCTTTGATAATCGCTGTTGGTTCCGAGCTATGTATACTTACCTGTGGTGTGTGTTATAACGTGAGGATGTGTGAAGGTAAGATGTCTTGTCGTTTGGTGTAATTATTGCCTTCTTTAGAATTCCTAATGGATATGATCTGCTGTTGAGGACACAGCAAAGCTTGACTTTTTATCGTTAGTATTGATATTGTTGATTATCAACGCTGCCACAAACAAGTTACCGAATATAGATACCAATAAGGTGCCATCTGAATTTCAAGCTGGGAAAAATAAAATAACTTCGTATTTAAGAAGGCTTGAATTAGTCATAAGGTAACTAGGCAAAAATAATGGGATTGTTCATAGGTCATTTGGTTATTGAATGTGTATTTTTACATGTGTAATGCGCCTTTTCTCTACTATAAAATATTATAATCTTCAAGAATGTAGAACACGCTTAAAAGTGTGTCATGATTTCTTAAAAATTAGAAACTTTCTAGTAAGAAACTATTTATGAATCCCTGTAGAAACGACGTACAAAATTTCAAGACTTATAATTGACTCAGATTGTTTTTGTCAGTCTGTTTTTCGATTAATTTTTCGACTTACCTTCCGGTAGTCAATCAGATTGAAATTTTTAACGCATCTTAGATTCCAATGACTCGATGTACCATTATAAATTATGGATAATCCATTTCTTAACAACCCCCATGATATGAATATCAAGTCAATAGGTGTGACAGGTAGAACATAATAAACTGTCTGACGCCCTCTTAAGTCCAAATACGGTGCCCACCACAACATAGCGGATTATCTATCCTTCTACATTGTCCTTAACATTGATATCAGATAAAACAATATCATAAGAATATTATTAATAAAGTAAAGGTTGTTATCTTAAACATAATATGGTGACTACAAAAAATGATTAATCACTTATTTTCCCAGAACCCTCTTGATGCAACCCCAAAAGCGAAGAGGTTTTTGCATCTATTAGTACGAATCATAAATAAAGTTATGTAACTATAAATTTAAATGAGGTAACTTTTCTTTGCGTAATAATCTGAACTATTCCTTTCCTCCGCATGCAACCATCAAAATTCATTTTCCATATCCTACGTAGGTAAATCCTTTGTGTTTTTGTTAGTTTGGGTTTGAATGAGTAAAACACCCTCTGTAAGCGAGAAAGTCATTAAATAAAAGAAAAATAACAACTTTATAATGATATGGGTGACCCTCCAATTATCAAAATTAATCAATTGTTGATAAAAAAAAAAAAGAAAAAAAAAGAAAGAAACGAAACCCACAATCGTGTGCTTGTGCCAAGAGCAAGTACAGAGTAGGTACACACTACAATCAAAGAACACGAGAAAGGGGATGAAAAATCAAAAACCAGTATCCTTGAATTGTTGACGAGACCGCGCTACCATATCCCCCAAAACAAGACGCGGTCGAGCTAGATAGACGTATATATATATATATATATATGAGCAGCACCATATTATCCTCGTCGTAGGTGAAACAAGAGCAAAGGTATAAGGCACATACACAGAGATGCAGGCCTACCCGTGTATACGTGCACGTGGTTTGTAGCAGCGCAGAGCCAGAGGAGGAGCATCTCTCCCCCGCAGAGGATAAATTTTTAGCCAGACGAGCGAAGGTCCGAGGCCGCAAAGCAATCGCACGGACGGACGGGCGTCTTACGTGCAGTTCGCCAACAACAACAACACAGTGGCTACAATAGCCAGCGTCCGGCTACCGAAACGTACGCCGCTGGAATAGCGGTACAGAGAGAGAGAGAGAGAGAGAAGGGGTGGCTGGCGGTGGCTGCAAGTGGCTTTAATATTTGATAGCGGGGGGCCCCACGGCCGGTCATCCTGGCCAAGGCGATAACACAGCTCCCATGGGATGTACTAACCATCCCCCTCCTCATCCCTCTGCCGCACTCTTTTTCCGGTGCCTCCTCTTTTGGATTCATCTATGTATTACACGTTCAGTGTACAGTGGGCTGGAGGAAGATGGCAAATTTTAGGGTGTACTCGCACTCGAGAAGCGATGGAGGTACTCTCCTCCGCGTCAGTGCATGGGCTCCAAAAAGAGCCTGGCCTATCTCTGCCTGAGGCTGGCAACCGCATGAGCGTGGGCGTGTATATAATATGCTTGTGGCGTAAGTATGAGTACGGGAGTATATTGTGTATGGTGAGGCACGGCAGCTGTTGGGCATGCTTTTTGCCTATGCTTGGGAAGGACGAGTTTGCGGAGGGGTCAGCTTGAAGGGTGACGTTGGATACTGAGGTGGGTATTTAATGGGGATATGTGTATGTTTTGGTGTGGAGATTATTTTGCTATTGTTGGTACGTGGGGTCTATTTTATTTGCTGATTAAACGAGGTTTTTTTTTTCAATAGATTCTATAAATTAAAAATTTTTCTACCCACTATAGTTTTTCAGTATTTTAAATATACATAAAAGGAATAAAGATAACTTGGATAGATAATTTCTGACGTTCTAGAATAGAAGATAGCATTCTCGGAGCAATCCCGTAGCTTCTTGAGTTTTAGTTGAGATTTTCAGAGTAATATGAAGCCGTGCTTTTGTTTAATTCTGATAAAAAATCCAAAACTTTCTACTATAACAACGGCTTTGATTAAATTGAAAAATACTATGCTTATTTCTATTCTTTTCTCCTTAATTGTAAACGTATGATACTACTTGGTTATCACATTGCAGTCACTTGAAAGTTAATCAAGATAAGGACATTTTTTACAAGAATAAATCATAAATTCTAAAAGTGATTGCTCAATGCAATATAGATATAATATTGCATAAATAATATGATAACCTTGAGTTTTTTTATTTGATCAAGCATAAAACATTATACGAATAATTTTACAATTTTTCTAATTACAACTTTAGTGCACACTCTTTTATCAACCCCAATGACCTGGAAGCGAACTCAACATGTCTTTAACAATTTTTTTTTAATATACGAGAAAAGTTTTTTCTACTTCTAATTGTGAATACTTCATGGATAATCTTAGCAATTGCTCTGCCAGTTATCTCCAAAGTCAATAAATCTTCCTACATTTTCATTTGAAATCTGCCATCGATTCATCATCCTGTTCTTATATTGTCTCCAACGCATAGGTACTTTCAAGATTACAGACACGATTTTTCATAGTCCTTAGCCACACTGACCATTGTACAGTTCATAGTAAATATCAAACTTGGGCCAAAACAAAAAAAGGCATGAAAAAGTCAAAACTCACCGCAAGTATTCCCAAGGTACCCCTGAATGCAACCCTCCGTAACCCTCAACCAGCAGCCTTTTCCAAAAATTAATAACGACCAGCATCGCCCAACTCCCCAGCCATCAGTGAGTGAAATGAGGGTTCCCTCGCATATTTCCGTTACGGCCACAGCGCTTCCTCCTCCCCCGTCATTGTTCCGTACACCCTCGCTGGCTCGTCAAAACGCACCATCGCTTTGTACACGTGTGCGTCGGTGCGTATGTATAGATCGCGTGACCCGAGTCGCTTATCTTTACCACCCCGAGCTTTCACCGTCTCGTCATTATTTCCATTATACCTGTCCTATTGGACGTAGCTGCAGTGGAAATTCGCTCTTCTTTTCGTCCAATTTCCGGTAATCACCGGCTTCCACGCTGATTCTTTTCGATCGACTTGCTTTTGTAATCGTTCCAAGGACGGACCTTTTGTCACTCGCAAAAACGTATGAGGAGAATCTCCAAGTCGGCATCGTGAAACATCTGCAAGTCCTAACTTCCTCTCCATCCTCAAAGCTTCGGGTTTAAGCAGAAAAGGGATACGTCATCGTTTAACGGCTCCTCGGTGGAGGGAAACCAGAAGAGCAAGACGCGTCAAATCAACGCAGGGGCTGAAAAATTCATCACGGCTTTTGTAAAATCTACGATCTATGTTCAGTCGCGCCTGGGCTGGGATTTATCTCGCGTCGTTGGCTGAATTATTCTGGGATGAGCTTGTTGCCAACGCAAACGTAGATCAATCAACGAGAGGGCAATGGGTTGACCTTTTTGATGGTAGCCTCTTTCGCCACTTGAGAACCGGGAAAAAAGACGAGTTTGCGAAATGTGCTATATACGTTGCTGCTGGGCTCGAATGGTGCGTTGAAAAAAAAGGGCACAACCCTTTGGGATATTCGGGTAGGTTTTCGATAATCCACCGTGATTAACTGGAATGATGACTAGATTTGTAATGAGATTAAAAGTGAGAAATTTTCATCGAATCGTTTTATTTATTTATTCATTTGTTTGTTTGTTTTTTTTTTTTTTTTTTTTATTGGCAGTAAACTCATATACTACCAGCTGGACACTCGATAAATTTAATTTTCACAGAGAGCACATTTTGTTGGTCATGAGCATAAAAACACGTGTCTTTGCTTCGACTCTCGTACTCCTGTTCACTAAGCCGACAAGACCTAATTGGCAACTCCCCAACAAATCTCAGAAAAGGGAGAAACAAAGGGGCAAATGTACGAACAATCTTGAATATCCCCGAACGAGCGAATAAACGCGGGGAAAAGAAAAATAGAAAGAAGAGAAGAGTCCGAGAAACAGCCTCCGTGGTGAGTCCCGAGCTCATTCCGCGCCACGTCCTCACACATACACCAGAATCCATGTCGGTCGCAACCGCACAGGGAGCTCCAGCAGTTCCACAAAAGAGCAGAAGCGGCCCACCACAGCCATACGCAGAGCGAGAAGGGCACGCACGCACCGACATGTCGGAAGAAAAGGCAGAAAAGGCTCCGTAGCCAAAAGGCAAGAGAGAGGGATGGCGAGGGAGTGTAGAAAATCACCCACCGCACGCCAGGCGCCCCTACCCTCACCACGTAGTATGGCCGACTAGGGTGGCCGAGCGCAAGCGTAGCCACGCCCTCGAACTACTACCCCCCGGCTGCCTAGCGATCGATGTACCCTCTCAAGCCCTGGGAGCCCTCGGCGCTGGGAGTGGGGGTCCGGCCAACCCGTGGGCTCATCTCCGACCGCCACTACCCTTGGAACTACTGCTGCAGCTTTGGAACGGGAATCGGAGGGGGTTGACTGGTGTTGTTGTTCGCAGGGGGTGGCGGGCAAGCTCCTTTCCATGTTGAGCCGCGAACGGATCCGCAGAACATGTCGCGCTCCCTTACCAACCGGTTGTCGAGCGGCTGAACCCTCGTTTGTTGTTGTTGCTGTACGTACTCGGTGACTGTAAAACCTCCGTTTTTTCTTTCCTCTGTGTTTTTGTACACGTGCAACCATATCGAGCACTCGACGGTATCATCGAGGTTTGGGGGAGGAAAAAGTTCTGGTTTGGTTGGTTTGGCGTTGTCCGGGTTTCCAATCGTTGTTGGAAAAACAATAGTATCGAGTGAGACAGAGGTGGGAAGACTTGACCGCCAAAGGGCCAAGTAGGCCTGTCTTTTGGGTAGTTTTGAGTGAAAATACGTGGACTTATGACGACACGGTCGTCGCTTTGGCCTAGACGGCCCGTAGCCGTCGGCTAGACTCGCCATCGCTATACAAGTGCTCCGTATAGTTGACTTTCGTAGTGGTGCTGGGACGAGATTCGAGTGTGGAAAATACAAGGACACGGTGGGGTGAGGAACTGCGTGTGCCCACCCCCAATGTGCGTTGAAACTTTGCGAGCTTAGGTTGTTCTTGTTGTGGTGGTTGTTCATTGTTATTGTTGTTGTTGTTGTTGTTGTTGTTCTTGTTGTTATTATTGTTGTTACTGGTTTGGTTGGTTGGAAGAGGGACAGAGACAACAGCGCGACAAAATGATGTACTCACCGGACAAGATGATGAGCAGCAAGGGCCTGCATGGCTCGCCGATCTCGGCGCCCGGCTGCTTTCCATCGGGCAGGTACTCGCCGCCGGCGTATCGAGCGGCGCCCGATCCCATGGCCCCACCGCCACGCCGTTGTATGCCGAACCCCACGGTAAGTCTTGATAATTTGGGGCAATCGTGGTTTTATACACATTTTCAGATGATGATGATGATTATTATTATTTGGGGTAAGGGATGGAGATCTAATGGGGTCAAAGTAGTTGGAAGGCGATGAGATAACAGTTAACTGAGAGAAAAATATAATAAAAGTTACTATACCAGAATGGTAATCTGGTACTGTTCGGTTGTCTAGAGACTTTTTACTATTGGAACAATAATTTTTAGTGCTTAGACAAGTAATTTTTGTGGTAAATATAGTGATTTTTACTGTTTGTACAATAGAAATTACTGTCCAGAAAGGTAAAAATTAGGTTGGCCAAAGTAAAAAATATCTAGATGGCGGAATGATACCCTATTACCATTCCAGCACAGTAATTTTTATTACATTTTGTTATCAGTGCAGTAAACTGAGATAACGTGCAACGTTTCAAAATGATCATTGATAATTTATTTGCCAATCTTGAAAAATTCAGTAGATACAATAGGACGTGCGTTGAGCCGATCGTACCGACACTGAGAGAAAAAATAACAAAAATTATAGAGAAATTCCAGCAAAAATTACTATTCCACACAGTGTATAAGATACAAATTGGCAGATAAGAAAAAAAACAATAATTTTTAACAGTCAAGACTATTATTTTAACAGTAATAGTAGTAGTTTGAATAGTTAGAATTATGGTTAGAACAGTAAAAGTTACCATGTTGGAACAGTAAACCTTACAAGGACTGGTTCATAAATCTTACTTTCCAGCATAGAAATTTTTACTTTTCGAACCATACTTATAACTGTTAAAACAATAATCTAGACTTTTAAAAAGAATGGTAATTTTTACTGGAATTTCTCTATAAATTTTATTATTTTTTTCTCTCAGTTGACTAATGTGGTTGAATATTTAAATCCTCGTTTGCTTTTCGTCATGCTGCCACTGTCAAAACATGACCCATTTTTACTTTGGCGTATCGACTCAGTTGGGGGATTTTTGTTATTTTATATTCAATACGAAATCCATTACGAAAATTAGAGCAGATTTGCGATAGCAATGACCTAGCTTATCATGCACCTAGCATATTATTTTATTACTCTTGTCACTAGATCATAAAATTTGTTTTGTTTTCAACAAAATCTGTAAACAGTAATGAAAAAAAAAATCATCCCCTTATCATCTATGCGAGTTCCCAGATATCCTACACGTGGATGTGCTCTTATTAAAAATTAATGTCATGATCTCGTGACATAATATATCACACACTTTTAACTAAAAGTTTACAGTTGTTGCACTTTGGCGATACATTTTTTTAATTATCTGTTGGATAATAATATAATAATATTATCCCTATTGTTTTTACCGAAAATTTTCAGAAAAAAAAACCAAGAAAACTACAGAAAATAATTTCGACTGTCTTTATTATTTTGTATTTATTTATTACATGGTTGGTGATATGTTTGCATAAGCGGTTGATAGAAATACCAAAGTACGCATTTAATATTGATATTAGCCTTTCCAAAACACAATTTCTGCAAAAGATTATTTTTCAAGCACAAACAAAAATTATAACTATTCTTAGTAATGTTAAATATTGTTACCAATTAACTAAGTAGAGATGCATAGAGTTACGTAGCAATAAATGAAATGATAGATATTCCGTTAGTTAAAATCTGTAATCCCTAGACTGTTGAGTGAAAACTTTGTTTTTTCTTAATGAATTTTAAATATCACTGATGCTGCAAAATTGAACAAAGGGTGATAATTTGCTTGATTAGCATCGAAAATTGGTAATATGCAAACTTTTTTAAGCTATCACCTTTGTAACGTATGAATTTAAATTCATTCAACAATTGTTTGACAATAAACAAAAAATAAGGCATCACAATCAAATGGGGTTCTGACTAAAGCATATTATTTTTTTTTTTTCTAAAATCTGAAACATTAAATACAAGTAACTCTGCACAAAACTCAATGCTTTTTATGAAGCAGGTTCTCATCGAATAGTTCCAAATAAGGGGGTCAATGAAATTAGCACGATATTTTTTTAAATCGCTGACTTTTGTCTTTATTGAAGTAATGGTAAGGAGAACAAGTTTTACGTATACCGGCCACCCATAAAAGCAATCTCAACCCAACCTACAGTTTCAGAGAAAAAAAGCGTCCAAAAATCACGCACAAAGAAAATTCATCTCGACGTCCGATGGGGTACGAGCAGAGACCTAGTTTCCGATCCTCCCCCCCCCCTTTCGAAATGAGAGGCAGTAAAGCTCCCAATAGGGCCCGGCAGCATCTTCGGAGTCTTTAGTTTATTCATGTGACGTAATAGGATAAAAAGCGTCACTCGCTTCGCGAAGAAAGACAGCGCGAAGGTACACCCAGAAGCGGAAGAGAGGGGAGTCGAGTGCCTAGATGAGATTACAACGGCGCCCTCGTATATATACGTACTTTGAGCCCGATAACGCGGGATTCGACGTAATCGCTGCCTCTGAGATTTTTTCCCTTCCGTCGAATTCTGAGAAATCTCCTGCCAACGACGGAGATGGCTCGTACTTGACCTTTCACTTCTTTGGTCCAAGATGTTAGTTTTTGCGAAAGTCGGGCTTGCGTGAGGTGCTGTTTTATGATTTAACAAGAAAAATTTTGAAACATTCTAGAAGACTTTACTGGTGTTTTAAGTGATTCATCATAACTTTTAATCGTTATCGACTTGGGAATAAATATACGTCGATGAAAACGAATTTTGGAACATTTGAGTTACTGCCTTCCCGGCTATCTACGTGGTGACAGTCAATAATGTCTATTTGTCAATCTAGAGGTGGCTTTCGTTCAACTGAAAATTCGACTATGAAAATCAATTGTTAGAAGATGTGCTGACCCAATGGTGTAATATTAGAACGGTCATCTGGACTAAAAATCTTAACTGTTGTGGGTGGTTTATTGGCTACTAGAATCAGTGTATCAAAAGCAATTTATCAATTAAATAAAAAAGGTTTTTAAAGTACTTATGCAAAAGTAGTAAATTTTTTTTTTTCTTTTTTTGCCTTCCGTTATTCGTTTTGTGATACCTCTGAATTTTTTTATTTTTTTTTATTTTCACTAACCGTAGTATCTCTTTCCATTTCAATTAGTGTTTGTAACAAGAAAAGTACATTAACGTTTCAGTGACTGACATAAAATAGAATTAATTATTTTTATACAGTAGCTGTAACTCAATTTATCATGAAATCATTCGAACGGTAATTTAGGATAATTCGTACAGCCGAGCTATCAACCCTAATGCATTCCAAACTAATGCCTATCAAATTTCTTTTATTTTTTTTTATTTTTTATTTTTTAATAACTCAATCCCAAGTGTTGCTAGTTTACCAACGTAAAATGAACTAAGATTTGTTCTGAGTAAAATTTTGAAGATGTATCTCAAATAAATTTTTAGATAGCGTTGGTAAATTGTTATGTTGGAAAAACAATCATAGAATGACATTAATTCTGCTATCGTTAAATCTTATGTCAAAGCATTGATTTAGTTAAAATTTTGTTGTAACACAGAGATTCATTTTTTATTTTTTACGTTTTTGTAAGTTTCCGTTTTAATATTAATCACTTGATTTATAATTATATTTTGACAGATGAATGTAATGAAATGGTCATTGAAATAATTCATTGATAATTCATTTTTTTTAGGTTTATTATAGAAAATGTTACAATCTTACCTACAAATAATACTACCAAAAGACAACCTCTTTAATCCTCACATGTTTGCTAAAAATCAGACATAATTTTTAGTACAGTTAATATATTTAGATATATCAGTATAACAAGAGCTTAAGTACAATCTAAATGCACCACGAACCTTTTTCAATTATGACTTTTTAAAAAATAAGTTGAATTATCAGGCACACTGGTAGCACGTGACAGAAACAAACAAAAATTGCCCAGATGAGAGCCAATCTTCCCATTCTATGCCACAAAGTAGTTACAAAAAATAGTCGACTGAACGATTGATTATTTTAATTATCTATTGATGATATGCATAAACAGTGTTGATTAAAAGTGTAAAGATTTTTATTTAATACGGAAAAGCACCAAAAAACCATTAGGTTGGTCAGATATATTATAAAACAAGTGCCTAAATTTATGCAAAACACTTTGTCTTGCATGTGAAGCACGACCAATCTATACGAGTTACCAGAGCAAAAAGTTTTATTTAACTAACAAGTTACAATTTCAATAATATTCGGTTGATTTTATCCAACTGAGTTTTAATATCAATACTCTAAATATAAATGCTAACGACTTACAGGCTACGAAACGCTTTTCTAGCCATTTTAAAACGATTTTCGATATTAAGTGTATGATAACACTATGGGTGAAATCGGTC
Source organism: Copidosoma floridanum (assembly GCF_036245765.1). Taxonomy (NCBI): domain Eukaryota; kingdom Metazoa; phylum Arthropoda; class Insecta; order Hymenoptera; family Encyrtidae; genus Copidosoma; species Copidosoma floridanum. The sequence continues at coordinate 5,009,408 of NW_028321909.1, forward strand.
AATACAAACAAGTGTATTTTTAGGAGACCTACAATTTTTGTATTAATTATTTTGACTAAAAATGTGCTGTTAAAAAATTAGATTGTGTGAAACGATTTTTGGCCATATTTGAAAAATTTTTGCAGATTAAACCATTAAGAAGGCACTGAATTATGTGAGTTAATCTAAAAACTTGATAACGTACACACACACTTCCACACCACATACACTATGTGTCCAAATTAGATCACCCGCATACTACGTTTAAAATTTATTTTGTATTGAAATAAACTATCTAAAAGTGGCTACACTTTTTGCTCTGTCAAAATTATAAGGCACTTCCATACATTGGTCGTGTCTAAAAATTTTGAATCCGTATTTTTCTTTTACACACAAAAAAACTGACGGAATGTGTTGATTGATTAAGAGAGTAGCGTCATGAGGGTATATTCATTTTAATTTTAATCGCGAGGTAATCGTTATACTACCCAGTGACGTCACTTTCAACTTTGATGAGCATTATATTTTTCTTTGAGCATATGATGAGCATTATATTATTATATTCGTCAGTTATCATTTATATTAAAAAAAAAATAATAATAATAATAATTGCCTCATATTTTTATGATCATACACCTGATCCACCTAATAGAAATCACAAAATTTTTTAGTGTATTTTCCGATGACTGACTAACTTGAATGTAATTGTTTTTTTATGTCCAGTAATTTTGTATAAACTAGTATTTACATTTTACATGTATAGACACCATTAAACTTCGAGAGAAATTAATTTTTTAGTCAAACAATTATAAATAAAGTGTGGGGTTATTATTAGTTAGTTTTTTGTTATATCGGATACTAATTAACGGTTTAAACTTGTATTAAGTTACTTGAATAAAGAGTAGGTAAAGCTATAATTTTTTATTTCTTCGTACTTAAATGGTAATCAAGACTATTACTTTTAATTGTTAGTAAAAAATGTTTTAAAAATCAGTTGAAACAAATCTCAATTGACGATCAAATCAACATGTTAATAAAATTAATTTTCAACTAACGATCGATTTTAATTGACATTGAAACACCAACTTTTATCACAAATTGAACCCAATCTCTAATTGATATCAAATAAGGAATACTGAAAATTATATATAATTTTGATTTAAATATAAGTTCAATTAAAATTTAGTTGTGTTATTTAAAATCATTGGCTCGAGTTGAAAATATCAAAAAAGTTATTATTTGAAGTATCAAAAACGTCTTGGAGTAAGAACAACTGAAAAACTAATGCACTGAGAATCGTTGCCGAAAAATTAACTAAAAAGATTCAAACCTCTAGTCCATGTTTTCATGTCCCAAAATTGTTTAACATAGTTTAAATATAGTACTTTGCAAGAAACACCGTCATAATTCTTTGACGGAAAAACAAACTTATGCAACGATCTCCAGCCTGCACTTATCATCGAAAATCAAAACATTACGAACGTCATTGCAAGCAACGGCGAATAAACGACGACCGTCGAAAACGGAAAGAGGAACGCGCGTGAGAATAACGCAGTCCCCGTGCGATCGATGCAATCGCAGCTGGAGGACTGTTATACCCTTCAGAGGTGCTTCTATTTTAAGGCCACGCGAGGGATCGATCTGCGTTTTTATAAATATACGCGATCGCACGGAGTTCAATTAAATTATACGAGTAGTCCTGCACGTACCACCAACGCTTATTTTTCCCATCAGGTCAGATTCAAAGGGGTGAGGGTGCCTTTTTTCGCGTTCGTGTTTGCCACGGCTAATGCGCGGCTTTCGCTCTTCGTTAAATCGCAATTATGTGCTGCAAATTTGTAAGCACTTTCACTTCCGATTAATAAGTGTACTCCAAAATAGCACTATTATCTTGAGCGCGGGAAGGACAGACAACGATCGGACATCGATAAACTATGTATCCTCAGTATTGCTGTTCCATTTTGAAGAGGAGAGAATTTCATGGACCGGACATATTTCGTTGGACTCCTATTTATATTAATTTTCACTTCAAATAAACATGTTGAGAACAATCATTAAGTTATTGGGTAAAAAATCCACTATGTAACTTTTGTGTGTTCAATTGATACCTTATATTTTTGTGAAAACCATTTAAAAAAGCCCTTAATTTTGTTGTCCAACATGCACAAACTATGAAAAAAAAAAAAAAAAAAAAGTTCCCGAGATAAAGTTTGCTTTTGCACGCCTCAAATAAGCTATTTACTCCGTGGTTTGCAAAACGAACGGAATAATCATCAGACACCCCCCTTCCACCCTATGAAGGAACGCTCAGCCTCGGCAACTCGTGAATATGCACGAGGATCGGCACCGCTGCTTTCTGGTCTCTCAATTACGAAACTCGATCAGTCTCGCGCTTTCACGTCCACTTGGTCTTCGATCGAGTCCCCATCCCTTTCGACTGCCAAGTTCAGAGCAATAATCGAATTATCGTCAAGTTTTCCAAGCAAGTCAAGTGTGAGTGTACGATTAAAGGGAAAAAAATTTTCACAGGGGCTTGCGATGATTTGTTTACCAAAGATGGATTTTACTAATTCAATGAATGGCGATGCTGAGGCAGGCATTTGCACAACGCTCCGTTGGGACAATTGACATTAATTGAAATGTGGGTTACAGAGTTTATAAATATGTTTGAAAGATCGAGCTTTCTTGGCAGCGATAATCCTCAGGACAACTCTTTGCAGGTCATTGAAGGTGGCAGAAAATACTCAGGTGCATTGAAACTGAATTGTATCAGACAGCTCAAGGTACTAGAGATATTGAATATGAGTTAAATATATTTAGGGATAGGATGACCTAATTCCAAGCTCCATCCCAATCATCGAGGATTTCAGTTATTATCTAACTAATCAATAAAGTGTGGCTTATAAGCAAATTTTTATTTTTGGACTGGTTAAAGCATTAAGTCCTAAACAACTGGATTTATTGTTAAAGATAATTTTAATCTTTGCTATCATCACAAAATCTATGTACGTATATTGCGTGTATGTAAATCTATAGCAATAGAACATGACAATACGATGGTAAAATCGAATGCGATGCAGCAGGAAATAATGATAGAATAGCTCCTACATGTATAGCAGTTGTGTAGAGACAATCAACGTGGGTGCCAACGCGTATCGATTATGCAATCCTGGTGACACTGTAGCCGTCCTCGAGCAAAAACGACTCGGATATGAACGCGAGCGAACGACTTTACAAACAAGCTTGAAAAGAACAGGTGGTGGTGGTATATACGTCACGTGTGGGTCTACGTATGGATTTCTGTGTACATTTTCGTCCAGGGTGTTAGTGGAAATGACGCTGCGGCTTTTCCTATATATATCTTCCTAAAGCATTGTACCAGAGTTTTTTCGGCGTCTGTTGTTCTTTCTATAGGTCTGCTGGATGTTGAGTTGGTTGTGGACTTGGAGTATCTAAGGGTTGAAATTAGATGAGCAAGAAAAAGCTAGCATTCTTATAAATTAGGTACACGTGGTGGAATTAGACTCTAAATCATGCAGGATATTGCAGTTCAGGGGAGTTTATAGTTTAACAACAAGAGCAGGTTCTCAATATTTTACCATAGGATCCAAATGTGCACGTTCATATCAATCATTGAAGGGAAAAAAGTATGATCTAATTTCCTTTACATAGTGCTATCCCAAAACTCTTTTATCTCAATTTGAAGATGCTCGTTTGAAATAGGCAATGGATTTCAGAAATATTTGTGTCTATACGATTTTTTCCTCAGCCAAGTAGAATGAGACAATACATATCAAGTAATTGTTTGAAAGTGATTAATTTAAAAAAACCAAAAGTATTGTTTGAATATTTTTAATTATCTCAAAGTGCACAAAAATATGGAAACGAATCATCAGCTATTGTCCAGCTTTTCACTGATAAATGAAAAAAAAAAAAAAAATCAATCGTCACCGAAGCTGAGTACGTACATTGAATGCTGACGTTTCAATTTTGCAAAAACGTAGTTTGGGAGAGAGTAAGTACACAATGTACTTTTCATCCACTCGAAACTCTAGTCCATGCATTTTATATAAACAGGTGGGTCGGCATGGTTCGTAAAATTCTCGAAACGCATTTCCATCACCTCTTTGTCGTGGAACAATCACAAAAAGTCCAAGGTTCATTCTCTTTTTCGTATTGAAAACTGTGTGGTGAATTTTTTACGCGAAATCATCGAAGTATTTGATTGATTTTCGACGATTCCACATTGGCAGCATGAAGTCGAAAAATGAAAAAACTGCATGGCAAAGTTGAAGATTTATTTTAATGGATTGTTGCCGATGAGGATATCGATTCGAAAACTGGACAATGATTCCTTTTGGACGTGAGTTGTCGGGTGAATTTTTAATGGAGAGTCTGATGGGTGCATTATTTGAACGAAATCAACTTGCCAATCAATTTCCACTTTTAAAAAAAAGAAAAAAAAGAATGATATCAGTTTATGATTCTAAATCACTTGTAGTCCCTTAAATTCGTTTCTATCGTCAGGGTAATACATAATATACTCGATTTATACATTGGATGCTAAACTTATAAACTATTTTAAACCTGAGGCAATGAGAAAAAATTTTCAGCTAACTCAATATTGAAATTAGTTCACTTGCAAATGAATATTAAGTTTAAATCCATATACGATGAATACAATGTAGTTCTCAATCGTGACCTCGATATGAATTCACGTAGATACACATGCGATGATAAATATGGATGTGGCGACAAATAGACCGTTACTTAGTTGATAAAATATTGGATCAATTTCTATACTTAGTTACACACTACATGAAATCTGATTTTATTGCTCAAAATAAATTAGAAAAAAATTAAGATTTGTAGCTAATGGTGAGCTTAATTTCTCATGGTTGATGTTATTACTTCTAATATGACAATGATTTTTTAGAGATAATAAGTACATTACTAGCATGCTGACGATGATATGCTATGCATATGTGTACGTATACTATGTCCACATTCCCAGAACACATATTATATCAACCTTAAACTTACTAAAATGATATACATCTTCCTGATTTCGTCATCTTTCTATTTAATCTCAACGAAATTCTGGAAAACAGTTATTTCACATGTTTCTTATTTTACAATGGAAGTACTATAAGATTTAAGTTTAAATTTACTAATATTAAATCTTCACGCGGCCACTTTCATGATTTGTCCGTTATACTTATTCAAAACTCCCATCACTTTTAATAAATTTAATTTTATTGTAGTTGATCTATTTCATAACAGAAATCAAATCTCTTTACAAAAAAATACTTTATCTAATCCTTAAACAGTTTCCTTCCAGAGACACCATTTTTACTTTCGTCATATTCTTACTAAGTGGCCTTTGGAAATTTGTTTACAGCATCATATACAGACACATATCATGCACCGGCTTACTAATACTAAAAATCTAGACATAATTTGATTATTTTTACCACTGCTAATCGTAATCATAAATTTTTATACAAAGTAAACTCAGTTTGGTTAAGTTTACCGTAAATTGATCGTCGTTCACGATGATTTATTTACAGATTTCCTAAATAGTCTATATTTGAAAATAACTACTTTTCTAATCATTTTTTTTTGCCATGCTGAAACTACCATGGTTTTCTTTATAACCATATTTCTTTAAATTATTTTAAAACACTCCAGGTGAAATCGAATTTCCTACTATGTAGCCGTTCTTTGCGTGAAAATTACCTTCCAAATCGAAAGAAAATTCATAGTTTAGCGATGTACATATAAAAATTATTGAAATTATTGACTTTTTATCTTCTTGTTGGTTGAGTCAACAATATTGCCAACAAAAACTATAGTACTTACGATAAATGTTACTGTTATAACAGTAAAAACTATGGTACAAATAGATGAAAATGCCAGATAATCATTCTAGTATGGTAATTTCTATACTTGTTTTCTCTTAGCAGTGTACGCATAAGATAGGGGTAATGTGACCGAGAAGCATATCCCTAGCACTACTGTCAACCTGTACTAACTGTCGGTGGATTCCGCATGTCAACAAACTTGGACATTTCACTAATTTTACTCCCGTGCTACACTAATTTTTTGGAGTTTGTTACTGTACAGAATATCTCAAAATTTTATCCGGTAATCTGTATTTTTCATGACGGCATTTGAAAAATGAACTTATAACATACAATACGTATATACTGATAATACCTGACACTTTCGATTCGAGTTGCAAATCATTAGTCTTAGTTTACCTGCCATAAGCGTTCTAGTTAAAAGAGCTAGCTTCCAGCGCGAATATTTCAAGATTTTGTCCTGCTAAGGACATAAAAAAGGGTACCCTTAGTTTCAACGTAATCTAAACTATTTAATGACATACGTCTTACATAGCAACACTAGGGCGCTGGAACCTCCTTAGCTGCTGGCAGTGTTTGTGGATACAACCTAACTACAGTAAGTGGTATTTCCAACGTAATACACTTGATATGATTTTAACCTAAGTTACGTTGTACTCTTCATTTTGAGAACAAGGGATAACCGTAATGTAATGTTTAAAAAGTAAAAATCACCTTCATATTCGAAAACTACCTTGTGCAGGATCTAGTACAAACAGTTTTAGAATTTCAATTTTTTATAACGTAGCTATGAGTACACATTAAAAATCCATCCGTCATCTGAGAAGGAAGTCCCTGACCTGTTCGTTCTTGATATCAATGCAAAAACTGTCTCAATAACCTTCTACCTTGTTTAACTTTGAAAGAAACATTAATACTGTTAATATTAACGCCGCATGTAAGTAAATCAATAAAATAGTCACAATTTAAGTACCAAGATTAAAACACTCGACCAAAATGTCAACTCGTACTAAATTAGATGATACGCAGGAAAAATATCCATTTCTTCCATACGTCCCCAAACACTAGCCTATCCACCGGAATTCCTTCGGTTGTCCAAAAGTGTACAACCAAACTTATGCCTATCTATACCCCGACTCCCTGACATGCTGTACCTACATAAATTGATGAAGCGACGCGTAGCGGCTAAGCGACAGCTTGTACATTATACATCAAAGAGTATGGGAAAGAGCCACTCCATACAAGCACGCACGCACCCTCAGATTGGGTTGATACAAGTAAGAAGAGTTCAGTTGCCCCTTAAGAGGAGAACTAGAAAATATTGGCTCCGGTGATAAATGACGGCTAGCAGATTTGCCGCTACAACAGCTCTTGGGAAAACAAGCAAACGCATATACACTGCCAGTAGAGAACGAGCACATATTCTCTGCTGCCGTACATACGCGGGGGTATTACTTGAGGAGGAGGAAGTTACCTCTCTCATCGATCAAGTCTAACGCGCGCGCGCGCAACTCTCGTGACTCGTGTGTACTACTTCTACTGCTCTGTTGCCGCTTATATGTTCTTGGAGATGAGTATTGTTTTGAAGCATGGAGAGATTTTATTTCTCTTAATTCAAATCAATTACATTGGCTTAATAAAAGAATATGCTTACAATATATAATTGTCCTCATAGTCGTACCAGGACAATTGTTTCGACAATCGCTTGTGAACGAGCGATTGATCAACAATGAACACATACTTCGTATGGTGAAATAATTTACAAAAAAAATATTGTAAAAACCATAGATCGTTAAAAGTCCACTCTGTAACTATAGGCACATCATTTTCACTCTTATTATTTGTTGGCTGACATGGTTTGATCGGTACTACTGCGAAGCCCCGATCGAACTAAACAAGAGTATAACTCGAGTGGCACAATGCTTTACAGTATACTGTTCCTAAATAAAATCCAGGACAGGTATAATGTCACTCGAGTGCACAGCGATAACCAGTAGTTCGAGGAATTTCATATCCATGCACTGTATTATTTTTCCATTCCAAGATTCCTGGTTAACTACCCTTACCAAGGCTTCCAAAAACAACATCTTGTCGAAGAGTATTTTCCAATAAATCTCATTAATTAGCTCACGTATCGAGAAGCCCCCCCGAAATAACTCTTGATCAGAACTCACTTCGTGCACACGCGACACTCGAGAGTAACACACAGCCCCGCATCTTTAAGTAATTATCCCTGGCCTGCTGAATTTCCCCCCAAGATAGACACCAGAGCATTCCTGCGCCCAAGCATCTCAAATCGTCCAGAGGGAGTGGGAGGGCGCGTATTGTACACGTCTATACGAACGAAGAAAAAAGTCTCAAGAAAGGACGTGAGTAAGTAAGTATACACGCCACGCAAAAATTAGCCTCGGGACCGCTATACACGCGCACCTTCCACCCATTGAGGGTTGGACGTACAAAGAGCCGCAGCTGTAGCACAGGCCGCACACGGGACACCGGGGACACATAACGCTCCCCTTCTCCCCCCCCCCCGCGCGTTTACATCCAATCACTCCTGATTTATATTTACTACTCTCCCCTAGCTGTGTGCCCCCCCTTTTATTTATCGGTCGGTGGAGAGGAGAGTGGAGCGACGACCCGTTAATTTCGGACCAAATTGAAAATTATGGCACTGCCAGCGGCCACCCTGACCTCTTCTATGGAAACTAGTGCACGCGAGTGTGTGTGTGTGTGTGTATTTATTTACAAGAAGACGTATCTTTCCTTGTCTCTTTTTGGATTCGGACGAGGATGTTGTTGTCAAGAATTTGGAAGGTCTTGGGGTTGACATTTTGTATTTCTCGTTTTTGCTTCCACCAAAGGTGTAGGTTTCGTGTTTGTCAGATTAAAATATCATCAAAGTTCAACAATGCCAAAACATAGAGATCTAGATGTGGTTCATTGAATGTAACTACAATTGTTCTTGTTTCCTCCCTATCCTACCGTACTAAACGACACAGTTTGGAAATTCAACAAGAAATTCTGACACGTACTTAAGCTGTAGATCATCAAATGATTTTGTTTATATCTTGGTAATGACAATTGAAGCCTGAACCGGATGGCCATTTAATGGACTATTACGGTTTTCCACAAATGCAATAACAGTGAGGAGGGTACAAAAACATGGTCATTGAGCTAATTGAATACAAGTCTCAGTGTCATTTGCAATGGAAGTAGGGTACTCTTAGTGGAATCGAGAAACAGAAATCTTTCCACCTGTTTATTACGTTTGTTGATCTTTCGCACCCTTTGTGGGAATTCCGATCACTATACCCGTACAACGAGATGTGATAGAAGTAGCGAGTCTCGTTGTAATTGCAAGTAAGGCTAAGTAATTAAGTAACGTTATTACGTGTAGTGACAAAGTGAGCTTTTTAACAACTTTTCATTTCCTAAGTCAACCAATTGAGCAAAGTTTCTCCTTACTAGCCCTCGAACGGTTTCTACCTTATGTCGAACAATAATATTCCAACTCTATACACAACACACAATGAGCACGTGAGCCACTCCAAGCTCTGACGTCGAACTTTATGATAGCTACCTTGAAGTCGAAGAAAAGGAGGAAACAGAACAAAAAAAAAGAGGGAATGAGAGGGAAACCCAGAAAATAGAAATCATACCGGGAAAACTTTTATAGAGGCACAGAGCTCTGGAAAACGATGCGACAGGTATGTATACATACACTCGCGTGCACTGACACAAGTAATGTCACGGGGAGGAGGCGTATGTAGGTGCTTCAGTCGGTTGCGATCGATATCGCCAGCTAGGCAACTCGGGGCTGAACGTTTTACATATACATGTGGGCTCTGGTGCAGGTATATCCGAGAAGAGACGATGGAATTAGAATCGTGTACATGGATGAGACGTCGGAATATATTCATTTTAATGTTTTTATCTCCATGTCATCTGCCGGAAACAATCAAAGGATTTATATTCTTGTAGATGATCTTGAGGATACTGGAGTTACATACAACTTTACATGCATTACCCAGACAGAGCGATGTGACATTAGTTTGCTTGTTTTCTAGTCCTAAATTCTGCATTGATTTCATGTTGAATATTTTACACCGTAAAAGATATAGCGGAATTATATTATTTTTTCTGAACAAGACTTATCGCAAAAAGGCCTCAGGACTATATCATTTCATAGGATTTATTAAAAAGTGTGCATAACCTGATACTTGTAATTTTCTTTTACCATTTGATTCAAGAACAGCAAACAGTATTTTAATAGTTCTCAAATCACTTCGAAGCTTAACTGAGACCTGATTGTGATGTTCAACATTATTTATGTCGGTATTAGTTTTATTGTTCAACATCATTGATGTATCCAAGAAATGGAAAAATTTCTCATAAGCTTTTAGTACATTAAAAAATATCAAGTGACTTGGTTGAACCAGCGATTTTATCACGATATGCAATACTTGGCAAAGTTGTGTGGTTTTCAGATTTCATTTAAATAACAGTTAATAGTAGAGATGTTAGATTTACACCACGTTACGATTAACTCCGACAAAAATGAGGTCTAAAAACCATACAAGTTCAATATCTTAACAAGATTTTAAAACGATATATATGGTTGAGTCAATGATAAAAAGATTCAGTTGAGGTAAAATTATTTTAATTTCTCGATGTATCTCGAGTTCGGTTGTGTGACGGTCTAATCAGTCAACTTGCAGTGATAACGTCATATGAAATAATCTTGATTTTACACCTCTTGTGCTTTATTGGATCAATAATATACTATGAGTTATCAACAATTTCATGTTATGCGATGTCAACAATGTTTAATTACGAAACTGACATCTTAAAACTACACGACTCTGCAATTCACCGTACATTTCTGCATTGATTCTCCGTGTTGAATATTTTACACGGTAAAAGATTCAGCGGAATTATAATATTTTTCCTAACCTTGTACTTTTTTTTTATTAGCTTGATAGCGAAGAACAACTTTTTGTAAACTTTTTGATGTCTTACATAACAGTTTGTACTTTCTTGTGTTTATAACACGCATAGGTTACCAAATAGTTAACATTTGTCGTAACAAATGACCATATGTGGTAGTTTGGTAGACAGAGGGGTGATCTTGAGCCACAAAATATAGTTTAAATCATGGTCTATTCGAAGTACACCTACTATCAACACCAATCAATGAACCATGCTGAAGTTAAAAATAAATGTTTTTAATTCAATTGGTATGATTATAAATGAAAAATAAAGAAATAAAGCAACTATTTGTATGTTTGTAACATTAATTTCTTTTAATATTACACAAAAAACAAATCTTGGAACGCAAATAGAAGTAACTGATAGTGTCACTGCTGCCAGAGACTTCTTTTGCAGATAGTAATTTCATATTCTAACGTAAAAAAAAAAAAAAAAAAAAACAAATTGAATTATGCAGAAACTAGCACGATAAACTCGTCCTTCTGAGAAATAAACCAACACCAACAATTTAGCATCATAAAACTTGCATCACACAGAAATTAAAATAATTTAAAAGTACACGTTAATTAAAAGTTGTAACTTTTTATATTATCGGTTGTTAGGAGTATGACTCCCACGATTTCGAGAATATAATACTTCGCTAAAGTGTTTTCCACGTGAGTTCTACTTTGGAACCTATCAAGTCCCATCGATGCTAAGGCTCGTCGCCAACACTAATCGCTTCTAGCAAGTTAATATCAATTTGTTCGACGCCAAAGACTGTCGGGACAATTAACGTTTCCTCTTACAATTAGATAACTTTTGTAAAATACTATTATACCACTCATCATCATAGTACACAGCAGTAGGAACCCATGGTCGACAAAGACGGGTTTCCAAGAACGTACAGGCTTACACGTCACCGGGGAGTAAAGTGTTCACGCGAGCGATTGGTCAAAGTTCGACGAAACGGAGAGAAGCACGCGCGCACTCTCGCACATAGGTTGTACCAACCTATATGGACGGATGGACGGAAAAAAGAAAAAAAAAAAAAAAAAATAGAGAGAAACGGTAAGTACGAAGCTGGAAAAGCCGCACAATTCGGTACCGCAGACACGCACGTAGGTAATGCTAGACCTGTATACTGCCGAACGGGGGGGGGCTTGGCACGTATGTGCACTTTGGCACTGCCAACCACTCGGGAAATGGAGGTTAAGCGTATGCGAGGCAAAGAGAACATGCGGCTTCCAGTGTGCTATTGGTGGCGTTACGCCAGTCGCGCACGTACGCTGTTATTACTTCTTTTGTACTTTTTTTTTTTTTTTTTTTTTTTTCTACATACGACGGAATGGATGACGCGAACGTTGAAACTTATATCTAATTACCCCGTGTGCGCAGTTGGGGTGTAATAAATGATTTTCCGGAACCGAGATGATTACGGTTTTCTGGTGGTGGGAATCGTTTCGGTGGCCGTGTTTTGGCTCCCCTACACTGTTTGTGCACCTACTTATTAATATACCTATGCATTTTTTTCGTATTAATCACGTTTAAGTATGATTTATGGGAAATGCAAGGACCCATAGAGTTTGTGATACCTTTGTCACACTTTATCATTCGTAACATTAATTTTTAAAGAAGTATCCGAGCGTCCCGCGCTTCCTCTCTGAATACATATGGAACATTATAAATACGGCGTTTGCATACTTAAACATCAAATCGTTTATTCATACGTAAATAAGCGCTGTTCCAAAACAAAGTCACATTGATCAATTAATTTCTGTGAGCGCATCGGTGTGCAAATTCGCGATTGCTTTTCAAGTATAGAAACAAAACTTTGTTTTAGCAGTTGCAAGTGAAAAAAAAAACACGATTAATTATTTAAGGGTAAAGCAAAGCTATACGTCGTGGCTAAAATCATAGTATGATTCCAAACAACTTGAGTTCCATCGATCTATATGTATTTTTTTTAATTTTCAGGTCATACTTTTTGAAGTTTAAAGGGTTTTTTCTTTGGTTAAGTTATTGTTATCAACGATTTGTAAAGCCTAACTATTTACAAATTCGTGCGATTAAAAAACAAGTGACGGATCCCAAGATTTTACAAACTACATATTTCTACCTTTTCGTAGTATTTTACACAGAACATAAATATATTTTATGTATCAAACATTTCAAAGTTTTCTTCGTAAAAAAAAAAAAAAAAAAAAAACGTTACTCAACGTTAAAATAATGAAACACGCAAACTCAACTTAATAAAATTTACGTTCCCACACGAGGACATCCACTGCAAAGCATGTCCTAGTCTTAGAATGTGACAAACTCTATCAAATAAAGTCATTTAAAATCAAAATAGAATCCTGAAAATATAGAAATTAATTGTGAAAACTAGTGCTTCAAATTGATGGTAATTTTATATTAATTTATGAAGAGGAAAAATTTGTTTTAAATCGTGTACTTTTACTTTGAAGAGTAACAAATTGAAAACTTAATCTAGTATCTAATCAAGATTTTAGAAAATGGTCAGTAAAAAAAAATTCAGGATGATTATTATTTCAAAATTGTTAATTTTGTAGGTCGCCCTTGCAACACTTTATTAAAATCTCATGAAATCTTGAGTTGAGTTGGAGGTGTAATTAATGTAAAAAGTACTATTGTATCGGTAAAATAAATTTCAACAGTGATACCCATAGCACCCTCATCTGGAATGAATCTACAATAAAGCATGAAACATTGAAACCTCAAGCAACAATAAAAATCTCGACATGCTCGCCCAAAAGTTCCGATTGAACTTTCTCGATATATATTTTTCATATGAGAGTACTTGAAACACCATCAAACAACCGCCAACCGATTGATTTTTATCGATCAAAGCCTTATGAAATAATCAAGCGAGAAGTACCTCACCTCCAGAGGACCTCCGCGACCCCAGCAGCTATGGAGCATACGCATGTACACGTAGTACAATAACCCTCTGATGCGATTAAGCAGAACGATCATTATTATCCCTTTTTATCGCCAGTCCGTAGCAGTATATAGCGACGAACGCGAGGGAGAGCAGGAAAAGGGGGCGAAAAAGGCGGAAGGAAGGAAAAGGCAAGCATATAGGCTGCTTCCTCCGCCGTTCAGCGCAGGAAATAAACCTAAGTGTATAATTACAATAATACTCGTCGTGCCTCCTTCCGCCCTCGCTCTCTTATTGCGGCCCTTTTCGCGGTCGGCCTGTCCGTATACGTGCACACCCACGCGTGTGTTCCCGAGCGTGTATGCGTGAACCACCCTATACGCGGCGAAGAATTCCCCCCCACGAAGCTCCTGCATACAGTAATTGTATTGTTAGGGGGACGACGACGACTACGAGCGTGGGTTAGACTCGAGTGGAACTTAATGAGTCCTAAATTCACTGCTATACTACGGATAGAGAGCATAGGGAGATGTTTGGTATAGGGGGCGAAGAACACGCGTTTCGTTTGCGTGCAAGTGTTTATTTGTGTACGCGTTTGCATGACACGGTGGACGACCGACGCACCTGAGTGTATATTGTCGTCGTACGAAGCTATTACGGGGTATATATATATATATACAGGGACAATGTGAATTGGTTTTTTTTTCTCTCTCTTTTTCTGCCTCGTCATCGTATAGTACGAACAGGTTACCATGCACGTACAACCTGTTTGGTTTTACCCCTTTCATACATGTGGAGGGACATACGCCCAAGTGTGCGCGGGGGGGGGGATAATTGCACGAGCGCGAGATTAGAATTCTTATCGTATAACCTAGCCTTGTTTTCGATGTGTGTCGCCTCGTGCGATGACTCGGCTGGCAATTGATGCGTGTTTCTTTATCGATTAATCATTCGGATGGAAATTATTGGGGAGGGGGGGGGGAGAAAGGGTAGCACGGTATAAAACACCTCCCTCGTTCGGTTGATCAGCGCTAATAAGAGTCGAATGTCATGCTGGTTTTAAACAGCCGTTGTTAACGAACTGTTTTACGATGATAATTTGTAAGCATGTGGTCACGGGACGTTTGTACAGAGCAATGGGTTGGCCGCTTGTGGCATCTTAACCTTACTTTTTGTCAAGTGTAATAGAATGGTATTCCTTATGTTTTCAAGAATACAGATTGACATTCAATATGGTGGAAGGTTAAAAATTCAAACTGAACCTTGCAGTCGATGAAAGTAATGCTTACATTGCGGCGTAAAAAATTTAGTGTGACTCAGTCGGTAAAATCTCGGATGCCGATCAGTGGCACGTTACGAGAGAAAACTACAATTACATCGTTCTTTTCGCTTGGATCGTATGGTGTAGTGAACGACAGCAGCGATCGCTCGTTAAGTCTTTTGGAGTGTACGTAAATATTTTTGTGGGCCGCCTCGGTCACTAAAAATGATAGCTCAGGAAAGAGGTTG
Source organism: Copidosoma floridanum (assembly GCF_036245765.1). Taxonomy (NCBI): domain Eukaryota; kingdom Metazoa; phylum Arthropoda; class Insecta; order Hymenoptera; family Encyrtidae; genus Copidosoma; species Copidosoma floridanum. The sequence continues at coordinate 5,024,630 of NW_028321909.1, forward strand.
GGAGTCGACGAGTGCCTTAAGTGCTTGCTGCCTCAATTTTGTATTAACGGCCTATTAGGCGTGAGAAAAATGTGCTCATATCACCGCTCAAGTGGTACGTTATTTTCTTTACGATCATAAGGGCACGAGTTGTTTACGTAGCTGATGTACAAAACTTTTTTTTATTTCTAGTTTCAAGTAAAAAGTGGAGAAAATGACAAATTTTTTTACCGTTAAGTTATCACGTTATAATATTCCTGGAAACTATAACCACCGCAATTTTTCTAGGATATGTTGTTGAAAGCCTGTCACACTAAAAAAACAATCATTTTTCACCGTAGTCTTACCACGATTGTACGGTATGAAAAAAAAAAAAATGCAATCGAGTCACCACGAACCTAATATTCTATCGATCTTGCGTCATCCCTGTCACTTTAGAGTCTTGGATGATTCCCACAATGGTCATGAATATAAAATTCGAACCACACACCGCATAATGGTTTCTGCTGAAAAATATTGCGTTCTGATGATTTCACAGTTAACGTTGGATAATTTTGAGAAATACCCTAATTTATACGTATACAGCTCATGTACGTGTCAATTTCTAAATTGGAACTCGGAGGGCTACACAGCTCATGAACCGTCAAAATTAACTCGAATCATTGAAATCGTTTACAAACAAACCTAAATGGAGGTCTTAGAGAATGATAGGATATATTTTTTTAAACCAGTCACATCAGTTGATAAACGTTTTTTAAATTTATTTGTAAGAAGAGAAAGAAAATTTTAATTTTGAATACTTAAAAGTATGTATTATTTATTTGAGTAAAACGGAATACTGAGGTTATTTTTTCTTATTACACCTATGATAAAAAAATAATGTCTATACTTTTAGCTACCGTTGTAGACTCCACAGGTGTTATTACCTTTTTCTACCTGGACTAATTTACTACAAATGTTTATTATTTTTCTCGCTGAACTGTAATACGATATGGTACGATGGTATACGAAAATGGTCGAAAAACACAATGTGAAATACCTATATACGTTTCAAGTCGTATATTTCTTGAGGAGGTGAATTATGCATATAAAAACAGCCACCGGAAAACGTTGCTTTTATTTTTTTAATGAAAATCATTTGACTTATTCTCTGGACTATATCCACTGAAACGTGTAAATGGTTGAGATATCAGTAATAAACTTTCGTAAGATGACTTGAGGGTCAGTGCCTAAGCACACGATCAGTAAGAGCTAATTTTGGGAGTACAAATGAAAACTCCAAAAAACCAGGTGTTAGTTTGAGCAACGTTTCGTAATTTTCGCAAATCCACAGATTATCGAAAATTCCCTATCAAGAAATCATAGAATGTACAAAATTTTTATTCAACAATGTTTCCTTCACTTTTAATAAAAAATTTTATAAACAGATATTTGGCAGTCCAATGGGTTCTCCTGTCTCTCCACTATTTGCTGATTTAGTTTTAGAAGATCTAGAGATGGAAGCTCTGCGCTTGTTAAAAGAAAATTATAATTGCGTTCCTTTTATACATAAAAGATACGTCGATGACACTTTCATATGTGTACACAAAGATCAGGCAGAACTATTTTTACAGATTTTTAATGAACGATTTTTAAGACAATCACTTGAAATTCACTTGCGAAGTAGAGAAAAACAATTGTATACATTTCTTAGACATTACTATTACACATAAAAACTTGAAAACAATCACTAATTGGTATGTTAAGCCAATTTCATCCAACAGAATAATTAATTTCAATTCAAACCATCCCCGATCGTTAAAAGTCAATGCTGTATACGGTTTGGTTGATCGAGCCATTCTTTTATCTGACAAATCCTTCCACAGAAGGAATATTCTCATGGCTCAAAGGATTTTACGCGATAATGACTATACTGAGCTTTTTATACAAAAATGCATTAAGAAAAGACTTCACCAATTAATAAATACTAATAATGATAATAACTTTTTACTAAATGACAATCTAAGTGCTAAAATAAAAACTTCTATCCCTTACAACCCGTTATTTTTCAAATTTTGTTCAAAAACTTTGAAAAAATTAAATATACAATTTTACCCTACTATTCCAAACAAATTGGACAGTGTTATCATTCTTGGAAAGGATAAAATTGATAAGCTCGATCAAACCAATGTCGTATATCATTTCTCTTGCGATTCTTGCCCTGCGTCATACGTAGGTGATACAAAGAGAGCATTGAAAAAACGGCTAAACGAACACAAAAGTACAAAGAAAGATGAACTTGTTGTTGCTTCACACATGAAAGAATTCAACCATAACTTGAATTTTTCTCAAACCAAAATACTAGATCATGAACCAAATAGACAAAAAAGATTAATATCAGAAATGCTACATGTACACTCGACTAAGCAAACAACAAATAAAATAGAGGATACCTTATTTCTCAATAACATATATAAAGTTCTTATAAGGAATCTCTTTTAAATATGTACACACGTTATTTATATTCGTAAGAAACGTACATTTATTGTTTATATGTATATATAGAAATACATACATGTTCGACACTTACGTTATTCGTTTAAGGTGACCAACAGTCTGTAACGATCGTCTAAACGATATAGACGTGAGTATCTATTGTTAATATTTATAAACAGTGGCCCTACAATGTAATTTACAAAAATTGTTGTTTTTTGTTTTTGTTTTCTTTGTTAATAAAGTGAGCCTGATGAGGTTGACGTTAAGACCAACGAAACGTTGCTCAAACTAACACCTGGTTTTTTGGAGTTTTCATTCGTACTCCCAAAATTAGCTCTTACTTATCGTGTGCTTAGGCACTGACCCTCAAGTCATCATGAAAACAACTGAGAGCAGAACGACATGTTCAACAAACTATATGACTTTCATAAGATGTCTAACGAAATCATTAAAAAATCATCTTGAAATCGTTTGGAAATCTCTTTGGAATCATTTTGAATCTCAAGTAGTTTAGACTTTAACCAATTACTGCGACTCTTCTCAATGAACTCGTATTATTCTCTGATCGAAAGGTTCTCTTAACTGAAACACAATCTACATGATGGCTCTGTCGGTAGCATGTCTGTCTACAGATCTTGATGGCCGGGGTTCAAATCGCACTCTGGACCAAAATTTTCATTAATAAATGAGATTTTTTCTGGATGGAATTTGAGTTTTAATGAACCTACCGTTCTTACCTACCATTTCTCACCTACTGTTAATTAAACAATGTATGTCTAAATACACTTTATAGTGTCAAAATATCCATGTCTTTGAGCCCCTTAGGGGCCGATGATAAATTTAAAAAAAAACTGAAATTTCCAACACTCCAAAGTAAGTAGGGGTAAATGACCCAATTACTGCGCACTGAAATTTTTGATTGTACTAAATTTCTCATTTCTCAATGTTTTTCGATGTAAATTGAACCAGTTTTACTTAATCTTTATCTGCAGCATCTTGTGCGATTAAAACGACAAACATTTTTCTGTTAAGTAACTTTTTTTTTTAATAATTGTTTTAAGTGCTGATATCACTTGCTGGTATTACTGCGCACCGTTATAAAATTAGCACCAGTCGCTGCGCCCCCAATTACTGTGCGGGTATCTCCCATAAGGTTTTCATGCTGAAGCCCTAGACCCCATTGCTGCGCACCAATCACTACGCACGACTACAAAGTTTTGTAGGTTAGATTCGTTTAGAGTCACTCAGTTAAACAATTATAAATGTCATGATGTAAAGTATGAGTCTGGATTGAACGTTATTAATGTCCGTACGTGTTACAATATCCAAGCACCCAAATTTTTCAGTCTGTTTTTCTTATTTTCAGTTACCGTCGAGTGCGCAGTAATTGGGTCATTCACCCCTAATTGTTTTTAAAAAATCCAAACACGCAAAATACGCGTCACATCGTAACACATGCACAGCCGATTTTTTACCCTTCGAAGTCCCGCAGGGCCCACTCGAGGAGCGTTAAAAACGTCCCCGCTTGCACGCTGCCGCAGCGGACTCGTAAACCAGCTCTTTCCCTCCGCAGCAGTGTTTTTTCCTTCTCCTAAAGCTCCCGAGCCCGTAAACTTGGCAATTCGCGGGCGCGGCATCTCTCGGGGAGTTTGGTCACGTTTTACGAGCACACGAGGAAGAAGCTTCCAATATAGCTGCAGGTGTGCGTGTCTCAACGTGTCCGTGTTACCGCTGTCTCGGTGTTTTACGGCCTTGGGATGCAGTCTAGGGGAGGGTAGGCCGCGATGACGCTTGCGCGAGACGACTCGTACCTGCTGCAGCGCAGGGGTGGGCGTACGTGATTCGGATAGGAAACGGGAAAGAAACTTTTGGAGAAATGGCGATTGTTAAGTGCCGATCTGTTCGTCCGGCCTCATGCGTGTACTCCTACTTTTTTTTTTTTTTTTTTTTTTTCTTCCTCCCCGGTTTTACCGCGCTGCGGGATATTCTTTTACAGAGCTTATTTATGAGCTCTGTGTTGGGAGGGTTGCGTTTGTTGGTACGAATTTAGCGATCCTTCGAGCTATGAAAATAGAAACGGCACCGCGAATTGGCCTTGATACGTTTCCTCTTTTTTTTTTTTTTTTTTTTTTGTTGCGTCTCTTCTCTTTATTGACATTGACCGAATGCTGGATTATCTTGCTAGTGCTGCGCTTATGACGGATTCGCGTCGATAATTTTGTTACTCATGAGCCTAGAAAGGCTTCACAATAAAATCCTTTAAATACTTAAAGTTTTTTCATTCGTTTCGCGATTGGCTGAATTTAATCACGTGGCTCACTCTGAAAAATTTTATAAAAAAAAAAAAAACAAAACCTATATTTTTACTGGATAGTGCGTCATGCAAATACATGATTTTTCAAGAATCAAGGAAACTCCACAAACTGATGTGATAAAAATAAAATGACAGCAACGATAACGCATGATAAGTAGAAGAAAATATGTAATAAAAACACAAAAAAAAAGAATAAAAAACAGTGAAATCCACCCCATCCCCTAGTGATCGCGACACTCGATTCATCCCTCGGATGAACGAAAAGTGAAGGATGCTCGTAAGTAAGTAAGTAACTTTGCAACAATACAAGCCCCATACGCATGAGGGTGTCGCAATCAACGCAAGCATCGCGAACCGCGACAGCCACACACTGCTTGCACTGCACGTGCTCGAAGAGTCAGCCATGCGTGCCCGGGAGAAAAAAAAGGCACACGAAAAGACTCGCCTGTTTTTCATTTTCACGGACGCGTGAGCACGGATATGGCGTGCCGAAGGCCCTACAGGGACAATCACAGAGGGAATACATATATACACATCGAGCTTCGGGTCGAGAGAGCCCCTCGTCAAAATCAAGAGCCCATCATTACGAGCATATGTTTGCGCGAGTCCCGATCGTATCGTTGAACTCGCGGCGGCGACAAACACACGCGCGCACATGTCACGCGCACCTGTCGTGCCCTTTTATCCACGTACCGTTCGTTTCTCTACGTGTATACGTGCAAGTACGTATTTGTATGTGTTGGATGCGGGGGGGTAAATAAATAGCAAGAGCACGCGTGGGCCATAGGAGAGCCCTTCATATATATATACACACGTACACCCACACACGTTCTAGCATTCAAACAAACGTACACGTATATATACACGACATCAAGTGCCAGGCCGCTCGGGAACCATACATACGCAAGAAGGACATGTGCGTTTGTGTGGATTCGATTATTTGACTCTGTACTCGGAAGTTTTTTTCGAGAACCACTTGATGAGAAAAAGGTGACATGCTTCTCGAGTACAGGAAAATCTCTTGTGCTTTATGATACATAGGGTGGTAATGAGACATTTTTGGCCCTCAGCATGCAAAGTTCAACTTTTCGTGCTTGCACGGAGTGTGCGAAGAGACGATTCCACGCAGCACCCTACATGTGAATCAATATTTTTGCACACTAGTACTTTAGAAGGATTCATGTACTTGATACACAAAATGTCAAAAACATGTAATACATTACGAAAAATATGTTTCGCGAAATAGATGATACGACTATGACAGACAATTACCGCGCTTGCGAGTTGAGCTAGGGCTTCACGAGAGTCGATTATTGTACTGTTCTTGAAAAATCTTGAGAACATTAATTATTGTCTTAGTCTTGACACATGAAGTCTTGTATTGTCTTGGTCTTTTCTTGAGATCTTGTCATTCAATTTCTGAACCATTGAAACCATAGATATTCGTTATAAAGCAACAGGAAGGCGACTGAGATCACATTAATATAAAATAAAGAGTAAATAAGTAAGCTTAAGAATGATTAAGAGCCAAGATTCTTAAGGATATTACTCTTGGTATTGTCTTGAAATTTTAGGCTTTATCTTGTCTTGAACTTCGCTGACTGGGTGTCAAAAAATATCTTGCGCAATTTGTGTGCGTGGTAATCTTCGTACCTCGCTCGGACAACAACGTTAATATACTTTCGTGAAAATTATCACCTGATTCATGCGTTATGTCTCCAAATGTACTTGTGACTCGAATATCGTCGACGTTTGAGTCACACGCATCAGACACGTTGATAATAAATATGAGTAACTCCAAGGTGACTCGTCTTAAGTGGCCAAACTCCAGCAAGCCACTTAGGAAGGGAGCCCTCTCAGACTCTAATTGAAATCATCATAATCTCTCTCTGTCTCTACCCAACTCCCCCCCCCCTCCCAGCGCGAGCATCCCCCAACATCCTCGCGATTCATCTTCCCTCTGCGATTCGTGGACCCCAGCGGTGTATACCCATATAGGGGGCACCTGACGCCCCTTCTCCCGGTCGGATTTTCTCTTAACCGAATTATCTCTTTCTCTTTTGGCGAGGAGCAAAGAGCGGAGCCGGACAAATCGACGTTTCAATTTTCCTAATGCGCGCGGAGCTGCTCCACTGGGATATGGGCCCAGGGTGTTCCATACGCGTGTCGACGCGTGGCAGCTCCCCCTACTGTGGAATGGACACACGATCGTGTGTCGGCGTGGAGTGGGCCTCCAAATTCACTTGGGCGTGAGTGTGTTGTCTTTTTGAGCGACCGTCTTTTCCATGCTGGCGTTCGATTGGAGTGCAGGAAGCCCTTGTATCGGTGTGGTTGCTTCGGGATGATTTTCGGTGCCAAGTATACATTTTTTGGTTCTGGATCGCAAGATTAATCGCGTTCTTTTATTCCCAAGTGTTCTTTTTTTTTGGAGCCGCGATTTCTTGGTTGTGTGTGTGTGTGTATGGCACGACCCTTGAAGCTCAACTTCATCTCCTACCGGTTACAGTGTAAGTAGAAACATTATTGCATCGATAAAAAAATATTATTATTGTTGTTGTCTACAGCTCAATTGTGCTGGTCGGTTTTTGATTTTTATTGCATTAGCAATTGATAAGAAAAATAGGAATGTAACAGAATATGTCCTCATCAAGTAAAACCGATTCGGAACCAGTTAAAACTTATCCCTTTGTATGAGTAACTTTAAGGTATGAGACGGAAAAATCTTATAAATTTAAAAAGGTAAAACACATTTTGGTAAGTGATCAGTCATTTTAGGTAAATAGACTTCTATAAGTACGAATTTCAGAAACTACATTACATCCGTATCACCTTGCATTTTTTAGACTGAAACAACTGAGAACTTTATTTATTGATCTTTGTAAATAAAATTTGATGCAAAAATAACATTTATAGACTTTTTAGCTACATCAGATGGATTTGCCAAAAAAATTTGTGCCCAGAATGTTTTGAGATGTACAATAGGACTGAAGGATTTTAAATGCTATCAAATAGCTCATGTACTATGGTCCAGTTAATTTAAAAAGCAAACAATAAGAGTTATCCAAAACCCATTGGAGATAAAATTAATAGTTATCTTTGCTAGGAAATCATCAGAAGTTGAGACGGCCGTTGCAAGCTCTCACCATAATGGATCAAAAGCAAATATGAAATCTTATATTTTCTCTAACTTCGTAAACATGAGAAAACTATGAGCTAAAGCACTTAAAGTTACATAGAATATTGCGCCTTTTTGCCGTTATCTGCCTTAGAATTTGTGTCGTAATGTAAAAGCCGATGTCTACAGATATCTACCACTAATGGCACTATCTTTATCGTTTTAAAATTTCGCTATTTGTCGAAGTAATATGTTTCATGCCGATAGTGCAAAGTAATGTGCGTTTTCACTTACGTATATAATACCAAACAGCCAATATTTCATTGCTATAACATTACTTACTTTTTCTTTTTTTTTTTTCGAAGGAAAAAATACACAGGCATTTTCGAGGTTCGTTGAACTTTTTTCAAAGTTCATCAATTTTTTAACGTATAAGCAAAAGATAATAGCCACATCATAATACTTACATTAGTATTACAGTACATTAATATTTTAATGGAATATCTAAATCGCTTTAAGCAAAAAAAGCATACATTGTTTATCATGTAACAGTATTCATTTACTGACTATTAAAAGAATACATGTATTATATAACAATCAAATTAAAACAATGAACATTAATTATTTTATGAAAACTAAATATATATAGTCTAAACTTGAAAGGATAAATACGGATTTCTTCATTATAATACATTTTGTGTATGGTCATATTGTATGGCTGGACTATAGGGTTTTGAACGTTGCAATACCATATTCTTTATGGCAGCAGTTTAAAAGCTGCCTTGTAGTTATCATAGATCATGTTAACTGACAACTCATAAAAATGTTTTTAGTACGTTTTGGTAACTTTACAAACCATGCTACGAAAATACCTTTAATTATTCACAATGTCATAAATTAGATTATCAGAAATTAACTGTATTAGTAGTTAAATAAAACGAATCTCGGTGTATATACCGTGTAAAATACTAAGTGCGGGAAATAAAACTAAGAGTGAGAAAGAAAACCAAACAGCATCGTAGACACAGGCCGATAATTCCGTTTCGATTACTGAAATTGCCATTTATATAAATTCCGTTCTGTATGCATTTTAACCCCTACCATTCTTCTCTCATCTGTATGTCTCTTTCTTCCTAACGTGTATAGGGGTAAACGCACCATCTACCGTACACCCGTAAATTCACTTTATTTTGTTACCATGATTGTAAGACAATTTGATACTAAATATTGACTCAGTAAATTTTCAACTGTTATTTAGGATCTCAAGAGAGCACTGAAATTTTTTTGAGGTGTAAGAGCTTGTTAAAATGATTTTATAATAAAAATATGAAATAAAAGTCGTGTTCCTATTTCCGTACTGCCGTTCTCATTACCGGACCCCATCTACCGTACGCGTTCCTATTACCGGACCCCATTCACCGTTTGACGACAGATTTGATTATAACCTCACATTTTTGTTTACAACTGCATATCGATCTCAGTGCCTGCTACATAAATCACGATGAAAATGTCAAAAGCAAAGAAAGATGGAAAATTAAAAATTAAGGAAAAAACGCCAAGTCAATTATGCAATTCAAAAAGATAGCAGACAGAAAAAGCAAAAAAGAAAAACAATTACAGAGAGAGAAACAAAGATTAGAAAAAAAAAAAAAAAAAATTACGAAAGCAAGAAGAGAAGTTAAAAGCCATTGTAAAGAGAAAAAAAGTCTGTTGAGGAAGATGGACGAGACAGAAGTTATTAATTTACAAAAGCAGATTGGAGAACTTCAAGAGAAACAATTAAAACTAAACCAAAAAAGAAACAAAGATCCATCATGAGTAATTTTTGTAGTGCAAGTTATTCTTGAATATTCATAACATCGTAAGTTGATTACTATTATAGTCTTAAGCTTTTTTACTGATTTTTGTCAGTCTAATTAAAATATTTAAAAGCAATAATATCTCATGATATGAAACAGAAATCTTTTTAATGAATAAATTTTTTTTCAATAAATGCAAATAAGTTATTTCATATAAACAAGCAGTAATTAAACTTAGATTAGTTTCAGCTTAACGACAATTAAATCTATTAATACTAAATAAAACATCACTTGGCAAAAATTATTCAAGAATAACTTGCATTACAAAAATTACTCATGATGGATCTTTGTTTCTTTTTTGGTTTAGTTTTAATTGTTTCTCTTGAAGTTCTCCAATCTGCTTTTGTAAATTAATAACTTCTGTCTCGTCCATTAAATCTTCCTCAACAGACTTTTTTTCTCTTTACAATGGCTTTTAACTTCTCTTCTTGCTTTCGTAATTTTTTATTTTTTTTTTCTAATCTTAGTTTCTCTCTCTGTAATTGTTTTTCTTTTTTGATTTTTCTGTCTGCTATCTTTTTAAATTGCATAATTGACTTGGCGTTTTTTCCTTAATTTTCAATTTTCCATCTTTCTTTGCTTTTGACATTTTCATCGTGATTTATGTAGCAGGCACTGAGATCGATATGCAGTTGTAAACAAAAATGTGAGGTTATAATCAAATCTGTCGTCAAACGGTGAATGGGGTCCGGTAATAGGAACGCGTACGGTAGATGGGGTCCGGTAATGAGAACGGCAGTACGGAAATAGGAACACGACTTTTATTTCATATTTTTATTATAAAATCATTTTAACAAGCTCTTACACCTCAAAAAAATTTCAGTGCTCTCTTGAGATCCTAAATAACAGTTGAAAATTTACTGAGTCAATATTTAGTATCAAATTGTCTTACAATCATGGTAACAAAATAAAGTGAATTTACGGGTGTACGGTAGATGGTGCGTTTACCCCTACCCATACGTGCTGTGTGTGCAATATGAATGAGCTTCTAAAATATGCAGGTCATAACGGCCTATCGCACACTTGTTTATATTTGGACTTGCTTCGTTCAGGTTCTGTTTGCACATCTCGCCTCGATATCACCGTACGAGTACTTACAACTGGTTAGCCTTTCGTGAAATAAATAACAAAGTCATCGACTAAACTGTTGTTTTTATTATGATTATTTTAGTCGAAGGTAATTTCCAAGTTACTTTGTTTGTAAGACAAAAAATATATATCAGTTTCCATATCTAATGAAACTCTGGAATATTAATAGAACAAAATACACATAGTCCTCCGATTAAGGTTGTCCGTTTAACAAAGTAACGATACATTGATAAAACTTGATCATACAATCTTAACGCAAATATTTATCATTAGATCACATTTATGAGAATAATAAAACTATCAATTTTCTATAATTTTGTTCCCTTCATCTTAACATATTTAATAACTTTAGCTTCGGAGGCAAGTACTCGGTAGAGGCGGGGGTCAATATACTTTTCTATACTAAGCCCTTAATCTAATTATTTCTGGAAGGTTGAGTTGCACTTTTAAACCTGAAGTCGCAGAAAAACGTATCGGTTTTAGCTTACTAATACCAGAACTCGGAGGGAAAGTACGACACCCTCTATAATTGGAAACGTCTATACTTTCTCTTTTTGTGGCGTAATGGCACTATCATAAGTACATAAAATAGAATAAATTGTCCATACATAAAATGCACATGCACGAAATATTCTACACGTACTTTACGAAATACTGCATAAGAATGTACTACTCGTTCGTACGCTTTGTTAAATCGTGTGTAATCTCTGGCATTTTCGTATATTAGTGACACTTGATCGTTGCAACATTCGTAGAATTAAGTATAAGTGATATTCGTCACTGTCTTCATTCAATGAGTAATGAGAAAATTGTTGTACACAAATACTTTTTCTATTTTAATTTTTCAATGGAATATTAAAAGCACGAGAATGTTTTTCATACATATATTTTCAAAGCGTATTCATCATTATGACATTATTCTAGACAAATGATCTATGCTTGGCAATGGAGGGAAAAACGAAGGGAAAAAAGCTTGAATAAAGCAGGATTAGCTATCGAGATATTTCTAAGGGCACCTCTTTTGTATTATACAATTGTTAGTTAACTAACGAATAATGAAAGACTTAAATATTAACAATCAGTATGCAAACATCCACAATGAATCCCATCCACTGGGCGTAACATACACCTACAAAATGTCCCAATAAAATCCACACATGCATCTGTAATTTTCAATGACCTTTGGTAAAAAACGAAACCAAACAATAAAAAAAAAAAAAATTCAGATGTGGCTACCCCAAAAAGCTCTATGTAACCTCGTAATGTAATCCCTACATTTTTCTTACGTGCCAAGTATAAAACACACCCTCCCCTCCACTTCTCGCCAAAAAAGAGTGTATACACCCACTACTTTTCCAATTACTCGGTCTTCCGCAGACGTGAGATGAAAAATGATTTTCCAGGCACTTCCATGCGGCTCACTGTTGTAGCCATAAACTTCACCCCAAAGTGGCCAATGAGGGTACCGAAGGGAGGTAAGGCCAACCGCGTCGTCCTGTTAAGAGCAAAGGGACATAATTGCTGACGTGCCGTCGTCTAAGCATATAAGTAAGGCACTTTCGACTTACGAATGGCGAAGGAGACCACAGCACGCACTTGTGGTACATACCTACATACTGTTTGTATACGTACAAGCTCCTCCGGGAGACATGGAACAAAGCCATTATAGGCAAGAGCTGGTGGGTTTATGTTCTGTGCGTCAGTTATTGCGGCGTAGTTTAATGACTACTGGTTGTAATGGACATTAACTCGGTGCAGGAGGCGGAGAGATATAGGGTAATAATTGATGATGAGGGAAAATAAGGGATTTGTCTTTCTTCTTTGTAGTAATGGTTAGCTTTTTTGTTCAAGTGGTTAAAAAGTAAAGATATAAGGTCGGTGTCCCAGTACTCGGTCATGTCCCAATAGTCGGTCATCTGGCTGATTTTTTCAGTATAAATTTTCATAACATATATAAATCGGGTAGCTATTCAGACACTAAGCAATTACACTTTCAATACAAGTTAACGTACAAACCCAATTGAAAATATAACGAAGGCCTATAAAAGAAAAAAAGTGACCGACTATTGGGACATTTCGTCTGCTTAAGTGAGCGAGTACTGGGACATCCACCTTACTACTTATTGATCGATAAATTAATATTTCTGTACTTTTTGTGTATAAAATAGGCTATACCGGTATACATGTCCAGGACGATAATCATATCACAAGTTTTATTTACTATTTTGGGGCTTTTTTTTTTTTTATGTACAAACATGCTTGAAAAAACTTTGAAATTAAGTTTACCAAGTACTGGATCAATCCAAAAACATTAAAGTAAACATGAATTTTGAAATAACCCAAGTTAAAGTATATAAATGTAGTAGTTATTGCCTGGGAAACAATAAGTCCCAGAACCAGAACAGAAGTTACATACTTCAGCAACGAATATATAAATTTTTCTTTTTTTTTCAACATTTAGTTTTTTTTTTGTTTCAACAATTAAAAAATGTACTTGTTTGTCATTTATTGGGACACCTCATTTATTCTTTGAAAATTTATTATTGTTTCCGACAAGTTTTCATGCAGGCAGCATCATCCTAATTGATTGACTATGATTACGTGAAAATCAACCTATAAATCTAGTACATTATAAACGGAAAATTATAGCATGTAGTATAAAACTAATGGTTCGTTCATGTATCGTATTGAATGTAAAATATTGTCGAACCTATTAAACTAAGTTATTGAATTAGTTAACTCATGCACCCCATAGTGCAAATTGGGCAGGGAGACCACGTAAAAAACGCAATTCATTTTATCACGTATTCAAAATGCTTGTAAAATTCTACCGCATTCGTGACATAAACGTTTTGCATGGACCTGACTTTTTGCATCATAAATTTCTTTGCCCAGTTAATTTTGCTAACAATTTCGATGGATGCACTTTTGCAGTGCATTTTATACAATTTAGCGATCCTTATGACGGCTTGGAACGTATTGTTGTAGTACTATTGTGTATTTCTTCGGAAACAACATTTGGAACCAACAAAATTTGGTTGGATGAAAATAAAGGTTTGATGACAAGAAAAAAAATTTTAAATCCGATTTAGGCTCTCGCGCCATCTGATGATAAGACGGTGCGTGATTTCAGAACTTTAGAGGATCCAATACATTATAAATAGCAAATATCACAAGTTTACAGATTTATCACGACAGCAAACGTAAAAGCAACAACAATTTCAACAATTGAGAATATCCTAGTTGTCTGTTATGTACAATGTTGAAGCAAAAAGTTAAACTGACATCTGAATTATTAAAACAAAAACGCCACTAAGTGACGTGACATCTCCACTAGCTTAATTTTATTAACTACCCCCTAAAAAACTATTCGTATGGTTAAAAATTACATTCAATATCTTTTCAATAAAAAGGCTGTGAACCATGAGTTTATCATGATGATAATTATATTTACCTTCGATGATTCGAAATATCGAAAAACTCAACAACACGCAATCAATAATGTTACGAGTCCTCAAGAGTCCCGAAATTTTGCACATTTCTCTCACCATGGGCACTTAGATCGCCCCTTTTTTTTACCCCCTCCAAGGACTTGCATGCAGCGAACAGCCTCTCCTCGAGAACAAAACCCGCACATGCACGTAATAACCAGCCTCTCTAATCCCCATTGTTCCGCTAATTCTCAGACCGAGAGGATTCACTCCCGCGCTATATTATATACCCATGAACCTATATGCGTATACACTGTTGTATATAGCACACAGAGCAGTTGGATCTGCGAGAGAGACGAGCATGGCGGACTCGAAAGTGAGAAAACGGGAGTGCGGATCGATAAAAGAGAGGGAGTAGAACAAGAGAGAAAGAGAGACGCGCGAGTGCAGTTATGCGTGTGTGTGGGTGTACCAGCTCGAAACGAAAGAGAGAGAGAGAGAGAGCAGCAGTAGCAGAGATTCTGATTGGTGGGGGTAAGCGGGGGCGTACGCGGCGTGGTGGCCAATGAGCGTGGCCGGCCTCGGTTGGCGGGTGTAGAGCCTACACGGGTGGAATCACGGATTTTCCTCTCGCTCGCGCGCGCGTGCATGGATATGTAGGACGATTCTCGCTTTCCCTCTTTTTTTTTTTATTTTTTTTTTTTTCCTCTCCTCTTATTGTGCAGAGGGCTGGGATTCATCGATGAAAAGCTCGGGGGTAATTTTGTCATCGACTACCGATGTTGTGAGGGGTTATTTTTTCATTTTTTTTTAAATTCTTTTTTCACTGCCAACCACCCTTTACATTATTTATGAAAATGAGCCGGGCAAACATAATTGGCGGAATATTCGATGCTTAATCTCTCGCAGTTTTACACGAGTGGGCGGTTAAAGCTCTTTTTTTCCCTCCCATGCTATACATGCAAAGCCAGTTTTTTTTTTTTTTTTTCAATTGTTTACACTGAAAATAGAAATTTTTCAACTTGTAGTCGTCCTTAGCGTGTAAGTGTGTGTGTGTTTACCCGACGGTACGAGTGTTGCTGTTGGGGTGTAATTTGGCCGAACGAGCGTAGCGTACAGTATTACAGAGTACGGCTGGTACGGGAAAATTAAAGTTTGTTTCACAAACAAACGGAGCGGGTACAGAGAAATACCCTTTTTTTTTCATTATTTGTTGAAGGCAAAAAATTTTGATTCAGTTTGGTAATTGAAATTTTTCGTTTCATTAAATATGTTTATCGTAGGCAGAACCGATTCTTTGACACTTTTCCACGCATAATTAGTGCAGAAAAACACTATACTTTGCACACGGTGTGAAGTAAAATCGATCCACGCAGGCACGAAAAGGGAAAATATTCGCACCCTCGTTGTAAAAAAACTCGTATTGGTAGCTGGTGCCATATTTTGTGTAAAAATCACCAACTTCAAGTGGCGAGTTGCACGCATCATTTTTCCACGCAAAGCCGTCCGAACGTCATTTTGAAGTATAAAAAATGCACCACTGCACGTGTTCCACTCCATGAATATCTTTGAAAAAAAAAAGAAAAAAAACTCCATTCTGTCCATGGTAATTATTCAAGAGTGTACAAAAAAGCCGAGCTGAATAAAAAGCTGAGCAGCCTCACAAAAGTTTTTTCCAGGCCCTCGGAGGAACGAGGTAACTGCATTAACGCTTGGCAAACGAAATAACGAAAGGGAAAAAACGCCGAGCGGGGGGGGGGAAGCTCGCAACGCTGGAAAAAAAAAAAAAAAAAACGAATCACAACAAAAAGTTGAAAACGCAGCGAGAGAGAAGGACGAGTCTCCGGCCGTGGCATCGCATTATAATTCAGACGAGGAGTTCCCTCCCCGGGCGCGAATTTCGCCTCCATGGAAACTGCATTTCTGCGAGAGCTCGAAGAAATCCGCGGGGAGGAGAAAAAAAAAGAGAGAAAAAAACAAAAAGTGGGAAAACGAGGAGAAAAGGCGCGAGCGCGCGAATCGGAATATTACATCACGAAATTTCATAAATTCCCTTTAGCTAGAGCTTTAGCCCCGGAGATGACGGCGAGGCGCTCTTTCAGACGCTTTGCTCCCTCATTTGCCTCTTGCGCCCGTGTTTTTCTCCTGCAATAGCAATGAGTCGTCCCTCAGCTCGTCGCCGCGCCCGTCGACCTTAAGTCCAACCCTTGCGCGTACACGTTGGCGTATATGTATGTACAATATACACGTCCGGGTGCTCTAGGCCAACAGCTATATACAACTCTACCGTCGCCCTTTATGCTTTTCGCTATTGCTTCTTTTGCTGCCTCGAGTTCTTGGTACCCCTACTTCTTTGCGGACGCGCTTGGAGGTCCCGTTGCGGCTGTTTTTTTTTTTTTTTTTGTACTCGCACTGCTGACACCGAACATACTTTTTGATTTTTCACAAGTAGTCTAGCATGTGCATGTTTAAGTCCTTGCATATGTTTGCAATGTAACATTCATACAAAACACAATAAAACATTGCAAAACTATAATGATTATTTCAATACGCAATGTTTTTGGTTACGTTTATAAAGTTGTCTTTGATGATTCGCTCTACATTTAACGTAACACTCGGTTTTATAGTTGTGATAAAAAAAAATTTTCAAATTGAAAATTCGAATATTTAACTCGTTATACTTAATTGAGACAAGGATTTTAAAAACTTTATCGATAGTCTCTTTGTCACCATAATTGTACATAGACACTAAAAATTCAAAAAATTTGTTTTCTTTGATAAACACAATATAATATTTAAATATTTGATTTTAAAAAGTCACCAACCATTTTTATTGGGAATAAAAATAAAATTTTGGTAGTCACATTGTTTATCTCTCATTCTCTGTATAAGAAACGGTCTTGTTAAGTTTTTGCAATCAAAACATGTTGCATAGTTTTTATTTAACATGTATTACAAACCATAAAAAAGTCTTTTTGCATGACTAGAAGAGTCCTGTCCTCAATACATTAGCTATCACCAAAAACATTCGTGTCAATAAAATTTGGAACATATTCGTAAATTTAAAATTCAGTAAAATAACATCATTAATAATTATTTTCAGCCAATATTTTAGTCAACAAGTGATGTATAAATTCAGTTGCTGATGAAAAAAAAATTTTTGCATAAAACACCTTTTATCTGGAAATGTACAAGTAAACTTATTCCTCCGACCAAATCTCCACCAAATAAAGCACAAGGCATCACTGTAGTAAATAGTAAAAATTTAATGTTTCCCCCACATTCCGTCTAATATCATTGATTGAACATAAATTAAGAACCAAAACACAAAAAGTGTCAATTTACAAGTTAACATACGCGCACCTGGTACAGAAACCCAAGCGAGTTTACGTGCAAGAGACAGGCTTCATCAGCCGCATCGCTCTGCCCCCACACGCGAGCCTAAAAAGTAGTACTCACTCGACTGTGTATATATAGTCGTAGATACACACGCAGACGCTCGGGCAAACAGGCCATCAAACCCACTCAAGCCCCCTCAGCTGATTGATTTACTCCCCCCTTCCCTGCCGCTCAAGTGAATAATGTCGTGTGTGCGTGTGCACGTACACGCGTATATATGAGGATCGGTGTTTGCGTCCGCCCGTATTTTTTGATTTCCGCGGACACCCCCTTCCTTCCGCCTGTGAGCAAATCACGGGCTATCGATTTTACGCGTGTATACGAGTATAGCTTGGGCTACGGGGGACTTGATGGGTTACGGAGAACGAGCTTTGACAGTACTTCAGGAAATGACATTTGTTACGTCAAAAACAAAATAAGGGAAAATGTGACTTTATTCCAAGTGCGATGATTTCAGCTGATTTTTTTTTTCGTTTTTCATATGAATAGTTTAGCCGCAGCAAACGGTGAAGCGATTTAATTGTAGACCCAAACGATAGTCGTATATATAGCTTAGCAGTTTTCGATTCAAACGCATTATTATTAACTTGACGTTTTTCATCAAAAGTTATAGCATTTCGAAGATGAGTAACTTCAACATCGATTTTGTTTGTTTATCATTGAGACGATCGTTACAAGATTGTTACTATATCATTTTTCGAGTTTACCAAGTAACCGCAGTGCTTAAATACTTTCACAATGGGGAATGTTTCCATTCAAATGGAATCGGTTCGTGTGGAAAAGGATGAAATATTTTGAGAGAATTAATCCGTATTAATAAATATTAATAAAGAGAATGGTTCGGGAAAACTACCTATTTTTTGAAGCGTCGATGACTCAAGTTGAAGTACAAACGATAATTCTTGTACAAATGCACTTTTTTCCTATTATTACAACGGTGTAATGTCGCCTCCTGTTAGAATCCGAGAGATGAGTTTTAAATGGAATTATGGGGATATGAAACGTAAAAATTGAACATCAACAAAAAGAAAGTGAACAACAAATCTCGCTTGAATGGCAGTGTCGATGCACGCAAAAGGCCTATCAAGTGAAAGTTGTTTTTACAGAAATTTATCACAAATACACAAATTTCTTGTAAAGGAGACAGATGGTTGTTTGACGCCGACGCACGAGGTGAATCGATACTATCGGTTATGGTCTATATTCGTTCGCATAATATTATCCAAGTACCGCGATACCTGTGTAGAGTAATGGAGCCATGTAAAGTGAAATCGATTGCATACTCTAATAACCCCTTCCCCCTTGTCAATGGATATATACACAATATATAATATGCATGTAGATATAGAGCACCAGTGTTCTTACGGATCAAACAACTATGGGTACAAAGGAAACAAAACTTACTGGGGTATTTATTTTTTCAGATTACCTAATCACTGATGAAGCATCGTAAAATAACGACGATCACGCGTGATGTTGCTCCGAACGTCTGAATTGTATTGTTGAGAGTCTGTCCGATAATTGCGCGGGTTCACAGAGAAAGAGAGAAATACTCGGGAGTGTGAAGTCGTGTTCTCCGAGCGCCCGAACGTTTACTCGCTCTCGCGCGGTGCTTCAATAACAAATGAGCTTTCCGGGAAGCGTGCGGATAAAGTGCCGAGTTTATCTCCCTCCGTGCGTTGTATCTTCTCTGGGATCTTTTTTTCTTTTTTCAATTTCATTGTACTCTATACGTACGCGTTTGCTCGTCGGATTACAAATTTACGCTATACAGAGTGAGGATTTTTCTTTTTAAAGCTGAATTTTTAATTGAAAGCAATCATAAATAATTCATCAGAGCAATGAGTATCAATGGAGTTGCCCAATGGAATGACAACGACACCTGTGATGTCAACAGTGTACTTGAATAATAATTGAAGTTCTCCCTTACGCAAATCTTCCACATCGCGCTCCTGGCGAAAGACGAAAAAAACCCTTCGACCACCGTCTCTGTGGGTAGCTTAGGGCAAAGAGACGTGAAAGGAAAAAATCCGTAAATTCTCGTGCTTCATTGTCCTTCTCGAGCTCGGGTTTCGAGTCCCTTTGTTCTTTATCCTCGGGAGAAAATTCACCCCTTTTTCTCTATGCCAGCCCATTTTGCGAGTAAAACGTATACCTCAGAGCGCAGAATCGCGTCCCGTGTTCTCGACAGTCACGCGATTCTCGCTTGCTCGAGTCAGTGTATGTATGGGTAAGGCAGAGAAAATTATCCCTCTGGTCGAATCGGTACTCCCACGCTCCACTTGCACTCTCGTACATCATCATTACGAGTCGATGGTCGTATGACAATGGCTGCCGGTGTGCGCTTTAGTTGTTTGATTTTTGATTACTGTGGGAATTTCGAAAAAAGAAAAAAAGGAATACGAGCATCAGTGACCGGTGAACTCGGGCTTTGTGTCCGTGGAAAATAAAAGTCCGAAGTACACTTTACGTGGGCGGGAGCAATGAAGTTTGATTGCGTTGCAAACACGAGAAATAGAGCTGAAAGGGACTGTGGGTGTGAATTGAATGTCTTGAGTTTTTTTGGACAGCACTGGGATGTCTTGGTTTTTTAATAAACTTAGCAGCACGAGAGTGGCGGATCAGGTGAGATTGAAATTTTTCACCTTCCACTCGTCTGGTTAGGATTGCAGTATGCATTACTTGGGATTTCGTGATTCGAGAAGAGCACAAGGTACCTAATTCTCAATTGGTTACCAAGTGGTTAGCTTATGATCATGTTTATGAGGGGTTGTCGATTTTTATTTAAGGAACGTATTCCAACCAAAGAAAAAATTTTTGTACACTAGAAACAAAATCTTTTGACAAAAAGTGCTTTGTTCTTGGAAATCTCTAATTCGAAGATGGTAAGATTGTCCTCTGCCACATATTGATAAACACATTTGTCTAACTACTTCAGTAGATAAGATAATAGGGTTTTAATTTAACCTACACATGTTTAGAAGAATTTATCTAATCTAATCAAGAAGTATACCCATTGAGTGACATATTACATTTAAACACTGGCTATATAACCCGTACGCAGCTGCTAGCAACTAGTGAGTTGAAAAGAAGTAAGCAGCCATCACTTTGTATTTTTATTCCAACTTCATCTAAATCCCAGGGAAAGAAGACTGAAGTGGTTTTGTCGAGAGGCTGCGCACTCTAGAAGTCATTAAAAAAGACTTTATAAGTCCTTCTACGTCTTTCAAAGATTTCAGAAGTCTCCAAAAGACTTCAGAGTTTTTACCGGGACTTCAAGAGCGAATATAACTTAAGGTCATTAAAAAAGTCTTTATAAGTCATTCTAAGTCATTCTAAGACTTCAAAAGTCTCCAAAAGACTTTAGAGTTTTTACCGGGACTTCAAGAGTGCATATGACTTAAAGTCATTAAAAAAGACTTGATAATAAGTCATTCTAAGACTTCAAAAGTCTCCAAAAGACTTCAGAGTTTTTACTATGACTTTAAGAGTGCATATGACTTAAAGTCATAAAAAAATACTTTATCAGTCCTTCTAAGTCTTTCAAAGACTGCATAGTTTTTACCGGGATTTCAAGAGTGCATGTAAGTTAAAGTCATTAAAAAAGTCTTTATAAGTCATTCTAAGTCATTCTAAGACTTCAAAAGTCTCCAAAAGACTTTAGAGTTTTTACCGGGACTTCAAGAGTGCATATGACTTAAAGTCATTAAAAAAGACTTGATAATAAGTCATTCTAAGACTTCAGAAGTCTCCACAAGACTTCAGAATGTGCAGCCCTTCGGATTTTGTTGAAACCTACGATCCTTTGCGCCTCCCTGGCTATATAGGGTCAATGACAACAAATCAAATCCCCCTGACTTGCATCCATTCATTTCCACTCAAATACGTGCACGTGCAAGTAGAACACATTTTTTAGACTGTTCGCATAACGATACATGACATACAAATTAGAAGTTCGTGGGAGGAAAGGGGAGACTTTGTAAGAGGTGCTTGTATGCACGCTTTTGCTCTGTGTGTATACAAGTATACAGATGTGTGCGATCATTATCGGCTCTCGATCGCAACAATTTATTCATGCGCGATTAACAACGGCCCCTACCCTCATCACGCAAACTTTACCACCGCATCATAATTCCGCTGTTCGTTCTCCCTGTGGCTGATTTTTTTCCCCCCCTCCTACATACGCTCTTCTTTCCTCGCTTACGGAGTATAGGTACGCTTCCAGGCATGAATTGTCTTACTGTGTCACGATCGAGCGGATAACCATGTTTATTTTTCCCTTCATTTTTCCGCGGTAGAGTACAGCTTTGTTTGGATTGTAAAAGAGTTTGCTGTTCCAATGAGTGATAAAACAGATTTGTTACGTGTGTGCGCTCGCGCGAGGGGTAATTTACTTTATGCACCAGCAACGCGGATGATAACATCTCGGGAATATCTGGCCTGCTTCGAGGATCCTTCCAACGATTTGATGAGTCTAATTCCCGTGCGATACTTTTTTTAGATTTATTTGTTTTTTTTTTTTTTTTTTTTTTTTTTTCCATTGTAATTAACGTTAGCAGTTTGTGTAATTGTACAGTTGTTTGTTCATGCAAGGAAGTACGTTTGAAACTTTCAGTTGTGGTTGGTCAGCAAACTACAACTGTTTGGATTCCTTACCTATTTATTTTTACTGACCACGTCACTACGAACATTTGCAAATGAATGGGATTAACGTCCCTTTGAATTTAATTTGAAAAAAGTAGTGAAAAATAAATCGAAATGAATAAGATAAACTCGTGGAGCCGGACGATAGGCGACGATTTATTTATTCATGGCAAGCGCCGGGATGCCCCAGAAGCAGCACATTAACAGCGGCGGCTGTCAGTGGGCTCGCGAGTCTCGGCGCAGTCTCCTAACCCAGACGCATCGATTATACGCGGTATGATATCGAAATATACGACAACGTCATTAACTGCGGACTCTCTCTTTATTTTGGTACCACAATGGAAGCACGAGGTCGGACGATGCATCAATTGTGTATGTGAATGCACTTATTGTCTTTGGCTCGGGGAGGAAAATAGAGGTTTTTTTTTTTTTTTATAGTTTCAGTGAGTGTAAAGGAGGGAAGTATCTTGTTAGTAGCGTCTGGGACGCTCATTAGGGAAATAATAAGGTTTCGAAGTAACTATTTGTGGAAACACGTGATAGCCATGATCAACTTATTTTTAGGGAATCTGTAACGAGACTTGGTTTATCTTTGACGAAATTTTATGTATGAAAAATTATCAAAAAGTTTTTATTTCAATTTTTTTCGTCGTTCACTAAACTGCATGCCCTGTAAAAAATACTTGTCAAAGTATGTATTAAAAATACTCATGAGTCAAAATAATACAAGAGTATGATACATGACATATTTTGATGAGAGCCTTTGAAAAAACAAACGATTTCCATGGCAAAAAATATTTTATAACAATAACAAAAAAGAAAAAATTTAAATGTTAAAAACTTTTATTATGGACGAGACCGATGCATTTTTCACCAAAGCAAAAAGTATAATTATAAAACTTGTAAAAGGTACAAATTACTTTAAACAAATTACTCATTATTTTACTGAATCCGCACAAAATGTTTAATATTTTTTGAAAAACTATTCGACTTTTTTATCATTGAGGGGTAAAGCAACTGATTTCTATCAGTCATATGTCACATACGATATCATAGCTACATTTACGTGCGCCCTTTCTTTTTGGGGCCTACTACAAATGGTTGTTGTGGGAGAGAGCGAAAGGATAAGCAGATAGGATGCTGAAAGGAGCACTCTCTCTGGTTGGAACCGTCAAGGACGAAGGTCGTACACACACGACGCGCTCTTCTCTCGTTTTTGCATAAATAAAGACATTGATACTAGTTCCTCGACTATTTACTTCGTGCGCACCCCAAGACCATAGAATCCTACGCAACACATAAAAACAGTTACCTTTTTTCGTAAGTTCTTTTTTTACCCACTTCTTGAATCTTGAAAGCTTAAAGATTACAGGGAAATAAAATATGAGGATGAAAAAAATGCGTTGTTCTGAAATCAAAAGCGTGAGACTCAATTTTTTTTTAATATTTTTGGAACAGCTCTTTTTTGACTTTCAATATACTACAAAAATAATTTTTTTTAATTATTCACACTTTGGATCTAAAATTTACACCAAGAACTGATATTTGATGGTACTCATTTCTCTAGTAAAAATGTAGGGCACTTCTGTAGAACGATCATACCTAAAAAAAAAAAATTTCTCGTGAGTCACAATTATCCCCATGAAAAAGGAAAAAATAGTCAGTCTAGCCACCCCATGTTCCAGTAGACACTCTTTTTTTTTCTTCCCATCTGCATCGATATAAGCGACCCAATGTATCGAATTACCCACTTTCCACGGCGTCGTCGCCGTGCACTCGGTGCTCATTTAATTTACGCGCTGGCCCGATTCTGTCAGGCCGGACTGGTATACACATCGACTGGCTGCACTTTTAAATATAGGCGCTTTTTAATTCGGTCGCATGTACCACCGCCGACGTTGTCCCGTCGCTGCTTTATGCTTTATGCAAGCGACGGATTTTCCATATCTATATACGGATGCGCCGCAGACGACGCTATTGATTTTCCATTAGGTCGGTCGCTTGGATTATTCGCAGCTATGTTGTGATTGATAATAGTGCACTACATTGACGCAACAGAGATTTGTCTGACTTGAGGCTCATGTTGACTACTTAATCATAAAAGTTGTTTGGGGGGGGGGCTGTATATAATTAATGCGTAATGCAAAGTTTTCAATGCTAAATTTCATTAATGATTAATGTTCTTGTGGAAATGTTGAAATTAAATGTGGTGGTATATCTTTATGTTACAGAGCCGGATACTAGAAGATGCTTCTATTATGTGCAATTCTTGGTCACCGAGGCACAACGTAAGCTGATTTCTATACAATATTTACCACCAACATAAATTATTAATCACTATGATTTTAAATTTTCTTTTTTTTTTTTTTTTTTTTCATTTTAAATCAGTTGACAGTAGAGTCGTGGGGTGCTTTTGTAAGTCACCTATAGACCAGAAAGTTCCGTCGCTCGAATTATATCACAAGTGAATGTTTCATGAGAATCGCGTCGAAAGTCATAATTTATTTTCAAAACTCGTAGATCTTGAAATTCGTAGAATCAACTGTAACCGAATCATTGCTTTATTAAATTTAAAAAATAAAAGAAAATTAACAACATTTTTTACCCGTCAAACTTTATCGATAGTTTAACCCCTTTGTTAACTCCAACGCAATCGTTCACTCCTCTGGATTGTTCCAGAGAAATTACGTGGATGGAGAAGTAAACTGAACAATCGCAGCCATACAAACACCCTCCACACCGTGTCCCCGTGCGTGTGTAAATCGCAAGTAGTACGACCACAGATATGGTCAGCCTGAGAGGTGTACGCACACCTGTACATATACACTCCCTTTTTTGCTCTCTTCTGCGTAAGCTCGAAATATTTATACGCCTCCGGAATGTGCTTTTATGTATACAGAGTTGCCCAAGGGACGTATATAAAGCCGCGCTAACTTGCGGTTACGATTATGGGTTGCCTTTCCGGCTAAATTGATTATTTAAGATGTACAGGGCGTACGGAAGAAAAAAGGCGAAAGAAAGAGATATGCCGCGCGATACAGTTTGAGTATCGTAAAACGAGCCAAGTGTCTTTTTTTTTTTTTTTTTTTTTTTTGCCATCTTCGCCGTAGATGTCCTGTTTTTTATCGCTCTCCCTTGCGATGGGCAACACTATACGGGGTTCTTCAGAAAATGGGTCTTGGCACGTGTACTTGCCTTAAAAAGTTTGATAATTTTGCTTGTGTGCGAATGGCGCAAGTACTTTGCAAACAATTTTATTGCCAAGGATATCAAAATTCTTGTATTTGGCTCAACTCTAAAGTCCTACGTTTACACGTTCTTTGGTAAAAAAAATTGTTCAAACTCTTCGATCCTTCAGCAAAACAAAGACGCAATACTTGTGTTGGTAAAAAACCAGTCACATGTCATTGATATTATAATCTAAATCGGTAAAGGCAACGAACCTTAAAATTTGCCACAAAATCGCTCAAACGATTTATAAAAGTGGGTATCAGACGAAATCCCGTCAAGCCTTCAGCCGTCAATTAATATCCGCGGGCAGCGAGGTCACGCCAAGCTCAGATATACAATCATCGATCCGTCGTCGTCCCAAGACGCAGTTGCGACTCTATCGAAAAATTTCTCAGTTGCCATGCGACCGCAGTATACATAGTTGAAATCATACTGTAAAATCCAAGTGTGTTGAAGTACACGTTCAAAGCGTGTAATCGACATTTCCGTTTTCATAAAATGCAATACTTTGTAAACTATTTCACCTTATACTTGAATAAATTTCTTTGCTCCAACGATTGGCATAAGAAGGCTGTAGAGAGTAAAACATTACTGTCACAGATTTTACACAATCGTCAGGGTTGATTTTTCTCACTTAAAAGTGGAACTGGTTAACCGCTTGGCGGATCGTGGATTTAGTTGTTCTTCAAATTCTCATCCACGCCACCACTATGTGCTTTATATAAAAACATGAATTTTACACTCTAAACGTGTTATGTAAACGCGCTTGGATTAACAGTGTGGCTAATCCGATTCACCGCGTAATCGATGGGACCGACGGAGGCACAAATCATCGGTAAAAAAAACAAAAAGAGAACGAAATCAAACCTCCTCGGAGGAACGAAGTTCTTTTCTGGTCAGCGGTGATAAATTATTGATTCAGCGGCCGCAAGGAATTTACGCGTGTAAACGGGGCAAGACCCACACACCAGCTCGACTTCTTCTGGCTCGCCGACAACGGGCCGAAAATAACACACGCGGCTCTCCGTGTACCGACCGCAGCGTTGTATTATCACGAGTTCTCCGCAACAGGAAATTCATCGGAGCCTCCCCGCCTCCTCCCTTTTTTTTTTTTTTTTCGTTCGTGGAGAGCCCGAGACTCGGTATAGCGACGGGAGCTCATGAATTTTCAGGAAAACGGCTGAATAATTCACGGAGCGTCTGTCGTGGATTAGTAATGTGACCCAATGCCACGAGTTTCGGCGCGATGGGGGACCAAGTTTTTCGATAAACTTGAAAAAGAAACGACTCGCGGAGTACATGTACGTCTCGCTCGATTGTCTGGGCGGTTTTCGTGTACAAAAGGATGCGCATTAATTTTAGATGATGTGTCGGTTGAACCTAACGGAGGTAACGAGCTGAAGTGCTGCTTGCGCGAAACAGAAACCAAGAGATTTCTGCAGCAGAGAACATCTTCATGTTCATTTCAAACAACACTTTATATTTCGAAGGTTGACGGAATTGACGTTGGGGTGCATGAACGTTAGATTAAAATATTTTTTGTCCAAAAATAGTTCTATAGATGAATGACAACTCCGTAGCTTAGTGTTACCTGATGCATAAACCGTACAATTTACAGTATTTTTATTCGTATTATTCGGACGTTTTACACACCCAAGTGACTTTAAAACTCGGGTCATTGTACTACTATTTACACATACGCTTGTGCATGCGTATATAAAATTGACACGCACTGTCGACGCTTTTGCCAGTTTAACTTGAGTCCGAGCAAGTTGCTCGATGTGTTGAATAATTCCTTCGCATTGTACAAAAGAGATACTATGTGGATTTGTAATTTATATTACACTCGTATCTCAGTCGTTTCAATACGATTTTTCCAATAAAGCGTAAAGAGGTTGGCAACACCAGTCGACTAAATGTTGCTTGAAAATATTTTTTTTTTTTTTTTCACTCAGTTTCCCCGGAAGTTTAATGGAATATACATGTTCGGTAAACTAAAAAAGTATTTCAATTGTTAACATAAAAACATGGTGTTATGTTTTTTTTTTTTTTTAGTAACTAGTCACTTTTAAAAGTTGTTGGCGATTGGGTAAAAAATGTTGAGATGAAATAATTACATCATTCTTGGGCAGTTAAATACTAAAAATATGCCCAGGTGCCACCCACCTGGAAAATAAAACAAGTGAGGTCTCCACGTGTGTTTCCTAGGTACGTGGAATCACTGAAGACGATGTGTGTATGTTATTATAGAACAAAATAAAATACATGCTAAATTATCCAAGTATACAGAGTTACAATTACGGATGAGGGTGTGAGCAGTGCATATAGATTATGCATAGTGTATAGCTAAGATTGTGCTTATCTATCTTTGAATCGCGGCATGTTGTTATACCCCATAGCAGCCCTATAATGAACTAACTGATGTAGTTGACGGTAAACTTGGTTAAAAATTTGTTTTAACTGCTACGAAAGCCACTAATTGTTCGGAAAACATTGGTAAGCCAACACATGGCCAAACAATATGCGGTCCTTACGTGAGAAGAACTACTTTACACGGGCAAGAAGGAGCAAAAACACTATCAACCGCAGATAGAATCACCGCGCGGGCTTAATAGCACAGTGAGCGCGAACATGACAAATCGGGCGGGCAAGCGCGGCCGAGGCGCAATTACAGAGCTCCCATTTTTAATCGGCTAATGACCGGCATTATTCTCCCTTAAAAGCGGCCTTCCATTCCCGAGACGACTCCTCTTCGTTTTATCAAGCCAACGCAGCGAGATAATCCCGCGGAAGAGGCGATAAATCCAAGGCTCTCCCCCCCCCACACTGGCACAACAGAGCAGCGTAATTCAATCGTAATTGGCTAATCCTTAACCTTAGCCTCTCCCTTCGCCTAGGTATTTAAGGCCCCCGTGGAGGGAGCGTCTCGGGCGAAAAATGACTCCATTAGGCGGGGCGCCAGCAACAAGTTTCCCGCCTCTCGCGGTGGGTGCTAACTGCTACCCCTCGCCCCTAATAAGGGCCATCCGTATCCGGACTTCCGCGTCGCTTCGGGGGCTTTCTCATTTATTTGCCGCGCGTCGGCGAGGTGGAGTCGTCGCGTCGGAATTTATCGGCCTGTTAGGTGCCCTAACGCCCTGTCTCTCGCGTACGACGGAGCTTTTTCATTTCCTCTCTGCTACTGGCGCTCTCTGCGCTGCACTGTAACCACGCGTTCTGGCTTTTGTTGTGTAGGTTACGTGACTGCTGTTGTTTGCACGTGGATGAGCTTTAAATTGGTGGTAGCCAAAATTTTTGTCGGTAGGTTTATGGTAATTTTCATACGTATGTGTAGATACATGAACGACGACCCTAAAACACCCCCGTCACGGGGCGTACCTTTCAAGGGAATGGAATTCACGCAGGTGTTGAGTTTCTACTGGCTCGACTTTTTTTTTATTTTGTTGCTGCTGAGTTTCTTTGTTGTTGGACTTTCAATCGATAGTTCATAAAAATATTAGTTTCAGTTTTTTTTATAAAAGTTTTCTCGGGGTTTTTTTTAAGTAAAAAGTTACATTTTAACAATATCGCTGAAACTCTAAGGATATTTTCTTAAAGGTACTATGTAACTGTATAAATTTTTACGTACGCACGTTTGTAAAACATTTTTCAAGCTCCCGCCTATCGGTTTTTTTTTTTTTTTGTTAAAAATATTGAATAAAAATTAATTCGAAGATAATGAAATTTCATTTATTGTACGACTGACAGTATGAAGAAGACGGTCAGAGATTTTTTTGGAAGTTAAATCATGTATTCCACGATATTTTGTAAAAGAGGGCTACACTGCTACCATAAGGTTGTGTAGGTATAAAAAATGTTGTCAAGAGAATGGAACACAACTTTGAGAAAGTATTGATTAATTAAAATACACTTTTCTAGAAAATAGAGTAAAAAAATACCTAACGCAAGATAACATGAGCAATTCTAACCAAACTAGTTTTTCAAAAGATATTGATTAACTGATGTAATTACAACATCCAGGTGGAAACTTCATAAATTTCGAAATGAAACGCAATTTCCCAAAATCGTCCCCGAAAACTTTTCCGTCGAACGTTGTAATCTGAAATTTCTATTGAGTATAGATACTGCAATTTATTCATTAATAATTTCATTTAAATTTCCGACATGTTAACAAAGGCCAACTAACGGTAGCGCTTTACATTTTGAGTAAATTAATTAAACGACCAAATGCATGAATCTCAAGTTTAATCATTAAAAATAACAAAAAAATATAAATGAGGATCCAACACGACTGTAGTAGTGCAGATTTCGAAAAATTTCGCTGTACTGACGTCGGACTCCATTACACGAAGTGTGCGTGTATACAGAGTGCAGCTCGAAAGGCACGAGTGTAGAGCTAGAGCTCATAAATAATCGAAGCTCAGCCGTGCGGGGTGTTCGCGTTTTTCGTATATGAAACATCGATCGCCGTGGTATCTACCGCTTGAGAACTAGTGTAATATAGCCTCGGGGCTTTCGTATGAAGGGACTATACAGTACACTCGAGTAGGCACTGATACATTTTTATTTATTCACTTTTTTTCTTGTAATTACCTAATATTTTTTGGAGGGTTATACATGACCAAGGGCTCGATGTATGTGACGCAAATTGACGTTACGTGAACAAATATTTGGAAAACTGGGTTGAAGAGGGCATGTCATTCAGAATGAGGAACTAACGTTAGAGGATCGCGTGGTTTGACATTTATGATTTACGTATGTTGTGTAGAGATTGAATTTTCCACTATGTTATTATTTTAAGTAACAAACATTCATTTTTAAACGGGAAATTTATGTTATCATAAGTTCAACCTAAATTTATAGTCGTGGATTCAAAAATAATGCGAGTAGATGAATGTTTAACAAAAATATTTAGCGTGCATAAGTGAGAAGTAAATAAATTTTTACTCCAAGGGATCCAGAGAATATTTTATGTATTTTAATGGTCAATAATATTGTTATGTTATTTTTATATTTATACATCTTGTTTTATTCACTCATAATACTGAGATTCGTACTCTAAATGCCTCACGAAGATTCATAAATAAACAATTGAAAAATAAATCATAAGTGTGTGCAAATAATTTATTCCAATTATTGATCGTTACGTTTTACACTTTTACAGTCTTTTTCCATAAAAAAAACAATTATTCTCTTGATGAACAACACCGTCGTCGTATAGTATCCCACTTTTGTTATTTATGAAGGCCAGTAACGGACTACACTATCTTTATCTTGATCGCCCGTGTGATAAATAGAACTTTATGTTTTGACGAATGCATTGAAAGCAGCGATGGGGGTAAAGCTCTTGATCCAGCCTAGTTTTACGATGGTCAACCGTTGTTGCACGCATGATAAATTCATGGCTAATTACACCCCCGTTTGAATTTAATAAGCCATTACCGATGGTCAAATATTAATGCGCGAATAAATTATCATTTTGTCTCGCCGTTTAACCACTGAAGCGGGACGTTTGTTTAATCGTGTATCTACACTACCGAATTTATTTAGCACCGAAATGGATAAATATTGAGATGCTGGTAAATAATCCACCGAATTTCGAATAGAGCGATATCGAGTAATATTTTATTGTCAACCCTTTCACACAACCCTTGCGGCAGCTCATCGCTAATTCATCATCCTTTCACCGCACGTTAATTTCTTGGTAAAACCCCGGACTGGGTGACCCACCCTACAAACAAATGACATTTGTTTTTATTTATAGAACAACAGCCCGCGCTGTGGGTGTTTTGAATAGAGTAAATTAAAAATATTAATAAGCAGGCGGTTAACGACCGATCGTACAGTCCGGAAATAAAGATACGAGCAGCACGAAAAATCGTTCACGGGTTTTTCCTTGATAATTGTAGCATCATCGTCGCCACGCCATCAGCCCAAATTACACCCATAATCAATTTAATTTCCTCGGAAATAAAGAGAAATATAATAATCCAATGGTGCTTACAATTAATGGTGTGTGTATATATCCACGATGGAAAAAAACGCTTGAGCTTTCGAAGAACAGCAGAAACAAAGCCAACCGGTATTTAAGCAAAAAGAAATCAGGTCGATTTCGGAATTGCGTCGTAATTTGGGTCACGGCGTTTTATAGCCGCAGCCTGAGGAAATCACCCCCCGGCAAAAGTATTGAATTAATTATTTCCTCCCATTATATTACAACCCATCTCGGAGACCTTAGAGTAAAAATAAATTGATTGTGTGAATAAATGATGGGGGTATAAAGCAATTCTTCGAGGAACTGAAAAGAGCGTGTGCTCGCGGGTGATGTGTATCGTTTCTAGGTGGGAATAAGATTCTGGAAACAGTACTATTTGAAGCGCTCAATTTCTGGGTGGTGTAAAACTAAACTTATCCATCGTCACGGGCAAACGCGTTTTTCACAACTAAAGGCAATATGTATTGTAGCGCTGCTGTAACTATGCGATAATAATATTACCTTTTACCGAGAAAAATGTACACATCGATACCTCAAGGTTAAGCTACTCACTGAGTAAAATTAGTACGTTTTCTCTGTCGTGAAAATTAGCGAGTTTCATGCTTCGCTCCTTCGTATACTTGGGCAAGGTATACCTCTGGATTCAAATGGACAACAATTGCAAAATTATTATTGAAAAATTCGTACATCCTCCGGTACATACAGCATCAATTACTTGCCACTGGATGGACAAAAAAATAAAATAAAATAAAATCACACCACGTGGTCAGAAATGACATGGACAAAGAAGCCACTTCACAAGCTGTAATTGTCCATCCTTAAATTTTCCCAATGCACGAAAGAGATAGGAGGGAAATTTCTTGAACTAATTTACCAAGCTTTACGATCGACAAAATCATGCAACTGATAAATAATTTTCCAAGAACAAGCACTACTTGCATTTGTCAGCAGTTCTGACGAAACTTTGTATAAACAGCTTATCGATGGTTGTGCAGGAAAGAATAAGTTTTTAATCTATAAATGTTCCCCCAACTAATTAACACCTCAGGGACTTTCACTTTCAAGTATCTGTTTGGTAATCGTTGCATTTCAAGCTCGTGTATGGGTGCGTTGAGTTTATTTTTTCAGTCGATTGTGGAAAGCCCCAGTAGTACACAGTGGGAAGGATCTCCGCGCACCTAAAACTCTGTTTTTCCGTACACCTACGTAATTGCGTGTACCAGCCCTTCAGGTAATTTCTAGGACTTTAATTTTTAATCGTGGCGAAGGACGACGATGGCTCTACAACACTCAAATTGGAACGTAATAACAGTTGAGTTCGTGACTTTTCCAATTTTCCCGAGAGATATTGTCGAACTCGCTCGACGGAAAAAGAATTTTACGTTTCGCTTTCGACGATGAAAGAAATCGATCGACAACGAGGCCATCGACTCGAATTATTTACCCCCCCCCTCATCTGGATGACTCGAATAAAAATAATACACCAACCGTCGCTACACCTCGAGTTAGATGAAAACACAGACCCTTCAATAAAAAAAAAAAAAACAACAAAAAAAACAAAAACAAAAAAAAATACCCTGTGACTCGTTTACTGACAAAAGCCCGTTGTCTTTGTTTTTCCAGGGTGACATATTCGGCGGATTGAACAGCGTCCAGGACAACCTGCTGTCGAGGGCGGAGGCACTGGCCGCGGATCTGGGCAAGCACAACGGCGGCACGCCAATGCCTCTGAAGCACGACCCCGTCTCGGTGTACCACCACGGTGCCCACATGCCAGCGCCCCATCCGAACAACCGGCCGCACCACCAGGTACAGACACACCTCTTTGTGAGTGCAACGCTTTTATTTTTCTATATATCCAACGATCGCATTTTACCCAATCGCTCATTTATCACGGAATACGATGGTAGTTGTGCAGCCCATGCGCACGTTTTTCTCATTGAGCAAACGATGGAATCACCGCGCGGATCCCAAGTGTATACGTATACAAGGCATCGATGCGAATCTCATTTTCCGCGAGTGCTCGGTTTCACTATCACGCGATAGTTCCTTCTCCGAGTGCGCACATCCTTTGTCAACGTCACTACGCCTTAGCCACGACAAATCGAAGGGGATGTAACTGTGCGCTCCCCTCTCCCCGCGACCCCCTCGCATTCATTCGTCAATTGCTGTATGTTATTTCAAAACAATGACTCGGAGTATATTTGCTGCGATCGATGTGTGGGTCGATCCCGCGATTTTGATGCGTCACTTTGTTGACAGGACGTTTCCCTATAGTCATCGTTGGGGAGGGGTGGTGTTGGTCCTACGTACGAGTGCAATTAAAAACAGAAGAAAAACAACGCGAGCCAACCTCAGGGAGAAAGGTGCACTCATCCGATCAACAACCCAAACGCGTGTAAATGCAGTCGAGCCCCTGCGTGCAAGCCTTTTCCGCGCAAATGTGCGGGGCACGTGGCTTTATTGATTCCCCCGGCAAGCGCCACTCGATCGGCGATCCATCATCATTGAAACCCATACGCGCCACTTTGATCGGCAATCAAGAACGACATCCTGGAAGTTCTCGGATACACCGCTGTGTCAAAGCACCACCTTGCCCGTGGCTCCGCGTCACCCGGCGCGCGTGTGTATATGCGGGTATCGACCACCCCGGCCCCACTTGGAGGAAAAGGAAATTGAGGTCGATAACGTATTACATCGCAGCGAAGGGGATGTACTGCCCGATGACACCCCCGCACCCACCTTGCGGTCTTGCGTGGCAGACTTTTGATTTTGCGTTTACAGGAAGGTCGGCTCTGGACAGCTCGTTTTTTTTTTTTTGTGTTCGACTTTCGTGCGAGTTTATTGTTGCTTTGTTTACGGTCGAAGCTTCACGAATGACGAATATACTGTTTC
Source organism: Copidosoma floridanum (assembly GCF_036245765.1). Classification (NCBI taxonomy): domain Eukaryota; kingdom Metazoa; phylum Arthropoda; class Insecta; order Hymenoptera; family Encyrtidae; genus Copidosoma; species Copidosoma floridanum. The sequence goes on from NW_028321909.1 coordinate 5,059,056, forward strand.
TTTTGTTCATGCAGTGGTTGCCACCGAGATGAGCAACAACGAGTAAAGTATGGACTTTCGGCCAATATAGTTGTACGGTAGACTTGGTCATGGTCATGACAGCACCGATATTTTTCATTGCCCCAAAAATAGGTAACACGCCAAGCGGCCCAGTATGGTAACCCTTTTGTGGGATGTGTTGTCATTTGCTGATTCGCTTGGAACAACTGTCTTGCGCACGATTCGCCGATGATCTTAATTATTTACAATTCGAAGACGTGAGCGTACGTTGGGGCAACCTTACTCTTGTATCGATCGGTAGGTTTGTGTGGTAGTAGCACCCCCTCTTCCCCCGAAAGTACGAGGAACGCATGAAATCCATGTTTAAACACCCCTGCCTCCACTGAAAGAGCTCATAAAAAAAAAAAAAGAAAGAAAAAAGGTTCCTATAAAAGCAGTAGTCACACGCTTCATCTGTACATCAAAGTCGGTGGCACCCAGAATCCACCCTTTCTTACCTATACATGCCCGCGCGACATCATCGAGAGAGAGAGAGAGCCGGGGGTTGCAGATGGCTATAAGGTCGCGAATTCAATAAAAGAGCCGATGGGAGAGGCGCGCGCGCGTAACGAGCGGGGAGGCGCTGTGCGACACGGTCGAGAGGATAAATGATGAAATATTACAAGGGGCTCTCTCTCTCCCCCTTTCTCGTTTATTTTCTTTTCCTTGACGCAGCGTTAAACAGGATGCGAGTTTTTCCCGAACGAATGTTGTATCGCCGTCATTTGTTTTGGACTCTTGCTCGACGCCTCGCATGCACACCTATATATATATATATATATATATATATATATATATATATATATATATATATATATATATATATATATCCCTCATCCTGCTGTCCCGAGTGCCCGGCATTTGTTGCGCGAGTCTTTTATCTTTCGGCCGAGTCGCTTGCATCATCTCGTTGTTTTCTCCTGTTACTCCGTGAAATTGCTATTAAACGTTATACATGGTTCGTTGGGTGCAGGGACTTGGAGTCGTATTGCGTGGTCAAAGATCAAGTGTACCTATAATCTATGAATATTTGAATTTTTCGATGTTCGGTTTCATTATTTGGAATAGTTCGATGCGACATTGGTACTTACTTCCACGAGAATATGAGCGATAAACGTTTACAACAATATTTGCTTTTGCTCAAAATTGACCTGATGTAAACATTATCCTCGGCGTTTCGTTTAATTATCACAACTGTTAGAAAATGTTCGATTCGAACATGACAGTTTAACAGAACAGTTTAACGGAATTTGGGAGGCAATAATATCTTTGAAATAAGAAAAATTCTCCCGGGTACTGGCCAGCTCTATTGTTTTTCTTTTACTCTTTGGCTTGTAAACAAACGAAAATATGTGGTTCATTAGGACAGTGCGAAAAATTCTACACTCTAGGTCCAAAGAGATCGGAATATTTGAAAGTAATAACCGTTAAAATCGGTATACAGTGGAACGTTAAAGCTCAACAGTGAATAGATTAAATATTAAGAATACCCGAAAAAGTTGAAGAATCAGCTACTCCCGAAAGATCAAAGTAAAATATCCCATCGCCATCGCCACAAGAACTATACCATCCGATACCCATCCCCGCTACCATACACGAATTTACAAATGATCGCGCCACTCGATAAACATTTGCGCGCTCCCGCTATAATTGCATAAATAAAATCGAGCTCAAATTTGCTCGCCCCCCCCCCGTCCACATCTATTTTCTCATTAATTTCTTATTCCCCTCTCCACCCCTCCCACCCTCGTATAACATATACACACGCTCCGAGCTAACTTTCACTCCGGGGAATCGACGACCCCCCCTATACGCGACACGCCACACCAACAACTCATGGATGGGGGTGGGTGGGGGTAGCAGAAGTAGGGGCAGCAGTAACGCGGTCCGCTTTATGTGCCGAATATGTCGATCCTCGTGCCACTTCCTAGATATGATAAGCATCTCTCGTGTACCACGTATACATATGTATATACATACTCAATGATCGTAATATATCACCCCGACACCTTTTTCGTTTGGCGCGTCTTTCCCTGTAGGGTGGCGGTAGAAGATCAAGATCGGGGATCCGTTGAACAGGTTGGAATGGTGTTGCAGCGTACGGGCTGATTTCTTTAATGATTCAATGGCATTTTATTTGGATTTGAACATTTTTTTTGTAGATTCTGGATTGTCAGAAATAACTACCAAGGATAAGTGTGGGTCAATTTTTAGCGGAAAGGCGAATCTTCTCTCATAGTTTTGTAGGACTAATTTGTCAAGAAAATAAATGTACTTCCTTTTTGGCTGTTCAGTTGTTTCGCAAAAATATGAAAAATCAATCGAGTCATGCAAGCTCGTCGAATAAACGTCAGTAAAACGAAGTGTAACAATTTGTTAAAAAATTAGAACTAGTTATTAAAAAAAATATTTAACTTTCAGTTTATTACGATCAAGCTTGTTCGTCATAGTTTGCCGACACCTGTACCATGGATTTAGCCACAAAACTGATAAAAAACTTTTGCTAGAGATTATCTCTCGAAAATTCTTCAGCACTGTGTCAGACTTGGGTACGGATAATTTTTTTATTTTGTTTATTCATTCAGTTTTCTAACATTAGTTTTTACTAAAAGTGATATGTTTACGAATGTGACAAAAATCTCCCCAAAAAAATAATTTACAAAAGGATTTTCTGTTTAGGTATTTTAACTGAAACTTTATTTTTATTTAGCACATTCATATTTGAATACTTGTTCGCAGAGCCATTTATTAGAGATATTGAGAAGAAACGTACGTTGACTCACACATTGTGGTCAATTACAAAATAATAGTAAGGAGATCGTAATATGTCCTTGCCTTTTTATATAAATTACCTAAATAAACACCTATGATTTCTTCGAGACGTAATACAAATAAATCAAATACTTTTTAATTTAGTAAAATAGTTTTTGAAACACTCATCTGCCTGACTTGAATATTTCTCTAAATTTTATTCAAACGGGTAATTTTTTTTTTTAATCCGTTATTTCGTGTACACTTTTAAAATTCCATAATACAATCGTACCCAAATCTCGCAGCACGGACAACTATTTCTATCCTCCCAATGTTAAACATTTTTAGGAAAGTGACTCTCGGACCGTTGAAAAACAAAAAAAAAAAAACAAAGACCCATACGTTGGCAAAGTGCATGTTACAAAAACACATGTACGGTCGAGCGACCCACTGTATTTATAAATGCAGGTGCGCCAGCTGTTACGGCAAAACTGCGTCATAGTTCATAGTGTATATACACAAGTGGTAGTTGGGCAAGAAGGGGTCAGGGGTAAAAAGAAGATATGGCGAGAGAGAGAGAGAGAGAAAGAACGCTGGGGGAGCTCATAAATAATTTGCGAGGGCTTTTCTGTTGAGAGGCCTCGTAAGGGTCGGGGAGGAGGGGGGGGGCACGTGTCGCGTAATTACATTGCGTGCTGTCTGTCTTCCTCTTTTTCAGACGCCACTGCTGTCACTGCCACCGCAAACTACCGGAAAACTGTCGCCTCTTCGTTCTTTTTTTTTCTTCCTTTTTTGCGAGTACATGTTTCCGTTCGAACTGTAACATAGACGGGTTATGAATATTTTTTTTGCAACTGGTCATTTGTTGAGATTAAGCTTCTTGCAAAAATCACTGCCGCTTTGGTTAGTTGCACGTATTCATCAGTAAACAGATATCTCATGTTTAATTTTTTCATCGGTCCAAAGCAGCCTTTGATCACGTTGCACTTCAATTTACTTTTTACGGGGACTGTACGAGACCATATAGTTATTTAGAAAATTATATTCAACGTAAACTGAAAACACAGTTAAAATTTTTGTGATTTTATTGATTTCAATTAACTGATTTAACAATAGAACTAAATACGTTATCTGTAATAAGTTATTTTCATTGACGTATCTCTTATCAGTCATATGTTTACAGTAAAGCATATCGTTAATTCAAAGGCCGAATCGAAGAACCAGTTATGCGCTTAACCGTTAGTCTACAATTTTCAACGTTCGATAACTTTGTGATTAAAAAAACTCAATTTACGATTCACAGCCTGAAAACTTCAAGCGATAAACTTGTTCCGGATTCAGATGTCTTAATTTTTGATTTCAAGGATTTTGCAAGCGATTTTGTAGTAAACGATACGATTATTAAGAAGTGCGTAGTTAGCGTAGGCTTGTCGCTTTCTTGGCGTCAGTTTTTAAAAAATCACTCGTAATTTTCGTTTGATACGAGATTTGAAACATTGCATGGACATTCCAGAGAACAAGTGGAGCAAGATTCCCGCTGAGAGTTTTCCGACAGTTATAACGATAAATTGCTATTGTTTACTCTCACAAAGATGCTCGAATATACGCAGTTGGAGAGTATATTTAGATGGACTACTGTTGGAGTTCACATTGTATTCTACGATCCGTCCCTGTATGTCATTGTATGCAATACATCATACTTTTTTAAAACGTGCTGGTTCACTACGTGAAACTTTGATCAATTGAAAAGGGAACCCAAGAAAATTCCTCATAGGTACTATTAATCACAATTTCATCTCATATTGTACTGATGTTATTTTTCTCAGTTTCACTTTTTATCTCATTGTACCCCTCATTTTTTATTCACATTTATGTACTATAGACACACCAAATTCTTATATCTAATATGATTAAAAAATAGCCTAGATCTGATAACAACTCGCCATATATTTGCGAGATATCAAGAGATTGAATTCAGAGTCAAGGAATTTTATAACTATTTTCATAGAACTGCCAAACTTTTTTTCCAACTTACGATTATTAAGAACTTTAAGCGGGGGATGGAGAACTTGTTGTGACGTGCAAAAGATAGCTATTTTCGAACCTATTGTTGAGACAAAAAAGGCTTTTTCCAATAAAACATTGTCGTACGCAACGAACTGATTACGTTCTTCATCTGGTAAAAACCTCCAATGTTCCAAGTTCCACGAGCCAAAAGTAATTAGTCCCGAGTCCCGATTTGGATGTTCATACGAGCGCTCATGTCGCGGACACAGAAGGGCCGCAGAAAGCCTGAATCAACCGAGAGTCGAGAGCATTGGTATCAGCTACGAAGGTGTAATTCAATCATCGGGCCACGCTCGATCGATCAAATTGCATGCACCACGGCGAACTCGCCAAAAACCCCTTCCCATCCCTTCAGAGGCACGGCGGTTCGAAGTGCGCATTCAATGGGGCCCGCGAAACTCGAGCTGGCTGCTTTTATTTTGAATTTTCGCCCGTCTCCGGGAGCTAAAACAAAACCTGTCTGGTTCATCGATTTTCCGTCCGAGCGGCTCGTCTTCCTAATTTAATTTACCATCGCGGCGCGAGAACACACACAGAGTTTCACGTCGCGCGACATGAGTCAAACGAGAGAAAGAGACGCCGGTGTTCAACGGAAGATCGAGAGAAGTGCGTATCGTGCTTGCGAGTGACTTTATTCACATCATTTTCTACTCGCCCTTTCCTGCTCTCTTGTTTTTTAATTTAGGAAATCTTTATTTGTGGACCAGTGCCACGAGGGTAACAAATTATGATTTTACTTTTTAGCTTAAGCTTGCGCTCAAGGGTATATACTCTGCAGTAAATTAAAAGTCTTTCAAATGGCATAAAATTTTGGGAAATTGTTTATGTGGACGAAATACATAACAATGCGAAATTTGAGATATGGTTCACGAGAAAAAATAGTTTGACTATCGTTTTTACATTATAGCTACTAGTGGAATGCAGTCAATTTTTCATGTCCTTCATGAAAAAAGATACAGAAATTTTCTTATCATAAATGTAAAAAACCAATTCACACGGAGCTGATACAATTAAAAATAGATTGGCATTTTGGGAACCATAGGTTGATTGACTTAATCAAGAGATATTGAAGTGATGCAGGAGATTATTTCAGAATAAGACGTCATGTAATAAGATGAAACTATGGCTTTCAATTTTTTCGAAAAGTAGGCGTGTAAGATTTTAACACTACTTTTCTAAAAGTTTAATAACTGCATTCCCACCATTTGTAAAATTGGTAAATTTTTATGTTTTGTTTATTTTGGTAGAGGCCCTATAGTGATAAAGACATCATAATTGACCTGGACCAGGCATATCATTAAGATTTAGATATACAAATAATTACATGGATCATCCACTTTGCAAAATGTACGGTTAAGATTAAATCCATGCCATTAAATCAAAATTGAAATCAAATACTAATCGACACATTAAAATCATCATCGATAAATCTACCTCTCCGTAAAATGTACATATTATCGAACGTGTGATAGTTAAACGAGAAAATAAAAACACCCGTCCGTCTTATGTTTCAGATGAGCCACCCGGGAATGGAATCTCTGGACATGCTGGATCCAGCCAACTCAATGACGACCCTGACACCCATGTCAGAGGGCGCCACAGTCGGAGGCGGTGGTGGCGCCACGACCAACAATCCCGGCCACCACGGTGGCATCCACGGACCAAGCATGTACGGCGCCATGAACGGCATGATGGGCCACCACCACCACCACCACCACCACGGACAGATCGGCGGTAGCGCACCCCACCCCCACCACCACCCCGCGATGGCAGCGGCGGCAGCCGCGGCCGCGGCGGCGGGCCTCCATCCGGACGCGGACACGGACCCCCGCGAGCTCGAAGCCTTTGCGGAACGGTTCAAGCAGCGGCGCATCAAACTCGGCGTCACTCAAGCCGACGTCGGCAAGGCCCTGGCTAACCTCAAACTACCAGGGGTCGGCGCCCTCTCCCAGTCGACGATATGTCGCTTCGAGTCGCTGACTCTGTCGCACAACAACATGATCGCCCTGAAGCCCATCCTGCAGGCCTGGCTCGAGGAGGCCGAGGCCCAAGCGAAGAACAAGCGCCGGGACCCGGACGCGCCCTCTGTCTTGCCGGCCGGCGAGAAGAAGCGCAAGCGCACGAGCATCGCCGCGCCGGAGAAGAGGTCGCTTGAGGCGTACTTTGCGGTCCAGCCGCGGCCGTCAGGGGAGAAGATAGCGGCGATCGCCGAAAAGCTCGACCTGAAGAAGAACGTCGTGAGGGTGTGGTTCTGCAACCAGCGCCAAAAACAGAAGCGCATGAAATTCGCCGCCCAGCATTGACCCGAGGCCGGCTTGTGACAGCAGAACTGACTGTACCAGCCGCCGAACCTCGAACCCAAGCCCGAGCCTCTTGGCGAGTACCAGGGCTGGCCCTGAATCGTCGTCCTTGACCACAGGACTCTGGCCCTGCGCTACACCGAGCCGAGATGTTTGTTGACGGTTTCGTTCGATAGGATTGCGCCTTCCAGGAACAACAACGAAAGAATCTGAAAACGCTGTTAGACCTACTGAATAAGTCTTTCTGTCGCACTACCCTCAACTTTACTCAGAAGTGACTCTTGAAATCGTACAATATACGAATTCGCTTCAGCTCGGAAGTGTATAACCGCGCGCATTCGTTAGAGAACATCGGAGAACGAAGACAACATTCCGACGGCAACCACGGAAACATCGACTCGGTGGAAGAACTTTGCAGGCCATGGTTTCAGCAGCACGTATAGGGTTTCGATCCGTCGGCGGATCCAAATGAAGTTTATCTCTGTCACAAGCTGACCCATAAAGAACAGTGTACATGTGTGTATGCGTGTGGATCTGTATACATGCATGAGTGTGTTGCCGATCGCTCGGCTGGCGCTTGCTCGTTTTCCCCGTCACGTGTGAGTGACGATACTTACTCATGTCTTAAAAAAGGGAACGTCGCGCAATGGATATTGTTTATCCGTTGTTTCTTATTCACTGAAAGTTTGAGATAATAATTTTACCAACTTACGAGATTCGGCGGGGATACTTCTATCGAGAATAAGGAATCCTTCGCGAGAACAGTTGAGTTGATCTCACGCGTGAAAAGGTGGGGGAAACAAGCCGAGCCACAGCGGAGCGACGAAGCGCAACGAAAGTGAGAAAGGGGACGAAATGATAACAAAGTGTATAAGCAAAGAATTTGGAAAGTACAACTCGAAACATATATAACTTGCGTAGCGAAAAAAAACAATTGTTATATCGGAATCTCTTGGACCCGCTCACACGCGAGCGTAACGGGTGACTCCTCGAAAGTGATATTAATCCTAAATGATATTTAACGAACGTGTGAGTGTGTGCGATCGGTGACGAGTGAAGATTAATTCATTATCTATATACTATCTTCATCGTTGGGGGTCGATGCGCGCCTTTTGTTTCTGTTCGAGTTCATTAATTACTATTTTTATTATTATTATTATTATTATTATTAATATTACACGTATGTGAAATTAAAAGCTTGTAAATTTAGCTCGCAGAAATGAATATAATATTATGTAAAGACTAAAAATGTCACGTTTATCGGGGGTTAAAGTTCGGAAGTGAGTTTCATACACAATAGAATAAAGATATTGGACAATCAGTGAACAAGACTGTATAATAATGATGAAAATAAAAAAAATAAAAAAGTTAATAATAAAAATAATGAAATCAAGCAATACATTTAGAATTTATTACCATACCATCGATTGAAGATAACGACGACTTGGGCTCTTTCTTTTGCAGTAATCTAAGGACTACTTCATCGGCTCGAAGATAAAAGACATGGAATAAAATTCTGAATACCGTGTAGAGTGACGACAGATACCGTTTTCACGTTTATCTTGATGTTCATCTGAAAAATACACTAATTTTTCAACTTGTAAGAAAATATTTTCAAACATTACAATATAAGCTCAGTGTTAAGGTGAATTTATGCCACAAGTTATTTCATTTGTTTAAATGTCAAGTCGTCCGAAGTTTGGCGTGCGATGCTACTGTGAGCGATTGTTTTGGAAAGAAAAAATAATAAATCAAGCAATCCGATCGCGCGAATTGTGTAACCCTTATTGAAGCTGTACATAATGTAGAGATTAAGTATTTTCTAGGAATAATGTGATGAACAAAGGGATAAGCTATATACTGTGTAGTCAAACTGATTCCAGTTGTGTAAATTTAGGTACCCAATTAACGCAGTAGAAGAAAAATGGGATCGAATGAGATGAAAATTATTAGTGCAATATCGGTAGTTATTAGTCGTTTTCTTGGGATAAAATTATTACCTTTTTTTCTAGTGAATTATGGTAAAAAAATCTAATAACCAACATTGCGCACCAACTTTGAAATATTTATTTTCGAAAGTGATGCCAAGCGAGTCAGATCATCAGTTATTATAATTGTAACAAATTGCATGCTTGTTGAAACTTGCGCAATTGGAGTTTTACAAAAATAAATATGGATTATTATCATTATTAGATGGTGAAATATGACGCAGGAACTGTTGAGGGATTGAATTGACATTATAAATATAAGTGTAATTTTTTGGAAGAAATTTTTTCTTTGCCCAACTTTTGCAACGTAACAGCATACACGATAGTCATCGACAAATATATTTCACCAATAGAAATGTATAAAATCAACATCGCGGGGAAATAATATCTTATCGTGGGGAAAAATATTTTATTGTACAAGTATGTATTAGCTGATCAATCAATAAAATAGAATCCAATAAATTTGTGTAATGAACTTATATAAAAATAAAATTTTTTAATAAACAAGATTATAATGTTCAGCATATAATATATTGAATCATACACCATAAGTCATAACTTTTTTTTTTTTTTTTTTTTTTCATTCTATAATACACTCAAACGATTGCAATATCGATTTTAAGACACGCTACACATATAACCCAAAATATTTTTTCCCGCGTCTACATTTTTAATGACGAGTGATTTTGTCAGTATTTAATAAAAACAGGGTAACGAATCATTATCATCGCAATGCTTCTGAATGGTATAGTTTAATTATTTGTACTCTTGTAGATAACTTCAAAAATACGTCAAGCAGTCGTGAATGGTTCGGGCGCGTTAGTTGTTTTTTAAAAAATTATTGAAAATTGTGTGCTTAGTGTTTCATTAACATCATTGTCTTTTAAAATCAGTAAACTTATGGTTACTATTACTTTTTCTACTTATTTTTCTCTGAGATACGAAAAAATTTTAAAAGTTTGAACTCATTTTCCAAAAGTCATTGTAAAAATAATTCATTTTCATTCAACAATGTCATCGTCTAATTTAACATCGAATAGCAAGTCATCAATAGTTAACACAATGCAATCAACTTGAATTTTTGCACTAAGGAATATACGACAATTTTATGTACAAAAACTACAGCATCTTAAAAAAAAAAAAAAAAAAAACTAGTATCCGACGATACAGGATACAAGTAAAGCCAAAATGAATTGTTACATAATTAATGCATTAAAAAGCACTTGGCAACATTTTAGTTCATTTTGTATAGAAGAAAAAAGAACTTACTCGTGACATTTGCGAAATAATGCAGGAATAAGAAAATAATAAAGAAAAACTAGTCACTTTTACTTGCGTATTAGCGTTTGTAATACTGTTAGTGCATATTTGTTGAATTTCGTCGTCTTGATACATTATTTGTATTTTATCCGATATATAAATATATAAATATATACAAAGAATAAACGAATCAATCGAAGCTCGCGACACCTCAAGTGTACGTCGTTTTCGAGCTCAAAAAGTAAAAAATTTTTCAACGATACATGAGTTGTAAATATAAACATTATTTTGACATGAAAATAACATGTTTCAACGGTTTTTCTATTACTCCTACAAACACACTAATACAACATATATTTAAGCTTTTAACTAGAAAATGAGGCACTCACTGAAGTTGCGTTGGAATCGAAATATATTCATTTCTTAATTTTTTGGATGAAAAAAAAAATAAAAAAATAAAAAGAAATGAGCAAGAAAATATAAATACATAATTATATACATACGAGAGATATTTGAAAGAAAAAAAAAAATCTTCAAAATGCCACTGTAAATCGTGCGTGCGGCTAGCGAGTAAGATTATCCCCCACTTTCTAAGAAACGTTAAAAGTGTAATTGAAGACATATCATGAATAAAAAAAAAAAAGTAATAATAATAACGATGAAACAAAGATTAGTTGAATTTGCCGAGCAGCGTAGAAGTTTAAATATAAATATTATACATATTATTGCGAAAAAGTTAATCTGTGCTGCGATATTGTGCGCAACTTCGGGACGATCAACTTGATTTGCAATCCATACATATTATCTTTAAATAAATTTAAATTTATGTTTACGACATAAAAACTATGAACAATTAAATTTTCATTTAGATGAGGTGAATTTCCGTGGTTTAAAAAAAATGTAACTTTGTTGAAGTTACGATCGTCCCGAAGTTTTATGTCAATTGGCAAGAGGATTATTACGAAAGATCGATAGGTGAAAATTGAGCATCGAAAAGCTCATCCATTATTGTACATATCATGTGCCATAACTCATTTTCCATACTTCGTGTCCAACTTTGTTCCAAGTACCTAATCAACTATAAATAATATAATATGATAAAATAAATCTCGATGTTATTGATAAATTAGGAGTTTTTCATTCACTGTTTCTTACACTCCCTACTTCGGGTTTATATCTTATTTATATTTATTTATTTATTTTATTATTTACTAATATCCGATCATAAATATTAATGATTTACTAACAACTTACACTTTCGACTTACTATTTTAATTTTTCAAACTTTATTTCATATTGACATTACATGAATAAATTAAAAGCTATACGTTATTTCGAAGATTATAGAGTATCATACTTAAATTCACAAAATTGGAACCGTAAAATTTAAAATTCGACACTTGCTTTCAATTCAAACTACTGCTGTTTTGTGCCTTTGGACACCCACTTTGGAATCGATCATCACCTAGCACCCATGGTGTGAAATGCACTATTTTTATTAAACTCAAACAAATTAATATTCCTATACTATTTTCATATGATGATTGAATTATTGTTGAATTTTCTCATGCGTTTATTGTGAATTACCGTAAAAGTAATTGATTGGATTATTAGATTCAATGAGGGAACTCCAAAAAAACTGTAAACTCTAGAATTCATTCATCAGCTGAAGGGCCTTTGTTTTCAAAAAAAGCTATTGTCTGAATCCTACAGAAAAAATATTGAAGAAATTTGTCCACATTCAAAGTTCGAAGTTAAATAATACAGTAATTCTTTCTATAACAAAAAATAATTGGGTTATTGGTCGAATCAAGTTTTTCAGTCTCGAACCGATTTATCTGAATAAATCACCACGATTTTTATTTGACCCCCCCTCGTGTCTGGGCACGAACACAAGTTTATTTCAGGTAACCATCGACCCACTCGAAGTCTAGACGAAAATCACTGCAAGAGTAATTCGAAATTCAAATATCCCGGCGTGCCATTATTTTTAACTTTACGAAAATATACCTGCACCGAGACTTACGACTCATAAGTTATACACAGCAGGTACAGGCGCGTCGTATACGTCTTTGGCTTGCATTTTCAATTGAGCCGACAATGAGACCTTAGCACCTGGGGCTTTTATAGCCATCCGCAAAACACCTGTACTTATTCATGCACGTTGAACAGCCGTTTCTTTATTTTTAATGGAGTTTGAAAAAAATTCGTTTCCATTATTCATCCGCGTATCGACGAATTTGGGATCAAAACTCTTTCATGGAGTCTTGTACCTTGGCGTAAGAAATACATACGTACGTATTCCCATGGTAATAGAAAAACTTTGTATTTATGTTCTACATTTCGTATACTTGAAATAAGTGGAAAGGTAACAGGTGACGGTAAGCCATTTCTACGAACTTTAATATTTAATTTTTTAAATATCCATAACTTGCACAATTGCGCATATCCTAGCACCCAACCAACGTCTGTTTTTTTTTTTTTTTTTTTTTCAAGTAGGACAAAATTAGAAAACTCGACGCTACTATAGGCTACCATTAAATCATCTTTGTTCAACCATCACAATCAAGTACAGTAAAATTTCACTAGTTAATTGGAGCTACAGTGAGAGAAAAAAAAAATTACTGTGCTAGAATGGTAATCTGGTGTCATTCTGACGTCTAGGGGCTTTTTACTTTTGCCAACCTAATTCATGCCATTCTGGACAGTAGTTTCTATTTTATTAACAGAAAATATCACTGTACTAACAACAAAAACTACTATTCTAAACATTAAAAATCATTGTTCAAATGTGAAGAGTCTCTAGACGACCGGACACTACCAAATTACCATGCCAAAACAGTAATTTTCACTATTTTTTTCTAAATGTTCAAGTAAACAAATCGTCGGCCCAGAGAAACGAAAGAATCGAGAGGCGGAGGCAGATTAGGCTAAGAACCTTGTTTGCGAGATTACTGCGTATATGGTTCGTTACACTCGCCGCTCGATAGTTCAAGTCGTGTACATATTAGCACACAATTACGTAGCCCAACATATTATACTATAAGCTTAACTTGAACATGCAATTGTTACTTATTTAATGTGCAGTGTAGAAAGCCTTTTGCCCGTGGAGTTGTTAGATTCGCTGTTGATGACGAAAAGTTATTGCAGATTAATCATGAAAGGTCATTTTTTTTTTACTTGCAAACAGTAGCCGTCTGGTTTTTTGTATTTTCGGATTGCGGCAAAAAGGGATCTTCTACCTTGTGAAAATAGTATTGGGAAAAATGTCACGATGGCCAGATTTGACGTCAATGACAAAGTCGTATTGCTATATACGCTGAATTTTAAACTTGATTCTTTGTCTCGAATTTATGTTGGGATGGATTGTATGGGTACTTGGAAAGTTTACCCTAGAACGGATTAGTGACTAAAATACCATTGGTAAGTACTGCTCTGATTATGTTTTTTTTTTTTTTTTTTTTTTTTTTTTTTCTTTTTATCAACAAAAAATTGTGCTTATCCTGTAATTTATGTAGATGTCAATGTACACATCTAAAATTATAAAATCTACCTATTTTCATTTCAATTGACCAATTCTGTGGTCATGCGAATATTTACCACATCGATGAGATTGCAGAGGAGGAATAATCAAAGCCCAAGCTGTACATAGTCAATATTTTTCATCTCTTATAATATAATCGATTTGTGTGACGTAGTTGATACAACGGTATGTTGACATAACGCAGAGAAAGCGATGCTATCGCTGATTAATTATATTACGTCAAAGTACAGGCATTTGATATTTTTGGCCCAAGAAATTGGCCAATTCATGAAAATTTATTCCTTGTATTGCATTGTTTTTTTTACAGACTATATAGGAGCTTATTACTTATTACATCAACTATCCTAATGAATTGAGGATACAAGAACAAAATGTTTATGAGTTAAAAAAGTTTTTTGTGTAAAATTTAATAATTATCGAACGGCAACAGAAATTTTTCACTTATTATTAACTCATTGTTTTCGTCAAGCTAAATTTTAAAAATAGACTATCCATATTAAGTTAAGGCTCAACGATATATCATTTAAATTATCACTTACTAATATTTTTGTACATGACAAATGTCAGGATGAAGCCAATAAATTTTTGAAACTCACTCTTGAAACCGATCAAACGCTTCTTCCTCTGTCCTTACATTTGCCTATTAATTAAAATTAAAAAATTTGCCTATTTAATTTCGTCACACCCAGTTATAATATTGATGAAAATCATTCTTTAGGAAATTTTGAACCGCTACATGTCCGGTTCCAAATATATCAAGAATTAACCTTTGTTTGGTTAGTACATGTCCGAAAGCAATATCTACTTGCACATTACTGTTGGTCTATTAAAGAAATCTCACAACTACTTCAAATCTGAGGCACCCGAAACAAGCACTATTTTTCTCAATGGAGATGAAAAAAAAAGAGTCTTTTGTGTCTTCAATAGCTCCATGCCATGGCTCTTCATTTCCATTGTAGTGTTCTCTTAAATCATCTCTTATGGTCATCGGCCATAAAACAACCGTCAATCCACCGACATCACATCACGCTCTAATCAGTCTTATCAAGCTCAGCGAAAAATGAAACAGAAAAAACTCCACCCCACTGCTCTCACATGCCATTATCAAAAGCATCCACACATCACATTCTCACCGAGCCTTGCTATACAAAAAAAAAAAAAAAAAAAAAAAAAAAAAAAACTCAAGATAGCAATTTGCGCGCTATCGTCGTACCCGTATATACCTCATTAAGCCAACATTCTCGCGTAGGTACACCAGAGAAGCATGTGGCGAGCGGCGCGTATCGGCGTACAAGACGCCGCGGGCTACCATACGAGCTTTTGTGAACCGGCAAATCGTGTTTACCCAACTCGGGTAGCTGCTGCTGTGTACTTGAGAGCGCCCTGGTGCTTATGAACCTATACCTACCAGTGGGTGCCGCTCATTCAGTGCCAATAGCCCGAGGACACTTGTCCTCGGTCCACAGCCAATTCAATCCATACGCTGCTCGCCTCCTTCGCTTTTATCGCTAACATACACACGTGTACACCGTACGTGCACGCCAAAGGGTACTCCCCCTCCCCCCTCCCCTCGTCTTTTTGATTGGTTTGATTTTCGAGCTAACCCGGCGTTTAATCGAGCCTTTTCAGCCCCCCCCCACCCCTCTCTTTTTCCCCCTGTCTCTCCCATGCACTCGATCTTTGGATCTTTATATTTGGATAAACGATGCTTTTGAGGTGCCTTGTCTTGCTTCCTGCGGATCTCATGCACGCTGTTTTTGTTGTTTATTGTGAAATGAAGGTCCGTGATATTTTTACATCCAACGAAAAGCCAAAGCTCATTCTTCGATTGTTTTAATTTTTACGTAATGGTTATTGCTGTGTCGATGTAAGGATCCATTACAATTTGTGATTCGTCATTGTAAGGAAACCTCAAATAGCTCGATTACATAAAAACATGTACTTGTCTTTAATTTTTCAATCACCTACAGTTAAGGCTTAGGATTTGTTAAGTTTGATGCATGAAGAATTTTTCAGCTCAAGCTTGAGGAAAGTAGATATTGTAAGACTGTTCTGACCCTTGTGGTTAATAACATAATAGAAAATTTATTTTACAGAATAAGATTTCGTTGCTTGAACCTGCAAAAAAAAAAAAAAAGTTTAGAATCACAAAAAACACATTGTCCTAGAAAAAGTGAAAATTTTCTCAACAGAGGACTACGTTTCACACAAGTGTTTGATAAGTAGCGCTTTAAATAAGTAAAAACACCGAATACTCCAATAGAATAAACATACCATACACTTGATTGTTGGAATAATGAAATATTCGTTTGTTATTCATGAAATTAATGAACCACAGCTTGTACAACGTGACATGGCAAAACACGTCAATAAACCTGAGAACGTTCACAAGTCAAACACGAATATTTTTTATTATATTATTTTCCACGCAGCAGAAAAAAAAAATGGCACTTGCAAAAGTCGCGTAAAAGTTATAAACATATACGTATGTGCAGGCTACACCAGGAATAGAAATGCAAACTTACACATATTTAGAGTAACTCGGGTAGCTCTATGTCGATGCGCTAGCTTGGAAATAAAAAGCGTAAGGAGGAAAGAAAAGATGCCAGCGCCGTTGGGGACCAGAAGAGGACGATGCGACGCTCTGAATTAAACATTGGACGGAGCACAATTGTCGTCCTGCATCTCTCGGGTCCTGTGTATATGCATGCACGAGTTGACCCGCCGTACCGGGGAATAGTAAAAGAAACATGCTATGCCAGACTGCAGTCAACCCACTACAAACTTCAACATTGTTCTGAAACTCCTTTTTACGCAGGAGTGCCTTATATTTTCACCAGAGCAAAAAGGGTCAACAGTGTATGTGTGAGTACGTGTGAATCGGACCATCTCGAAATGTTTGTATCGATATCAAAAAAATTAAATTCATGACTACGTGATTATGTAGTCCCAAAAACGGTTGTTTTCGTGACAAAAGTGCCATTGCCACTGGGGCTATATTTTCGGCCCCAATAAGGGACGGAAGGGTATCTCCGGCCAGTCATGGCGGTTACAATCAATTCTAGAGACAGGATAAATTGCAACAAATGTTTGGACGTCAAAGATCATGTTAATACTTTTTCCACCAATAGTTAAAGCTGTTAGGTGCTTTTTTTATGTTAAAAACAGCAAACAGATATAAACTAACTGCACTGTTTTTTTTTTTTTTTTTTTTTTTTTTTTACGATGACTACTATCGCTTAGTTTGCCTATACACCAAAGCCTCTTCACTCAAACGAACAAATTCTAAAATCGCCCAACCTCTGCTAAAAGTGAAAATTGATTATACCGTAATTTAGGAGTGACAATGTTATCCATCAATAAAAATACCCACAAAAGCGGATCAAGTCAACAACAAAGGGCTGACTGACAACCACGCATCCGTTCCATTGCACCCACTTATCATCTTAGCCATACCGTCGTTCTGTTTTCTCTGACGATACGTGCTCAATCAAAAAATTAGAGAGACATCAAAATGGCCAACCACTTGGATCCTTCGCTCTCGAGGTGGTCCATGTGAGATCATCACCGCACCAACGAATTGAAAAACTGTATCCAACAATGTAAAAATGTGTCTTACTGAAACAAGGCTGTATATGTACTCATGTACAATAAAACCTAAAAATAAATACACCACTTTGCTAGGTAATTATCAAAAAAAAGTATACACATAGAGAGAACCTTCTTTTGCATCCAATTATAAGACGTAGTTGCATGAGTTGATTTGATAGTCGCATTGTTTAAGCATGGATCGTACAAGTACATACAGTTAAAGGGTGAATAATCTGATGACTAATTTTATATTTATTTTTATTTATCTGTTTTTCTGTCTTCTGCGTAATTGCAAATAAAACGAGTACTACGGAACACCTCGTAAAACACCAAATGACAAAGTTCGTCAACAAGTTCATTAATCCGGCAATCCAGAACCACTTTGGGACCACCATTTGTACGACGATTCCCCAACTCAGCGCGAGCATCAACCGGAAGAATAAAAAAGAAAATACCACACAATTCCTCAGACCCTACGTTGAAACCAGCAGAGACTCGTCTTAATAGAAAAATTATGAACTTTTTTTTCATCGTCGCCGGAGGGCACTTCCACCGGAGGGGTGCGTCGGCTCGTTTTGCCGACTAATTATAAAAGATCGCCCCTCCCCCCCCCCCTTCTCTCTCTCCGCTCCGCAAAACAAAATGAACTACCTTTCTTCCCAGCACCTCGTTTTACTTCGCTTCCAAGAACTTTTTCTTTTTTACTTCTTCCCGGGTGATATTGCCGAATGAAAGCACAAAGAGAGACAGTAAAGAAGAGTTTTTATTTCCGCGCAACGAGTGACTTGATTAAAAACAAAAAACGAGGGTCACACCTTCAATTTTATCGTGTTGTTTCGTACTCCTGAATAATGCTGCTGATGTTATTTCACTTTTAATCTGTTGGACAAATTTTTGGATTGAAAAATAATTTCGTGCTATTAGCAAGATAATGTATGTACGTATTTTAAGTTTATATACGTGGATTGTTACATTTTCAAAGTGGCATACTTGATTATAATTTAATCGTAATCCCTTGAAATAAAATGCAATATTTATGTGTAAATCATACCGTATTCTGTGATTTGAAAATTTGAATTATTTTGAAATCTCGAAATTTTTCGTTTTCATAGATTACTATCCTATATGCTGACTAGTGACTGAGTTTATGAAAATGAAAGTGTTGTGTACATTTAAAACACAATTATAGCTGCATGTATACGTGTAAGTACGTTCAAATACCACCTTGACTCATTGTAGAGAACAGTCTTCAGTAATTTCATTATAGGTAAAGTGTCTGGTCAGTCACATTTAATGATTTGGCTGCACAACTATTGAATGATCGATTCATTACAAGGTTCGTCTGGATTTTCTTAGACAAAAGCCTTACAATACTTAGCACTTGGAAGATCACATGAAACAACAATTTATTTAAACTCTATACAAATCAGTAAATATAATATAGAATTTTCTTTTTTTTTTCCTACAGGAAGTTAACTAGACCCACTTGTAAGAAGCAGTGAGCAACAAACAACAGAAGACTGTCTCCGTCCATCTCCGTGACTCATAATTTATGCACCACCAGTGGCTTTCCCTCCATCTAATGCAATAGTTCCGTGCACAAGCTTACTTTTTTCCTTTCCCTGTTTCTTTCATTTTCCCGTTTAGTGCGCAGCTAAGAGGCGGGAAAAAAAAGGCCGACCATATTGCCATCGATTCGTGGGACATTGATTATTGTCATTTCGCCGAGAGCGTGAGCACGGAACTACTAGTTCGTCGATGCACTCGCACGCAAAATATACTATTTGTTCTTTCCATCGCGCAAATTGCACGTTCTTCACGAGCTTTGAATTGCACATCAGCTGAAATGCATATTTTTTCTATGACAACTTTTTTTTGTCACTGCCCATTCATTTCCTCGAATAACAATGCCGAAAATACGCGCATGTAAAGAGATTATTGATTTAATGAATCATGTAACTGTATACGTGAGAGCTAGTTTAACGAGTACTTGAAAAATTACATTGACTTGGAAATTCAAATAAAAAATTCATTCTTTTTTAAATGCCATTTCGGTTGTACTGCGATTAAATATTGATGCATATTTAATATCACGTAGTTCTTTTTTTTTTTGTTTTACAAAAATAATTGTGTATTAAATGTCACTTTTGCACTATTTCGCAATTTATCTATTTCACATAGGATCATGTTAACATAAAGCACAAACATTTTTATAAATGATGATCGCTAAAAATCTATAGCTCGGTGATAACGATTCATCGTAATTAAACCAACATCTCTTGCTCAAAAAAATTGAAGGGTTGTAGGTACAACTTTCAAATTTTAAGGATTGTCAATCATGTTTTATTGCGTGCACATAATTGTTCGTGCTCTATGGTTACGACATGTGGATTTTTTCACAATTAGCCCCGATAAAACTGGACAATTCATGTTTCTTCACTATTACACAAACAACAGTACAAACAGAGAGTCATTGTATCTATGTAGGGCAACCACACTCCGCAAACCTATTGCAGACATTAACTATATTAGCAGAAAAAAGTTATGATCTTAAAATAACATTGGATCGTGAATTTTAAATGATAATAATTCCAAGGCTACTGGCTGACATGGTGTACGTGAATATTCTCCAATCGATGAAACCTCCAGCGATGTATCCAATGCATCCGAGAACCCACGGTACTTTTCCAATAACAATATCAACATATACTTGCAGAAACGAAATCGTCTATTATAAAAACATGTACTGTGTATATCGATTACACTAAACAATAGAGCAAGCACTATATGATTGACCTTCGACCGGACAGCACAAACATTTTCACAAAAGCTGGACTAGTATTAAGGTTTAAAGTAACATCACAACGAAATACTCCTATCCCATCCGATTTTACCACTGTTACCATATTGAAAAACAGATTTTTTTTACCATTTTAACTCCACAGAAATCTTGAACTAAGCTTTTTGGTTTACCCACTCTAAGTACATTCCAACTTCTATTTAGTGAAAGATCGTGACAAAATTGTATTAATACAACGTGTCTGGACCACCAACAGCAATAAATAGTCAGAGCAACGTCAACATTGGCCCGCGACGGAGTCCCGCACGTACAGCAAAGTGTGTACCTGAGTATGAAAAAAAAAAAAAGGCCTGGAAAGCTTGTCCCCACTAATCAAGGCACCCCACCGCAGGTTAATCCGCAGCTTAGCGCGCTCAAGCTCGACTTAAATATTCCTTGTAAACTTCCGTCGGGCCAACATCGGGGATTACCAAATGGGCTACTGGTCGGCTTTTCCGGCCGATGTGTACTCGTATATATATACGCGTGCGTACAGCGAGCGAGACTTGTACGAGATAAGGGCTGGGAGGAGCAGCAGCTCCCGAGTGCTAATATTCTTTAGGTCTTACGTGGCGGGCGGATTACGCCCAAGACTTTGCGAATAAAGAGTGTATACCTATACCGCCGTGCTTCGAGGAAAGTATCTTTAAAAACGATCATGAAGATTTTCGGTGATTCAAGATCTGTGAGTGCTGGAGCTGTCGTGATCTTATGCAATGAAACGTCAATTAAAGTGAAGGGGGGGGAGAAAAAGAGGTAAGTTCGGGTGCATTATCTATGCTGGATAACACGTGAGAATTGAATAGGACTCGCAGGGATTGGTGCTGTGAAGCGAGATAGCGCCGGTGGAAATCGCCTTGGTAATTAGGAGCAGAGAGGGTTTATTCCCAAACGGGGGATGTGTACGATGGAGAGGAAGCGCGCGTTCGTGTGGATGCGGCAGGGACAAAAGCTCAACGACAAACACCTTCGATGCTACCTTATGCGCGCGTGTGGACGTTTGAGGAATTTAACACGAAAGGGAAGTTAATATCTTAAAACAGACAATGTTCGTTATGACTTTACAAGATGGGTGTGAGGAAACACTACATGATCACCTACCATCGATGGATACGGTTGTCTGAGAATTTAGAGCAAATAGCGAAGGAATCCGAGTTACAAGTGTGTGTAATTTTGCAGTCGGGCAGTCATTTTTTTGTTGCTGTTTTACCTCTCACCTTCGTTATTCGGATAAAAATTTTATTTGACCGTACGTACAACTATTATGCATATTATGCGAAAAACACTGAATGTTAGAATAAGTGAAATGAAGAGATATTAGTGTGTAATTAATTTATAAAAAAAACATCCGTACTTGATAAAATTACAACATTTACGTTTAGCTTCGAGGATTATTTGTTCTATGAATGAATATATCATTCATCACTATGACACTTTTGTTACAGTAATCAAAATTTATATGTACGAAAAGGATCAACTTTTCCAGTGTTTATAATAATAGTTTTTTTTTTTTTTAATTTTTAATCAAGCAAAACAAAAAGTGTTTGATGCAATTACGATTTGTTTTTCTTCTTTATAATCTATTATTTGCTCGGGTACACATAATACAATAGGTGAATCTTGACTCGTGATACTACAAGTTACATCCCTTTTGTCGTTGTGATTCCGTAGCACTGAAGCAGCTATCGAGTCACTCGAGTTTTGCGGCAGTCCCAAAAGACGTCATTATAATACGTCAGACAAGCCATTCTCCTTCTTTCTGGTCCATCATAGAATACACCCCCTGACATGCTGCCATGGAGATGTAGAACAAACAATCGTTTAATGCTACAAATGATAGAAGAAAAAAAAAAACATCGAATTAACAACAGCAAAACAATTGTACGTGAGTTTGACGTGTATCGTCATAAGTTGTATTCAGTGATCCGACGGTATTATCGACTATTTAATTCAATCGAGGGATGATTAGAGCCGCACTTACAGCGAAAAACAAAGTTTCCACCGACGGCTGTCCCATCCGAAGCTCGAACCGCAAAAGACGAAACGGAGAAAACGGATGATGATGATCCTCACGCATGGAAGGCGGTAAAATTTACTGTTTGCCTTTGCCCGTGTCCCCTTGCATAATTTAACACTGGCTCAAACTGTCTATTCGCCGTGTATACTTCGATAATGGCAATTGCCCGACTCTCGTTCATAAGTAATGCGAGCACGCGACGCTGCCGTAACACCACACCAACTTCATACGGAACTTCGAAGTTTGCCTGTACTTATGTGTCACCCGCGCACGCACACCCTGCAACGATGACAATAAATTGAGTGCACCTTTTGTTTTTCTCTGGGAGTTTTCTTTGCTGGATACAAGTAATATCCTTTTGGTCCACAAGAACATGGACGAAAAGAAAGCAACGTTTCGAGCATGAAAGAGAAGCGCCGTGGAATCACTGGGCACACACACAGACGCACCAGCGCGTGGTAGAGAGGCGCCCGTGTGTACGAAAATGCAAAAAGCAAAAAGAGTGCAGAGATGTACAAAGGCCTTGGAGTGAGAGAGACGCATAAGTGAAGTGTGTATGTTTTGAGAGAGAGAGAAAGCGAGTGGTATTATATCGAGCATAAAGAGTATGTCTCCCGTTCCCCCGTCCCGTGGGGAGTTGGGCTTGCCCCCCGTGTACCCTCGAACCCTCCTTCCGTCCACGCGCAGCCTTCGGGGGAATTCTTCCCCTTCCCGCCGGGCCCCACTTACCCATAAGCCCGAGCAGGTTGATAATCTGCGTATAATACAAAAACTCCTGGCTGCCCATTCTTCTCTAAACCACTTCAAATCGTTGCGTATATGTTGCGTCCTTTCCGACGGGATGCTCGGTGCACCCCCATCCCGCCAATCGAGGCATCGTTCCCCCCTCCCTTTTTCTCTCGACCGTTATCTGATTAACGCTCCGCACCCCCGTGCTCGCTGCTACGTCTCACCCTTTTTTCTTTTTTTTTTTTTTTTTTTTTCATGTATGCATTTATCTATCCAAATCTGTCCTTTTTTTTTTTTTTTTTTTACTGGGGAGGCGTGCGAGTGTCTTTACTTTTGCTCTGTGTTTTAAAAGCCTTTTTGAGCCCCCGATGCCAAGAGGCTCTCGTCGTTATTCAATAATTGTCGTCTCTCTCTCTTCTCTATAGTGCAATGTCAGAAGGATGGTCTCATTGCGTTGATCGCTTTTTTTAGAGGGTGGGTGTGTTTGGCTTGAAAACTCACTTTGGATTCCTCCGCAGTATCAACCTGTGCGCTCCCTGATTTTCGAGAAGTGAGGTGGCACCTCCGAATGATTCCCTTCCCGCGTTACTGTTATCCGTACCTGCATCTTCCGTCGTGGTCGTGTCCTGGTAATTTGACGCGCATCGGCTCGCATCCCCGAAACGTGACACCAAGACCCCTTTTATCTGGTGTGACAAACGTGTCAAGACTCGAGAAAGTAAAGATGAAGTTAAGGCCCAAGTGTAATATACATGTACATTACAATTGCAAGGAGGATTGAAGTTACGCCGTGGGGATATTTTGAGTAAATGAAGGGGATACGTCTCCTGTTAATAGTACGTTTTATAATTTTGGCCAGGAATGTTTCAATTTAATTACATTGATGTAGATAGTTATGATTCAGTGAAATCTAATTGGAGTACATACACTTTCTGGACTCAATAGGGATAATTATTTTCCACCGAGTAAGTGTCAAAGGTAGGAAGGATAAGGACTATTACAACTACATTACGTACAAATTATGTACAATTTGGGGATCGTCGAAAGATGATTGAAGTGAGGTGAGACTATAAGCCTAAACAAGTTGTTTTCGAAGAAAGAATGATATCTCTTGGAATTCCTTTCAAATCACTCGGATGCAGTGATAAAGATGTCAAGCTTTCTATACAATAATGGGATTGCAAAAATAACATTTAATCACAATTTTTTGATTCTAGAATAATGACTTGTTATCTTTGAAAAAGACAAACAAACTATTGTTGCGGTAAGGATTAAAAATATTATAAGTAACTTTCTGTATCCATATATTCGTTACAGGTAAAGTATCACGTTTGGATATGCAGGTGAGTCCGTTCAAAAAGAGAATGTTTCTTTGTTAGTAAATAAGGTAAAGTATGTAGGAATGAAAATACAACAAATAAGTAATCATAAAAGTATTTTTTATGTTCGTAATTAAGTTCATATCGTCGAGATGGTGACGTAAATTTTTATACCTTTGCACGCGACTTAACGAAAAATTTAAACAACTCTTTCATAGTAACCAAAGAAGCAAATCAGAGTAATTTGGCTTAATTATCCAATAATTTTTCAAGTTATAACTATTATACATAATTTTTGACTTTTAATAAAAAAAAAATTTTGTTTCCACTCCCATGCGTTACGTAAAGTATTGCAATGTTAGAACCCCATTATAAATCATACTTATAACAATAATCGTACTTGAATATAAAAAATATGTCTTAAATGACAGTGAGATACTCCATAGGGAGCTCAGAAAAAAAAAACAATATAGGAGCATTTTGCTCTTGTACAGCCTTGATATATATATATACTTTACAAAGCAGCACTAGACCTTCCGTTACGCTATTTTTACCAATGATTTTAACAATACCAACAGTGTTGTTAAAAAATTGGCTACAATCTGAGCCTGGCCAATATTATCTTGCTGAGTCAGAGTCCCTTTGGACAAAAAAAAAACCCCCGAGTATAAATCAATTCTCGTGGAGAGTCGAAGAAGCGCTAGATTTGACAGTAAACGAATGAAACTCGGCCTCACACATACCTGCGGCTACGAGGCAGAGAAAACCGTCCAAAGTCCATAACGAGTGACATTTACAGGTCCACAGCGACTGAAAAAAAAAAAAAAAAAAAAAAAAAAACCGAAAGAGAAAAGTCAGAGAGGCGTGTGGCTCTATGCGTCAGGCCACGGCAGTCTATTGCTTATAAAATTCTGAGCAGCCAAAGAGGACCAAGTGACCGACCAGTCGGTGGCTTGGTTGTTTTATCCCCCCGACGTGCGCCTGAATCATTAATAAGAAATCGGCCTCCAATGTTATTTTCTTCACTTTCTTCTTTACGCTCACATAGCGGTGCTCGAAGATACACACACGCGGACCAGAGGCATTGGACGAGAAATCGCACGCGCTGATATTTTTGTACACCGAACGTGTCTACTGGTAGTGTATATATATATATATATTTGTGGGGTACGGGACACACACGTGAGAGTTGGCGACGATTATTGGAGACAGCTTTTCGATACTCGCTTGGATCGGTGTCTTCGCCTTTTGCTGACTGGCTGTTTGTACGAGCAGAGATTTCCAACTGGATGTGTATTTTTTTGGTGCATATATGTTACAGTAGAGACACAAGGGTGTTTTCGTACTGAAAAAGTTATAACGGCGGTTCAAGTTTTTATTGAAGTGCTTGGAATCATTTCTAAATCAAAGTTACCTGTGACAACTTTGATAATTGCTTTCACATCAAACTTTACACTTCTTGTAAACACAGGTATTAACTGTCTGTTGCATGATATGATCTAGATGGGGCTCAGCCCCTTAATGTGGTTCTTTCATGACTCCCGAGTCAAAGGTGCAACTGTCAAGTTGATATTTATTAATGTTGCTTAAATTTTAATCGATTGTTTGTTTATATTGTTTATTGAGGCAAATTAAGTTCTGATTAAAAAATTTAGATCATAATATGCGATATAAAAGATCGTAGGAATGATTATCTAAAATTCGCGCTTAACCTCAAAATAACAGCAGTGGATGCTTACCTATGTTTTCAACACAGGAAACGAAAATGTATGTCTGTGTTTCTTTTTATACCTTTTGATTAAGTCCGTGAACACATACATTTCGAGATAGCAGTATATTTGAAATTGCACAAGCTTTATTGGGTCAGTTTTTTACTTAATTACGTTTAGTAAATAAATAACAAGGCTACAATTTTCAGTAAAAAAATGCTTGGTTGCCATAAGAGCACATGTTTAGAATTTGATTTTCATCAGCCTGCTCTGAAATTTTGAGGGGTGGTGTGTTGTAATGCAATAAATGACTCCTCAAGATTTCATGCCATTCTGTTTATAATCATTTCATAAAAGAACCACCTTGACACAACCCTTAACGAACACCATCGCTATCGCTATTCTTTTCCTTTTCTAAATTTTATGCAGTGAAATGGTACATTCGTACATTGTCAACAAAAACTTGAATATAGTGTGAAGATAATCTCAGTTCGTGTTTATAGTGAATCAAAGGATACAGACATTCCAGGACTCATTCAGTATTAGAGTGGTAAATCTGATTGACTCCTAGAGTCGTCTTGACCCTGAATCCTATGGCATAAGCCATATAAACAAGTACTACATGGACACTTGCTGTCAGAGCCAGTAAATTATATTAATGATTTTTAAATGCAACTAGCCTCATGGAATTATACCTTGAAACTATTTCAATAAAATTATATATTATATTGTGTGATATCTATGTATCTATTGAAGCGCAGTATTTATAAAAAAAGTTACATGCCATCAAAAAGAGCAGTATGCCAATTTATTCATGCTTTGGTTGTTATTCATCAAATCACGTTTGATAAAGAGTGATTGGAGCTCTGTAAGAAGAATGTAAGTATTGTTACTCTACACCGTACAAATGATGGTACAAATGCAGGTACAATAAAATAAGGTGACATGATTCTTAAAATTGATGCAATGTTTTTCAAGCGACACAAATACGTCAAAATAATTTTAAAAATTGGCAGGAAGGAGAATAAGAGAAAACAACAGTATGCCGACAAAGAAGAAAAGCAGCAGCGAAGAGCTTGTTTGGTTTTTAATGCTTCATACCCAAGTCTTTATCCATACTGCAGTCGTGACGAAAAACGTCTTGGCTCCAACGAAGGAGATACACCCATGTAGGCAATACACGAGCGCCCCGCTCAAGCAATTTGGAGCCACTCTCTTCTTCCCTCCCTCCCTTCCATCTTTACTCTCTCGGTATCACACAATGGACTTTTGTGAGATGCCGAGCCTCTCCATTATTAAACCCGCGTATCGGCAGACCCCTTCTCTTCCAGATCCGACGACCCCCTTCACTCTGCTCCTCTTTTGAACGCCCACCCTTCCAAGTTCGCCCTTAAGAACAGAAAATTTCCAAAGGAATACATTACCAGCGCCAGCGGAGTTACACGGCACACGCGAAACTGCGTTCCTTAACGACGTTACCTCGGTTCCTATCTTTTTCATGTCAATTTCAGCTCGTCGACTTGAACTCGGGAAGCCTCGAGCGATGGGACCCACCCGAGGATTTTTCCTTGGCAGCCGGGCCAACTGGTTCTATTATCGTGACTTTTTATGAAAACTGTCCACTTACTCCGAAGAAATCCGTACGTCAGTTTCTTTCGTTGCAAAACAGCAGAACGGAAGCGAAACACCTGACGCCACGGTCAAATTAGCCAGATCAATTGTACCAACAAGGTAGGTCTGTGTGAGCTCGGAGTATCTTCTCTCGCGCGTCATTTCAAGGGTGAGCTGGAACAAGCCACTCGTACATGTGGTCTCAAAAAAAGACATCAGCACCTATTTGCTGCTTTGGGATAATCGAAAATTACCGATACTTCATCAAGGCAATAACCCAAACTTGGTTAAACGCCACCAAACGTCTTTGATTTTGAGGAAGACCATAGCAGTGCAAACTTTAAATTGGAGGGTGCCAAAGGAAAAAGCTTTCGGGAAATCATTTGAAATAAAATACCCAGGGATGTACATACATTATTTGACTCTGAAACGATAAGCCGATTATCCGGAGCAGGGTATATACATGTATTATTTATCACTCGTGCAAGCATTCCTCGGATCGGCTTTTTCTCGCGCTCACCTGTAACACCAAAATAAAAATAAAAAATAACAACAACAGCACACCCGAGAGGGTGTTTTTCGGTCGATGCTAATCTGTCGAGGACACGATGCATCGTTACATTGAACGCTCTTATAATACGAGGATTTAGGGACCGGAGGCTGGGGGCATTTGGAAACTTTATTACCCGATAATCGCATCGGACCCTCGTGCAACAATAAATACAATTGCATCACAGTGTTTTTTTTTCCGCAAAGTTATTACATCGCACGTGATGGTTTGAATACAATTTATGGAAGAAGCTGAAACATCAAGTGGTTATGTATCTTTCGGAAAATATTTTTAATATGTTTTATTTGCTAGAAGCCTGACTGAAGCCTTTTTGTTTGTTGAGTGAAATTATTTATTTGATTTCTTATTATTATTTTTTTTTATTTCAGTATTGTGAAATAAACAAATAATGTAATCAATGTTAGGGGGTTGTAGATGTAAACACTCATGATGCAAACCCCCGTAATTGAAGGAAAAAACTGACTAATCGAAAAAGTAGCATTTTTCTTTCCCTTGAGATAAATTGTCATCTTTTATTGTTAGAAAAAAAGAAAAAAAAAAAAAAAAGTAAAAATACCACATCGAGTAAAAGCAAAGAAACAGCAAGGAGAGGGTTTTGCATTGACAGGAGCAAGTTGAAGGACGGCCCAAGCCAGCTACAGCGGAGAGGGTTGTACAGCGTTGAGTGAAAGAGAGAGAAAGAAAGCAAAGCCGCGCGGAGCGACACAAAGCCCGGCTAATGGACGTCCACTCCCCGACAAAGATGCCTCCGTTCCCATCCCTTTTTCCTCCACACTTTTCCATCCGAGTCCCTTCGCGTAATCCAGACCCAGAGCCCAAAGCTTCCCTCTTTTTACATGTGTACGTAATGTTCTCGGGGCTTTTTTTCACATGTAAACATGCGTCTACGTACATATGTATATTTTTGAAATAAGCAAAGAAAATACTATTGCATATCATAAATATAAAAGAAGAAAAAAATTTTATACAAGCAAAATGCGTTACTCTCAAAGAAACTATACTGCAAAGTCTCTCTTATCTTTTATGCAGTTCAAATAAATCATTTAATCAAATTTTAAACTTGGAACAACAAGACTTTCATCAAGACATCGATAATAGATTCGCATGTTAAATGTGTAGATCCCGTCAATAAATAAAAAAAAAAAAATAATGAAAAAACCCTCGTAAATTAATACCATTTACTCTAATGCGATCGATCTCTTCGACTCGGGGACATTATCCGATTCCAGCGTCACGGAAAATCTGTATCTCCTATTCTTTTTTTTTTTTTTTCACTCCAACATTGTCCGTGACATGTGTGACAGGAAGTGGATATTCCCCGGGTCCACCAAAAGGAAAAGAGAGAGAAAGGCAAGCCGATCATCTCAAATTACAAAGAGTATGTATATACCCTCTCTCACCCACGCGCGGAAGCGCGCAACGATGTACATGTGCATCGGAAACGGATTTGTTGCTGCCTCCCACCTGTTCCCCTCTCTCGAGGCAGCTAATGCCCCGGGAAATGGCCTCGTGTTCTCGCCATCCAACCCAACCCCCCCGTGCTTTTTGACGTCCAGCGCGTATCAACGAGAATTCCCTACAGTGTACGTATATATACCTACTCCGGCTTTTCGAGCTCACTCGGCCGAAGCATTATGACGAGAGCTTTTTTTTTGGCAGCGGGTAACGCTGAGCTCGAATGCTCGGTTGGAAATTTAATCGCTCGGCAAATGGGCAATGGTTGAATACTCGGGGATTCATTGATGCAGGCTCGCAGGAAGACTTTTTTTTCTTTTTTTTTTTTCCTTCGCGGCCCTCTTATTTCCTCAATCACGTGGAACGAACACTTTCAGCGGATTAATCACATCGATCGGATTGGCCCTCGTATTCATGAGATTCTGTTTCGGCCCATCAAGAGCTACTGCGTACTCGATTATTCCTGAATCTCTGGATTCAAGATTTCATCCGCGTGCATCTCTCTCTCCGTCCAAGGGAGTCTTTATAATTGAGCTCCAATGGGATGAGGAGTCTCTCGATGCTTTTGCAGAGGCCAACTTCTTTCTTACAGGCTCGGGCTCATCTCGGAAACTCATTAGCCCTTGTACATTTCTCGGATCCGCGAGCTGCGATTGATTGCATTAATCAGGAGACGCGGAACCAAGTGGAAAAAGCGACGAAGCGGAAAGTACGCGAAAAGTGGGGGAGGGGGGAAGATGAGTGGTAACGATATTGCGTGACAGTGCCCCTCTGAATATTCAGGGCGCGAGAGCTGTTGCTGCAGCAGCGAGGCTACGGGCCTTCCCTGCTCTCTCTCGCTCGGTCGAAAAGTTGGCAGCTTTATCTCGGCATTGCTCGAAAATTTATTCATATATAATGAGCTTTTGAATAATGAACGAGCTTAACCCCTTGTTCCGGACGAGCCTAGTACCTCTCTTTCTGCAGCCAAGCGCTGACGTGACTGCAGAAGCGAGAGGGAGGAGAAATGTTTTTTTCTTCCGCCCTGCGTTGCTGCAAGAGAGAGAGAGAGAGAATAAGGGAGGTGGGAAAGAGCGACGCAGAAGCGAGCTGGACAGGAAACGAGGATGAAAGTTTTTTGGGAAAGAGCGAGACAGAGAGATAGAGTGGCTGGGCTTTCCTGCCTGCTTTGGTGTACATGAATACTGAATTTTTGTTCAAATTTTACGTGTAAGATTTTTAGTTTGTTTTTATTCTTGAATTTTTTCATTTGGACGTCGCTCGAGCTTGCAAGCTCACTTGATCGATCGTTGCTACTCTTTTGCTCCGGAGCAGAGAAAAAACTAGACGTGACTATACTGCTACTTTTACTTAGTATGAAAGCACGATGTGATGTGTGGATGACTCTATGAAAACAGTTTAATTAAATAAATGGTGAATATTCTTATGACGAGCTACATGTTGAAATTTAAGCCCACCTTTATATGTATATACAATATTCGATTTTGGGTCCAATACTCATACATGGACTTTTTTCTCACTTGTATTGTCATTATTACTACGAAAAATAATTATTTGCGTTGTTGAGATTTCAAGGAACGTAATTCAACACGGAGTATTAATAAAATTCACGATTGATTTCAACGATTCTACAATCAAAGATTCAGCGTTGATTCAGTGCTGATTAAATATGAACTCATTGTTTTTTGATACCAGCGTTAAACTGTTGGATATAAGTAAATTTTTAAGTTAATTATGAAACTATTTCCGTGATTACCTATGTGTCTTATTTCACGAAAGTCTCACACTACATTTTTGTGTTCAGATAATGCCCGATCCTATTCATCTTGACTTTATTCTTATACATTTTTGCCCTTACTGTGAAACGGTTTCTATTGACGTTTCACCACTATTAAACAATTCTTTTTTCGGTGCTTTCATACATTTTACGTGCCTTCTGTTCATTTACTCACTTTTCACCACCTTCATTACCTTGGCACCAACGTTCCAAAGTTGCTTCTAGGTTGTTACCTATGAGACACCTGACGAGATGATTTGAAAAGTTTTGAGAACATGTCAGGAAAAATCCACACCAAAACAGCCAGAGCCAAGGTCACTTATCCCGGTAAAAACTGGATTGCTTCATCAATCAATACCGTGCCAACGACCATTGCAATTCAAAAGCTATTCACATAAACTGAAATTAATACATTTTACATGTCGATGATTAGAACATAATTACATGGACTTTAATCCAAAACGTTTGAAAAACATTATTAGTACGAGATCTCATAACTCGAGTACCATTAACTAGATGCAAATGCGGTACATTTCCCGATACAAATAAATGCTTAAATATAAATACACCTATACTACCCGACAATTGCACTTTACCAACTCGATAATTAATTGACCGTCCCGACATAACAATCAAGCCCAAGATCGTTTATAAGGGCATTCACTCCTTCGCTCTGAACCTATAATTCCACCTTCTACTCACCACATATAATTTGAGAACACAGCGAAATCGATGAATCGCACATAACGTCGTCGTAAATACTTTGAAATAGACGTGTATGAGAAATGTTCCTTAAATTTTTAGTGCCGCACAGCAAGTAGCCACTAAACAATTCCTGATTGGAGAAAAAAATCGCTGTAAACCCCTTAGGATGATAAAAAAAAAAAAAAAAAAGAAAAAGTTAATATACCAGCGGAAAAGGTGAGCTTAAACGAGCTCAGGGCTGTTGTCCATCAACGGTTTATTCATAATAACACCGTACAGGTGGAGCCGAGCTGTAATTATAATTTATGTTACGGCATCGGGCGTCACATCGGCCGTCGTTGGTGGTGGAAAAGCGCTCGGGATTATGGGTCTACGGAAAAAAAGGGTTAACCAGAGTGAGGGAGTTAGTTTACAAGACACGAGTACCAGCCGAGGGACGGTTTTCGATTAACTCGATGCTACGGAGAACCGAGGCGGCAGGGAAAAATAAACCTCTTGTTTCCAACGCGAAATCAAGCCTCGGCTGATCGAAATCGATTTCCACTGCTGTCTCGTGCGAGGATGGAAGCGAGAAACGAGGTGCACACGCGAAAGAAAGAAGCGGGGTAATGGCAAAGATAAACCTGGCAGGGACGCATTAGCCTGCATCGGCGGTTTTTCCTTGGCCAGGGGGCTGTCTGTCATTCAGTCGGGGGGAAAGGACAGGGGCCTCGTTCATTATGCAACGACCAACGCGCCGTCACCTGCTCTCTCTTCTCTTTCGTTTCTGTCTATAGGCCGCGTGTGAGCGAAAGACACGGAGGATGAGTGTGTGGGGGGAATAACGATTGCCAGCCGCACAAGGAATCAAGTCGAGAGGTATTTGGATACCGATGAGCTGGTACTTCTTGGGATATGTATTTTTTTTTTTTTTTATTTGGCCCAGGAATAGTAGGGACTTTCTTACTTTTGCAATACTTTTGGATGCTTTGTAGAGCTGTAGAAAATGAGTAACTGAGGTGTTGTCACTTGGACTAAAGATTATTTATAGTCACTATATTAGTAAGCACATTTCTTTTCTAACAATGCACCTTTCACAGATTATTCTCAAGGCTTCTACCAAAGGTTGACTACAAGCCAATCGTGTTATGGTATCTTCATAAAATCCTTTTTTATTTAAAATGGCTATTGCATATAGAATTGAGAATACGTGTTGATAAGTTGGTGCCTCCAAATTTTGTTTACAAATTTTTTTCAAACTGAGAGATACTTGAATGCCAAAACCTTTGCATAAGTTGGACGTAGTTTTTTATTGGGCCTCTAGATAGTAAAACTTTTCTTCGTTTTTGCGAAAACTCCTCATTGGATGATGGTCCTTTATAGAGTCTCGTACATAGCACAGACCGGACCATTAGGAAAATCAAAAGATCAATACGTTAGCACTCCTTGGACTAAACATTTTTTAGAAATGTATTGGAGCTTCGTATACAGATTCATTTTCTTGGCTTACAAACTTTTTAGATCAATTACGATCCAGAGTTTCATCCCTCTAAGTATAATGACAAATTCCCATTAAATACCATCAGTTCACTTTATTCATATTAAATCATAATACCTGCTTTTCTAAAATCAATAACATCGCAATGTATCTCGCAAAGTTACTCATCGTGTACTTTGCAACACTGGAAACAGAGCAATTCCAATTTCCAAGATAACGCAAGCAGATAACACAACAGAAGCCGCTGGACATTATTAGGCGAAACAACTGTCACGTTCGTAAATTATTTGCCACCTCGTGCGACAGTTGCGCGCACTTTCGCCATTCACGCTCAGTCCACCATCAGCTTACGAGTTTTAGCTCACTTTTTTTCTCCTAAACAAAAAACTATTTGTCAAAAATAAAAATTAAGCTTTTGTTTTTTCACGAACAAATCCCACAACGGCCCTTCCATTACGAGGATGGACAACTCAGCGCTTCTTCTGAACGGCTTGCGCATCAAGTGCGAGAATCTGTTAAAAATGTGTAAGTTACGAAATACCATTATATTATATTACAACTATGCCAACTTACAATGAACTTCCCCGTGGCGTACCTCATCGAGTAAAGATGTTGAAGCGAACAACACCTGCCGAGCGAATTTCGATGGAAGCTATTGTTGGCCCGCGACGCCTCGCGAAACCATGGTGCGATTGACGTGTCCCATTCCCGAATTGGCCAACTCGACGATAACCAGATGGTGCTCGGCTGGTGTAAGCGAAATCACCAGTGACAACAAAACCATCCACGAGTGGGACGAAGCAAATACTAGCGACTGCTCCCTGGCATTTAACTACAGCTCCATGCAAAGTATCTTGACTTACGACTCGAACATGGAGACTGCCCCTTACGTACGTATACGACCTCTTGTTGGTGGCACTTTGATACTTTGATACTGGAGACTGGAAAATGTTTACCGATTTTGCTGTACCTTAATGTTTGCAGAAAATCTTAATGGTAATGTTTCCTCCAGGGAAAGATTACTGCTTTAAAAATTATTTTCTTTGATCGTTATTTCGACCTTTTGCACTTTGGATTTGTGTGTGATTAAAAATAATTGATGACCTTGCAGCTTCACCATTTTTTTTTTTTTTTTTTTCCAGTAGTGATGAAACTTTACTAATACTTTAGTAATTGCCATTTTAAGCCTTTATGTGGTGCCAAAATATTGAGAATCTCATTAAATGACTTTTATTTTTTGGATTATATATATTTTTGCGTACCTTAATAAATAAAAATGACTGGAATTCTGAATAATAGTTAGTGGTCTTTGACCATACGACAACGGAATAACTATGCTCAAGTTTAAAATTTCAAAAAAGCTTTTTATTATTTTTATTTAAAAATAACTTTTATGAATTTCTAAGCTTTGATACCAAGAATATACACTACATCACAAATATTTAAATTTAAAATATAACTCCGTCATTAATAGCCATACCAATGTACAAAAACTACTATTGAATTACTAATGTCAATTTAAACCAGATGCTACCTGTGAGTTTTTTCATGTGCTTGATCATTAGTTATGCCTTGTCCATAACTAGTCTGGTAGTCGCACTGGCGATATTCGCACTGCTTCCGTAAGTACACATATAGTTACATAAAAATTGATTACTTAAAAAAACTTTACGTTATTTTGGTACCATAGACAGTTGACAAACGTACGCGTCAAGATACACATAAATCTCTACATCGCCCTGCTACTCCAAGCTTTCACGTGGATAGCACAGACTAGAATATTTGCGCGTCAACTATTCGTTTCGATTTCCGGATCAAGCGTGGATTATTACGAAGAAACGGTAAAAATAAATTAAACCTTGAATATAATTTATCCGTTTTTGTGTGCTTCGGTGCAATTATCCTCAATGATGTTTTGCAGGCTGTAGCGTGTAGGGTTTTGCTCGTGGTAAGAAAATATTTCGAAGTTTCGTGCGTTTTTTGGATACTGATGGAAAGTTGGTGCTTCTACTGCGTGGTCAGTCTATCGCCCTACAAAGAGTGCACAAGCGTGAAACCTCTGATTGCATGTGGATGGGGTACATTGATCCCAACTTGTGTCCTCATATTTCGATAACCATTTGTTTGAGTGTTGTTACATTTTCAGGACTACCTTTGCTCGTGATGATCGTCTACGTATTGGTTGGTTCATCGAAGGAAGGATCAAATTTTTGCTGGACGGACATCAACGCAAACATCACAGTCATACCAACGATGATTGTAATTCTGGTGGGGCTATTAGATTAATACTAGAACGTATTTTTTTTCGTCCCAAGTCGATACAGTGCCATTGTTTTCAGATCAACCTGTGCCTCTTCGTACTTAGCGTGAAGGTTTTATTCATCAAGCTCAACTGTTCGGTGTGTAAGCATAGGAAGAGGTGTTACATGAAGTGGCTGAAATCGACGATGATGCTCGTGCCCCTTTTCGGCACTTACCAAATATTTTTCGCGCTGTGGCCCTACGTCAGTCAAAACGAGAGCGTTAAACTGCCCTACTACTTCTCAATGAAAATGT
Source organism: Copidosoma floridanum (assembly GCF_036245765.1). Taxonomy (NCBI): domain Eukaryota; kingdom Metazoa; phylum Arthropoda; class Insecta; order Hymenoptera; family Encyrtidae; genus Copidosoma; species Copidosoma floridanum. The sequence goes on from NW_028321909.1 coordinate 5,095,361, forward strand.
TGTGTTCTGTGGAGGTGACTATATTATTATTTATTTTTTGTTTTTTTGTTTAATGTTATGTAATAACATATCGTGTTTCAGGGAGTCATGATAACTTCGTTGTACTGTTTCACCAACAAGGAGGTGAAAAACGAAATCAAAAGAGCTTGGCGCAATTGGAAGACGAAGCGAGAAATCGAGAAAAAGTATCTACAAGACACAGTTAAAGTATAGGAATATGGTTCGAGTAAGTAACTCGCTGTAAGATTTGTGGAAAAAAAACATAATAATAATATAACAGAACGCATTCGACACCGACCCTGGATAATATTTTATCATTTGTTTGAAACATACTACATTTTCCTAAAAGTCAAAAGTCCCATCCAAATTGACAGCAACATTTTCCAATCTTTATAAGCCTTTGTCTCATCCACAAGCTCATCTCTAAACACCGAATATATCCTTTCGGTCGTGAACGTCGGCCTCATTGGCAAGGGAATCGAAAACTACTTTAAAGTAATTAGAGGATTGTCAGACCCATCTCGACGCCCGTTCCTATTAAGCGAAGGGGAAGAGAGGGTTGCAGGAGCTGTCGATCCTCGACAGGGACGGGAGTTTTTCAAGTGGAGATGAGCGTCGGAAATCACCCCTTCTCCGCGTCCCGCTATCCGAAACCCTACAGCGAACAACACACCCTTTTTTTGCTCTTTTGCGTGTCAGCTTCGAGAGCTTACCTTTTTCACACACGCGCTTTGCTTACTCTCCCACTGCTTCTGTAAAAGAGATTAAACCTGTACCTTTTTCTTTTTTGCACTTTCATGTATATTGATTTCCAGCTTGTTTTTCAGTTTGTTACCAAATTTATGAAATCGCTTTTGTGCATATTTATATTTAACAAATTCATGTGTTTTTTTTATCCCATGTTGAGTGCAAGTGTATTTTTCGTCCTATCAACTGGTTAACTAAGAATAATGTGTTTGATTAAATCAGTTTGGTGAAAGCATCCATAATTTTAATCGTTTGAAATTAAATAGTTTTTAAATACTTTTAATTAAAGTACGAGGAGCCATACGTATTTCATAATAAAGCATATCCCGGGACATTTAAGCACATTTACTTCAAAGCTGCAAATTTTTATTGATAAACATAATAAATCACTTTTAACGACTTGTTGTTTGGATGGAGAAAATGTTGTAAAATTATGCTTCATCGATGATAACATCCTTCGTCCATTTCATGTATCGCGTTGGTTTTTATCTCTAGATTGAAAGCTGGTATTGAACCCCACGTATCAATCGCCAACTGATTCCTCGTATCGCCAATGTGCAATCAGTAGTAAAATCCTTTCCATAACGATTCCCGGTATTTATTATCTTGTTCTAATCAATTTTACGTGCAAGTGTCGTTGTATTCTCTTTCGTCGATTTTTATACAATTCATTCTATAAATGCTATTCACACAATTAGTATACAGAATACACGGTTCTATAGGAAAAGCCATGAAGGTTTTGTTGTTGAAAACAAACGTATGTTCATTTAGAATCATTTTCAAGTCCCAAGGAGACTAAAAGTGGTATGAATTAGGGTTGGAAAGTTGTAAGGTCATGTATACTTGCTCGTCTTGACTTATTTTGAAGGAAAAAAAAAAAAAAAGTAATGAAATAACAATAACAATTTGTCGAAGTTGAGAAAGAGCAAGTAACAGTTTCCACGTGCGCTGCAAATTCTCGAGGGTAGAGAGAGAGAGAGAGCTCGAAAAGCAAACTCGAAACATTTGCCGTGCGCTTGACCGTGGCATGACGTGCCCGGACGCGAATTCAAATCGGGCCTGAATACTTTATGCCGGCGCGGCTCAAGGCGCGCGTCGCGTGGAAAAGGACCGTTTGCCGAGTCCGTCGCGCATGCATGTGACCACGTATGTACGGCAAAGTGCGGCCTAGGGGCGATAACTCGATTATCCCGCTCGACTAAATCCAATTTTCCCGGAGATGGACCCGGTAGTTTCGCGCCCGACGAGTAGGTATAATAAATTGGCCGGCTAGTTTACATATGTATGACGAGGCGGGGCAGGGGGGATGGGAAAGTGCGTGACGGGGTTGGTGCAGGGGAGTTGGTGGGGGGTTTGTTACTTTTCGAGTGGTTGGATTGAGTAATTAACGAGCGACTGATTTCAATTTTTAACAACACGAGTTGTAGCGTTTTATTACCATCATGTATGACGTTAGAGATACGGAAAATGGTAAGTCGGAGGAAAGGCATTATTGTCATTTTATGGACTCGGGCGTGCTTTATGGATCCGCTAAGTGAGCCGGCAGGTCGTAAATCTAGACAAACGTGCGTTTGCGTTCCGTTGCTGGTACTGTAAGATTTATGATCAATAAAAACCATCAAAAAACTTTGGTGCAATAAATTTTACAGTCAAACTCGATTGACAATATGTATTACGCGTACTACTTTTCATTTTTTTATGTTCGTACATTGCAAGAAGACATTTATTTAGATTCCGGGTGTAAACATTAACAACATTTTTATATAAAATGTTGTACGATTAATGAGACGATGAATCTTCAAACGTCACTCAACAGAAGTGGGATTTTGCACAAGTAACAAATTTTTTATTATTGAAATAAAACACATTATATTTATTCATCTTTTTCGAAGTAATATTTCACCGTTTGAGTAGTGCCACAGACAATTTCACTACTTTATACAGTTATGTACTCATAACTTGTGGAAATAGTTGATTTTCACTGTGAAATAGTAATTAAATATTCACCTTTTCTACTAGTTAAAGTTTTAATGATTTTATTGGTTAGTTAACTAATTGTTGTTGGCACCTGGAATCATATTTATAGGCTTTGCTCTTTTCTTTGATCGGATCAATTAAGATATCTTACGGGATCACTGACAAAGATTAAGAATACAAAATTGTAGTGACTGAGTGCAAATTAATATTACTCTTTTTTCTACTATTTCGTTAACGAAAATCTTGTTCATCCATCAAACCATGAAAATTATCACTACTGCAAATTTAAAGAGTTGATGCATGGATATCAGAGGTGCACTAGTACTTATTTTGCATCACTTTATAGAAGTACTTGTAACTAGCCTCTAAATTAAGTACATACACATTTTTTTTTTCAACACAGTGATGTAGAAATCATAGTTCGCGTACATTCATAATTAATTTGAGATGATGTCACATTCATTGTGTTAAGGAGAGCCTTAATGGTGTTATGGACCACATAGCCCCTTGGTCAAACTGATCCTAAAACATCCTCATCATGAGCCTAGTAGGTAATATTACCAATGACACACCGTATGAAAAATGACCACTTGATCCTCAAACACACGTAGTAAAACACACAGGAGCACCATAATCATCGGGAATTGAAGCCAATGCGCATCGGAATTCCAAAACAACCCAAGATGACGCGCGAAACGTCGGCTCTAATCACACACCAAGCCTGCATCACCTGCAACGTGCGCACCCCCACACTCGCGCCCAGAGTCCCCCTTAAACCCCTTGACCCAACTAACCCGTTCTCACATCCATGGCAAAGAGAGCGAGGCGAGGACCCCCCCCCCACCTTCACCATCCCCCGCTCCAACCCCCATTACTTATTCATGATTCATTATCATAGCGAATCATGAGCCATCAGCTTTTGATTGTTGCCCGCTACCGAGCGAAGCTCGCCTTGTTAGTCCTAACTAATGCGGCGACTCGGACTACGTACGCCCTCCCTCTGTGCACAACTACATGTATGTGTATATATGTATATATACATCCCCTGACCGCTGAGGATACACCGATGATGCCGTTGGCTCGTTTGCAAGGGAATGAGGTGAGAGAGACAAGAAGCGTCATCCTCCGGACTCGATTCCAAACTGGTCGTAATACTCTCGCGCCGTGCGGCAGGCAGGTGGTTTAACACAAAACAGCATAAAACAACGTATCGAGGGGAAAGGGTAATTCATGCTTTTTACAAGCAATGTGTAAAAAATAACGCCAAATTACACAGACGGATAAATGTATACTCGTCTCTGGTGTAGTACCAACATTAGCCTGGAATACGAAAGAGTTCTTATGAATTTTTTGTGGCTATACTACTTGAATAAGTGAAGCGTAGGCACAACGATGACGGAGGTGATGAATAAAATAGTTTGGTTACGCGTATGTGATTAGCAAGATGCTAGTTCCATGTCGTACATGTGAGGTACATGTTTGGAGAAAACCTCGTGGGTAGGCTTTTGTCGTGTGTTACATGTCATGACTTTATCATTCGATGACACATTCTACCTGTTTCGTAAAAGTACAAATGTATTCCAAGTAAGAGTAGACTCACATTTTTGTACGTATGTACTTCTGGTAAAGGTAAGTCGGTAATGTGTCTTGGATCTCTTTGTACGTCCATTTCTTTTTAAAAAAGCAGAAAATCAATCCAAAATCAATAAGAGCATTGTATATCTTGATATGAAAAAGCACAAGGTAATACCAATGTAATACAAAGACTAAACCAATTTCACAATGCGCTTTCGTCCTTTCCATTTTAAATGAACGATCTATCCGATACCGCACTTTTTCAAAGCACCCATCTATTGAAAAAAAAAAAAAAAACTCCCTTTTTAAAGCCACTCTTTCTTCCCTTTCATGTATGTATGTATGTTACGCGTGCCCTGAAAAATTCACCGTATTGAAATCTCCGCTGCGTATACATGTGATTCAATTGTCACGTATACAGCTAATCCACGGCGTCGAAACACAAACGTGTCGCGAGTGCAAAAAACCAATTCCTCGGGTGTGGAGTCTAATAAATTTGTCAGAAACCATGAAAAAAAAGAGAGAGGGATGGCGCAAAGAAAGAGAATTGATAGTCAAAGGCAGAAGGATTCCCAAACGGCTGCGGTTTGTTTTCACTTTTACGCGTAGAGTTGTGCACCAGTGCTGCATTATTTTTCTCACGGGAATCGTTGCCGGCGGTGCGACTGGATCTTCATCTGATCGCATAATTCTTCATGAGGTTGCTTATTATGCGAAGTAAGGACGTTTGAACAAGCGTAGTAAAGAATGTCGAGAAAAAACAATGTTACTTTCTTGATTTTATTTGGGCAAAGATGTCTATCTAATTTTTTATGGTTTCAGTTCTAGTATACAATGATGTGGTTGATTAGCGGTTTTAAGGCAAATTATTTTACAATTATCAGTCGTGAAACAACAGCGTTCTACAAAATTGCTAAGACTTGTAACGTAAGTAGTAGTGTGAAAATTAAGCCAAACACGTACAATTTTGAAAATACTAGGATTTGTGACGTGTAAGTAGTGATGCCTGGATTTGGTCAGACGCGTACAATTTTGAGAATACTAGGATTTGTGACGTGTAAGTAGTGATGCCTGGATTTGGTCAGACGCGTACAATTTTGAGTATACTAGGATTTGTGACGTGTAAGTAGTGATGCCTGGATTTGGTCAGACGCGTACAATTTTGAAAATACTAGGATTTGTGACGTGTAAGTAGTGATGCCTGGATTTGGTCAGACACGTACGATTTTCACTCAAATATTTATACAGGTTGTATCTCTTCACCATTGTATTGTTAAAAAATGTTTAAGTAATTATTGTTTGATAAAATATTTTTATTTGAATCTACATTCGATGGCGTCAACAGCTTTAAGGAAGAAATAACTTATGCGGATTTGGGTTGAGAAAATAGATAATTGTAATTTTTATTAAAGAAACAGGTAACTCAAATTTGGATTCATAAAATAAATTATTTAGATTTGGATTAAAGAAGCAACTAAATTAGATTTTTACTAAAAAAACAACGTCTTGTGTATACATTTTATCTACGCTATCTTACGAAAAATCAAAAATGAATAACTATAATATGTATTAGTAAAAAATATACAGAATTTATAATACTTATACTGACACAATACAAAGAAACTGTCTATGACAGGAAGTTTGTCTATTAAATAAATGTAATAGATTTAACTCAACGAAATAGTTAATCAAAATTGTACTTGAAAAAAAAGTTGTGTCAAATGTTGATTAAAGAAGCATTTTATTCAGATAGTTTCTCTTTTCTCAAATTTTGTAGTGCCAGTATTTTGTAGTAGTAGCAGTAGTAGTCGTAGTTTTATTTACCTATATCTCAGCTAATTTTGTAAATTTTTTTCCTAAAAACTTTTCCTCTTTCTGGAAAACACATAGGTATATTCATCGACTTTTACAAAGCAAGATAATCATTAGTAAGAAAGTTTATCAACCCCGAAATCTACAAAAACAAAATAAATTATGGTCCCCGGGTAATAATACCTGAAACACGGCCAATTCACCTGCCAATCGGGAACTAAAAAATTAACAACACTCGAGCAACTCCTCGTGTACATGTGTTTCTATTGAATGCGTCTTAGAAGTATAAGCAGGGTTTTGCCGAACCCCAGTGTAGCAACGGTGTATAATTGCAAGCGCACGATTTCTCGGAAGTTGGTGCACCTCACGCACGAGTCTTCCCTTGTACACTTCGATAAAGCAGAATAACTAAAATTTCAATGGCGCGTTACAAAAGCTCCACGGCTTGAATGATCAATATGCAGGGTATATAGGAGGTGGCGTAACGAGAAGACAGAGAAAGCGAGAGTAATAATACTCGACGCTGAAAATAATTTAAACGATCGAAAGAAAAGGGAGAGAGAGAGAGAGAGGGAGCCAATGGAAGGAAGTTTTAAACGGAGTGACGGACAGTTCGGCGTATTCCGAGAGTTGGCGTAATTGACGGCTGCACGCTCTCTTACTCTCTGCCAATTAGCGACACCTCGGTTTCTGCCCCATCTTGTATGGATTCTTGCCGCACTGCTCTATAGACGTCTGTTACTGCATACGTGTGTATTGTGGATCGAAAATGTTAGTCTGTTATTAGTTTTCTTTTTCTATTGTTTTACCTCTCCTTCCGTTGTTGTTTCAGAGTTGGGAGCAAAAGGTTTCATCAGACATTAAATTTCAATGGAGCAAGTAAAATAATATACTCCATGGTGTTATCATTACTTATGGGGGATGTTTGCAATAAGCTGGTATTTGATTTTTTATACACTACACATTATCGATTATGCGATTAAATAAATAATGGCCGTATTAAGCCTTGAAAGTTTCTTTTAACCTAAAACATGGATCGGCTCGTTTATTGGTTTTTTTTATTCCTACTTTTACAACTTACCTTATTTTACTGGTTATAGTACCTTGATTAAAATACCTTGAATCATGAAATCCTTTAATATTTTCAAAAAGGATTAATCAACACTGATTAAATGTGGAAATACCAATTTTTTATAGATGATTAAGAGAAATACTTGAATATGTCCAGTTGTTGTCCAATTATATCGTTAAAATAGAGGAGAATTTTTTATAATGTATACAAATAAAATATTTATAAAAGTGTGGACTTGGCTTTTATTGCAAACTAAATCAATTTTCACTTAACATTCATATCCAGAGAGTCAGTGAAAGAAGATTTTTAAAGTCACCAGAAGTGATTTAAATGAAGCCGCTCGAAGTCACTGAAAGACTTTAAAAGCCTTTGAAAAGTTTTAAAAATCATGTAAACGGCTTTTCGAGACTTTTTGACTTGAAAGTAGTCTTCAAAAATCCAAAGTACAAAAGACACCTCACGCGTCTGACACAAACCACACATCCCTGAAGTGCTGAATGAGAAAGCTCGGATTGCAAGACAAAAGCCAATGGTGACGGCCAACTCGAGATCGCAAGAGCGAAAAAACAGTCGTGAGTACATACATACACACATGCGAACAAAAGAGTTACATTCTGAGGAGCGAGAATAAAAGTTTGCGCTCCAGGAAGCGGGTAAGAGGAAGCGTATACGCATAGTAGCAATTTCCTACTCCCTCCCTCCCTCCACCCACGCAACAGTCATAAAAGATGTGAGTATTAGTTATAAAAGGGGAGGAACTACTTATGTATGAACGGACGATGATGCTCTGGTAGGTAATGTATGTTGCTGGCTCTTACATTCATTGGTTTCGTTGGCTTATTAATATCGCTTGTCCATTTACTTTTACAGTGTTAAGTGATCGTTATATCGTTAATGAGTCTTGTTCTTTATCTTTTTCCGTCTTTGCTTTTTTTTAAATCAATTCCAAGCTGCGATCGCGATGCAACGTGACAAATTTGCGAGTATAGGTGCGAAGATACGCGACTATATTCTACTATTTGTAACTCGATCGATCATCCATCTTGAAAGATTCATTGTCTCGTGATTGAAGTCGATCAATCGGTGATTTGATGGATTGGTTTACTGAAATTAATTAAAATTGTAGTGTTTTAATCATATTTAATACTCATCAATAATCCATACAGATATCGTTAACTAATCATACGATACTGGGTATATTGTAAAACATTCATGCACATCAGTCATCGCGAAGATCGACTGAATAAAAGATTCCTTGGTCAAAACAATGTAAAAATACATGGAAGAGCTTCGTACACATTAAAAAAAAAAAAAAGGGGGGTGGATAAACTTTCTTGGTTAATTAAGTAAGGCACTATCTTGCAGATCGTCCAATTGCGTTGTAGAGACGGTATGTTAATACACAGTTCAGCGGTCGGTTGCGTAAACGAAAAGTGACATTTCAAGTTGAAATTAAAAGCATAGGAAAAGATGCTTTCATCCAATAAGCTTTTATCCCTTACGTTACGGTACAACGAAGGAGAAAGAGCGAGTGAATGATTCCCTCGCAAACTAAACCACTTCGGGCCGGCCATAAATCATGCACGAGTGTAATACGGCAGAGCTACAGGCGCACTGTACGTATACGTATCCCGTATCAGCAACCACCATAGGCCTGCGTGCTGGTTCGCTTGATTGGTACTTTTTAGCATTTCCATCGACAGTTTCTTTTTCTCCCATCTATGGGACTTTTTGTCAACATTTTCCGAAATTCAAGTTACGAAAGATTTTTCACCTCGAGACCCCTGCCTTGGATGAAAACAACTCGTGACCTTTATCTAAGTCTCACCTTTTGCGTTACAGCCGTAATTTTATCAGAAGCTTTGATAAGCTACCCACCATTCCTACAACTTTACTGAAAGCACGATAAAGTACCCATCGCTCCAAGACCCCCGTATGTCCACCCAAACGGGCGTAAACAAAAGCATCCGCAATCGCGTAAAAATCATGCTACACCCCTCCTCCCCACGTGGCACCAATGATCCCACGTCGATACAGCGGCGCAGGAAAAAGACGACGAGCCCCTGTGGGCCGCCGGAGAAAAAGTGAGCGCCCGCAGCCAACGCGACACGCGGCCGCTTGAATGAGCGTGTATGTACAAATGGCTCCGCACATAGGCAGAGGCCCTCCGTGTTCCGCTCCGGTCTCTGCGCTACCAACACCCTCTCGCGCCCTCGAATGGTGTACATATATATATATATATGAGGTACACCGGGAGGTGGGTGTGGGTGGATATGGCGGTGCGCGTGGCCCGCATTGGCTGCTGAATTATAAATGAAGCGGAGCGTAAGGGCCGTTGCCTGGCAACCGTCAGCCTCGCCGAGCGCGCAGCGTTAAGAAGACACACACGCGCGCGCAAAATGGAGGGTTCCGCACGGCAGGGCTTCCGAGGGAGGCTGGTGCTCTCCCTCTATAGCACACGTTTCTCTGTGTAACAAAACGAGAGAGAGAAAGAGGGGGGGTGGTTTCGTACACACAAGTGAGCTTAGGCGCGTGTCCTCGAGAGAGAGAGAGAGAGAGAGTGTACAAGGGTAGTAGCGAGGCTCCTTCAATTTCCAGCTGCCGACACTCCTTTCAACCGAGGAACGGCTATACACACCATCATCGTCCTTTCTCTCCGCTCCATGAGAGTTATAGTGCCGAGCGTGCATCTCTTCTATTTCGGTGTGTACACAGAACCCCCCTACCCCAGCCCCTCTGACGATTTGCACCGCGTGCTCTTACACGCGTTCTCGAGACTCTCGTTCGCTGATGATGCTCTCCCGCGTGTGTTTGTCGGAGGTGGTTCCTCGTGTAAAGGGGAATATGCGTCGGCGATCGCGGCTGTGTCTACATTGTACGCGCGCACTTCCTTTTCACCCGAGGAAAATCACTTTTGCTCCCTTTGCCTTGTGTTTTTTTTTTTTTTTTTTTTTTTTTTTTTTTTTTTTTTTTGTTTTCACTCCCGCCAAGAAGAGAAGGGATCTTCTGGTCGCGAGTGTGGGCTTATTCTGTGTACGCGAGAGTCGGTGGTTCGTCTTGCCGATCGCGACACGGAGTACACATCAAATGGGTGTGTGGTGAATCGCTTTGATTTTTCAATCCCTTTTGACTTTGGGAAAAACAAATGTGGGTTATAAGCACCCCTCGCGCACCCCCCAGTCAATAGCTGTGCTTATTAATTCAACCGCGCAATTATGATTTTTCATCCCTTGCGTGATGGCTTTTAATGGCTTCCGTGGCGCGCCAATTACGGGAATCTCGTCAGAACTGAATGATTCATGGCTCGTATGTGGTATATACATATGACTTCTGGAAAATACTCTCGTTTAAAGTCGCACTTATGTGCCGCTTATTTATTAACCCTGACCTTGCACGTCCCACCCCCTCTTTTCCTTTTTGTTAGGAAGATAACCACAAACCATTGCACGCCTCGGGATATAGATTATGTATTGTGTGTGATTGTGAAAGTAGATGCGATGTGGTTTTCCTCGAATGCAAGCATACAAGTGAGTCTGTTGGGAAGGTGTGTGGGAGGTTCTGTAATTTGTGGAAGCGTGTGTATTAGTTGGTTTTTACAAGGACCATTTGAACAATACGCAAAGATAACCGCAAAGAAGAATAATAAATGTACGTCTAATGTTTAGTTTTTTTTTTTTTTTTTCCTACATTGATTGGGGTAGAGCTTATATGTGACATGGTAAAAGATAGGAGAGTGGAGAAATCGAAGGATGTAGTCGGAGAATCTTTATCGAAGTAGTATGGATAATTCGATCTCGTCCGGCTGACCGTTGAAGGGTCCCAGATTACGTACGATGTTTATCTCGTTACGGATCGTCGACGGCTCGTTTTGAACGGACACGTTGACCAGTTGTTTTTGAGAATAAAAGGATCCCCTTCGGTAGTTCCCTATTCGATCTTTGTTTCTGTCAGTTTTCACTTGTTTCAATTCCACTTCTTCCGCTGAAGTTGTTGAGTAACGTGTTTGGTTCATTCAGTCTCTTGTGTTGATACACTTGTCATTTGTCGAGAGTGTAAAACTTTCCTTATACGTTTATTACATCAACAACTATAGAATATTCTGACTGTGTCTGCAAATTAGAGTTGATTGTTCATTGAAGTTATCGTTTTCATGCGAACATCTGTATCGTCATACATGCGAAGTAAGGCGAAAATTGTATCTACATTGAAGAAGCTCGCAGTTCGGCTCTCTACTGGAGAAGAGATCAGCTTGCCTCTGTGGCTGGAAAATAACGACTTTGCTCCTCATTTTATTGTCTTGATAAAGTATGAAAATAATCAAGACGCAAAAAGCTTATTTTGCACTACCAGCCGTTGATTTACTCTTTACCAACGAATGAAACTCATTTTCCATTTAGTAGGATTTTTTTTATCAATGACATTTGTTTTCTTTGAACAAAACTTGTTGTACGTAAATTAAACTTTTTATTGCTTTTTCGTTATTCGCTTGTTAAAGATGGCATTTATTCATTTCCAAGACAAATTGAACCAAACTACAGTTGCTTTTGTCTTCAGAGAACCAAGTTGCTTTTTTTAATCATTCAAATGAAACCTAATTGTCGCTTTCTACGTCACAATTTAATCTGTCAGCCAATCCCTTGTATCGCTAAGGTATTCATGTCTTCGGTTTCTCGTTACTTTTTTCATCCCTTTCTTTAAAATTTGAGTATTTCTCCTCTAGAGAAGGACTAGTCATCATCATCTTTTCCACACGTTTCAATTACCATTTTCTTTTTCGTACAGCCAAGTTGTGACATTCTTTATTTTAGAATTAGACTTTCCATCTCTTCTTCACATAGTTCTTATTTTCTATAGCACAATGCTAGCTTAACACCTTTTACTCGTTAACGACTCAAGTAGTCTTTATTTTTAGCACATGGCATCCCCTTTCTTCACCACAAAATTAAATAATCTTCATTTTTCGGTGCACAGGCCAATTACTGTCTTAATTATTCAATGGGACAATGGAATGAGTTAATACAATCGAAACTTTATTGGTTTTGGAATAAGAGCATCCTTAATTCTTGATGACGTTAGAATAGAAAGTCGCAAAAGTCCATAATCCAATTTCATAATATTCCGAACCGCAGAGTTATCAAGTTGGTAAAAATTTTACCGAAAACTTGGAAAATTCAACGGTCACTTTTAAGAAAAATACTTTGAAAACCCAATAAAGGACTGGGATGCAGTGTGGCTTATGCTTATGGGTTTGCGCTCTTGATCTTCTTAAAAACCATTAGCAAAATTCTGTTCAAACTCGAACCCAGAAAGTCCGATGTAAGTCTAATAACGACCACAAAACCATCGATCGAAGCATCCAACCGACTTACAGGATTCAAAATTCATCGAGACCGACCTTCTCCGACTATTCCATGATAATGCCCCTTAAGTGAATTTTTCTTTGCAAAAGAGGACGCAGCTTCCGTGAATTCATTGGACCGTTGTCGTATTACACTGTCCACCTCGAAGGGCAAAATTTTTGCCCAACCGAAACTCGTTTAATTTTTCACTACATTATCGAACGTAACCGGGCAAAGTTTGCGTTGTCCAAGTTGGCGTAAGGGTTGGTTTAAAATACTTGGAAATACTTCTTTAGTCCTCCCTCTCGAGCTACTTTCGCATACATTTTTCAGAACAGCATAGTCATACCGTTTTGAAAATTATAATCGCATTAGAGTAAAAATTACTTTTCTTTGTTGTTTTTTTTCCCAACTAATCCAACTCACGGTTCACACTCAGGAATAGTCGTCGTCGTGCACCGGCAACTCCTCAAAAACACTAAAAGCAAAAGGAAAGGAAAAAAAAAGGTGCAGACAACATCGCGCGCTTGTACACGCTATTATCCTCGCATAGAAAACAGATCAAAAACCATAGTAGGGGGGATCCCCCGAAGGATCCAAAAGCACGCGTGCACTAGCCGGGAGATCCAACATCATACCCAATATGTTTATATTAGCCGTATAATGAATTCCCCCCTCGGAAAAAGCAGGTTGGACAGCCGGTCCTTGCTCACCCCCACCCCCTTTCTGTATCATTCCGGCAATAGATACCAAACATGGGTGCGTATACCGTACACAGATGCTCACTTCAGCGGGCCAGATGAGCGAGCGTGCGAGATTGGCTAACTGCCCCCCCCCCCGCTCCTGGATACGGCCGATCGAAGTCAAAACGCTCGCACCGTGGGGGGTGACGGTGATTCCGGGTACACGGGGTGTGTTTGTACTGTGCGCTTGTACGTTACGCGCTGGCCCTTTTGTCGATGCGCTAATGCCTTTTTGAAAATATATATGGGTGGTGTGTGCGCGCCCTACCTTCGGTCTTGCTAAACGCATTTTCTTTTTTTTCCTTTTTTTTTTTTTTTTCTTTGGGATGCATGACTGCGAATTCCATATGGTTTTCTCGTTCGATGGGTTTCGTCTTGGTTTGGAAAAAGTGGACAAACATTTGTCGGACCTGCGATGTGATGAGACCGGTGTCTCCGACATCTGTTCTGCTTAAAATAGTTTATAATCTGTGAAAATAGACAATAATCGAGGTGCGAATGTTCAGTTCACGGATCATTTGGACCTTTTTAAAGAATCCCAATGGGATGGTATCGAAATTCTTGTGTGTTCATTTTTATTTGACATTCAAGTACACTGTGAGCAATTGAGTATTCTTCAATTTATTTGTGAAAATCATCCACAATGCACATATTTTTCATGACTTTAGTGTATCACATTATTTTAAATTTAAAAAACTATAGTTAAATATAAAAAAAAAAGAAGTAATTGTTTAATCATAACACATTTCATACAAATTTGAACCTGTCATTTAGACCCCTTGGTTATACAGTTCAAGAGACAAGTGTATTTTACGATTGACGAAGCAATACCGATACACGAAAATGAACAGAAAACAAATCAATGCCACACAATGTCACGGTATGGCATACAAACAAGAGGGGGCGTAGCGTAGAAAAAAAAAACTAATGGTATGCACAGTGGGAGAAAGTTATCGAGTCAGCGCATAAAGTGTATACCAGCATCAACTACCCGTGCACACCCTAAGTACAACCAAGTGACAATTTCAATTCCATTATTCCCAACTGCAGTGGTATAAGCAACAGACACGCTGTACACACAGTTGACGCCTCGGTCGAGGGGATCATTTGCGCGAGTAGCACATCGCAGTCGTACACACACGCACACACATATACAAAGGGACATGAATCTTCCTCCGGCATAATGACTCTGCCCTGCGTGGCCCCCTCCGCAGTCTCGGCCACACATCACCACGTACAACGAAGAGTCACAACACAATGCACTACTGTATAGGTGCATGAATACTCCGCCCCATGAATTTTCGATCACCCTCGATATACATATACACGCGTGTGCCACATTCTCGTTCTCGAAGCAAGCATTTATTATTTGTACTTTTGAATCCGGGTAATACGGGTACGCTTGGACTTTGTGGGCGTTCGAGGAAGATTTGGTGAATAAGCGCGTTTTAATTATCATTTACTTTGAAGGAAAAGTGATTTGTCATAGGTCGTCGTACGGCAAAGCCACTTGGTACTGGATCAAACCTTTTTTCATGACACGCGTGAGATTGAAAAGTATAACTACACTTATTCACTATTCATTTTCAAGTAAACTTATTGGACGTCGTTTGTTTGACCGCGATGGAAACTCGGCGTTGAACTCAAATAAGCAAAATAATAAAAAAAATGGTCGTGTATGGTAATTACTGGTGCAATATTAGTTAATCAATTCAAATGAATTGTATTTATTTCTTTCATTTTTTTTTTTCTGGCAAATCAAACTAAATCGACCATTTGACTGCGCACAACTTGTGGGACAAAGCGTATGTAGAGCATAGCACGTGTGGGAAAGAAAAAGTTTTTATATCTCATCCTCTGCAAAAAGTTTTGCCCGCGAGGCATTACCATCTCTCCCAGGCGTTGTGCGTTGTCGTGCGAGTTGTGGGGGACGCATCGATGACGTTCCCGATGCTCGAGATGTTTGACGGCTTCCAAGTGTAAACGATGAATATTGAATCATGCCAATGGATTGTTATTCTCATAGCTCCAAAAGTTTCATTCTTTCACTCGAATATCATGTAAAATCATAAACGTAACGTATATATATTAAAATTGGCGTATAGCGTTCTTAGTTATACTGTAACAAGATAATACAAAAATACACCGATTTATCTTTCAATGTAGTAAAATGATAATCCTAAATTTTCCTGAAACATAAAGCAATTAGCGAGCATATCACACAAGAGTAACCAGTTCAAATTAAATGCAGTGATGATCGATATCTTTGCTAATTGCAACCATTAGCGCGTAAAATGTGAAGCTACACTGCGTCAGACACCATCAATAGTGGGGGAGGGGGGAGTAGGAAAAGATATGTAGAGAAAGGGAGAAATAGAGTGTATAGTTCTCTGGATGAAAGGCATGTACATATCCACCCGCGGCTGAGGAAGGCGGGTGAGGGGTGAAAAGCGAGGTTTCGAGTTCACCGGCGAACTATAGAGAGAGAGATAAAGGTATGGAAAAAAGAAACGCGGAGCGTGAGCGCTTCTCCTGGGATCGCGAAATCCCAGGCGGTTATATCGACCCTCATAATATTTACGGCCCCGAGCGTGTATGAGCGCGCGTGTGCGGACTCATGTGGAGGCGACTCGTCGAGAAGGAGAATGATGGGAAGCACACCCATGCGACTTTATTTCATTCTCTCTTTCTCTCTTCAGTTTTTTTTTTTTTTTTTTTTTTTTTCCCTTCAAAGGACGCACAAAACGCGCATAAAATCACACTTGAAAACGAAGTATTAGGATTTATATACTCGCCTAGCCGGGGTCGCGTACGTACACTATTACACCCTCTCCCCGTGTGGGTGGATGAATGAGTTACTGTACAGGATGAATCTGCTTCTATTGCGCGTGTTGGGTACTATTTTTTTGTTACGACCATTACTGTGACCACAGTTGGTTTTTGACAAGGAATTATTTCATACCATGAATAACTTTCGAATGTGATGCGAGATCTGGTTATACGTTTAGTACGAGGAAGTATAATGTGAGGGTTGCAGTGTATAGTCAACGTCAGCAAAGGAATCTTTACTAATTGTGGTTTTTTTTACTTCGTATTATTTTTTAAGTATTTCTTGTTTTCGATTACCAAATGCAATGATTTGTATTAATTTTTGAGTGCTATACGCATCGGACGTATTATTTTAGAGTGTGAGGCGAAAGTG
Source organism: Copidosoma floridanum (assembly GCF_036245765.1). Taxonomy (NCBI): domain Eukaryota; kingdom Metazoa; phylum Arthropoda; class Insecta; order Hymenoptera; family Encyrtidae; genus Copidosoma; species Copidosoma floridanum. The sequence continues at coordinate 5,111,828 of NW_028321909.1, forward strand.
ATATCTCACATCTATAGGACCAAGGCACGGAGTGGTTGTCACTTATAGAATGATCAAAGTCCAGAAATTCATTGAAAATTTAGCTACGATACAGGCATCTTAATGATACCGTCCAAGACGTGAGCTCGTTTGTCGATTTTTACAAAAAGAAACAGAGAAACTTGTTAAACCTTTCTTGTTTTTATATTTTATTTTTATCATCATTTCTTTAAGTTTTTTCTACAACTGTTATAACATGACCTGAAAAGTACCAACAAAACAATTTGATCCATCACTGTGACTTTCTGTAACCTTGTTTACGTCATCAAAAAATCTCAGTTGCACATGTTTCGGGTTTCATCCCTGTTTACATGATACTTCCCACTTCTCTTATTTCTCACAAGTCAGCTTACACTTTTAACCCAAAAGAAAGTATCTATTGTCTGACGTAATCACTTTAACGTCATAAGTACGTATCGTGGGTATGGAAACCTACACAAGTTCGAGATGTAAATCTGTACACCTTCGATCGCGACGTATCACCAGAAGATCTGAAGCGCACGTCTGGAGGAAAAAAAGATTCCACTTTTAACCCAAAAAAACTATCTATTGTCTGACGTAATCACTTTAACGTTATAAGTACGTATCGTGGGTATGGAAACCTATACAAGTTCGAGATGTAAATCTGTACACCTTCGATCGCGACGTATCACCAGAAGATCTGAAGCGCACGTCTGGAGGAAAAAAAGATTCCACTTTTAACCCAAAAAAACTATCTATTGTCTGACGTAATCACTTTAACGTTATAAGTACGTATCGTGGGTATGGAAACCTATACAAGTTCGAGATGTAAATCTGTACACCTTCGATCGCGACGTATCACCAGAAGATCTGAAGCGCACGTCTGGAGGAAAAAAAGATTCCACTTTTAACCCAAAAAAACTATCTATTGTCTGACGTAATCACTTTAACGTTATAAGTACGTATCGTGGGTATGGAAACCTATACAAGTTCGAGATGTAAATCTGTACACCTTCGATCGCGACGTATCACCAGAAGATCTGAAGCGCACGTCTGGAGGAAAAAAAGATTCCACTTTTAACCCAAAAAAACTATCTATTGTCTGACGTAATCACTTTAACGTTATAAGTACGTATCGTGGGTATGGAAACCTATACAAGTTCGAGATGTAAATCTGTACACCTTCAATCGCGACGTATCACCAGAAGATCTGAAGCGCACGTCTGGAGGAAAAAAAGATTCCACTTTTAACCCAAAACAAACTATCTATTGTCTGACGTAATCACTTTAACGTTATAAGTACGTATCGTGGGTATGGAAACCTATACAAGTTCGAGATGTAAATCTGTACACCTTCGATCGCGACGTATCACCAGAAGATCTGAAGCGCACGTCTGGAGGAAAAAAAGATTCCACTTTTAACCCAAAAAAACTATCTATTGTCTGACGTAATCACTTTAACGTTATAAGTACGTATCGTGGGTATGGAAACCTATACAAGTTCGAGATGTAAATCTGTACACCTTCGATCGCGACGTATCACCAGAAGATCTGAAGCGCACGTCTGGAGGAAAAAAAGATTCCACTTTTAACCCAAAAAAACTATCTATTGTCTGACGTAATCACTTTAACGTTATAAGTACGTATCGTGGGTATGGAAACCTATACAAGTTCGAGATGTAAATCTGTACACCTTCGATCGCGACGTATCACCAGAAGATCTGAAGCGCACGTCTGGAGGAAAAAAAGATTCCACTTTTAACCCAAAAAAACTATCTATTGTCTGACGTAATCACTTTAACGTTATAAGTACGTATCGTGGGTATGGAAACCTATACAAGTTCGAAATGTAAATCTGTACACCTTCGATCGCGACGTATCACCAGAAGATCTGAAGCGCACGTCTGGAGGAAAAAAAGATTTCACTTTTAACCCAAAAAAACTATCTATTGTCTGACGTAATCACTTTAACGTTATAAGTACGTATCGTGGGTATGGAAACCTATACAAGTTCGAGATGTAAATCTGTACACCTTCGATCGCGACGTATCACCAGAAGATCTGAAGCGCACGTCTGGAGGAAAAAAAGATTCCACTTTTAACCCAAAACAAACTATCTATTGTCTGACGTAATCACTTTAACGTCATAAGTACGTATCGTGGGTATGGAAACCTATACAAGTTCGAAATGTAAATCTGTACACCTTCGATCGCGACGTATCACCAGAAGATCTGAAGCGCACGTCTGGAGGAAAAAAAGATTCCACTTTTAACCCAAAAAAACTATCTATTGTCTGACGTAATCACTTTAACGTTATAAGTACGTATCGTGGGTATGGAAACCTATACAAGTTCGAAATGTAAATCTGTACACCTTCGATCGCGACGTATCACCAGAAGATCTGAAGCGCACGTCTGGAGGAAAAAAAGATTATAGGCAGACTAGGCCAAAGTACACGTACCATAAAAGCTCGGGAAAAGAGCAGTGAATCGTGACGGATTACGACTAAGGGAGCAAACCGGCGAGAGGACGCGGCGTATAAGCGCGTAAGTCTCCGCGGGGAATCGGCTCTCTACTCTATACGTTTGGACTCACGTATACATGTATGCACTCGTATCGTATAAAATCATGCGAGTGCGTACAGGAGTAACCTGCTGTTGATCCTCTCCTGTATCCCCAATCCCTTTGAAGGGGAAAAAAAAGAAAAAAGGTGGACTAGGGAAATAAACACGCTTGTTGCTTTGTTACGTTTATACCCCAAGTACATGTAATATGATGCGGGATATGATATGCGTCCAACATATGCGACGCTTTACGCGAGGGGGCACGTTGTAGCAGAGAGTAGGTACATCATGAAGCTGCAGACGGGAAAAAGGGGTGAAGGGGTGTCAAACGCATATTGTATGCGAGCTTGGCTTCAATTAGCGAGATTTGATTATTTTTAATGACCAACGGTGTTTTTTGCAATGTTTTCTACACTTTTTTTCAAAAGAAGAGTTTCTTGACTCTAACAAATTAATTCTGATTAACTGGGACGTACAGTATCAATTTATCCCGAAAAGCATTTGTAAAAAAATGGGCCAACAATCGACTAAAGGAATTACCATTCATTTATCAGTACATGTATGCGCATACATTGTCAACACTACTATTCTTCAAGTTTTAGTATTTCTAACTTCGTAATTTAGTTCTTATAAACTTGTTACTATATACTATGAGTGGAACAAAATATATTATTCATAGTAATATTTTTAATAAATTATATTTAAATTTTGTGAGAAGAAGCATCATTAATAAAACTACTTGTTTTATGAGACGATATTCTTGATGCACTTCAGGAAAGGAGTAACATTTAAATGGTTGAAAGTTTGTAGTTATAACTAAATAACACGTAAATCAACTATGAACACGAAAATTTTGTTTTCTCTCAAATTTTTTATACCTGTTTTAAATGGGGTTACTTTTAAAGTTAATTTAGATTGCATTTCTCAATCTCGTTTCGATTGTAAATAAAATATCAGGACTGACACTACAAAATAAAGAAAAAAAAACTTTTTCTACTTCATTTGAGATACTTTGAGTTAATTGTCTCTTCAATGGGTATTTGAGTTAGCCGTTTCTTTTACCAAACCGTAAAAATAAATTTTTTCTTTTATCATGTTTAAAAATTATGTCAACGATGAACGAAAACTTCAACATTTTCTTCGTAAAAAACATCGATCGATAGGAACTTAAATCGACATTTCGTATTCCTTGCCTACCCCAAATAAAAAAAAAATAAAAAATGATAATAAATGCTCATGCACGCTATTCGTTGTAAAATCCATCACACAAAAGAGAGCGATGGCACAACCAACGTGGCCCGCCGAGGAAGACACTGTATACAGTGATGCACTTTTAAGGGTTGGCTAACAAGAAGGGCGGGTTAGCTCTAAGTGCCACCAAAGTGCTGTAAGCCTTTCACACGTGCGCGTGTACCCATACGGTGTGCTAATTGATATTGTGCCTTAAGTAGACCGCGTCCCAAAAAAATTTCTGTACAACATAATTGAACCATAGGTAGATTTTTTTCATGCGAAACTGTACAAGTAAACATTATTTATTGAGCACTACTTTTTTTCAGAAAATCCGCGTACCACCGAACAAGACCATCAACAACAAACTTCGCCACAAAAAAAAAGTTCGAGAAGTGCACCTAATAGTGAGAACTAAAAAAATAATCTTTGGCGGGGGGGGGAACATGTGCGAAAAAACTTTGTCTCATGAGTAAACATGAAGAAAAAAAAAAAAAACACTCTCGGCGTACCGAAAAATAAATGAGAGGAACGATCAGAAAAGCAATAAACTATCGTGTAGCGCGACTCGCTTATTTTGGTACACCGCAGCGTTTATTCTGCGAACTTGTGAACAATTCATGGACGCAGTTGGAGCACGATAAAATAATCAGAAACGCGTTGTCGTACTTTTACATGTGTAAGACAGAGCATACGCGTGCTCGTGGTAACGTCGCGTCACCCTAATCCGAGTATTTTGTTTATTGCAGTAAGGTGCATGAGAAAGATGTACCTACTTACAAGTGGACGGGCATTAATGCCCCAAGAGGTACCAGGGAAATGGCTGGTCCAAGCAGTCTTTATTAATTATTTACGTTACAAGTGCAGAAAAAAAGATTTCCCGCACGAATTGCAGATGCCGCGCACAAGTGCAGGAAATCGTCCACACAAGTTACGTACAAGATTTTTCGTAATGTGTGCGAGAAAAATTCATATAAATTTTGAAATAAGTAATTAAAAAATAACTTTGAAGCTCATACACTTTGCATTATTTATTTATACGAGCTGGACACGATAAAGATTAATATAATGAGTTTTTCTATTATTGAAAGATAGTTGAACTTAAAGTAAAAAATAAATAATTCGCAAGATAGGTTGTGCGAGGTCTAGGGATCGGCAGCCCCTGGTGGGCGACCAGGGGGCAAACCCTCGGCGGGGGTCCCGGTGAAGCCCTTCCTTGCTCCAAAAAATCAAATGATCGTTCTTTTAAAAAAAATTTTGCAACCATTTTCTAAACAAAAAAAATAAGCTTTATGGAATGAGGGTATCATTATAAAAAAAAATTACCACCAGAGGGCCACATTATGCTGGGCTCTGTCTTTGTAAGAACCAAACCGACTCTATTATTAATTTATTGGCTGTTCAGTGCTACAATTAAAGTAATCGTTCTTCCAAAAAAAACCTTTTTATTTTTTTAAAACTATATAAATAAACCTAATTTTATTAAAATTTTATTTGAAAAATCTTTCTTAAAATTAAATGGAATGTAATTTACTACAGCTTCAAAAATTTATAAAGAGTGTATGTGCAAATTATTTGTACTGAATTTCACAATATTCCATGTGTATTAAGGATTTATTAGTTACATTTCAAATAACGTATAATACTTTGTCAACTTTTTAAAAGTGTTTGTAAAAATATTTTCAGGAGTGTGGAAAAAGATTTTCCGCACACTACTAAATATTTTCCATACACTAGAAAAAATATTCCACCCATTGGAAAATAAAAAGTTTTTGCCGCATATCGGAATTAGTAGTTTTCCTACGAGTTTGAAAAGTCTTCGTTTGCGAACCGAGAGGTTTGTCGCCCGAGCCGAAGGCGAAGTCCGTAACGAGATTCGTAAAGGAGACTTTTCGAACGAGTATCGGAAAACTGCTTTTTTGCCCGAGGAAGTACCAGCCTCCCAAAACCACCTGAGGGCGGAAAAATATTTTTTCGGCTCGGGCCGCAAACCTCTCGGTTCGCAAACAAAGACTTTTCAAACTCGTAGGAAAACTACTATTTCCACACTCTTTTTTCGTGATCAGTGTGGGTAATTTAGTTTGCCACACTAAAGATAATGTGGAAAACACCTATTTTTTGCACACTGTTACGAAATAGTTATTTACGTAACAAGTGCGGAAAAGACTTGTGGCCGGTGACGGGAACGAGTGCCAGTTGAGCACACGAGTGCGTAGCACAACTCCGGCCACTCGTGCGAGTCAATCACACGAGTGCGGGAAATATTCTTAATATAATATTAAGATTTTATCAATTTAGATAATATAAAATTTTTTTCGCAATAAGTGTGAGGAAAATAATTAATGTGCTATGTGTACGATTTTACGTATCACTTGTGAATCGAAATAATTATGCATACAGTAATTTTATGCAGATAAGTGATTAGGTACCTTTATTACTACAATTACTACATGCGTGCCAAATTAATACAATAATTATATCAACATCTTGATTTGTGAGAGGGTTGCATACACCAAAACATTGTTGTCTTCGAATTTCTCTTCCCTTCATTTAGACCTCTCACGGTCTATAAAATAAAATTCGTACAAGTGTTACATTACTTAATGTTTACCTCACAAGTTACAGTTAATATAAAAACAATGTGCTGATTCTTACATTATTCGACCTTCCATTAGTGCACGAACTCTTTCCATGTCATCTATGCACGTCTGTTGGAAATCAAGTAAAAAATCAAGTTTTAAAAATGCTGAGTAAAAATAATTTTTCATTTAGTTCTGCATTGAATAAATATTGAAGTTCTTACCGATACCAGACTGTCGTCTTCTTCATACTATGAAAAAAAGACATACAAGAAACAAGATCAGTTTGGCAAGTAGATTTTAAGGGTAGTGAAGATGTATGTACGGTGGAACTTGAACGCACATTTGAAACAGGGACTGATCAATACGGGAGACTTGGTACGGTTGTGCCAAAAGACAGTTATGACAGTGGTCATATTAGCGAAACTTATATGTGTATATTAAGAAATAATGGAGGGGACAGGGACAACAAGGTAAGAAAAAAGTAGTATGCTCGTCTGAATGTATGTCACTAACTTTGGTAAACCATACCGCGACATTAACGTTAGCGTAAGCTTATTGTATATTACTTTGGAACAGTGAAGAGTAAAAATTTTTTTACATTTCTTTTCATGATTGTGGCCACATATGCGTAGGTACAACAATGAGTATTTTTTCTGTGTAAATCTTGCTGAATAATATTGAAAAATCATTAACATTTGTTGTACATCTGTTTTCAATGTACAAAAAAGAAGTGGTAATGTTGGTTTTTCTATCAGGAATGTTAAAAACGAATTTGCAAACAGCTTTCGTTAAAAAAGTGACTCAGACCATGGACTATTGAAAATTGTTCGTCCTAAAGTATGCACTACAACTTTTTCGTGTTTTTTTGCCGTCGTCTTAGTGTTAGCGAGTCAATCCCAACTCAATTTTCTGGGGTAAACCGAGCAAACGCTTAGTACAACAGTACAACTACATTTAACAAGGTGCCTCATAAGTACACAAGCACCCCTCCCCCAAGAAAAAATTTCAAAATTTCCTTCAATTCTATTTGCTATTTATTTGGCATTTGGGTACCTCATGGACGCCGATTTGCCGTGGGACTTATGCGTTGTTTTGTAAAATAATTAATAAAAATGCTTACCGTGTCATTGTAAGTTAGTACCATCTGTAAAGAATAAATAAACATTTGTCAATAATTAATTATAGGGATACTGTACAAACCATAAACCATATTAATACTTGAATATAATGTACAATCGTTTCGACTTTACTCAAATAGTATATTACTATGCAAAAATACGAATTTTAACACTTGATAATATGGTTTTTTAGTCAAAACGTGAAAATTATTATTTTTTTTTTTTTACTTTTTCTGATCAAAAAAAGTTGTAATTTTTTGGGCCCCGCTAGAACTGCTCTAGAACTATTTTTCCTACAGTGGGTTCTTATCATGAGTAGCGTTTTTAACTGTGAGAAAAAATAAGATCGTCACGGATTCCAAGACAATCGTCGTGAAATCCAAGAATAGGTATACTTAGTCAAGAATGAAAAAAAATGGTAGTTTTCGTCGGATAAGTGCCCAGTAGCCACGGTGCGATGGCGCTTATGTGGCGAAAACGCCCGAGGTAGGAAAATTATAGTTTCATTAAAAATGCACTCAATACTCCATAACCCATCAAAGTTAATGCGACGCTTTGTAAAGTAATTATTAAAAGTAATTCTTACCTGTCTCCATAAGTTATCCATCCAATTCTGTAAAGAATTACGAAATTTTAACAATAATTGTAGAGATGAAATGCATATGTTACGTGGGTTTCTCGGTGCGGGAATAAATAAAAGCGCGGCTTGTAGTTAACTTATACTTTACCAGAAATCATACCAACATTTAACTATAATGCAAATAAAATTATTCTGACTCTACTCAAAAAGAATATGATTGAAAAAAAAAAAAAAAAAAAAAAATCACCTTGGCTGAATCACATGATGTTTTGATCGAAATGTGAATGCATGCAGTCATACAAGGTATTTAAAAGTTATTAAAACAGACGTTTTACGTGACACAAAACCAAAAATCGCCAAATAGTTTATACAAAATTTGTAGGTTTGGGACCGAAATAGTCGATATGAAGTGGATATAAAAAGAGGTTCCCATTTGAATAACAAAGTTCGCCGTCACTTGACTGTCAAATAATATTTCGAGGTTACAAAGAAGATCTTTGCTGGATATCTGGTCCAAAATCTAGAACTTTTGTATCAGTTTTTTTTTTTTTTTTGTTATTTATCTCTGTTTTGAGAAAATCGGTTATCTCAATTCTTAAAGATCTTGCATATTGACGTAAAATTTAATTAATTATATATAAAAGCTAGAAAATATTTTTACTACTTGACAAAAATCAAATTACTGATTCACCAAAGTTCATTTAGATGGGATTATCCTTTTTATTATAATACCTCTTATTTATTATAAGCCATCAATGACCGTATTTCTTAATAAAAAATATTAATTATTATTGGCAACACTGAATAAACACCATTGAGTTTGTGAGAAAATTACTAAGAATTAAAAATTGAGAGTCATATATACCTATCACAGAACAATTCTATATGTACGTAACTAGTATATGTTTTTGTATGATTGTGCAGTGGTACATATACTAATCTTTGATACATGCGAGCATGAGCGTAAGCGTGTGAATACACGTAAAAGAAGCAATATAGTTGCTGCAACTAGTCCAGAACCGATAAGACAATAATGAGGGCTATTCTGCCGCTAGGGGCGCTCGCCATCACATGAGATACTCAATACGCCTTAGTATATCTATATTTTATGTGAGTGCGTGCGCATCGTAATATACAGATATACGAAATACACGCCAGCACCTCATGTGATGGCGAGCGCCCCCAGCGGCAGAATAGCCTCCATTGGGAAAACGTAAGAATTTTGATAATTTAATTTTTTAAAGACATCTTTTTCAAAATGTGCTAAATGTACAACATTTTGACCGTCAGAAATATAATCAACGATAATACACGGACGATCTGAGACTTTCTTTACTTTTTCGGCCTAGGTGCTAATCATAAAGTTATTTTTTGGGATTCGATAATTCGGAAGTATTAAAATAGGAAAGAAGCGCACTTGTATTAATCCCGTGCAAGTGGACACCAGCATTTACTTGTGACTTGATGGTAAGATATGATTAAGACAATATCCACAAATACTTATCTATACAATTATGTGTAAATAGTGTGCGGAAGAGTGGGGCAAGCAAGAAAGCGAGGCTAATGCAGGCTATATTCAGGTAAACAATGTATCACAAGATCACAAAAAAATTTATCCAACGGTTGTTGCGATCAGACCTTAGGCTAAAGTTCTCAGCTGATTTTTGCCTACTTACGAGATATTATCGATTTTTTGTAATCTTGCGATACATCGTTTACCTGAATAGAGCTCCATCTGAAATGACAGTGAGCTGTGTGCTGTGGAGGTCATTCGTTATAAAATTCATATTCAAGTCGAACCCAATTATGGGCCCAATAATCGATTTTCAATTGAATCGTTTAAATTTATATTCGACAAAATCGGTGATAGATCTATGTCTAACGGGTTGGTCTAAAAAATAAACTTTTCAAAAAAGTTGAGAAAAATATTTTGTTAAGTATGAAAAAATATTTTATGAAAATTCTATAGCTATCAAGTAATCTTTGAAATTTTTGTAATAAAACCATTGACTAGTATGGCTCAATAACATGTTTTGATGAAATCTCATTATTTAAAATACAATATTTTCCACTTAAATTTAAGGTCAGTTTTTTGTTTGATTACTTATATTTAAATTAAAGTGTAAATAATTAAATTGTTAACCATCAATGCCAATTTTAGTTTTTTTATGTTTAAACTGTATATTTGCATAAAAAAAAGTATATTAGCATTTTATTGAAACTCGTGAAGTGAATAATTCCGATTCAAGGGGTGTTTGGATCGATTCCTCAATGGGTCCATAAATCTTAGATCGAAATCCCTACGCTACATAGCTCGAGCCGACGATTTGATGAGGGGCCCTATCGCGATATGCAACATGTCGACAATTCGACGTAGTGAGAGGTGAAGCTAAAAGGAAAGGTACTTACACCATCTATTTTGTGTATTAGATATTATGTCCTATGGATTTAAATGAAGAGTGAATTATTAGTTAATAATAATAATACATTTATACTACAACAACACTATGTATATATTTCGTTCCAGTTCATGCAATGTTTTATTAAGTTATAAAATGTATGCTTACCATGAGTTGTCTTTCATCCATAGTCTAAAATTAAGTATATAAAATATTAGTCTTTTATATTGAAGAGCGTATGCTAATATTTTTATAAATCAATCTGAATAAGCCTTGTTTTATAAATAATAAGTAAAAATTCATCTTTAGCATTTTCTTATATTTTAGCCAACTCAAATATGCAACTTCACCAGGGAAAAATTTTCCAATTCAAATTTAAGTAATTTTAATTTGAAAATCAAAGTGCCGGCAGATTATCTTTAGTGATAATTAAATATGTTGCGAGTGGCTGCATTAACAAAAATTTCAGCTATCATATTCAACTTCAAACTGTAGTTACTTCAATTTTGAAAATAACAATTTAAAATCGGATAAAAATTCTCAATGGAAACAAATGTCAAGAAAACGAGAATGGCATATTCCTTCTTAACCTAACGTGAATTTCGGAAAATTGATCGTGCGAAAAATTTAAATCCAAAAATGACCAATCATGTAGTATACTACTTACACGTTACAAAACAATGTTCGGCATTACATCTTTTAATTTTCATTTGATTTTCCGTGAATATTTTTCATTTTATTTTTTTCATAAATGCAATGGTTTCGCAATCGTAATTAATTTTCCTTGGTGAAAAAATAAAAATAATTATTTCCCTCGATGAGTAGGAGCAAACCAAGAATAAAAGAAAATGTATTTTTACGTGATTGATACAATCAGACCCAAACTACTTTCGATACGCGGTAAACGTTTGGTACGATAGAAGTATTATAGCCTTATTAATCTCAAATCAATACTTAAGGATAAAATTAATTTAAAAATCCTGTCTTAAAAAGGAGAATAATTTCGAATGAAGCATTTTGTTCGTAATCTGATTAGTTCAAGCTGAGGTAACTTGGTTCTAATTTAAATGACATTAGTTAATTTGTAATTAAACAATTTATTTATAAAGTATTTCAACACAATTATTCTTTGTTTTTAGTAAAGTATTTAAAAAATTGAAATTCCATTGAATTATTCTTGGTTTATATATAAAAGCAGAATGTAAAATATAAATACTGGTTATAATGCTACAATCTATATAAAAGTAAAGTACGTTACACGGTATAGTTTCAGAAAGATTAAAATAGACTTACTATTCGAAGTGCAAAAAATTAAATGATGGATCAGTTAATACTGTTTGTAAATTGAAAAATAACTAGGTGTTTATTGAAATGTGTATCATTAGAAAACATTTTGAATGAGTTCGCGAACTATAGCTACAGCCATGAGGTAATGATATTACTGGAGCCACAAAAAAACGATAAACGCGATATACCTACAATTAAAATATAATCTTTATGGTAATTCTTACCTGCTCATCATCCGAAAATGGTATCTGTAAATAATTTAGAATGATTAGTCAATGATAATATTATCATGGGATAGAAATACAAACTTAACAAAGTATTACAAGCAAGCTTTCTCTGCAAGAGTTGAGCATGTTATTTAGCTGCACGAATCCAAATTCATCTGTGCGTTCTATGCCCGCACCATGCGTCCAGAACATGTTAATAGAAATAGCTGATAACAAAATTACGTAGTAGATCTTCATTTTTCCGTCAAAATCAGATAATCCTATGCACGAAGTTCTATAATTCAAATTCGTAACTTATTGAAAAATATTATGAAATCAACCACTTGATCTGACCGGTCGAGCCAGTATATTCTCTCTGTGTTTCAGACGAACGACTTATATACTTATTTGCTCACACTAAAATCGCTGTAAATCAGGAAAACCACTGTAATTTTGTATGAATATAGTGTTGGGATTTAATTTTCATTCAAAATTATACGTTTTCTAATCTGCAATTTTTTATTTTTTGAAAATCTTACCACACGAGATCTTTTGGCGTTAGTCATTTCGAAGACAATATGAATTACCAGGAAATTGAAATCACATTTTTGGTGTGAAATAAAAAAAATTTTTGCGCAAAATAATTATGTGCACGAAACTAATAAGAAAACAACAGTATGACATAATATTCAGTGCATGTATACCTATATTCGTATACTATTCCTTAGTTGTTTATATCTGATAAAAAGTAATTTTCACAATCCCAATGTGACCATATATAGTAAATACAACGATTGGTGTACAAAAATTACGTACGCGATTTTTACCCACACAAAATAAAAAAATAGATGGTTTTTCATTCAGTGGAAAATTGAATAATTTGATATTACGCAACAGCGTTGATTGTCATTAATTATTAGTATTATTTGAAAAATGATTTACTATCATGTATTACACAATCAACTGCTCTTATTAACGTAGTCTCGAGCAAAGGCTTTTGTGACTTACACGTGAACAAACTGATTTTTTTTACTATCAATAAAATTGTAGCTTAATTAAAGATTACTAGTATAAATAAATAAATTTTTATGCTGTCCAATTTTCTGTTGAAATCAAAATCTCTAAAACTCTTGTTCAGAACCACTTAGCAATCAGACTTTTTTTTTTAACTGATAGCTTCTTGTCTCAGCTTTTGATAAGGAAATAGTTTAAAAGCGCTAAATTGTTACGCTATGGGCATTGAAAGTGGAAAAAATTATGAAATGAAATTTCATCAACACATAATTTAGTTGTAAAAAAAATCGTGGTCAGTGGATGCATTCTATGGTAGACCATAAATGAATATAAATATATTGATTGTAAATCGATAAAAATAGAGATTACATCTCTAACGTCACCCTCACATCTGTCACATACACTCACGCACTCATTCCTAGTCCATATTTAACACCTTCAATATATTTGTGTCTAAAATGCTAAGAAAAACCATCCTGTAGTACAGCTTTCTTCAATAGAATAGTATTACATGCCTGTAAATATCCCTTCAGGACATTCATCACATATAGGGTTTTTAAACGGATGTTATTCAAATGTCAATCGTCTATTTTTTGTATGTACCCTTTTTTTACATGTTTAATTTAAAAAAAATCTCAATTTAACATGTAACCTTATGGAAAAATTACAGAAATCTCCCAATTTTTGTTGTATGATAGATTACTCTTTGATTAACCTATTAAATTTTCAAGTAGATCCACAAGTTATTTTATTTATTTTTTTTTTTTTTTAACAAAACAAGCAAGTATGCGTAAAATCGTGTATGTAAGTACCTACACCTACATGAGAAAAACAATTGCCAGCGTTGCTGCATATATTTGTGCTTCTCTCGGCTCTCAACTTTTGCCCTGCTAATTATGTGATGAACGTCTTTAAGTCAAAAAATCACCTCAATCACAAAGGAAAAATTGTGAAAGAAGAAAACGCAATAAAAATCAATAAATTTATTCACAGAGCCTTATATAGGAATGAATCAATAAAGGAAA